>NC_142750.1:0-1200000 GCF_051943395.1 Hippocampus bargibanti | reverse complement strand
ATAGATAGCTAGCTAGGTAGCTAGCCAGATAAATAACTAGCTAGCTAGATAACTATCCATATAGACAGCTAGCTAGACAGCAAATAGATAGCTAGCTAGGTAGCTTGCCAGCTAGATAGCTAGCCAGCTAGATAGCTAATAGACAGCCAGCCAGATAGATTGCTAATAAACAGCAAATAGAGAGCTAGGTAGCTGGCCAGCTATCTAGCTAATAGACAGCCAACCAGCAAGATAGATAGCTAATAGACAGCAAATAGCTAGCTAGCTAGATATTTAGTTGCACTCCCGTGAGTACCATAATCAAATTGGCCCTTCTACATTCACCAAAGTCTTTTTTTTTGTTAATCTGGTATTTGTACCTTAAGTACGACACAACGACTCCTAGTTTCTTTGTGCAACGCTCCAGTCCAAAGAACTACAGGAAAGCGACACCATGAGCAGCCGCGTTTGGATCCTCACCAGCACGCATTCCGCCAGCAAGGTGGTGATCATCGACGCCAACCAGCCGGGTTCGCTGGTGGACCAGTTTAACGTCTGCAATGCTCACGTCCTCTGCATCTCTAGCGTGCCAGGTGACATAATGCATCATTCATTTTCTACACACACAATATTAATATGACATAAACACCGGAAATCATTTTTGGGACGCAACTTCCCTTTTCATTTTATTTTTTTCTGTGTGTGTGTTTTTGCAGCTTCTAGCGAGAGTGACTATTCGGCTGCTGAGATCCTTTTGGATCCGGGTGACGGTGGCGCGGGGGCGGGCGACGATGCCGGCAGCGTGGAGGGTATGTTGGCTGGTATCACGCTAGTGGGTTGCGCCACTAACTGCAGTGTTGCCCGGAGCAACTGCTCCTCACGCACCGACACTCCCATCATGGACAAAGGACAAGGTGGGGGTCCATGCTGAAAAATAACAAACAAAATCTTTGTCTTAAAGGACAACCGACACCATTTTTTTGTTTCCTAACTCACATCAGAAAAACGTTTGATAGCATCTAAAATACCCAAAACACGCAGGCTGATGTTTTTAGTCAAATGCAACACACAAATAAAAATGACTTCAAGTGTCCCAAAACCGCCACAAAATGAGCTCTGAACTGGTGGGATTCAGAAAGTCCCGCCCCCTTGTTCGTGACGTCACGCAAGGATACTCCTTCACAAACTGTCTTGCTCCAGAATCAAAACGATGGCTTCAGATTGGGAGAAGATGCTTTCTTGTTACTCATCCAGTTTATGAATATGATTCAAGTAGTTCTGAAGCGGAATACATAAATGTTTGGAATCGATGAAAGAAGTCCTTCCGTATCGATTGGAGTTGTCTGGACTCCAATGTACGCTACCCAGAAAATGCACAAGATGGCACACAAGCTCCGTTGGAAATGAGCTGATTTGTCTGCTGGGAATTTGTGTCAACTAGTATCAAATAGTAGTCTTGGTGCAACACACAACGATTCACCATCGCGTTATTTCCTTCTAATTTCGCCATCAACATGATGTTTTCAGACGAAAAAAAGTACCCAAAATGCATTGTGTGTCGCTTTCTCGGTCTGTGGCGTTCCCTCCGTGACATCACGTAGGGCATCGTCATCAACTCGAAAACAAGACTTTCCGAATATTCAGCGCGAGTCTTAAAAGGTAAAATCTAGCTATATGCGCTCAGTGGAAGTCATTTGAAGTGATTCTACATATTATGGACGCAACTTATCCGGAGGTGTCGGTTGTCCTTTAAACGTGATTTTTTTTTTTTTTTAAACTTTGAATAATATTGCGCTTTAGCCCCCGTGGCCCCCCCTGCTAGCATCAAGATCCCCCCTCCCCAATCCGCCGAGGAGGCCACAGAGGCCACGGAAGTCCCGGAGTCCACATCCGCTCACGCCGAACTCAAATCGGCACCGTCGGGGCCGTTCATGGAACACGTCTTCACCGATCCGACGCCTCGTTCAGCGGCCGATGCTTCTGACAGGTGTGAACGTCCTGAAACGGTTTCGGCGGAGACGGAAATCATAATGCGCGCTGTCCTCCGTGCAGGTCCACGGAGGACGCGTCGGTCCCTCCGGAAATAGAAAATGTTGGTGAAGAAAGCAAAATGTACACGAGCATGGCCCCCACCATGTGGCTCGGAG
The DNA here is from genome assembly GCF_051943395.1 of Hippocampus bargibanti. Lineage (NCBI taxonomy): Eukaryota > Metazoa > Chordata > Actinopteri > Syngnathiformes > Syngnathidae > Hippocampus > Hippocampus bargibanti. The sequence continues at coordinate 1,197,874 of NC_142750.1, read as the reverse complement.
CACAAAATGGCTGGTATGGCGCCACATATTACGATATTACCAATTTTATCCGAGTTTTTATGACTCTTTTCTGTCCGTCTTTCAGGCTTTATGTCCACTCGGCGGTTGGCAACTGGAAAAACTGCCTCCACTCCATCAAACTCAAAGACTCTGTGCTCAGTCTGGTGTAAGTAAGAGCCTCATTGGTTTTTTTTATAATGAATAATAATAATAATAACGACTTTGTTCAGCTGAAGCTGGAACAAAGCGCTAATATGGACAAAAGGTCATAAATTCTGTGAAATAGTTAAAAAGTGCTTAAAAATTATTTTCAAGACTTGGAACGGATTAACATTTTTTACATTGATTATTATGGTAAGTGCTGTTTCGGTTTCTGAACAGGTTTCTGGAAGGGACTGTAATAATAATAATCATTTCATAATAATAATAATAATCATTTCATTTCTAAGTGCCTTTCAAAACTCTCAAGGTCACTTTACAGTCACAGGATGAAGTTTTTCTATGGGTGAGCAGCGGCAGCCACACGCGCCAGCGTTCACTCAACCAGGAATTTAATAGCTAGAAAGCTAACTAGCCAGCTAGTAGATAGCTAATAGATAGCCAACATATAGCTAGGTGGATAGCTAGCCACCTAGATAGCTCTATAGCTAATAGCTAGCTAGATAGTTAGCTTTTTGCTGGTTGACGGGCATATTCTTTCCTTTTGAGGTTGTCGTTGTCCTAAATGTGATCTGTCTTTCTTTCAGGCACGTGAAGGGTCGCGTGCTCGTGGCCCTTGCCGATGGGACCCTCGCCATATTCCACAGATTCGAAGGTAAATGCTTAAAGGACAACCGACACCACCGGACAAGTTGTGTCCATAATTTGTAGAATCACTTCAAATAACTTCTACTGAGCGTATTTGACAAAGATTCCACCGCATATTGCTAGATTTTACCTTTTGATTATTCAGGAAGTCTTGTTTTCGAGTTGATGACGAAATTAGAAGGAAAAAAACATAAATAACGTGATGGTGAATCGTTGGGTGTTTCACCAAGACTACTATTTGATAGTAGTTGACACAAATTTCCAGCAGACAAATCAGCCCCATTTCCAACGGAGCTTATGCGCCATCTTGTGCATTTTCTGGGACGTTACATTGGAGTCCAGTCGGCTCGTATTGATCCAGAAGGACTTCTTTCATCGATTGCAAACGTTTATGCTTTCCTCTTCAGAACTACTTGAATCATATTCATAACTGCATGAGTCACTAGAAAGCATCTTTTTCCAAATCTGAACTCTCTGAAACCATTGTTTTGATTCTGGAGCATGGCAGTGTGTGACCAATAGTGATGTCACTAACAAGGGGGCGGGACTTTCTGAATCTGCCCAGTTCCGGGCTCATTTTGTGGCAGTTTTGGGCCACTTGAAGTCATTTTTATTGGTGTTTTGCATTTGACGAAAAATATCAGCCTGCGTGTTTTGGCTATTTTAGATGCTATGAACAAAAAAATGGTATTGGTTGTCCTTTCAGCCTGTATGAAGGTTTTCACTCTCACAAAAAATATCTATATAGAAATAAATCCACTTTATCGGAGATGCAGATGACCTGACCTGCGTTTTGCACATTAAACATGGCAATCACAGGATGGGGGGGGGGGGAAATGGCTGACGTTATTGTGGGCTGACGGCGCGGCGCTCCCAACGAATTTGTCGTCTTCGTACAGACGGCCAATGGGATTTGTCCAACTACCATCTGATGGACCTGGGCCGACCTCATCATTCCATCCGCTGCATGGCCGTCGTCCACGACAAAGTGTGGTGCGGCTACAAGAACAAGATCCACGTCATTCAGCCCAAAAGCATGCAGATCGAGGCCAGTCGCCATTTTGTTTCTTCAGTTGTTCTTCATTTTTCCCGAAATCTTTTGTCACATGCTTACTTTTTTTTTCTTCTTCTTCTTCTTCTTCTTCTTCTTCGTCCTCCTCCTAGCAGAAGTCCTTTGACGCCCACCCTCGTCGGGAGAGCCAAGTTCGCCAGCTGGCTTGGATCGGCGACGGCGTGTGGGTGTCCATCCGGCTGGACTCCACACTGCGCCTCTACCATGCCCACACGCACCAACATCTGCAGGACGTGGACATCGAGCCTTACGTCAGCAAGATGCTCGGTCAGGCCAGGCCTTCTTGGACATTTTCATGGATGGATGGGTGGATGAATTGATGGGTGTTGATGGATGGATGGAGATGGTTGTTGATGGATGAATGGTTGGGTGTGATGGATGTTGATGGATGGATGGATGGAGATGGGTGTTGATGGATGGATGTTGATGGGTGGATGGATGGATGAAGATGGTTGTTGATGGATGGATGGATGGATGGATGGGTGTTGATGGATGGATGGACGAAGATGGGTGTTGATGGATGGATGGAGATGGTTGTTGATGGATGGATGAACGGTAGTTGATGGATGTGGATGGATGGAGATGGTTGTTGATGGGTGTTGATGAGTATGGATGGATGGAGAGACATTTTAGTATTTAATACACTTTGTATTGTGAAATTGTTGATGTTTGATCACGCGCTAAAACTTGAAAACAATTCTCCATGGCGACCATCTTGTTTTTCACAGGCACCGGCAAACTTGGCTTCTCCTTCGTGCGCATCACGGCTCTCCTGATTGGTGGAAATCGCCTGTGGGTGGGGACTGGAAACGGCGTCATCATCTCCATCCCGCTGACGGAAAGTGAGTGAGCATCTCACATGCTCAAAAAAATAATTTACAATTCCAGAGAATAAATAGAAAGTGTCATAGCGTTTTTTTGTTGTTTTTTTACCTTTTGGGGGCGTGGCCATCTTTTATTTGGTCTTGTGTTTGTTGTGAGTGGAGTGACTTGACGTTGTAGCGCCGTCCGTCATTTAGCGCCTTTATGCGTCAAGGTGGAGAAAAAGGAGGATTGGAAATGAAAAGTCGTCCTCAGGCAGTTTCAGTCACTCGACTTTCTTTCTTTCTTTCTTTCTTTCCTTCCTTCCTCCTCCTTCGTTCTCCTTCGGTAGCGGTGGTGCTTCACCGGGGACAACTGCTGGGTCTGAGGGGTAAGTGGGAGTGCTGCCTCCTCCCGCTACTGGCCCTCTTTTTCACCTTAGCCCTTTTGTGCCCCTTTAGTAAACAACAACAACAACAAATAAGAAAACCACAAGCGCTACAGTGATACCTCAGCTCACGAACGCTTTAGCTCACCAACGTTAAATTTGCGAGAATATCATCTTGGTATACGAACTAGTTTTCGGCGGATGAACAGTGCACCAGTATTCACTCAACCGGAATAACTTAAATAGCTAGAAAGCTAGCTAGCTAGCATTGAACAATACTAAGACGCCTGTTCACACTGACACGAGGAACTGACGTATAGTATTATTATTATTATGATTTATTATTTATTATGAGGACAGCTCATGTATTTTGTTTTTCTACTTTCATTCCTTTCATCACTTTGCTGCTGTGAAATGTAAATTTATCCACTGCGAGACTAATAAAGGCAAACCCAATCCAATTATTATTATTATTTGCTAGCTATTTGCTATCTATTAGCTATCTGGCTAGCTATTTGCTATCTAGCTATTCACTATCTAACTGCCTTGCTATCTAGCTAGGTATCTGTTGGCTATCTATGAGCTAGCTGGCTAGCTTTCTATCTATTTGAGTTACTTCAGGGCTGAGTGAACACTGGTGCGTGTGGCTGCCGCTGCTCACCCACAGAAAAATGTATCCCGTTACTGTAAAGTGACCTTGACAGTTTTTAAAGGCGCTTATTAATTAAATGGATTATTATTATTATAGTCCCTTCCAGAAACTTGTTAAAAAACCGAAACAGCACTTCCCATAATAATCAATGTAAAACATGTTAATCCGTTCAAAGCCTTGAAAACAATTTTTTGAAGCACTTTTTAACTAGTTCACAAAATTTATGACCTTTTGTCCATATTAGCGCTTTGTTCCAGCTATTGTTATAGCGCTATATAAATCAATCTGTATTGTATTTTGGACAGCTGCCCTCATTTCAAGCTCAGATAACTCCAGACCCACACCATATAGGAATTAATGCTATGGCCCGCCACTGATCAATTCATGTGAAACCGCAATAGCTTTGTAACATGCTAACGTAACAAGACGCCAATGACAAGTCAATGCTATCGGCTGTAGCGTAGCGTCGATTGACCCCCGTGGCCTCTTCCAGCATGTTAGCATTTGGTGGGTCCGACCGTGTTGAAGGTTCGATTCTGTGAATTTGATTTCTAGCGGAACGTCCTGAACGCTGCCTTGGTTGCTTTGCATGCTAATTATCTTAGCCACACTGCGCTGGTGGTAAATGTTGTTTCTTCAATCTATTGCATGTACAAGCTGTGCAAACACCCGCCACTCTAATTTGCAATGACTAGCTGCTAGTCTTTTGTTTTTGTTTGTCATTTTTATTCAGCCTTTTTTGGACCAAACGATCATATTTACATAGCTGTTTTTTTTTAAATAATATATTTTTTCATGTGATCTTTCAGCCAATAAAGTATCGCCGACGTCATCCGGCGGCGTGATCCACGTGTACGGCGACGACGGCTCCGAGAAAAGCAACGGAAGCTTCATCCCTTACTGCTCCATGGCGCAGGCGCAACTCTGTTTCCATGGACACCGTGACGCTGTCAAGTTCTTCGTCACAGTACCTGGTAGGCCTTTATAATAATCATAATAATAATAACAATAAGAAGAAGAAAAAGAAGGAATGAAATGTATTAGTATTATTATTATTATTATTAGCTAACTATTAGCTAACTTTCTATCTATTTGAGTTATTTCGAATTGAGTGACTACTGGTGCGAATGGCTGCCGCTGCTCACCCGCACACAAAAAAATCTGACTGTAAAGTGTCCTTGAGTTTTGAGAGGTGCTTAGAAATGAAATTTATTATTATTGTAATTCTTCTTCTTCTTATTATTATTATTCTAATTCTTATTATTATTATTATCATCATTATTATCATGATCATTACCATTATTATTATTATTACAGGTATTATTATTATTATCATGATCATTACCATTATTATTATTATTATTATTATTATTATTATTATTATTACAGGGATTATTATTATTATTATTATTGATGATTTATTATTATTATGATTATTATGATTATTATTATGATTAAACCCCTCCCTTTTTTGTCACTTGTGAAAGGCAACGTTCTGGCCACGCTGAACGGCAGCGTTCTGGACAGCCCGACGGAGGGTCCGGGATCCGCCGCCCCTCCGTCGACGGAAGCCCAGAGTCTTCAAAATGTGCTGGTGCTCAGCGGCGGGGAAGGTTACATTGACTTCCGTATAGGTGAGCGTTCACCGCTGGAAGAATGAATTGATGAATTGATGAAAATCAAAATGGACAACTTGTTCACGTGTCTTCTCCTCAGGGGACGGTGAGGACGATGAGACAGAGGAAGCGGAAAGCGACGGCGCCTCCCAGGTCAAACCTGCTTTGTGCAAAGCCGAGAGAAGCCACATCATCGTCTGGCAGGTGTCTTACATACCCGAGTGACTCTAACCCTGTCTTTCTCAATTTGTTATCGTACATCCCTCGTACCCCGTCAACGACTAACCTTCTTATATACGCCCCCCATCGGGTCATTCTAAATATCATCATTCATAACTACTGGACCTTATATTTGTCGTGTATTCGCCTTTCAAGCACTATGACCTATATTGTCCTGCATCGGCCGATTGGAAAACCTCCATTATACCTAGCAAATACATCAACCATTTCAAAAAAAGATGTTATTACTCCATTTCAAGTAGCCAATAGTGATATTTGTTGGAATATGGATGGTGAAGGCATGTTCACCTCAACCTTCAAGAATCGCAAAGCAGCCATTTGCTATGCCCGATTCTAACTTTAAGAGATGACATCATCGGGGTGTTTCCGGGTGACGTCGAGCAGGTGAATTTGTCGTCGCTGTGTGTACAGATCACTGTAAATGTTTCCAAAGTACACATTCCTCTATGGTCTGTATGGAAATTCATGAATCGATCTCTGTGTGGATGATAACCTATTAAATCACAATCATCACAATCGGAAACATCTTTTATTGGCCAAGTATGTAGAACCAGTGTCTGAAATAATGTCTGCCCGGACGCCCGTGGCGTGCAACTTTTACGTCGGGCGTACAACTTACAAAACGTCTCCGCCCGAGTGGCCGACAACTTTAAAAAAAAAAAAAAAAAAATCAAACGTTTGCATTTTTCAATAAATCAAACATTTGAACAAACATTTAGAAATTGGAATAAATTATTCCAATTATTTTCAGATTTACAAACGATGTGTGACTCAGGCAAACACGCTGCAGACATCTTGATATTTATTCTTACCAATCTCACAACAAAACTTGGAACAAAAGTGCATTTCCATTGTTTCTAATTCAACCTGATAACACGTTCGTGGAGCATTTTACTTTATGATAACAACACTGTTGTTCACTTCATGTCGTACCTGGGATCTTTTTCCCCCTAAAAAAATTCAAATTCAAGTATAAAAATACATTTTTTGTTATAAAAAAAAGCCCCAGGTATGTATCCCTTCTCCCACATTCGATCAAGTGACCAAGGTCTGACAGCAACGTTGAAATGCAGAACCTCAATGGAGGTGCTCAGTAGATCCACGTCGTGCTGTTGCGCTCCCACAGTTGGAGTTCATGACCCTTGAACCACAGAGAAATTTCCTTCTGGGCGCTTGGAACAGAGTCGCTGCCGTGGATCACGTTCCTGTCAGCGCACGCCGAATAATCATTGTGTAATTCATCATGCCTTTTTTTTAACTCATTCACTGCCAGACGATTTGCCAAAAATGTGTCCACATATTGATTTCTATAACGCTTTAACAACAGCTGAAGCTGGAAAAAACCGCTAACATGGAGAAAACGTCGAAAATTCTGTGAAATAGTTCAAGTGCTTCAAAAAAGTTTTTTCAAGGCTTGGAACGGATTAACATTTTTTTACATTGATTATTATGGAAAGTGCTGTTTCGGTTTTTGAACAGGTTTCTGGAAGGGACTATATGTCAGTTTCTCGTGTCACGTCTCATTGTGAGCAGGCGTCTTAGTATAGTTCAATGCTAGCTAGCTAGCTAGCTTTCTATCTATTTGAGTTATTACGGTTTGAGTGAACGCTGGCGCGTACGGCTGCCGCTGCTCACCCACAGAAAAACTTTCTCCTGTGACTGTAACGTGACCTTTTGAAAGGCGCTTATAAATGAAATCTATTATTATTAAAAGGGAAATGCTGCCCCCTTGTGGCGTCCTATTTTCAATTCCCGAATAAATTTGTGAATGGCAGTGAATGAGTTAATGAAACCCGTCTGTTGCAAGTTAAGCGTCGGTTGTTCTTACCTTTCCACATCCACACAGTAGTCCCCTCGAATAGTCCCAGGGAGCGACGCGGCCGGGTTGGTCTCGCCTAACATCTTGCGTGCCGTCTTGACTACATCGAGGCCCTGCCACACCTGAATCGACACACCGACATACAGGCAAGGAGTATTCTATTAGCTAGCTATCTATTAGCTGGCTAGCTGGCTGGCTATTTGTTGGCTAGGACGCTAGATGGCTGTTGGCTAGCTATCTGGCTATCTATTAGCTAGCTATGTAGCTAGCTATCTAATTTGTCCTGTGACTGTGAAGTGACCTTGAGAGTTCTGAATAGCGCTTGTAAATGAAATGTATTATTATTATTATTATCTATCTCTTAGCTAGCTAGCTTCCTATCTATTTTGGCTATCTGGCTGGCTATCTAGCTGGCTATCTATTCACTATCTAGCATGCTGGCTATCTAGCTGGGTATCTGTTGGCTAACGATTACTTAGCTAGCAAGCTTTCTATCTATTTGAGTTACTTCCGGGTTGAGCTCACACACAGAAAGAAAAACTTATTCTGTGACTGTAAAGTGACCTTGAGAGTTTTGAAAGGCGCTTAGAAATCCAATGTATTATTATTATTATTATTATTATTATTATTATTATAAAGCAGATAAATTCACCATGGCAACCACTGGTCCAGATTTCATGTAGTGAATCAGTCCACTGAAGAACGGTTTGTTCCTCAAATCCCAATAGTGGTCCACAAGAAGGTCTTCTGATGCCTGAGACACACACACACACACACACACAAATCCTTGCTGTATAGAATGATCATTAATGACAAGCAACAAAGTGTTTTCATCTTCTACCTTCACAAGTTTGAGCGCCACCAGTTTGAAGCCTTTGGTCTCAAAACGGCGCACGATTTCGCCCACCAGTTTCCGCTGCACGGCATCCGGTTTGATAGCGATAAAAGTGCGCTCATTCACACCTGTCCAGCCTGATGGAAATTAAAAAATAAATAAAATAAAATAACCATAGGTATGAAATCACCTGAAGTAGGGATGTGACAACATTTTTCAATTATAATTCACACACATTTTATAATGAATGATTAATACCATATTTAAGTGCATTTAAATAGCTTTCAAAGGATGCATAGATTATTGTTCTATGAGAAATAATAAGGAAATAATGATTTTCTGCCTGTAATTACACAATGAAAATCTATGACCGAGTTCTTTATGAGAGTTTAAACGATCATAACTTTCTTAATTTTTGGCAGATCTTAACGAATAAGATACAACTGAAAAGCTTTTGAAATTCTAAACAACAGAAAACACAAGAAAAAAAATCAAAATATAAATGAGCAAATAACGGTCGAATGCAGGCAGATTTTCGTCAGAAATTCAAAATGGCTGTCATCGAATACTAGGAAAGAAAATTGAGAGCTCTATAAATATATATGCTAATGCTTCTTTTTGCTTGAAATTTGGCAGTTACGGAGAAACATATATATTCTACCACTTCTACGAGTTATAAAAATACAACTTTCTCACCTTTATAAACTGTAGTGTTAGCAAAAAAGAACGTACACTTCAATCATTTTTTCCCGTTTCTCGTTGTCGTATTAGGAAATTTCAAGAACCAGCATGGAGGGAAACGTGTGTAATACGTCATCATAAATTGCATATCTTGGAGAATCCCACTAAAAGCGATTACCCGAAGGATTAATTGATGCCAAACGTAACATGCAAATGACCATCGGAATACGCAGACGAGGTTACAAACTCGAAATTGCATGGCGTATCGGAAGAATTTTAGCAAACTGAGGACTAAAACTATTTCATCGACTAAACTAAAACAATTTCGATGAAATTTTATCTTGCTTCAACAAAAAAATAAAAATAAAGTTGAACATTTGATCACTAGCAGTAACACCATACAGCGCCACTCAGCGACGAAAACATCTTTGTTTACAATCACCATAGAACCCGCTCGAGCTCCAAAATGGCCGCCACATCCCACAATCCCCCGCGTCTCCCAACAACTTCCCCACCAGCTAGCCAAACTAGCATTGCCGTCCTCGCCACCCGTAAACAACTATTATGAATTTAAATATCGAAACGGATACATCCACTGACCTGACTGGAAGACCTGTGAAAACAAAGAGAGAAAGAAGCATATCATGGTCGCTGTGGAGGATTAATTTTGGAGGGAAGAAAGACCAGAGTTCCGCACGCACGCGTTTCTTTTTCTTAGCCGAGTGGTAGGTGTGTGATAAGAGTCCTTGCAGCCAAATAAACGCATGCGGACTATTTCCTCGAATTTGTCGATAGTTTACATACTTATCATGCGAACAAAAAGTTGAAAAGTATTAATTCGTGGTACAATCAGAAATATATTTGTCTTTCACGATCACAGTCTCCGAATTCGGCATTCTGTTTTCACTATCTTCCGGGACCTTAGTAAATACGTTCCAATGTGTACAAGCTGGCAAAACTGCGACGGCATTTATTGTCCAGTGTTATTACAGAATATTACATTTATTCTTCCTCATATTCAACACGTTTGGCTCAAAAAACAAAAGTTTTTTTTTCTTAAAATCACATGCTCTCAATATTGACCTGCAGCATGTTTCGAGCGAAAGATTCGATTATGGTTTGTGTTAGTACAGTAACTCAATCTTATCCATTAGAACATTGATTTTCAACAGGTCTGTGTAAACTCAAAATCGTCCAGGAGTTATCCATCGATGAAAAGGTTTCTCCAGCCGTCATCTGGACTTCTTTGAAAGTGTCGGACGATTCGCTCCTCATCCGATTTTAACCTGTTTATCTCCTTTTTGGTGACATATTTTGGTAGTGCTAGCGATATTTTATGTAATATAAGTATACTATACATGAGGTTGCATTATCAAAAGCCAGTTTATCCAATACAGTACTTAAATTAGGTTAATTCAAGAGTTTTGCAGTCGTTAGTAACAAGCCCAACCTTGCGACGGCCACTAGGGTGCGCTAACGGACTAATTAAAGCCTCTCGATCGAGCATGACGTCCCAAAATAAACTTGATTTTAACGAGGGTGTCAAATTTGAAAACTGGTTACACCTGCTATTAGATTTACATTGATTAAAATACAAGTGAGCCTATTATAACAGCGTCCATGTAAAACGAACCGATGCCAAGTGACGAATTATAACATTTAAAATCGCACGACATATGAATGGGGATGCTAATCTTCAAGATTAATTACATTTATTAATACACATAATACAATCAGGTATAAGAATAACCTTACTAGACACGCCGAACAAACTATGAATACACGTTAGTTTTTTTTTTTTTTTTTTTTTTACAAAATACGCCTCCGGTAATCATTCCCACGCGTGTAATGTTTGAAATAAAAACCGTGAAAAGTGAAAATAAACTCGCAGCTGGATGGAGGCACTTGTGGACTTCTCGTCACCTCCCATTGGACGTTACGTCCGCCCGCTGCTTCCGTGGCGTGCCTGCAAATCCAAATCCAAAGAATATGGAGTCCTGTACCGGTGAACCATGCAAAACATCACCAAAGACTTGAATGTGACACTTAACGAGCACATTGGTGCATGGAAACAGCTCGAGGGGCTTGTAGCGAGCATCAAGCTTCTCGCTCGGTCCTCAACTATGACGAGCGGATCTTAGACTGCGACTCCTTCCCCCCTTCTGGATCCGAACACCGGCACCGAGATCAGTGAGTATTTTCCGGGTTCGGACGCGAGTTGATGCTTTTGAAAGACACGCCGTTGCATTTACATCGCCTAGTTTAGACTGACCTGACGATGACCGATCGACAACACCGGCCACGTACTTGCGGTGAGCTAACACAAAGCTCAGTCAGCCGATGCAGCTTTTGACGTCTCTCGGTTATTTCCTTCACTGACCTAAAAAGGGACATGAAAACGGAAATAAACGCCACGTCTTTCTGGAACCGTTCCGGCACCCGGGTTCCGTTTCAAAGAGCAGAGGTGTTGTGAAAATGGGTCAGACGGGGCCTATACAGCTGCAGCTGGTGAGGGTGGAGGGATATCCTGAGGACAGCTAAAACACGAACATTCCGCAACTGTGCAATCGTTTGCGTTATGTGACAAAATCTCTTGAACGCGTTGAGCAATGACCCCCTTCTTTTCAATGTTTACACAAGACGAGGAGGGGTGCACCATGTAGGCAGTCTGTTCTCCATACTGTCCTCCTGGGGGGGTCTGGGGGCCGAGAATGGAGCCGAATGGGCAACCGCTGACCCCAGGGACCAGTGATGTGCCCCTGTCTCTGAACTCTGAACAAAATCCGGCCCCCCCGACCTTCCTCAACTGCACCATACAGCAGGTAAAGCCTCCACGTCACTGTCATTGTAGTGAGGGGGGGGGGGGGGGGTGCGACCTAAATACTGTCTGATTTGTTATGAATAATTACTGAAAGACAAGAATGATGCCATAATAACTATAGAATAGCACGGTACACTAGTGGGTAGCACATCTGGCTCGCAGTTTGGTGTCGCGACGTTTGAATCTCTATTGAATTTTCTTTTGTCCTAATAATAATAATAATAACAATAATTTATTAACAACATTTATAAGCACATTTCAAAACTGTCATGGTCACTTTACAGTCACAGGGTCAATTTTTCTGTGGGTGAGCAGCGGCAGCCACACGCGCCAGCGTTCACTCAATCCGGAAGTAACTCCAATAGATAGAAAACTAGCCAGCTAGCTAATAGATAGCTCATAGCTAGCCAGCTAGGTACATAGCTAGCTAGCTAGTTAATAATAATAATAGTCATAATACATTTAATTTCTAAGCGCCGTTCAAAACTCTCAAGGACACTTTACAGTCATGGGATTGTTTTGTGCGGGTGAGCAGCGGCAGCCATTCGCGCCAGCGTTCACTGTACCCGGAAGTAGATAGCTTATAGATAGCTAGCTAGCAATCCTGATAGCAAATCGATAGCCCAGCAGCCAGCTAGCTAGATAGCCACATTTTTGCACATCATCTTCTAGTGAATGAGGTAACTATGTGTCATTTTTTTGTCAATTTTAATATTTTTTTTTTTTCCCACTAGTCCTCATGTTCTTCCGACGTGAGCGCCGTCCAGACGTCAACGAAAGGCTCGCAAGGTCAAGATGGCGATACGCATCCAGAGCAGATCGAGTGCAAGTCCTCGGCCTTTTCTTCCTCCCTGAGCTGGAACGCCGATGGTAACGTGTCACTTTGCATATTTAGGTTTTAAATTTTCGTCTGCATGGAATCCATTTTGAAGACAATGTCGTTTTGAGTGCCGATTAATTTTGGGTCTTTGGCTGTCAAGTGATCTTTTCTGTGGTTTGTGTGTGCCGTTATATGTCAGAAGAGGAGGAGCGACGACATTTTGCTAACACTACTGGTCTGGTTACTCACAGCCCAGGATCTCCTTCCTCTGGACCAAGGTGAGGAAGGTGGTGTATAGATAGATAGATAGATAGATAGAATGCTAGCTAGCTAATAGACAGCTAGCAGATAGCTAGCTAGGCCTTCACTCAACCCGGAAGTAACTTGGATAGAAAGCTCGCTAGCTAATAGACAGCTAATAGAGCGCTAAGTAACTCGGATAGAAAGCTAGCTCGCTAATAGACACCTAATAGAGAGCTAGCTAGGCCTTCACTCAACCCGGAAGTAACTCATATCTACTGTCCTTTTGGATGCTGTCCAGAGTTGATGGTGAGGATGACCAAAAACACGGAAAATTGCTGCAATCGGGGCAAGAGTCCGATGTGTGTCCCTCTAGAGGGTTGTGCAAGGAAAGCAAAGAAAGCACCATAAGAGAAGAACCAAGAGAACCAGAGGTCCTGCTCTGCAAAATAAAACCAAAGGAACCATTCCAAACGAGGGTCGTCCCATACGAAAATGAGGAAGAGAAGAACCTCCAGGAAAAGGATGCCAAGGATCTAGAGAAGAACATATACGCCTTCACTGGAGACTCTGAACCTGGGAGTCCATCTCAAGGCCCGGACGCTCCACCAGATCAGAACTTCAGGCAGAATCAAGACCCGGTCAGACCCTGGACTGCTGAACCTTTACTCCCTGAGGTCGCTCCGCAAACAGACGGTAGTCCCAGAAGATCAACCGAGGCACCTCAGTGTCAAAGCAAAGGACCATACCCTCTTGATGATTTGGGCAACGGATCAGTCGAAGATCTGATCTTGTTTGGAGACCACGAAGGAAACGGAGATGACCACAATATTTTCACTTGCGTGGAATGTAGCATCTACTTCAACAAGCAGGTCCACCTCAAGGAGCACATGGTTGAACACCGTCCATCAAGCCAGGAAGGTCCTCAACGTTTTCAGTGTGCAGAGTGCGAGTGGGACCTTCCCGATTCTGTCGTCTTAGCCGACCATCAAAAAAAGCACCAGGAGTCCCGGATCAAGATCTTGGCGGAAATCGAGAAACTGAACCAAAACGAGAAGGCTAAAGAAGAGTCCGAAGATCTAAAACTCCAAGGTTCGAAAAATACAAGTCCAGTTCCTGTTCCTGGTAAGATGTCGGACGCTCATCGTCTCCGATACCAGATCCCGCGTTCGACATCGGATGAAGATCGTCCGGTTCTTCAATCAAAGGCACCTCCAAGTCCTGCAGGTTCTTTAGGAACCGCCTTCCAGCCTCGTGCTACTTTGAACCGCCGCCGTTTTGTTTGCAGCCATTGTAACTTCAGCACAAGAACCTCGCAGGCTCTCGCAAATCACGTCAAGACGCACATGAGAAAGACGTTACTTTTGAAATCCGGTTCCTCTTCTTCTCCTGATCCTCCGTCGTCTTCATCTCCTCTCGCCGCAAGTCAAGCTGCCACAAAGAGACTTCGGAAACGGGCCCACTCCGGACCTTCAAACTCCATCTTGGATTTCAACTGCGTGTCCGACTCTGTAGCTCCGCCCAACTCGTGTCAAAACAAAAGTCGCCAGGGAATTGGCGCCTTTGAGAAGGTTGCGGCCGCCCAGGTTGTCCTCGCCTGGAATAAGAACAGAAGGTTCGGCAGGAGAGCAAAACTTGGATCCAGGCCGATTGAGGAGGACTGTGAGGGAAACCGGGAGGAGAGCCCGGAGGTTGACCCTGAGAAGGTTGTCGTGAAAGGACGCGTGGGAGCCGGTTCAGGTAAGGCCAAAGAACGTGACCACCACATGATGTTTATAGCCTCAAACACACGTGTCAAAGTCAAATCTGGCCCGCCACATCATTTTATTCGGTCCGCCAGAGCAAATCAAACTTGTGAAATTCCATGCTCATCTAGCGAGCTAGATAGCTATCGATCAAGCTAGCTAGCGATTGAGCTAGCTACCATTAAAGCTAGCTAGCGATCGAGGTAGACAGCGATCGATCTAGCTAGCAATTGAGCTAGCTAGCAATTGAGCTAGCAGCTAGCTAGTGATCAAGCTAGCTAACGATAACAATCGAGCTAGCTTGCTCTCTTTCTATTCAGCTAGCTGGCTAATATCTTCCATCACAGGTGTCAAAATCAAGGCCTGGGGGCCAAATCTGGCCCGCCACATCATTTTATTCTGCCCGCGAAAGCAAATCCAACTTGTGAAATTCCATCATGCTAGCTAAAAAATGACTTTGACACCCTTGACACCCCCATTTTTTTAATGCAGACGATTCTCCAGAGCATCAAAATGCTGCAACGCCTCCTCAGATGAGGAATAGTTTGAAAGATGAGCCCGAGGGACAGACCGACGGAAGGGATTTTGTTTTACGGCCAAAGAACAGCACTACGACCCCCCGTTTCGAAATTGAGAGCGCCGACTGTGAGGACGACGAACGCTTGCGACGTTTCCTTTCCGAGGACATCCTGGATGACGCCGAAGATGACTTGGATGAGATCTCGGAGGCTTTGAGGAACGTGGAGAGGAAATGCCCCTACTGCCCCGATCGATTTCATAATGGCATCGGCCTGGCCAATCACGTGAGGGGTCACCTGAACCGGGTGGGCGTCAGCTACAACGTGCGTCACTTTATTTCCCCGGAGGAGGTCAACGCTATCGAGAAGCGCTATTCTTATCAGAAGAAAAAGAAAAAAGGTTAGCGTCTTCCTGACTTTGTGACCGTGAAGTCCGAATGTCGTCAAAATACTTTAGTTTTTTTTGGTTTGAATGCGAGTTGGAGCATAAAAAAATGATATTTAACATCAGAGATGTTCGCTCGGACGCAGGCAGATTGTCTTATTGAGAGTACACATGCTATCCATTTGCTATCTATTTGCTTTCTATTAGCTATCTACCTAGCTGGCTATCTATTTTCTATCCATTTGCGATCTATTTGCTATCTAGCTAGCTACTTAGCTAGCTATCTATTTGCTATCTATTAGCTAGCTACCTAGCTAGTTATCTATTTGATATATATTTGCTATCTATTGGCTAGCTAGCTAGCTGGCTATCTAGTTGCTATCCAGTTTTTATCCATTTGCTATCCATTTGCTATCTATTTGCTATCTATTAGCTATATGGCTAGCTAGCTAGCTTTGTAGCTGGTTATCAATTAACTATATGGCTATCTAGATAGTTAGCTAACTGTCTAGCTAGCTAGCTATTATCTATCTGTTAGCTAGATAGCTTTCTATCTATTTGAGTTACTTCCGGGTTGAGTGAATGCTGGCGCATGTGGTTGCCGCTGCTCACCCACCGACAAACGGATCCTGTGACTGGAAAGTGACCTTGAGAGTTTTGAAAGGTGCTTAGAAATTAAATGTATTATTATTATATGTAAATTGAAGTGATAGACGAGTAAAACACAGTCTTCTTGATTTGAATACCACGCCCCTAGACATCCTATGTTATACAAGCACCAACATCCATAAACCAACAGAACGGAGACATTTTAATGGCTTGTCTTTCCATGAACTGATCGATTTGCAACCTGGCTAATGAGCTCTTCCTGTGAAGGAGTTTCCCAAATCCTAAATTCCGCCCAAGGCCAGATCTCCTGCCCGACGATGACAGTTAACAGACTGTGTCTGTTCACCTCAGATTGACCCCAGATGTTCTGTGCTTCTATTGTGGGCCTTGTGTTCGACCAACTAAGCAGTGAACAGCATGAAACTTTGAAACTTTGATCACTTCTATTCTGTCGATTCTCTATCAATATGTAATAGCAACGGAAACTTACCTAGCAACAGAATTCTTACCACTTCCTGTAACTTTTTTATGTATTTATTTGTTATTATTATTATTATTTTCACTCCACAGTGGCTAACTTTGACCCGTCCACGTTCAGCGTGATGCACTGCGAGTTCTGTAGCGCCGGCTTCGACACCCGCGCAGGCCTGTCGAGTCACGCCCGGGCGCACCTACGAGACTTGGGCATCACCAACTGGGACGTGACCATCTCGCCAATCTACATCCTACGGAAATTGTTCTCCAGCAGACCGGATCTCGTCATCCCCACCGCCCCCCCGCGGAGCGCTGTCTCCGTTCACGAAGACGACGAAGACGAGGACGAGTTCATCGGGTTTAAAATGGAGGGTGAGATGAGCGAGAGCAAGAGAGATGCTCTCTCTCCTGTTTCTCTATCATCTGGATCTCCTGGACCCTTGAACATGGAGGACGGAGTCCAAGAAGGTATGTTTGATGCTTTCAATTTGTTGTGGTCGATGAACAAATCTTCAGAGCTCTTTCTCTTGGTCAAAGAAAATCTTTGTCATGATACGGTGATACCTCGGCCTACAAACGCTTTAGCTAATGAACTTTTCGCCTTACGAATGTTAAATTCGCGAGAATATAACCTTGGCATACGAACTATTTTTCGGTAAACACACGGAGCGCCACAATGAGTGATGTGTCATTCGCGAACGAGCCGGTTCCTGGAGCTCCTGAAATGGCAGATCGCTTTTTTATCCCTCTATTCCCCGCCCCCAGTCTTCGGTTAAAGTCGAGTTGGCGGGGGGAGTGGTTAAAGAAACAGAAACACACACACACACACACGAAAGGGAGACGACAGAGCTTGAAACAAAAAAACAAAAGTGAAATGGTGAGAAAATGGATAGAAAAACAGTGACATTTGGACTCGTTTCAACTTTATTGATAGTTCAAATTCAAAGTGTAGACTGCAAGGTTAAAATATCCCATCAATCAGGCTCTACAAATCTCCCGCACAAGCCATCTGTACAATTTGAAGAGAACATACAAGCAAGGGAACCAGCTATGAATGAAGTTTCTAGAGTGTCTGCCTGCATCTGTTGCTCTTGTAATATTACAACTTCTAAAATGTACAACCCAGAGCTCTTTGAGACACTTTATGCAAAAAGCTATCCATTCCATCAAGCCATCGACCATCACAAAGGTAAATAAAACGACTTTATTATAAAGTACAGTTTATTTATTTAATGACAATATCATAGCACATTTATTATACATAAAACAAGGTATATTGTGTGTAGTTTTAAGCCTTATTTAGTTGAAACGTATGTTTTACGGGGACCTGGGAACGGATTATTCTCATTTCAATGGTTTCCTATGGGAAATTAATGTTTGGAATACACACTTTTCACCTTACACACAAACTTTTTGTGAACCAATTAAGTTCGTAAGCCAAGGTATCACTGTAGTTGCGAATGTTGAGATGTTCTATGTAGTAGGCTTTTTTTTTTCTTTCATAGAATCCCAAAGGTTTTACTGATGAATGAAACAGTGGGAAATGTCTGCCCAGATGCTTGAAATTCACATGGTTGCTTTGAATGTCGAACCAAAACGGGGGTGTGGTGTGTGTGGAATGGAATGGGGTGGTCTGAGACAAGGTGAGGGAGACTGAGTGAAGGGGCGAGGAGATGGTGGTAGGGGGGTTACGAAAGTCTCCTGATGCCCGTCGATGTGTCACTCGACTCGGCGCTCGCTCGTCGCCAACCTCCGCCTCCTCTCGATTGGTCACGCCTTAGCCGAGCGGTGCATCTGGGGGCCAAAATGGCTGCTTCCACCTCCCCGCAGACCCAAACAATAGCCGAAAAACGCCTCGCTGCCTCCAAAGCGTCGCGGTCGCCGAGCGGTGAGTAGCGGCGGCCGGTGTCTCGACATCCGGGTGGGTTTTCGGATTCCCAACGGCGTCGCGGACATAACCCCCCTTTCCCTCCGCGAGCCCCCCTTATCGATACATTAAAAGTGTCCTGAAAACGCGCGTCTCCATCGCAGGTAACGCGCACGTTAAATCGGGTCATTTCGAGCAGCGGATTGATCATCGCAAATCGCAGACAGTCTTGTATTTATTTTTTTCTTCATTTTTTTTTTCTCGATCAGACCTAAATCTCAATCCTCGCCATTTTAGCCCGTTTTGATTTTCTCTAACGAGGCCATGTGCCCATTCCAGTGCGTGGAAGCATCTCAGATCACAGAAACGTCACGAGGTGAACTCGCTACCCTCGATTTGATTCCAACTCAAACCGCGAATGGAAGTTTTTGACTTGAGTTGGAGATGGCGTGGGGGGTGGGGGCGGTGTCGTGGGGGTCCAGAGTGGAGCGAGAGGTTCGCTAGAAGGGAACCGGACTGGTTTCGTCTTCACCCCCGGAGGTGTCACATCGTCGCTCCGGTGACAGTCGAGGGATGAGCGGCCCGCACACCAGACGAAAAGCTTTGTCTGGTCTACCCCCCCCCCCCCCCCCCTCACCCCCACGTCTCTTCTCATTCCCTCGTTTGTCGCAGAAAAGGCACAATTGCGGCACACTGGCCACATTTGCGTTTTACACCGTTTTTTTGTGTGTGTCCCAGCGTGAAATGTCAGCTGCGATTTGTCAAGAACAAGCTGCCAAGGTTGAGCTTTGCTTTCATCCTGCTGTGTCATTCATTCGTTCACCTTACGCCTCCCACCCCTGAATTCATGTCTTTGAAATGGATTGGATTTACCTTTATAACAATAATAATAATAATACATTTCATTTATTAACAGTCAGTTCATTCGGGTCACACAAAAGAGCCGGCTCATTGGGGGTAGCTAAAAAGAGCCGGCTCTTTCGGCTCATTCAAAAGTGCAGGTTCTTTCGGCTCACAAATGGCTCCTCGTATTTTTAATTTTTTTTTGCTTTAATTAATTTAATCCCAGAAATAGTATAAAAATATATGTAAAACAAATCACTAACGTAAAAAACTCTCAAGGACACTTTACAGTCACAGGATATTTTTTCTGCAGGTGAGCAGTGGCATATATTTTCCAGTGTATATGGCACACCACACTATGAGGCGCACCTTTAATGAATGACATGTTTCAAAAAGTATTTTTGAAACATATTAAAGAAAGAATAATGAACCCATTCACTGGCAGACATCTGCAAGAAGAATCATAATAATAATGCATTTAATTTATAAAAATGTGCCCACTCCAGTGCCAGGGTTTTTGTCATTGTCACTCGAATTCCAGGACCCACAAAATATTAACTTTTAGGACTACATCAACATTCAATGCAGTGTAAGAAACCTTAGACTCTCTTCTTTCATTTTGAAAAAAAAGAGTTAATTCCTAAGTTATATGGGTTTGGGGTTATTGGAGATTGAAATGGGGGTGGCAGTCGGTGGCTGCTGACAATATAACTTCACATATAAGGCGCAGGGTTATCTTTTCAAGTAAACCCAAGCTTTTGGGTGGGTTTTCTACACTGGCAAATACGGTAATTGAACAACAACAACAACAAAGCCAAAGCGCTGCCGAAAATATCATCAAAGCTTCAAATGTCAGATAAACACACTTGTGGATTTGAAAGCGCTGTTCTCATCTCAAATCAGAGAAATGAAAGTGACCTCCAAACCTTCTCTGATCGATCGTCGGCGGTCTTTTAACTGCCATCCAAGCCCACGTCGGATTGATAACGCCGTCTTGCTAACCGCTAGTTGTTTATTTTAGCATTCGTCTTCTTCTACGAAGCATTTGTGGACGACAAGGGCCGCTGTGTCTTCTTTTGTAGGTGACGGAGAGGCTGAGGAACAAGTTGAGCCTGTCGATGGCCTCCATTCGAGCCCTCAGAAAGCGGACCTTCACCACGTGGACCAGGATCGCCTCCTCGCAGGCGAAGATGACCACCCGGAAGGTACCACAGATTTTTTTTTTGATGGCCCAAAATGGTGCAAAGATGTCCCTCCCCCCAGGATTTAAATGTCAAGGATTATAAATGAAATGTATTATTATTATTTATTTTTTATTGATGATGATTAACTTTATCTCTAGCTTTAACAACAGCTGAAGCTGGAAAAAAGCGTTAACATGGACAAAAGGTTGAACATTCTGTGAAATAGTTAAAAAGTGCTTCAAAACAAGTTGTTTTCAAGGCTTGTAACGGATTAACGTTTTTTACATTGATTATTATGGGAAGTGCTGTTTCGTTTTTTTGTGGACTTTGCGGTGTGTCTTCCAGTTGGCGATTTAAAGTGTGAACTGTGTGGCGCTGAATTTGAGAGCAGGCGGCAGATGTCCGTCCACGCTAGCACCCACTTGCGGGCATCCGTCGAGCCTCGTTCGGTCAGGACTTCATCTCCAGTGGACAAAGACCACATGGAGGACGTGGACGACATGGACGAGAAAGCCATGGCCTTTAGCGTTTTGAGCAAAGCGGCCAAAGAGCCGCCGCCCACTTCCTGTTCGCCAACTCGAGGTTCTCCGCTTCTGGTTAGCGCAAGTTCTCCCACGTCAGTGGTGAGGAAAGCCCCCATTTCCTCGTTGCTGCCGGCGTCTTCCCCTTTGCGCTTCACCGAGCAGAGGTTGGGACCCGCCAAAGGCTCCGCCTCCAACCTTCTCGTCTCCGCCGCCATCTCGCCATCCAAACCCATCTGGGCGCCACATGAAAACGACGCTCCTCTCAACCTGGGTACGTTTTCCCTTTGTCTTTGCCATTCATCCCAAGCGGAGAGGTCCATCGATGAAAAGGTTTCTTCAGCCGTCATCTGTACAAATTTGAAGGTGTGGGACGTTTCGCTTCTTATCCGAGAAGCTTCGTCAGCAAACTAAAATCTTTTGCTGGTATTTTTCGGCCCTGTGTATATCCCTACTGGAGTCAAAACATGTCAGGAGAGCACTCACAAACTGTGGTTACCCTCAAATACATTGGGGAGACTCAACAAATTCTCCAAAAAAGACTTTATCAACATCGCAGGGATAATACTAATGAGCCTCATCAATATGCAGTCCATATGCACCTAAAAGCTAGCAAACACTCATTTGACGACAATGAGGTTAAAATCTTAGAAAATAGATGTTTTGAAAGGGGAGTAAAAGAAGCTATTTTCATAAAATGGCAAAACCCTTCACTAAATCGCCATGGTGGGGTGAGGTTCAATTTGGATCGTTCCTACAACAGACTTCTTCCGCAACATAGGCTTAGTTATGCTGATGAGGTGATACCAGAGCAAATAGGGCAATCAGGCCAGTCGTGGACCCCATACTCAGGCAGGACAATAGAAGTAACCAGTGTAGCCGTAGGGAGTAGTCCTCTGCTCCCCCCCAACGTGAGAGCAGGGACCAATCATAGCACAGCCTGGCACCGCCACGGCTGCACAGTAGGGATATATATTTGTATACACTGTGTATATATAGGGCCGAAACTACCAGCAAAAGATTTTAGTTAGCTGACGAAGCCTCTTGGATAAGAAGCGAAACGTCTGACACGTTCACAGAAGTACAGATGACGACTGAAGAAACCTTTTCACCGATTCATCCCAAGGTTACCCCCCCCCCCCCACCTTTTTTTTTTTTCGCAGCCTTGGAGGTGGAACCGAGCAACGACATCGTTTGCCGGCTATGCGGCGCCTGGTTCGAGACCCGCAAAGGCTTGTCGAGCCACGCCAGGGCTCACTTGCGCCACTTCGGGGTGCAGTACTCGGAATCCAAAGGCTCGCCCATCGCTCTCCTCCATCAGCTGATGGACTCGGAGGACTTTGAGCACAAATCCGGCAAATTCCGGCTTGATGCGGAATCCCCAAAGAAGGCGACGCCCCCTTCTTCCTTGCCGTCTCTCCTGTATAAGGCCACGACGACGACGGCGACCTCCAAAGCGACCTCTCCGTCTTCCTTTGGCCCGCCTACCAAGCGTCATAAATCGTCTTTCGTGCAGGTCTTCCACCTGAGCAGCGGCGAGATCGTGAGCCTCCCCCACAGTGAGTGTTTTTGTCTGGCCGATCAATTGATTACGGTGACCCGAATGAGCCGGCTCTTTTGAGTGACCCGAATGAGCCGGCTCTTTTGAGTGAGCTTAAAGAGCTGAATCTTTTGAGTGAGCCAAAAGAGTCAGCTCTTTTGACTGAGCCGAGCCAAAAGAATCGGCTCTCTAAAAAGAGCCGGCGAATTCCCATCGCTACAAAAGATGATCCAATCTTCTTTGTACTTTTGTAATCGCTCAGGTGAGCCCCCCAAGGAAATCGTCTGTGAGTTCTGCGGTGAATATTTTGAGAACCGTAAAGGACTGTCCAGCCACGCTCGCTCCCACCTGCGTCAAATGGGGATAACCAAGTGGTTGGTCAACGGTTCCCCAATCGACACCCTGAGGGAAATCATCTCCAGACGAGGTTTGTCTTTCAAGTCTCGCAAAGCCCCCCCTCAGTCTTCACCCGGACCCCCCGGTTCTCCGCTTTCGGCCTGCTCCTCGCCATCCGCCGCCCCGAGCCGACTCCCCTTCGCCTCATCGCCGCCGCCCGCTTCCAAATCGAATCGGACTCCATTGATGTCCTCAAGCGGGTTGATTCTGAAGTCTGAACCGGAGCAAATAGAGGTCACGACCCCGGAGACGGTGGGCGGCTTCGGAGGTGCTTGCGCCGACTGGCGCGGCTCCGACGGTGCGCTCCCTCTCAACTTTGGTAAGTTTCATCCTCCAAACTTTTTTTTGCATCAGACCCCGTTTTTTGACAAGCGCCCTTTCTGGTTTCACCTCAGCGACGTCTCGCGAGGCGGCGCCCGTCAGAGACATCCGCTGCGAATTCTGCGGCGAATATTTTGAAAACCGAAAAGGCCTTTCCAGCCACGCCCGATCACACCTGCGCCAAATGGGCGTCACCGAATGGACGGTCAACGGCTCGCCCATCGACACTTTGAGGTTCTTGATGCACAAACGAGGCTTAAAGGTCTCCCCTCGGTCTGACGGAGACAAGAACGACACTCCGAAAAGTCCGTCGTGGACCAACCCGACCAAAACTTCAGGGGGGTTCCTTGTCTCCGGCGACCAATCGCCCGAGCTGTATAAATCCCCTTTTAGCGTGCCGTCGTCGGGGTCCAGTCTTTCCAAGCAAGGCCCGTTTGAGCCTCCTAGCTTACCCAAAATCGTCAGGATCTCGCCGCTAGGAAAACAGTCCGAAGACGCCGAGTCGGCATCCCGTCGCTCCAAGACGTTCTTGGCGCTACCGCGTGACTTCCTTGTGAAGAAAAAGACTTCCCAT
The DNA here is from genome assembly GCF_051943395.1 of Hippocampus bargibanti. Taxonomy (NCBI): domain Eukaryota; kingdom Metazoa; phylum Chordata; class Actinopteri; order Syngnathiformes; family Syngnathidae; genus Hippocampus; species Hippocampus bargibanti. The sequence continues at coordinate 1,174,105 of NC_142750.1, read as the reverse complement.
GACAAGTTTGTTCGCAAGGGTGAGTGATCACGTCGTGTCCGACGACTTCTTTAAAGGACAACCGACACCATTTTTTTTGGTTTCCTAACTGACATCAGAAAAACGTTTTATAGCATCGAAAATACCCAAAACACACAAGCTGATCTTTTTTTATCAAATGCAAATCACCAATAAAAATGTCTTAAAGTTGCTCATAACTGCCACTAATCAGAATCAGAATCAGAATCATCTTTATTGCCAAGTATGTAGAACACACAAGGAACAATTCTGGAATGAGCTTGAAACTGGAGAGATTCAGAAAGTCCCGCCCCCAATTTGTGACGTCACATCAGGAAACTCCTTCACAAACTGCCTTGCTCCAGAATCAAAACAATGGCTTCAGAAAGTTCAGATTTGGGAAAATATCGTTTCTTGTTGATTCAAATACAGTAAAGTCTCGTTATATCGATATCGGATATATCGATAGTCCCGATTATATCGATACTATTTCTATGCACGCACGGAGAAAATTACATGCAAACAGGGTCGGATATATCGATAGTCCCGGTTATATCGATATTTTTTCGGACTCCCTTGAATATCGATATAACGAGACTTTACTGTAGTTCTGAAGAGGAAAGCATAAATGTTTGCAATCGATTAAAGAAGTCCTTCCGTATCAATTGGAGCCGTCTGGACTCCAATGTAGTGCCCAGAAAATGCACAAGCTCTGTGCGCTATATACCGTGGAATCTTTGTCAACTGCGCTCAGTAGAAGTCATTTGAAATGATTTTCCAAATTATGGAGGCAACTTGTCCGGAGGTGTCGGTTGTCCTTTAAGCTTAAACCTCACCCGCCATTTTGTGTGTGTGTTCAGATCCGAGCTGCGAGCTGTGCGGCTTCTACTTTGAGAACCGCAAAGCGCTGGCCAGTCACGCGCGAGCTCACTTGAGGCAGTTTGGCGTGACGGAATGGTGCGTCAACGGCTCGCCCATCGAGACGCTCAGCGCTTGGATTCACAGCAGGCCGCAGAAGGTCTTGGAAATGCACCGCAGCTACGTGCAGAGTAGCCGGCCCGCTTCCAAGAGGGTACGCACACACGCTAACGCAATCAACCGAGAGTTTTGAAAAGCGATTATAAATGAAATATATTATTGTTATTATTATTATCATTTGCTAGCTATTTGCTAGCTATTACCGCTGGCTGGCTAGCTAGCTATCTGGCTGGCTAGCTATCTAGCTATTCACTATCTAGCTAACAAGCTATTCACGATCTAGCTGGCCCGCTATCTAGCTAGGTATCTGTTGGCTAACAATTGCTTAGCTAGCAAGCTTTCTATCTATTTGAGTTACTTCTGGGTTGAGTGAATGCTGGCGCGTGTGCCTGCTGCTGCTCACCCACAGAAAAAAAAAGTATCCCATGACTAGAATTGTTTATTATTTTGAACAGCTGCCCTCATTTCAAGCTCAGATAACTCCAGACCCATACAATTGAGGAATTAACATTTTTTTTCTGATGAGAGTCTAAGGTTTTTTTACGCTGCATTGAATGTTGATGTATTCCTAAAAGTCAATATTCTGTGGGTCCTGCAATTTGAGTGACAATGACAATAACCCTGGCACTGGAGTGCACACATTTTTGCATGTCTGGCAGTGAATGAGTTAAAAACAGTCAGCGTTGTAAAAATAAAATGCGTTGTTCGCATCTCAGCATTTTTGTGTGTATTTTAATCATAATCATAATCATAACTGTTGCCTTCCAGAAGAGCAGCTCGCCCCTCCACGCCTCGACGGATTGGGATCTCAGCCCCTCCTTCTCGCACAAGGCCTCCTCTTCATCCTCCTCCTCTTCCTCCCAATGGTCTTCCTCTCTGGCGGTCAACCTGGTGCGCCCGCTGAGCCGTGAAGACGGCTTAGAGGAAGACGTAGCGGCGGCGGCGGCTCCCAACTTTCGGGCTTCTTCTCACGTCGGGCCTCGCAGTAGCAGTCCCCGACCGCCGCCGCCGATGGTCGGTCGCCTTCCACTTCAAGCGCAGGTGGCTCGTAGCGAGCTCAACGTCCGTCTGCCCAGAGGTACGCCACGCTTTCATTTTCACCCCCGTTTCATTCCTTCGAGTCCACCTGTTTCGTTTCACAAGAACAAATTATTGAACAATGTCATCAGAACAGAAAGGTCCAAAGTAGCAAACAAAACCATGATAAGGTTAACCTATCTATTAGCTTTCTATCTATTTGTCTTACAATTCTATTTGCTAGTTATTCACTGGCTAGCTAGCTTTCTATCTATTTGAGTTTTTCCGGGTTGAGTGAACGCTGGCGCGTGTGGCTGCCACTGCTCACCCACAGAAAAACTTAACCTGTGACTGTAAAGTGACCTTGAGAGTTTTGAAAGGTGCTCAGAAATAAAATGTATTATTATTATTATAAACAAACTTAACAAGTTGAAACATACAATTTCCCAATACTGAACGGTCCGCGCCAGAAGTTCTAATAATAATAATAACCATCATCATCATCACAATAATACATTTCATTTATAAGTGCCTTTCAAAACTAGCTAGTAGATAGCTAATAGATAGCCAACAACCCAGAATAACTCAAATAGAGAGAAAAGCTGGCTAACTAATAGCCAGTTAATAGATAGATAGCAAGCCACCTAGATAGCTAGATAGCTAGTTAGCTGATACACTGAATGTCATTAATTAAATAAATACACAGAATTGAGTAGCATATTTCCATAATACAGTGATACCTTGGCGTACGAACCTAATTAGTTCCCAGACAGAGTTTGTATCCCAAAAATTGATTTCCCATAGGAAACCATTAAAATGAGAATAATCCATTCCCAGGTCCCAATAAAACACAATTTTCTACTAAATGAGCCTTATAAGCCGGCTGCCATTTTCTTTTTTGGAGAACAGGCTTGTTTGCGAACGACACATCACTCATTGTGGTGCTCCGTGTGTATCTCGAAAAGTACTTCGTATGCCAAGGTTAATTTTTCCTAAATTTAACGTTCATAAACCAAAAGGTTCATAAACCGAGGTATCACTGTACTCAAAAATAAGCATGAGTGACAAGTTTCCCCCTCTCGTAAGGTTTTGAACGCCGCCCCCTGAAGAACCCGTCCTGCACGGAAGGAACCGAGAGGGACAACGGCCCGGCGAAACCCCCTCGCACAAGTACAGTCCCCGCTTTAGTGCCAAAGCCACCCGCTGACCCGCTGGTCAAACTGGTGGGCAAGTTCTACACCCTCAAGTGCCGGTGAGTCCCGTTTCCGTCGGCTGCGGTGGCGGAACTCGCTCACCGAGATCCGCGTTCTCCGTCAGATTCTGCGAGGTGGAGTTTCACGGTCCGCTTTCGGTGCAAGAGGACTGGATCAGGCACCTGCAGCAACACATCGTCAAGATGAACTACAGCCAAGCCGTTGAACCCAAAGGAGACCCCGATGGCGTGACCGCAGGCCTACCAAACGCCGCCACCTCCTCAACGCCCGCCGCGACTTCGCCGGAGCTTGTGAAAATGTCGCAGGAATCGCTCAGCCTGCCAGCTCCTATGGCCCCGCCCACCCAGGTGGTGTAAACTCTTCTTTTCTTCACTTTTTCACCGTTTCATTCCTTCGAGTCCTTTCCACATTTGTTGAAGGCCAAAGAGCCCCAAGCACCTTTTGAAGCAGCTTTTATTTTGAAATGTTACCAAATCTTGTTACCACGGGAACAAAGCTCCAAAGCCGATTGTCCCCGAGGTCATTCGACGAGGTCAACGCTTCGTTTTTATTGAATGTCCAGGTGTTGACGTGGATCATTGCCGTCACCACGACGCCCGCTTTAGGCGGCAAAAAGGTTTTAGCCCACCTGACACGTCCCGACCGAAACGTGAAGAGTCCAGTCTCGCGATGGAGACTTTAAACACACTTTTTGAACACTCAAGTGTTCAAAATAAAAAAACCTATGCGGCACTTTCGACATCGACACTGAGCACTTATGAAAATTATGGGATGGAATGACATTGTGACTGATTGATCTTCTTTCAAGGAGCAAGAAGTGGAAGCACAACCAACCCCTCAAAAAAAGGGATACGAACTTAATACGGACCCCCCCAAAATATAAACGTTGCTTGAATGTAGCATAACGCACTTGTTTATTCCTTTGTTTTACATTTATTAATCCAAAAAAAATGCCATGGGTTATACCACTGATATTCCACTGCTGCTGCAGATTTTCTTTCATTTTTATTTTTTAAAAATGAACCCACACTTGATTTTGGGGCCTTCAAAAAAAAAAAAAAAAAAAAAAAACATGATTACATGTTTATACTGTTAGCCTTCCATTCACAGTGTTAGCATAGCATCTGAATCCTGCCTTTTATTATTATATATTTTTTTTATTTTATAAACCTAACCCAAATATTTATTTATTATGCCCCTGAATGTGGTAAACTAGCTCATTATAAAGACTTCAAAGTAGAACTTTGGACTGTTTTAGTTAAAACTGTGCACTTTAGCACGTGTGCAGTGTGTCTGTGTGTGTGTGTGTGTGTGTGTGTGTGTGTGTGTGTGCGCGCGCATCGATGTATGTCCAGAACTGCCCAACCGCAACATTTTAGGCGCAGTACATTTGCACAATCTACTAAGATCCAAAACAACAACAAAAAAATTGTACCTTTTGAAACGACATTTTGTAATTTTGTAGTTTTTAGGGAACAAAAATACAGTCAAACTTTGGTTTTTGACCATAATCCGTTCCAGAAACCGATTTTGAAAAGCAATTAGGTTGAAAACTGAAACATTTCTAATTATAATCAATGTAATCAATATCTGCTTTTTTTAATCAATACAAACCTGTCTGCTCACAATGAAAAGTGACACGAGGATAATCCGTCGGTCACAATGAGATACGCCAACAGGAAGTGACGTATAAGGAAGCGGGAGACGAGTCGAGTGGTGCATTCAGGCGCACTCAGTTTTCTCAAGAATCCATTTTTCATTGTCAACCAAGACATGAAAAAAAAAAGAAATTGGTGGTCGAAAAACCAAATTGGTTGAGAATCGAGATGTTCAAAAACCCAGTTTTGACTGTATTAGTACAGTTTTCGATCACTAACTACAATTACAATAATAAATATATTGTTAACTCATTGACTGCCAGACGTGTTAAAATGTGTCCACTCATTTTCGCTCAAATTCAAGGACCCACAGAATATTGAGTTTTAGGACTATGTAAACATTCAATTCAGAATAAGAAACCTGAGAAACTCTTCATTCGTCAGAAAGCAAGAGTTAATTCCCAAGTTAAATGGTTCTGGATTTAGCTGAGCTTGAAATGAGGGTTTGGTTGATATACAAATTGGTTGATAGAGCACTTGAACAACAGCTGAAGCTAGAAGAAAAGCACTAAGATGGAAAAAAAGGCAAATGCTACCCCTTGTGGAAGGGGAAAAAAAACATGGTGAGAGGTCTGACCAATGCTTTATCGGCACCCAAGCAAAAAAGAACAACAAAACCCCAACAAATTCAGGAATGGCGCTTTACTTCATATTTTCCAATTTCCGAATACATTCGTGAATGGCAGTGAATGAGTTAAGTGTCAAAGTTATTTTTTTGCCGCGGGCCACATTGTAATTGGTTTCCTTTCGAGGGCCGTTATGAATTCACGCACGACAACTTAATGATTAACTAGTTTTCAAATCTGCAGTCAAGAATACTGACTGTTATTGTAGTTTACATCCAAAAATATGACATTTTGGTTCGGATTTTAGCCAGCATCGTCATCATTTGATTTGCTTTCGCGTGCCAAATTTGGCCCCCGGGCCTTGACTTGGACACCTGGGATGTAAGGGATTAGCCAGCGACCTGAATAGAAAGAGAACTAGCTAGCTCACTCGCTAGCTCAATATATGAGCATTGAATTTCACAAGTTTGCTTTGGCGGGCCGAAAAAAAAATGATGTGATGGGCCGGATTTGGGCCCCGGGCCTTGATTTTGACACCTGTGAGTTAAGCTAACGCCATCTTGACGCTCAATCGAACCAGTTTTTTTTTTTTATGTTTTTTTTTAAGCGATCTATTTGTCGTGCTGCGGCCGGTTGGCGTCCATCCATTTGTACAAATATGCTTTCGTTTGGAACGGAAAAAAAAACACTGGATCGGACATCTTTGTGACTTAAAGCAGCCACCGAAGCTTTTCAATGGGACTATTTTGCACTCTTGCCTCACTGTAGGAGCCTTAGTGTCCCCCCCCCCCCCCTGAAAAAGTGTGTGTATGTTTGCGTGTGTGTGCGTGCGTGTGTACACACAGTCAATAACACAATAGATATGACAGCAGCCGACAAAAAAGATGTTTGCGAGAGAAAACAGCTGTTGTTGTACAGTTTTAGGTGAATCAAGTCCAGACCAAGACAATAAATGTGATTTCCGTTTCCGAAAATGAATGCACTTTTTTCATTGCACGACTTTCTGTTGGACACTAGGGGGCGCCAGAATATTATCTGTGTTCTATTGCAAGTTCAGAAATATTTTTCAGCCCAACTTGACTTAGCTTTGAAGCCATGTCACAAAAGGCCAACCGCAACATCAGAGGCCTAATAATATGTAATAATAATATTTAATAATCTTTTCCTTTGGGCTTTTCCCTTCAAGGGGGCGCCACTGCAAATCAGTGTCCTCCATCTTGAGAGGTTTGGATTGGATTGGATCACTCAACATACAATATTTCTTTATTTAATTTTCATTTTATTTTTCCACAATTGATACGCGTGTGTTGTTTGCTTCCGGGCTGGAAAACTCGATCGTAAACCAAACCTCTTAGCTGAAAGACCCTCAAAAGCTCACGAGAATTGAGGGAACGCAACGGGGTCATCCGGAAGAGGGGAAGGAACGTGCAATGTCATGTGATGCGGCGTTATTACTCGGAATATCGACCGTCTTGCTGCACTTTAGGGCCCGCATCATTTAAAGGACAACCGACACCATTTTTTTGTTTCCTAACTGACATCAGAAAAACGTTGTATAGCATCTAAAATCATCCATAAAAATGACTTAAAGTGTCGCAAAACTGCCACAAAATGAGCATGGAACTGGGCAGATTCAGAAAGTCCCGCCCCCTTGTTCGTGACGTCACTATTGGTCACACACTGCCTTGCTCCAGAATCAAAACAATGGTTTCAGAGAGTTCAGATTCGGAAAAAGATGCTTTCTTGTTACTCATCCAGTTATGAATATGATTCAAATAGTTCTGAAGAGGAAAGCATACATGTTTGCCATCGATTAAAGAAGTCCTTCCGTGTCAATTCGAGCCGTCTGGACTCCAATGTAGCGCCCAAAAAGATGGCGCCCAAGCTCCGTTGGAAATGGTCTGATTTGTCCGCTGGGAATTTGTGTCAACTAGTATCAAATAGTAGTGTTGGTGCAACACACAACGATTCACCATTGCGTTATTTATGTAGTTTTCCTTCTACTTTTGCCATCAACACATTGTTTTCAGATGAAAAAAGTACCCAAAATGCATTGTGTGTCGCTTTCTCGGTCAGTGACGATACCTACCGTGACGTCACTTAGGGTATATTTAAAAACAAGACCTGAATATTCAGCGTGAGTCTTAAAAGGTAAAATATGCGCTGGAATCTTTATAAAATGCGCTCAGTAGAAGTCATTTTTTTTTTATAAATTATGGACGCTACTTGTCCGGAGGTGTCGGTTGTCCTTTAAAGCCTTTTACTCATTGGCCGAGCGGACATAACGGAACCGTCCGTCTTGGTGACTCAATGACATCTTTTATCGAAAGGCTCGCGTTGGCCTTCGCAGATCAATTCTTATGACATTGGCCTTCAGAAAAGCAATTTGGTGGCCGTCGATGATTGAAAGTCTCTGTGAGAGAAGCTGCACTACAGGCGACGGATTGCATTTCAAAAAAATCTTTATTGGTCTTTTTTCTGCGACGACATTTCTTGTTTTAAATGCCACATGCATGATGGAGTTCCGTTGTAAAGGAAATATCTTCCAGGGTATAAATAGCAAAGCGTGGAGAGTGCAATCATCAAGGAACGCCGAAGAAACTCTTAAGTAAATATCCGTGAACGCACTAAATGTCAAAGCCGACAGAAGGGAAGATGGAGACTCGTTTAAGTCTGCTGGCAATGGCCGAACGGGACGAAACAGTCATAAAATTAAATGGATAAACAATCTCAGCGTAAAAAGCCTCCTACTCAGCAGCGATAAAGATTAGATTCAAAACTCTCAAGGTCACTTTACAGTCACAGGATGAGTTTTTTTTCTGTGGGTGAGCAGCGGCAGTCACATGCGCCAGCGTTCACTCAACCCGGAATAACTCAAATAGATAGAAAGCTAGCTAACTAGCGAATAGCTAGCATTTGCGCCTAGCTGACGTTTGCGGCTAGCTATCATTAAAATAATAATAACAATACATTTCATTTACAAGCGCCTTTCAAAACTCTCAAGGTCACTTTACAATCACAGGATAACTTTTTCTGTGGGTGAGCAGCGGCAGTCACATGCGCCGGCGTTCACTCAACCCGGAATAGCTCAAATAGATAGAAAGCTAGATAGATAGCAAATAACTAGCATTTGCGGCTAACTAACGTTTGTGGCCAGCTAACATTTGACATAAAATAAGGTATATTGTGTGTAGTTTTAAGGCTTATTTAGTTGAAAATTATGTTTTATGGGGACCTGGGAACGGATTATTCTCATTTTAATGGTTTCTTATGGGAAATAAATGTTTGGCAGACTAACTTTTCACCTTACACGCACTTTCTGGGAACCAATTAAGTTTGTAAGCCAAGGTACCACTGTTTATACTTGAATACGATCATGAAGTATTTGTGCTTTGTTGCTTCCCGGCATTGATTTCAGGTGGAACATGAATCAAAAGGTTGTCAGTGTGTTGAGCATTTGGCCGAGTTCCCGATTGACCACCGTAACGATCCCGAAGATCTCGATTCCTGTCGGCGGAAACGCATTAGCGCCTGCTTGCCAACTTTTTAATGGCTCTAATGACGGTAAATGTCACTCATTCCCCACGACGCCGTGCATAATTTCAATGACTTCTTCTTCTTGTAACGCTGAGTCACTGCAAAACGTTTGTTGTGTCGTGACGTATGCGACATGACATCCAACGCCGTCAGCCACCAGATAAATTTAAAGGACAACCAATTTTTCTGTTTCCTAACTGACATCAGAAAAACATTTTAGAGCACCTAAAATACCCAAAACACGCAGGATGATATTTTTAGTCAAATGCAAAACACCAATAAAAATGAGTTAAAGTGTCCCAAAACTACTTCGAAATGACCTCGGAGATGCAGAGTTTCAGAAGGTCCCGCCCCCTTGTTCGTGACATCACGCCACGATGTCTTTTGCCTTGCTCGAGAATCAAAACAACGGCTTCAGATTGGGAGAAGATGCTTTCTTGTTGCTCATCCAGTTCTGAATATGATTCAAATAGTTCTGAAGAGGAAAGCATACATGTTTGGAATCGATTAAAGAAGTCCTTCCGTATCAATTCGAGCCGTCAGGACTCCAATGTAGCGTACCAGAAAATGCACAAGATGGCGCCCAAGCTCCGTTGGAAATGGGCTGATTTGTCTGCTGGGAATTTGTGTCAACTACTATTAAATACTAGTTGACACACACGATTCACCGTCGCGTTATTTATGTTTTTTCCTTCAAATTTCGCCATCAACACAAAGTTTTCAGACTAAACAAAATACCCAAAATGCATTGTGTGTGGCTTTCTCGCTCAGGGGCGTTCCTGGTGCGACGTCACGTCAGGAATCGTCATCAACTGGAAAACAAGACTTCCTGAATATTGAGCGCGAGTCTTAAAACGTAAAATATAGATAGCTATATGCGCTGGAATCTTTGTAAAACGCGCTCAGTCAAAGTCATTTGAAGTGATTTTACAAATTATGGACGCAACTTATCCGGAGGTGTCGCTTGTCCTTTAAGAGTTACTTACTCATAGTGTGTTTGGAGTAAAAAAAAAAAAATCAAGTAATTTTCGAGCAAAAAAAAAAAAAAAAATAATCTTGACATTTTCACACACTCAAAATGCAAAGACAGACTGAAAATGGGGCCTGGAGTCAAAAATGTGAAAAATGAACGCTTTTACCCTCTTCTGGGTATTAATTTCGCATTGTGGATGGAGTTCATTTTTCAATTGATGTGGGGCTGAGAGGCCTTTTTCGTATTGATGAGCCCATTAAGCCATAAGGGAAGGGTGAAACAAATGTGAGTGTTGTGAGTGTCCCCAGAGGTGCCATAAAAGGGAGGAAAAAAACGTGGTGAATGTTGTCGTGGCCTCAGAGAGAGGTCCTAAAAAACATTTACAAGTATGCAAAAAAAAACAAGCACTTCTCTATTCCGACTCTGCACTAAATCTGATGATTACGCCCTTTGTAAACAAAACAAGATACGGGCTGCTGATGGTGGGGAGATACTGGAGCCCTGGACCTTCTGTATGTGCGTTTCCGTGCAAAAGCCTTTTCCCGTTCGACGTGGTGAAGTGCTGGATAAATATTGGTTAAGGTTTCCCTGCAAGGTGCGCGCTTAGCATTTATTTATCTATTTATTTAAATGTATTTATTTGTATTCGTTTGATTGTTTGTTTGTTTATTTTTATTTATGTTTATTTTAATGTATTCATTTGAATTCATTTGTTTGTTTTTATTTATTTGTTGGATTTCTTTATTTGTTTATTTTTTAATTCATTTATTTATTAATTTTTTTGGGTATTCATTCGTTTGTTTATTTTTATGTATTTGTATTCATTAATTCATATTTATTTATTTTTTTGTTTGTATTCATTTGGTTTTTTTTTTTCTTCTATTCATTTTTATTTATTTATTTGTATTTATTCATTTGTTTATTCGTGTATTTATTTGTTTATTCATGTATTTATTTGTCTGTTTATTTGTTTTTTTATTCATTTATTTATTAATTTATTTGTATTCATTCGTTTGTTTGTTAATTAATTAATTTATTTATATTTATGTATTCATGTATTTATTTGTTTATATATGTATTTATTTATTTGTTTGTTTACTTTGTGTATGTATTTGTTTTATCTGTTTATTTATTTATTCATGTCTTCATTTATTTATTTACTTTCTTGCTTGTTTATTTATTGAGTTGTTTTTTACTCTGTTTGTTCATTTGTTTGTATAATTATTAGTTTGTGTTTATTTATTGGATTTTTTTGTTTTCTGTATTTGTTTGTTTGTGTATTTATTTCAAGTGAAGGTCTGGCCTCAAAATGGGCCGGCCATGTTACTCGCGTAGAAACTTGTTCTGATCCAAATGGCTTCATCTTTGTTTGTCTGCCTTCTTGTCTTGTATTTCTTTATTTGTTTTTCGAGCGAGGATTTGGAAAAGCCTTTTGCTTTGCTTGACTTGTCCGGCGCGCCGTGCCATTTTACTTGCTTCTCGGCTTCGGAATAGCGCTCAGTTCTAGCAAGTGACGACAGGCCATTTGGCAATAGCCAGCGTCTCGAACTTAACATAAATTGCACAGGACACCTTTTCTTTCTCTCCAATGATTTCATAAGTTCACGACAGCCTCTCCTCCAGCCTCGCCGCTCTCACAATAAGGCCACGAGTTGTTTTTCCCATCAGCCATGATAACACCAAAACATGTCGTTTTCGTGAAGGTGTATGAGCAATTCCTGCTAAACTATTTTGGAGCTTCTTCCTGTTTAAAAAAAATCCCTTGAGATCATATCTCGGAAGAATAGAGTGATGATTCCAAATGACCACTTGCGCAGCTACTCCTTTAAAGTCCATTGCCGGAAATTCATTTTTCAAAGGATTCAATGAAAACAGGTCACCACCACCACCGACACACGTCCCGCAGAGCAAGAACAGAAACATCCTCCAGCTGGAGCAACAAGTGCGCATGGGAGGAAGCTGCGGTCAACTTGTCCTTTTAAGGTCCATGTGAAGATAAAATAGCTGGAGATGGATGGATGTATATATCAGCTAGCTAGCTCATCTATCTCTATTTATTTATCTACTGTATCCATCTATTCATCTGTCCATCCATCCATTTATCCATCCAGCTAGCTATTAGCTAGCTAGCTAGTTGTCAAATGCCTGTCTATTTATCTATCTGTCTTGGAAAATGTACCAGGTCGACTGGGTATCTATCCAGCTAGATAGATAGCTCGATAGCTGTCTATATCAGCTAGCTAGCTTACTGTCAAATCAATATCTACTGTATCTATCCAGCTAGCTATCAGCTAGCTAGCTGTCAAATGTCTGTCTATCTCTCTTGGAAAATGTACCAGGTCGAGTGGATATCTAGCTAGCTAGACAGCTCGATAGCTGTCTATATCAGCTAGCTAACTGTCAAATCTATATTTATCTATCTACTGTATCTATCCAGCTAGCTATCAGCTGGCTACCTAGCTGTCAAATGTATGTCTATCTGTCTTGGAAAATGTACCAGGTCGAGTGGATATCTAGATAGCTAGCTTACTGTCAAATCTGATTCTGATCTGTCTACTGTATCTATCCAGCTATCAGCTAGCTAGTTAGTTGTCAAATGTCTGTCTATGTATCTATCTGTCTTGGAAAATGTACCACGTCGAGTGGATATTTAGCTAGCTAGATAGCTAGTTAGCTCGATAGCTCTCTATATCAGCTAGCTAGCTTACTGTCAAATCTATAACTATCTATTTATTTGTCTACTGTATCTATCCAGCTAGCTATCAGCTAGCTAGCTAGCTGTCAAATGTCGGTCTGTCTATCTTTTTGGAAAATGTACCAGGTCGAGTAGATATTCTAGATAGCTAGATAGATAACTAGATAGCTCGATAGCTGTCTATATTAGCTAGCTTGCTTACTGTCAAAACTATTTCTATCTCTTTATCTACTGTATCTATCCATCCAGCTAGCTATCAGCTAGCTAGCTGGCTGTCAAATGTCGGTCTGTCTATCTATTTGTCTATCTGTCGTGTGGATAAGAATTTGTTCACCAAACTCTTGCGGTTGTTCAGCTAGAACAGAAAACAAAATCGGGTGCTTTTCTTTCTCAGAATTATCAAGAGTTATTTTTGGCAAAGATCACCATCGTAAAAATCGAGTATTTGATCCGGATTCAACGAAAGAGACTCCGGCCTGTTTTGATATGTTTTCGCTTGAAAACTTAAGAGTAAAATTGGCCGTTTCTGTGCCAATGTTATGCCAATTACAGCTACTTAAGTCTTGTTTCTCCAGCAAGGACGTCATTTGTTTTTTTTCCCCTTCTTGGAGTGAGACACCCAGAGGTGATATTGGCTTTCTGCAGCTCTCGCATATAAAAAAGCCGCCAAGCTCCCAGTCCAACAAATACAGCGCCGGTCGTGCTTGCGCAACGTGGCGAGGAGCCTACTTGCTCCAACAAGAATCTTCAAGGGGGCCACAATGTGAGGAATTTACCAAAGAGGATCTTTGAAAACGTCTGAAACGTGGATACAGATGTTTCATTTGGGATAACGAGAATGAATTCCTGTCTAAACGAATCCAATCTGGGATTTTATGGATTTTTCAACGTACTGAAGGTAGGATCACTTTCTGTTTTTTTCCAAGATTATCCGTCAAGGGTGGCACATTTATTGTCAGATGATCAATGACATCATGAAAAAAGACAATTGTGTTATTTTATATACTTTGTTGAGGCAACAGGTACTCCATTGATTGGCATTCTAGGTTTTGTACGAAGAATGTGAGCTATTTAGTCACCAGGATACTAAAAAAAAATATTTAGAAGTGGACATTAAAGGACAACCGACACCATCAGACAAGTTGCGTCCATAATTTGTAAAATGACTTCAAATGACTTCTACTGAGCGTATTTTACAAAGATTCCACCACATACAGCTAGATTTTACGTTTTAAGACTCCTGCTGAATATTCAGGAAGTCTTGTTTTCGAGTTGATGACGATGCCCTAAGTGACGTCACGGAGGGAACGCCCCTGACCGTGAAAGCGACACACAATGCATTTTGAGTACTTTGTTTGGTCTGAAAACACCGTGTTGATCCGTGTTAATGGCGAAATTAGAAGGAAAACACATAAATAACGTGATGGTGAATCGTTGTGTGTTGCACCAAGACTACTATTTGATACTAGTTGACACAAATTCCCAGCAGACAAATCAACCCATTTCGAAAGGAGCTTGGGCGCCATCTTGTGGGCGCTACATTGGAGTCCACACAGCTTGAATTGATACGGAAGGACTTCTTCAATCGATTGCAAACATTCATGCTTTCCTCTTCAGAACTATTTGAATCCTATTCATAACTGGATGAGTAACAAGAAAGCATCTTCTCCCAATCTGAACTCTCTGAAGCCATTTTTTGATTCTGGAGCAAGGCAGTTTGTGAAAGAGTATCCTGGCGTGACGTCACGGACAAGGGGGCGGGACTTTCTGAATTCCCATTTTCGAGCTCATTTGTGGCAGTTTTGGAACAGTCATTTTTATTGGTGTTTTGCATTTGACTAAAAATATCAGCCTGCGCGTTTTGGGTAATTTAGATGCTATCAAACGTTTTTCTGATGTCAGTTAGGAAACAAAAAAAATGGTGTCTGTTGTCCTTGAAATGTCATTTTTATCAAGTAACCAACCACACGCTTCCACGATCAAAACAGTCGAATCTTTACTTCTGTCGTAACGACACAGCAAGCTGCCAAGCGAATAGTTTAACCTTGGCAAAGGGCTCCGCTCTGCCGAGTGCGCCTCTATGAATCCTTTCAGCGTGCTAATGCTATCCCCCCACCCGCCCTCTTCCCGTCCCCCCAGGACGCTCTCAGCTATCAAGAACGACATCAGACCTGAGGATCAGCAGCAATGTTGGCAATGCCTCGCCGCAACGCCACGGGCATTTTCGCCACTCCGCCCCCTTCTAACGACAGCGCCACGGCGCATCAACAAGAATCGGGACCGGCGTTCCGTAATTCCACCCGTCCACAAATTAATCCCACAGCTGCCGGCATCACCATGACGCTCGGCATCGTGTTCAACATCGTGGCGCTGATTATTCTGGCCAAAGCCTACAACCGCTTTCGGCGGAGGTCAAAGGCTACCTTTCTTCTCTTTGCCAGTTCTTTGGTAGCGACCGATCTGGCCGGTCATGTCATCAACGGAGCTTTGGTGCTAAGAAGATACTCGGCGGACCCTCCCGAAGCCTTCGGAAGCGAACCCCTAACAGATCCGGATGTCCCGTGTCTGTTTTTGGGGGGCTGCATGGTGTTCTTCGGCCTGTGCCCGCTTTTCCTAGGCTGCGCCATGGCCGCCGAGCGATGTTTGGGTGTCTCCAGGCCGTTGCTTCACGCTCATTTGGTGACCAACGCACGGACCAAGATGGCCCTGGCTCTCATCTGGTTGTTAGCGTTATGTGTGGCACTGCTGCCCTTTTTCAACTTGGGAGCTTACGCTTGTCAGTACCCGGGCACCTGGTGCTTCATCAGGGTGATGGAGGGCACGGGAGCTAGCGACCTAGCCTTTGTCGCGCTGTTCTCCGGACTGGCGTTCAGCTCGCTGGGCGTGGCCTTCTTGTGTAACACCGTTAGCGGGATCACCCTGGTCAGAGCGAGGCTGAAGAAGAAGTCCAGCTCCCAGCGTACTTCAGCCGCCGGGTGCCACGATACTGAGATGGTCGTCCAGCTGGTGGGCATCATGGTGGCTTCGTGCATCTGCTGGAGCCCTCTGCTGGTGAGTTGCAGACTTGTTCGGAGAGTGGAAAATTCCGTCACTCGCGACCTGGAGTCCATCCATCCGTATTTATTTTTTACACTGTCAAAAATAATGCTGATTATTATTTGAAAATGCATCAAAATGTCTCTATGATATTGTCTCAATGTACTCACATTGCTAATACAGGTAACATCCGATTTACGACCACCCGTACTTACGACCACGACTTCGAGACCCTATTTTTAACATTTCAAGAGAGGGACTTTGCAAGTCAGTTAGCCTCCGAGTCTCTATTCAACATTTTGAATGGATTTCGACTTACGACCATTGTGACTTACGACCGTTTGGTCGGGACGGAACTCGGTCGTAAGTCAGATGTTTCCTGTAATAATAATAATTATAATAATAATAATAATAATACATTTAATTTCAAGCGCCTTTCAAAGCTCTCACGGACACTTTACAGTCACAGACATGCATAGATACAATAATAAATAAAATACAATTATAAATAGAATACAATAAATCAAATACAATGATAAAGGAGTGACATGCAATACACTATGAGTCACATCCGTATGAGATAAGCCTGAATTTGTGTCACCTATTGTCTGTAGGTCTTCGGACTGATGTCAGCCACCCGGTCCTACAGAGGTTCCCTCGGCCCGGACAGGGACACTTACAGGTCCTTAATGGTCACGGGTGTTAGGATGGCTACGTGTAACCAAATCCTGGACCCGTGGGTCTACATTTTGTTGCGGCGTGCCATCCTCAAGAAGATCTACAAGATGACTAAAAGGCAAGCCAGTTTGAAGGGAAGCATGCTTCGCTCTTTCCGCTGGGATGTCAGCTCCTTTCAGAACTCGGAAAAAAAACAATGTGAAGGTTTAAGACAGTGACATCGGGCCAGCTGCTATTTATTATTAACCCATGGACTTTTCAGCTTGGTCAGGCCTTGAGACTCCAAATGACTTTAAAAGGGGGAACAATATTGAAATCTGTTACAAATTGGCCAGTTTTGTTTTTTTATGTGTTTTTTTTTTTTTTGGGGGGGGGGGTGCAAAATCGACATGCATTGCATTCTTGTCCTCTATGAGTACAAAATGTAAATCAAGATTATTTGTTGAAGTAGGCAATGCGTCAAGTTTTATCACAAATGAAGACAACTCCACAAAGTTGAATGACAATTATTGACTGAATGTGAATTGTAAACATGTTTAACGAAATGCTTTGTTTGGTGGCATGAATGCGTCTTGTAAAAACCTTAAAATTGACAGGATGAAATAAAATGAGCATTCATTGGACTCAAATCAATGTTTTCTTGATTTATGGAAGTGATATTCTGTCAGATGTTTCTGTAAAGATCTGATAAGTGTCACAAATGAGCCAACAACCAACCAAGATTGTCTTTGACCTGGCGAGGAATTAAAAATGAATTTAATCTGTGTTCTCATGAACACGCTCGGCGTAAACGATAACTCTGAAAGTAGTAAATTCTCTTAAATCTGCTTTACTGTTTATTTATTTATTTATTTGGTAATTAATCGGGTTATTTATTTATTTACTTATTCGTTTATTTGTGTATTTATGTGTTATTTATCCAGGTAGAGTGAACGCTGGCGCGAATGGCTTCACAAAAATATATGTATATATATATCCCGTGACTGTAAAGTGTCCTTGAGAGTTATGAAAGGCGCTTAGAAATTAAATGTATTATTATCGTTATTATTAAATGTTTCTTGTTTTGTTTACGTTACGTCGGTGTGTACGTTGACGTACAATTCATTCGATATTTTGTCAGCCACGCATTTTGGCGAGGTATTATGACGTCAACTGTTTATATGTGACGTCACTAGGACGCGCATAGTGTTGGAATTTTTTCCATTGGACGGAGAAAACTCAGCAACCAGTCAGAGTCCAATCGGAAAAATAGTGGGTGTAACCAAATCGACGACAGTCTTTCGACTGCTACACTCTTGTATGTGGAAGAAACTGCCGAGGTAAGTAACATGAAAAATGTAAACGTTTGAATAGCATTTGAAACACATTATGAATAGATTGAATACTCTAATCTCGTCCTCCGATTGAACAAATTCTCG
This sequence comes from Hippocampus bargibanti, assembly GCF_051943395.1. NCBI lineage: Eukaryota > Metazoa > Chordata > Actinopteri > Syngnathiformes > Syngnathidae > Hippocampus > Hippocampus bargibanti. Next base: position 1,156,338 of record NC_142750.1, on the reverse strand, counting down.
CGCGAAATTAAGTCTCGCGTCGAGAAAGCTAATTTAGCACGCTAACGGCACTATCGTTAGGGTGCCATTTTCTCGTGCATCTCCTATTTTTTGACATCTTAATGCGAATTGCTGTATATTTGCGCGTTTGGTGTACACGTTCGTTACCGTTGTGACACGGTAAGAACATTGAATACGGTGAGTTTTGTATTCTGAGGGTGGACGGCCGAACGTTAGCAGCCTCCGCCATTTGTGTTGCTAAATTAAAATGGCGTCGCCTTTCAAACGCCAAAATGATGTAGTCCTTTATCCAGAAAGGAAGAAATATATATGCTAAATATATATGCTAATGCTTCTTTTTGCTTGAAACTTGGCAGTTATGGAGAAAAATATATATTCTACCACTTCTATGAGTTATAAAAATTCAACTTTCATGAATTCAACCTTTATAAACTGTAGTGTTAGCAAAAAGAACATAAACTTCAATCCATTTTTTTTCTCATTGTCGTATTTGGAAATTTCAAGAACCAGCATGGCTGGAAATGTGTAATACATCATCATAAGCTGCATAGTTTGGAAAATCCCACAAAAAAACATTATGTACTTCACAAAAATGCAATGATATACGACTGCGAGTACAGAATGCGCTCGGTTCACTGAACAGAAACAGTCGCGGTGGAATATAGGTCACTGTAGCATACCTAATATTTAAGATTCATTAATTGTACACACGATTTTATGGGGGGAAAATAATGTGGCTGTTGTGTTATTAGAGACACAAGAAAGTTGCTGAAGATCAGCCTCACTATACTTTTTTTTACACCACTATGGACTCCATTTCCCTGCTCAACAAAAGCCCAATACGGTTCGGCAATCAGTGAATTCGTCACATGTTGCTAAAGAATACTGTTAACTTTCTTTTCTTCTCCGCAGACAAAGTACCCAACACTCCTGAATTTCTGTCTGAACTAAAGATGGTAATCACAAATTTAAATTCCCGGCATGAATCAAAACTTTGTCTTGTACGTAATCGGCCTTCTGCTACTTTTCACTCACAGGCCCCTCCATTATGGCATCGTTCCCTCCGTGTTTTCTTGCAAGATGACCGCCATGTTATGGCCAAGCATTCTGCCATCTATCCTTCTCAGGAGGAACTGGAGAATGTGCAAAACATGGTATCCCACACAGAACGAGCACTCAAGGCAGTCTCAGACTGGCTGGATAAGCAAGAGAAATGTGGTGATGGTGCAGATGAGAGGTGAGTGTTCACTCATTTAATTGACATGGTAAAAATCGAAACTGTTTTGCCTCTCTCTACTCACACACATCTTTTTTCCATGTTGAAGTGAGAACAAAGAAAAAGTCATACGTACCCTTCGTGGCGTGATGAGAGTGGGCCTTGTGGCCAAGGGCCTTCTCTTGAAGGGAGATCTGGACCTTGAGCTGGTGCTCCTCTGCAGGGAGAAGCCAACCGAGACTTTGTTAAAGAAGGTGGCTGTCAACTTGGATACGCAACTTAAGGTGGGAGTAGATTGTAAACATAGGATGAAGATGTAATTAATGCCTTTTTGTGGCTCGGGTGTTTCATAACAGTGATACCTTGGTTTACGAACCCCTTGGCTTACGAACTTTTCAGTTTACGAACGTTAAATTTTTGAAAATTAAACCTTGGCATACAAACTATTTTTCGGGATATACACGGAGCTGCCACAATGAGTGATGTCGTTCGCGAACGAGCCCGTTCTAACAACAACATGGCAGCCGACTGTTTTTGTCATCTACTCCCCAGCCCCAGTCTTCGGTGAAAGCCACGTGATTGGTCAAGAACGCAGCAGTCAGTGGGGCGGGAGGGTTTAAACATTAAAGAGACAGGCAGATGACAGAAAGAGTTCTGAAATGGATAGAAAACAGTGACATTTGGACTCGTTTTAATATAGAATAGTTCAAAGGCAGAGTGTAGACTGCAAGGTTAAAATATCCCATCAATCAGGCTCCACAAATAACATGCACAAGCCATTTGTACACTTGATGCAAAAAGTTATCACCCCAGCTAAACAGAACACAATTGTTGAGGAACTAGGTAAAATTATGGCAGAGAAAGCACCTCCAAGGGATCATTCCTCAAGATGGTGGAAGAAGGCTACTACGTTCCTCATCAAGTGTTTAATGCTGATGAAACCGGCCACTCCATTCCATCAAGCCATCAACGACCATCACAAGGGTAAATAAAACGACTTTATTATACAGTCCAGTTTATTTCTTTTATTATAATACCAAATAACATTTATTATGCATAAAATAAGGTATATTTTGTGTAGTTTTAAGGCTTAGAAAAGTAGAAAATTATGTTTTATGGGGACCTGGGAACGCATTATTCTCATTTTAATGGTTTCCTATGGTAAATTCATTTTTGGGATACACACTTTTCGCCTTACACACTCTGTCTTTGAACCAATTAAGTTCGTAAGCCAAGGTATGACTATTTCATATCCGGCGATAAGTTGGACCAGGCTTACCATCCACGTCTTTCTGAAAGCTAGCCACAAAGATAAAGCGTGAAACGTTGTGGCTATCTCTCACAGGTCGTCACCGAAGACCAGTATGATGTGATCGAAGACATTGAAAACGCCTGTATCGTCATCAAGAACGCAAAGGAGCCCCCGCTCAACCTCACCATTCATTTGACGTCCCCGTTAGTTCGTGTGGAGATGGAGAAGGCTGCTGCCGGTGGTAAGGCCCAAAAAGATGACATTTTTTTTTTTTGAACGGTACCCCTAACCTCCAGTTGGGAAGCCATACAGACAAGATAGATATTGTTTATTGGGCCTTCAATGGAGCTAAGGGGACAAGAATTCACTGTCACATCGTCAAAGTGTGCTATACTTATAGCTTTGTAGACATTCTCATAGTTCCATGTAATGTAATTGTACATTTTTGATGGCCCAATATACAGTATAGCGCAGGGCCGAAGACCAAACATTTGTCTTCCCTCATGTCATGATGATCAAGGTCACGAGAAAAACGAAGGCTTACTGAGAATTTAGAGCAAACACAAAAGAGACCACTTTGTTTTGCATGTCTTTTATCATTCATGAACGGTTTGCGTTGCAGCAAAAATGAGTAGCACAAGATAGCGTCAAAATGTCCTTGCTTGGCTAATCCGGCGGTGGGCTTTTTTTTATTGCAGTTTTTCATACGCGGGTTGCAGATAAGGACACGGAACAACGTTTAGGTCGTTTTCTTTGGTCCTTGGGGGTTTGACCGTAGACTTTAACAGAATCTGCAATTGCACTTGGGCGGGGGCAAGCGTTCGTTGGTTCATCTTCATAGCCCGAATTAAATGTCAAATAATGGCACAATTCCACCAAGCGCCCTTTTTGATAAGATTCGGTTCAGCTAAACTCTGATCAAGCTTGAGGTAGGGATAGATATCGATAAGATTTTATCAATACTACCGTGCTTGACGATGCTGCTTATAGATGAACAGTAGCCTTTTTGATCTACAGTGATACCTCAGTTTCTGAACTTAATTGGTTTCCAGAAAGTGTGTGTAAGGCGAAAAGTTTGTTTGCCAAATATCTATTTCCCATAAGAAACCATTAAAAATGAGAATAATCCGTTTCCAAGTCCTCATAAAACAATGAATTTTCTCCTAAATAAATTCGTGAGCTAAAGCGTCAGTAAGCTGAGGTATCACTGTATATATAATTTCTTTTTTGGGTGAAGGGAATAAAAATATTAGAACTCATACTTGAAATGAAAACGCAGTAAAGTGCATAGCGTCACCATTTGGTGGAAATGAAGATGAAGAATTCAGGAGGCGTTAAAACCACGACCTGATCTGCAACCCTGTGCCGATGATGACCCCCCAGTTTGGGTCTTTGTAAGCCATCAGTTTTGCTGCAGTGCCAACTTGTTTTGATAGCCACCCTTTTGTGTACTTGATAACATGTACCTGTGGTTCCAATTCTGATTCTCTTTGTCAAGCCTTCTAGTTTGTCAATTTTAGGGACGCTGGACCTTTGACCAACTGGCCGCTCTCTGTCTCGGAAAGGGGCAAAGTGCAGCGTACCCAGTATTGAGGCTAAGGGGAGGGGCTCTACCTCCTGTCAATCTCAGGGGAACCAAAAAAAAGCACAAGGCTGATGCAACCGCGGAGATGCAACCTCCGCAGACACCATTCCATTTGCCAAAGACAACTCTATTCACGTTACTGGTGCCGGTTGCTTTGAAATGGATTTCAGCATCTGAAATCGGAGGTTCCGAGTACATTGATACCTCGGTTTACGAACTCCTTGGCTTACGCACTTTTCGGTTTACGAACGTTAAATTTATGAACATTTTACCTTGGCAGACAAACTATTTTTCGGGATACACACGGAGCTGCCACAATGAGTGATGTGTCGTTTGCGAACTAGCCCGTTCTCCGAACAAGAAAATGGCAGCTGGCTTGTTTTGGTCCTCTATTCCCCGCCCCCAGTTGTCAGTTAAAGCTACGTGATTGGTCAAGAACGCAGCAGTGAGGGGGGGGGGGGGGGTTACAGACAGACAGACAGACAGACAGAGAGAGTGAAGCCATTCTCCCAAAATGAAAATGGCTGCTGACATTTTTTGTCCTCTATTCCCCACCCCCAGTCTTCGGTTAAAGCCACGTGATTGGTCAAGATCGCAGCAGTGAAGGCAGGTGGTTTAAACATTAGAGACAGGCAGACGACAGAGAGAGTGACAAAATGGATAGAAAACAGTGAAATCTGGACTTGTTTCAACTTTGATACAAGGTTAAAAGTCCTATCAATCAGGCTCCACAAATAAGCCACACAAGCCATCTGCACACTTGATGCAAAAAGCTATCAACCCAGCTAAACTCAACACAATTGATGAGGAACTAGGTAAAATGATCGCAGAGAAAGCACCTACAAGGGATCATTCCTCAAGATGGTGAAAGAAGGTTACGTTCCTCATCAAGTGTTTAATGCTGATGAAACCAGCCACTCCATTCCATCAAGCCATCAACGACAATCACAAAGGTAAATAAAATGACTTTATTATATAGTACAGTTTATTTCTTTAATTATAATACCATAGGACATTTATTATACACAAAATAAGGTATATTTTGTGTAGTTTGAAGGCTTAGAAAATTAGAAAGTAGAAAATTATGGGGACCTGGGAACGGATTATTCTCATTTTAATGGTTTCCTATGGGAAATTATTTTTTGGGATACACACTTTTCGCCTTACAACACTCTGTCTGGGAATCACTTAAGTTTGTAAGCCAAGGTATCACTGTATTTGGTTGGTTCTCCGGCGGAGGAGTCCCCCTCCCCTTGCCTCTTGTCCCTGTGGTTTGGGAAAGCTGCCTGTGTTCCCCCGGCCGGATGACAGAACTCCCCCTTGGTCAAACTGTACCTTGTCTTCTTATTCCACCTGCCAATAGAAACGCTATCAATCAACGATCCCGCGGATGCTCTGGACAGGCAGAAATGCATAACTGCCTTGGCGTCTCTTCGCCACGCTAAGTGGTTTCAGGTTTGGATCTTGTCTTTACTTGTCTCTAAAAACAAAAAAGTCGTTTTCACTTTGATTGATGTGCTCCTTTTGTCACTTTCTGTCTTTCATTTGACCTTTGTATTTATCTTTAATGGCTCTTCTGGAGCACACTTCCTGTCGCGATTAGTTTTAAATTGCCGTTTCAATGCTCAAGTTAGTTCCTCGCCCAGCTGCACCGTTCTCTTTTTTTAAATCGCACTTGTTTATTTGTCAGCATTCAATTCTTTTCAAAGCCATCCAGCTCATGTAGGTCAAAATACAACTCACCAGATATTCGGGTGCAATATTTCAATAATGCCCATCTTAAGGCTAGTTGTTGTGGTGGTGAGGTGTAGTTAACCGCGTCCTTTTGAAGAGAATGTTTGCTATAAGGACAAGTCACACGCACCTGATAGATAGATAAAATAGCTAGCTAGCTAATATAGATAGATAAAATAGCTAGCTAGCTAATACAGATAGAGAAAATAGCTAGCTCAGGGATAAATAGATAGCTAATATAGATGGATAAAATAGCTAGCTGATATAGATAGATAAAATAGCTAGCTAGCTGATATAGATAGATAAAATAGCTCGCTAGCTAACAGAGAAAATAGCTAGCTCGCTGATATAGATAGATAGAGAAAATAGCTAGCTCACTGATATAGATAGATAAAATAGCTAGCTTGCGAATATAGATAGATGGAATAGCTAGCTAGATATAAAAAAGAGATAAAATAGCTCGCTAGCTAATAATGATAGATACAGTAAAGTCTCGTTATATCGATATTCAAGGGAGTCCGAAAAAATATCGATATAACCGGGACTATCGATATATCCGATATCGATATAACGAGACTTTACTGTAGTTAGATGAAATAGCTAGCTTAGATTAAACATTTGACAGCTAGCTAGCTAATAGCTAGCTAGATTGGTGGATGGATGGCTGGATAGAAAGATAGAAAAATAAATACATCTCAAATTGTAATATTGGATTGTATTAGCCTTTATTACTCTTGCTGCTGAGAAATTTCCATTTCACAGCAGCAATGTTATGAAAGGAAGAGTAAAGGAAAAGAAGAAATAGAAATACAAAAGACTCAGTCATTTAATTTTAAACACTTTCTGCACCTTCTTTGTTGTATGAAGCAGTTTCTAGATGAAAAGTGTATGTTTAAGTGTCTTGAATTCCTTCCATTTTTCTTAATTCACACAAATAAGCAATTTTCTTTACTAATGAAAGAGCACACATGTGTTTCTGTGCCGAAACGTTTTTTAATCTGCAGTTTGATGTCTCACATGTGGACCGATCAGACGAAGAGAAAGAAATGTTTAAAAACAGGAAATACAGTATATGCAATAGAACAGTTGTCTGAAATATTTGTTGATTGAGTTTCGACGATGCTCTTGTTTTAGTCTTTTGGTTGTTTACACAAATCGATGCTTCATGACTGCGGCCATTTTAGCCTCATCTGTTCTGTTTCTGTTGCAATCTGCTCCAAATCCATCCGGAATATCGTGTTTTCGAGTGTGTTCACTCGGCTGTCTCATTGAAAGCTTGGATTATTTATTTGTTTGTTTATTTATGTTATTGACGCGTGATTTGAACGTTTTATGCTTGGGTGACAGTGCTCTCAATCCCATTGTCAGTTCACTGAAATCCAAATCTGGGTCATTTCAACCCTTTTTTTTTATCACATGCTCTTAAAATATTTCCACAATATATACGCCAAGGGGTCATATAACCTGTGCGGTTTCATTTTCAAACTTCATTTCAATATCCATCATAACTTTTTAATTTGATTGTATCTGTCATCACTTCCGTTTGACTCAATTGGCTTGTCCACCCCCCCCCCCCCTCCTTTTGTGTCCACAGGCCAGAGCCAACGGGTTGCGCTCCTGTGTTATCGTCATTCGGGTTCTTAGGGACTTGTGTGCTCGCATCCCAAAATGGGCCCCGCTGAGCGGCTGGGTGAGTGCTTGTCCTCCATTTTTTTTGTACAGTGTTACCTTGGCTTACGAACGTAATTCGTTTCCAGGCAGTGTGTAAGGTGAAAAGTGTGGTTCCCAAAAATTAAGCTCCCATAGAAAACCATTAAAATCAGAATAATCCGTTCCCAGCTCCCCATAATTTTCTACTTTCTAATTTTCTAAGTCTTAAAACTACACAAAATACACCTTATTTTATGTATAAAAATGTGCTGTGGTATTATAATTAAAGAAATAAACTGTACTGTATAATAAAGTCGTTTTATTTATTTTGGTGGAATGGAGTGGCCGGTTTTCTCAGCTTTAAACACTTGATGAGGAACGTAGCCTTCTTTGTTCACCATCTTGAGGAATGATCCCTTCACGTTGCTTTCTCTGCGATAATTTTACCTTGTTCCTCATCAGTTATGTTTAGCTGGGTTGAGAGCTTTTTGCATCAGGTGTACAGATGGCTTGTGCGTGTTATTTGTGTAGCCTGATTGATGGGAATTTTAACCTTGCAGTCTACACTATGCCTTTGAACTATCAAAGTTGAAACGAGTCCAAATGTCACTGTTTTCTATCCATTTGCTCATTCTCTCTCTGTCGTCTGCGTGTCTCTTTAATGTTTAAACCACCTCCCCTCACTGCTGCGTTCTTGACCAATCACATGGCTTTAACCGAAAACTGGAGGCGGGGAATAGAGGACAAAAACAAGCAGGCTGCCATTTTCTTGTCAGGGGAACGGGCTCGTTCGCGAACGACACAACACTCATTGTGGCAGCTCCGTGTGTATCCCGAAAAAAAGTTTGTATGCCAAGGTAAAATGTTCATAAATTTAACGTTCGTAAACCGAAAAGTTCATAAGCCAAGGGGTTCGTAAACCAAGGTATCACTGTACTCTTATTGAATTGAACTGTGTAAAAAAACGGGACTGGGATGATTCGTAGCCACTCGAGCTGATCTGCGAGAAAGCCATTGGCACAGGAAACCGGCCCATGATGGCAGGAGAAGCACTGCGTCGAGTCATGGAATGTCTGGCTTCAGGAATCCTGATGCCGGGTACGTTTGCGTTGACAGCGCCCAATTGTCGCGCTACGGCAAAGGCGCTTCCGTAAGCCTTCCTCTTGTCCTGCAGATGGAGCCGGAATCGCCGATCCGTGCGAGAAGATTCCAACCGATGCCATATGTGACTTCACCTCCCAGCAGAGAGAAGAAATCACGTCCAGCGCACAAGTCAGTCCATTCTTTTCCTTTTTCTGGGATGAGCATCTTCACCACGTGGATGATTTGAACCTTCCTTGTGTTTTGTTTAGCATGCATTAAGGCTAGCGGCCTTTGGACAACTTCACAAAGTGCTCGGAATGGATCCGCTTTCCTCCAAGATACCCAAGAAATCTCCGGGACCTCCAATCGATTATATTGGTAAACAATCAAAATATCCAAGAACGAGACAAAACTTTTTGTTGATTTCATCATCCAAGTGCCAATAACACCACCTTGCAAACCCTCACCCCGTCTTGCGTTTACGTGAGCAGTGCAAATCCCGCCCAGTTTGCCATACGGCGCGTCAATGAAACGGCCCATTGAGGAAGAGGAGGGTATTGAAGATAAGACTCCCAATAAGAAAAAGAAAAAAATGGCAAAGAAATGTAAGTGACCTTGAACGATGATGTCATGTAAGTGCGGCGTCCGCGACCTGTCACCTGTCTAATCAGTCACTCACGTGTGTCTTTGGACATCAATTGCCACTTTTGTGGCTCCCGTGTCCGCCATATTTTATTCAAAACAATCTGTATTTGTGCCCGACAGCTTCAGAGAAGTCCGAACCACCCCAGCCCATGAATGCGTTGATGCGACTCAACCAGCTGAAACCGGCTCTCCAATACACGATGGTATCCCAGACCGGCCCGATTCATGTTCCCGTCTTCACGATGGCCGTGGAAGTTGACGGCAAGACTTTTGAGGCTTCGGGTCCGTCCAAACGGACCGCCAAGTTACAAGTCGCTATCAAGGTGAGTTGGCTCGGGTCTTGTTTGTTTTGTGACCTTTTGACGACAGTGATACCTCGGTTTACGAACCCCTTGGCTTATGAAGTTTTGGGTGTACGAACATTAAATGTATGAAAATTTTACCTTGGCATATGAACTGTTTTTTGGAATACACACGGAGTGCCACAATGAGTGATGTGTCGTTTGCGAACGAGCCCGTTCTTCTAAGAAAATGGCAGCCGACTGATTTTGTCCTCTGTTGCCCGCCCCCAATCTTCGGTTAAGATTGGTCAAGATTGGTCAAGAACGCAGCAGTGAGGGGGGAGGGATGGTTTAAACATTAACGATACAGGCAGATGACAGAGACAGAGTGAGAAAATGGATTTCAACTTTGATAGTTCAAAGGCAGAGTGTAGACTGCAAGGTTAAAATTCCTATGAATCGGGCTCCACAAATAACCCACACAAGCCATCTGTACACTTGATGCAAAAAGCTATCAACCCAGCTAAATAGAAGACAATTGATGAGGAACTAGGTAAAAATATCACATAGAAAGCACATCGAAGGGATCATTCATCAAGATGGTGAAAGAAGAAGGCTACATTCCTCATCAAGTGTTTAATGTTGATGAAACCGGCCACTCCATTCCATCAAGCCATCAACGACCATCACAAAGGTCAATAAAACCACTTTATTATACAGTACAGTTTATTTCTTCAATTATAATACCATAGCACATTTATTATGCATAAAATAAGGTGTATTTTGTGTAGCTTGAAGGCTTAAAAAACGAGAAAGTAGAAAATTATGGGGACCTGGGAACGGATTATTCTCATTTTAATGGTTTCCTATGGGAAATTATTTTTTGGGATATACACTATTCGCCTTACACACTCTGGAAACCAATTAATTTCGTAAGACAAGGTATCACTGCACTTGATTACTTTTTTTCTGTAGGTGCTGCAAGACATGGGTTTACCCACGGGAGAGGAAATCAAAACTCCAGAACCTGTGAAAACTGAAGAAACCCCCGTTTCCGTCACAGTGCCGGATGTGAAACCGGTCATTCCAGCCATTGAAGATGCTCCTGTGCCCACAACGCCCGTCAGCACAGATTCCACGAATACCGCCAAGGTAAAGAGCACAATTTGGAGTTATTTCATTAGAATTTATGGACAAAATATAATTAGCAGGAGTCTGTGATTCAGATATTTTTAGGCCAGCAGAGAAGGCCCTGACGGTCCGACGCTGATCAAGGGTTTCAGTGATTTTTTTTTTTTCCCCGCTTGCCACATTGTAGTTACGGTTTCCTCTCAATGGGTCGTTATTAATTTGAGGAAGTCATTAGAATGTTTAAAACCCTCTCCCGGTGTCAAAGTCAAGGCTCGTGACTTACCGGTGACGAGACTTACTCACAAATGCAGTTTATGTCTGTCATTAACAAGCAAGTTGCGTTCTGACCAAATGACCTTTTTCGCCTTAGCCCCTCCGCCAACCGGCACCGCCGATCCTCACCAAACACGGCAAGAACCCAGTGATGGAGCTAAACGAGAAGCTCCGCGGCCTCAAATACGAGGTCATCTCGGAGACCGGCGGCAGCCACGACAAACGCTTCGTCATGGAGGTGGAGATCGACGGGCAAAAGTTCAAAGGTAAAGGATCCAACAAGAAAGTGGCCAAAGCTTACGCGGCGCTGGCGGCTTTGGAGCAGTTCTTTCCCGACGGCTTCGTGACCGAAATGCCTCCAAAGAAAAAGGGACCTTCGGTGGTAAGCACTCGGGAGACAAAAAAAATGTTGATCTCGGGGCCCTTGCCGCGCTAAAATGTGGTTCGTGATGTCTCATTCAGAAGAGCGAAGGCATGATGGGACCTCCTGGCGACGTCGCGACGTCCAGGGGCAGAGGGAGAGGACGAGGTCGTGGCAGGGGGAGGGGCTACAATAACGGAGGGGGAGGTGGTGGAGGTAATTCATTCTTTTTAATAGCGATGAAGCTAGATAGCTAACTTATCCCGTCACTGTAAAGTGACCTTGAGTGTTTTGAAAAGCGCTGATAAATGAAATGTAAGCTAGCTAACTTATCCTGTAACTGTAAAGTGACCCTGAGAGTGTTGAAAAGCGCTGATAAATGAGATGCATGATTATTATTAGCTGTCAGCTAGCTAGCTAGCTAGTTTTCTACCTATTTGAGTTGCTTCCAGGTTGAGTGCCGCTGCTCACCCAGCTCCTAAATAAAATGTATTATTACAAAATAACATGACAACATGATCGTTCTAACTAAAAATATAATATTATAATCTTAAATATGAAATATTCATACTCATTAGACCAAATTGACTCATGCTGTGTTATTCAACAGGCTTCGGGACTTATGGTTATGGTCACAACTCAATGTCTGGATACAGTAAGTATTTTTTTTTCTTTTCTAGTTTATTAATTTGTATTATGTCACACTTACCCATGTGAGAAATCAAAGTATCAGTCTGCGTGGGAGTACGCTACTGTGTGACGCTGTCACATTCATCCAAACAAAGCTTCAGAAAGCAGAAATCTTACATGATTTCATTTACCGTATTTTCCGGTGTACTGGAGTATAAGGCGCACCCCCAATGAATCTTGTATTTTCAAACTTTTTCCAAATATAAGGCATACCGGGGTATAAGGCACAAAAAACGTTTCCAAATATACAGTGATACCTCGGCTTACGAACTTAATTGGTTCCCAGACAGTGTAAGGCGAAAAATGTGTATCCCAAAAATTAATTTCCCATAGGAAACCATTAAAATAAGATTAATCCGTTCCCAGGTCCCCGTAAAACATAATGTTCATCTTAGTAATCCTTAAAACTACACACAATATACCTAATTTTATGTATAATAAATGTGCTATGGTATTGTAATTAAAAACATCAACTGTATTGTACAATAAAGTGGTTTTATTTACCGTTGTGATGGTCGTTGATGGCTTGATGGAATGGATAGCTTGTTGCATTGTTATGATATTGCAACAGCAACAGATGCAGGCAGACACACTAGAAACTTCATTAAGAGCTGGGTCCCTTGCTTGTAGGTTCTCTTCAAATTGTACAGAGGGCTTTTGCGAGTTATTTGTGAAGCCTGATTGATGGGATATTTTAACTTTGCATCAAAGTTGAAACACACTGCCTGTTTTCTATCCGTTTTCTCACCATTTCACTTTTTTTTCACTTTAGTTTTTTTTGTTTCAAGCTCTGTCGTCTCCCTTTCGTGTGTGTGTGTGTTTCTGTTTCTGTAACCCTGCGAAAAGTTTGTTAGCTAAAGTGTTTGTAAGCCGAGGTATCACTGTAATATATAAATATATGAAGGTTTCCAAATATAAGACACCACATAATGCACTACAATCGTGGGAAATGGAGTCGGTGGCTCCTTCCAGTCGTTGCGAGACCTGTTGCGTCTCAAAATTCACAGATTAGGCGCACTTGAGTATAAGGCGCAGTGTCATCTTTGGAAGAAAATCGAGGCTTTTGGGTGCACCTTATACACCGGAAAATACGCTAACTTCTCTACGTGGCCAGCTACATGTTTAAAAACTCTGCCGTGCTGTTATTTCTCAGATTACTACAACAACGGTGGTGGAAATGCGGGTGGCGGGCTGCCCGGCGGCCCTTCAAGCAGTTCAATGGCCAGCTCGTCACTTGGATCGGCGCAAAGCTCCTACGACTCGTGCTACGATGGTGATGAAGGATACAACACCACCGCTGATGCGAAAATTCCCCAAAATAAAGCCCCGATGAGGGGCGGCAAGTCTTCTTTTCAAGATCTTTCCGGTCCGAACAGTGCATCTTCAGGGAGCTACCAGGCCAGCAATACTTCCGGACCTGGCAACTATAACCACTATGGCCAGGGTTATGGTCAGGCAAAGAAGAATTTTCACCAAGCAGGTGGAAGTGGATACTCTTACAGCACCGCCTACCCAAGTCAGGTGACTGGAGGTGCTGGGGGAAACCAGGATTACAGTTATGGGGGTGAGTAAAATGAATGACAACATTTCCCAACGTATACAGTGATACCTCGGTTTACGAACCCCTTGGCTTACGAACGTTAAATTGTGGACATTTTACCTTGGCATACAAACTATTTTTTGGGATACACACGGAGTGCCACAATGAGTGATGTGTCGTTTGCAAACGAGCCCGTTCTCCTAACAAGAAAATGGCTGCAGACTGTTTTTGTCCTCTAATGACCGCCCCCAGTCTTCGGTTAAAGCCACGTGGTTGGTCAAGAACGCAGCAGTGAGGGGGCTGGTTTATACGTTAAAGAGACAGGCAGATGACAGAGAGTGAATGAGCAATGGATAGAAAACAGTGAAATTTGGACTTGTTTCAACTTTGCTAGTTCAAAGGCAGAGTGTAGACTGCAAGGTTAAAATTCCCATAAATCAGGCTCCACAAAATAACCCGCACAAGCCATCTGTACACTTGATGCCAAAAGCTATCAACCCAGCTAAACCGAACACAATTGATGAGGAACTCGGTAAAATTATCACAGAGGAAGCACCTACAAGGGATCATTCCTCAAGATGGTGAAAGAAGAAGGCGACGTGCTGATGAAACCGGCCACTCCATTCCATCAAGCCATCAACGACCATCACAAAGGTCCATAAAACGACTTTATTATATAGTACAGCTTATTTATTTTATTATAATACCATAGCACATTTATTATACATAAAATAAGGTATATTTTGTGTAGTTTTTAGGTTATTTAGTTGAAAATTATGTTTTATGGGGACCTGGGAACGGGTTATTCTCATTTTAATGGTTTCCTATGAGAAATACATTTTTGGGATACATACTTTTCACCTGACACACTCTGTCTGGGAACCAATTAAGTTCGTAAGCCAAGGCATCACTGTATTTTTTTCCCCCTATTTGACTTGACCTGTGGCGCTTTTTCCCCTGGGAAGGTTACAACAATTACAAGTCTCAGGGTGCCGGGGAAAACCAAGGTTTCAACGACTACCACGATACAAGCTACGACCAGGGAGATTCCAGCGGAAATTATCAGTATAGATAAAACTGAGAAGCCCGTGTGAACCATCAGCTCATCGTCTTTCGCTGCATTTACCTCTAACCCTCCGATGAATGTGATTGGTCACCTTTGCTCAATGCTTCTCCTTCCTCTCTGTTTGACTGTGTGCATATGTTCAACCGGTGTTGTAGCCATGTTTGGTGGTTGATCATCTCAACCAACACTGTCTCTTTTTCTTTTATTTATAAAAACACTGAAAAAAATTGTCCTTCTGCGCTTACTCTGCATGTAATTTATCCAGACTTGTAGATACTTATGCTTTTATTTTGTCCTTTTTTTAGTTGTTAATCATGTTCTATTTTACAAAGAATTTGATGGAAAATACACCTTAGTGCTTTAAGTTGCTTCCGATTTTGTTGATGTTTTTCTTGGTAATCTATGTAACTGTCTTTGTATTGGAGGAAAAAGGTTGTTTAAAACCTATGTGTCCCATTTTTTGTGAGATTTTAATTGTAAAGTAGGTTTTGAGAAAAAAACGTCAGTTGTAAATTGTGAACCCTGGTAGGTCATTCGCAAGATCACTGCTGTAACGCCACTCTCAAATAAATGTCAAAAATAACTACAAAAGTTTATCGATGAGATTTCTTTATTGAAGACGAAAACGATCTACAATCGATGTGGGAGCGTATTGAAGAAAAAAGCTTCCTGTATACGACGTCATTCATTATGACGTAGTTTCCGGTTCCTTTGATCCCAGCGGCATGACTGCTCATTTCACGCCACTCAAATAAATGTCAAAAATAACTACCAAAGCTTATCGATTAGATTTATTTATTGACGACGAAAACACTCGACAACCTATGTGGGAGCGTATCGAAGAAAAGAAAAGGCTTCCGGTATGCGACCTCACTCATTATGACGTTGTTTCCGGTTCCTTTGAAACTAGCGGCGACCGGCTATGGCGGACGCCCGTGTGCTGGAGACGCTACTTCAGCGTATTGAGAAGGCTCGAGACGGCGTGGAAAGCCTAAATGTGGCTTCCAGCCTCGGAGTGGACCACCAGGTCATCGTGGGCGCCGTCAAAAGTCTTCAATCTCTCGGCGAAGTGAGTTTTTGTCGTTTGAATCGCACCGGAAGTCATGCTGTCAACATTTACGATGTGACTGATGCAATGAGGCTAAAGACGAGAGATGTGACTTGTCAGACTAGTTTCATGTACTCCGTCGAACATGGCTTATATTTTTATACTCCTTTTAAATAGTATTAGGGCACCTAACTATTTTATTAGGAGTGGAGTCTACTGCGTCGTAGTAGTAGTAGTAGCAGCAGCAGCACTAGTAATAATAGGGATGTGACAAACATTTTCAATAATAATTCATCACACATTTTCTCATACCATATCAAAGTGCATTTAAATAGCTTTCAAATGCTGGATATATATTATTGTTCTATGACAAATGATAAGGAAATAATGGTTTTGTTTTGTTTTTCGAAATATGAGCGGATTTTCTGCCTATAATTACACAGTTAAAACAATGAAAATCTGCGACCGAGTTCTTTATTACAGTTTAAACGATCATTACTTTCTTAATTTTGAGCAGATCGTAATGAGTAAGGTACAATTGGAAAGCTTGTGAAATTATAAATAGGAACAGAGAACCCAAGAAAAGATTCAAAATATAAATTAGCAAATTTCAACCATCGAATGCACGCAGATATTCGTCAGAAATAAAAAATGACTGTCACCGAATGCTAGGAAAGAAAATTGCGAGCTCTAGAAATATAGATGCTAATGCTTCTTTTTGCTTGAAACTTGGCAGTTATGGAGAAAAATACATGTTCTACCACTTCTATGAGTTATACAACTTACTCACCTTTATAAACTGTAGTGTTAGCAAAAAGAGCAGAAGAGGACAGGAAATAACATAAGAGGATGATTGACTATGGCGACCGCTGCTACTTCATCTAAATCAATGAATTTGAAAAATGTTAAAAAATGATAAGTTATCTGGCCGTTAGATCATCTCAGCTGAGCTGCGCTCCTCCAAACACTGGGAACTGACAGAGGAGGGCAAGGAGATCGCTGAGCAAGGCAGTCAGGAAGCTCGTGTTTTCCACGCTATCCCGCTCGAGGGTCTGGCCCAAAGTGACCTGATGGTAAGGCTGACTGATAACTGCTTATTTATCTTCTTTAAAGGACAACCGACACCATTTTTTTTTGTTTCCGAACTCACATCAGAAAAACGTTTTATAGCATCTAAAATAGCCAAAACACGCAGGCTGACATTTTTAGTCAAATGAAAAACGACAATAAAAATGACTTAAAGTGTCCCAAAACGACTTCAAAATAACCTCAGAAAGTTTCCGTTTCAGAAGGTCCCGCCCCCTTGTTCGTGACGTCACGCCAGGACATCTTGCCTTGCTCTAGAATCAGAACAATGGCTTCAGATGCGGAGAAGATCCTTTCTTGTTACTCATCCAGTTATGAATACGATTCAAATAGTTCTGAAGAGGAAAGCATAAATGTTTGCAATCGATTAAAGGAGTCCTCCCATATCAATTCGAGCCGTTAAAGTCGTCGATTGTCCTTTAAGCGAGGAAAAAAACTTGCCAACATTACATACAACTACAGTGATAGTTCCGAGTCTAAACGTTTTTTACCCCGATGCATGTAGAAATTGTCCTTTGGAAAAATTGGCTTCAGCAAGGCCATGTCCAACAAGTGGATCCGTTTGGATAAAGGACATGAAGGCGGACCGAGGATATTCAGAACTGTACGTATGTCTTTTACAGCCAATGGAATTAATTACACCACCTTCTCCATCTTGGACATTCGTTTATTTGGCAAGATGTCTTCATTCGTGTGGATTTGTTTGGAACCACAGGTGGAGAACATCGAGGACCATGCTCGAGAAAAGCTGCTGCTTGCCCAGAAAGGAACCTCTTCCAACTTGGACGAGAAAGAAAAGAATGAGCTGAAAAAGCGGAAGCTTCTCGCTGAGGTGTAAGTTGCAAACTGATTTACAGTGATACCTTGGCTTACTTATGAACTTAATTGGTTCCCAGAAAGTGTGTGTAAGGCCAAAAGTGTGTATCCCAAAAAATAATTTCCCATAGGAAACCATTAAAATGAGGATAATCTGTTCCCACGTCCCCATAAAATCTCATTTTCTAATTTTCTAAGCCTTAAAACAACACACAACATACCTTATTTTATGTACATATAATAAATGTGCTAATGTAGTATAATTAAAGAAATAAACTGTACTATATCATAAAGTTGTTATTTAGGTTTTTTTTGTTCTTTTGACTTCAAGACGGCGCCGCGAGAGTGGCTGCCTTTCCAGCAGCTCCTATGTTTTGCTTTTCTACTTTCATTTCTTTCATAACTTTGCTGCTGTGAAATGTAAATTTCTCCATTGCGAGACTAATAAAGGCAAATCCAATCCAATCCAATCCAATCCAAAGTTGTTTTATTTACCTTTGTGATAGTCGATGGCTTGATGGAATTGAGTGGCCACGTTCATCAGCATTAAACACCTGATGAGGAACGTAACCGTCTTCTTTCACCATCTTGTAGGTGCTTTCTCTGCGATAATTTTATCTAGTTCCTCATCAATTGTGTTCTGTTTAGCTGGGTTAAGAGCTTTTTGCTCTGTGGACAGATGGCTTGTGCGGGTTGTTTGTGGAGCCTGATTGATGGGAATTTTAACCTTGCAGTCTACACTCTGCCTTTGAACTATCAAAGTTGAAACGAGTCAAAATGTCACCGTTTTCTATCCATTTTGTCACTCTCTCTCTGTCGTCTGCCTGTCTCTTTAATGTTTAAACCACCTCCCCTCACTGCTGCGTTCTTGACCAATCACGTGGCTTTAACCGAAGACTGGGGGCGGGGAAAAGAGGACCAAAACAGTCGGCTGCCATTTTGTTGTTAGGAGAACGAGTTTGTTCGCGAATGACACATCACTCATTGCGGCAGCTCCGTGTGTATCGCGAAAAATAGTTTTTATGCCAAGGTAAAATGTCCATAATTTAACATTCGTAAGCCGAAAAGTTTGTAAGCCAAGGGGTTCGTAAACCGAGGTATCACTGTATAAGTTGGGGAATTGAACCCCAAAAATGAATTTGTCTGCGTTCAGGACTGTCAAGTCTTACTGGATCACCAGAGGCAACTCTTTCAGCACCTGCGTCACCAAACAGGAGACAGAACTCACGCCGGAGATGATTGCCACGTAAGCCAAAATTCCCTGCTGAGCAAAACGTTTTTTTTTTGTTTCCTTGTTTGTCCACCAATGACGGTGCGGTTGCCCCACTTTCTAACCCGCCGCGTGTTATAATTGCATGGCAGCGGCAGTTGGAAAGAAAAGAATTTCAAAGCGTACAACTTTGATGCGATGGGCGTGGCCCCGGACTGCGGCCACCTGCACCCGCTGATGAAGGTGCGAACGCAGTTCAGGCAGATCTTCTTGGAGATGGGGTGAGTTCTTTGTCATTGTCCTGATAACATTCGTCCATTTCGTCCAGACGATGTCCACTCCAGTGGACATCCAGGGTTTTTGTCTGATTTATCACTCAAATTGCAGGACCCACACAATATTGACTTTTAGGACTACACCAACATTCAATTCAGCATAAGAAACCTTACGCTCTCGTCTTTCATCAGAAAAAAAAAAGTTATTTCCTAAATGATATGGGTCTGGAGTTATCTCAGCTTGATATGAGGGCGGGTGTCCAAAATACAATGCAATACATACATAGTGGTTTTATAGCGCTTTAACAACAGCTTAAGGTAGAGCAAAAGGCAAATGCTGCCCCCCCATGGAAGGGAAAAACATGTCCAGAGGTCTGACCAGCGCTTGATCGGAAAAGAAAAAACACAAACCCGAACAAATTCGGGAATGGCGCTTTACGTCATATTTTCAATTCCCGAATAAATCCGTGAATGTGTAGGAAAACATTGCCAGAGGTCTGACCAGCGCTTTATCAGCACCCAAGACTGGGGGGAAAAAAAACCCAGAACAAATTCGTGAATGACGCTCCACGTCATGCTTTTCATTTCCGGAAACAGAAATTCGGGAATGGCGTTGAATGAGTTAAAAGCAAGCCGTATTTCAAAGACATTTGCAACACGTTTTTTGTCTTCAGTTTCACGGAGATGCCAACCAACAACTTCATCGAGAGCTCCTTCTGGAACTTTGATTCCCTTTTTCAGCCGCAGCAGCACCCGGCCCGAGACCAGCACGACACCTTCTTCCTGTCCGGTCAGACCTCGAATTGCCGATATTTCTCCCCGCCCGTCAACTGGAACGCTAATTTTTGCATCCTCCATTTTCAGACCCTGCTCTCGCCCTCGAGTTACCGCAGCAATACTTGGAAAGAGTGAAAAAAGTCCATTCGGAGGGCGGATTTGGGTCGCAAGGGTGAGATAATCGCGCGTCAATCACAGAAACGATGAGAAGGTTTCTTCAGCCGTCATCTATACTTCTTTGAAGGTGTCGCACGTTTCGCTTCTTATCCAAGAGGCTTCGTCAGAGAACTAAAATTTGCTGGTAGTTTATATATATGTATATATCCCTACTGTCCTACTGGGTGAGGTTCAATTTGGATCGTTCCTACAACAGCCTTCTTAGGCAACATAAGCTTAGTTATGCTGATGGGGTAATCAGGCCAGTCGTAGATCCCATAATCAGTCAGGACAATAGAAGTAATCAGATTACCTTCAGGGAGTAGTCCACTGCTCCCCCCAATCTGAGAGCAGGGACCTATCACAGCAGAGGTCTGGCACCGCCACCTCTGGACAGTAGGAATATATATATATAGGGCCAAAACTACCAGCAAATTTTAGTTTGCTGACGAAGCCTCTTGGATAAGAAGCGAAACGTCCGACACCTTCAACGAAGTACAGATGACGGCTGAAGAAACCTTTTCATCGATGGATCACTCCTGTACGACTGACAGCGTACACAGAAACATTTTCCTGCCATCACGGAGAACTCTTGCTGTGCTGCCCCCTTCAGGTACAAATGCGAATGGAAAATCGAGGAGGCCCAGAAAAATATCCTCCGCACGCACACGACAGCGGTCAGCGCACGCATGCTGTATAAACTTGCGCAACAGGTAAGTTGCACGTACGGCGGCCATTTTGACGCACGCGCTATTGACTCGAAATGACGTCACGGTCAGCTATGCGTCTTCAGTTGACCTCATTCAAGATGTCTTGAAAATCTAGTAGCTGGCTAAATTGTTATCTAGCTATTAAGCTAGCTACTGTATCTCTTAGCTAGATAGTTATCTATTCGCTAGGTGTTACCTATCTATTTGCTAGGTATTAGATAGCTAGCTTGCTATCTATTTGAGTTACTTCCGGGTTGAGTGAACGATGGAGCGTATGGCTGCCGCTGCTCACCCACTGAAAAAAACATATCCATTTCATTTCATTTATAAGCGCCTTTCAAAACTCAACGTCACTTTACAGTAATTGGATCAGTTTTTCTGTTGGTGAGCAGCGGCAGCTAGATAGGCTAGCTAGATAGCTAGGAGTTAGCTAAAAATCACTCAACCCGGAAGTAACTCAAATAGAGAGTTTTGAAAGGTGCTTATAAATGAAATTTATTATTATTATTATTATTATTAAGGGCGCTGCTAAAACTTTAGAAATCAGGTGAGCCTTGATTGGTTTTGATACCTGATCGCAGAGCAACTGTTATGTCATTTTCAGTGCATGCGTTTCTGCGCGGAACAATTTCTCGACCTTTTTTGCTCCAGTGCACCCCAGACTTAACCTGACCTGCTGGCATGCCATGCCATGCCATGCCATGCGTCTGACCTCGCTTTAAGCTCTTGGCAGCTAAACCGGAGCAATCCTTGCGCTCAAACATTTCCTGGAAAGCACCGACGGGGAGAAAGAGAGTCCCTTCCCTAAGTAGCACCTTAGCCGTCCGTCTTCTTGAGTCACATGGTGTTTTTTTTTTTGCTTGTTGTTTTTTTTTCATCAGGAGAAGTTCACCCCCGTCAAATACTTCTCCATTGACCGGGTCTTCAGGAATGAGACCTTAGACGCCACCCATCTGGCCGAGTTCCACCAAATCGAGGGTGTGGTGGCTGACTATGGGCTCACCCTGGGGGACCTCATGGGGGTCCTGCATCAGTTCTTCACCAAACTAGGTTTGAATGGACACATTGTATACCCTAAAATCCCATACTAACTTGACCTGCAATGCATACATTGCATACATATATATATATATATACACTGTATGTCGATATATATATAGTTATAGATATGGATATTTATAGATATACTGTATGTATGTATGTGTATATATATACTGTATGTGGATATATATATATAGTTATGGATATTTATAGTTATACTGTATGTATGTATGTGTATATATATGTGTATAAATACTGTATGTATATATATATGTACTGTATGTATGTATGTATGTGTATATGTATATATATATATGTGTGTGTGTGTATATATATATATATATATATACACTGTATGTGTTTATATACGTACTGTATATGTGTATATATAAACTATATGTAAATATACACTGTGTATATGTATATTATAAACATTTATATACAGTATAAACATTTATAGTTGTAAAAACAATCACATGCAATACAATCTAAACATGCCAATTACAAATATGCATATATGAATAAAAGATAGATGCAGGATGTTCTTACTCCCTTATATATTTTATTATTATTATTTTTTAGGAATTACTAAACTGCGTTTCAAGCCTGCCTACAACCCCTACACAGAACCCAGCATGGAGGTGTTCAGTTATCATGAAGGTATTCCTCCTTCCATCTTTCCACTGTCACCGCTGCTTCATGTCAAATGAACAATGCAGCGTTTTGAGTTGAATTTTCTCCACACATCCAGGACTAAAAAAGTGGGTTGAAGTGGGGAACTCTGGCGTCTTCAGACCAGAAATGCTTCTGCCGATGGGTCTCCCCGAGGACGTGTCGGTTATTGCTTGGGGGCTTTCTCTGGAAAGGTAAAAAACAATCAATGAAACGTGCAACAATCGTTGGCTGCCGTGTCTGTGACTTCATTGGCGCTTAGAAATCAAATGGATTATTATTATTATTATTTGCTATCTATTTGAGTTACTTCCGGGTTGAAGGAACGCTGGCGCGTGTGGCTCCCGCTGCTCACCCACAGAAAAACTTATCCTGTGACTGTAAAGTGACCTTGAGAGTTTTGAAAGGCACGTAGAAATGAAATGGATTATTATTATTATTATTATCATCATTATTATTCTAATTTGCTAGGTATTTGCTATCTATTAGTTATCTGGCTAGCTATTTGCTATCTTGCTAGCTATCTATTCACTGTATAACCGACTGGCTATCTAGCTAGGTATCTGTTGGCTATCTATTAGCTACCTAGCTAGCTTTCTATCTATTTGAGTTACTTCCGTGTGGAGTGAACGCTGGCGCGTGTGGCTGCCGCTGCTCACCCACAGAAAAAACTTATTTGTGACTGCAAAGTAACCTTGAGAGTTTTGAAAGGTACTTAGAAATGTATTCTTCTTCTTCTTCTTCTTCTTCTTCTTCTTCTTCTTCTTCTTCTTCTTCTTCTTCTTCTTCTTCTTCTTCTTCTTCTTCTTCTTCTTCTTCTTCATTGAATGAATGGCTTTGGAAAGTCTTTGCTGACTCAGCTTCCTGGTTTGTCCCGCAGGCCCACCATGATTAAATACGGCATCAACAACATCAGGGAGTTGGTGGGACACAAAGTCAATCTCCAGATGGTCTACGACAGCCCC
The DNA here is from genome assembly GCF_051943395.1 of Hippocampus bargibanti. Classification (NCBI taxonomy): domain Eukaryota; kingdom Metazoa; phylum Chordata; class Actinopteri; order Syngnathiformes; family Syngnathidae; genus Hippocampus; species Hippocampus bargibanti. The sequence continues at coordinate 1,133,075 of NC_142750.1, read as the reverse complement.
ATTTGTCGACTGGACTCCTGACTTTGGTACTGACCTCTTACACATTTTGGACCCGCTCGTGTCACGGTTGCCGTAACTAAATAGAATTCTATTTTGATGGCGTTTTAATCATGTGACGGGCTTTTGTGTCTACACAAGAATCCAAAATGGTCGTCTCGGAATCAACTATGCGGGTTCCATTGGAATAATAAACCTCTTCCAAAATGTCCGACACTTTGGAGTGAACGATACGTCAAGTGACTCGTTGTGTCATTTAAGTCATTCGCCGTCAGTCCCGAATTTATTCGGGAATTGAAAAGTGTGACTTGGAGCGCCATTCCCGATCTTTTTCGGGTTTTGGTTTTTCGATAAAGCACTAATCAGACCTCCGGAAATGTTTTTCCCTTCCACAAGGGGGCAGCATTTATCTTTTGTCCATGTTAGCGCTGTGTTGCAGCTTCAGCTGTTGTTAAAGCGCTATATTAGCTAGCTAGTCATTAGCTGTCCAGCTGACTGGCTGTAAGCTGGCTAGCTGTTGGCTATCTGGCTATCTATTAGCTATTTATTTGCTATCCATTAGCTAGCAAGCTAGCTTTCTATCTATTTGAGTTGCTTAGGGCTTGAGTGACCACTGGCTCATGTGGCTGCCACTGCTCACCCACAGAAAAACTTGTCCTGTGACTGTAAAGTGACCTTGAGAGTTTTGAAAGGCGCTTATAAATGAAATGTATTATTATTATTATTATTATTATTATTAGTATAAACCAATAGGTATGACATTGTGTACAACCGCCCCCATTTCAAGCTCAGATAACTCCAGACCCATATAATTTAGGATTTAATCTTTTTTTTTTTTGCTGATAAAACAAGAGAGTCTAAGGTTTCTTACGCTGCATTGAATGTTGATGTAGTCCTAAAACTCAATATTCCGTAAGTCCTGGAATTTGAGTGACAATGACAAAAACCCTGGCACTGGAGTGGACACATTTTTACACATCATCTGCCTGTGAAGGAGTTAAACTAGCATTGATATGACCCAAAACATGAGTTGTATGCTCCTTTATTTATTTATTTATGGTCATTGCAAAAATAGTTAGCACGTAGCTTAGCATGGAACAAGGTGAGAAAAATCCTCGCAGAGACGCACCAAAAGTAGCAAGTTGTTTTTATTGCTAATCACATCTGTCCCAATTCTTTTCTTTGGGGAAACCCAAGAAAGTGTTTTTTTTTTTTCGTGCAGGATTAAGTCTTGTGTACGAGGTGGACTCCCTGGAACTCCTTAAGTCTTGCTCTGAAGGTTAATCCCCTCCCTCTGACCCCGAGCGACCTCAAATAGCATCTTTAGTCGAGCGTGTACGACGGCCAACTCGTCGTTTTAAAACTTTGAATGGTCGCCATTATTTTGTAGTGAGCACAAGTCTGACCTGTCGAGTAACAAAAGTGTTATGGAAAAAAAGGCCCTGGAACTCCTAAAAATATGACAAAAATTATCTCCATATCTCCACGACTTCCAAAATGACATTTTGTAGGCGCAAAATCGACAAATGGAAAATGGTGGCGGTGAAAATGTACACACATTAGATAGCAAACAAGCCCCGCCCCTATCCTATTGGAAACTCAGGCACGCAGAAATGATCTAATGATCTTTTCTAATCCTTTTCATCCTTCACTTGACCTTCAGTCACTCCAGCATATGCTCAAGTTAGTTTTTTTCTCTCAGCCAAACGGCCATCTTGGATGTGGCATGATCCACACAAACCTTTGCAGATTTTAAAGGACAACCGACACTTCCAGATAAATTGCATCCATAATTTGTAAAATCACTTCAAATGACTTCTACTGAGCGTATTTTACAAAGATTCCACTTTAACTGTTTGACCCCCTAGTGTGCATGCAAATGGTAAAAATCACCTTCCATAATTCATTTTTTGACATCAGAGTCCTTTTCGGTGACCTTCTTTGTCAACTGGCTCATCGTCAATACGGATTTTGATCTGCCGGTTCTTGGATCCCGGGAGAGGCCTGACTTGTGGGACTGTGGAGGTGCGGGAAGAAAGAAGGGATGTAGGGAATGGTGGCCAGCAATAGCGGACTGGTCTCGGGACTGTCGTCCAGCGGCAGAGGGATGACCACGTCGTCCTGGTCCCACACGTGGAAGGCGTTGTGGGCAAACGGGTGTGGTGGGGGGTGAGTGGCCACACCTTGGGAATTGCTGTCCTGGTTCTTGTCCTCGTTACCCGGTGGGCCCAACATGCAATCTGAAGAGTTCAGATCGGGTCACAGTACATGAAACGTAAAAGGGGTTCATTCGGGGTTTTCTGGGGACGTTTTGCAAATACACATACTTTTTTTCTGTTGTTGTTGAAAGGATTTACGTCTCGAGTTGTTGTCGTTTGTTGTCATTTCCATTCAGTGACATATGCCATAGATATAGATATAGATGTATGTTATGCTTTTTTTTTTTACTTTATGTTAGTTCCGGGTTGAGTGAACGCTGGCGTGTGTGGCTGCCGCTGCTCACCCGCAGAAAAAAAATATCCTGTGACTGTAAAGTGTCCTTGAGAGTTTTGAAAGGCACTTATAAATGAAATGTATTATTATTATTATTATTATTATTATTATTATTATTATATACAGTATTTTCTGGACTATCAGTTGCACCTTCAAACAAATGACATGTTTCAAAATGTTCCCATACGTAAGGTGCACCGCATTATAGGGGCACCTTCTCTCTCTCTCTCTATCTCTCTACTACCTCTCTACCTAACTACCTCTCTACTTACCTACTTCCGGGTTGAATGAACGCTGGTGCATGAGGCTGCCGCTGCTCACCCACAAAAAAAGCTGATCCTGTGACTGTAAAGTATCCTTGAGAGTTTTGAAAGGCGCTTAGAAATTAAATTTATTATTATATTTTAAATGTTTTCCATACATAAGGCGCACCGTATTATGAGGCGCATGGTCAGCTTTTGAAAAAAAAAAAAAAACTTTTAGGTGCGCCTTATAGTGCAGAAAATACAGTAAATTAGGATGTATTGTATTGTATTATCATTGCTCCTCCCGCTAATGTGTCTTGATTTAACCAAAAAATGTCAGTTATCTCCAAGGGCACAGAAACTAAAATGGCAAAGTTAGTTTGTTATAATAATAATGATACATTTCATTTCTAAGCCCCTTTCAATACTCTCAAGGTCACTTTACAGTCACAGGAGAAGTTCTTCCCGTGGGTGAGCAGTGGTAGGTAGGTAGGTAGGTAGGTAGATAGATAGATAGATAGATAGATAGATAGATAGATAGATAGATAGATAGATAGATAGATAGATAGATAGATAGATAGATAGATAGACAGATAGATAGATATCCAGCTAGTTAGTTAAATAGTTAATATTGATTTGTACAATGATGGTTTTTGATTTCCTTCCCTGGGTGGGACTTAAAAGCGCGGAATCAGCGCCGAAAAGATACATTTGTACCCAAAAAAAAAATAAAAAAAAAATGGATCGATAACATACCTGCGATATCAATGGCCAGATCCTTAATGAGATGTCCGATAATGGCGTACGCCACTCCGACCACCACCAGAGCCGCCATGAGCAGGTAAAGCACCGCCTTGGGTAGCGGGATCAGCTCCTTGGCCAGAGGTTTGTACTGCTTGTACAGGGGCTCCTCCAAGGAATGCGAGGAAGCGTGCACGTCGTCCGTGGTGAAATTGTATCTGTTCATGGTTGCGGAAAGTTGTTTGTAGTTTGATGGCGCTGTCACTCAAATACAGCAGAGCATTCTGGGTCAAGTGGATCCATGACCACAAAAAAAAAAAAAACTGTCACGATCTGATGAGACTAAAAACTATTCTGCTCCATGGCGAGTTCCAGGTTGATGCTCCTCAGCCTGGCCGAGACGATGAATGATCAGCTGTGTCGTCAACACGCACCCCTGCTCAGCACGGGCTTATGTTGCCCTTAATTCCATCAAGTTAGCCACAAGCCGCTAACTTGGGAACGATTCAGGCTTTGTCTCAGGGTTGTTCCTCGTGTTGTTTTTCCAGCAATCCGTCTGTGTAAGCTCTCAGTCGTACAGGAGTGGTCCATCGATGAAAAGGTTTCTTCAGCCGTTATCTGGACAAATTTGAAGGGGTCGGGCGGTTCGCCTCTTATCCAAGAAGCTTCGTCAGCAAACTAAAGTCTTACTGGTAGTTTCGGCCCTATATTTTATATATATTTTATATAGATAAGAAGCTTCGTCAGCAAACTAACTGGTAGTTTGCTTACTTTACTGGGGGAAACTGGTAATCTCAAAACCCACCTTTTTAAAATTTCATTTTTTTGTGTAGCTTTCTCCTGTTTTTATTTATAATTGTATTTTATTTATTGTACTCTATTTGTGATGGTATTTTATTTATTATAGTATCTATGCTTGTCTGTGACTGTAAAGTGTCCTTGAGAGTTTTGAAAGTTGCTTAAAATAAAATGTATTATTCTTATTAAACTATAAAATATATTGGGAAATTAAATTGATGACAATACATAAAATATATATTTGAGTTAATATATTGTAAATATATTTTCCTGTAAATAAGGGCACCACAGTAAATTGCTGCAGTAGTACTCTTAAAACCCAAGGCAGTTTCGATACACGACAAGATGTGTTTGGCAGTTTGATTATTATATAATCGTCATTTTTGCTGCATGATAATTCAATTGGATTATTTGATCTAGAAATAATGGTACCATCACAAAATATAATAACTATTTGATTACGAACAGATACCGGTGATTGTTTGTGTCCTTTAATTACCACACAGGTGTTCTCGAACGATCGAGAACTAATCACCGTGTTGTTGGTTCTGTCGTCGAGTTTGGTTTAGGGAATGGATTAATCGAATTAATTTAGATTTTGACAGTTTGTAAAACCATTAATTCGATCGCTTTAATCGATCTATTCCTATAAATGTATGTAATATCTGTAATCACACGAGATATCGTCATTACGCGAGACTAGCATAGCAAACCAACATGGCGGATACGCTAAAATCAGTGACGACAAGTTTAAAGGCGGTTGTTTGTTTCGTTTAAACAACACGAAGACGTCTAATATATCCCTGTCCACCATTCAGGTAAGTGAATCCTTTTTTAAATTTACTTTGCACTTCACTACCTTTCCATTTTTATCCTAATGGCTTGATGGATGTTTCCGAAACCAAATTAACGGGTGAACTTGACTATATTTTCACTTAGGTTCATTTAACAGCCGCATTTCGTTGTGTAAAGCATGAAGCCGTGAATAAATCATTGCGTGTTAAAAAATATTTAGAGTCAAGGTACTTTTGCATAATGCCCCTTCAAATGAGCACGAATTGAAAACACCTACTTGAGTTTCTTTTGGCATGTCTTTATACAACAAAATACAGTACACACAAGATGACATTTGACCAATATGAACCATTAAATCCCCCTTTTTTATTGAAAATCGCTGATGCAAACAGTCTTGATCATCCCAGGACAAGAACTAAAAGTGCTGCAGCATCATCAACGCTCTCTTGGAGAACAATTGAGCACTGTTTTATTTCATAAATTGATATCCAGAGAGCTCAAAGTAGCGCTTCTCCGACCAGTAACATAACGGAAGCCTCTTAGCGCAGTAATTTTGAGAAAACAAAATCAGAGGAAAACAAGCTGTCACTCCAATGACAAAAAATATAGTCCACACAGTCATATGATGCGTCCAGTAAGCAGACTCCATCCAGTCGGTTGCAAGCGGCAATCACAATTGACTTTTTATTTGTCCACGGTGAAGGACTGCAGCCCGGTGATGGCTCTGCCCAAGATCAACGCGTGGATGTCATGCGTACCTGAAGGTGAGGATGATTAGCGTTAAGAACATGAGTAACGCCAGAAATGACCCACCAGGAGATTTCACCATGCACATCATGCATCGTTATGTGTGGCAAATCATGACAAAAAACGACATTTGCATATGTCATTTGACTAATTCAGAACGACGAAAACGGTAAACTGCTCGACTGATAATAGCGTTATTCATACGCTTTTCACGTGGCCATTAGTATCCCGCCCCCAATTGTTTCCAAATACATGTAACATCCGACTTACGACCGAGTACCGTTCCGACCAAGCGTAAGTCAAACTGGTCGTAAGTCATAATCCATTAAAAATGTTGAATAGAGACTTTGAGGCTAAATGACTCGCAAACTCTGGTGACATCACGCGGTCGATTGCTGTGCGAGAGTGAGATGCTGGCTGGCTGGCCAAAATTGGTGTATGCGTTGCCGTCCTGCTAGCGCGTTGCTGTGCCAGGCGTCGAATGATAATTTAAAAAATGGGGTCAGGAGGTCGTGGTTGCAAGTACGGGTGGTCGTAAGTCTGAAATGATGAATAAATAAAAAAAAAAAAGGCTCATCACACCTTCATATGTGTTGACGGCTTCCAGGTTCATGACATGGCGGATGATGTGGTACTCATCCGCGATGCCGTTTCCTCCCAGCATGTCTCTGGCCTGTCGGGCAATGTCCAGGGCTTTGCCGCAACTGTTCCTCTTCAGCATGGAGATCATCTCCGGGGCGGCCCTGGTTACAAATCGCCATGCTTGGTTCGCTCGTGCTCCAAAGCAGCAAAATATTATGCAGTGTCGTCAAAGGTTACTATTAAACAGTGGCAGGCCGTGGATTTCATCGCTAGGCCTTCAGTAGTGCTACATCTAAATGTTTTTACAGCTTTAGCTGTTGTTAAAGTGATATATAAATCAATATGTGTGGTCAGTATGCTCTTATAACTAACAGCTGATGATTGCCTAGTGACTAGCCAATCGTGACTAGCCGATCATAATTTGCAAAAACGCTGACATTTCCAGCGCCTTCCAGTAGGCCTTGGGTTGCCAACTTGATCTCTGATTGGTTAAAGCAACAGTTTCATTGACACATTTGATGCGACAGGGCCTGCAGAACTGATTGTGCAGGCGCCCAGGTCGATTTGCTATCTATTAGCTAGCTACCTATTTGCTATCTGGCTAGAGAGCTATGTAGCTGGCTATTTATTAGCTATCTAGCTAGTTCCCTAACTGTCTATCTGGCTATTTGTTAGCTAGCAGGAAACCCAAAGACAATTTGGAATTATTTCATAATAAATATTAATGGCCGAAATATTTCACATTAGTTTGTGATTCAGATATTTTTAGGCCATCAGATTAGGCCTCGCAGGCCTTTTGTTATTAAATGTAACAAAATAGGATTCCCAAGTTTATCTTACCCTGTCTATAATTGTTATTACCTTTTCTCATCGATGAGTCTTCCCAACTGCAGACAGGACTGCAGGCCGATGGTGATCTCAGTCAACATGTCGGCCATCTTTTTCTGTATCAGCTGATTCCTCGCCAGCGGCACGCCAAACTGGATTCTGGATGAGAAGAGGAGAACAGTCATGGTGGCGGTACCCCGAATTGGCGAATACAGTGATACCTCGGTTTACGAACCCTTTGGCTTACGAACTTTTCGGTTTACCAACGTTACATTTACGAAAATTTTACCTTGGCATACAAACTATTGTTTTGGGATACACACAGAGCGCCACAATGAGTGATGTTTTGTTTGCGAACGAGCCCGTTCTCCTAACTCTTCCCCCACCCCAGTCTTCGGTTAAAGCAACATGATTGGTCAAGAACGCAGCAGGGGAGGTGGTTTAAACATTAAAGAGACACGCAGACGACAGAGAGAGTGAGAGAATGGATAGAAAACTGACATTTGGACTTGTTTCAACTTTATTGATAGTTCAAAGGCAGAGTGAAGACTGCAAGGTTAAAATATCCCATCAATCAGGCTCCACAAATAACCCGCACAAGCCATCTGTACACTTGATGCAAAAAGCTATCAACCCAGCTAAACAGAACACAATTGATGAGGAACAAGGTAAAATTATGGCAGAGAAAGCACCTACAAGGGATCATTCCTCAAGATGGTGAAAGAAGAAGGTTACGTTCCTCATCAAGTGTTTCATGCTGATGAAAGCGGCCACTCCATTCCATCAAGCCATCAACGACCATCACAAAGATAAATAAAATGACTTTATTATAAAGTACAGTTTATTTCTTCAATTATAATTATAACATAAGGTATATTTTGTGTAGTTGTAAGGCTTAGAAAATTACAAAATGATGTTTTATGGGGACCTGGGAATGTATTATTCTCATTTCAATGGTGTCCTATGGGAAATTATTTTTTGGGATACACACTTTTCACCTTACACGCTGTCTGGGAAGTTCGTAAGCCAAGGTATCGCTGCACTACGCAAGACTTGAGAAAAGACTCCTTTCCAACCTGTCGAGCGTGTACTGACGAGCCGCGTGGAAACAGAACTCGGCGGCCCCCAGGGCCCCCCACGCGATGCCGTAACGAGCGTTGTTCAAGCAGCCAAACGGACCCTGGAAGCGTTGCCGCAAATTCACGTCAAATCCTTCGCTGGGAGCAAAATATGAAAGAAAAACAAGGATCTGGACTCACGGCGAGGCCGGACACGTTGGGAAGCAAGTTCTCCTCGGGAACTTCCACCTCATCCATGACGATCATGCCGGTGGCGGACGCCCTCAAGGAGAACTTGCCCTCGATGGGGGGCGTGGACAAGCCTTTCATGCCCCGCTCCAAAATGAAGCCGCGAATCTTGCCGTCGTGGCATTTTGCCCACACCACCGCGATGTCCGCCACTGGGGAGTTGGTGATCCTGCACATGGAAGGCTACACTTTTGTTCCAAGCGTATCGTGAATTAGCCGCCCTCATGAGCCACCAAGGTAAAATAATGCTCATTTTCATTTTTAACTAACTTCACTTCCGCTCCAGAATTTATTCGGGAATTGAAAAGCTGGACGTGGAGCGCCATTCCCAAATTTGTTTGGGTTTTGGTTTTTCCATAAAGTGCTGGTCAGACCTCTGGCAATGTTTTTTTCTTTTCTTTTCCACAAGGGGGCAGCATTTGGCTTTTGTCCATGTTAGCATTTTGTTACAGCGTCAGCCGTTATTAAAGCACTAGATAAATAAATATGAATGTATTGTATTTTGTACAGCTGCTATTTCAAGCTCAGATAACTCCAGGCCCATATAACTTGGGCATTAACTCTTTCTTCTGATGACAGAGGAGAGTCTAAGGATTTTAACGTTGTATTAAATGTTGATTTTTGTCTGAAAATGTATCTATTCAGCCGCATTTATTTATTTTCTTAATTGGTCGTATTTATTTATTTGGCCATCTATATTCATTTGTTTGTTTGTTTATCTTTTAAGACACATCTATTTATTTATGTGGCCATATTTATTATTTATTTGGTCATGCTTGTTTATTTATCTATGTATTTATTCAGCTGTTATTAAAGCGCTATATATTTGAGTTGTCATATTTGTTATTTTGTTTTTTTACTTTGTTACTTCTGGGTTGAGTGAACGCAGGTGCGTGTGGCTGCCGCTGCTCACCCGCAGAAAAAAATATCCTGTGACTAAAGTGTTCTTGAGAGTTTTGAAAGGCGCTTATAAATGGAATTTATGATTACTATTATTATTATTCTGTGGGTCCTGGAATTGGAGTGACAATGACAAAAACCCTGGCACTGGAGTGGGCACATTTTTCTAGCCGTGAAGGAGTTAAGATCGTGTTTACTCATACTGACATAACTAACACCTTTTTTTTGTTTGTGTGGAAGGTGCGGAAACCAAAAAAAGAAGCGTGGAAGAGCCTCCATCGAGGTTCGAATGCAAGAGCGATTTGAATGAGGTAAATGTACATAAACATTGATGAGAATATATACATTTTATACCCACTCATGTACAGACAATCCCGTGACTGTAAAATATCCTTGAGAGTTTTGAAAGGCGCTTAGAAATTAAATGTATTATTATTAATACGGATGAGTCTGACAAGAGATTTTAAAACAGTTCAAAACACAAATGTACATTGTGTACATGTATAGACTGCCCCCATGTGGATATTCGATAACATGACACGATTCAACAATGGCGGATTGGACTTCTCACAGGCAAAAATAACAGATATGGTGATGACTTATTTGACGATTTTCACTTCAAGTCTCCGGATGACCAAGTCAAAGTCACGTTGACCAAACTGTGGTAGAACTCACCACGTCTTGGATCCAGTGAGCGAGTACGTGCGACTAGACGGGTTGAACTTGGCTCTGGTCTCCATGCTGCTTGGGTCGCTACCGTGGTTTGGTTCCGTCAGGCCAAAGCAACCGAGGATCTCTCCGCGAGCTCACAATGGAAACAAGCCCAATTTTTTGTCAATGCGTAGTCTGCCGAGAGCAGTTTTCCAACTAGCCAAATCATAAATAAGCAAATTCCTTGACAGCGACAACTAGTAATTCTTCATATAATAATACATTTCATTGATAAGCGCCTTTCAAAACGCTCAAGGTCACTTTACAGTCACAGGATAAGTTTTTTTTCTGTGGGTGAGCAGCGGCAGCGACACGCGCCAGCGTTCACTCAACCCAGAAGTAACTCAAATAGATAGCAAATAGCTAGCGACTAGATAGAGCTTTGAAAGGCGCTTCAAATGAAATGTATTATTATTAATAGCTAGCTAGCTATATAGCTAATAGAGATAGCAAGCTACCTAGCTAGCAAATAGATAGCTAATACCTAGCGAATAGATATCGAATATAGAGGGAATAGATGGATAGATAGAATTTTGAAAGACGCTTAAAATGAAATTTATTATTATTATTATTAATAGCTAGCTATATAGCTAATAGAGCTTTTGTTTATGTAGACATTAGTAAGAAATATTTTGCTAAGTCAATTATCTTTGTAATACCGTACAATAGCTATTGTCTGGCTGGCTAGCTATTAGCTATCTATTGGCTCGCAAGCTAGCTCTCTATCTATTTGTCTTACTATTCTATTTGAGTTACTTCCATGTTTCGTGAACGCTGGTGCGTGTGGCTGCCGCTGCTCACCCACAAAAAAACTTATCCTGTGACTGTTAAGTGACCTTGAGAGTTTTGAAAGGCGCTTAAAAATGAAATGTATTATTATTATTATATAAATAAGCAGATTCCATGACAGGGAAAACGAGTAATTTTTCATTTAGCATTTGTTGGTCTTACCCAGCTTGGGTAGATATTTCTTCTTCTGTTCCTCGGTGCCATACGCATTAATGGGATGCATGACCAGCGACGACTGCACGCTCATCACCGAACGGTAGCCGCTATCCACGCTTTCCACCTCTCGGGCGATCAGACCGTAGGCCACGTAGCTCGTCCCCGCGCAGCCGTAACCTTTCCGTCATGGATGACACAGAATGACATCACATTTGACATCCCTTCTCCCGGCAAATTGGCGTTTTCGTGTTTATTATGTTTGTTAAAGTCATTATAAGTGCCTCGCATGCTGGGTCCAAGAGGACGGTCATTTCATCTGTGCATATTAGCATATTTGACAAGAAAGCTGACTTTGACTTGCTTCATGTCAGGCAACGTTTTCTGATTTGGAAAATAACTGCCGCACAAAAACGTAGATTGCTTAACTGTGTTTTAAAGGAGATTATGTCTTTACGCTAACCTTTAATGGTTGGACCAAGGACGCCCATCTCGCCCATTTCGGACACGATTTCTCTGTGGAACACTGAGACAGAAATCATACATTGCAAAAAAATATACAGTCATATGAAACGCTGAAAGGACAAGCGACGCCTCCGGACAAGTTGTGTCCATAATTTGTAAAATGGCTTCAAATGACTTCTACTTTGCGTATTTTACAAAGATTCCACCGCATATAGCTAGATTTTACCTTTTAAGACTCATGCTGACTATTCAGGAAGTCTTGTTTTTGAGTTGGTGACGATGCCTGACGTGACGTCACGTCAGGAACGCCCCTAACCGAAAAAGCGACACACAATGCATGTTGGGTACTTTGTTTGGTCTGAAAACTTCGTGTTGATGGCGAAATTAGAAGGAAAACACATAAATAACGCGATGGTGAATCGTTGTGTGTTGCACCAAGACTACTATTTGATACTAGTTGACACAAAATCCCAGCGGATAAATCAGCCCATTTCCAATGGAGCTCTGGCGCCATCTTCTGCATTTTCTGGGTGCTACGTTGCTGTCATTGACGGCTCAAATTGATACGGAAGGACTCCTTTAGTCGATTGCAAACATTTATGCTTTCCTCTTCAGAACTATTTGAATCATATTCATAACTGGTAGAATAACAAGAAAGCATTTTTTTCTGAATCTGAACTCTCTGAAGCCATTGTTTTGATTCTGGAGCAAGGCAGTGTGTGACCCATAGTGATGTCACGAACAAGGGGGTGGGAGTTTCTCAATATCCCCACTTCCGAGCTCATTTTGTGGCAGTTTTTGGACACTTTAACTCGTTTTTATTGGTGTTTTTCATTTGATTAAAAATATCATTCTGCGTGTTTTGGGTATTTTAGATGCTATAAAACGTTTTTCTGATGAGGAAACCCAAAAAAATGGTGTCGGTTGTCCTTTCAGGATAACGTAGTGCATGCGTTTTACCTTCATTTCGATTTGCTAAAAGGATTCGTGGCATCAGTTTGTCTTGGCAATAGGTTCTAAAAGAGTCTCTGATCATGATCTCGTCCTCTGTCAGAAGACCCTCCAGGTCCAGAGCATCACGCCAGTTGAAATGGACTTTACCTGTCGGCATTTACAAGGTATTCACCAAAATGTTACTAAAGATATTTTTATCCCAACTCCCAAAAAAATGGTTCTACATACTTGCTTTGGTCATTTCGAGCTTCTCTGCATCTGAAAAGAAATCATCACACCCAAAAAGTTATGACTACAGACTTTCTCTCTATAATAATAATAAGAAAACAACAAGTAAAACGTTTCTTCTTTTTTTTTTTTTGCCATGTATGAGAAAACATGACTTACCCTTCCTAACAGGTGCTGCAGTCCCCTGAGCTCGAGCGAAAGAAAGGAGGGCACATCGCTGAGGTCGAGCCAAAAGGTGACACGCGTTCCTTAGTGCCATGATATCGCGATTTAAAATCGAGGAGCTTGAAATAGTTCGTCTGTGACATGAAACAGGCAAAATCACTTGCACAAAGTGCAGCAGACTGATGACTTGTGAAACCTATGAAATGCGTGTTTACATCCCGTTTAGCTGTGTCAATCGGGCCAAAGGGTGAATACGGTACAAATGCATTGATGATTACACGACAGGGACAGCAAGATACCATTATTATATTATCATTATTATTAATCGGAGCGCCCATAAGAAACGAGTTCAGCTAGCTCGGCTAACGTGCTACACTGTGATTGTAGCATGTAGCTAACTAACAACGCTAACTCTTAACTTGGTTTTCAACAAGAAAGACGCTTATTGTTTCTATATTTAGTGGTCTAAACGATCTATAAAATGTGTGGTAAATTCGGTTTATGATTAATATACCTGTCTTTCGAAGAAAAAAAAAAACGTTTGTCCTTAATCCACTTTTCGGTCTCGGTTTGACAGCGCGACCTGTGACGTCACCGCGTACGGACGTCACACGTTGTCGAGCCTCAACTTGTTTACGTCTTTTATTTTAATATATAAAATGAGCTCGGTGCCTCGGTGTTGATTTAAGAATTCTGCGATATGTGACTGACATATAATAATGAAAATACATGTTTTTGTGCGTGTCTTACATGAGCTATGCCACGTCAATGGTAACAGCTAATTCTGGTTGGTCATTAGCAGGGGCGTGACACAAACGGAAGGAAAGTCATTTACGGGCTTTATTTATTTTATAATAATAATAATACATTTCATTTATAAGCGCATTTAAAAACTACCAAGCACACTTTATAGTCACAGGATAAGATTTTTTTTCAGCTGAGCAGCGGCACCCATTCACACCAAGGTTCACTCAACCCGGAAGTAACACACACACCACTCCTATTTGGAGCACAGTTACACTAGTATTTTGAAAATTTCAGGATGCACAGTGTGGCATCCTGCAAAGTCATTTTTTTACTCCACTCATTTTCTCCATATTACTGATAAATGGGCGATAAAGTAGAGCAGCAACATGCCAGTCCTAAAAATCAACACAACTACTCTTTATTCACACAGGCACAAAAAAAAATAAATAAAATCACTTGCACTTCCTCAAATTTTAGGATTAAAATAACCCCATTCAGGGACAGTTTGCTTTCACAACAGCTGGAGCTGTGTTTCATAGACCACGTGACGTTTTACACACCGGGGGTGGAAAACGTTTGAATGTAACACTTGAAAGGTCACTGTTGCTCTCTGAATTGCCCATTCCTTGATTTTTTTTGTATTGTTCCTTTTTTTCATGTCAAGGGTGGGTTGGAGCCCACCCTAGTGGAAGCAAGGGGACACACCCTGGCTTCTCACCACTTCGCTGCTAATAAAAATAACAATGCATTTCATTTAAGCGCCTTTCAAAGCTCTCAAAGACACTTTACAGTAAGACAAGTGATCGATTTCCAGATGTTCATGATACATCACACTGTATGTACAATTTTGCATTGACCGTGGTTGTCACAAATTTGCTGAAACAGAGCAGCCGCATAAATAACCCTTCTCCTTCTCCAAGCTGTCGTGACTCATTGAACATACTAGTCACCCCAAGATCGCTTCTCCATTACAAATGAATAGTTCTACATATAATTAATGGTCCTTTGGTTCTTTGTGGGTCAATAAAATACAAGGCACTGCACCCCTTTGAGGGTGTGGCCATTGTTGGTGTCAGATTACATCTGAATTGCAAGCCGCTCAAATTAAAAAAAATATATTTTCTGGTGGAGCTCAAACGCCGTTTTCCTTGATCCATTGAGATGATTTCAAATAGGAATTATTTAGTTTAGAACGAGAATGAGGATGAGTAGCTCCATCCATTTCTGCTTCTACCACTTAACGGTATTGTTAAGAAGAAGCAAAACAACACTAGGTTCCCCATTCCCGTTACTTATTGGCCGAGCGTCACGCCAATCAATCTTATATTGCGTTCTGATTGGCCAGTTTCTTCTTGGAAAAATACCCCTTTGAAGCGGTAGTCGTGCAGTCAAGATTTTTTGGACCGGAGTTTAACCTGCGTTCAAATGGACCCAAGTCCGCCACAATAACCACTCCTAAGGCTGGAAATAGACACAAATCGTCGCCTATGAGCCATTTTGTGTGAACAAAAAAAACATTCCGATACAATGGAACTAGAAGAGAAATCCAAATACGGTAACTTCATTCTTTTTTTTAATATACGCTGCTTCAATGTTCCGCATTTGCCAGCAGGAACGCGACTTTACACGAGCTCTCCCGCAAACTACATTCAATCGCTTTATTTTGAAAAACAATATCATTAAATGTACGCTTTTCATTGGATTTATTAGCATGTGATTTTGATTATTATTTACACGAGCTCGCTGGCAATGTCGGATCACTTTCACTCGTCGTGCCATCTTGATATGCTGTACATACTGTACAGCATACACGGTGATTGATAGTCAACAACCATTTAGCTACTAGTTTTTAACATAGGCACAGTTCAATATAAAATGCAAGAATATTGAGCTGCTGGTGTGTTTTTCGTTTTTGGGGTGTCCTAAAAACAATATCCTTTTTTTTGCTTGTCCAGTTGCTGCCACATTCCTCACATTTGGTCTGGCAAGCAAATTAGCTGGCGTGCAGCTTTGGAAAGAGTGTAGCATAGCTTATTAAAAAATAAGACAATGTTCTTGTATTTCCCCCCATAGCGAGCTGTTTTCTTCGCCTTTGTTCCAGTTTCTGTGTTGCTTTGTTGTAATTAAACCTTCCGTTCCAGTGTTGTGTAGCTCCACATAGTCTCCCATAGAAAAAATAAGCGATTCGTGTTGTTTTGTGTTATTTTGCATTCTACATGGCCAAATTAGTTTTTGTGTTTTATTTTATGACTAAAATGAAGACACAAGGTTGTTTCATTGATTCCAATGCGTGTTATTTGTGCTCTCTGACACATTGGGAGTGACATCATTGGATGATTGAGCTGCAAATTTCTTGGGAAAATGTCATTGTTTTGAGTCATCTTCGAAAGTCAACATGTAGCATGCCCGCTATGATGACTGAATACATTGACTGTATTTTTATTCATATCATTTTCAAGCAATAATAATAATACATTTCATTTGTAAGCGCCTTTAAAAACTCTCGGTCACTGTACAGTCACTGGATCAGTTTTTCTGTGGGTGAGCAGCGGCAGCCACACGCGCCAGTGTTCACTCAACCGGGAATAACTCAAATAGATCAAGTTAGCGAGCTAGCTAATAGATAACTAATAGATAGCTAGCTAGCTAGTTCGCTAGCGAATAGATAGCAAATAGCTAGGTAGCCAGCTAGCAGGTTAGATAGCGAATAGATAGCAAATGGATAGCTAGTTAGGTAGCCAGTCACATAGCTAGCTAGGTAGCCGGCCTTTCAAAACATTTGACGAAAAATATCAGCCTGTGTGTTTTGGGTATTTTAGATGCGATCAAACGTTTTTCTGATGTCAGTTAGGAAACCAAAAAATGCTGTCGGTTGTCCTTTAACACCAACATGAGATATGTTGAATGACAAAGGGATGCTTTTTTGGTTAAATACTAAGGAAGAAAAGGTTTCACACACAGAAACAAAATGGAATCTCCCAATTTATTGTTAGTTGAAGAGCTTCAGAGGTTTGAGTGGAATAACTTTTGTTGTTTCTGGTCAGAAGAGTGACAAACGTTTTTTTTACTGTCAGATGGAAAATTGCTAAACATACTAGCCGCAATGTTGAACGAATCTGGAATTTCTTCGTTGGTTCTGAGCTGCAGGCTTCACATGAGGGAGTAATTTCACATGTACTGTAAAAAACAAAAAAAATCCAAAAACACGCATGCGCAAACCACAGCCATGCCCTGTTTCAGATGAGTTGTAATTAGAAGCCATATTTAGAAGCGTGCTTTAAAACACAGTTCAAATTTTTTCGGACTTTTCTTCTTGTGTCGTTTGTTCAAGCTGATTTGGGATTGATTATTTTCGCTTCTTTTTTTTCTGAACCCACTGATCCTTTTAACACGCTGAGTTCTCGTCTTAACAACCCCAGACAGGATCATGTGACATTTCTGGCCACCTGGCTAAGCATGTCAATTATTCGCTGCCAGGCTCAGTCACTTATATGTTTAAAGGACAACCGACGTCTCCGGACAAGTTGTGTCCATAATTTGTAAAATGGCTTCAAATGACTTCTACTGAGCGTATTTTACAATGATTTCACTGAGCGCATATAGCTATATTTTACCTTTTAAGACTCGCGCTGAATATTCCGGAAGTCTTGTTTTTGAATTGGTGACAAGTCTGTACGTGACGTCACTGAAGGAACGCCCCTGACCGAAAAAAAAAAGGACACATTGTAGCAGTCCTTCCATCACGTCAATGCATTTTGCTGTGCTTGTTTGGTCTGAAAACGTCATTGTTGCACCAAAAAGAGCCAGAAGAGGGCGACCAAGCTCCATATAAGGAATTTATCAGCCTGTGGAAACGGGCTGTTTAATTCCTCACAGGAAGTTGGCTGCCATTTTCTGCCTCTTTTTTTGGTGATACATTTCCCCCCCGATGTTGCCTCATAATGGCACGGAATAAATTATTTAATCGATTGCAAACATGTATGCTTTCCTCTTCAGAACTATTTGAATCATATTCATAACTGGATGTGTAACAAGAAAGCATCTTCTCCGAATCTGAAGCCATTGTTTTGATTCTCCAGCAATGCAAGACGTCTTGGCGTGACGTCACGGACTGGGGGCGGGACCTTCCTAAACTTGAAGTACTTTTTAGACGCTTGAAGTCATTTTTATTGGTGTTTTGCATTTAACTAAAAATATCATACTGCGTCTTTTGGCTATTTTAGATGCTATCAAACGTTTTTCTGATGTCAGTTAGGAAACAAAAAGGTGTCGTCGGTTGTCCGTTAAGTCCGAGTGTTTTTTTTTGTTTATTTGTTTTTATTTTGCAGGCCATCTCTCTCTTTCGGGTGCAGAAAAGCACGAATGGAAAAAGGACAAGTTGAGCGGATGCGGTGTGATTAGAAACACATGTTTTTGGAAAACCATGACAAACGGGGACTCCATTGGTCGTTTTGTGTCCTTGGGATAATGGACTCAACCGCACTCTATTTGGAATGTTTGGACACGAATGTTAACTCATTCACTGCCATTCACCAATTTCTGCAGTAATTGGAAATATGATGGAGAGCGCCATTCCCTAATTTGTTCGGGTTTTGTTTTTTCTTGCTTGGGTGCCAATAATGGCTGGCTAGCTAGTCTATCCAGCTAGCTATCTATTCACTATCGAGCTCTCTACTACGGATATCGACCAATCACGTGCGGCATTAACCGAAGACTGAGGGCGGGGAATAGAGGGAAAAAAGTCAGCTCCCATTTGCGGCTCCTTGTTCAGAATCGGCTCTGTTTGTTCACTTCAGAGATCCGTCTCGTTCGCGAATGACACATTACTACTCTGAAGGCCAACAGCAAGAAATCAGGGAGGGAGCGATAGAGAGGCTTCATTTTCCAGGTGGGAGGAGATCCACAGGTGGAAACACTGATTGGGGGGGAAGAAAAAAAACAACACTTGTTTTAGGATCAACAAGGCGGGGCGACGAGAGTTGAAGGTGGAGCGTTGTGAAGGCCCAGACACATCAGGACAGGTTTGGCTGGTTTCTACCCACGTTTATGTGAAAGGAAATCCATCCGTGGAAAAAGAAAGAAAACGACGTCTCAGTGTCCTTGAAGGCAAAGTCACAAAAAAAAGGCTTGTCTGCACATTTCAACATTAACCTTCGGGAAGGAATTTCAAAGATGGCGGAGGAAGGCCAATATTACGGAAAGCACGGTAACTACGTTTAAGTTTCGCTTTAGCTTCCCGGCATATTTTTGATCTCTGTCTCTTTGAAAAGGAATAGCGTCGCGGTGATTAGCGCTAACGTCAAGCCCGCTCTGTGTACGGCCTTGCCGCTGATTATCCAGGTGTGAAAAGGAGGACTGAGCCTTCCCCCCCCCATTTTGTTTCCTTTGTACTATTCTTCTTCTTCCTTGTCATGCTTTTGAACTAGCTACGGAAAGCGTCCAATCAGGCCGCTCTGAATTTTGTAAAGTATTGGCTTTTATTTTGTAAAGGTTTCTTCAACCGTCATCTGTACTTCTTTGAAGGTGTCGGACGTTTGGCTTCTTATCTAAGAGGCTTCGTCAGCGAATTAAAATTTGCTGGTAGCTCTGCCCTATACAGGTTACATACGACTTTTTTAGAAATCAAATGTATTATGATTATGACTTATGACCGGCTCGACTTGCGACCACCCATACTTACGACTACAACCTCCAGACCCTATTTCTTTTTTAATTGTAATTCTATGCCTGGCACCGCAACGCGCTAGCAGGCCGCCAATGTGTACGACAATTTTGGCTAGCCAGCCGGCATCTCACTCTCACACAACAATCGATCGTGTGATGGCAAAAGACGAGGTGGGGGTGAGGGGTTGTGAGTCATTTAGCCTCAGATTCTCTCGTCAACATTTTGAATGGATTTCAACTTAGAACCATTTTGACTTACGACCGTTTGGTCAGAACGGAACTCTGTCGTAAGTCGGATGTTACCTGTGTATATATATATATATATCCCTACTGTCCAGAGGTGGCGATGCCAGACCTCTGCTATGATAGGTCCCAGCTCTAAGGTTGTGGGGAGCAGAGGACTATTCCCTGAGGCTACACTGACGACTGGCCTGATTGCCCCATATTGCGCTGGTATCACCTCATCAGCATAACTAAGCCTGTGTGGTAACGATCTCAGGAGTGTGTTGTAAGAACGATCCAAATTTAACCTCATCCCACCATGGCGATTTAGTGAAGGGTTTTGCTGTTTTCTGAAAATAGCTTTTCTTTTACTCTCTTATCTTCTGTCAGCAACACTGCGACATCCGACGACAACAAGCGCTAGTAATGTTTCAGGAAGTGGTTTCTCTCAGAGCCAACCACTTTGGTAAATGCGCCGTTAGCCTTCATCCCCTTAAAAGCATCCGCAATTGACATGAAAATGGCTGCTGTCGCTTGTCTCGACTGCGTCGTCCTCTTATATGATATCCATCCAATATTATTTTCTGTAATTTTCCGCTCTCACCATCTTACTCCAAATCCACTTGTCTTCATGTTGTGAAAACCCCGCCTCCACTGTTATGGAATGTGAAACTGAAACTCGCCACAAAGAGTCCTATCTTAGAACTGGGTTGTGGTTTTTAAATTGAAACATTGTTAAATTCAGCTTGGGGTCTGCCAATCCTCCATCAATCGCCTCCCGTTGGTCCACAATGCCGCTGCTTGCCTTTTAACAGCTACCCGTAAGAGGGAGCATATAACTCCGACTCGGCCATCCCTTCAGTGGCTCATTGTAGAGTTATTTTTATTAAATTTAATTGGATTCACGTTTATTAGTCTCGCAGCGGAGACATTGACATTTCGCAGAAACGTTATGGGAGGAAAGGAAAGGAAGAGGTAGACCAAACAAAATAAAGGAGCTGCTGAAAAGGCAGCCACTCTCGAGGCGCCATCTTGAAGTCAAAATAACAAAATAATGAGACAACACAAAGACACGGAGTCATTCATACTTCAGCACTTGCTGTACCTTCTTTGTGACATGAAGCAGTTCTAGATGAAAGAGGAGAGGATCAAAGCGTCCTTTTCAGCAGTGGCTCAGGATCGTCATGATGAAATATGCGCAACTGGTACAAGCTAAATGTCGAAGGCAAACACGAAGCTGTAGCATCCGTTGACCAAAAGAGATTGTCTCACATCTCCTGTCCCACGTAAATCCGCTTCAATTCCGAGCTGCGAAATCCTTTTTGGGGAAAAGTCCATATAGAGTATGGGAAGTTTAAAATTGAATTTGAATTGCAGGATCAGACAATCCAAATACAAATGTCAGCTCTTTGCAAAAGCAATAATGTACTTTTGTGTTTTTTTTTTCTAGTGTTTTACAATATTATACTTTCTGTCTTGAATGAACAATTAAACTCCATTGAAATATTTGAAGCGCAGTCCAAGAAGTGACAAAGAGGATCCTCTAGTAAATGCCCATCTCCCATTCATGGATTGTTTTTTTTCTGCTTTGGCTCATGCGAGTTAGTCACCAAGGAGGAATTTGCCGGGTTGCCAGGCGCATGCGTCTCCTCGTGGGGAAACTTGGGAGCAAAGCTGGAAGCTACTGCTTTGACACTTTAATAAATTGATTGTATTTGATTAAATATGGGAGGAATGCTGGACTGCTGTGCCCCTTTAAATTGCTTTTTTGACATTTTATTTTATTTTTGTTGTAATTTATTTTGAATCTATTTTTTGATTTATTGTCGTATTTATTTAAGTATTTGTTCTATTTCCTTCGCCTGTGAATTTGAGTCAAACGTTTTTGGTGACTTAATCTGTAATCTGAGAATCTATTTTAGAAATTGAACAAAGTCCCCCTTTGTCTCACAGGCGAGCCCCGCAAGTATGACCCCACATTCAAAGGCCCGCTCCAGAAAAGGTCAGAGGTCAACGCTTCCATTTTTTTTTCCCTCCTCCTAAGTTGAATGAACTTTTTGTTTTTCTTTCCATCCTAAATCCTCCTCAATGTCTTCTGGTCTCCAGGGGTTGCACGGACATCGTGTGCTGCATCCTCTTCATTGTCGCCATTTTGTGTTATATTGGAGTGGGAATACTTGGTAAGAAACAAGGGACGATTTTTGTCGGCCGCGCGTACGTCAACATGTCGCGTCACGTGACCAATTGTATTTTCTCGATTTAGCTTGGTCGCAGGGTGACCCCAGGAAGGTGATTTATCCCACGGACAGCCGGGGACAGTTCTGCGGGCAGGCCGGGACCCCTCTTGAGTGAGTCCCCTTGCATCAAACTTACTCATGTGGGCTCGCTAGCTAGTTGGTCGTTAACTATCTACTTATCTAGCTATCTTGCTAGCTCGCTGACATCATCGTGGTTAGCTAGTGACCTATCTATCCCATCATCCTAGCTAGCTAGCTAGCTGACGTCATAGTAGCTAGCGTGTGGCTGCCGCTGCTCACCACAGAAAAACTGATCCTGTGACTTTAAAGTGACCTTGAGAGTTTTGAAAGGCGCTTGGAAATGTAAAGTATTATGATGATGATGATGATGATGATGATTACAGTAAAGTCTCATTACACAATATTCTCGGGAGTCGGAAAAAATATCGATATAACCGGACTATTGATATAACGAGACTTTACTGTATTATTATTATTATTATTTATTCTACATAAGGTGGCTATGCTAAGCTCAGGCAACGACCAATCATGGCTCAGCTTGCAAATGTCACATGACCACATTAAGAAACTCGGTGAGCGGCGACTGGTCCTGACCTTTGACCCAAAGCAACCATGACAAAATGGCTGTCAACCCTCAAAATGGCCGCCAACCCAAAAGATGCCCCAAAATGGCTGCCAACCTACAAGATGGCACAAAATGGCTCCAATTGGTTGCTTCATTCGGAGGAATGGGACCGCAGATCATATCATTTCTTTTTATAGCTTTGCCGTGTCTAAAAATGTTTGATGAAACAACATTTTTGATAATTAATTTCCATTTTTTCTTTTGCGATTCTCAGGAAGAAGCCAATGTTGTTCTACTTCAACATTATGAAGTGCGCCAGCCCCATGGTGCTGCTGGAGTTCCAGTGTCCCACCACTCAGGTTAGTTTCTTAAACGGGAGCGGCGCCATCACGCAACCTTTAACGCACGCCATAAACACGTCCTTTTCACCGACTACTTTTGAGCCCCCTTGGGGTGCGTTTCCACTCAACGTGGCCGCCGTTCTTCTTTGCGTTCATGCAGATGTGCGTGGAGAAATGTCCCGAGAAGTTCATGACCTTGATCAAAGCGCACAGTAACACGCAAGACTTTGACTACTACAAGTCTTTCTGCAAAGAAGGCGTGAGCAAGTCCAGGGTGGGGCTTTTGCAAATGTTACTCGGCGACCACCTTTGTTTCTCTCGCGCCCCGTTTGACCCATTTTGAACCTTGTTTCAGCCTGTCACGGAAATCCTCAAGTTAGGCCTCTGTCCCGCCATGTTGACCCCCAGCAAGCCTTGTGAGTTCACTCTGTGGCAAATTTTCACCAGCATATTTTTTTATTGTCTATTTTCTCATAAGCATATCAAAAATCTCGAAGTGGATACCCCCCACCCCATCGTCTGGTGCACCTTATAAATGTGAAAATACACCTTTCATAGGGGGTGCGCCTTACACTACGATGTGCCTAATACTCCGGAAAATACGGTATATATTTCTATATTGTATTTGGAAAACTTTGCATTTATTGGGGGTGCGCGGTCTCGTACGGTGTGCCTTCTTATATGTAAAAAGTTTGAAACTACACCATTCATTGGGGGCGCACCTTATACTTTGGTGCGCCTTATACATCAGAACATATGGTATATACTTCTATATTATATTTAGAAAACCATTTTGCATTCATTAGCGGTGCGCTGTATAGTCCGGTGCGTCGTATGTATGGAAAAAAAGTTTGAAACTACACCATTGCCTTATACAGTGGTGAATATGGTATATAAATGTCTATTATATTTGGAAAATATTTTTCGTTTATTGGTGCGCGGTATCGTCTGGTGGACCTACTAAATGGGAAAAAATGAAAATACACCATTCATTGGGGGTGCGCCTTATACTACGATGCGCATTATAGTCCAGAAAATACAATATAGATATATATATTTCTATATGATATTTGGAAAACTTTATTGGGAGTACGCAGTATAGTCCGGTGCGCCTTATGGAAAAATGTGAAAATGCACCATTCATTGGGGGTGCGCCTATACTAATACTATACTAATAATAATAATAAAATACGGTAATTTATTCACGACCCCTTTGTTCAATTTTCCTGCCAGTCACCCGTCGGTGCTTCCCAGCTTTGGGTCAAAAAGGAGGCATGATAACGGTCGGCAACAGCTCTCACTTTGATGATGGAACGGGAAAGATGAGAGACGCCAAAGATCTCGTCGACGGAGTCAAGTGAGTGCTGGAGAATCGGCTCAGTCGCCATGTTTTCCAGAAATATTTGTTACATGTTTTGCCGATAAAGTGCTGGTCAGACCTCTGTTTTTCCCTTCCACGAGGGGGGCAGCATTTGTCTTTTGTCCATGTTAGCGCTTTGTTACAGCTTCAGCTGTTGTTAAAGCGCTATATCAATAATAATAATAATAATAATACATTTCATATATAAGCGTCTTTCAAAACTCTCAAGGTCACTTTACAGTTGCGGGATAAGTTTTTCTGTGGGTGAGCAGCGGCAGCCACACACGGCAGCGTTCACTCAACCCGGAAGTAACTCAAATAGATAGAAAGCTAGCTATCTAGCTAAGAGATCGAAAGATAGCTAATATACAACTAATAGCTAGCCATCTAGATAATTATCCAGCTATCTAGATAGCTAGCTAGCTAGATTTCTGTGTGTTAAATTGAATGTTTTTGGCGTCCTAAAACTCTATAATCTGCAATTTGAGTGAGAATGACAAAAACCCTGGCACATTTTTGCACGTCGTCTGTCAGTCAAAGAGTTAATTGATGCACCCCCCTACAGGAACGCGACTGTGGCTATCGAAGCTCGCCAGGTGGTGATGAAAATCTTTGAGGATTACACGCAGTCTTGGTACTGGATCCTGATGTAAGGCGCCATTTTGAAAAACATGCAAGCTCCACATTGTTGCCTTTGTTTCTTTCCCTGCTCAACATCGTCATTTTCTCTTTTTCTCCAGTGGTTTGGTTCTCGCCACGGTCCTCAGCTTGGTCTTCATCGTCCTCCTGCGCTTCCTGGCGGGGATCATGGTCTGGATCATGGTCGCCTTGGTGATCATCGTGATCGGATACGGTAAGACTTAAAATCAAGGTGTTTGTTTAGCAAAAGCTCTTCAAAATGGCGTCCGCATGTTTTTTTTTTTTTTTTTGTAGGCATCTTCCATTGCTACATGGAATACGCCGCCCTCAAGGGCACGCCCGGCGCTGACGTGACCTTGCAGGATCTCGGCTTTCAGACGGATTTCACCGTCTACCTTCAGATCCGCCAGACCTGGTTGGCTTTCAGTAAGTTCAGCGTCAAGTGCGGATCGAAAACCTTTCCAGTTTGGTTAGCGACGCTCCGTAAGCTATCGCTAGCGGGCGCTACCTACGTACAGAAATGGTCCGAGCCCATGGGTATCCTTTATAATAATTTTTGAGTGCCTTTCAAAACTCTCAAGGTCACTTAACGGTCACTGTTAGCTGTTTTTGTGCGGGTGAGCAGCGGCAGCCACACGCGCCAGCGTTCACTCAACTCGGAAGTAACTTGAATAGATAGAAAGCTAGCTAGCTAATACATAGCTAATAGATAGCTAGCTAGATAGCCAGACTGCTAGCCAGATAGCCACCCTCAATGACTATGGGAACAGCAACCGCAGAGCGATATCCCAATAAACCCCATGCGTATATTCTTTATCCTCAGGCCAAAAGGCTCAATCACGTCTCTTTTTAGTTGTGTTACTCCCAAACGTTTAATCCCGCCGTTGCTCTTCTTCTTCTCCTTCCTTTCAGTGATCATTCTGTCCATCGTGGAAGTGATCATCATCCTTCTTCTGATTTTCCTGAGGAAAAGGATTTTAATTGCCATCGCGCTCATCAAAGAAGCTAGCAAGTACGTGTGACGTCTTTGCAACTGCAAGCCATCTTCATGTCGCCCGAGATGAGTTTTAGTCGTTTAGACGTTGTTGTCGTGTTGGCAGGGCCATCGGACATGTGATGTGTTCTCTCCTTTACCCGCTCTTCACTTTTCTGCTGCTGGCCATCGTCATTGCCTACTGGGCCACAACCGCTGTGTATCCTTTAGTTGTTGTTTTTTTAGCCCCGCCCTCCTCTTGCTCCTCCATTAGCCTAACGCGGCCAAGAACATCATGCGCAGCCGTCGTGGTTGTCCTTGACGTCACTGTTCGGTTTCCTGTCCACTTCAAATGAACCCGTCTACAAAGTGTTCAACGACACGGCGTGTGAGCACTCCAGGAAAACATGCGATCCGGCTGTGAGTGTGATTATTCTTTTGATGTCGTTTTTTAAAGCCACTTTATCTAATATTCCTATATAATATTCTAGGTTCCTCTATCTAATATATATGTATATATATATGTGTGTGTATATGTATCTGTATAGATGTGTATGTATATGTGTAGTAGTATGTGTATATGTATGTATATATGTCCATGTGTGTATATATGTATGTATGTGTGTGTGTGTGTGTGTGTGTGTGTATATATATATATATATATATATATATATATATATATATATATATATATATATATATATATACACACACACAGTAAAGTCTCGTTATATCGATATCGGATATATCGACAGTCCAGGTTATATCGATATTTTTTCGGACTCCCTTGAATATCGATATAACGAGACTTTACTGTATGTAGTAAAGTCTCGTTATATCGATATCGGATATATCTATAGTACTGCTTATTACGATACTATTTCTATGAACTCAAGGAGAAAATTACATGCCCGCAGGATCGGATATATCGATAGTCCGGTTATATCGATATTTTTTCCCACTCCCGAGAATATCGATATAACGAGACTTTACTGTATGTATATATATATATATATATATATATATATGCCTTTTAGATATATATGCAGTATCTATTGATTTTGAAATAGATATATCTATATATTTCATATATATTGTTATATATTGACATATATGTACTACATTACATATCCACATATATATATAATTATTTATATTATACAGAATCTCTCTCTATATATGTATACATATATTTATTTCGTATACATTGTTATATATATATATATATATATATATATATATGTGTGTGTGTGTATTCCATCATATTTTTTTATATATAGAATATATCAAATATTTTTATATATTTAATCTGTATTGTTATATGTATTCCATTTATATGTAATTTTATATTCTTTGTTATATATGTTATAATCTATATTTTTGATATATGCATTTTATATATTATATATACAGATTGATTTTTAAATACAGTAAAGTCTCGTTATATCGATATTCAAGGGAGTCCGAAAAAATATCGATATAAACGGGACTATCGATATATCCGACCCTGTTTGCATGTAATTTTCTCCGTGCGTGCATAGAAATAGTATCGATATAACCGGGACTATTGATATATCCGATATCGATATAACGAGACTTTACTGTATATATATATATTTCCTATAGATTTATATATTATATATAATCCATATATTTTATTTTTTGGGGGGGTGGGAAGGGGTTATTCTTTTCTTCTTTTGTTATTTTTGTCTTTTTTTTGACGATCCGCATGTTTGTGTGTGTGCGCACGCAGAACTACACGAGCACATCCATGAAGGCGCAGTGCCCGGACTCGGAGTGCCTTTTCGCCTTCTACGGGGGAGAGACGGTTTACCACAAATATCTGATTGGATTGCAGTTCTACAACGTCTTTCTCTTCTTTTGGTGCGCCAACTTTGTCACGGCGTTGGGCCAGATGACTTTGGCGGGGGCCTTTGCTTCGTACTACTGGGCTTTTGTCAAACCGGACGACATGCCTTCCTTCCCCATATTTTCATCTCTTGGGAGGTCGCTCAGGTATGCGTGTTTATTTTTAATTATAATAATAATAATCCATTTGATTTGTTAGCACCTTTCAAAACTCTCAAGGTCACTTTACAGTCACTGGATCAGTTTTTTTCTGTGGGTGAGCAGCGGCAGCCACACGCGCCAGCGTTCACTCAACCCAGAAGTAACTCAAATAGATAGAAAGTGAGCCAGCTAGCTATTAGATACCCAACAGATAGCTAGCCAATAGACAGCTAATAATAATAATAATAATAATAATAATAATAATAATAATAATCATACATTTCATTTATGCTTATGACCATGAATGACTTTTTTGAGCGTTTTAGGTATCACACGGGAACTTTGGCGTTCGGCTCCCTCATCCTTTCAATCATTCAGATCATTCGAGTTCTGCTCGAGTATTTGGACCATAAACTAAAAGGTTAGTCGCTCTCTTTTTGGAGACGTTTTCGTGTTATGTGGCACTTTTTTATGTGCATCATATTGATTTTGGCACTGTCCAAGAAAAAGGATGCATTGCACGTTCCTCTTGGGACATTTGACCTCTTGTTTTTATTTTTCAGTGCAAACCAATACAAGTCACTTATTAAAGGACAACCGACGTCACTTTTTTGTTTTTTAACTGACATCAGAAAAACGTTTGATAGCATCTAAAATACCCAAAACACGCAGTATGATATTTTTAGTCAAATGCAAAACACCAATCAAAATGACTTCAAGCGTCTAAAAAGTACTTCATGTTTAGGAAGGTCCCGCCCCCAGTTCGTGACGTCACGCCAACACGTCTTGCATTCCTGGAGAATCAAAACAATGGCTTCAGATTCGGAGAATATGCTTTCTTGTTACACATCCAGTTATGAATATGATTCAAATAGTTCTGAGGAGGAAAGCATACATGTTTGCAATTGATTAAAGAATTTATCTGTGCCATTTTGAGGCAACATTGGGGAGAAACGATCACCAGAAAAGACACAAAAAAAAGACATAAAATGGCGACCTCCGGTGGCCACCTCCGTTTCCACAGGCTGATAAATTCCTTCTATGGAGCTTGGACACCCTCTTCTGGCGGCTTTTGGGTGCAACACAAGGTTTTCAGACCAAACAATACTGCAAAATACATTGACGTGATGGAAGGACTGCTACAATGTGTCTTTTTTTTCGGTCAGGGGGCGTTCCTTTAGTGACGTCACGTACGGACTCGTCACCAACTCAAAAACAAGACTTCCTGAATATTCAGCGTGAGTCTTAAAACGTAAAATATAGCTATATGCGGTGGAATCTTTGTAAAATACGCCCAGTAGAAGTCATTTGAAGCCATTTTACAAATTATGGACACAACTTGTCCGGAGACGTCGGTTGTCCTTTAAACATACTTATATAAGCCTTAAAAATACATTCCATCCAAAATATAGCACTGAAGCAACTTACGAACAAATTCACCTTACAAACGACCATTTGGAACGTATCTCGTTTGTAAGTCGGGGAAGATCTGTAAATGAAATGTATGATCATTATTATTATGTATTATTTTTCTTTGCAGGAGCCCATAATAAGTGTACCCGATTCCTCATGTGCTGCCTGAAATGCTGCTTTTGGTGCTTGGAGAAATGCATCAAGTTCATCAACAGAAACGCTTACATTATGGTGAGGGACTTGTCTGCGTTAGTATCCGCTTCAATTCCAAGCTTTGGTTGTGCCAATGCATTTTGGCGGGGGTCCCACAGGGCTGAGAAATGAGCCCACCATATTTAGCTTTGATCACTTTTCCAGCTCAGTTCATCGATAGCTAGCTAATAGCTAGCTAGCTAGATGGATAGATGGCTAGTAGATAGCCAGCTAGCTAGCTATATAGCTGTTACTATCTCTTAGCTAGCTGGCTGTCTATTAGCTATCTATTAGCTAGCTACCTTTTCATTCATACAACACTATCTAGCTGGCTACGTACCTGTTGGAGTAAAACTGTATATCATGTAGCTATCTATTTGCTATCTAGCTAGCTATCTAACTATCTTAGCTATCGATCAGTTATCTATTAGCTAGCTAGCTAACCTTCCATCTATTTGAGTTACTTCCAGGTTGAGTGAACGCTGGTGCGTGTGGCTGCCGCTGCTCACCCACAGAGAAAAATATCCTGTGACTGTGAAGTGACCTTGATAGTTTTGAAAGGCACTTATCAATGAAATGTATTGTTTTTCTTCTTCTTATGATGATGATGATGATGATTATTATAACTGACGTTTGAATAATAAAAACATGTTTTTTTTCACTTTTGGCCGCTAGGTGGCGATATATGGCAAAAACTTTTGCACCTCCGCCAGAGATGCCTTCTTCCTGCTTATGAGGAACATGATAAGGTTCCTAATTATAATTTTTTCGATTGAAAAAGCATCTTTAAATGGAGTACGTGATTCTAAAACTTCAAAACTTTATTTCTCAGGGTGGCGGTGCTGGACAAAGTGACAGATTTCCTGTTGTTTTTGGGCAAACTGCTCATCGTCGGACTTGTGGGTGAGTGTTTGTCATCTTTGCTCGTCACGCTTGATTGGAAATTTTCCCTGAGACCTTTGACCTCATGGAAAAGATGGCCGCCGATTGCAAAACATCGAGTTGGATCTCTGAGAAAAGACAATGACAAATTTGATTGGGTTTTGTTAATTCACACTTGGGTGTCGATAAAGTGCTGACCATGGCTGCTGGCAATGTTTTTTTTCCACAAGGGGCAGCATTTCCCCTTTGTCCATGTTAGCGCTTTGTTACACTTTCTGCTGTTGTTAAAGCACTATATAAATCCATATGTATGTATTGTGTTTTGGACATTTGCCCCTATTTCATGCTCAAATAACTCCAGACCCACATAACTTAGGAATTAACTCTTTTTTTTCTGATTAAAGAAGAGCATCTAAGGTTTGTAACGCTGTATTGAATGTTGATGTAGTCCTAAAACTAAATATTCTATGGGTCCTGGAATTCAAGCGACAATGCCAAAAACCATGGCACTTGGAGTGGACACATTTTTGCACATCGTCTGGCAGTAAACGTCCTTGTCTCCTTCTTCAGGTGTCTTTGCGTTTTTCTTCTTCTCTGGAAGAGTGAAGGCCTTTGAGGACACCGCCCCACATCTTCACTACTACTGGGTGCCCATCCTGGTGAGTCGCTAGTCTTCGAAATATCATTTAATACTGGCATTAGATACAGATGAGCCTTTATTTGTCTCACGGTGGAGAAATGTACATTTCACAGCAGCAAAAAACAAAATACAGGAGCTGCTGTAAAGGCGGCGCCATCTTGGAGTCCAACCCTGTTCTTAGTTATTTTTATTTATTTTTTCATCATAACTAATTTTTTTGTTTTTGTCCTGACTAGACGGTGGTAGTTGGTTCCTATCTCATCGCTCACGGCTTCTTCAGCGTGTACGCTATGTGCGTGGATACACTTTTCCTGTGCTTCTGTGAGTACAATCTCCACTCTGCATCCCCCCAAAAACATTTTTTTGCCAACGACTGTCTTGAAAAAAAAAAAGGATTTGCGGTCGTTTGACTTGACTTGAGCGGGAACTTGGCGTCCTGGAGCTATCGCTTTGCTTTTGGTGTGGGGGCTCTCTGCATGTACTATAATAATAATCATAATAATAACAATAATACATTTAATTTCGAAGCGCCTTTCCAAAACTCTCAAAGTCACTTTACAGTCACAGGGTCAGTTTTTTTCTGTGGGTGAGAAGCGGCAGCCACACGCGCCAGCCTTGACTCAACCTGGAAGTAACTCAAATAGATAGAATGCTAGCTAATAGCCGCTAGATAGCAACAGCTAGCTAGATAGCCAACAGCTAGCTAGACGATAATAATAATAATAATAATACATTTCATTTCTAAGCGCTTTTCAAAACTCTCAAGGACACTTTACAGTCACGGGATATTTTTTTTCTGCGGGCGAGCAGCGGCAGCCACACGCGCCAGCGTTCGCTCAACCCGGAAGTAACATAAAGTCATGACAAAAGACTCTTCCTATATAACTTAACATTTGTAGCTATTATATAGCTAGTTAGATAGCTAGATAGCTCGCCAAATAGCTAACTAGATAGCTAGACAGCTAATAGATAGCTGGTTAGCTAGCTAGATAACTGAGATTGAATGGAATTTACAAGCAATGGGTGTCTTTAAAAACAAGAACATGAATGAAAGTAGCATTTCAGTCTGCGGCTTACTAAGTTTTCTTCTCCTAAAAACAAACACAAAAAATCCGTACAAGCGGTTTGTGGTGACTTTTTTGCTTGCTTGCCTGCTTTTTGACTTTCTCTTTTTGTCTCTTCCCCTCAACGCACCCCCTTCCTTGCCCTTCCTGTTTCCCAAATTGTTAACCCCTTTTCCTCTCACCTTGACTTGCCTCACGCCTCCCTCACCCATTCATAAACACATTGGCACACGTTGAAACGCGAAATGAAGGCGAAGACCTGGAGCGCAACGACGGTTCCACCGTGAGGCCTTATTTCATGTCCGCGAGTCTACGTGAGATTCTCTGGAAGAACATGGCGGCGGAGGGGCCGCCATCTTGTGCTCCGCTTCCGGATGAAGAATTCATTGGAGAGAAAAACGTTCAGGAAGAAGCCGCGTCGTTCATAGACAGGAGTTCTGATCAAGACGCTTAGCTTGCAATCGGAAACAAAAAAGATGGACTTTTTTTTTTATTATTATTATTATTATTTTTTAGAGTTACCTCTCGCAGGCATGTTCGGGAAGTGGCAAGTATCCAAAACCGGGAAGTTAAAAGTCATCTTAAGACAGCCGTACGCCGGCACTTGTCCACGCGTCTCCAAACGGCGCCAAGCGAAATGTGTATTTGCGCTGCCGGCAAGTCACCATTGGATTGACACCACTTATGTGCCTACTTTCCTAATTGATTGATCATCTGAATGCATCGTAAATTGTTAAAAAAAGGAGCGTTTGAAACTGGAAAATGGATTGAATGAGCTAGGACACGGGTGTCAAAGTTAAGGCCCGGGGGCCAAATCTGGTACGCCACGTCATCTTATTCGGCCCGCGACAGCAAATCAAACTTGTGAAATTACATGCTCATTCCATGCTCACTAGCATTCCATGCTAGCTAGCATTCCATGCTAGCTAGCTCGATAGCGATTGAGCGAACTAGCTAGCGATTGAGCGAACTAGCTAGCGGTTGAGCGAGCGATTGAGCTAGCTAGCGAGCGATTGAGCTAGCGAGCGAGCGATTGAGCTAGCGAGCGATAGAGCGAGCGATTGAGCTAGCTAGCTCATCCCTTACATTGCAGGTGTCAATTTCAAGGCCCGGGGGCCCAATCTGGCCCGCCACATCATTTTATTCGGCCCGGAAAGCAAATCAAACTTTTACGATACTTGAACCAAAATTTCAAATTCTCGCATGTAAACCACAACACTAGTTCTAATTTCTTGACTTCAAATTTGAAAAGTGGACATCGTAAACGACAACGTAGCCCACGCAAAAAAAAAAACAACAACTTTGACACCCTTGACCGACAAGCTCGATTTTCCTTGTGCGATTTTTGCCTTTTTTCCTGCGAGTCGAGCTAGTTTGAACGCCGACGCCTCCTGACCTTTGACCTGTTTGCCAATGTACTTGATATAATAAAGCGCAACTCATGGAAACAAGATTCCCTATTCGAAGTTCAAATGTCATCCTTTGAGGTAGACTCAGACGTTTATTATCTTGAAGCTAAACGATGCTAATGAGGTCAAAGTTCACTTGTTTTTAACGCTTCCTCCCTCTTTCTCTTTAGTGGAGGATCTTGAGAGGAACGACGGCAGTCCCGAGAGGCCATACCTCATGCCCGAAAGCCTTCGCAAAGTCCTGAACAAGAAGAACAAAAACGCGCCGGCTCAGTAGAGCCTCGCATTTCCTTGCTAGCGGCCGTGACGTTCAAGCTAGCGGATGGAATCCAAAAAAATAATAATCATTTCTGATCCTTCTCGGAAGCGATCAGGTGATTGATTAGCACCTTTTTTTGCATGTCTCGAGGAGGATTTATGTTTAAGAGATTTGGAAGGAGGACTGTTCATCGCATGTTTATTTATTACGCGGTTATATATTATATTGTATATTTGCAGTGCAGTGGATATTCGTATTTGTATTATTTTTTGGGGGCGTATAAAGCACCAGTGCATGTCTATTTACATGAAGGTAAGATTTAAAACAATTTTTTTGGAGATGTATCATCGTGCATTGATGAATTTTTTAACCACCAACGCGAAGCTACGCACGACGGATGTGCCGAAGCATATTTTGTACCGCCTTTAATGTCACTTTTTCATGCCATTTTTTTGTGTGCGTGGCTTGAATTGCACGTTTTTTTTTGGAAATTAAAGTCAACCCGTTTTGTATATTTCACTTTTTTGTTTTTAGTCGTCATTATACGAAACATCAGTCGTACTATACAGTGATACATACCTTGGCTTACGAACTTAATTGTTTTACCAGACAGAGTGTGTAAGGCGAAAAGTGTGTATCCCAAACATTAATTTCCCATAAGAAACCATTAAAATGAGAATAATCCGTTCCCAGGTCCCCATAAAACATAATTTTCTACTTTCTAATTTTCTAAGCCTTAAAGAGTTAATGGCTTGGGGGAAGAAGCTGTTTAAAAGTCTGCTGGATTTGGTGTATACGAAAGAGTTTACACGCATCCCGATGGGGGTGACAAGCTATACGACTTCACTCTGGATTTATTTGCCCTCGAAAACAATCATTTAGGAGTCGCCTCCCTAAAGGTTGTTTGCACAGCATTTGTGCGTCATCGCTCTCGAGTGATTAATAAAGCTTGTCGGCCAGTCGGGTTTAGCGCGCACTCCAATCTCCATGGCGAAGCCGCCGAGCCCTTCCAACGACCCACTCGGCCTCTTGACAGCCGGACGATGAGAAACAACACGTGCGAATGTGTCCACGTCAAATATTGAAATGTCAAAGGTCAATCATCTAAGTGATGAGATGATCATTTTAACTCATTCACTGCCATTCACAAATTTATTCGGCAATTGAAGATATGACATAGAGCGCCATTCCTGAATGTGGTTTTTTTTTCATGCTTGGGAGCCGATAAAGCACTGGCCAGACTGCTCGCAATGTTTTTTTCTTTTCCACAAGGGGGCAGCGTTTCCCCTTTTGTCCATGTTAGTACCTTGTTCCAGTTTCAGCTGTTGCTAAAGCGCTATATAAGCCAATATGGATATTTTTTATTCTGTACATCTGCCCCCATTTGAAGCTCACATAACTCCAGAACCATTTACCTTAAGAATTAACTATTTTTTTCTGATGAAAGAAGATTCTAAGGTTTCTAACGCTGCATTAAATGTTGATGTCATCCTAAAACTCAATATTCTGTGGGCTCTGGAATTGGAATGACAATGACAAAAACCTGGCACTGGCTGGAGTGGACACATTTTTGCACGTCTGGCAGTGAAGGGGTTAAGTGCCATAAATTGCAAGGAAAAGGATGTAAGCTAGACCGTGAACGGAGGTGGACAAACTTTTTATAATGATAATAACTTTCATTTATAAGCGCCTTTTGAAACTCTCATGGTCACTTTACAGTCACGGGATATTTTTCCTACGGGTGAGCAGTGGCAGCCAGCGTGCACTCAACCTGGAAGTAATAGAAAAACAACTATAATAATTATATATACATATTTATTTATTTATTTATTTATATTCAACTCCATTTAAGAAAGAAGTAAATAATGTAACATCCAACTCGACTTATGACCACCCGTACTTACGACCACGATCTCCAGACCCTATTTTTTAAACATTTTAAGAGGAGGAGTTTGCGAGTCATTTAGCCTCCGAGTCTCTAGTCAATATTTTAAATGGATTTGGACTTACGACCATTTTGACTTACAACCGTTTGGTCGGAACGGAACTCGGTCGTAAGTCGGATGTTTCCTGTATCTTTTTAGAAAGCCTTTGCGAAAGCGCCCCCCCACAACCCCATCCACGATGCATGATTCGACAGCAAGTCATATGATTGCAAATACTTTGTAAGAAGAAGTATCCTATCGGCCTCTTTCGTCGATAAAGATATGTTTGTTTGCATTCCTTGACAACAGTGTCACCTCTGTGCACATCTTTCTCTGAGGGCTTTGATTTCCTGAAATATACAAACGCAACGCGGAGGATTAACTCATTCGCTGCCTTTCAACGTCTAGTTACAATCTGATTCCTTTTAGTTACTTGTCAATCGTTTCCAAGATGAAATAAAATCTGCTTTGCTTGAGTGGACGCCCCAAAATGACGCGCGTGTGCTGTCAAGCTGTCACTCATGTCGTCTCTGACATTTAAATTGAAGCAATGATCAGTATGCGCTATCTTAAACCTGTCTGGATGCTTTGTGTCTTCGAGTGAACAACGTGGAAGGAAGAGAAACATTGATAGAACTCACGCGGGATCCTTTTTTGAAAATGTCATCCATTAACGACATATGTTGAAATCGGGAAACGCTATATTTTTTTTAAAATGAAATGTTACTTTTTGACTAAGGCAGGAAATGACAGTTGATGTTTTGAGTTCCCAACATCAAACAAAAAAAGGATAAAATAATATTTCGTGTGCTGGTAGTAAATAAGACGTTTGTTTCCGAGTTGAACCAGAAGTTTTTTTGCGGGGCGAGGAAAGGAGCTGTGTTTAAAAAACACAAAACAAGACTTCTGGTACATATTGAAGAACCACGCTAAAATGATTTATAACATGTATCAAATCCACTAAACTGCATAAAAAAATATCGTAGTTGAGAAATGAGATTAGAGAGTGGGTATTACCGGAAATGGAAAAACGATACGTTTGGCTAGCTAGCCGGAAGCACCCGCCTTTCCACCAAATTTGGCCCCTCCCACTCTATAAAAAGGCAGCGCGTCGCACCAGTGTCGCCAATCCTCGTTCCGAAATTCTTCAGCACACTAAACGCGGCTCTCTTGTGTTTTTTTTAACATCCGTCCGTTAAATGTAGGCAACGTTTTCCCTGTTTCGCAGCCGTATTTCTAAATTTAATCAAACGCGGTCATGTAACCCCGTCCGGCAGTTTGTACACGTTAACAAGAATGCAGCCCTAAAAAAGGGGGAGCGTCTCGCCAACTGGAAGTTTATTTCAAGTCCAGAGAAAATGGAAAGTTGCTCTCCCTGAGAAACCAAACGAAATGGGAAAATGGGAGCTGACGATGGTAAGAATGTCTTGTTTATTGTCGTGGAGTTAGAAACGATAAAAAAATAATTGTCGGTGGGTGGTTGAATCTATGTCGTCAAACCACGGCTGACGACAACAGACAATTCAGGTGAAAAAAATGTCCCTTTGTTCATTTGCAATTTATGTACAAAATGGCCTTTAAATTTTAAATGCGGACAGATTAGGGCAGTGGTGTCAAACATACCGCCCGCGGGCCAGAACCGCCCCACCCCCAAGGGAGGGGGGGGGGCAGTTGACGGCAGTTGAGGTTTAGTCAGGCCTGCAGGATTTTAAAAGTGGCAAAAAATGCACAATATAATAAAATTCATATTTTTCTATGAGGTGCGATTCAAGGATTGTCCACTGAGGGGCAGTGTTGTACTGTTACAAATAGCAAGAAACAAAAACAAAGCTTTGAAAAGTCCTTTCTATCTATCTATATTATTTACTCTTAAAGGACAACCGACGCCTCCGGACAAGTTGCGTCCATAATTTTTAAAATCACTTGAAATGACTTCTACTGAGTGTATTTTACAAAGATTCCACGGCACATAGCGTATATTTGACGTTTTTTAAGACTCACGCTGAATATTCAGGAAGTCTTGTTTTCCAGTTGGTGACGATTCCTGACGTGATGTCACGTCAGTTAGGAACCAAAAAAAAAAAAAAATGGTGTCGGTTGTCCTTTAAAAATATACCCAAATCAAAAATGGCCATTTTGAAACTAATACTGCAGCTCGCATTGCCAATCGCGTTTGATTGTTTTTGGGAACAGTCAAGCATTTGGTGCTCTTGATCTGGAAATGACTGACAATGGCTACAAAGTTTCATGTGTTCGGCAAACAAACAGACTGTGGTTTCTACAACACACAATGGGTGCGCCTGTGCCTGACAAACAGATCTTGAGAGGCCATTTCTTCTCAACTTTTTGTCCGTTTTTGCGTAGCGAGACCGTCAACTGGGACATATTGATAAGATGGCTCAAATTGATCCTGATGAAAGATCAATTTGATCAATTGGATTTGCTGCATTCAAAATGGAGGTTGAAGTCAATCGTATCTGACCAAAAAAAAAAACCCGCCGATCTACAGAATCCTGTCCAGGAGTGGGGCGAAGAATCGGAGGACGGCGCCGTTTACGGGGTCACCCTGCACCGCGTCCCCGTCCCCTCCTCGCCCGGCTCGCCCGGTTCCAACCCATCGGGCGCTTTTGTCCAGTACCGCACCAACAAAGTGCGGCGTCTGAAGGCGGCCCGTCTGGAAATGTTGGTGACTCACCTGCTGGATGTTGAGCGTCTGGAACAGGACTACGGAAGGATCCTCCTGTCCACCTACAGAACCTTCAGCAGCACGGCCAAGCTCTTGGAGCTCATCTTCCAAAGGTACCCTCACTTCATTGTTGACGCCATAAATTGGTCATTGTTAAGAACATTTTTTTGTGTCCAAAGAGGCTTCGTCCGGCTCAAGTGCAGGAACAGGAACAACTTTGGGCAAAATATCATTGCATGCAATTTGTCTTCCTGCAGAGACTGTGCACCATCAGAATTGGAAAATGGCCAATGCAACACAAGGTAGGCCCAGATTGATTGATTGATTGATTGATTTAGTTATTTGTTTGTTTGTTCGTTTGTTCATTTCTTCATTCGTTTATTCGTTCATTTATTTGTTTATATATGCGTTTATTTATTTGAGGACCATGGAGGTCATGGTCGTAAGTACGGCTGGTCGTAAGTCGAGCTGGTCGTAAGTGGGACGTTACCTGTAATTATTATTTTTGGGCTTTCCAGTCCTCTGTTGGCCTTCGTCCAGACATGGTTGGACGAATACAGCGAAGACTTGCGGGATCCTCCGCTGCACTGCGGCCTGCAACTTCTTTTGGACCACCTGCGGATCAGTTCCGCCGTTCACGACCGACTTCAGCGTCAGCCGAACTTTTCTTCGTTGGTTGGACGAGCTGAAAAATTGCTTTGGCGTTTCCGGAAAGAAGGTGCGCCTCCATCTTTGCGAGCGTGCGCGTGATGATCTTTTCGTGCTCATATTTGTAGCCATTTTGCTAATTCGGCAGAATCTGCGACGCAAGCTAGCCAACCGCACGAGCAATTTTCAGCTGACGAAGATTCGGGATGCGAACGCTCACCAGATCCAAGTGGCATTCTGGAATTCTCGGCAAAAGCCATCGCGGAGCAACTCACCCGCATGGACTCTGTAAGTGAGCGGCGGCCATCTTGATCATAGGTGTTCAAGTCAAGGCCCGCGGGCCAAATGTGGCCCGCCACATCATTTTATTCGGCCCGCCAAAGCAAATCAAGCATGTCAAGTGACGTGATGTGCGCTAAAGTCGCAACCCAAATTTCAAATTGTCCACGATAGCAGTCGTTATTTTTTTACTTTACATTACAAAACAAGTTACCGTATTTTCCAGTGTATAATTTAATTTCTTTATTTATATACTGTATGTATTTATTTGTTTATTAATTGAAATATTTATTTATTTGTCTGCATGTGTGTTTATGTATATTTATTTATTTATTCGTTCATTCGTTCACTTTCTTACTTTCTTGCTTTCTTACTTACTTACTTACAAGAAGTAGTCTGTAACATTATTTATTTATATATTTATTCATGTATTCATTTCTTTCTTTATTTGTGAATTTAAATATGTATTTTTAATGTGCGCTCTTTGGTTCCCATTGCAGGTTTTGTTTGCCAACGTGGCTCCTTACCAGTGTTTGGGCTGCATGTGGTCACAAAGGGACAAAAAGGACAACATGTCCCCCACCATCAGGGCCACCGTGGCACAGTTTAATCGCGTTACCAACCTGGTCATCGTATCCCTCCTATGCCGCCCTGCCCACGAGGCCTCCGGGCCGCCGCCGTCGGCGGCGCAACGAGCTCGGATCATCGACAAGTGGATCGCCGTGGCGCTGGTGAGTGCCGCCGCCGACGATTAAGGACGCTTCAACCGGATGACGTTTGGATTTGTTTGCAGGACTGTCAGCGATTGAAGAACTTTTCTTCTGTCAAGGCCGTTCTGTCCGCCCTTCAGTCCAATGCGCTCTACAGACTGAGAAGGACTTGGGCTGCCGTCAGCAGGTCAAACCCGCCTTGCCATTTCCTTCGCGTAGCTTTGATGACACATCGGAATTCTCCTTGAACTCTTTCACCGACATTCACAAATTTATTCGGGAATTGAAAATATGACGGAGAGCGCCATTCCTCAATTTGTTCAGGTTTTGTTTTTTCATGCCGGGGTGCCGATAAAGCGCTGGTCAGACATCTGGCCATGTTTTTTTTTTTTTACTTCCACAAGGGGGCAGCATTTCATTTTTGGCCATGTTAGCATTTTGTTACAGCTTCAGCTGTTGTTAAAGCGCTATCGAAATCAATATGTATCGTATTTTGTACAGATGCCCCCATTTCAAGCTCAGATAACTCCAGACCCATATAATTTAGGAATTAACTCTATCTGACGAAAGAAGAGAGGAAGGTTTCTTACACTGTATTATTATTATTATGTGTACGTATATATGTGTATATGTGTATGTATATGTGTATATATATGTATATGTGCATATATATGTGTATATGTGTATTTAATAGTGACTAAGTTTATTAGCTAACTAACTAGCTACCTAGCTAGCTATTAGCTATATAACTATCTAGGTCGCTAGCTATCTAGCTAGATATCTGTTGGCTATCTATTAGCTATCTACTAGCTGGCTAGCTACGTTTTTATCTGTTTACTTGAGTAGTAAGGTTGAGTGGACACATTTTTTCACATGGCCTGGCAGTCAATGAGTTAATGAAGTCAGCGAACCGTTGCCAAAGGGGGCAATGTTAGCAAATGACCCGCGCTTGGATGTGGGTCACATGATCCAACGTTACAGCGAGCTCGTAAAACGCCACGGCTCATAAAAGTCAACCTTAATCGTGTTTCTTTGCTGACATAACAGCCCACTTGAACTCTAAGATAGTCATAAAATCGACCATTTTTATTTGGATGTTTTTCATGTTCCTGTTTTTTTTTTCTGCAGGGACAACATGGCCACGTTTGAGAACCTCTGTGAAAGCTTTCCTGATGAAAACGCTCACCTGACCAATCGGGAGCTTCTAGTGGAGGTGAGACCAAAATTTCAAATTATTTCATAAGAATTCATGGAAAAAAAATATCATTCATATTAGTCTACGATTCATAACGACAGTGATACCTGAGCTCAATTGGTTCCCAGAAAATGCGTGTAAGGCGAAAAGTTTGTCTGCCGAACATTTATTTCCCATAAGAAACCATTAAAAGGAGAATAATCCGTTCCCAAGTCCCCATAAAACATAATTTTCTACTTTTCTAAGCCTTAAAACAACACAAAATATACCTTATTTTATGTATAATAAATGTGCTACTGTATTGTAATTAAAGAAATACACTACACTGTATAATAAAGTCATTTTATTGACCTTTGTATAGTTTTGCTTTTTTGAATATTGCTGTGCCGATGACCATTTTGTGTTTGGGAGCCTTTTACTGAGTGACTTGCTTGTTCTGTAGCCACAAAAGGGACATAAATCTTCTTGTGCCGGTCCAAAGCCCGGATAAATACAGAGGGTTGTGTCAGGAAGGGCATCCAACGTAAAAGCTTGGCCAAAACAAACATGTGGATCAAACCTCTAAAGATGGAGCTCACTGATTCGCTGTGGCGACCCCTTGACGGGAAAAGCCGAAAGGAAAAGATATTATTAGGCCAGCAGAGAAGGCCTTGCAGGCCCTGACAGCCCACCACTGGTAGTTTGTCCCAGTGTCCTGCTGTTGTGATTCTTTGGGTCATTAAAGTGGCCTCATATCACCGAGGTCACTGTTGCGCACTATTTATTACTTGATGCACCGCAGGAAAATGTTCAACGTGGACTTCCTCCCGTTTGAAGAAAAACAATAAAACGGCCTCACAAAGTTAATAAGTAGCCTAAAATATATTCTTTTTAAGCATGGAGGTCAGCGCAGCGCCGATGCAATCAACTGGAGATGTAAAAGTCGCACGCCCTGGGCATCCGGGCAGACGTTATTTCAGACACTGCACATGCACATTAAAAAAACAAACGAAATAAAATGAAAGAATCATTGTGACAAACTATCTTTCGCCCCGCTGTGTGCTCAACATGTTTCATGCGGTCGCAGATAATTATAGACTGCAGCAACAGTACTTTATGAGTCATCTCCACGGCCCCCATCGGGCTGAAACATGAGCTAGCATGCTGACCGGCGCAGGGCAATAAAAATAAAAGTAGGACACGCGCGGCAGATAGAAAGAAAAAAAAATGTGGCCCAATCAAGCAGGATGTGTTTTGTTCCAGAATACGTCGGCTGGAGCCGTGCCTTACCTGGGCACTTACCTGACCGTCCTCACCATGCTCGACACGGCCCTGCCGGACACCGTCCAGGTATACTTGGTCTATCCAGAGAAACGGCTGCATTTCAGGGATTTACGCTCATTCCTTAATTTGACAATCTTCCTTTTATGTGGATTTATTTTGTCTTCCATTACGTTCGGTGTACCTAAAATCAAATTCAGGGGATTCTCCCCGAGAGCCACGACGGTACGTCGTCGCTAGCTAGCTAGCTAGCGCGACATGACAAAAACTAAAATGAAAGAGTGATGTATTTTCTTTTCTATTTATTTATTTGTTTATCATTTTATCTATTTATTTACAAATGTATTTATATATCTAGCTAGCTAGATAGCTACCTAGATATCTAGCTAGATAGCCAGATAACTCGCTATCAGATAGATTGATAGCTGTTAAATCTATATTAGCTAGCTATCCAGCTAG
Source organism: Hippocampus bargibanti (assembly GCF_051943395.1). Classification (NCBI taxonomy): domain Eukaryota; kingdom Metazoa; phylum Chordata; class Actinopteri; order Syngnathiformes; family Syngnathidae; genus Hippocampus; species Hippocampus bargibanti. The sequence continues at coordinate 1,090,377 of NC_142750.1, read as the reverse complement.
CTATTAAATGTATCTAGCTATAAATTTCACTATCTCACTATACACCTCTATTATATTTATGTATTTCTTTGTTTATCTCTTTATCTATTTAGTTACATATTTAGCTATCTAGCTCACTATTTAGCTAGCTATATATCTAGCTAGAAATCTAGCCATCTAGCTACCTAGCTAGCTGCTTCAAATGAGGCAAGTTGATAAGATTGGTTTAAGGATGTTACTGTGTAATAATTTGTACAAATTTAATGTTTTGACAGGGTGGACTCATCAACTTTGAGAAGAGGAGGAGGGTGAGTTGCGAACAGTTACCAGTTGCTATTTAGTTAGTTATTCGTGTATGCATGCATTCATTTGTGTAGATTTGTATTTTTTTCATTTATCCATGTATTCATGTATCCATGCATTCATGTATTCGCATATTCATGTATTTATGTATTTATTGATTCATTTGTTTATTAAAGTAAAAATATGTTGTTATTTGTCTGCATTGTTTATTTATTGATTGATTGATTGATTGATTGATTGATTGATTGATTGATTGATTGATTGATTGATTGATTGATTGATTGATTGATTGATTGATTGATTGATTTAAATTCTGTCCCCGTAAACGACGTCTGTCCCTGCAGGAATTTGAGGTTCTGTCCCAAATCCGTGATCTGCAAGCGTCCTGCACTCAGTTCCACCTGCCTCATCACCCTAAAATTGCCGCCTGGATGCAGGGACAAAAACTGCTCACTGAGCAAGAAAGGTGACTTGGAAGACAACCCGACAACTCGGCAAAAAGAGCATTCACGTCGCCAATAAGTCAACAAAACTACATTTATTGGATTGTATCTATTTTTTGACAGCTATGAACTTTCAAGACAGTTGGAGCCTCCAGAAGATGTTTGTTCGCCAACCACTTGGAGCCACAAAACACTCACCAAGAAACTGTCCTCGTGAGTAACCGATATTCGGGTGCCATAAATAATAATAACAATCATCATCACAATAATACATTTCTTTTCCTTAGTCTGTTGACGATGGGCGATGGATCCAAAAAGCTCCCAGCGGACCAGGTCAGCGTTTGGTCTTCGGGATCCAGCGGTTCCGAGTTGGAAGATCTTTCCTCTCCCAATTCGGCCTGTTCCATCAGACTGCAGGTGTTTTTGAATAACTCGTTTTAAAGGACAACCGACGCCTCCCGACAAGTCGCATGTCGGTTGTCCTTGAAATAAGTGCACCATATTTGTCTTCTAACATGGGCAACTTTGCTCAGTCCTTCCACAGTTCCTGCAGCAATGTCTCAGAGGTCTTCTCTTCACCCTCGTCCTCTTCATCGTGCTCTCCATGTTCCTCGACGGTCTTGTCTCCAGACTCCCAAACTCCTTCTGGCTCGTCTTCGGACTCCCTCAGCTCCTCGACGGCTTCGCGCGTCACGACTCGGCCCTTGGCGACCTCCCAGCACAAGCGCTCCGTGTCCATGACCTCCTTGCCCGTCTACAACCGTCAAAATGCCGATTGTTGCATCGTGAGGGTCAGCGTGGACCTGGGCCACAACAATGGCAACATGTACAAAAGTGTCTTGGTGAGTTTTCGGATTGCTTCGTTTTCCCACAATTGTTCAGCTTTCATAGTTGTCAAGTGGAGCTCCTCACATCAACCTATTCGTAGTTCCATCGACGCAAAATGGCAGCCAAACATTTGCATGTGGAGAAAAAAAAGCAGCAGTGAATTTATTTATTTATTTATTTATCTATCGATTTGTGTAATTATTTAGATGCATCTTTTAATTTATGTCCGCCTATTTGTCCATTTATTTATATTTGCCTATTTATTTATTTGCATACTTATTTATTAGTTTATTCATTTATTTATATCCATCTGTGTATGTATTTATATTCATCAATTTATTTCTTTATCAATATTTGTTTATTCATGTATCCATTTATTTATATCCATGTTTGTTTATTTATGTATTTATTTATTTGTATTCGTCTAAATATTTAGATGCATCTATTTATTTATATCCGTCTATTTGTCCATTTATTTATATTTATCTATTTATTTATTTATTTGTTATATTAGTCAATGTATTTATTTGTTAATAATTATATATTTATTATTATTATTCATTTTTTAATTTATATTCATTTATCCATTGATGTATATTTATTTATTTGTCCTTGTATGTTTCTGTATTTATTTATTTATTATTTGTATTTTTTATTTTGATTTTTTAATTTTGGCGGAGAAGTACGGTTCTCCCACTCAGAATCTGGACTATGAAGTTACTGTATTTGCTGTAAAATGTGGCCACGCACGGTTGCCGTTTGAAGTGCACAAAAACGCGTCATGGCAGTCACCCCATGTCATTCTTTCTCATTTTCCGCTTTCCACAGTTGACCAGCCAGGACAAAACTGCACACGTGATCCAGCGAGTTTTAGACAAACATCACCTGGATCACATGAACTGGCAAGATTTCACTCTGACGCAGGTCATCTCGCAAGAAAGAGGTAAGAGCACACACGCAAATAAGATCCAAGATGGAGGAAGTCAACTCGTCACCACGTCCCGTTTTCTTCATCTGTCTCCAGAGTTGCTCATCCCAGACAAAGCCAACGTCTTCTACGCCATGTCCACCGCGGCCAATTTTGATTTTGTCCTGCGTCGCTTCCAAAAAGGCCACAAAAAAACACTCAGAGCCACGTCAAGTCTTGGGCGCTACACAAAATAGGACTATAACAAAAAGAGAAACGTTTCTTGATCGTCTTTTGTCGGTAACAAAGAGGAGAACATCTAAAAAAGCTCTTATGGAGGCAAGTGGGGCACATTAGGAACTTGAACGGTTTCAAATAGGCTCCAAAATGGCCGCCCGCTTCACATTACTGCAGTGTTATGTTATAATAACTGCTGTTTGCTTTTTTCCGAGCGGGGCGCGAGCCGGCTTCACAACGTGTGAAATGTGATGATCCTCTCGCTCGAGTTGAGTGGTGCTCATATCGCCACACCTGAGCCAGCTGGCGTGTCGTTGCGCTCTCTTGACCCCTGCCAGCGCCATTTTAGCTGCACCTGCTGTTGCACAGACATTTGGATGACAGCCCTGAGCGGAAAGTTGGCATTCCGTGATAAAGGCGGTAACCGTGACAACAAGAGACACTTTAAACAGAAATATTTTGATCTGTTTTGGTGTTTTAATCCCACTGTTGTTCACGTTAATTCTATTCTGGTAGCATTTTTTCTTTGTTTGTTTTTGATTCCTGTTAGTCTGCGTACTTGCACCAATAGCCAATTTAAAATCCTACACTTAAAAACGGATGCCTAATTTTAAATGTTCCTGTTTTCTAACGATGTTTAGATGACTTCAAATGTTAAAGAAAATATTTCATGTAAGTGGTTGCTGCTAACATGTGTTGTCTCATGCCGGAAGACAACTTGTTCTCATTTCAATAATTTGGGTTGACGCTGACCGTTAATATCCGGTGAAAAGGTTGACAATACTCGTGACTGAGTCTAACATAACAAATGTGGTAAGAAGAAGACTATTTAATACAGTTTGAATTTTTAAAAAGCCTATTAAAAGACAATGTCAACTCTGTGAAATAATAAATGTTATTAAAAAAAGTGCAATCTCTTTGCTGTCATCTCGGAGTTCACTTTTAACAAGGCCCCTCACCGAAAAAAAATCCTTAAGTTGTTTTTTAAACAAAGATGACGTCATGGAAATCAAACGTACATTGCAAAAGACTGGGGGAGGTCTTGTTTTGTTTAAAAAACAAATTGTTTCAAACGCAAGCCGCCACGGCTGTGAATAAAGCAACTAAAAATATAATTTCTTTCAAAGCGTAGTGCAACAATAGTGAGTACGAAATAATTAGTTGGAACCTGTGAATAAAAAAGAGAAATGATAGCCGATCATTATCAAATCTCGCGAGATTTCCTCAAACTCGCGTTTGTTCTCGTCCAGCTCTTCCAGCCTGCAGGCGTCAAATGAGTTCTGGTCGTTCTTTGGAAAACAAATTAGCTAAAGGATAAAAGAATTTAAGTCAAGGAGACCTCCGTAGATTTTTTTTTGATGCAGCAGAGAACCCCTCGAACGTGTTGACTAATGAATGAGGTGAGCATTTTAAACGACTTTTTATATCCATACAAAACCTGAACCACGTTTTATACATTCTTGAACGAAATGCAGAATAACTCAACTCGACTAAAGTAGAGTACTCCAATAATAATAAAAAAAATCGATAATTTATTTATTAAGCGTCTTTCAAAACTCTCAAGAACACTTTACACTCAACCCGGAAGTGATCCATTGACTACTCCAATCAACAACTACACGTAAATTCCCAAAACGGCCAGTAGGTGGTGGTAAAACGTTGCATTTGACCAAATTGCAAAGTGGTGCGTCGCTGCTGTTTTGCTATCGAGTCGCCGCTTTGAGGCAGAATGCGTCTTGTTCTTAAGTCACCGATTCACTTTTTGGGCCCTTTTGAGGTGGAACCTGCAATTCAACAATAGCAGATGTGTTATTATTATTATTTATTATTATTATTATTATTATTTTTATTTTATTTTTTTTATTTTTTTAATTATTATTATACCCTCCTGCCCTACCCCTGACCCTAAATGAATGCAGTAATTCCATCCCATAGTATGTGCTGGTATTGCCTCCCCCCCCATTTCTACTCAGCAGCCGGACAGAGTTTTCCTCATGTAGGTGTTATTTGATTGGGGTGTCCAGGTCAGCATTTCTTGCCAAGGAAACTGAACACTGCACTCATCTCCCACTTTCCTGTTTCATGTATTATGCAATGACGTGAAGTCCAGTCATTTGCGCAAACCCCAAGTTGACACCCTCTTTACCTGCGGATGCATCTCCAAAGTTCTTAGCGGAATTTTTTTAAGGAAATCCCTCACGCGGGTCCCTGATGATTGATGAGAATCAATCGATTCTGCTCGCCTCTGTTGACTTGAAAATGTCATCAAAAGTCCGCGTTGACATTGTGTGCATTCTCAAAATGAATTCACACCTAAAACTGACTGGAAAAGTCTTGCAAGATTTGCACAGAAGTGGATGTCTAGCAGGGGCGAAACGGTGGTCTAGTGGGAAGATGTCCGCTTCACAGTTTAGAAGTATGGGGGCGTTGTTTGATGCCCGTATCCTCGTTATGCTATTGTCAAAGATGTGCAACTGCCCTCCACTTGACCTCCCAAGAAGACCTTGAGCTGTTTTTCCCAGTCATCCCGTGTGTGTGTGTGTGTGTGTGTGTGTGTGTGTGTGTGTGTGTGTGTGTGTGTGTGTATACGTGCGTTTCCATGCTGATTTAATGCTTTGTTTGTAATCTATACGTTTCCCCTCCCGTGTGCTGTAGAAAGCGCTCTGTTTGCACGTGCACGCACTTGATAAAGGCACACCTTCTTCCCCATTCTTAGAAGAGGAAGCTGAAGGTCACGCCGCTTTGCAATGAAAAATTCAACCGGATTTGAATTTGAAACGCGTCCCCTCGTCAGCCACGCAAATACGCGCACACAGACATCGTACGTTAACTTGAAACTGAATGTTTGCACAGTGCAATTAGGAACCTAAAAAAAGCTATTAGCATACAATGTGTGCCCGAGTTCAAATTGATGTTTGTGTGTCTGCCTGCATACATGCTTTATTTATTTACTTATTTATTTGCATATTCATTTATTTGCTCATGTATTTTTATTTAAATATATTTAGTTAAAAAATATATATGTATTTATATATTCATGTAGTTACAGTAAAGTCTCGTTATATCGATATTCAAGGGAGTCCGAAAAAATATCGATATAACCGGGACTATCGATATATCCGACCCTATTTGCATGTAATTTTCTCCGTGCGTGCATAGAAATAGTATCGATATAACCGGGACTATCGATATATCCGATATCGATATAACGAGACTTTACTGTATTTATTTATTCATTTATTTCTATTTACTTATTTATTTATTTGTTTGCCAATTATTTATTTATTTACTTATTCATTTATTCATTTACTCATTTGTTTATATATATTTTTAATGTAATTTATTTTTTTATATTTATTTATTTTGTCTATTTACTTATTTATTTTTGTTCGTTTGCCATTTCTTTATTTACTTACTGATTTACTCATGTATTTTTATATATTTATTTGTAATTAAAAAGATTTATCTATTTATCTTTATTTTTGTTTACTATTTATTTGTTTATTTATTTATTTACTTATTCATTTACTCATTTGCTCATTTTTTTTTAAATTTGAGTAATTTGTTTACATTTATTTAGTTATTTGTGTTTACTTATGTACTTTATTTGTTTGCCATTTATTTATGTATATATTTACTTATTTACTCGATTATTTTGATATTTTTATTTTAAATTAAATATATTTATTTATGTTATTCATTTTTTGTTTGTTTGCCATGTATTTTTACTTATTTATTTACTCATTTTCTCATTTATTTATATTTTTGTTTTTAATTGTATTCATTTATTTATATTTATTTATTTGTGTCTAATTATGGATTTCTATTTGTTTTTATTTGACATTTATCTATTTAATTATTGACTCATTCATTTATTCATTCACTCATTTACATTTTTACATTATTTAATGTGATTGATTTGTTTATCTTTAATTAATTAATTCTGTACTTGTGTATTTTTATTTGTTTGCCATTTATTATTTTTTTAATTATTGGCTTATTAATTCATTCACTCATTTATTCATTTACTTATTTCTATTTTATATTTATTTATTTATGTATTTATTGACTTACTCATGTATTCATTTACTCATTTATTCATTAACTTGTTGAATTTTATTTTCATTTATTTATGTATTGTGTGTATTTAGGCATTTATTTTTTTTAGGTTTGCCGTTTAATTATCTGTTTGCTTATTCATTCATTCATTCATTCATTCATCCATTCATTCCTTGATTTATGTATTTTTATTTGCAGTGAAACCCGCGCCTAGTTTCTATTTGGAAATGACGTCCTCCCCCTTTCAAGCGATGCTATCTCTCAATTCATCAAAGCTCCTTTGATGGCAACTGCGCTTCAGTTCATGGGCTTCATTATAAAACAGTTCAACTCAACTTGTTAATCGACACGTCTTATTTTTAGACGAGGAGGCGGGATTGCACACATGATCTCCAAGCTTGTATTTCTACTTTGTGTGTGTGTACGTGTGTGTACGCGTGTGTGTGTGTGTGTGTGTGAGTCATAGCGTGACGTGAAGGGCTTGTGTCACTCACACGCTTGGCCTGGGCACATGGCTCTCCGACAACACACTCCCAGGCTTCACGTGGTGCGTTTCCCTTCCCTCCTCCCCCCTTCCCTCCCCCACAATCTCCCCCGTTTCTTTGACGCAGAACCCACCTTGGCTCTGCCTCCTTCTGCGCAAACAATGTCACCGATAATTGATTCCACCGCTTCCTCATCGCGTTTCTGTCACTTTTTTTTCCCTTTGTTTTCAATCAACGGTCAATAATGTGATTTATTTTTATCCCAGTTGCCGTTTCACTTTGTTTGTTCCTTTCGCTTAACGCTGCGGCCTCTTTTTCTTAAAGGACAAGCGACGCCATTTTTTTTTTGGTTTCCTAACTGACATCAGAAAAACGTTTGATCGCATCTAAAATAGCCAAAAACACGCAGGCGGATATTTTTTAGTCAAATGCAAAACACCAATAGAAATGACTTCAAGTGTCCCAAAACTGCCACAAAATGAGCTCGGAACTGGGCAGATTTAGAAAGTCCCGCCCCCTTGTTCATGACGTCACGCCCGGATACTCCTTCACAAACTGCCTTGCTCCAGAATCAAAACAATGACTTCAGAGAGTTCAGATTCGGAAAAAAAGATGCTTTTTTGTAACTCATCCACTTATGAATATGATTCTATTAGCACATGTAGCTATGTAGCTGGCTATTTATTCGCTATGTGGCTATCTAGCTAGTTGGCTAACTGTCTAGCTGCCTTGCTATATAGCTGGCTATTTATTAGCGATACGGCTATCTAGCTGGTTAGCTAGCTGTCTAGCTGGCTATCTATTAGCTGGCTGGCTAACTTTCTACCTATTTCAATTTCTTCCGGGTTGAGTGAATGCTGGCACATGTGGCCGCCGCTTCTCACCCGCAGAAAAAAACCATCCTGTGACTGTAAAGTGACCTTGTGAGTTTTGACAGGCGCTTAGAAATGAAATGTATTATTATTATCGTAACTTTAACTCATCTTTGCTAACGCTTTACCTGTGCTTGCCTTTTGAGGTTTGAAGCCGCGATGCTTCCCTGCGGAAACGGAGGATTTTCGTCCACGCGGGACAGTCGGCGAAACAACGTGCGCAAGGTATTGTGACACCGACACGCATGCATTACAGTCAAGAGCCAAAGTTCATGAAATGTCGTTTTACGGACGAGTGCTTAGCAGCTAAGAGAGGATTGATTGACTTGCTTTTTGAACATTAATTAAAACGAGTAATTAAAATTGTACACATTATACTAATAATTATAATACATTTCATTTCGAAGCGCCTTTCAAAACTCTCAAGGTCACTTTACAGTCACAGGATAAGTTTTTTTTTTCTGTGGGTGAGCAGCGGCAGCCACACACACACTCAACCCGAAAGTAACTCAAACAGATAGAAAGCTAGCTCGCTATCTAATAGATCGCTAATAGCTAATTAGCTAGCCAGCTAGATAGCAAATAGAGAGCTAGTTAGCTAGATAGATAGCTAGCCAGCTAGATAGCAAATAGAGAGCTAGCGAACTAGATAGTTAGCTAGATAGATAGATAGCCAGCTAGATAGCAAATAGAGAGCTAGCTAGCTAGCTCGCCAGCTGGATAGCAAAAGACGTGAATGACTCTCCTAATAAAGGTTGATTTAATCGAATCTCATTAATCGCATGCGTACAAAAAGGTTAGTTGTCAAGTGAAAATGTCATGTGACCAACCACCAAAAAGGTACCATAGACCCCGGCCGCCATTTTGCCGATTAATCACAACGCTCCAAAAAACCCAGCGGAATCTTCTAATGCGCCGTTAGCAACGCGCCGGAGCTTTTAATTGCACGCTGTTAACGCGGCTAACACAAACAACAGGCGCTATTGGAACCGTTCCGCTTTCCACGGTGCGTTTGCATCAACGCGCTTGCGTGTCGCCACCGCCGCCGCCGCCGCCGCCGCTTTATCGCTTGACGTAACCGCCATTCCGGGGCCGAGGAAGGTGTTACAGTAAGACGTTGGGCTTGGGCTGCATGTGAGCAACGGCTCACATGGGGCCTGCGGCTCACCCTCACCCCCCTTCCTCTCCCCCCCTTCCTCCCCCTTTCAGGTGTTTGGATTAGAGGAGGACGGACTGAGCGGGAGGAGGGGCATTACTGAGAAATCCCCCCTTCCTCCCCCATCTGCTCCACTTTCATATTTTCTGTGCCACATTCAAGGTTGTTTTTCTTCATTTCTCAATTGCGAGACCAGTCAAGGTTTTTTTCTCCTTCTTGTTAGCCTAAAAATGTTTTCATCTTAATAATCATCATCATACAAAAACTCTCAAGGTCACTTTTCAGTCACAGGATAAGTTTTTCTGTGGGTGAGCAGCGGCAGCCACACGTGCCAGCGTTCACTCAACCCAGAAGTAACTCAAATAGATAGCAACCTAGCAAGCTAGCGAATAGATAGCTAGCTAGCCAGCCAGACAGCTAATCGATAGCAAAAAGTCCTTGTAACTGCTCGACCAAAAGTGCCATTCAAGATGAAAAAAAGCTCCCCAATTATAATAATAATAATCATAATCATGATACATTTCATTTATAAGCGCCTTTCCAAACTCTCAAGGTCACTTTACAGTCACAGGATCCGTTTTTCTGTGGGTGAGCAGCGGCAGCCACACGTACCAGCGTTCACTCAACCCGGAAGTTAATAGATAGAAAGCTTAATTTGATTCATTTGTTTATATTTATTTATTTATTTATTTATTTATTTGTGTCTACTTATGTATTTTTATTTGCCATTTTTTTTAAATATTGGCTTCATCATTTATTAATTTACTCGTTTATATTTTTAAATATTTATTTATTTAATTAATTATTGACTTATTCATTTATCAATTCACTGATTTCTTTATGTTTTTGTTTTTAATTTGATTCATTTGTTTATATTTATGTATTTATTTATTTGTGTCTTCTACTTGTGTATTTTTATTTCTTTGCCATTTATTCATTTTTTAAATTATTGGCTGATTCATTTATTCATTTACTTGTTTATATTTTATTTATTTAATTAATTATTGACTTATTTATTTATTCATTCACTCATTTATGAATTTACTTGTTTATATTATTTATTTATTTATTTATTTATTCATTCATCTACTGATTTATTTGTATTTTATATTCATTGTGTGTCAAGTCATTTCGCAATGACCCAGGGAAACAACGGCAAGTCCGCCTTTTTGTATACTTTTTTGTATACTTTTTGTATACTTTTTGTATGTTCTCCGTTTACGATACAATGTCAACATGGGCGTGGTCTTGCTATAAACACACCTTGTCATGCCGATTCCCCGCAAATGGAGGCCGGAGGGTTATCAAATCACCTTTGCCTTTAATTCGTCCCCGATTTCTAAGTTCCAAATATCTTTTTTTATTGATTCCTGTCCATGTATGATGGCGACGCATCGTGACAGGCCAAAAAATCTCAGCGCTCCTGCGGCAAAACCTCCATCCAATAAACCGGTGTAACCACCACGTGCCATTCATACGACGCAACATAGCATCTCGGCTATTTGTGTTGACTTTGACTGCCCCGCGCTTCACCGCGCGTCCTTTTATTTCTGAGCAAATCACGGACTTCTTTGTCGGGCCTAAACGCACCAGAACCCGAGTCCGCAAGGCTGCTCCACTTACAGTCACTTGAAGCCGGCCCGTTTGAAACAGATGGATGGCGTTTGTTGACACTAATCCACGGTATGAGGTAACGGAGTTAGCCTCGTGTTTGTGTACCGCTTTTGCTGCCACTCCTGACTTACTGACTGACCTACTTAAACCGCCAACTCACGTGGCGCAAAAAGCACGCGCGAGCCTAGTCCGTAGTCCGGTTTTCTTTCGCAGAAGCTTTGGGGATCATAATAGTGTGAGGGTCTACCTCGAGCTCTCGGGAAACGTCCACAATTTGTGTCTCAACTGTCATTCCAGTCTGAAAGATTCTTTCTGAAGCCTACTTTGAAGTTATTGACTTCCTATTTTGTTGGCGTCAGTTGATCTGAAGACCCCTCCCACCGTATCCCCTTTCTTTCATAAACTGTATGTTGATCAGAATCAGAATCAGAATGATCTTTATTGCCAAGTATGTAGAACACACAAGGAATTTGTTTCCTTTCAGACACGATTGGCTTTTTCCGAGACTTTCTTTGGGTCCATAAAATTAAAGCTGTGGGAAATACTTGAATAAGAAGAATATTACTTTATTTATTTATTTTTTATTACTTTATTATTTATTTATGCCTTTATTTATGTACAGGTAACATCCGACTTACGACCGAGTTCCGTTCCGCCAAAACGGTCGCAAGTCGAAATGGTCGTAAGTCGAAACCCATTCAAAATGTTGAATAGAGACTCGGAGGCTAAATGACTTGCAAACTGTGGTGCCATCACACGGTCGATTGCTGTGCGAGAGTGAAATGCTGGCTGGCTGGCTAGCTGGCCAAAATTGGTGTACGCGTTGCCGTGCCAGGCGTAGAATTAAAATGTTAAAAATAGGGTCTGGAGGTCATGGTCGTAAGTATGGGTGGTTGTAAGTACGGGTGGTCGTAAGTCGGATGTTACTTGTATTTATTCATTTATTTATTACTGATTATTACTATGATTATTACTATGGTGATGATGAAAATTCTGATTATTATTGATCATTCTTGTGACGCCATTGATCCTATTTCAAGATGTTCATGCCCACTGCACATCAAGCCCAAAACAAGAAAAGAAACCCTGTGCACGGGTCAACTTTCCATCCTTTTGATATTTTGCAAGAAGAGGGGGTTGTGCGCCGTTGTGGGAGGGAAAGCCGCAGTCCAGTTCGAAAGGAAAAATTTCCAAATGTTGAAAACCACGACATGGCTGTTTAGAAAGTGCATTTTGGCCAACGTGTGACACTGCCCCGCCTTCATAATGGATGGTTATACACTGTAGTCATCCACCCGCCCGCGCTTGTGTACTCAGCTGCCGCCCCCCCCCCTCCAGCCTCCATATTGGCCTTTACATTCCAAAATAAAACTCGTGCCATCATTGATTCCTCCCTATGTTTCTGCTCATTGCATCGCCATTGGATGTCAGACGACGCCCCCCACTTTAACCGCCTCTTGTTAACGCCTCCTTAAAAGGACAACCGACATCATTTTTTTTTTTGTTTCCTAACTGACATCAGAAAAACGTTTTATCGCATCTAAAATAGCCAAAACACGCAGGCTGATATTTTTAGTCAAATGCAAAAAACACCAATAAAAATGACTTCAAGTGTCCAAAAACAACTTCAAAATGAAACCGGAAGTGACCAATTTTCAGAAGGTCCCGCCCCCTTGTTCGTGATGTCACTTTGGGTCACAAACTGCCTTGCTCCAGAATCAAACAATGGCTTCCGAAAGTTCAGATTGGGAGAAGATGCTTTCTTGTTACTCATCCAGTTATAAAGATGATTCAAATAGTTCCGAAGAGGAAAGCATAAATGTTTGCAATCGATTAAAGAAGTCCTTCCGTATCAATTCGAGCCATCTGGACTCCAATGTAGCGTCCCAGAAAATGCACAAGATGACGCCCAAGCTCTATTGGAAACTGGCTGATTTGTCCGCTGGGAATTTGTCAACTTACACCTTCTTTATGCGTGTTACCGCAATTGGCTGCGACACACAATTCACCATGCCGATATTTATGTCGTTTTCCTTCTAATTTCGCCATCAACACTGTGTTTTCAGACGAAAAAAAGTACCCAAAATGCGTTGTGTGTCACTTTCTCCGTCAGGGGTGTTCCCTCCGTGACGTCACGTCAGGGCATCATTATCAACTGGAAAACAAGACTTCATGAATATTCAGCGCGAGTCTTAAAAGGTAAAAAAATGTAGCTCTATGCGTTGGAATCTTTGTCAAATCCGCTCAGTAGAAGTCATTTGAAGTCATTTTACAAATTATGGCCGCAACTTGTCTGCAGATGTCGGTTGTCCTTTAACGCCTCCTTAAAAGGCACCCTTGTTTCTGTAGCGCCGCTCGGCTAACACCGTCGGGGAGAAAAAAAAACGCAAGCTGTTGATGAAAAACGGCTGCTCCGAAGAGGGCCGCCTCCAACGGCACGACATTCCTGCCGTCGTCGGCTGTTGGAATCAAAACCATGCAGGACACGTGACCTCCGCCCCTCCCCCGAGCTCGGGTCGGCTTGTTTTGTCATCCGGACAGCTCTGTATATGGTCAGGATTCTTGGAGCTCGGAGAACATTTCCTCTAAAGTACATCGGGGTAGGGAAAAAACAGACATGGAAGGATTCCATTGGATGTTAGCCCAGTAATGGGGGGGGGCGTATTTGAACATTCAGCCTCCACGGCGACAGCCCGGTTTAGCTTTGATGAGGAACGCCCAGCGCACCTCTTTTTTTACGTTTATCATTTGTCAGCCCTGAAACAGCTGTTTGAACAAGGGCGGGTCCACTTTTGGGTGGGGGGGGGGCTTAAAAGTGACTTCTGGACCACCGGAAGGAAAAATCTGGGCCCTTACTGAAGAAATTGGGAGGAGCTGACCTACATTTTGCCTTCGACTTGCATCACGCATGATTTGGTGCCACGTGAAAGCCCGCAATGTGAAATCACGACCCGCCTCGATGGTCCCTGATCGTCACGACAACTAAATTGATTGACGGCTTGAAACGTCACAACTGCTGACTGAATGAAAATGCATCAATCGAAATGACTTGATTTACCCAACAAGAAATTTGTAACTGGCGAATGGGAGGTCGCCGTGGCGCGACATTTTGACGCTAAATACATCTTACACTTATTCATAACCGTGTTAATTGCATCGCTGGTGGCGATAGCCGCATTCCTCGGGGCGGCCATTTTCAAAGCAACGCATGTCAGGATTGGGGGTGCTTGCTTATTGCGATGCTAGCGTCGTTGTTGTTGTTTTTTGCCGTTGAGCAGCGCCAGCATTTACTCTACCCGGAAGTAACACACACACAGCTAACTAGCTAGCTAGCTAGCCAGTGATCTAAATAGATAGATACGTTTGACAGCTCGCTGGCTCGCTGATACTGTAGCTGGATACGGATGGATGGACAGACATTTGACAGCTAGCTGGATAGATAGATAGATAGATAGATAGATAGATATTTGACAGTTGGCTAGTTAGCTGATCGCTAGCTGATAACTAGCTGGATGGATAGAAGGATACATTTGACAGCTAGCTATCACAGATATATATCAAAATGTGTGATCAATAGATTGGGTTCTGCAATTAATTGATCTAATGAATCTATTTTGATCTCGTCTAAAAATGACTAATAAAACCTCTGTTTTCATTTTTATATCTCTTTCTATATCATTTATCTGTATCTGTATTCCCCTTATTTTTGTTGACTTTCCTGAAAATGTTATGCAGACGTCTTCTCATTACACTTTCAAATTATATAACTTAATTTAATGTCACTCAGGTGTGTGTGTGTGTGTGTGTGTGTGTGTTATTTCTTTGTAAGGGCCCGTAACAGAAAATGGTGGCCAACTCACGCCTTTTTGACAGCCCACTCGACACGCCCTCCACGCCAATAACACGTATGAGTGTGACTTTCCACAAGGTCACTGCCGCTGGAGCGTTTCCAAAGTCAACAATAATGTACGTACGTGCGCCATGTGACCGAATGGCATTTCCACACAGTTCGGGGAAATCAAGTCCTTTTCCACTGAAATCCTGCACCTTTACCTTGAAAAGGTGACAACATTAACGACAACTTTGAAAATACAGTGATACCTCAGCTTACGAACGCTTTAGCTAACGAACTTTTCGCCTTACGGACGTTAAATTCGCAAGACTATAACCTTGGCGTACGAAGTAGTTTTCGGCGGAAGAACACCAAACCACACGGCCGAATAGCGCCACTGTGGCTGCCGGATTATTTTGCCACACCCACTTTTTTTGAGTGCACTCAGTGCAGACATGGTTTGTTATGGAGTGGAGTACTTGTGCTGTTTTGGGACTGAAAAAGACCCCACCACAGGCTAGTGTTCAGCGAAGAGGACGTAAAACAAAATTACGATCGAGCAGAAGAAGTAGCTGATTGAAAAACACCAACGAGGTGTCCCTTTGTGTGACTGAGTGTCCCAGTACCAGTATGCTAAGTCCCAGTACCGGTATGCTAAGTCGACCATTGCGATGTGTGGCTAAGGGTGTTTCTGTGTTGCCTAAGCAATGGTCTCAGGCAATAGAAGAGGTTTAAAAACTTCTGTTGATTTGGATTAACGTAAAGCAGCTAGCAGGGGACAGTGTGAGTGAGGGTATTATCGCCTAGAAAGCATGATAACTTTACTCGGATATCATCAAAAGGCAACTGCATCAACGACCATCACAAAGGTCAATAAAACGACTTTATTATACTGTACCGTTTATTTCTTTCATTACAATAGCACAATTATTATACATAAAATAGGGTATATTTTTTGTAGTTTTAAGGCCTGATAGCAATAGATAGCAAATAGCTAGGTGCTGATAATAATAATAATAATAATAGTGTAGCAAGCTAGCTATTCACTATCTGGCTGGCTGACTATCTAGCTGCCCGGCTATCTAGCTAGGTATCTGTTGGCTAACGATTGGCCAGCTTTCTATCTACTTGAGTTACTTCTGGGTTGAATGAATGCTGGCGCGTGTGGCTGCCACTGCTCACCCACAGAAAAACTGATCTTGTGACTGTAAAGTGACCTTTAGAGTTTTGAAAGGCGCTTAGAAATGAAATGGATTATTATCTTTCAGTAGAAATCTGTTTTATAGGGACCTGGAAACGGATTATTCTCATGTTTAATGATTTCCTATGAGAAATTAAAGTTTGGAAGACACACTTTTGGCTTTACGCGCACTTTCTGTGAACCAATTAAGTTCGTAAGACGACGTATCACTGTATATGTTTTCCCGAAATGACTTTTGTGTTTCTGCTGCGGCTAAAACGCGCCGCACGTGACCGCTGACCTCATTTTCAGCCACGGGTGAAGAATTGAAAACAAAAACACTGGCAAGTGAGGCTAATTTGCTGTGAGTTGGCCCTCCCCTTCATGTACACTCGTGCATGCATGGGCACACACACACTCGGCGCACCCTCGGAGGCCTCGACGGGTTTGAAAAACAAACATTCCACCCTCGCCCAGCCCCGATCGGAGGGTGACTAACACAAGCGGCGATGTTACTCAACTTGAGGCCATGCGATTGTGTCATGTCTTCGACATGCTTTCCAAACCTACAGAAACCACTCTCAAATAACACCACTATCTATATATAAATACAAAAGGCAAGATTTAGCACAAACGCTATATTTTCTCATATGACAATAAAAAAAAGACACAATTTGACATGGATAAGTTTAAAAAAAGTGGGCGGAGTGGATTGTTGAACTTTGCTCGACATTAGAAGCTGCGATGAAACCATTTCTGATGAAAACAATTAGAGATTGTCTTCAAAGCACCGCCGTGAATAAGCGCAATTGCATTCATTGCATGCAAATCATTTATTACGCTGTTTTATCAAGACGGCGCATTAATGATCCTCAAGTATGAGAAGAATCAGAATCATTTTTATTGCCAAGTATGTAGAACACACAAGGAATTTGTTTCCGGTAGAACACGCTGCACTAGTATCATCGTAAAAAAAAAACTGCTAAGTGGCTAAGTGCAGCCTCTATTTATTTCTTTATTTATTTGTTCGTGTTTATTCATAAATAGTGAATGAATGAATGAATGAATACACGAATGAATGAATGACTACTCTAATTAATAATTATTTATTTATTAGTATTTATTTGTTCGCATTTATTAAGAAATTGTTGAATAAATGAAGAAATGACTGAATGAAGAACTGATTAAATGAATACATGAATACATGAACAAATGAAGAACTGAATAAATGAATTAATGAATAAATGAATACATGAATACATGAACAAATGAAAAAAAGGAAAAAAATGAATGAATGGATGACTACTCTAATTAATAATTATTTCTTTATTATTCATTTGCATTTATTTGTTTGCAATTACAGTATTAATAAATAGTTGAATAAATAAACGAATTAATGAATAAACGAACAAACGAATGAACAAATGAATAAATAGGTGAATGAATGAATGACTACTCTAATTAACAATTATTTATTTATTTGCATTTATTTGTTCGCAATTATTAATAAATAGTTGAATAAATGAACGAATGAATAAATGAACACACTCGTGATTTAAGTATTTATTACAACACAAAGAATTAAAAAGCTATTTTTTCATACTTTTTGTCTGTCTGAGTTGGGGGGGGGGGGGCGGGGCATATGATTTCATAAGTCCTCTTACGTCACTTTCAAAGCAAGTTTGAGGTTTGCGGGTCAACGAGGGCTTCTGCGCTCTCACGTGTCCATGTGATGTATGAGCACGACTGACCCACTAGTGGCCGTGTGAGTGGGTGTGAAGTTGGTAGCGGTATGTGAGTGGGAGGGGGGCAATGATTATCAATGGGCTTTTTTTCCGCCTCAAACCGGTTTGAATGAACAAAATATGGCGCAATCCTCCTTTTTTTGCTCCGTTGACCAGGAGCATCCCTGCCGCAGGATGACAAGCGGTGGGGGGGGTTGGATGCTCAACCTGCTTCCACCCCCCCCCCCCCCCCCTGCATTTGTCCACCTCTCTCTCTGCCACGGAACTCATCTTTACCTCTTTTCTCCCTTGGCGCATACGCTGACCTACTTTCCTCCTGACCTGTTTGTGCAAGCGCTCCGCTACAGTTTAGTAAAGCAAAAAACAAACAACAAAAAAAAGGATGTGTGTGTGGAAAGAGGAAAACGTGATCATTCTAAACAAAAAAAACCCAAATGCCGCTCAGTACCATCACAAGCCTTTTTATTTCTCTGCACAACGGTCACCACAATTATATTTGTCATTCATCATCCGGTTATGGGCGGCTTTACAGTTGTTATTTTGGACATTTTTCTTCGATAAATGTTTGCGAATGAAGCAAAAAAAAAACCACAAGGACATTCGATTGGTTTAACATTTTTGTGGGGCGGGTTTCCCATTTTGAAATGCTTCCATCTCCATTAGCGTCGTTAGCTGATCTCAAAATATCGGCAATCGTTCGTTGTTTACTTTTTGCTACTTGTCTTTTTCATCAAAGCAGCGGAAAAACCACAAACGTTACTGATTTAGTACGCGCTGAAAAAAGGGGGTAGGAGGGGGAAAAACGCTACAGTGCAAGGAACAGAACAAACATCGGTATGGGGATATCAAACCAATGAAATAAACATGGCGGTGTTGTTCGAGGGTGAGGGGAACTTTACATTTATACACAAGTGTCAAAAAAAGCCAAACATGGTACATATACAGTGCTACCTCAGCTTACGAACTTAATTGGCTCCCAGAAAGTGTGTGTAAGGCGAAAAGTTTGTCTGCCAAACATTTATTTCCCATAAGAAACCATTAAAAAGAGAACAATCCGTTCCCAGGTCCCCATAAAACATAATTTTCTACTAAATAAGTCTTAAAACTACACAAAATATACTTTTATTTTATGCATAATAAATGTGCTATTGGATTGTAATGAAAGAAATAAACTGTACTGTATAATAAAGTCGTTTTATTGACCTTTGTGATGTTGCTGCCTCTTGATGCTACCCGAGTGAAGTTGCCGTGCTTTCTCGGCGACATTACCCGACATTAGCTTGCTGATTTTCGTTAATATTCACGTGAATTGAATGCTCGTAAGGTGAAAAGTTGGTTAGCTAAAGCGTTCGTAAGCCAAGGTTTCACTGTACTTCGGTTTAACTCGGATCCAGCGCAGGCTACACGCAGCACTGCCCGATTGAAAACTGGACAGATGGCTAACGGAAATTGTTTTTATCGAAATTCTGATGACGCAAAACCATTCTTGGGCCACGTCGGAACCCCTGATGTTCATCATAACCGCTGTTTTCACGACAATTACAGCGAGTTTGTACAGTTTTAGCACATCGTCAACTCAAATGCCGACGTCGCGGTTCGAACCGGAGACCGTCGTGGATCTTCGGTTCTCCATCTGTACAAATTATGTCTATGTTCATGTAGGCTTTTTTTTATACAAGCGGAGGAGGGAAATAAATACATTGGGCCAGTGAACGGTTTAAACAGGACATTAAAACGTGATTATACGAAAGTTTAACAATCAAAAGAGAAGCGATTACGATTTGAGTGGGTCCTGTATACCAAGAACAGACCATGCCACTGTACGGTCGTTTCATTCGGGTGCTCGTTTCAAAATCCTTTATCATGGTGCGTTTTGTATTCAATTTATGGTAAAATAGAAATTTAGAATAGATACATATCTTCATATATCACAGTCATATACAAAATAAGTGCTTAGAAAATAAAGGGTGATGCTAATCTTTTGTGAAGTAACGGAGAGAAGAGGGATGGTAGAGGTAGGGGGTCTGGGAAGAGGCATGGAACTCAAATTTTGTATCCAAAAGGGATGACGGGTTCTTTGGTCAAGGGAACGTCCCCGAGAGGGCGTTCGTCTTGTTTTTTGGATGAAGGCGTCAAACAGCCCGACGCGCCTTGTCTTGGTCAGATAGGCGGACAATTTATGGTCCTTGATCAATCTGGAGACTGTAGTTTTACATTCTTTTGTTTTGCATCTAAACGTGCCGGTTTGTGAGGCACAGAGTTCCATTCCCCCTCTCATCTCATTTAAAAAAAAAGTGCTTTTGTTTGTATGGAGAGAATGTAAGGAACGACACGTCTGTACAATATATACACGTATGATACAGTCCTACAAGTCACAAAGTCTGAACTTTTTGGGTGACTTTGAGGTCAGGGATGTGAAATAGGCAACGTTTGTGCGCCATTGGAGGGTGATCATCGACAAAGGCGTTATGGCAGAGGAGAAAGAAAATGTCATATCTCCTCAGGATGCTTTGCCGTGACCAACTGCGAAGTGGTCTAATCTCGTCTCTTATTCCTTCGCCCGCCTGTTTCCTTTCTGCCGTGATGTTTCCTCGCGCCGTCCTCGCCCTGCGATACCGTTTTCATGGCCTCGGACTGGTTCTCTCTCGGTATGCTCTGTGGCGGTGAAAGGGATAAGTAGGGGTGCTGGGGAAGCGGGGGCGGCGTGGCCGAGGGAGGCGTTGTTGGGGACTCTTGGCCGGAGCAATGGCCTCCGCTGCTCCCGGAGCTAATGGCCCGATGTTTGAGTCTGAGTTTGTGGGGTAACGCCGTCCCCTTCACTTCCCCCTGGTGGTCCCGACCCTGGGACTGAGAGCAAGAGGGTTGAGGCGACGCTGGCTCGCGGAGGCTGTTGAGCAATTGGCTGCGATAGTTGTCTGAGCAGGACGAGGACGGGCACTCGTCCTCATCGGTGGAGGCCTCCTTGTCGGAGCTCCGTGGATCTCCGTCACTGGATGAGGTGTCTTTGCCGCAGGAGCTTGATCGGCCTTGGTAATAAGCATCGTTGGGGAACTCGCCCTCAAAGCTAAGAATGGGAGGCTCCTCGTCTCGGGCGTTCAGGTACGAAGGAAGAGGCTGATGCTGATACAGCTGGGGTTGTACGACTTCCTCCACTTGTTCGTGGAGAAACTCTCTGGGCGAGTGAGACTCCTGCTGCTCCTGCAGTGTCTGCTGGGGAGACAGGCAGGTTTTGTACACTTGTCCGTCTTCATCGTGGCTGCCTGAGACCTCATACAGAGGGGAGTCTGATGCTTTCCCCTCAAACTGGTTCATGACCTTGTCCAGAGGCTCTGCGCAGGTCTCGGCAAAGGTCTGCGGCTGTCGGCTTTGCTTCTGCCCATCGCTATCTTGGCTCCGTGTCAAGCTGTCGACAGGACAAAAGAGAATGACACTCCTCTGGGCGGCCTGTGGCTGAGGGACAACCTGGCACTTGGTGGTGGAAACGGGCTCCGGGTGGGGTGTTTGTTGGTGAAGATGCCGCTGCGCTTGCTGGCTCTGGTAGGCCGCCTCCATCTCCTGCGAATTCTGCTGGAGCTGATGATGAGTGGGTACAGAGGCCATACCTCGATGGATGTTGAACATGATCTGGGTGGTCGTGCCATTGGTAATGTCCATCTCCAGCCTGTCGCCTTCCTGCTTGATCTCAAAGGGAATTGGCTCCGGGCTGTCTCTGGAGGAGCCGTCTGACATGTCGGACAAGGAACCGCGGGGCGAGTACTTTGCCATCTGCCTGTGGCCCTCGCCCAGCCCGCACTGCTCGGTTTCGGAGGAATCCGAGTTCATCATCACCTGGGAACTGCTGGAATAACCGCTGGAGTAGTACTGAGAGGATGATGACGAAGAGGAACCTCCGTTCCCCGCCCCGTTGCTTCCCTCCATCTGTTGGCTCTTTTCGATGTAAGAGGCGGTGCTGATCAGGCCAAAGCGTAGCTTCAACTGGAGCAGCTCCGTCTTCAGGCTCACATTTTCGTCGTTCAGAGCGATGACCCGGTTCTCCAAAACCATGTCATTGAGGCGCCGTTTCTCACGGGAACGCTTGGCCGCCTCGTTGTTCTTGCGGCGTTTCTCCCAATAGGAAGCGTCTTTCTTCTCATCGGAAATGAATTCGCGTTTTCGCCTGCAGGTCATATTGGGTTTGGGTTTGAGGATCCGGCCTATGCGAGGTGGCGTCTCTTGGAGGGAGGGCATGGACTCCTCATAACCGGTGAAAGTCTCCAGGCAGTTTCCTGAGTTTTGAAGGACTGAAGTCAGATTTTCCATTCTTGTTTGGTAGGAGCCAGTTTGAACGGGAGACCGAACAAAACAACGACGTCGCCCCTTTCGAAGCTCCTTGAAGATCTTGACCAGTCAATTTATTGTCAGTCCAAGTGTCCAAAGGATCTGGAAAGATCAAGAAGAGTTCTCGGCTCACTGCCTCCTTGATCGACTTGTTGCTGCAGGTACTCAATTTCCAACTCCTGACTGAGACGTGGAAGCTGGAATCCAATCAAAGAAAATATCTCGTTTAGTTACAAGTGGATTGTGGGTTGGGTTTTTTTGGTAAAGTCATCAGGAAATGTCGTACCGTATCTGCAGCTAGTAGGTCCGCTGGTCTACCTCAGCGTGACGCTGTCTTGGTGACTCTCGCTCGTTTCCCCCTCTTCGAGATTAAAACCTGAAGAGATAAAAACAAAGCGCAACAAAAGACATGATCATTTTGCGTAACTCTCGACTAACTCCTGACGGATTTGCATAAAAGAATGAAAATCAAATCGCCTACAACCCCCCCCCCCCCCCCCCCACACTCTGGTTTTTCCGGAGGGCGCGCAGAATCACAAAAGGCACCTTTGCTTTTTGAATGTCGGTTCTCATGGCAACCAACGACAGGTGGTCTGACGAGATCGTCTGACCTCTGTGTTCCGCTATTGATCTGCACCGGCTGCAAGGCTATGACCCTTAACCCTTCGCCTGTCGGGTCGACTTCAGTGATGTAATGTGGGTTCACCGCAAGGCTTGGGGTCCTGTTTTTATCATTATGTGAGCATTTTTTGGATAGGTCGCACCGGCGGTATAAGTGGGTCAAAGGCCATTCGGGGGTCTTTCTAGATGAGGCTTTTCCAGTGAGAATTCCCCCATGTGTAAACACTTTTGAAAACAGCTTCCCCCTACCGCGCCAAGCTTTCAGCCTCAGAGGAATGTGGCGGCATTCTTCACCAAAAACAACTCCACGCCAAATCAGTGATGCGAGGAGAGCAGATAAGGCAGACAAAGGCAAGCAGCCAGTGCGGCTCAAGGAAAAAAAAGGGTCCGTGAGATTATGAGGTAGTGATACCTCGGCTTACATCAACGACCATCACAAAGGTAAATAAAACGACTTTATTATACAGTACAGTTTATTTCTTTCATTACAATACAATAGCACATTTATTATGCATAAAATAAGGTATATTTTGTGTAGTTTTAAGGCTTATTTAGTAGAAAATTATGTTTTATGGCGATCTGGAAACGGATTATTGTCATTTTTAATGGTTTCCTATGGGAAATGAATGTTTGGAAGACATTCTTTTCGCCTTAAACACACTTTCTGGGAACCAATTAAGTTCGTAAGCTGAGCTATCACTATAGAAGCATTTGTGTGTGTCTGGGTGGGAGGGCGGGCTCTGAATTATCGATAAATATAGGCCAATGGCTCATTTGAATGAAAGAATTTGGGTCACAGGCAAAATGTGATAACATTTGACACAACATGAAGGCAATCTTATGTTTCCCCCCCAAATAAACCGACCCGGTGATGAAACGCTAAACGTACCCACGTCCCTGAAATGTAAAGGTCCGGACCTCAATGTGGAACTGTCGCGGCTTGGATTTGAAGCGTATTTACGCGGGACAGGAGATGTGAGACAATCACTTTTGGTCATTGGATGCTATCGCTTTCCATGTTTGCTTTCCACATTTAGCTTGTAGTAGAAGCGCACAGTCCACCATGACGTCCTTGATCCACTGGGGAAAAGGACGCTTGGATCCTCTCCTCTTTCATCTAGAATTGCTTCATGTCACAAAGAGGGCACAGCAAGTGCTGACGTATTTTGAATTTGATTCCATGTTTAACAGTTGTTGAATAATTATTACTATTATTATATAGCTAATAAATAGCCAGCTACATAGCTAGCTAGCACTTTATTCCAGCTTCAGCTGTTGTTAAAGCGTTTTTTATTTGCAAATTTCCCCATTGTGGGATGAATAAAGGTTTTCTGATTCTGATTTTTTTTTTTTTTTTTGTCAGACATTATAAATTTATTTTTAGATCAGGTTTGTATTTTTGAGAAAATTGTGTTTTATTAGTCTTAGTTTTTTTTTAACTCATTGGGTTGGATTGGATGTACCTTTATTCGTCTCGCGGTGGAGACATTTACATGCATGCCAATTGACATGCCCTCCCCAACCGGCACGTTATCCCATTTTTGTCTTTCTTCTGATCTGCGGCTCCTCTCTCAGTTCTGGCTGCAGTTCTTCTGACCTAGATTCTTTTACAGTGGAAGGCGAACGGACTTTCTGGGTCAGTGGGGCAAATATGCGTCTTTTGCCCCAATTCGCCACGCGGGCTCATAAGCGGTCGCGTCCTCGTCCGGCTCTGAAACTAAACAAGGATTCTTCGAAGCGGATTCATTCATCATAATAAGAATACATGTAATTTCTAAGCACCTTTCAAAACTCTCAAGGAAACTTTACAGTCACAGGATAAGTTTTTCTCTGGGTGAGCAGCGGCAGCCACACGCGCCAACGTTCACTCAAACCGCAAGTAACTCAAATATATAGAAAGCTAGCTGGCTAATAGCTAATACATAGCTACCCAGATAGATAGCTATTAGATTGATAGCAATGAGATAGCTAGCCAGATAGCCATGAGATAGCTAGCAGGTTCTTGACCGGTTTCAACAAACACGGCGACCATCTTTGAATTGCGCCGGGGGAATGTAGCATGAGTATGTACGTTTTTTTTTTAAATGGCCGTCTAGCTAGTTAGCTAGCCGTCTAGCAGAGACAACGATAGATCACTTCATTTCCAATTTCTGGTCATGTGTCATGCCGGGTTTCTCTCTTACTTGTTGGAATGATAGCGGCGGTTGACGCAAAGTGGCAGACTCTAAATGTGGCGCCGCTCGATGGAAACGCTGGATTGAGTTCACGTGTTGCCGCCGAGCAATTCAGGAAATAGGAGACGGCCAAAAATAAAAGGCACATGGCTCAAAAGAAGAAGAGGCGGGGGGAAGGGGAGGATGATGATGAAATAATAATAATAATAACATATATATTATATTATATATAATAATCTATTTACTTCTAGGAATTAACTCAAAGAAGAGCGTCTCAGGTTTCTAACGCTGCATTGAATGTTATTGTCATCCTAAAACTCAATATTGTGTGGGTCCTGGAATTGGAGTGACAATGACAAAAACCCTGGCAAGGGAGTGGACACATTTTTGCACATTGTCTGGCAGTCAATGAGTTAAAAAAAATGAGAGGGACGGAGGCGAGGGCTCAAGAATCTGAAAGCTTTGCCAGCAAGGTGGAGTCCGCTCGAAAGTAGATCCTTGTTCCAAGAACATGGAGCCATATCACCCCCCCCCCGTCACTGGAAAAGGGAAGAAAAAAAATAATCCGAGTGACTCAGTCCATGTGTCTCACCAGTCACATGTGCTCCCTTGGCCTACTAAACGCTGTAATTCGGGACAACCGCAACGCCATAACAAAGCGAGACACTCGTCTTCGTATCATCTCACATGTGCCCGGAAAGCGACACAATCGGCCGGCGCCGTCATTCGCCGGAAGAAAAATGTACAATTCACCTGGACATGTCTCAAATGGTGCTTCTCAATTTTATTCATTCAATACAAATCATTAATTTTACACCAACAACCTCAAAACAGTACATAGCTCTCCTACGCACTCCCTTAAAATGACTAAAGTGGTTAGCTATTTGTTATCTAGCTTGCTAGCTGTTGGCTATCTATTAGCAATTTATTAGCTATCCATTAGCTAACTGGCTATTAGCTATTAGCTGGCTGTAAGCTGGCTAGCTGTTGGCTATCTGGCTATCTATTCGCTATTTATTTGCTATCCATTAGCTAGCTAGCTGACTGGCTGTAAACTGGCTAGCTGTTGGCTATCTGGCTAGCTATTCGCTATTTATTTGCTATCCATTAGCTAGCTAGCTGACTGGCTGTAAACTGGCTAGCTGTTGGCTATCTGGCTAGCTATTCACTATTTATTTGTTATCCATTATCTAGCTAGCTATTAGCTATCTAGCTGGCTGGCTGTAAATTGGCTAGCTGTTGCATATCTGGCTATCTATTAGCTATTTATCAGAATCAGAATCATCTTTTTTGCCAAGTATGTAGACACACAAGGAATTTGATTCCGGTAGAACACGCTGCACTAGTATCATCATCAAAACATTGCTAAGTGGCACTATACAGTTCCATTTGGGCTACTGTTGAAAGAGTTCAAAGAGTTAATGGCTTGGGGGAAGAAGCTGTTTAAATGTCTGCTGGATTTGGTGCGCATGGACCGGTAGCGCCTGCCTGAGGGGAGTAGCTGGAAAAGGTGGTGGGCAGGGTGCGGAGGGTCCAGTAGGATTTTCCGCACCCTAGTTTGGATTCTTGCAGTGTGCAAGTCCTTTATTTGCTATTCATTAGCTAGCTAGCGATTAGCTATCTAGCTGACTGGCTGTAAGCTGGCTAGCTGTTCGTTATTTATTTGCTATCCATTAGCTAGCTAGCTATTAGCTATCTAGCTGACTGGCGGCTGTAAGATGGCTATCTGTTGGCTATATATCACATTATTATAATAATTACTCTGTTACTTCCGGGTTGAGTGAACGCTGGCATGTGTGGCTGCCGCTGCTCACCCGCAGGAAAAAAAATTCCTGTGACTGTAAAGTGTCCATGAGAGTTTTGAAAGGCGCTTATCAATGAAATGTATTGTAATGTATTATTATTATTATTAGAATGATGCTAAAGTAATCACATTAATATTGTAACAATAACAATACATAATAAATAATAATGTAGTAATGATGATAATAATAATAATAATAAGGCGTAACTTGCAAACTGAGGTCTTTTCTCTCTTATAAGTGAAAACGGCGTAGTGGGAATTGCACCCCCCCCCCTTTTTTTTTTTTTTTTTACTTGACGGAACACCCGTTGAGATGCAGAAACGAACCCAAAAACCGAACCGAGCCACTCACCGGGTGTCTTGGATGCTAAAATCCACATCCAGTGGTCTCGGTGTCTGATATCGCTTCATAGTCCAAAAACGTCTCGTCTCGTGTCGTCGCTCCAGTTTTTGCCAAAGTGCAGCTTCTCCGTTCAAGTGCGGCGAGAAAAAGAGACGCGCGAGCAGAGCGGATCTTGTTTTTTAGTGCCTTGCTCAAGTCATGTTTGCTCCAATTCCTCCCTCTCTCAATTCGCTCCCGCTGTGGAAATAAATGTATGTTAGTAGGTCAGTTGTTGCATAACGCGACGCTTTGGGTGCCTAGTCACGTTTTTTGTTTCTCTCCAAGCACCGCCCCTCTTCCCCCTCCCCTCCCGCAGCGCCCTCGAATCCCATTTGTTGAAGGGAGCGGGGGTGGGCGGGGCGTGTAGGGAAGAAGGCGTGGCTACACACTTCCACCTCTGTCAGTCTTGATGTCAAATTAGGCTGCAAATGACAAATGGCGGATTAATGGCGGCGATGTGTGCCATAAAAAAGTGTTTTGTTTTCAACAAGTCTTCAAACTTGACTTCACGTGACTCCATTTTATGATCAGCTGACCCAAATTGGGGGTGCAGGCCACTCAAACGAGGCCATTCGAACCGTGCCAGATAAGCCACATTGAAATATGATCCATATATGTACTAATTGTGTTACGGAGCATTAAAAAAACACTACGTCATTATTTGACATTATTTTTTTTAATCCATTCACAGTTCAACCCGTATGAACCGGTATTGGCGGGTAAAATAAATTAATTTTGAAATCAAAACAAAGTATCAAATGGGTTCAAACAGAGTTTATAATTAACAATAACATAATTACAGTGATACCTTGCCTTACAAACTAAATCTGTTCCCAGAAAGGGTGTGTAAAGCGAAAGTGTGTATTCCAAACATTAATTTTCCATAGGATACCATCAAAATGAGAATAATCCGTTCCCAAGACCCTTAAAACTACACAAAATATACCTTATTTTTTGTATAATTAATGTGCTATTGTATTGTAATTAAAGAAATAAACTACTGTATAATAAAGTCATTTTATTGACCTTTGTGATGGTCGTTGATACCTTGATGGAATGGATAGTGTCTCAAGGAGCTGTGGGTTGTACATCTTGGAAGTTGTGATATAATAATAATAATACATTTGATTTATAAGCGCCTTTCAAAACTCTCAATGTCACTTTACAGTCACACGATATGTTTTTCTGTGAATGAGACAGATGCTTGCTTGTCTTTTCATTTCAAATGGAACGGATGGCTTGTGGAGCCTGATTGATGGGATATTTTAACCTTGCAGTCTACACTCTGCCTTTGAACTATCAATAAAGTTGAAACGAGTCCAAATTTTACTGTGTGTTCTATCCATTTTCTCACTTAGCAGAGACAAATAGAAAGTGAACATCCCAGAACATAGACCGTTTCCGAGATGAATCCAAGCGGGGCCTAACGCGTTTAGTGTTATTTTTTTTCCCTCCGGTGTTCATCTGGCGTAACGTCGCGTGGCGTAACCCAGTTGCGATCGTAGCTCGTGTGGTTGCTTCGGTTTGATTGCGAGCGGGAATGTCAAACACGCTAGCAGAAACCAAAGATTGTTTAACTGCTCTGGTGCAACAAGTTCATTTTGTGTCTGCGAAGCAGCTTAAATAGTTGAGCGGCTATCAAAGGCGAATGCGCAACAGGGAGGAATCGATGACAACAAAGTGCTTTGCTAACGCGCAACAGATTTTAACTGTGAAGAACCGTGAAGGCTTGCGGTTTCCACGGCGATGTGTGCGTCTTCTTGCGAGGTGTGAACGGCACGATTAATTCCGTTTTTTTCCCCCGCATATTGCCTGTACACAAAGTTGCTGAATGGCTGACTATGAAAATTGGAAGTGTCGCGGCTTGGAATTGAAGCGTATTTACGAGGACAAGGAGATGCGAAACAATCGCTTTTTTTGTCGATAAATGCTACAGCTTCGTATTTTCTTTTCAACATTTAGCTTGTAGCAGACGTTCACATTCCACCATGACGTCTCTAATCCACTGGTGAAAAGGACATCTTTGTGTTGTCATATTATTTATTTTTTTTTTTTATTTTTTTTTTTACTTCAAGATGGCGCCGTGAGAGTGGCTGCCTTTACAGAAGCTCCTGTATTTTGTTTTCTACTTCTTTCTTTCCCTCATTTATTCCGGAATTGACAATATCACGTCAAACGCAATTCCCAAATTTGTTTGGGTTCTGTTTTTTTTTTTTTTTTTTTTTTGCAGGGGTACCGATAAAGCGTTGGTCAAACCTCTGGCAATGTTTTTTTTTCCTTCCACGAGGGGTTTTTCCATATTAGCGCTTTGTTTCAGCTTCAGCTGCTGTTAAAGCGCTATATACAGTCAACCAATATGTATGTATTGCATTGTATTTTGTACATCTGCCCTCATTTCAGGCTCAGATAACTCCAGACCCATATAATTTAGGAATTAACTTTTTTTCTTGATGAAAGAAGAGAGTCTCAGGTTTCTAATGCTAAATTGAATGTTTACGTCATCCTAAAACTGAATATTCTGTGGGTCCTGCAATTCGAGTGACAATGACAAAAACCCTGGCATTGGAATGGACGCATTTTTGTACATCGTCTGGCAGTGAATGAGTTAATTTCAAGATTTATGCATTTTTAAAGTCGAGGATGATTCGCGATGTGCCTCTATTGGAGACAAATAGCGACGCATTGGCTGCGTATGCACACGAATGCCCCTCCCCCATAAAAACACACATTCTCTCTATGTCTCATCCTTCCTTTCTTTCTTTCTTTCTTTCTTTCTTTCTTTTTTTATCCCCCCCACCCGAGCATCTCCGCCCACCCCACCCCCCACCAGCTATGTCTGCAAGCGTTCCCATGGCAACTGTCGCATTGCCTGCCTAGCAACAGGCTTTTATCCTTTGACTGAAAGAAAAAAAAATAAAATAAAGGGATGGCAACCGATTGGGGGGTTGTGAGTGTTACGTCGATTGCAGAGGCTTCATTCAATCGCATTCCGTTCTCCATCTTGTTGTGTATCATCGATCTCTTTACCATTCCAAGATGGCGCGTTTAGTTTGTCAAAGTCGAACTTTCAAACAAATGAGAAGATTTCATAAACCCGTGATTTTATTTTTTTGAGGCTGTACCGAGTTTATCGTCAAGATAAACTCGACATAAAATGGACGGATTTACCTTGTTTGTCTCACATAAATATTGAGGCGGGATTCAAGTGGAACAAGAACAAAAGAATCGTGCTTTTATTTGTAGGATGAAAAACGAATTTAGCTCGACGGTGACCCGCCATGCTACCGTCTTTGTCGCCCTCTGGCGGACAATAATACAAAATGAAATGAACGCGTTCCAGTGGACTTTGTTAATGAGACGATGATAATAATAATAATAATAATAATAATAATAGTCATAGTAATAATAGTAATAGTTATAATAACAGTATAATAAGAGTAATAATAATAGTAATAGTATAGTAATAGTTATAATAATAGTAATATGTGTAGTTATAATAATAGTAATAATAATAATATTAGTAGTAATAGTAATAGTAGTGGTAGTAGTAGTAATGGTAATAGTAATAATTATAGTTATAGTTACAATAATAGTCATAGTAATACGTGTAGTTATAATAATAGTAGTAATAATAGTACATCTAGGACACCCGTGTATTAGATGATCAGTTTAGTGTTGGACTTTGTGACAAGTGAAGTCTTTTGAATGGACTTGATTGATTTAAGACGTGAAACTTCTTCATGTCACAAAGAGGGTACAGCAAGTGCTGAAGATTGAATGACTCTCTGTGTCTTTGTGTTGTCATATTATTTATTTATTTCATTTATTTTTGTTCTTTTGACTTCAAAATGGCGCCGCGAGAGTGCCTGCCTTTCCAGCAGCGCCTGTATGTTGTTTTTCTAGTTCTTTCTTTCCTTTCATAACTTTGCTGCTGTAAAATGTCAATGTCTCCACTATCAAACATGAAGCGCCCATACAACCGTTTTGACTTTATCAAATATTTATTGCAGTCGAAATAAAACAAAGTACACACAACATTTAAAAATGGACACAAAACAGGAGTAGTAACAGTGTTGGACTGCTTCGCTGGAGAATAAACACGTCGATAAACATCGGCCGACATAGCGAAGACGACTTAAATGTCGTTTTAGAATTAGTTTGTCGCTTTTTTTTGGTTGGTATTTTGCTACTTTTCTGAAAATCTGCTTTTTGTTTCCAGTGATTGAGCTCGTGCTTATTCTGCAGTTTTGGGTTCATCACAGTGTATTGGATCTTCAAAGTAGAACGCAGATGTCACCGTTTGTAAACCACTGTTTTTCTGGGGGGGGGCGGAGTTAAAATATATCACTGTTTTAGCCCCGCCCCCATAACATTTTTCTGCTATTCCCCAAATAATAATAATAATAATCATCATCATCATAATAATAATCCATTTCATTTCTAAGCGCCTTTCAAAACTCTCAAGGTCACTTTACAGTCGCCGGATCTGTTTTTTTCTGTGGGTGAGCAGTGGCAGCCACACGCGGCAGCATTAAGCTGGCTGGGTAGAAATGAAATGTATTATTATTATAACTGTATCTATTAGCTATCTAGCTACTTAACTGTATAATTGCTATCTTTTAGCTATCTGTTGGCTGGGTAGCTATCTATTAGCGACTTTATCCTGTGACTGTAAAGTGACCTTGAGATTTTTGAAAGGCGCTTAGAAATTAAATGGATTATTATTATTATTATTATTATTATTATTATTATTATTATTACTGTATCGACTAGCTAGCTACCCAGAAAAAGAAGCTCCAAGTCGGTCTGAGTTGCGCGACCTAAACAGACGACAAGAACAACAGAGCTCGGCATTTTTTTGCAAACGAATGTGATAAACAAAAAAAAATGGATGACATTGTCCGAAGATTCCGTTCCAAAAGTCGAATGTGGCCATTTTATTAGCGGGGGCGGAGTCTCAGTTGACATTAGCCATTAGCTGCTCCGTGAAAAGTTTCTTGAGCTGAGCCACTTCCTTGCTCAAAGAACTGAGCGTCGACTTCAGGTAGTGGTTCTCGTGCTGATACTTGACCTCTGCGTGACCTTGCGCGGGAGGCTGCGGACCCAAGGGCGGGGGCGGGGCATACTGGGGCGACGCCGTCCCTCTCCCGCCTTTGTCGGCCCGCGGAGGGTACCGGGAGCCCGGGTAGCCCTCCACTCCCGGTTCCGGGCCGTGAGGGGGAACCGGGCTACGGCGAATCCTGGTGGGATCGCCCGCCGCATCGCCCGCCTCGCAGTTTCCGGGCGTTTTGAAACGCAGTTTATGGGGGAGGTTCTTCATGGCCTCGACGTGGGGGGCGTCGCTGGACGGCGGGAAGGGTTCCGGGGACGATTTCTCGTGGTCGCTGAGCCGCTCTTCAAAGTCCACCGGGCTTCCCGCGCCGGACCCGCCCGGGGTGGAAAAACCGGAATCTTCTGACAAGTTGCCGGCGTCCCGGCAGCCCCGCCCGCTCGGCACGCCCGTCGGCGAGGCGTTGAGGAGATAATAATGGGGGGCCACGCCGTGCGGGGGGGCGGCGGACAACGGCAGGATGGACACGTTGGACGGATCCTTGACCAAACCGAATCGGAACTTGAGCGCCAGGAGCTCCGCCCTGAGGCGGGCGTTCTCCTCCAACAGGGCCAGAACGCGACCCTCCAGGACCATGTCGTTGACCCGCCGCTTTTCCCGAGAGCGCTTAGCCGCCTCGTTGTTCTTCTTCCTCTTGTCCCAGTAGCCCTCGTCCTTCTTTTCAAGCGGGATGAACTCCCGCTTGCGCCGAATGCTGGACGAGGGGCTTTCTTTCCGCTTGGCGGCGGCGCCGCGCCCCAGCAGGGAGCGAGCCAACAGGTCGCCCGACGTCAGGACGGACGCCGTTCCGTCCGGGGGGGTCCTGCCGGTGGTTCTCGCGTCTCCTTCTCGCGAGGATTTGAGCGGCTGGAGCGTCGTCATCTCCCGGGAAGCCTCGTCAAACATGTCGTCGATGTTTAAAGAGCGGCGACAGCGACACCTGGTGGCGACGGGGACACAACGCGGGGATTTTAAAGCCTTACGCAACCGCCATTACAACACGATGTGATGTAACTCGATTACGACGCGACAAACTGGAGCGACGTCGACCGTAATGTGTGATCGATATGCGGTCGCGCCCGACGTTAGCTGACACCGAGCCAAACTAACTTTGAAATTATTATTATTATTAATATTAATTTTCTAATCCAGCGTGACTTTGACCTACATTTTCATTTGGGTTGAGCGGTCAACACAAATGGCGTCGCGGCTTTAAATAGACTCAAATTCCGGTCATGAGCCACAGACCGAGCCGACCCACTTTTGACGGGAACACGCCGATGGCCGGACCGGACCGGAACGAACCCACGCCCCCATTTCCCGTCTATTATCCTTCTCTAAACTCAGACACTTTGCACTTTTTTTTGCTACTTATTATGATTTATTTTCCAGATCCGTTTGGTAACTAGTCGAATCGAAGAATCGATTAAAAAAACTCAAATAACGACATGCATTGAACACAACCGACAGCAATCATTTAAAGAGCAATAATAATCGTAAAAATGAGAACTGGTTGTACCTGCGATGAGGATCCGGTGTTCGTTTCAGACGTCGTCGACTCTTGAAGTGTTCGCCCGTCCAGGTTGTTCTTGCTTGTGTCCCACTTGGAAGGCGCTGCGGCTTATTTGTATGACGGAGTTCAGTTCGGGACGGTTTATCCTCGCGTGAACCGGTCTGGACCCCGTCGGTGTGCAAATTGGACGCCGTGGGACCGCCTTCTAAACCGAGTCCCCCCCCCCCCCCCACTCCCCCTTAAGCCATCCTCCCGTCGATCGTCCGCGAGCAGGAAAGTTGCAGACCGTTGCTGCAAATAGCAGACGACGGCGTCATAAGACCTCATTGACTCCTCCCACCTGACCCCCCCCCCCCCCAGCTCCATAAGCGTCATCGTGAGGCAACGTTACGTCACAGCAGTATCTCGCTACAGAGTGAATGAGTTGTGCAGAATTGTCATGCGTTGATCGACTGAAAATAAAATTATATATAGAGATATAATCATGATAGAAATAAATAAAAATAATTATACGTATAATTTGTATATACTTGTACTTAGAATTTGTATATATTAAAAAACAATATGTCTATATATATATATACACACATATAATAATAACACTATAATACATTTCAGTTATAAGCGCCTTTCAAATATACATATACAGTAAAGTCTGTTATATCGATATTATGTAAGTGTGAAAAAATATCGATATGGACTATGATATATGACCCTATATGCATGTAATTTCTCCGTGCGTGCATAGAATTTAGTGTGATGTGTGTGTGTATCAATATATATATCGATATACGAGATTTATGTATATGTGTATATATGTGTGTATGTGTGTGTATATATATGTATGTGTATATATATATATATGTATATATATATGTGCATATTTTTATGTGTGTGTGTGTATATATATATATATATATATATATATATATATATATATATATATATATGTGTGTGTGTATATATGTATATATATATATATATATGTGTATCTATATATATATATATGTGTATATATGTATATATATGTGTATAATTATATATATATGTGTGTATATATGCGTATATATATATGTGTGTGTGTATATATATATGTGTGTGTATATATATATATATATATACGTATATATATATGTATATATATACATGTACATCATGTATATAACATAATATATACATTTATTTTTTTTCTCAGCCGACGTGTTTTAACTGTGACGCGTTCCGTGTTGTTACATCACGAAAGACATCCTCCATAATGCATGTTAACCCGAGTGTCATTTTTCACCATGACTGCCAATTCAAATTTGAAACTTGACTCACTGCTAAGCAAAATATTGTGACCTATTCTGTTGCGAAAGCATGATGTATGCGCTTGGAACGACGAGGCACTCGCCAGGCGGTCTCGTGTCACAACAAAGCTAGTAAACATGTTTACATTTGTCGTGAGCTCAACTTTGCGCCCTGATTCCCGCCCGTCATTGTTTGGCTCGCTTGATAACTTGATTGTGACTAAAATCGGCCACTTTCCACTCACACGACAGGAGCTAAAAGTTTATTAGTCTGTAAAAATAGAAAATAGCTAGCTAGCTATTTTCTATCTTTCAGCTGGCTATCTATTTGCTATCCATTTGCTCTTTATTTGCTATCTATTAGCTATCTGGCTAGCTAGCTAGCTATGTCACTGGATATCTATTAGTTATATATCTATCTAGCTGGTTAGCTAACTGTCTAGATGGCTATCTATTAGATATCTTAAAATAACCACATGTGGTTCCAAAACGGCCATTTTTACATTGAAAGATGACACGGCGGGGCTTTCCGGAAGAATCGACATGTTCAGAGTCAGAGCGTCTGTCGGGTTTACACAACAGGAAGTGGATTACATCACAGGTCTGCTTGCCTTACGAAAGAAATGTAACACTTCTTTCGAATGCCGTTCCCAAAAATGTGTCAACAATCTTGGGCCCAAGATCAGTCAAATAAAAAAATAAAAAAGGGACATTCTGTACTGATTGACTAATTCGACAAGAATTTTAGTGACAGGTTTTAACTTCATTAAACTTACATGGTGTTTTATTGATAGGAGCCTAGAATTTTTTTATACTTGGACGTAACAAGGCAGTTTGGCTCAAACTCAAGCCAGCAAACCTGAAATTCTCCACATTCAAGTCCTCGAACGCAACGTCGGACTTGTTTGGTTGACATGAAATAATAATCATAATAATAACAATAACGCTAATAATAATAATAATAATACATTTCGTTTATAAGCCATTGTGACTGGAGCATACCTCGCCCTTAGCTAAGATATTTAGCTATCTGGCTAGCTATTAGCTATCTTTTATTGATAGCTGAGCTTGATCATGTTATGTGTCATTTGTATGTCTGTCTGTAAAAATCCACACAAAACAGTCAACTAATAGGTAACAACAGCGGCTATCCAGCTGGCTATCTATTAGCTATCTGCCTAGCTAGATAGCTATGTAGCTGGATATCTATTAGCTATATGGCTATCTAGCTGCTTAGCTAACTGTCTAGATGGCTATATATTAGCTATCTGTTAGCTCGATAGCTAGCTTTGCATCTATTTGAGTTACTTCCGGATTGAGTGAACGCTGGCACGTGTGGCTACCGCTGCTCATCCAGAGAAAAACTGATCTTGTGACTGTAAAGTGACCTTGAGAGTTTGGAAAGGCGCTTAGAAATCAAATGTATTATTATTATGTTATCATTTTTTTATTTATAATGACAACTTTGTCAGACCAGTACAGGTTTGCTTGCAAGCAAATCGTGGACATTTGGGACACATTTTTGGGAACGCCATAAATTGACGAAAAATGGACAGAAATAGCTGAAACTCGTCTAAATGGTCTTCCATAAACGGAATAATGTGCGGTTATTATTTGAAATAAATAGCTTTTTATTCAAAGCCACAATTAAAATTTTTCATGGGTATGCATCTTTTTGGGTCACCTTGTATTTTGCGTCATCCGTTTTGAAATGAAAGTGGTGAAAAAAAAGTTATCTGAATGTTTTTTTTTTTTGAGTCCCAAATACATTTACGTAACAAGATGGAGTCTAACCGCCGTCACGCAACGAGCGGACTGATGTATCGCCGTAGCTATAAATAGACCATGAGTCATTTTGCTCGACTTGGGGTTCAGTTTCATAACGGGGGGGGGTGAGTGTTCTGCATCCCCTCCCTCCCCTACTTCAAATGTCTGGTCGTTGCTCAGATAAACTACAAAATTGCTTCTCCTTTCTGTTTTCATGCCCCGAAAATGGGAATTAGACGATTTAGAAAAGGACAAAGTAGCCCCAAGACAGACGCCGAGAACCTCCGAACGTGCTTTCCTCACAATCATTCTATTTTTAGCCTTTGAAATACGTCATTGCCGTCGCCAAGGTAACCCCATTTGATGGTTTTGGGGAGGGGAGATTTTTTTTTCTTTTTTTTTTTTGGAAGCAATCACCATCAGTATTCTTAGAACGGTCCAAACTAAACATCCACGGCGCTAGCGCGACCATTAAAGTCCTTCGAACAAACGGACTGTGGACGACCTAGATATCTATTTGCAATCTATTAGCTATCTAGATGGATGGCTAGCTATCTGGCTGGCTATCTATTAGCTTAAAAGCTATCTAGCCAGTTATCTATTAGCTATCTATTAGCTAGCTAGCTCACTTTCTGTCTATTTGAGTTACTTCAGGGTTGCTGCTCACCCGCAGAAAAACTTATCCTGTGACTGAAAAGTGACCTTGAGAGTTTTGGAAGGCACTTAGAAATCAAATATATTATTATTAGTATTATTGAGAGTTTTAAAAGGTGCTTATAAATCAAATGTATTATTATTATTATTATTAAAATTTCAAATGATCGTAGTAAGTAAACCACCATAACAGTCACTATTCTTCAGAGTTTTGAAAGGCGCTTAGAAATGACGTGGATTATTATTATTATTATTATTATTATTATTATTATTATTATCAAAACTATTGTTTTTATATATTGTTATTGTTACAATATTAATAAGATTACTTTAGCATTATTATTATTATTATTATTATTATTATTATTTTATATATATTGTTATTGTTTTTATTACTTTATGTTACGGCTTGAGTGAACACTAGCGCATGTGGTTGCCGCTGCTCACCCGCAGAAAAAAATATGTAAAGTGCTTGACATATGTAAATTATTATTATTATCATTGTTATTAATTATGAAATATTCTAATGGCTCCCCCAAATTCATAACGCCCCCCTTGAGAAACCATAACGTGAACGTGGCCCGCGGCACAAAATGATACTGCACGGCATCCATTTGGGTCTTGATATTGTATGAAATGATAGCTCGTTTGATGCTAAATGATGAGCATGCTAAGTGATATGATGGCAGAAAAGGTTGCCAGCGCTATGCTGGACTGATGACAAAAGTACACCCTGCACTAAATGTGCACCGGCGCTCTGATTGGGAACAGCAGCTTATGCAACCGCAAAAACATTTTTTACGTAAGCGCGGATGCTTTTGCGCGCGTCTGAATGAACCCTTTGTCCCCAAATTAAAGACGTCCTTTGAGCCAAGCCTTTACACTCAGTTGGCTGTCACACATTTTCATCCGTCGATCAATTTCAGCATCCGAAGCACTTTACTCTCGAGGGGGGGGGGGGGGGGGGGTAACTTTCTATCTATTAGCGATCTACCTAACTGGCTATCTGTTTGCTATCATTTTGCTATCTATTTGCTATCTATTAGCTATCTGGTTAGCTAACTAGCTATGTAGCTGGATATCTATTAGCTATCTAGCTGGTTAGCTAACTGTCTAGCTGGCTATCTATCAGCTAGCTAGCTAGCTTTCTTTCTATTTGAGTTACTTCAGGGTTAAGTGAACGCTGTGCGCATGTGGCTGCCGCTGCTCACCTGCAGAAAAACTCTTCCTGTGACTGTAAAGTGACCTTGAGAGTTTTGAAAGGCGCTTAGAAATGAAATGTATTATTATCATTACAGCTAGTGCTAAAGAATGAATGACTCTATGTGTCTTTGTGTTGTCATATTATTTGTTGTTTTTGTTTTGTTTTTTCACAAGATGGCAGCGCGTGAACACGCAGCGGCTCCTTTCCTGGCAAATTGGCGTTTTCGTGTTTATTATGTTTGTCATTCTAAGTGCCTTGCACGCTGGGTCCTCGAGGACAGTCATTTCGTCGGCGCTGCATGTCATGCGTATTAGCATATTTGCAATCAAGCTAACTTTGACCATCCTGAGTTGGCTCAGTGTGGCAAACTTTGAGCAAAGGTACCACCCACATGGTTCCAGATGTTGTTTCAAGCGGTGCGCACGATGACCTGTTCTTCTTATTCCATCAAGTATGTGACTCATCATTCGATGATTTACCAAAGTTACATAAGAGGACTTTATGTTCCCGCGCTCTTCTTCCGGTATGTGACTGCATATTGCGTAAGCCATCTTCATCATCACTATGCCAGTAACAATGAAATATTTGTCTGCCTGGATGTGTCGGCATTAGTCAGTGGTTGGTCTCGACTCGCCATTTTTCTCGCCCCGGACGCAAACGCCCACAAATGTCATATTTTAATCGACATCCACAAAGATAAACAGACGTCTGACGTCTCTTGGACTTGGTCAGCCCTCGACCGCAGTCTCCACGGGTGACGTTCAAATACTGTAGCTTCAGTGAGGAATCATGGTATATACTGCCCCCTTCTGGTGAAGGGTTAGAATGCTTCAAATCCGCCCATCTGTCTTTGAAATCACCCCCCCCCCCCCCCCAAAGCTTTCCTTGACAGCTGAGGGAGGGTTTTGCAGCCGTGTGGCGAACGCTGACATGGCTGCCTTTCTCCTCTAGGGGGAGGAAGTGTTCTTGGTTTGTTTTATTTATTTATTTAGCTATGTAGCTATGTATTTATTTATTTATTTATTTGTGTATTTATTCGCCCATTCATTTTATGTATTCATTCATTTTATTTATTAATATTTGTTTGTTCATTCATTCAGCAATTTATTTACATATGTATTTATATTTGTTCATCTATTTATTTATTTATTTATTTATTTTGTAGTTTAGGTATTTATTTGTGTATGTATGTATGTATTTATTCACCCATTTATTTTATTTATTCATTCAATTATTTATGAACATTTATTTGTTTATTCATTCATCCATTTGTTTGTTTATTTGTGTATTTATTTATTGCCCCATTAATTGTATTTATTCATTCATTTATTTATGAACATTTATTTCATTCATCCATTTGTTTGTTTATTTGTGTATATATTTATTTATTTCCCATTTTG
The DNA here is from genome assembly GCF_051943395.1 of Hippocampus bargibanti. Lineage (NCBI taxonomy): Eukaryota > Metazoa > Chordata > Actinopteri > Syngnathiformes > Syngnathidae > Hippocampus > Hippocampus bargibanti. Next base: position 1,050,523 of record NC_142750.1, on the reverse strand, counting down.
TATTCATTCATTATTTGTAATGGGTATTTATCATTAATTAATTTATTATTTATTTTGTATTCCAGGATGTATTCGGTAGCTAGCCCGAGCCATGACAAAACTAAAATGTCGTCGATGTATTTTCTTTTTTATGTATTTATTTATTAATGTATGTCTGTATGTATTTATTTATTTCTTAGATAGCTAGATTACTAGCTATCTACCAGATAGCTATTCATGCGTCAGTGTGCTTAACGCGCACATTGACCATAGCCTAACAACATTATAAGCTCAGAGTCAACTGAAGTGAGTTAATAGGGCCTCAATGATGCGTTCCACGTTGTATGAAAAACAATATTTATTGTATATAAGCGGTGTGAAATGAGATCTCGTCTTACATGACTGAGCAGCAATGACAATTCTTGTGCTTGGAAGGACCTTTTCTTTCGTCAACAGTGGGGGAAGATTCTTCCTTATTAGCATGATCTTCCTGGACTTGAGATGTTTGCCGTTTTCCCTTTTGGGGAATGTCCTGATCCATTTCACTCTCAGCCTCTTTTTCCACTTGCCGATCTCCAACGCGAGGTTCTTCTGCATCCTCCGCGATCATCACTCTTTCCGCAACGAGCATATCTGGGTTTTGCCGGGCGGCCGTCGAATCGGCGTAGCCCAGGAACAAAAGTGTAATTGGGCTTTCCTTCAAATCGTGATCCTTCATGGTGACCTCCATTCCCGCCGTGTCTCGAACCACCGTGGCGTTCGGATCCGCCTCTCCTCGTAAACGTCTGACCTCTGTTGTCATTTTATCTTCAGAGTTGGACGCCCGGATTTGTTTGAACGGATCTCCGTTGGCTTCCGTCTTGGGATTTGCTTCATTTAGCCTGACTGGAACCTCATGGAGTATCATTTTTTTACATGAGAAATGGAAGCAAGTAGCGTGTAGCTTTCCTCGGATAGATCGTAGCCCGACCCGAGACTCACCTGAACGCCCATCCTTCCAACTTCTTTGGAGTTGTCTTTGTTCCATGTGGAGGTCTAAATACCAGCTTCTTTCTTCACTGAAACCAAGACGAGTGTCAATCAATCATAAACATGGGTGTTGATCCGCTTTATTGTGGTTCATCCATGTCATGATCAGTATTCATTCGTACAATATCCTTTATGTATTCATCCATTTATTTATTTTTTATTTGTTTATCTATGTATTCAGTTATGTATTCATTTGTTTATTACTTCGTTTGTGTATTCATTTATTTATTCATCAATTTATTTATGTATTTATATGTTATCGATGAAAAGGTTTCTTCAGCCGTCATCTGTACTTCTTTGAAGATGTCGGACGTTTCGCTTCTTATCCAAGAAACTTCGTCAGCAAACTAAAGTCTTACCGGTAGTTTCAGCCCTATATATAATGGGCCGAAACTACCGGTAAGACTTTAGTGCATTATTATTATTATTATTATTATTATTATTATACCTTGAATAGCTATGTAGAGAGAGAGAGTTTTCAAAATCAACAAATCCACACATCTAGCAGCATCATCTCAGCTATGTGCACAACCCGCAGATTAGCCATGAAGTAAATATAACTTGCCAAAGGGAGCGAACGGGGGTCTTGGTGGGGTTTCGAAAGCTCCGCCCAAGAAACTTGAGTCAGGTGTTGACTAACAGACGGGTGGGTTTGCTGAGAGTCTTTCAGATTTGACACGTGCGGGTTGTAGGGGGTGGCATGCAACAAGTTTTCAAGTTTAACTGGAACCAGGTAAAGATGAGGAATAATATCCCAAAAATAAATTAAAAATCCGATATGACGCCCATTTGCTATACAGTTTATCGTATTATAGTTGCTACATTAGGGTTAGGGTTCAGCTACATTCAAGTCAGTGACGCTAACCGCAACGATTGCACCGTAAATTGACATTATCATAAGACTATATTCATATGTAGAGTAATGCGATTTTTAAAATGTATTTATTTAGTTTGAAAATGATCAAATTTACTCATTCACTGCCATTCCGATCTTATTCGGGAATTGAAAAGCATGACGTGGAGCGCCATTCCCAAATTTGTTCAAGTTTGTATTTTTCTTGCTTGGTACAGATTAAGCGCTGGTCAGACCTCTGATAATATTTTTTCCTCCCACAAGGGGGCAGTATTTGCCTTGAGTACAGCCACCCCCATTTGAAGCTCAGATAACTCCAGATCCGTATCACTTGGGAATTAAGTATTTTTTCTAAGAGTCTATGATTTTTTTACACTGCATTGAATGTTGATGTAGTCCTAAAACTCAATATTCTGTGGGTGCTGCCACTTGAGTGAAAATGACAAAACCCTGGCACTAGACTGGGCGCATTTTTGCACATCGTCTGGTAGTCAATGAGCTAAATACATGTAAATAGATCGAAAGACCTTGGTGGCCATACTTTTACATATCACATACTTGCTCAAGTACTTTTGCACCCTTAGTTCAACATATGACATGCATTAAGCCATAGTTGAGAGTTGAACAAAGTATTTAGAGCTTTTGTCAGTACTATCATGCCAAGCCTTTCGTACTTACCGCTCAGCATATAAACCCGATCGATGTCCGCTTCAAGGAAAACTGCGTCAAAACAAAAATTGAGACCACATATCTCGACTGCTGTGATTTACACCCAATGTCAGTCTTACTACGGGAACACCCCTTGACACCCGCACAAGAGATGCCGTCTTTTTCATGAGGTATCAAGTGAAGTCGAAGGGGCTTCAGGGATATTTTTACAAGGCGCAAACCGACGGATTAAGGCGGGCCGATACAGCTGGCACAGTGCAGAGATGCCGACGGAAATAGTTTAAAGACACGGCGCATAGTAAGCATGCCGACACTATCCGCACCGTTGTAAGCTGTAAACATTCTGCGGCCTTTGCATTTTTTCCACTAAAATGGCGTTTGGACATTGATCGTAGCGAGTTTGACGGAAAGAAGTTAAGTAGGGTCCAAGAACACCCCGAAAACCTTTTCACAGAGCGCTGATTATTTAGCGGAATACTAACTTCAACGTTCAGTTTTACAGACTAATGTCCGATGCACTCGGACTCATTGCTCACAGGTATAAGCTGCTGACAAAGCCCTCTCTAAGAAAAGATGCAGTCTGGTGATCGACATTCCTGACATGTATAACTTGAACCCTTGAACCTTCTTCATGGCAATCAAATGTCAGCCCACTTTAGCGGCACCTGTTTTCACAGCAGTGGCTAGGGCATTGTCAGATGTTTTCAAGCCAATGGCTTCTACACGGGAAGAGCAACGCATTAAAAACTAGACGAGGTGAAGATTTCAAGAGTAAAGTATGAATGAAATAATACAAACTGAACAAAATCAATTGAATTTCATTCAGATTGACTCTCCAAGAACAGGCGTCCCATAAACCATGTATGCCTTTAAGATTAGTGTATCCATAAGTCACGAGAGATGTCCCGACAAGAGAAGTTTCCATGAAGATGGTACAAGTTTCCCAATATGGCGTATATCCCCATAAGATAGGTGTATCTCTAAGCTATGAGAAAGTCCCAAAAGACAGGTTTCCATTAAGGTGGCACAAGTTTCCCAATATGGAGGATATCCCCATAAGATAGGTGTATTCATAAGCTACAAGAGATGTCCCCACAAGGCAGGTTTCCATGAAGGTGTTGCAAGTTTCCCAAAGTGGGTGTCCCCCCATAAGGTAGGTGTAACCATAACGGATTGGAGGTGTAACCAGAAGGTAGTGTAGGTGTCTCCACATTGCATTAAGAGGACATGCAAAATAGAGTTTGGGGAGAACTACAAAGTACATTAGGAGATGACGACATTGCATTTTGACGACACGCATCCAATCCGAGAAGATCAGCAGTTGACCTCAACAATCTCCTCGTGTCCTTGTCATATTACGTTTACATGGCGACTAGGAGTGTGAATGTGAGAGTTTACTTTCGTTTCACCCCCACACACCACATGTCATTCCGTTTTATTGGAGTGCAGTTAGCATTCCGCAACACAGATTGTAAGGCGCAGAGTGTGTGTTCCCATGTCTGCGTCAAGGCCTGAATGTGGGCCAATGTCAGTGAGACTTCTTCATTGAGTCAAATCAGCATCAAAGCTTCGGCATACAAAGCTGCTGCAGATGTCTGCGATGCGCTTCCTCGCCTTGTTTGTCACAGCGGTTCTGTCAAACACTTATTAATTAGAAAGAAGCGGTGACTCGCTAACGCTTTTTAACACTTTCCATCGCTTCTAAACTCGTGCCCTCAAGGAACAAGCCGTTGCAGCATTTAGTTGCACACTGGGGGATGCAACATGGAGGCCGGACTGGGTCCTCATATTCCCTATCGAACGCTCCTAAAGCAGTGGTTCTCAATCTTGTTGGAGGCACCGAACCCCACCAGTTTCTTATGCTCATTCATCGAACCCTTCTTTCAATGATTGTGCTCACTAACTACAGACTGAGGGGTGGACCTCTGCGGCGGAGGATCCCACCGAATCCCTGAGACCGAGTCACCGAAACCCTAGGGTTCGATGGAACCCAGTTTAAGAACCACTGTCCTAAAGCATCTTGTCGAGATGAACTTGTGACCATGCTAAAATGAAGAATGTGTACCAAAACAGTTCTCCAGAGGGGCTATCATTTCTGGACTGATATATATTCATAAATATATTGGTATTAATTCAACAGCCAGAGCTCTGCGTGGCATTCCATAAGTAGTAGTAGTATGACAGGGACACTCAGGTTGTTCTGAGGTCAACTACTGAAGATCTTCTCGGGTTAGATGTGTGCCTGAAAATCCCTAATGTTTTAAAACCCCAAAGCCTGAAACCCCTAAAACCTTAAGCCTGAAAACCCTAATCCTGAAAACCATAACCCTGAAACCCCAGGGCTAGCAACTCCTAAGCCTTGAAAACCCCAAACCCCTAAGCCGGAAACCCCTAAACTTGTGTGTCGTCAAAATCCAATGTCGTTATCTCATAATGTACTTTGTCGTCCGCTGATGATAACGCATGGTAGGCGCACCGTTCGAGGGAACTCCCTCCACCCCAGCAGAAACTGGAGCAAAATCGAATTTGTGACTGCACTCTGGAGTCATTTCAGATAAATTAGCTGCCCCTTCTCACACTGCGAAATTCTTGATAATCAATGAGGATTGCTGTCGAGATTGTTGCTCTTCACTCACGTTCGAGGCCCCATCTGGTGCGTTCACAATAACATGCATCATTTCCTTCTACCAGAAGGTTTTATTGCGGGCCTCGGCGCATTTTAACTGGATTCCGTGTAAATGGGGAGGGGAAATTAGCAAACTGTGGCCCAGGAAAGAAAAAAAAATAACATGAGATGGAATTCATTTCCCTAGGACTGTAAAAAAGAGAGGCGCACCTGCTAACATCGCCGTTTTAATGATCTGGCCCACGTGTGTCTAGGGCATGTTTCCTCATGGGCGTGCCCACATCCTTTTACACGGGCATAAAACGATGTCCTAAAAGCAGATTAAAGATGGATCCATCGCAAAATTCTTTTCACTGGGCCTCGATTTGCATTGCAGGCCCGAGTCTGGCGCAACCGCCGCGACCTTGCTTCAAAACAAGGTCCGGTAAACGTGCGCATCGGTGCAGTTCATGCGACGGGCTTCGCGTTGCAAGCCGTGCGCTGATGTGGTCTCTCAGGGTTGGTCATGCGTGAAATGTTGCGACGACTGCTCCGCTCTGTCAGCCAAAGGAACGTTTTTTTAGCCTGTCACTGTGTTTTGGGAGACATCCGAGTCATTCCGGCGTCAAAAATGGTGACGGCCCGAATGTAAATTTGAGATGAACCCTGTTCTCAACTGAAGCTTTATCTTGGTCAGCTAAATCTTGCATGAGTGCACATCTAATGTCATACTGACACAAAATCGACGATGTGAATAATTGAAATGAGACGTGTTCAGTGGCAGAACCGTAAGGGAAAGGCGGACGTCGGAATCAAGTTTGCCGGGAATGCTTTGATTTATGCATATGTTGCACTTTAAGTGTGTTGACCCATGGGACAGTCACCCCGGGTTTTACAAACTATAACATCCCCCGATCAAGCGGATTTTTCATCTCCACAACGTTGCGACGAAATCTCGCCGACTTTCACGACAATCCCGTAGATAAATAAACCCGATGGCTCCTTAGTCTGCTGCGTCTCTCCCGCTTTGTATTCATGTTTAGGGGCGGTGGGCAGGTTAGCGTCCTCTTGGTTTCTCACGACATTCGCTACGAGGCTGGAGGAAAGGAAGTCAGTGCGATGGGAGGAGGAAAAAAAAGACAAGAGTGAGGAAGCACGCAGGGGGGTGGAGGGCTGGACAGAGGAAAACCAGGGGAGTAGAGGCAACGCAAGTCTTGAATACAAATGAGCTGACACACATAACGCATTCCCTCCCTCTCGCTCAGTCTTTGGCGCACATGAATCGGCACTCTTTCCGCCGCACGGACATGCCTTGCTTCTCTCTATGTTTACATCTGCTCTGTCGCTGCGTCAGACCAAGTATCGCGCGGGGAGGTCGTTTGGACCGTTCAAGTCGTTAGCCGTCACCAGCGAGGATGCAGCAGAGTAGACGGACCGCGTGAGTCCGCCGCCTCCTCTTCGTCTCGCCGTTTGAGAAGCAGACGGGTCAAGGACAGATTCGTCAGGACGCTTTGACATCGTCAACGTTAGATCAGACATGGTCAGCGCGTAAGGACCCGGCGCCAGGGCAACCGCCAGCCTAGCAACGACGTACCGGAGGTAAGTCGGGAAAGAGGAGGGAGGAAAGGGTGGGGGGAGTGAAGGGAGGATTCCCTCGTTCAGGAGAGGGAGATCTAAAGACCCACGATGCCTCCGGCACTGGAGATGCCGACTCCGTGTGTGCTTCGGAAAATCCGGTTTTGCCTATTCAACACTCAGTGTATTTGGAGGATTTGTCTGTAGCAGGGCTCTCTTGCCACGACACGTGAATCGTATGGCGAGGTTGAAGTGGCATGAAGCGGCGCTGTGCCAACCACACGGCTGCGTCAGTTAGCTAAAATGACGTAGCAGCGCGCTGTCCTGTGGCGCCGCGTTTGGACCACGCGGCCCGAAGAGAGGCCATATGGCGGTCCGCATCGCTACGCTTGGACTGGGAAGCCCGGAGCAGCGTGGAAGACTGCTCTGTGACCCCCCCATGTCCTTCAGCTGGCATGCTTGTGTCCTCGACTCAACTGTCCCCGTCTGTGGTTTGCTTTGACCCCGTTCCCAAAGCAATTTCGGTTTGGGTATTTTGGGTCTTTTCAAACTTTGTCCATATAACAACTGTTGTGAAAGTATCCAGATCGATTGTATCAAAGCCAAAAATTGACAAGACGTGTCCGTGATGAGCAGATGTAAAGTCTCAACCACAATTGTATAAGGGACGGCAGGGTTATGATACATTTGTGCAAATATGGGGCTACTTTGTTTTGGACTGCTTGTATTTGGTAGAAGGTCCAAGTATGGTACATTACAGGCAAAACAAACTTGAGAAAGAAAGAAAATCCAACCACGCCACGAGTAGGAGAGTCCACCATCTGGGAATACCCAACGTTATGATGAATATTATTCCAATTAGAACTGTCCCGCGACTCCTTTTTGAAAAAGACGATCAAAGCCACCGGAGCAGTTTTTCCCAAAACACAATTGCTCCCACCGACCCATTCGCGTCTTGTGAGGCACTCCCTAACGTAAGTGTTACCCCTCAGGAACAACTGGGTGACAGTGTGCAAAGTATCTGGCAAGGCTAAAGCGATCAGTGATAGAATCAAATACGATAGCGGTTGCCGAAAATCAGCGAACCATTTTCAAAGTGATCGGTCGCTGTTTTTTGTAGTACAACAAGTGTACAATTAGGCAGATGTCCTTGATCGCCTTAAACCACAGGTGTCAAAGTCAAGGCCCGGGGGCCAAATCCGGCCCGCGAAAGCAAATCAAACTTGTGAACTTGTCCATTATACTTGCTAAAATCCTAACCAAAATGTCATATTTTTGGATGTAAACCACAATAAGTCATTTTTCTTGACTTCAGATTTGAAAACTAGTTATTAATTATTTTATTTAGCGCTCTGTATGTAATATTTGAAGGGATTTAAACATTCTAATGGCTTCCCCAAATTCATAACGGCCCTCGAGAGGAAACCATATCTACAATGTGGCCCGCAGCAAAAAACGACTCTGACACCCCTGCCTTAAACGGTATTTAAGCGAGAGATTTTTATTTTTGTTTATTTTTTGTTTTACAGCTGGACTAACTTTGTGTTCTTGACTTGCAGACCGGGAGGTGGAGAGCCGAGACCAGGCGGGCTCAAAGAAACGTAACAGGTGGCATGGCGGCGACGGAGAAGAAGAAGAAACCGGGTGTGAAGAGAAGCAGCTTCATTGTCCCCTGTTTCATATTTGTCGAGGTAAATAAGTTATGAATGATGATTCGGTCAAAACATGACAATCCAAACATGGTTACAGAAAGGGCAAAGATAGAACAGCAGTCATTAAAGCACACTACTCGTATTCAATGCTAATGGGACACACACACACACACACACACACAGTCCCCACGGGTACATGAGTGCCCGCCGATCTGTGTGCAGTCAGGTTGATGTCCCCACCTGGAGGTGTAAATGAGAACACACACACATTCCTTTTTCAACGATTTTGTGAGGTCCGGATAACTCCAGATAAGGAGTGAGGACCACCGTTGCTGATAAGTTCAGAGAAGAACTAGTGTCCCATTTGAAGACTAAATGTCACCCCATTTCCCACTTAAACTTCTTTAAAAACAAAGAAATAAAAAATGGACTTGAAATTGAAATAACAGCAGGAGTGAGGTTTCTGAATGGGTACATTCAAAGTCCTCACCTCTGTAGTAAATTTGGTTAAATTATTGTTTTACTTCTTGTGGTATGAACTTTTTCCTCTTATTAACCACATACACACACACACACACACAAACACAGATAGTGAGTAAAAAGAATGTGTATTCAAGTGAAATGAAAATACACACCAAAACATCATTTTGGGTGAATTTGTGAGGACCTTTCTGAAACTTTAACAGATGCATATATAGACCCTCTAGAAGCCTTTAGAACGAAAGACTTGTGAGGACCGACCAAAAGGTCCTCACTTGTCAAAAATGTCCTCACGACGGATAGGATAAAATGTTAGTGGGCCTCACAAGACTAGTCATACAAACATATACACACGCACACACGCACCCATCCACCGTCATGAGCAGTTACCATGGAAACAGATCAGATGGAGCCATTCCCTATCTGTTTTCTTCCTCTTTGTGAATCCTTTGATTGGCCGCGCCCTAATCACAACTTACAACCTTTCCCATTCGGCCATCTTGTTTTGCATGTTGCCTCCATTTTGTTTTCGGGGAGGAAACACACCTGAGTAAACACCTGATATTTAATTTTTTTGGGGGACGAACTGGTGTGTAGTATGAGTCTTATAATGGGGATTTGTTAATAACTTATGAAGTATGCAGATATTGTCATATTTTGGAATCGTGTTGATATTTTTATGGGATAAAGTGCGTATTATTTTCACCTGGCACACATTTCACCGTCACCGCTTTCAGGCACTGTAGAAAAGTGTGAACGTGAAATTTGAAGGACAGTCGGAGGGGCAGTGTGCGCAAACACCAAAAATATTGACTATGAATATAATATATCCACGCAGAGGCACAACTCAACTGTCATATTATTTGTAAAACGTTTTTCTGATGTCAGTTAGGAAACAAAAAAAATGGTGTCGGTTGTCCTTTAAGGCTTATTTAGTAGAGAATTATCTTTTTATGGGGAACTGGGAACGGATTATTGTCATTTTAATGGTTTCTTATGGGAAATAAATGTTTGGAAGGCGAACTTTTCATCTTACACACGCTTTCTGGCCAATTAAGTTTCTGACCAATGAAGTTTGTAAGCTAACGAAGTTTTCCAAATATAAGGCGCAATACTTCTATTGGAGTGGGTGGCTGCTGACAGTCGTTGCGAGACCTGTTGTGACTCAATATGACTTCCCATATAAGGCACTCCAACGGGCATATAAGCCTCAGGGTCAGAAATGTTTCCTTGTACACTGGAAAATACGGTAATACGGTAACGTCACAAAAATGAAAGAAAGACAGAGTTATGGCAGTTAGCCGTGTGACTACGTTGTATCTGCGACAGAACGTTTTTTGCCAGGCGTCGTCATGGAAAAATGGCCATCCCACCCACCCCATATGGCAGACTCCTGACCAAGGTGACCTTTTCCATCGCGCTGGCCAATCGTGGTAGAGTGAGGCGGTTGTATAAGGCGAGGTTAGCGGTAGATTTCTTTCTTTCTTCTAACAGAGCGCTAATGTTGTATTTCCAGCTGGTGATCATGGCCGGGACGCTTCTTCTGGCTTACTACTTGGAGTTCACGGACACCTTCCCCATACACATCCAAGGGTTCTTCTGCAACGACAAAACCTTCTCCAAGCCCTACCCCGGACCGGAACACGTCGGCAAGATCCCCCCCGTCCTCATCTACTCGTTTGTCACCGCCGTTCCCGCCTTTACGGTAACAGTTGGGCTTATTGACAGTGTCTGAAATAACGTCTGCCCTGCCCTATACAGGTAACATCCGACTTACGACCGAGTTTCGTTCTGACCAAACGGTCGTAAGTCAAAATGGTCGGACGTCGAAATCCATTCCAAATGTTGAATGACTTGCAAACTCTGGTGCCATCACGCAGTAGATTGCTGTGCAAGTGTGTGACATGCTGGCTGGCCAAAATTGTCATACACGTTGCCGGCCTGCTAGCGCGTTGCGGTGCTAGGCGTAGAATATATTTTTTTGAATAAGGTCTGGAGGTCATGGTCGTAAGTACGGGTGGTCGTAAATCAAGCTGGTCGTAAGTCAGATGTTACCTGTATATGATTTTTTTTAATATGTCATTTGTTGAAGGTGCACCTTATAATCCGGTGCACCTTATAGTCCGGAAAATACGGTAACTGTTTACGGATAGAGTGAACGCTGGCGCGAATGGCTGCCGCTGCTCACCTGCAGGAAAAAATTACGTGACTGTGACCTTGAGAGTTTTGAAAGGTGCTTATAAATGAAATATGTTCTTTCTTCTTCTTCTTCTTCTTCTTCTTCTTCTTCTTCTTCTTCTTATTATTATTATTATTATTATTATTATATATTTTATTATTTTTTTTGTCTCTCCAGATTGTGGTGGGAGAATTGTTGTCTTTCTTCACCAAGGCGGAGGGAAGCCAAGAGAAGACGATCGTCACGGCAGATTGCTGCTACTTCAACCCTCTGCTGAGACGCATCATCCGCTTCTTAGGTGAACTACCATGTCCGTCCACTCCAGGAGGGAAAAAACATTGCCAGAGGTCTGACTAGCGCTTTATCGGCACCTCCTCGCAAGAAAAAAAACGAAACCTGAACAAATTTGAGAATGGCATTCTACGTCATGCTTTTCCATTCCCGAATGGCAGTGAATCCATTTTCTATATAGCTGGCTAGCTATGTAGCTATTAGCTATCTAGCGATTAGCTATCTGCTAGCTTCCTATATATTAGCTAGCTGGCTATGAGCTATCTACTAGCTAGCTAGCTTTCGATCTGTTTGAATTACTTCCGAGTTGAGTGAAAGCTGTCGCGTGTCACAGATACGTTTTTCTGTGGGTGAGTAGCGGTAGCCACACACGCCAGCGTTCACTCAACCCAGAAGTAACTCTAATAGACAGAAAGCTAGCTAGCTAATAGATAGCCTATAGCTAGCCAGCCAGATATATAATAGATAGCAAATAGCTAACAGTGCTACTCCCCAATGTATTCATTCGACAGAAAAATCAGATTCAGGCGGTGCGAAACCATCATTGGACAACAGCTGTGCTGATTTCTGCCATCTATCCCGATTGATCATAATCCATCCCGATTGATCTGAATCCAGGCGTCTACGCCTTTGGCCTGCTGACGACGAGCATCTTCGCCAACGCCGGTCAGGTGGTGACGGGCAACCAGACTCCTCACTTCCTGTCGGCATGCCGACCAAACTACACGGCGCTGGGCTGCCAATCCGGCACGCAATACATCACAGATCGCCGAGCCTGCACGGGAAACCCTCTCGTGATTTTATCTGCCCGCAAATCTTTCCCTTCCAAGGACGCGGCGCTCAGCGTCTACTCCGCCGTGTACACCGTGGTAGGTGGATGCGTCGCTCGCGGTGGCGTTCGGCTAACAAGCTAAGCTAGTGATGGGATTCTGGCTCTTTTTGAGCAGCCAGCTCTTTTGGCTCGGCTCTTTTGGCTCGGCTCATTTGGCTCTGAAATGGCTCATCAGTTTTTTTTTGTTACTTAAATTAATTTACTATTAAAAATAATTTCATATTATATGTAAATTGAATTACGAATGTACTACAACCAGCTCAATATTAGGATCTGTCGTTCACTTAAAAGAGCCGAAAATGAATCAAAATATTGACTTTGCTTCAAACTTGCTTGTAAAGAGCCAGCAGGCCTTCAAGATGACGCTTTCCGCGACCAACCGCAGATTTCACCGCTTTTGTTTTCCTCGCCAAGATGTACGTGACGCTGGTGTTGAAGACCAAGGGGACGCGTCTGACAAAGCCCACCGTCAGTTTCACTTTGTTGTGCCTGGCGATGATCGTCGGCGTGATCAGGGTGGCTGAATATCGCAACCACTGGGCTGATGTCCTGGCGGGATTCTTCACCGGCGCCGCCATCGCTATCTTTCTGGTAAGATCAAATAAGAATACCATTTGTTGCCTCACGATGGAGAAAATTGCAGTTGAGAAGAATGAAAAAAAAAAAACCCGGAAGTAAATCAAATAGATAGAAAACTAGCTAGTGTGAATCCGGCAACGTAACACCATACAAAATGAGTCATCTTAATATTTCCGGCATGATATTTACATGTTCGTTATTGTTGACAAAAAGAACTGTTGGGGCCTGCAAGGCCTTCTCTGCTGGCCTAAAAATATCTGAATCACAGACTAATGATTCCAAATTGTCTTTCAGCTTCCTTTCATTGTTTTTGCCTCATTTTGCTGCTTCCAGACGTGCTATCTATTTGCTATCTACTAGCTATCTGGCTGGCTATCTAGCTATGTAGCTGGCTATCTATTAGCTATATGGCTATCTAGTTAGTTAGCTAACTGTCTAGCTGGCTATCTATTAGCTATCTGTTAGCTAGCTCTCAAACTTTCTATCTATTTGAGTTTGAGTTTGAATAATAGCCAGCCAACGAGCTAGCTAGCCATAAGCAAATTTATTGTGTATACAGTTCAGAAACTAGCAAAAATATCAAATAATATAGAGATTTTATGAGGTTATCATGAATCCACACGTTCATAGTAAATATTCGAACAGTTTAATGACAGTATTTCTCCAGTTTTTTCGAGTCACAAGTTAATTCCTGGCCAATGCCACCCTAGTAAATCACACCACACTCGCAGCTGTGGAGTGATTCAGACATAGCACTACTGAAGGCCCAGGAGTGACATGCACCGCGTATGTCGGCCTTCCATCCTGTTGTTGAAATGCGTGTTTTCTCTTTGGAATTCTTCCTGCAGGTGACTTGTGTGATCAACAACTTCCAGCAGATGCCACCGAGACCTTCTCTGCAATCGCCCCAGTGTGGCGATTCCGCGCCGCCGATGCCCGTCATGACGCTGCCGTGTGTGGAGAGTCCACTGGAAAAGTTAAGTGGCCCTCAGGTAAGAGTCCCTCGGCCATGTTTGAAGACCCCTCCCCCCATCAAACAACCCCACACATGCACGCATGCACGAAATCCCCAACCGCACACGACAAACAAAAGCGAATGCGTAAATTCTGTTGCGCCGTCGGGCCGATGGCAACAAAAAATGTCTGGTTGGGATTTGTTCGACGGGCGTGAAATGCGTTGCGCTTCCATTTTGGGAAGAGATCGGAATAAAACCCGTTGCGCGTTTTTCTTACAGTGATACCTTGGCTTACAAACTTAATTGGTTCCCAGAGTGTGTAAGGCGAAAAGTGTGTATCCCAAAAATTATTTTCCCATGGGAAACCATTAAAATGAAAATAATCCGTTCTCATGTCCCCATAAAACATAATTTTCTGGTAAATAAGCCTTAAAACTACACAAAATATACCTTATTTTATGTATAATAAATGTGCTATGGTATTATAATTAAAGAAATAAACTGTACTGTATAATGAAGTCGTTTTATTTACCTTTTCTAAATTCTATATTACATATTTCTGTATTACATTTGCAACACTTTTTTCATTCATTAAAGGTGTGCCTTATAGTCCCGTGCGCCTTATATATGGGCACCGTTTGAAAATCCACAATTTATCAGGGGTGTGCCTTATAATCCGGTGCGCCTCATACACCGAAAAATACAGTATATATTTCTATATTATATATGGAACATTTTTTTCATTCATTGAAGGTGCGCCTTATAGGTCAGTGCGCCTTATATATGGACAAAGTTTGAAAATATACCATTCATTGGGTGTGCAGCTTATACTCCGGTGCGCCTTATACACTGGAAAAAATGATATCTTCTGATTTTTTTTTTTTAAGAATGTGTTCAAACCTCCGACGGACTGACAAATTGCAAAAGTTTTCGTCCCCTTGCAAGCTTCCCATTGGTGGGATTCCACCCCCTCCTCCACACCCCCCACTCGTAAAATGCCCGGCGTCCTTTGTGGTCCGTCACTTGTACCTGATTGCCTGTTTTCCTGTGTCTCCCACCTTGCCTCTTTCCTCTCAATCTGTCCCCCTTTTGTCTCCCCCCCCCCCCCCATCAGCATCCGTCACTTTGCTCTCCCCCTCCCCACTACAACACCTACGTTCAACCCTTCTAAGCAACATGGACGTTATCTCACTTCTTCTATTGCCATTTTTTTGCGTTTTGTGGCCACCCCGCCCCCACCCCAAAATAACCACGAGCCACCCCGGTCACCCCCTCTTCCTCACCGTCCACCTCCCATCCATGAGCATCTCTCTTGATGATCCTTCTCTGGGCTTTCCTCTCTCTTCTCTCTCCCCCCACCCCCTCTTTTTCCCCCTGCAGACTCCAGGGGGGTCAGGGTTCAGCGAGATCACATGACCATCAGCCCTATCGGTTCCCCGCCGAAGCCGATGCCCCCACGCCGTCTCGCTTCATTTCCAGTCGAGTCCGGACGGGACCTGTGCGGCGCATTCGGCGCGGCGCTACGCTACGCTGCCCCGCTCCTATTCCACGCAGGTTTAGACGGCTAGCGCACACAAAAAAAAAACGCCTCGGGAACCGATAGGCAAGATTATTTTTTTCGGGAGTGACCTTGGTGACCCCCCCCTCGTCCCCCGCCAAGGAACTACCTGAACTTTCATTTTTTTTGTTTTTCAAGAATCTTTTTTCACGTCATTTCTACTTTTTTTAATATACAATCATGCACTGTAACTTAACTCTTGTCGCCATTTTTTTTCTCCGCGACATGCACACGAATTTGACTAACTTTTATTGACATCCCCCGCCCCCTTTTTTTCGGACACGCCCCCTCTCTAATTCTATTTTTCATGATTATTTTACTTGTGTAACGTTTCCCTCTGCTGGAGAATTTGAGCACAAACACGTACGCATGTTTTTAAATCTAGACGTGTTTTCTTCCCATATTTTAATCCATTTTTTTGACACTGAAAGCTGTATCATGTTGTATATATTTTATTTCTTTTTTTGTATTGAGAATCATATATTTCGGCAAAACTCACTTCCTGGCTTGACTAGGGAAAAAAATGTATTTATTAGGTCGATGGTGGCGTGATCACAGGAGCGGGAAAAACTTATCGTGACTATAAAGTGACCTTGAGAGTTTTGAAAGGCGCTTATAAATGAAATTTATTATTATTATTATTATTATTATTATTATTATTATTATTATTATTATTATTATTATTATTACGACATTGATGGTTGATAACGACATTTAGCCTCCGAGTCTCTATTCAACATTTTGAATGGATTTCAACTTACGACCATTTTGACTTTTGGACTTCCGGAATATTAAGCACGAGTCTTAAAAGGTAAAATATAGCTTTAATATGCGGTAGAATCTTTGTAAAATACGCTCAGTCGAAGTCATTTGAAGCCATTGTACAAATTATGGACACAACTTGTCCGGAGGTGTCGGTTGTCCTTTAAGGGTTCTTTTTTTTTTCTTTCTTTCTTGATCTGAAAACCACTGTTTTGTCGGAAATGTGCGATGGGAACAATAAAAAAAAAAACGCAACGAGAGAAATGACGTCAGTGTTTTATTTGTATTTTTTGCATACATCTCAAAGGTTTTTGAATTCCAGGGTCCGATAGTTGAAATATTTTTTTTTTTTTTTGTCATTTTATTAAAATGACAAAAACATTTTTTGATCGGCACTATATGATGACTATTAGCTAGCTCACTTTCTATCTATTTTTTCATATTAACAAACCTGCTAACTTTTGAAACCGGAAAAGCGCTCAGTCCGGGTTGAGTGAACGCTGGTGCGTGTGGCTGCCGCAGCTCACCCGCAGAAAAACTTATCCTGTGACTGTAAAGTGACCCTGAGAGTTTTGAAAGGCGCTTATAAATGAATTGTATGATTATGATGCTGATTATTATTAGTTGATGATGATTATTATTGTTGTTATTATTGATATTATTGTTATTGTTCTAGAAACTTAGCCCTTGGACTCTCAATGTATTTTCAGGTTGCCTCCAAAAGATGGCGCTGTACTTCGTCCATATTTCTGGTTACTGCTGGACCATTGACATGGTGAGCATTTTATTATTATTATTTATTACTTTTTTATTTTTTTGACAAGTGCCATGCCTGGCCTGGCCTGGCGCTATAATGGTGATATGAAGTTGCCATGGCAATCGAAAAGTAATGTTTTATGTATTTGTTTATTTATTTTCATTACAGTCACTGACGACTGTTGTGCTTCCCTCATAAATAGGCATTAATTCTCGATATTTGAAATCTATTTTGCAATCACGTACGTACACGGCTATCTAAAGCTTCGGCTGTTTTTAAGAGTAAATCGACATGTCAAAAGTTAATTACAAAAACAGAGGCATCATTAAATGTACCTCTCAAGTATTTGTATTGCGCTACGATTACCTCAATTAGTACGCAGCTGCCAATCTAACAAGATGTCATCACGCTTTGTCTGAAACATCGCAGAAGCTAAAACAACATGGACTTTTTTTTCACGGCTGCGGCTCTACCGTCTTTCTTTGACAACTCCGGGATTTATACACAGACCACAAATCATGATGATAAAAGATAACGAAGATAATCATGATAATCATGATAATGATCTTTTCCTTTCAGCTATTCCCTTCTAGGGGACGCCACAGCGAATCAGTGTCCTCCATCTTTAGAATGATAATAATGATAATAATGATAGTGATGATAATGATGATAATGAGAAATATTTGTTCATTGCAAGAGCTATAGACCTCTGCTCTTATTGTCTTTCTCCTGAGCCGCTAGCTTTCTATCTATTTGAGTTATTTCCGGGTTGAGTGAACGCTGGCGCGTGTGGCTGCCGCTGCTCACCCGCAGAAAAACATATAAGCAGTGACTGTAAAGTGACCTTGAGAGTTTTGAAAGGCGCTTAGAAATGAAATGTATTATAAAAAAAAAATTATGCACCCCCTCCCCCATTTCTTTTTTTAATCTATCGAGCTAGCTATCCATTAGCTGGCTGGCTATCTCAGCTATTTCATTTGTATTTTTTTTTCTTGCCTCAAATTGCAATTTTGCTCATTGCTACCTAGCTCGTTGCTATCTATTAGCTATCTGGCTAGCTGGGAGGCTATCTGTTACCTATCTGGCTATCTAGTTAGCTGTTTGGCTAGTTATCTATTAGCTACGTATTAGGTAGGTAGCTAGCTTTCTATCTGAGTTACGTCCGGGTTGAGTGAACGCTGGCGCGTGTGGCTGCCGCTGCTCACCCGCAGAAAAAAAAAATATCCTGTGACTGTAAAGTTACCTTGGGAGTTTTGAAAGACGCTCATGACTGAATGAATGAAATGAAATGGATTATTATTCATGTGAAGAAAAATAAAGCACAGACATCTGCTGGTCAACTATGGGATATCAGTCATAAAGAAATATATCAGCAGCACGTAACCCCCCCGACCCAGTTATTGATTTTGTGTTGGGTGCAGAGGGTGTGAAATAAATGGAAAGTATTTCTGCAGCATGAAGGCGATTGTGCTACGTCGACAAGAACGGAATGTCGAGCGCTTAAAGGCTTCCTCCAACATGGCCAGCAATTACACTTAGCCAATCGAAAATGGGGGGGGGGGGGTAATTAATATATTTGGCTCTCCAAAACTGCAAAAGGAGGTTCAAGCTTGAAGAGGGGATGTTTGTTTGGATAGTTTGGCCCGGGTGTGGCCTCCATGAACTCATTCGCCGCCATTCTTCGAATATATATTTGGCAATTGAAAATCATGACGTGGAGCGCCATAATAATAATAATAATAATAATAATAATAATAATAATAATAATAATAATAATACATTTAATTTCTAAGCGCCTTTCAAAACTCTCAAGGTCACTTTACAGTCACAGGATAAGTTTTTTGAGTGTGAGCAGCGGCAGCCACACGCGCCAGTGTTCACTCATCCCAGAAGTTACTCAAATAGATAGAAAGCGAGCTAGCTAATAGATAGCTCTCTAGAAAGCTAGCCAGCTATATAGCTAATAGATATACAGATAGATAGCTTGCTAGCCATCTAGATAGCCATCCAGATAGATAGCGAGCCATCCATATGAATAATAATAATAAATTTCATTTCTAAGCGCCTTTCAAAACTCTCAAGGTCACTTTACAGTCACAAATAGCACATAGATAGCAAAGCTAGCTAGCTAGCCAATAGATAGCTAACAGATATAGCCAATAGTTAGCCAGCCAGATAGCCAGCCACCTAGATAGCTATATAGCTAGCTTTAAAAAAAAGAAATAAACACTGGGTTACGTGCCCAAATGTGTTTGGGGTTTTCATACTTGGGTGCCGATAAATCGTGTGTCACATCTCTACCCATGTTTTTCCCCTTCGACTAGGGGGAAGCATTTCCCTTTTGTCCATGTTAGCGCTTTGTTCCAGCTTCAGCTACATAGCTAGCTAGCTATCTCTCTATGTAGCTAGCGATTATCTATAATATAATAATATATATGATAGCTAGCTAGCTTGCTATCTATTTGAGTTAGTCCGGGTTTAGTGAAGATAGCCGTATAACTAATAGATAGCGAGCTAGATAGCTAGCGAGCTATCTATTGTGTTGCAATGACGATAACCCTGGCACTGGAGTGGACCCATCTTTCTTTCTTTCTTTCTTTCACTTGAATATAATCGCAAGGTAGTGAGCACCCCCCCCCCACCTCCCGCCCCGCCCCCCACCCGTCTCCCCGCCAGCAGCCCCGACATCCACATCCCCTTCACTCCCTCGCATTATCTTTCCCGGAAATTTCATTTCCAGCACAGCCTGGGCCCCATTATGAAGAGGGAGCGACATGCTGTAACCTTTTTAAAAAGCCATTAGCGATGCAGTGGCCCCTCCCCCTTTACCTCCTTTTCACCCCCCCCCCCCCCCCCTAGACAACCGCTTGACACGGAAACCTCCGAACCCCCCTGGTTTTAGCCTCCCTGACCCCTTTCCACACGCTGGCGGCAGCCGTAACGTTATTAGGACGATAGCGACAGCCGTTATTCAGCACGGGGCATCGGTGAAAGCGATAAGTGTACAAAAGGGGTCGGATGTAACGCTTACGAGGATGGATGGCGGGTCGTGGGTCACGGGTGGGCAAGATTTATGTTGGCGAGGCGGATGGATTTTATGCATGGGCAATTTGAAACCATTTTTTTTCTCCTTTGAATTAATCGATTAATCGACACAAGAACTGCCCGATGAATCGCTTCTTAAAGGACAACCGACACCACCTTGTTTTTGAGTTGAGGGACGATTCCTGACGTGACGTCACGTCAGGAACGCCCCTGATCGAGAAAGCGACACACAATGCATTTTGGGTACTTTTTTGTCGTGTTGCTGCCACCGCTCACCCGCAGAAAAACAAATCCTGCGACTATAAAGTGTCCTTGAGAGTTTGGAAAGGCGTTTCTAAATGAAATGTATTCTTATTATTATTGTTAGCTATCAGGATCGGAATCATCTTGATTGGCCAAGTATGTTGAACACGCAAGAAATGCGTCTGCGGTCTTGGAACAGCGAAACGTGAAAAATGTCAAGTTGCGTGAAAGCCAAATGACATGTTGACGCAAACAGAGATTTGACATGTCGCCTTTCCCCATTCCAGACGAAGCCATTTTGTCTTCCCAAATGAGGAAGGCCGCCTTTCAAAACCCGAAGCTCATTTGTGGGGACTAATCGGCCAATCTTCTTGCAACAATGAAAGCGCTCCGTCCGTCGCCCGACGTTTCGCCGCCAAAATGACAGACGTGTCAATCTACGCATCGCTTCAACATCGGCGCCGAGAGGGAAAACGCGTCGGGGTGCCACTCAGCTGACACGCTGATTTTTCCGCCGCCATGCATCCATTTAGGCATGTTTTCCCCCGATTTCAAGCACTTTGAACGATAAATGAAACAATTAGACAAAGACACACATCCAAGGGATTGAAGAGCATGCAGAATGGAAAAGGAAGTTGTCAAATAAAATAAATAAACCAGTCAATAAATAAACAAACCCACGAATAAATAAATAAGTCCATAAATAAATAAATCCCTGAATAAATAATTCCATAAATAATAAATAAATAGGCAAATAAAAAAATAAGGCCATACATAAATTAACAAGTCAATAAATAAGTAGATCAATTAATCAATAAATAAATAAGTCCATAAATAGATAGATAAATAAATTGATAGATAGATAAATTAATTAATTAAATAAAGAAATAGATAAAGAAATACGTGCATAAATAAATTAATAACTCAATAAATAAACAAGTTGATCAATTAATCAATAAAAAGTCCATAAATAAATACGTCCATCAATCAATCGATCGATCGATCAATCAATAAAAAGACCAATAAAGAACTAAGTCCATAAATAAATAAATAAATAAATACATAAATAAATAAGTTCATGAATCAATAAATCAAAAAGCCCATAAATAGATAAATTGATAAACAAATAAACCAAATAAGTCAATAAATACAATAAATACATAAATGAACACATCAATAATAAATAGATAAATTTAAAATTAAATAAACAAATACATAGATAAAGAAATACTTAAATGAATGAAATATAAATAAATTAATACACAAATAGCTCATTAAAAATAAATAAATAACTGGATGAATGGATGAATGAATGAATGAATGAATGAATGAATGAATAACTGGATGGATGAATAGATAAATGAATAAATGGTGCTTTGCTTTTGTGTTATTTATTAGCTTATGCTAGCGCAGGCCAAGAGTCACATTTAAAATGCAATTAAGAATACATTTGCGCGTGTTCGGTTTCAGACAGCGACGCCTTAACATTCATGTGCTGTAAGCATATTGTATCATTTCCACTTTGCCCTTGTCTCCGCGTTCCCGATATCGCACACACACACAAAAAAACAACGTCAAGCAGAACTAACCAAAAAGAAAAAACAAAACAACAACTGGCGAGCAGCTCATTAATCTTATTGCCCAACATCCCCTTTCCGACGACCTCAAATAGAATTGTGAGTGGCGCTTCTAAGAACGGGCGCAGCCTCAAATGACTTTCTCTTCTGGACGCGTATCTACTGTATATTTATTTATTGACGTCTTTATCAGCGCGCGACAACTTCATAATTCACTCAGGACGCCGCTGACAGTTCCAAAGTGAACCCGCCTTGAAAACGGTCCAAAAATTGACATCAAAACAGCAAAAAAAAATTCTCCTGTCTGACGTCGAGCGGCTATTTTGCATACAAATGCTAACATGTTAGCTCGCATTTCATGTGGAAAGAATTCCAATCGTCATAGCACAGGCGAAAGGAAGTCTTTTTATGACACGTGGTAATAAAACCACTTTATTATACAGTACAGTTTATTTCTTTAATTAGAATACCATAGCACATTTATTATACATAAAATAAAGTATATTTTGTGTAGTTTTAAGGCTTAGAAAATTAGAAAATTATGTTTTATGGGGACCTGGGAACAGATTATTCTCATTTTAATGGTTTCCTATGGGAAATTAATTTTTGGGATCCACACCTGTCGCCTTACACACTCTGTCTGGGAACCAATTAAGTTTGTAAGCCAATTCGCAAGCCAATGTATCACTGTATTATTTTTATTATTATTATTATTATTAAAAGAACTCCAGGCGCGGACCATTCAGTGTTGTATGTTTCAACTTGTTAAGTTTGTTCAATCTTGTCATGGTTTTGTTTGCTACTTTGGACCTTTCTGTTCTGATGATATTGTTGTTCCTTCCACACTGTCTGATAACCAATGAAGTTCGTAAGCCAAGGTATCACTGTATTTGCACGATGGACAAACGCCGCCTCCTGGATACCCCCCCCCCCCGCGCCATCTTTCCATTTTGCCTTCATTTTCCTCCTGCAGGGGTGTACGTGCGCGCTCACGTGCGTGAGTGTTTAGATGAATGGCTGATGGAGAGAGAGAAAAAAAAGAGCGACTCGGAGAGGGGGCGTCGCCCTCCATCGCTGCGATTTCCACATCTCGCAGAAAATCCACAATGTCGTCGACTTGAGCGAGCGGGGGGGGCAAAAGCGCATAGTCTGGCAACAATGGAGTGAGTATACCAAGCGCCGTCACTCGCATCCCACGTCATGTTCCTTTTGGAGGCGCCATACAAGGATCGCATGCCGTGGCTGCTGGCATTATTTGGACACCATCAATTGATGCCTGGCCTTTTTTTCATTTCTGCGCGCGCGCGTGTGTGTGTGTGTGTGTGTGTGTGTGTGTGTGTGTGTGTGTGTGTGTGTGTGTGTGTGTGTGTGTGTGTGTCTTTCCTCATCGTTCGTGTCGGACGCTTGTTGCTCATATTTGCAGGGAATACTTGTTTGTACAGACCTCACTTTTGTACAGACCTCACTTTGTGATTTGTTTTTTTACATATAATTGTATTTTTTTATTTATATTAATATAGATTTTTTTCTATTTTATTTTATATCTGTATAGAAACAAGAGATGATATATTTATTTTATGATATATTCTATTTATATTTATTTTTACTTTTGTGTACTGTATTTATATAGACATGTATTTTATTATATATTATAGCTGATTAAACTACACTATATTTATTTTTATGTATTTATATTGGATTGGATATGCCTTTATTATATATTTATTATGTATTTCATTATTTATATTTATTTATTTTTATATTTATATAATATATTATTTCACAGTATATGGATTAGATAAATTTACATTTCTACAGCACGTATAAATATGATGAAAGGAATGGAAGTAGAAAAACGAAATACATGAGCTGCTGGAAAGGCAGCTCATCAAAATTATTCATAATTCAACATCAAAATAAATATAGAAATATAATAAATAGCAAATTAAAAAAGTGCTAAGAAATCAAATGTATTATTATTATTAAAATAAATAAATTAGTTTAATCAGATATAATAATAATAATAAATTTCATTTATAAGCGCCTTTCAAAACTCTCAAGGACACTTTACAGTCCAA
Source organism: Hippocampus bargibanti (assembly GCF_051943395.1). Classification (NCBI taxonomy): domain Eukaryota; kingdom Metazoa; phylum Chordata; class Actinopteri; order Syngnathiformes; family Syngnathidae; genus Hippocampus; species Hippocampus bargibanti. The sequence continues at coordinate 1,026,824 of NC_142750.1, read as the reverse complement.
TAAATATCTAATCAATTGCTGTGTGCGTCCACATCAATTGTGTGTGTGTGTGCGCGTGAGGGGTGTCCACGACGCACTGTCAAGCATGAACTCTCTGAAGTCAATCCTTGTCGATCCAATTCCGATTGATCAAGCAGCAAAAGAGAGACATGAAGTTCCATCTTTCATGGACGCGTTGAGTGAGCGTGAGCCTTTTTCAGTTTTTTTCTATGACCCCCCCCCCCCCCCCCCACATTGCCACCCCCTCCCCCCCTCCTCCTTTCGAGCCAAAGAAACACAAGAAGACATGAAGAGGAGTGAAGAGCTTGGTTGGCACTGCATTCATGCACTGCAGTATTTCACACGCGCTAGTAGTCAACCTACGCCGACGACGTGTTCACCGGAACACGTCTTCATATATCTTCATTGGATGCATGTCCATTTTGGTTGGGACTTTAGCAAGCATCGTGACATTTCACAAGTTTGATTTGCCTTCGCGGGCCGAATAAAATGACGTGGCGGGCCAGATTTGGCCCCCGAGCCTTGACTTTGACACCTGTAATGTAATGGATTAGCCACCTGGCTGAATAGAAAGAAACCTAGTCAGTTTGCTTGTTAGCTTGCCCGATCGCTAGCTACCTGGATCGCTAGCTACCTGCATTGCAATCTACCTGGATCACTAGCTAGCCCGCTAGCTAGCTGGAGAGATGAGCATGGAATTTCGCAAGTTTGATTTGCGTTCGCGGGCCGAATAAAATGACGCGGCGGCCCAGATTTGGCCCCTGGGCCTTGACTTTGACACCTGTGGTCCACATGATCCAAACGAGGAGGAATTATCACAATGCAAGCCCGTCGCTTTCCCTTTGGGAGCTATCCTTGGTTCTGATTCCCCCCGCCCCCAACAGACACAAGACCCGCCCTGTTGATTGACAGCCACGTGTTGGCTTTGAAGCTAACTCCGTGTGCACATGTGGACGAGGCCTTGAGTGTATACGTGACTGGCGGAGGGTGAGATATATTTTTTTAAAGGGGCGGGGGTGGGGGTGGGGGCTTAGTGTGGTACTGAAGGTGTGTTGGGGGTATCCTCAGAGGGGCTTGAGCAGAGGAGAGTGAAAGAAGGTGAAAAAAAACAAACAGCTGTGCGCTAATTGGGCTCCCCTTAGTATTGCAAGGCATCCATTGACATCTGTTTGATAATTGGCTAGCTCAGCGTGTCTCATGCAAAATATTGGAAAAGGAATATACGGGGGGGGGGGGCATGTTGGGAATTGTGTGTGTGTGTGCGCGCGTGCATGTGTGTGTGTGCGCGTGTGTGTGAGTTAGCGTGCAAATGCATGCTGCTAGCGTCTGACAGGGAGGGAAGCGGTGATTTGTTGCTATTGTGAAAGCGCCACAGGTCTCACATTTACCGCCATTGTCTCTTCCGCGAAAGAAGGCCCGACTGATGCATTGAAGGCGCGCTAACCTCACCCCCACCCCTGAGCGGAGATGCGTTCAGTTCACAGCCTGCGTTTAGCTTGACAGATGAGAAAAAAATATATATATATATATATATATATATATATATATATATATATATATATATATATATATATATATATATATATATACAAGTGCTAAGTGTCAAGTGATTGTTTACAGCCTCTCCTGCTACATTCCGCCACCTCCCCTTTTCAACCCCCAATGGACTTTTCTAGCGAGTTGATTTGAGCCACAGAGGCAAAAGTGATATTAGCTTCTTCCGCAATTTGCTTTCAAGAAAGGGGGGAGAGGCCGTCAGATTGTATAGATAAATATGTTGAATAATTGATGCGATGTATCTTTAGAGGGTGGGGTGGGGGGGGGGGGTATCGAGGAGTGGGGGGTTCTGTGGGAGTGCACAGACGATTGCCGGCGATGTTAATGGTGAATTCGGCAAGTCTTTGAATGTGCTCCACAAGAGAACTTGCATTTCCCAGTGTTCCTGAATGCATCACGGAGCTGGGTTAATCAAGCAACAGGTTTAAAAATAAATTAAAGTAATTCAGCTTTTGTGAAATCTCTATATCAACCAATATGTATGTCTTGCATTGTATTATATTGTGTACATCCGCCCCCATTTCAAGCTCACATAACTCCAGACTCATACCACTTAGGTATGAACTCAAATCAAGCACGTCAAGTGCCATGATGCTAGCTAAAATTCAAACCCAAATTTCAAATGGTTCCTTCCATGTAAACCGCAATGATTCCCGAATGTGTTTGAGTTTTGTTTTTTTCTTGCCAGGGGTGCAGAAAAAGCATTGGTCAGACCTCTGTCAATGTTTTTTTCCCTTCCACAACGGGGCAGCATTTGCATTTTGTCCATGTTAGCGTTTTCCTACAGCTTCAGCTGTTGTTAAAGCGCTATATAAATCAATATGGATGTATTGTATTTTGTCTAGCAGCCCCCATTTCAAGCTCAGATAACTCCAGACCCACATAACTTAGGAATTAACTCTTTTTTTTTAGATGAAAGAAAAGAGTACGGTTTTGTTATGATGCATTGAATGTTGATGTCGTCCTAAAATTCAACAAACACCCCCATTTCAAGCTCCGATAACTCCAGATCCGTATAACTTAGGAATTAACTCTCTTTTTTTTCTGATGAAATAAGAGAATGTAAGGTTTGTAACCCTGTATCGAATGTTTATGTAGTCCTAAAATGCAATATTCTGTCGGTCCTGGAATTGAAGTGACAATGACAAAAACCCTGGCACTGGAGTGGACACATTTTTGCACACCGTCTACCAGTGAATGAGTTAAAAACTAACGATTTTTTTTGTTTCCCCCTTTCCTGCAGGACCTGGTCTGTTTCCCCACCCTTCACTCCAGCTTTCTCCAGTCAGAATCCAAAATTGATTTGGGGTGCTAAAAGGGTGTAGAAAAGATGGTCGGACCATTAGCTCCCGTCTCGACTACGGGTATTCTTGGGTTGATAATACAGATGTTCGATGTTATTGCTTGAGAATACGCGTAGATGAGCGGAAGCCGGCGTCAGCGGTCCTCGCCACGAACCCGAGCCTACTCGCGGACCCCAAACTGGCCACGCCCCTCCTCCCAAGCCTCCTCGACAGGAAGTAAGAACCTTTCCGAGCGTGCATCACACACCTTTTCAGCTTGGCTTGTTCATCCGCTTGACAGATGGATGCCCTTATCGGAGTGCGTGCTGAAGAGGGGAATACAATAAGTGCACGTGGGGGGGGGGGGGGACACACACACACACACACCCCCCCCCCCCCCCCCCCCCCGATAGCGGCGAGACATGACCACGCTCGACAGGACGGCGGTTTTCGGCCGTTGCGCTTGCTGTTGTGTTTAAGGTCACAGTCAAAGAGCAAATGCAATATCGAGACGGGCCGGACGGTTGATTTGGGGTCACAAGCAGAACATACAGTGATTCCTCAGTTTACAAACTTAATTGGTTCCCAGAAAGTGTGTGTAAGGCGAAAAGTGTGTCTTCCAAACATTAATTTCACATAGGAAACCATTAAAAAGACAATAATCCTACTATACTGTGACTGTAAAGTCATTGAGAGTTTTGAAAGGCGCTTATGAATTAAATGTATTTTTATTATTATTATTATTATTATTGTTATTATGAATCAATTCCCAGGTCCCCATAAAACATAATTTTTGACTAAATAAGACTTAAAACTAGAGATTAGAGACGGACTTAAAATCAGAGTGCAATAAGTGCCCTCTCATTAGGCCTCGTGTTTATCAGCACTCGGCTCCTCCTCTGAGAGGAAGGGAAACAGAAGGCCAGAAGAGAAGAACCGACTTCAGATTAGGATCACCATAATGACTCTTTGTTATCCCGAGATCACGTTTCACACCTGTGCTACATGCAGATGAGGCGCCGGCGCTCCATACGTGTGTTTGTATGACTAGTCTTGTGAGGACTACTAACATTTTATACCATATGTAGTGAGGACATTTTTGACAAGTGAGTGAGGGTCTATATATGCATCTGTTAAAGATTCAAAGAGGTTCTCACAAATTCACCCAAAATGATTTTTGGTGTGTATTTTCATTTCACTTGGATACACACACTTTTTACTCATTGTGTGTGTGTTTATGTTTGTGTTTGCGTGGTTAATGAGAGGAAAACGTTCATACCATAAAAAGTTAAATGATATTTTAACCAAATTCACCACAGGGGTGAGGACTTTGAATGTAGCCATTCAGAAACCTCACTCCTGCTGTTATTTCAGTTTCAAGCCCACTTTTTATTGCTTTGTTATTAAATAATTTGAAGTGGGAAATGGGGTGACGTTTAGTGTTCAAATGGAACACTAGTTCTTCTCTAAACTTATCAGCAACAGTGGTCCTCACTTCCTATCTGGAGTTATCCGGACTTCACAAAACCATTGAAACAGGAATATGTGTGTGTGTGTGTGTGTGTGTGTGTGAGGTCCATCCCATCCATATGCAGATGCGAGCGTGGTTCCAAAAGGAAGAAAAAGATCAAGTTCATGGACGTGTGTGTGCAAAAAAAGAAAAGATGGAGAAAGGAGAGCTGTGTGTGCGTGTGTGTGTGTGTGTGTGTGTGTGTGTGTGTGTGTGTGTGTGTGTGTGTGTGTCTGCATGTGCGTATGTGCACATGTGTGTGTAGCTGGCATTCACCCTAGCAGTGCGCACGCATTTGGAATGAACAAATAGATAAAGATAGAATGAAATAAATATGTAACAATCGCAGGCATTGCCGTGGGTGCCTGGCAACCGGATCCCTGCGTTACCATGGATACAGTTGCTACAGAATGGGAGGTGATTGGCAACCGTGACAACGAGGAGGGAATAACATTTGACCCTTCTTGCTGAATCGGGGGGACAGAGGGGTAGTGCATGAAGTGGGGGGTGGTATCACAAGGAGCATCTTTAGAAATTCACCCTCCGAAGCTGCTTCGCTCTCACTTATTTAACACGTACACACGCTCACACACTCACACACCCATGCACACAAAGCCCCCCCCCCCCCCTATGCCCCTGGCTGCCCCAGCATACACACACTCGCACACCAATCTACACAATCACGCGTACACATTGATTTTACGCTCATTATACTCTGAGACACACAAGCGCATATTGATGCTTTAACATAGCAGCACTAATCCCATCATAACACACACACACATTCCTGTTTCAATGGTTTTGTGACGTCCGGACAACTCCAGATAAGGAGTGAGGACCACCGTTGCTGATAAGTTTAGAGAAGAACTAGTGTCCCATTTGAACACTAAATGTCACCCCATTTCCCACTTCAAATTCTTTAAAAACAAAGAAATAAAAAGTGGACTTGAAACTGAAATAACAGCAGAAGTGAGCTTTCTGAATGGGTACATTCAAAGTCCTCACCCCTGTAGTGAATTTGGTTAAAATATCATTTGACTTTTTTTGTGGTATGAACTTGTTCCTCTCATTAACCACACACACACAAACATAAACACACACAGTGAGTAAAAAGTGTGCGTATCCGAGTGAAATGAAAATACACACCAAAAAATAATTTTGGGTGCATTTGTGAGGACCTCTCTGTAACTTTAACAGATGCATAAATAGACCCTCTAGAAGCCGTTAGAATGAAAAAATTGTGAGGACCGGCCAAAAGGTCCTCACTTCTCAAAAATGTCCTCACTACGTATGGTATAAAATGTTAGCGGTCCTCACAAGACTAGTCATACACACACACACACACACACACACACACACACACACACACACAGTATCTTTGCAGATGTGGCATGTGGTGGACGCCCAAATCGCAGACTTCTCACCTCGGACCATGAGGTGGACGCTCGCTAAAGTGGAGTGACAAGTTGGCATCTGCGCAAGGCGGTCCAGACGCGTGAAGGGGGCGTGGCCAATGCATCGTTGTCCAGATGCGGCGAATGGTCGTCTGAGAACACGTTCCAGATGTGGCGGACGGAGCGAGTCTCGTAGCGTCGAAGATGTCCAGGAAAAAAAGAGGGAAGATGGATGACTTTTCTGCCTTTTGGTCATGTTACGAGGAGGGAAGGTCAAGTCTGCCATCTTGTGTCCGTTAGCAGGTGACAAAAAAGTGATTTGAAACCATTTCCACTTAGATGTGTAAAATAATTGATGAATCGGTTCATTGAAGGCAAATAATGATATATATCCTGAAATATCTGTCTAGCTAGCTGTCTAGCTAGCGTTCTATCTATTTGAGTTATTCCGGGTTGAGTGAACGCTGGCGCGTGTGACTGCCGCTGCTCACCCACAGGAAAAAAAAACTGATCTGTGACTGTAAAGTGACCTAGTGTTTTGAAAGGCGCTTATCAATGAAATGTATTATTATTATTAGTATTATTATTATATATTCCCTCATATAAAATATAATTATAAAATAATATATATTACCTCATATAAAACTAATATAACTATAAAATATAATATATATTCACTCATATAAAAATATATCAATATAAAATATGATATATGTAAAAAAATATGTATTAAACATGTAGTAAACATGTATTATTATGATGATGATCTTGATGATGGTGATTTTTTTATTATATTTATTATTCTATCAATAGAATGATGACACTCAATTATTGTTGTGATTGAGACGAAATGGCAATACACTGTGCTGCCAGAAGAGGCGCTGTAGTCGCTGTTAAAAGATTGTACAGTATGTATGTAGAATTGCTTCAAACTTGTCTTGTTCAGAATAAAAACTCCTTTTTGGAAAAGTCTTGGCCGTCAGCCTCACATCTGGATGAAAACAGCCGTCAGGACTGCGGTGCAAAAAAGTAGCCCGTTGAATTTAATTACACGACACTGTCATTGTTGTTGTCATTATTGGCGTCATTATTGCAGGTGTGGCTGCAGGTCATCTGGGACATGAAATTGCTTGCTGCATGCTGACGAATGGCAATTAAAAATTGCTTAAGAGCGGTTGGGTGTATTCATTAAGTCAGTTTGAATCAGTCGCGTTCCAAAAGATGTCTGGAGAAGTTTTTGCGGATTTTTGTTCAAAGGCTAAGGCAACGATAATAATCTTTAAAGTACAAAGTATTTGGAAAACGCAAGTGATATTGATTCAGAGAGGTCAAATTAAAGTGATTTGTTCTATATTTTGTTGGGGTCTCTAATATGCTTTTACTCGGACATGCTTGCATGGGTGAAGCTTTGAGGTTGTGTACAGTGATAGGTTGCCCCCTTGTGGCCGGATGTCCAAAGGGCCAGAGGAAAAAGTATATATATTATTTTTATACGAGGGAATATATATATTATATTTTATATTTATATTTTTTATGAGGGATATATATATATTATAATGTACTAAATGTCTCATGCTTGTTTCCTCTAAAACAGGTCGGTGACTTTCGGCCTTGTTCTGCACAAAGATGGCGTTGCTGAAGCTGCGCTGTCGACTCTCCGCGCCCTCTTCACGCTTCCGCTTTACAACTTGATGCACCACACGACCAAAACTACTCGCATCCTTACTTCTGTCATATTAATTACTTGTTTGTTTTTTTTCCCCCTTGTCTCATTATTTAACTCCGCCGTTCCCCGACTGACATCTGAGCGACGCTAATTAGCAAAGGGTGTTTTGTCGAGCGGTGAGGATAGTTGTCATTCGAAACGACAATCGCAATCATTCTGTCTCACGCACTAAATTCAGATTTTCATTTCATTGTCAGGGCAACCCGTGAGTTGCACGGTGGATTGAACTTAAACCTTTCACAGACAGTTTTTTTTTTAAATTATTATTATTATTTTTAGTTTATGAGTGAAACAAAGGAGGGTGATAAAAGGCCACGTATGAGTGACATCAACAAAATAAAGGTGCTGTGAAACACCAAATTCACTTGAATGTATTATTATTATTGTTATTATTATTATTATTATTATTATTTGCTAGCTATTAGCTATCTGGATAGCTATCTGGCTATCTATTACCTATCTACCCAGCTAATAGCTAGCTAGCTAGTTAGCTGGCTATCTATTAGCTAGCTAGCTTTATATTAGCTGTCTTTCTAGCTAGCTAGCTATCTATTAGCTATCTATTAGCTAGCTTCTATCCATTTGAGGTCCTTCCGGGTTGAGTGAACGCTGGCGCGTGTGGCTGCCGCTGCTCACCCACATGGAAAAACTTATCCCGTGACTGTAAAGTGACCTTGAGAGTTTTGAAAGACGCTTATAAATGAAATGTATTATTATTGTTATTATTAATGACTGTTGAGGTGCCTTTGAGCAAATGCTTGTGTGTTACTTGGCACATTATGTGGTTTTCCCACGACATCAAATCGATGCTATTTTGCATACATTTGAATAGAATGGCAAAACAAGAGTTGTGCAATGAAAGTCTAAACCAGATGCAGCACAGGTTGTCCCTCGACCGTGTGAAATGCAGCTAATTTTCCAGATTCCTGTGGCCTTTGTTCCTCGAGGGCGTTGCCTTTAGCAGGGGGGTGGGCGTGTCCTTTGTGACGTCACGCTCGGGTCCTGCCTGTCAACAAAATAAAGCGAGTTTTAACTTTCCACGCCGCCCAACTCTCAACTGGAAACGTATTGCACCGAAGAAATAAAAATACAGCGAGTTGCAATGGTGACTGGGATTTATATGCGTGGCACGGGAGGCTTTTAATTTTTTTTTGCTCTTATTTATTTATTTAGTGTGTTTTTTTTCTTCGCCCCTCTCAGTGGGTCGCACGGGCGAGCTTGTAGTTTAGCCGACTTGCTAGCTGTCGTCAAGTTATAAGAAAGTGGACAAGACGGCGGCGAAACGGCAAGCTTCCCGATCTCTGCGGACCTATGCGACGAATCAAAGGTAACGCGGCTTTTAACGTCAAAACGCCAAGACGTGCCAGCACATAAGTGGTTATTTGACGTCAATATTTTGCAAACCCCCCCACCCCCTTGCAAGGTCCGAATCTTCGTTTTTCTTCCGGCTAGCCCGGCGACATGAGAGGGGAGCACACAGCGATTCGAATCTAAAACAACAACTTTATCCGTTTTGATTGTGTTTGCTTTAGCAAGATCTTCCCTTGTTGCAAGTCGTTCCACGCCTTTCCTTTTTCCCGATGGCTTTTCTTCCACGCGCCGTTTTCTAACCGATGCCTGTTTGATGATCTCCACCGACCGCAATGCTTCATGATGCAGTCGCTTCATCTGACCAAGAAAATAATCATCATTAGAAAATAGGCTAAAATGCTAAAATATGCGAATGTGACTGACAGGTGGACTGGGGATTCCGTTCCTTAAAAAAAATACATATTCGACGCGAGGAATAAGATAACGATGAATCGTCATCAATTTCTCGACATTGATCACGTTTGGCAGGCTGATGATTATTTCGAGTGGTCGTCGTCGGCACCGTGAGAGGTTTGGGGGGGTGATGAGACGCCGCCAAGGCTGAGTCGGCGTCTCGATCGCGTGGAGGAAATTCAAACCGCGATTATTATTCACGTCGAGTCGATTTTAGGGCGATTGGCTGACAGCCATGTGGAACAAGGTCAAACGTGGACGTGGGAGCCGATCTTCGATTCGGGCTGTCACAGCCGCAGTGAGGAAGGAGCATCTTCGTTGCTTCCTCCCACGGGGGTTGTGCGAGAAACAGCTTGCCAGGTGAAGAATGCTTACCCCCCCCCCCAACCAACCACCATCGTGAATTATTCACGCGCATGCAGTATCGGATCGTCTCAAGCAGACGACCAGGATCTGGTGTCGGTGTCTTGGCTCCTCACGAGCATTAGGCACGACTGTTTTTGTTGTTTTTTTTTGCTGCATTGGAATAGCTCGATCTAGGGGAGGGGGGGGGGGGGTGCCTCGGGCTCACTGTTGCACTGATGTCATTTAAATGTGATTTTTGTTGTTGTTGTTGGGTGAAAAGGATTTGGTTTGATCCGTTCCTTCTCTTTTTCATTGAGTTTTAACTCATAAAAAGCTCGTCTTAACACTGTGACGAAGACTCGGAACCAGAAAGATTGTCCCTACTGCCGGCAGGGGACGCAGCCATTCATGACAGACGTCTGAATTCTGCAACCTTCTGCCAAGCTATTTATTGAGAGTACATGCACATTTAAGTGATACATTAGTAAAACGTAGTTTTCTCGCTTAGAATACCATACCTCTTGAGTTCTAAGCACAAACAGCTGTAGGCAGTAAAACATTGTGTTTTACATGAACTGATAAATTTGTAACCTGGCTAATGAGCTCTTCCTGTGCAGGAGTTTCAAGTCGTAAATTACTTCTGTGATAAGGAGTTTCCCAAGTCCTAAATTCTGTGCCAGGGCAGAATTTCGCTTTATTTGGGTTTGTTGTTGTTGTTTTCCAGTAGAATAGGACCTTTGAGGCTCTGTGATTTCATAAAATCTGAATTTATTTTACGACTGTGAGAGCGTATTTGACTTCAACATACATTCCATACAAAACTATAGCAGTGAAGCAACTTACGAACAAATTCACCTTACGAACGACCGCTCGGGACGTATGTCGTTCGTAAGTTGAGGAAATCCCTCTTGCTAGTTGACCCTCCAGTAGGACGCGATGCATACCAAAAGGTAATGGCTGCTGGCACGTCATTATCATTAGCTATTTCTTAGCTAGCTGGCTTTCTATCCATTTGAGTTACGTCCGGGTTGAGTGAACGCTGGCGCGTGTGACTGCCGCTGCTCACCCACAGAAAAACTTATTCTGTGACTCTAAAGTGACCTTGAGAGTTTTGAAAGCCGCTAATAAATGAAATGGATGATTATTATTTATCAGCACACAAACAAGAAAAAACAAAACCTGAACAAATTCGGGAATGGCGGTCAACGTCATATTTTCAATTCCCGAATAAATTTGTGAATGGCAGCGAATGAGTTAAAAACAAGGCAATTGCACGATGCTGATCGCCATTGTGGTGTGTATCACGACATCTTTTAATCGGCAGCTTTCTCAACTGAGTAGTTTAAATAGCTGACTTATATAAAGTCTCATGGTTTAATCACGATTGATCAGGTCAGAGTCCGGACTCGCAATGGTCAAGGTATTTCGTAATCGCTGATAAAGACCCGATTGTTGCAAGAAAACAGGCAACGGGCAACATGCTCAACTTTAAAGGACGACCAACACCTCCGGACAAGTTGCGTCCATAATTTGTAAAATGACTTGAAATGACTTCTCCTGAGCGCAATTGACAAAGATTCTACCGCATCTAGCTAGATTTTTTTTACGTTTTAAGACTTGCGCTGAATATTCATGAAGTCTTGTTTTCCAGTTGATGACGATGCCTGACGTGACGTCACGTCAGGAACGCCACTGACCGAGACAGCGACACACAATGCCTTCTGGGTACTTTTTTTCGTCTGAAAACACAGTGTTGATGGGGAAATGAGAAGGAAAACGACATAAATAACGTGATGGTGAATCCTTGTGTGTTGCAGCAAGACTACTATTTGATACTAGATGACACAAATTCCCAGCGGACAAATCAGCCCATTTTCAACGGTGCTTGTGCGCCATTGATACATTGGAGTCCAGATGGCTCCAATTGATACGGAAGTACTTCTTTAATGGATTCCAAACATGTATGCTTTCCTCTTCAGAACTATTTGAATCATATTCATAACTGGATGAGTAACAAGAAAGCATCTTTTTTCCGAATCTGAAGCCATTGTTTTGATTCTGGAGCAAGGCAGTTTGTGACCAATAGTGACATCACGTACAAGGGGGCGGGACTTTCTGAATCTGCCCAGTTCCGAGCTCATTTTGTGGCAGTTTTGGGACACTTTTAAGTCATTTTTATTAGTGTTTCGCATTTGACTAAAAATATCAGCCTGCGTGTTTTTGGTGTTTTAGATGCTAGAAAACCTTTTTCTGATGTCAGTTACGAAACAAAAAAATGGTGTCGCTTGTCCTTTAAACTCCACGATGAAAATCTAATCATGGGATTAGAAGGCCAATCAGTTTAGAACAGTTAGATGTGAGTTTAAGATGCTAATAAGTCCAAAAACAGATTCGATTCCAGGTGGTCCAGATTCTCTACTATACATATCATTCACATTAGTCTGAGATTCAGATATTTTTCGGCCAGCTGAGAAGGCCTAGGAGGCCTTGATGACCCAACACTGCTTACAGGTCCTGGTCTTTGGATTCACGTCCTGTTCCTTGAGGAAGCGAATGGATTTTGCCGTCGCTCGGTTTGGGGGAAGCCTTTCTTGACATTTGGTGTCTCCCTGTCCGTGTCCATCTGTCCGTCCTCTTTGATCGTCTTTAGGTGAGGGATGGAGATGAGAGAGCTGACGGTGGTAGCGGGGAGCTTTGTGGGTTTCCAGCTCCTCTTCTCGGTGGCCAGTCCTTTACTCTCGTCAGCCGTCTCGCCAACTTATGGCTTACTGCCTCCCACCAAGCACACCGAGTGGAACTCCAGGTGAGTGGCGGCAAACCAAACAACGACACCCGTCACTTTTGCGCGTCATACATGTGTCAAGTCCGTCAAAAACGGGGCTTCAACGTCCAGCCGTCCATTTATCAATTGGGCCATATCAACAGTGGAATGAAAGTAGTGATTTTTGGACTTGAGCCCCACTGAAAGCAAATAAGTGTGTTTTGGATGAAACAAGTTGGAGGGCCCCTCTTGACCCCTCCACCAAAGCAAAATGGTTCCATCCAGTCACAAACAGTCAGGGGGGGTGTTCAGTTCAGTCAGTTGGAGCTGCACGACCCCCCCTCCCACCCCTGGCGAGTAATACTATATATATATATATATATATATATATATATATATATATATATATATATATATATAATATATATATATATATATACATACATTTCTTTTAAAAATAGCCCACAACAAGTTACAAAGGCAACAGCGGTGGATGACTGCATAGAGGCCGATCGTTGCATCATGGGAGTGCGTTCAACTTGTTTGTTATGTCAGCACAAGTTAAGGACAAAGACGAAGGCAGTGCCTTCAAAGAAAGGCTTTTTACCACTTAACTCATTGACTGCCAGACGATGTGCAAAAATGTGTCCACTCCAGTGCCAGGGTTGTTGTCATTGTCACTCCAATTCCATTTATTTATTTGTTGGTCTGTTTGTTTATCTAGTTGTTTGTTTATTTAGTTAGTTATTTGTTTATCTTTTTGCCTGTATATTTATCTCTCTATTTGTTGGTGTGTTTCTTCATTTGTATGTTTATTGCCTTCTTTATTTATTTGTGTACTTATTTGTGTGTTTGTTTATGTATTTATTTATTTAGCATTGTGCCTGTTTATTAATTTATTTATTTATTGTTTATGTTTTATTTATTTATTATGTGGTTATTTATTTGTTTGTCTATTTATTTACGCATTTATTTGTTTAACGGTGTGTTTATTTATTTGTATGTTTCCTCTCTTATTTGTTATTTATTTGTGCATTTATTTCTTTGCATATTTATGTGTTTGTTTATCCAGTTATTTGTTTATTTATCTAGTTATTTGTTTATCTTTTTGTCCATTAATTTCTGTATGTATTTATGAATTTGTTTGTTTTTATGTATTTATTATTTCATTATTTATTTATTTGTCTATTTATTTATGCATTGATCTATTTCTTTATGAATTAGTGTGTTTATTTATTTGTATGTTTATTTTATTATTTATTTGCTTATTTATGTATTTATTTTTGTATTTGTTTGCATTTTTATTCTTTTGCTCATTTGCGTGTTTTTAATTTGTTTATTTCTGTTTATTTACCTGTTTGTCTGTTTGTTTATTTCGTTATTTTTTATTTATCTTTTTGCCCGTTTATTTATTTATTCATTTATTTATATTTCATTTATTATTTGGTAATGTATTTGTTTGTCTATATATTTATTTATTTATTAGTGTGTTTATTTTCTTATTAATTTTTTATTTGTCTATTTATTGATGTATTTATCTATTGATTGATTTATTAATTAGGGTGTTTATTTATTTATAAATTTATTTATTTATTTTTGCATTGGGCAGTTTCAGTGCAATAAACAACTTTCATATTTTTTAGTGTGTGTTTGTTTTGTTTTTGTTTGTAATCGATATGCATGTTTGTTTGTTTGTTTGTTTGTTTTTTTGGTGCCAGGTTGGTGTCAACGGTTCACGCTCTGATCGTGGGCTTATTTTGCGTGTACATCCTGTGCTTCGATGAGGCGGTCAACTCCAACCCCGTCTGGTAAGATCCACCAAGAGACCCTTTCGGATGAGTGATTGGCGCGTTCACGATATCCGAATCAGAAAAGCTTTATTCGTCCCACAATGGGGACATTTGCAGTCCACAGCAGCAATTTGAAAGGGGGATGAAAGGATAGAAAACAAGATATTCTAAGCGTAGTCAAATAAAAATGTCAACTGTATACTTACTGTGAATGGGCAAAACCGTTTCATAAAAAAACTGTCAATCGGGGGTCTCAAGCTCCGGTCCTTAAGGGCCGCACTCCTCCATGTTTTCCAAGTCTCCCTGTTGCAACGCACCTGTTGCAACACAGCCTCGGGTGCGTTGCAACAGGGAGACTTGGAAAACATGTCGGACTACTTCCCTCGAGGAGCGGAGTTTGACACCCCTGATGTACATAGTGCCAGTATCAAGTAAGTCATATTGATACATATAGCTGTATTACATCAACCGACATTTACAGTACAAGTGTCAAGTGTCCAGTTTTTTTTAAATATTTGAAATTATGAAAAAGAAAAACACCTCTTACGTTTGTCTGAGAGCGCCATTACAATTCGCTATTCCTTCCTAGCACCGTTTTCTGCTACGTCGCCTTATTTCGCTGTTCCTCCCTTTAACCCCCCCCCCCCCCCCCCCCCCCCCGCATTTGAGTCTTAGCAACAAGGCTCCTTTTCATCATAGCAAGCTAATCTTCTGCGCTAGGGTTTTTCGTGCCCCCCCTGCCCGCCCCCCCACCCCGTTAGCGGCCTTGTCCGTCTGGGTGTCGGTTGCAACACCCGTGCATCTCTCCTGTCAAATCAATGCGACGCACCTCCTTCTCCCTTATTGTCCCTCCGTTGGCCTCAGTCGGTGTGCCTCAAGGGTGAGAAAAGAAATTGGGTGAGATGGGGGTCGGGGGGGGGGGCAAAAAGGGGAAGCTAGTTGCATCTGCTCTTCTACTGAGAACCAAAGTCATTGAGTTTAATTCCTTTCACGAGGTGACCAAAAGCTGATTTTTTTGGGGGGGATTTTGCGTCATTTCGACATCGTCTGTGACTTTTGAACAATCTCCTTGCAACATTTCATCACTGTAAGCAATAATCCGTCAGCCAATCCGGATTTTGTTGGGCAATTTGAATACAAAAGTGGTTGTTGTTTCGCCCGCAACAAAACAAACTCGGATAGGGGGGAAAAAAAACTAATCGGACCAAGTCTGCGGACCTCGTAGTCCTGACGCCTTTATTTCTTCAGGGGGGGAGTCCATGCTAGAACGAGTCCATGCTAATCTAGCCCTTTGCTACACGACACCTGACCGTGACTGCCACCGGGATCGGGTGACTTTGTTGTTATTTTGGACACAGGCTGTTTGCAAGGACGCCCAAGGGTCATCGTCGGGTCATCGCCGTTGGCGATGATGCAGATATTTACATTTAAAAAATATATATTTGAAAGGAAATGGAGCATCTCTGCTTTATGCTGCTTTATTAATTTTATTATTTATTGTTTTATTCATGGTATTATTGTTTTATGTATTGTTTTTATTGTAAAGTGTCCTTGGGTGTTCAGAAAGTAAATTAAATGTATTATTATTATTATTATTATTATTATTATTATTATTATTATTATTATGGTATACTCATTTTTTGAAGTATAGATAAGACAATTATTTTGGAATCATTTTAATGGAAGTTATGATTGGTTTCAAGTGTACAAATGTTTATTATTATTATTATTATTATTATTATTATTATTATTATTATTATTATTATTATTATTATTGTCGTCCCACAGGGGGGACCCAAATCTGGTCAAATTAAATGTGGCCATAACGTGCGGCTACCTAATTTACGGTGAGTTAACAAAACATACAAACGATTTTTTTGGCTATTTTGTCGGCACCACCAAAATGTCTGACTTTGTTGTTGTTTTTTTTTCAGATTTATTGCTGCTTGCGTGTCATTGGAGCACAATGGGGGACCGCTTTTTTGTCTGTCACCACTTGGCGGCGCTCTACGCCTATGGATATGTGTTGGTGAGGCCCTTTCATTGATTGATTTATTTTAATTCATTCAAATGTGACTCATCGCACTCACTTTGTGATGAATTCTACTTTGAAATCATTTTTCTGTATTTATATATTTTTTTATTTGTATTTATAATGCTCGGTTTCTTGGGGTGATTTCAGACGCGGGGTGTGCTGCCCTACTTTGCCAACTTCCGTCTCATTTCTGAACTCTCCACACCTTTTGTGAATCAAAGGTATAGTATCGTCTTTAACTCATTCACTGCCATTCACTAATTGATTCGAGAATTGAAAATATGACGGAGAGCGCCATTCCACAATTTGTTCGTTTTTTTTTTTTTTTTTTTTTTTCATGCTTGGGTGCCGATAACGTGCTGGCCACGGCCTCTGGAAATGTTTTTCCTTTTTTTTTTGATAATTTAGAAAATCAGCATTTTAGATTTTTTTTTTTTAATTTACAGCATCCCCATTTTTAGTATTTTTTCATGTAGAATATTGCCTTTTTAGAAATAAAAAAAAATCGCTGTTTTACAATATAAAAATCATAAAATTGTTAGATTTTTTTGATAACTTAGAAAATGGCCATATTATAAAAAAAAAAAAAAATTGAAAATCGCCATTTTAGAATTTTTCTTTTAAAATATCGAAAATGGACATTTCAGGAAAAAAATAAAGAAATTGAAATTCACCATTTTAGAATATAAAAATAATGAAAATCACCATTTTAGATTTTTTTCTAATTTAGACAATTTCCATATTAGAAAAATTACAAAAAATTGAAAATTGCCATTTTACATTTTTTAATGTAGAAAATTGACATTTTGGAAATTAAAAAAAACATTTAAATTCATCATTTTAGAATATACAAATAATGAAAATCACCGTTTTAGATTTTTTTTTATAATTTGGAAAATGGCCATATTTGGAAAAATTAAAAACAAAAATTGAAAATCGCCATTTTAGAATTTTTTTGAAAATGTAGAAAATGGACATTTTAGAAATAAAAAAATGAACTTTGAAATTCATCAATTTAGAATAAAAAAGTAATGAAAATCGCCATTTTTAATTTTTTTTAAATGTAGAAAATGGACATTTTAGAAATATAAAAAATTGAAAATTGAAAGTCGCAATTTTAGAATATGAAAATAATGAAAATCACCATTGTTGATTTTTTTTAAATTAGAACATCCCCATTTTATACTTTTTTAAAATAAAAAATGCCCTTTTAGAAATAAAAATAAATGAAATTCGCCATTTTAGAATATAAAATGACCACAGGCAGCTAAAAGCGCTACTGCCCAATGCGGGCCGGACATGCTTGATTTTTATGACTGAGACTGCGGGCCGGAAGAAAATGAACCAGGGGCCACATTCGGCCCACGGGCCACATTTTGGACATTTGGTGTCCAGGCAAACATTTAGTTGTTGTTTTGTCCCCAAAATGAATGTTTTTTTGTCGTTGCACTTTTGGCCTATCGTTGTTGTCCTTGCAGGTGGTTCTTCGAAGCATTAAAATACCCGCGCTCCAACCGGCTGGTGATGGTCAACGGCGTGGCCATGACGGTGGTCTTTTTCCTGGTCCGAATCGCCGTGATGCCTTCGTACTGGGCCAGCGTCTTTGCCACGTTCGGCACGGAGGACTTTGAGCGCTTGGGCTCGGGGGCCCAAGTGGCCTGGATCAGCTCCTGCGTGGCTTTGGATATCTTGAACACCGTTTGGATGTTTAAGATCACGCGAGGTTGCTACAAAGTACTGGCCGCATCCAAAACGCCCATGGAGGCGTCCGAGCGCTCGGACATGAAGAAGAAGCACGCTAACAACCACGCCGATTGAAAGTTAAACAGGTGGGTCCTCAAACTCAGCCCTTGAACTTCCTCACGTTGGCCAGTAGAGGGGGCTGGCTCCAAGTCCTCAAGTTCCCCACCCGGTAGAGGAGACCCAGAGGGGTGCGCTCAATCGGGCACGGCGGGCCTGCTCAACGACGACGCTAGTTTTCATAGCGGGCAAGTTAGCATATTCAGTGTTGCGTTTTGTTGCGGGTGACGAGACCTTTTTTTCACCCCCCCCCGTTCGTGGCTTTTTATTCGCTTCCTCTCGTCCAACCGTCCATTTTTGAGGCCTTCGCTAGTCCGAGTAATGCGCCCATTTTCAATAGCATCAAGGCCTTCGCTAGTCCCAGTAAGTGAGCCCATAACATCATTTGCCTCACTTGATTGGGTTTCACTGTCCACAAATATGATTTTATTTCATTTTGATAACCGCCTTGCCCCCATTGATATCTTGGGTGATATCTCCAGTGTTATTATTATTATTATTATTTGGCTCTTTTATTGATTGATTGATTGTTTTCAATTTCACCAAGCAATATGTCATCTTTATAATCCTCTTTATAACTCATTCACTGCCATTCCTGAATTGAATTGATTCGGGTATTGAAAAGCGTGACGTGCAGCGCCATTCCCCAATTTGTTTGGGTTTTGGTTTTTCTTGCCGATAAAGCGCCGGTCAGACCTCTAGCAATGTTCATCCCCGGCATTTGCAGCCGCTCCCATTTCAAGCTCAGATAACTCCAGAACCATATAACTTAGGAATTAACTATTCTCCTGATGAAAAAGGTTTCTTACGCTGTATTGAATGTTGATGTCATCCTAAAAGTCAATATTCTGTGGGTCTCATCAGCATAACTAAGCCTACGTGGTCGAAGAAGTCTGTTGTAAGAACAATCCAAATTAACCCCCACCCCACCATGGCGATTTAGTGAAGATATCTACATATATCTTCACTAAATCGCCTTGGTGGGGTGAGGTTTAATATGGATCATATATAGGGCCAAAACTACCAGCACATTTTAGTTCGCTGACAGAGCCTCTTGGATGAGAAGCGAAACGTGCGACACCTTCAAAGAAGTACAGATGACTGCTGAAGAAACCTTTTCATCGATTTATGTAGTCCTAAACCTCAATATTCTGTAGGTTCAAGTGACAATAACAAAATCCCTGGCACTGAAGTAGACACATTTTTTTGCACATTGTCTGGCAGTGAATGAGTTAAAAAGCAAACGTTTCAAATTGAAAATGTCATTTTTTTGAATGTATCTCCTGAATCCGAACCAAACTTCCATCGCAGCGTTGCGACCGGAATTCATCCACCGCAATACTGAAAGTTCTGTTGGAATATTCCGGAAGCCTTTTCAATGTTCACGTAAGGTGGAAATGAGGCAGCGGTTGCATTTCTCTGATGCCTTTGAGCAAATGTCACCTTTTGCTCTTGAACATCGTCAATGCATGCAAGTCGAACTCTTTTTCTACTCCCCCCTCCCTCCCAGGCATGTGTTTTAGCTACGCGCACGCTAGCTATCCACTTGCTCAACTCATCCACGATTGTGAGCGCCGCCCACCCCTTAGCATGAGCGTAGCAAGATAACGGGCGGGCATGGGAGTCGTCTGCATGTTTCCTTTTCCACGATGTATTTCTCAGTAGACGGACATGTTTAAAAAAAATGTACAGGTTACATCCGACTTATGACCAGCTCGACTTACGACCACCTGTACTTAAAACCACGACCTCCAGACCTTATTTTAAAAAAAATTAATTCTACGCCTGGCAACGCGTATGACAATTTTGGCCAGCCAGCATGTCACGCGCTCGAACAGCAATCGACCGTGTGATGGTACCAGAGGGGAGGGGGGGAGTTTGCAAGTCATTTAGCTTCTGAGTCTCTATTCAACATTTTGAATGGATTTCGACTTGCGACCATTCCGAATTATGGCCATTTCGACTTACGACCACCCGTACCTACGACCACGACGTCCAGGCCCTATTTAAAAAAAATAATAATTATACGCCTGGCACCGCAACGCGCTATCAGGTCGGCAACGCGTACAACAATTTTGGCCAGCCAGCATGTCACACACTCGAACAGCAATCGACCGCGTGATGGAACCAGAAAGGGGGAGGGGGGGGGGTTGCAAGTAATTTAGCTTCTGAGTCTCTATTCAACATTTTGAATGGATTTCGACTTACGACCATTTCGACTTACGGCCATTTCAACTTACAACCGTTTGGTCTGAACGGAACTCGGTCGTAAATCGGATGTTACCTGTATAGGAAATAGCGAGCGAGCGAAAAGCACACTCCCCGCGGAGCAATAAACTCTTGACCTCCTGGATTTCTGTCCGTCACCGCAGAGGAGAGGCCGACACATCAGGTGCCTTTTTAGCGAAAACAACGGACTGGGCCGTTTTTTTTGTTTTTTTTTTTTTTTTTTTTTTTTTTTTTTAATGTAAGCATGAGCTTTCGAACGCCAATAATCCTCTGATATGATTGTCATTGATGTAAACGTCCGTATTCCGTGCGTATTCGCCACGCATACTGTA
This sequence comes from Hippocampus bargibanti, assembly GCF_051943395.1. Classification (NCBI taxonomy): domain Eukaryota; kingdom Metazoa; phylum Chordata; class Actinopteri; order Syngnathiformes; family Syngnathidae; genus Hippocampus; species Hippocampus bargibanti. Next base: position 1,006,298 of record NC_142750.1, on the reverse strand, counting down.
TATTTTTTATAATATGCCTGCACAAGCATTCCTCCGGCCAAGTATTAATCCAATCCAAAGACGATCAAAGGAGGCTTGCCACGTGATTGTTCTTTTCGGACCCCCCCCCCAAGTGAGGCCGCGTCTCCATGAATGTTGTCACGGAAACGGAACTCGCAATATCCGGAGCCATGAGGAACGAAATGCAGATTTTATTTTGGCGGGGTGACATTTTTCAAGGGGGATAACGAAACGTTAGGATGGCGTTAGCCTCCTCAAAGCTGTGAATCAACTCGAATGGAACCGGGAAGGACCACCAAAGGCCAGCGTTTCCCCGAGGTCGCTCGGACACGTGAGGCACGCTGGGATTTTTGGGGGGCTGCCGCACAAAGTCAAAATGAAAGCCGATCGGCTTGTCAATGGACTGGATTGGTGGAACTGTCGTCAGGGTTTCTTCACGTTCCTTTTTTTTGGGGTTTTAATTTTTTTTTTTTGTGATGACAAATAGCTGCAAACGTGCTTGATGGCACACGTTAGGAAAAAAAAAGTGTTTCCAGAAGGCTGCGTAAGATGTGAAGTGTGTTTCCTGTTTTATCAGGTTTGAAAACCACTTTGCCTTTATTGTTTTTTTCTTCTTTTTTTGTTTGTGTCCTTTTGCTTTGAAGACAACAAGGTACAGTTTGGATAAAAAAAAAAAGCCGTTTTGCCGTTTGGCTCCTGAAATTGTGTTAAGATGGCGCATGCTTTGTAGACGCTTGTTTATCATTGTTTTGATGTTCACGTCGAATGACTTGAATGGAGATTTGTACGAACCTCCGGAATGATCCATCATCCTATAAGTGGAAATATCACAGACCAATCAATTGAACACTTGGAATGATTTTTCTTGTGTTCCATCGCCTTTTTTTTAATTGAATGTTTTCTTTTCGACTTTGGTTTTATGCTTTCCTCCAGATTTTTTCTTTGTTTGTTTTGTTTTGTTTTGTTTTTTTCGGGGTTGGGAGGGTGAGCCAGCCTCGACCACGCAGAGATTTAATTTTTAGGAATCGATTTCTCTCTGACGTGATCTATGATGGTTGTAATCATCTGAAAATAACCATAAAACATGAGATTTACTTGAAAATGCTCTTCGATAAATTTGAAGACCAAAATAAAATAGCTGCTGACGTCTTTGATTGTCGCTCGACGTTCTTCTTCGTCTTTATGTCAAACGTAAATGTAACTCATTCACAAATTGATTCGGGAATTGAAAAGATGACATATATATATATATATATATCCCTACTGTCCAGAGGTGGTGGTGCCAGACCTCTGCTATGATAGGTCCCTGCTCCAAGGTTGGAGGGAGCAGAGGACTATTCCCTGAGGACGTGGTCTAAGAAGTCTGTTGTAAGAACGATCCAAATTAAACCTCACCCCACCATGGCGATTTAGTGAAGATATATATATATACATATAGGGCCCAAACTACCAGCAAATTTTTGTTCCGCTGACGAAGCCTCTTGGATGAGAAGCCAAACGTCCGACACCTTCAAAAGAAGTATAGATGACGGCTGAAGAATCCTTTTCATCCATTGATGTAGTCCTAAAAGTCAATATTCTGTAGGTCCTGGAATTCGAGTGACAATGACAAAAACCCTGGCACTGCTTTGGACACTTTTTTTTGCACAGACAGTGAATGAGTTAATTTGATTTGTCTGATTATGGATCCACCGCTACATTTTTGCTTGTGTGTCTTCACATCCAGGTATTGCTTGGTGTTCCTGTGGCTGCACAGTTTCGTAGTGAGGGGGTTCGAGGGGGGGTGGGGGGTTCCTCATTTCATCTCTGGTTACTGTACGTGACCATGTTTGGTAAAACCGCTCGCACAGAATTGTTAGCGAGCCCCTTAAGGTCGCTGGAAGCTTTGGCGTGCGCAAACAGCCGAGATGGCCTCGATCTACGGAGGCTCCCCCTTCCGGAATGTTCATCGGCCAGCTTTTTCTTTTCAATGCGATGCTATGGTGGCCCTTTGATGTTTTTTCATGTCACGGACCGGTTGAGACAAGTCCATGCTCTTTTTTACGAGCTGTCTAGCTAGCTAGCCATTTGCTATCTATTAGCTAGCTATCTAGCTGACTATATATGAGCTATCTAGATAGCTATTGGTTATCTATCTGCCTCGCGCACTCACAGAAAAACCTATCAGCTAGCTAACTAGCTAGCTATTATCTGTCTAGCTTTCTATCTTTGTGAATTACTTCCGGGTTGAGTGAATGCTAGCTGGCTAACTATTACCTATATATTAGCTAGCTTGCTAGCCTTGCTCGACCTCGCCCTGGAGATAGATGTCTTTTGGCAGGAGACCATCCCATCTTGCGAGGGGGTGGGGGAAGGCAAAAATAACGTGACCTCACGAGGTCTTTCTAAAATGGCCATTTTCTACATTTTTAAAATCTAAAATTATGGTTCAATTTTTTTTTTTTCTAAAATGGCGATTTCATACATTTTTTAAAAAAAAAATATATAATGACGATTTTCTTTTTTTTTTCTTCTAAAATGGCAATTTTTGATTTTTTTTTCCATTCTAAAATGGTGATTTTTCTACTTTATTTTTCACAATTATTTCCCTTCAACTGTTAAAAATGTGAATTAGGGTTTAAAAAAAAACGAAATCTGGCCCCCTTTTGCAAAAACTCTCCGCTGGCGTAAAAGCGACTTTTTGACAGTGTTTGCCCACCCCAAAATCCTCTTTGAAGAACGTGTCGGGCGAATGTGTTTTAGTGCCAGTGGAAGGGCAAAACAAAACTGCAAATGATAACAGAGGAATAAAAACACCTTTAACGCTGCTCGTGTTCAGGCTCTTCCAAATCAGGCTTTTAAAAAATACAGACATCGGTGGCAAAGTAGCCTCGAGTCATGATAAATAAAACGTTACAGGAATAATACGAGTGGGCCTCGATATGCAGTAAATACGCACCTAGCAGCTAGCAACCACTCATTTGACAACAACGAGGTTAAAATCTTAGAAAATCGATGTTTTGAAAGGGGAGTAAAAGAAGCCGTTTTCATAAAACAGCAAAACCCTTCACTAAATCGGCATGGTGGGGTGAGGTTCAATTTGGATCGTTTGTACGACAGCCTGCTTAAGCAACATAGGATTAGTAATGCTGATGAGGTGATACCAGAGCAAATAGGGCAATCAGGCCAGTCGTTAGTCAGGACAATAGAAGCACTACTCCCTGCGGCTCGCAGGGAGTAGTCCTCTACTCCCCCCAACCTGAGAGCATGGATCTATCATAGCAGAGTTCGACACCACCACTTTTGGACAGTAGGGATATATATATATATAGAGAGAGAGAGAGGGCCGAAACTACCAGTAAGACTTTAGTTTGCTGACGAAGTTTCTTGGATAAGAAGCGAAATGTCCGACACCTTGAAAGAAGTCCAGATGACGGCTGAGGAAACCTTTTCATCGATGGACCACTCCTGTACGACGGAGAGAGAGCTTACACAGAAATAAAACATTACTCATTACTCACCGGGTCAGGCTACATGCTAAATGCGATGCTACGCAACACATTTCAAGTAGCTCCAAGTAGCCGTTTGGACGAGACGCCGGGGGACGGGGCGGGGGGGTCTGGGCCAACGTAAACAATCGAGACCACCACGCAGTAAATATCACCCCCCCCCCCCCCCCGCCCCACCGCGTCTTGTTATTTTTAGTGTGAGGGATTCCTTTTTCACAAGACATTATTTGTCAGGCGACGACGGGGCCCTCTGGCTTCTGCCGTCATGCCCAAATAAAGCGTCCTTTCCGCAAGTCTGCTGCCTCTTCTTCCATCTCAAATGTTTAGAGGACGCTTGCTTGATGTGCGCGTCTGTGTGTCATCCACGTTCTGTGGAAGTGTCGCGGTTTGGAATTGAAGCGGATTTACAGTACGTGGGATAGGATATGTGAGACAATCTATTTTGGTCAATGGACAGTTTTGTGTTTGCTGGTGAAAAGGATGCTTTGATCCTTTCCTCTTTCATCTAGAATTGCTTCATGTCACAAAGAGGGTACAGCAAGTGCTAAAGATTTAATGACTCTGTGTCTTTGTGTTGTCATGTTATTTTGTTCTTTTGACTTCAAGATGGCGGCGCGAGAGTGACTGCCTTTACAGCAGCTCTTGTATTTTGTTTTTCTACTTCTTCTTTTCCTTTCCTCTTCCTTTCATGACTTTGCTGATGTGAAGTGTCAATTTCTCCACCGTGAGACTACTAAAGCAGCTCCTCTATTTTGTTTTTCTACTTCTTTCTTTCCTTTCTTCTTCCTTTCATAACTTTGCCGCTGTGTTACTTCCGGGTAGAGTGAACGCTGGCACGAATGGCTGCCGCTGCTCACCCGCACACAAAAAAAACATAAGTTCTTATCCCGTGACTGTAGAGTGTCCTTGAGAGTTTTGAAAGGCTCTTCTTCTTGTTCTTCTTGTTCTTCTTGTTCTTCTTCTACTTGTTCTTGTTCTTCTTGTTCTTCTTCTACTTGTTCTTGTTCTTCTTGTTCTACTTGTTCTTCTACTTGTTCTTCTTCTACTTGTTCTTTTTTATTGTTATTATTATTATTATTATTAAGGCTAATCCAAACCATGGGTTCATAAAGGATCAAATAACATATTTTTCTCCACTTTTTTTATTCAGTCCATCTCCTCTGAAGCCTTTCAAAATAAAGTGTCAGGTGGATGTCTCTCACCCCAAAAAAAGGAGCTCCGCCATTGACCAATTCCCTTTCAATTCAAAGAGATAATTTGCTTTTTTTAAAAGATAATTCACCCCAGACACGTGCGTCGTATATAACAAGGTGGAAGAGCGAGACAGGCGAGGCGTACATGGAGCGACATAAGCGAGGCTAGCAGAGGAGAGTCCACCGCAGCATCGGTGCCAAATATGGACTCTTGGTCTCAAGAATCAATTGTTGACAGCCATAAATTGTCAAATGATTTCATGGCATCCAGCAAACGCACGCCCATCCATCAACTTTGCTGCAAGAAATTCTTTATGAAATGCGCACGTTATAAGCAGTGTTTGAAACTTATGAGGAAAACGTTAGCGGACACCAGGGCAGACAACTGTGAAAAGTTGCCTGCCAGGCCATAAAGTTGCCTGCCCCATTTTTTTTACAACTTGAAACACAATAAGACGACTAATACAGTGATACCTTGGCTTATGAACTTAATTGGTTCCCAGACAGTGTGTGTAAGGCGAAAAGTGTGTATCCCAAAAACTAATTTCCCATAGGAAACCATTATAATGACAATAATCCGTTCCCATGTCCCCATAAAACATCATTTTCTAATTTTCTAAGCCTTAAAACTACGCAAAATATACCTTATTTTATGGATAATAAATGTTGTATGGTATTGTAATGAAAGAAATAAACTACTGTATAATAAAGTCGTTTTGTTGACCTTTGTGATGGTCGTTGATGGTTTGATGGAATGAATTCTCATTTTTCTATGTACCATCCGTCCACATTTTCCCCCTCCACTGTATTGGATTGGCATGTCGCCCGTGTGTCTGCAAGCGACAAACAAAAGCGAGAGTAGGGGGGAGGGTGAATCATGCCCTCTCTGGGGTGCCACCTCGACTGTCACTCTGCCCCGCAAACCCCCCCCCCCCCCCGCCCCCCTTGAATCGGCTGCATTCCTTCCACCCTCAGCCGCCTGTTTGGGTATGTGCGTGCGTGCGATTGAAACTGGGGAGAGAGAAGAGGTCAAAGGGCATCCTTTGTAAAATAAATTAATACAATAAAATAAAATCAAAGGAAATATAATAATAATAATAATAATAATACATTTCATTTCTAAGCGCCTTTCAAAACTTTCAAGGTCACTTTACAGTCACAGGATTAAGTTTTCTGTGGGTAAGCAGCGACAGCCAAACGCACCAGCATTCACTCAACCCGGAATAACTCAAATAGATCGAAAGTTAGCTAGCTTGCTAATAGATAACTCATAGATATCTAGCCCGCTAGTTAGATAGCTAGCAGATAGCTAGCCAGGAAGCCACCTAGATAGCCAGCCAGATAGCCAGTTAGACAGCTAGCCAGATAGCTAAATAAATAGCCAGCTACATAACCAGCCGGGTAGCCAGCTAACAGATAACTAATAGATAGCTAGCTCGCCAGCTAATAGACAGCCAACACAATTGAAAGATTTCAGGCTTGGTCTGGTCCATTTGAATTAAAATCAGAAGCGTCAGGCATGCTTGCATTACCTTTAACGTGATTACAAGCAAAGAAACATATTTGTCCAGATGAGTATTGTTTTATATGGAGGAAAATGAGGTAATTAATTCTAATTTCCAGTATTCCTAATTCACAGTGCGTATTTTAGAAACTGTTCATGAGCTCCAAAATGATTCCTTATTATATGTAACGCAGTACCGTATGAACGCAAGCGCGAGAATAGTTTGAAGGCTTCACAGAGGGAAAATCTGGAGCCAAGATTCAAACAGAGTAATTTTACTTTATTTGAATGTTATTGTGCCAATGACCATTTTATAGTTGAATTATTTCCGGGTGGAATGAACGTTGGTTCGAATGGCTGCCGCAGTTTACCCGTCGAAAAACTTATCGTGTGACTGTAAAGTGTCATTGAGAGTTTTGAAAGGGGGTTATAAATTAAATGTATTATTATTATTCCAAAGCACTATCGGTTTGTGCCTTTCTTTATTCGTTTGTATTTTTTTAAACAAAGTAAATAAATATTCGTTATTTTTAAACACGACACTGCACTTTCGCGTATTTCTATCATGGCATACTATCGCCGTAATAAAGAGAAATCTCAGTTTAGAGGCTGACCATCCACCGACATGACATGTTGATTTAACAATACACATTTATATCTTTTGTCTTCTTATGACATAACTCGACCAAAGCGTATCTCGACATGAGCGCAAAGCATCCCCGAAGTGGAAAAAGTGAGCGATTGGATCGAATACCAAAACGATGACATCATCGGTATGGACGAAGAAGCCGCTCGGTGATTGGACAGCCGCCTCGACCAATCACGTTGCGAGGCCATTGGGAATCGTTTAAAACACATTCTGAAAAGTGTCGGAAAGTTTGCTTCCTCGCTTCGGAACCTGGTCCAAACGGAACGGCTCCGAATAAAAATCAGATACTTACGGATTAGTCGGGAACTTTCCCGTCTGCTTTGCTTTGTACTTTTGTTTTGTGCTGTGCCGGACTCTCGCGAGCCTGACCCTGCGCGTCCATTTTTAAAGCTCGACCCCCTCCGCTTTCATTGTAAATAGACTCGAGCAAGTAGCAGCACCATGTCACAACATTTCAGAAGTGGACCAGCCTTTGGACTTTCCGCCGAGGTCAAGAGTAAGGTAAGATGTTGTTTTTCTAAAAAATACTTTTAGGCATGATGAATATTCGGAAACACCGAGTGTTTAAAAAGAGTTCGTCGATGATGATGATGCATTTCCACTTGGACCCAAATGCTTGGACTGTGCACAGTGTCTGTCAGGGGTTGGTTGGGTAACGATTTGCTCACGCCGTTTGGACAAAAAGTAATTCAAAAACTTTTAACTATTTCAATGTACTCTGTAAGTAAGTGCTTAAAAAGTTGAGTGAGAACCATGATTGTTATCAGGTTGAAATTCTCCTTTCATTTATGGCTGTTTAACTCATTCGCTACCAGACGTGTGCGAAAATGTGTCAGCTCCATTCCAGCACCCACAGAATATTGAGTTTTAGGACGATAAACATTCAATGCAGTGTTAGAAACCTTAGACTATTCTTTTGTCAGGAAAAAAAGAGTTAATTCTTAATGGCCATGGCCAGCGCTTTATTGGCTCCCAAGCATGAAAAACACAACAAATTGGGAATTGCGTTCTGTCATATTTTCAATCTCCGAATCAATTTGTGAATGGCAGTGAACGAGTTAAAAAATATTCCATACCAGATTGAATGAGAACCATGATTGTGATCGAGTTGAAATTCTCCTTTTATTGATAGCTGTTTAATTAATGTGCGGCCATTTAAATAAGTCAATTATTTGTATTTTGACGGTATGCCAAATTTGCTTTCCAATTAAAAATACGCTTCTTCTAAAACAGCCTGACACAAAAGAATTTATCACACCAAAAATGTCCGAAAAGCCATTTGCCAAGAAATACTGTGCCTATATCATAATCAATAAACTGTCAATGGTCTTTCGGATTGGAAATAATAACTCAAAGGAGCAAATAATTGCAAATGTGGGAAGTAGGGGGGCGACATTCCAGTCCAAAAGTGTTCTAAATTTGTTTTAATCTTGATTGGAAATGATGCTAGAAATGACCAAGATTGTGTAGAAGTTTTTCCAAGATGGCGTCATGCACGTGAACGACTTCCAAAATGGTCGTCAAACAATATTCTGTCGTCAACTTCCAATCAGCGCGATTCCATAACAAGGCAAGCTGCTTTGTTGACCATTGTATGTTGCTACGAATAATAATAATACATTTCATTTCTAAGCGCCTTTAAAAACTCTCAAGGACACTTTACAATCACAGGATATTTTTTTCTGCGGGTGAGCAGCGGCAGCCACACGCGCCAGCATTCACTCAACCTGGAAGTAACAAAGGTAAAAAATAATAATAATAATAATAATAACAAATAATATGACGACACAAAGACACAGAGTCATTCATTCTTCAGCATTTGCTATACCCTCTTTGTGACATGAAGCAGTTCTAGATGAAGGAGGAGAGGATCAAAGCGTCCTTTTCAGCAGTGGATCAGGGAGGTCATGGTGGAATGTGCACGTCTATTACAAGCTAAATGTTGAAAGCAAACACACAGCTGTCGCATCCATCCACCAAAAGAGATTGGATTGATTCAGACATAGCACTACTGAAGGCCTAGTCATGAAATCCACGGCCTGCCACTGTATGTATATAGCAAAAAATAGATCGATAAAAAAAATCATTTTATTTTCATATTGAAAACATATTTGGTAGTGAATGGGTGGAGATGGGAAGGGAAGCGCTAGCGAGCAAAGCATCTGACCTTGGGCGAGTAGAAGGTCAAACTGTAGCCGTTTTAGCGGCTATCGCGTCGTCATTATCGTCCGGCTGCATCCGGATGTGCGCGTTGTTGTTCTTTGTGGCGATCAAAGAGGCTTTGTTGCCATGTCAGAGTTATTTTGATGTGCTGACGCCGTCCTCCGACAGTCGGATGGTACGTTCCAACATGGTGAAGTCAAGAAGGACGAACACGGAGAGTGACGGGGAGGAACCAGCAGTCATCAACAAACGACCTTTTAAGGCGTGACCGCTGCCCTCCGTCGGAACTTGACAAAGTTTGTTTAGCTTCAATCGTTGACACGGAAGTCAACAATGACAAACCGCTGTCCAGACGGAAGACAGAGGGACACCCACCGGCTTGCCCACGTCCAGACATTTACTCATTTAGTTAAGTTATTGCCAAGGGCAACGCTAAAGGAAATCCGACGGAATTTGGCGTATTACAATCTGGAATTCTATTCGCACAATTTGGATGGGGATCGATTTTTGTGAGAATAATTTATTACCGATTTATCTAGCTGGCTATCTATTAGCTAGCTAATCTCGCTATCTAGCTGGCTACCTATCTAGCTGGCTACCTTGCTACATATCTATTTGATAACTAGCTGTCTAGCTGTCTACCCCAACTAGCTATCTATATGATATCTATTAGCCAGATAGCTAACTTTATATCTATTTAAGTTATTCCGGGTTGGGTGAACGCTGGCGCGTGTGGCTGCCGCTGCTCACCCACAGAAAAACTGATCCTGTGACTGTAAAGTGACCTTGAGAGTTTTGAAAGGCGCCTAGAAATGAAATGAATTATTGTTATTATAAATCAGTACAAACTCTTAAGACACAGGTGTCAAAATCAAGGGCCGTGGGCCAAATCTGGCCCACCGCGTCATTTTATTCGGCCCACGAAAGCAAATCAGACTTGTGAAATTTCATGATGCTTGCTAAAGTCCCAACCCAAATGTCAAATTGTCGTATGTAAACCACAATAAGTGTCATTACTCTTGATTTCAGATGATTCACAGTGGTGTTCCATCATTGCCTGCAAGGCCTTCTCTGCTGGCCTCAAAATACCTGAATCGCAGACTACTGAGAATTATATTGCGTCCGTGAATTCTTATGAAATGATTCCTGATTGGTTGGAAGTGGGCGACGCCATAAAACGGAGACAACTGAATTCCCCCCCGTGCTGACTTGTGTCTCCATTAGGCTGAAGGCTGTAAATGGGAATACAGTACTCGCAAAAAAAGCCAGACTGAGGCAGTGAGAAATATGAGCTTGGCCGGTCGACAAGGGAAGAGTAGGTTAGTCGGAGGGGGAATCAGGGGGGGGAGCGTCTGGGAAAGCTGTTGCTCCCAAGTTTGGTGTGATCCCGTGGAAGCGACGCCATCCTCAATCCCTTCAGCTTGGAAAGGTTGCTTCTGTTAGCCACGGATGTCAGACGTTCACGACTTTGCCATGACAACGTCCGGGAAACGGGGATGTGAAATTTCACAGAACTTCAAAGTCAAAGTTAGCTTTATTGTCAAATATGCTAATATGCATGACATATAGACATAGAGGGAAAAAATCATTTGCACACTGCAAGAATCAAGACAAGACCCTCCGCACCCTGCCCACCACCTTTTCCTGCGATTTCCCCAAACCGATCCATGTGTGCCAAATCCAGCAGACATTTATACAGCTTCTTCCCCCGTCGCCATTAATTCTCTTAAAAAGTCACCCAAATAGCACTTTATCATAATAATAATACATTTCATTTCTAAGCGCATTTCAAAACTCTCGAGGTCACTTTACAGTCACAGGATCAAGTTTTTCTGTGGGTGAGCAGCGGCAGCCACACGCGCCAGCGTTCACTCAACCCGGAAGTAACTCCAATAGATAGAAAGCTAGCGAATTTTCGGTGAATGTGTTTTTTTCCCCCGAATGGTTTTGGGGGAAAATCACCTCTTTTCTGTCCTCAGTTGGCAGGAAAATATGACCCACATATGGAGGAGGCGCTCAGGCTTTGGATTCAAGATGTCACCAGCAAGAAGATTGGAGACAACTTTATGGAGAGTCTGAAAGATGGCGTCCTGCTCTGCGAGTAAGTGAGCTTTTGCCATACTGCTCCGATTACCAAAAAAAAAGTTGGATTCCCGTGACTTATTTTCACACGGACGCTACAATTTCCGTGCGGTGTTTTCATGTCTTTCCGTTTTCTTTGTAGACTTATTAATGTTCTCCAGCCGGGATCGGTGAAAAAGATCAACCACTCCAGTCAAAATTGGCACCAGGTAACGACAGACCCCGCCCCCATTGTTATGTCATATGTCATTTTTACGATTCAAATGTTTTTGTTTTTTAAAATATGCTAAATATTGTATTGTATTGTCATTTTTTTTTTCCTTTGACTAATTGAAATGGACTTTGTCCTCCCTCAGTTGGAAAACATCGGCAATTTTGTCCGCGCCATCACCGAGTTCGGCCTGAAACCTCACGACATCTTCGAGGCCAACGACCTGTTTGAGAACGTCAACCATACTCAGGTCCAGTCCACCCTCATCGCCCTGGCGGGAATGGTGAGGGCAACCCCAGCCTCGAATAATAATCATGTGAAAACTTTGATATATTATCCTTGGAAAATGTTGACATATATTTCTATATTATATTTGGAAACGTTTTTTCATTCATTGGGGGGGTGCGCCTTATACACCGGAAAATACGATAAATACATTTCAGCGAGCCATTCTGTGTTTGCTTTTTTTTAGTTTAATTTCAGCTATCTTAAGCATGTGTTTTGGTTGATTTGAAACACAAACTACAAAATTGAAAATTGAAATTCACTTTTTGTAACACTTTAATTTTCTTTTTTTGTAACAGTTGAAAAGAAGGGATTTTTTTTGCTGTTTGTCGCCATTTTAGGGGAAAAAAAATTAAATCGCCATTTTAGAAAATAATAAATAAATACATACATAAAATCACCATTTTAGAAATGTTGAAAAAATGAAATAAAATCACCGTTTTAGATTTTTTTGGGTAAAAATCACCATTTTGGAAAATAAAAAATAACTAAATAAAATTGCCATTTTAGAAATGTTTTGAAAAAAATTTAATCAAATTAAAATATATATATTTTTTTAATATAAAAATCACCACTTTCTTTTTTTATGTAAAAATCGCCATTTTGGAAAATTGCGGGGGCTCATTTAGTCAATTACTTTTTTTCAAATTTGCTGTTCCTAATGGAGCCTCCAGATAGCAGCACTTAGCACACACAGCTAACAGCGCTACTGCCCAAAATATTCATTCTACATGCCGACGAGACGTTATTGATTTTTTTTGACGGCGACTGTGGGCCGAATGAAAATTGACCACGGACCGCATTTGGCCCCCGAGCCACACTTTGGTAAAATTCAAAAGCTAAATTGTCTGTTAACAATATTCCACACGGAATTCAAAGCCTTTTTTTGTGTGTAGGTGTGGCATCCTCCTATTGATGCCTCCGATGGGGAGGGCACAGCAGGGGGCTGCTGTTGTGATTACGGCCTAGCGTGACTAGCGAACGACCATCCCGCATTAAAATCGCTATGGTGGCAAAACAACTCATTAGGACGATTCTTCCAGGGGAATGAGACAATCTATGGGGGTATCAGGGCATTGTTTTAATCCAACGAGATGCTTCGAACCTCCTCCTCTGTTTCAAAACTGTTTTTGTGTGTTCGGAATTTGGACGTTGGCGGTGCTTTCTGTTCGAAATGCAAATAAGCGGTTGACCCCCAAAGAGCTGCTTGCTAGCATTTGCGCTATGTGCTTGTGTAAAGTTGACCTCTTTCCCCCGTCGAGGTCATTGCACTCCTCGCGGGAATGTATAAACAACTTTACTACAAAGTTTGCTTCTCTGGGGGTTTGTTTTTGGGGTTATCCTGCTTTTTTTTTTGTGGGTGAGGGGGGATGGTGAGTTTGGAATGCAAAATGCTTCGGTGAGGATGAAGCAAATCATGAAGAATGACCAGCAAAAAAAAAATACAATATATATATATATATATATATATATATATATATATATATATACACACACACACACATATATGTAACATCTGACTTATGACCGAGTTCGGTTCCGACCAAACGGTCGTAAGTCGAAACGGTCGTAAGTCGAAATTCATTCAAAATGTTGAATAGAGACTCGGAGGCTAAATGACACGCAAACTACCCCCTCTGGTGCCATCACACAGTTGATTGCTGTGCGAGTGTGTGACATGCTGCCTGGCCAAAATTGTCCTACGCGTTGCCAGCCTGCTAGTGCGTTGCGGTGCCAGGTGTAGATTTTTTTTTTTTTTTTTTAAATATGGTCTGGAGGTCATGGTCGTAAATACGGGTGGTCGTAAGTTGAGCTGGTCGTAAGTCGGATGTTACCTGTAGATATAGATTCAAAACGCATCACTGCAGTCATTGAAAAATAAAAATAATCAATCAGATATGGGCAACTGTGTATCAATCACTGTCATTTGTCGTCAGGCTAAGTCGAAAGGCTTCCAGTCCAAATACGACATCGGGGTCAAGTACGCCGAGAAACAGCAGCGTCGCTTCGCTCCAGAGAAACTCAGGGAAGGACGCAACATTATTGGCTTGCAGGTAAGGCAGCAACGCCATTTCACGCTAGGTCCTTTTCACCAATGGCAGTGCTCACACACACACACACAATTGAATGCTAATGAATAGCGCTCAAACGGATTTACAGTAATTCCCGCGATAGGTGAAAATCTGCAAACTAGGGACCCTTCCGAGACATGTGCTACTTTTTTTTGTATAATTCCCCGTTTTTGGTGGTTATTGGGGACCAGAAGCCACCGCGATAGCTGACAATCCGCCGAGTACGGATCTTTTCGCCGAGACGTGCTGCTTTTTTTATATATAATATAAAGCCAATCTCCATCTGTCTTTCTTGATGGTGGTCCTCATCACCTCCAGATGGGCACCAATAAACTCGCCAGTCAAAAAGGGATGACCTCTTACGGCACCAGGCGCCACCTTTACGACTCCAGGATGGGCATGGACAACCCGATGGACCAGTCCACCATCAGTCTACAGATGGGAACCAACAAAGGAGCCAACCAGGTGAGCACACGCCACGTTTTTCTCGGCTGACGGCCTTCGTTTTTCATGCCGAATCACGGTTGATTTTTTTTTTTTTTTTTTTTTTCATGTTCCCCCCCAGTCTGGTATGACGGCCCCCGGAACCAGGAGGCACATCTTTGACAAGAAGTTAGAGCTGGAGAACTGCGACACCACCACCATCTCGCTTCAGATGGGCACCAACAAAGTGGCGTCGCAGCAAGGCATGACCACCTACGGCCTCCCCCGCCAGGTTTACGACAACAAGTACTGCGCCAACCCCGCCGAGACCTTCTACAACAACGGCAGCGAAGACCACTTTGATGGCTACAACCAGTACTCTGACTAAGGAAAACCACTAGCAGCCTCAAAATCCTCCTCTTTGCTAAACCTTCGACAAACAACCACCACTTTGTGATGCGCGACTCCCCCCTAGACTGTTATTTAAACACTGATTTGATGCCATTATTGCTTCCAGTCTGTCTTTTCCTAATTATTATTATTATAATTGCTGTTTTTTTTACTCTTGGGAGCTATTTTGTCTTTCCATGAGTGTTTACTTCACGTCCTAACTTTGATCCTGCGTTGGGCGCCACCACCCCAACTGTTATGTCATCACTACAAGAGTGACCCAGACACACAAGAGGTTGATTTTCAAGATACATATTTGCTATTTCTAGATCTTAATAGAACATTATATTCCTTATTACTCAGTCGTACAGGAGTGATCCATTGATGAAAAGGTTTCTTCAGCCGTCATCTGCACTTCTTAGAAGGTGTCAGATGTTTCGCTTCTCATCCAAGATGCTTCTTCAGTGAACAAGTCTTACCGGTAGTATCGGCCCTATATATATATATATATATCCCTACTGTCCAGATAGGGCTGATACTACCGCTAAGACTTTAGTTCGTTGAAGAAGCATCTTGGATAAGAAGCGAAACGTCCCGTCCGACACCTTCAAAGTAGTACAGATGACGGCTGAAGAAACCTTTTCATCGATTATATTCCTATGTTGAAATTCCAAGACAGAATTTGGCTCATGGACATATGACCCCCCCCCCCCCCCCCCCCCCCACTCCCTCATTGGTGCTACTGACCACTATGAAATTTCAACAGGCCCGAGGAGGCGACCCTTCCTTCTTCCTTTGTGGGCGTGATTGACAAGTGTGAAGGAGGCGCAGTCGATGGACGTTTTTCGTATGTTTCCGCTTTTCAAATGAGCCAAGATTCCAGATCCAAAGTGATTCAAGTCCACGCGGTGAGTTTGGAATGTTAATTATCGTTAGTTAAAGTACAAATTGGACAGCGTTCCAAATGCCGGGTGACCTTTCCCAGTTTTGATGCTTTTTTTGTTCCAATTCGCCATTCCCAAACTTTATTTGAAATGTTAAGAACGCACGCTTTCTCTTTCTATTTTATTATTTTTTTTTTTATTTTGAAGATGACATATCGTATTGCTGTAACTCACCAAATGTCTTTGAATGTAACGTTGCTATTTGTGCCACAAAGCTGCTGCTGGTATTTTTAAGAAATAGGGAATATACATACAGTACGTGCACACTTTTTTGGGGGGGGAGGTTGGAATGCATATTTCAGATGGCGTTAAATATTATCGTGATTTTTGCAGTCGGCGTGCTCAAATCGCTCGCCTAGTTTTAAAAAGTGTCACCCAAGACAAAAAAGCACCTGAAACAGAGTTGTCAGTCAACTCTTAACATTCCTTCCTTTAATTGGTTAAAATGAATTTCAGCATTTTTTTAAACGGCGCATTGACTTGATTTGTGCAATTTAAAATGCATTAAAGTGTGAAGTCCGTGGTTAAAAAAATGTCACGTGTCCGAGAGTAGGCTGTGTTATGACGATTTTTAAAATGTCTTTTTGTTCTGGCTTTCACTACAATATGACAGTTGTGCAATAAAAACACTTGAAAAGTAAAATTCTGATTTATTGTACTCATCGCAACACAAAGGAAATGGAAAGGATATGATTCTAAAAAAAGAATGTATTTTTGCTTGTAAATTCCATTCAATCTGTTATCTAGCTAGCTACCGAGCTATCTATTTGCTATTTTTAATAATAATACATTTCATTTTTAAGCTATTTATTAGCTGGCTATCTAGCTAGATATCTAGCTAGCTATCTAATGGCGATCTACTAGCTGTCTGGCTGGCTACTTGCTATCTATTAGCTATCTAGGTAACTATTTATTGGCTATCTATTAACTAGCTAGCTAGCGATCTATTTGAGTTACTTCTGGGTTAGCTATATTTGCTAGCTATCTAGCTAGCTATTTGGCTAGCTATCTAATGCGATCTACTAGCTGTCTGGCTGGCTACGAGCTATCTGGCTATTTATCTATTAGGTATCTAGGTAACTATTTATTGGCTATCTATTAGCTATTTAGCTAGATTTCGATCTATTTGAGTTACTTCCGGGTTAGCTATATTCACAAGGTATTAGCTATCTATTCGCTAGGTATTAGCCATCTGTTTGCTATGTATTAGCTATATTCGCTCGGTATTAGCTATCTATGCGCTAGCTATTAGCTATCTATTCGCTAGCTTTCTATCTATTTGAGTTACTGTGGAGAGAGTAATAGGCTATCTATACAGTGATGAAAATATCATGTTACCTGTCAATTCAATGTCAAGTCCAAAGTGATAAATAAAAAATACCAAAACATACGGGGTAAAATAGCTGCGTGGAAGAACATTCAGTAATATGGAATGCCGGGTTCGACACACACACACACACACACACAAAAAAACAAATATTAAGTACCCATAAATCTAAATGACAGTAAATAAAACACGATGTATAACCATCACGTGTGTCCGCCATATTGGATGTGGCAGATCTTCCCGAGCAAACTCCCGTATTTCCTTCCATTCATGATACATTCCATTAGATAGATGTTAATACATTTGAGAAACCGGTATGACACTTAAAAAAAACATCTGTTGATTGTAAACTTTTACTCCAGTAGTTCATTTGAAAGGTTTTGAATTGGGCACATTTAAAAAAACACAGTAGTCGTTAATTAATTTGCAAATTTGATATTGCACTCCAGTGCAATTAAAAACCATTAATCAGTCCTGCCTTGAAAAGCTAATCCCGAGACATTTGATTTTAAGTGTAAAACGCTTGCTTCGTCTCTAATAATAATAATAGTAATTATTATTATTATTATTATTATGATTATTATCTAAGAGGCAAATACATGATCCGCTCCACTTCCAATATGGCGCCAAAGTTGATTCAGCATTCATGGTAGCATTTCTATTAAAAAAAAATGATTATCTCTGGTGCTAACGAAACAACAATTTGTTGAACCAGTTGAAAGGTGAAGAAATGATCACTGATTGGCTGCTTCACACGCATCGATCCAGTCACTATAAACATCCACTGGTTCCGACAGATCTAGTGGGGGAGGAGGGGGGGAAATTAAGGAAATTATAAATGTTGACGATAATAAATCTTGAAATTATTCATTCGTAAGTGTGAATGGAATGAATGGCAGCTCTAGTGTGCATGACTTTGAATAGGATACACGTTATAGGTGTCTGGAACTCCTCCAAGCAAACGCTGCATGAAATGATTCCCGTGTTTCGTGTTCGCTCCCTGAAAATAAAAAAACATATTTGTCAACATTGCGCTTTCAAAGCCATTTTCAGATAAACTCACATTTTCACATCGCAGGATTTCTCGTGGTTACAAAACGGGCACGTGAATTGGGTGTCCAAGTTGCCTGTCATTTTTTTCTTGGGAGGAGGCTTTCGCTTGGATTTTCTGCGCCCCATTTTTTTATTGCCCTGCGGTGGAGAAAGAATCAGAATCAGAAAACCTTTATTCGTCACACAATGGGGACATTTGCATTGTGCTAAAAATGTTCAATAATAATTCATCACACATTTTCTAAGACCATATTAAAGTGCATTCAAATAGCTTTCAAATGATGTCTAGATTATTGTTCTATGACAAATAATAAGGAAATAATGGAATTTTTAATTTTCGAAATATGAGGGGATTTTCTGCCTGTAATTACACACTTAAAACAATGAAAATCTGTGACCGAACATCTGAACACGGTCACTATTTTAGTTATTTAAGTTATTAATTGGAATGATTTAGCGATCCTTTAGTTGAATTTATATTAAATCATCTGTATTCTACAGTATTTGATGTCTAAAGCGAAATATAAGTGACAGAATAGCAAATATCAACGATCGAATGCAGGCAGATTTTGGTCAGAAATCCAAAATGGCTGTCTTTAAATACAAGGAAAGAAAATTGCGAGCTCTAGAAATATATATGCTAATGCTTGTTTTTGCTTGAAACTTGGCAGTTATCGAGAAAAATATATATTCTACCACTTCTATGAGTTATAGAAATACAATTTACTCAACATTATAAACTGTAGTGTTAGCAAAAAGAGCGTCAACTTCAATCAATTTTTTTCTCGTTGTCGTATTGGGAAATTTCAAGAAACAACATGGAGGGAAACTTGTGTAATACGTCATCATAAACTGCATATCTTGTAAAATACCACCAAAAACGATTACGTACTTCACAAAAATGCAATATAGGTCGCTGTAGCGTACCTTAATATTTCTGTCATTGAAGTGACAACAGAAACAATGAACCCAATGGTTCTGCATAGTACTGTATGTTGCGTGTGAGCAACTTTGTATGAATTGACGTATGACTTGTTTATTAACCATAACAATGACAATGGAACTTGGTAAAAACACGCTTTGGCTCGTTTAATTTTCTTTCCAGAATAATTTAGAACTTGCTTGAAATTTCAGGCACATATCTTATTTGCACACAGCTGACTTGACTGTTATTATGAAATGTGCATACGCCACCCACTAGACTGCTAATAAACTAACGCAGCATTCGCAATATAAAAATATCAACATTTAGCCATTTGTCAACTAAAGCGAAAAAAAGTCAATGGCTAGCGACTTCAAATATGGAAGCGTCGCTACGACAATGATTATGCGATGATGATTTTTGAATGGTTCATCCGGAATGACTGAAATAGCGTTACGTGAACCACGCGTGCTATCGTGCGTGATCGTAGCATAGCTATTTGTTATTTGTGGGATGAGAAATATGAATTCAATCGATGCGTGCTTCTTAATGTTTAAAAAAAGATGCAGATTCAACATCACTGGGCAAAGCTTTATTAACACGCTAACAAACGAGTAAACTGCGTTATGCAAGAGCTGGTTAGCAGCATTGTTTACGAATCGAAATACGATAGAAAAAAAAAACGTACCTTCGAAAATAATTTGCAGATTAATGATATTGATCCGTGGGTTTGATATCAATTGCGTGAAAATGATTATTTGGAGAAATCCACGAAAAACACATATTTCTTTGAATCCGTGTTTTACCAACCGCTAACTGGCGTGCCCCCCCCCTCTCCGCGGTGACGTAAGTAGGTCTCAAAATTAGAATCAAAATGAATGTTATATTCACAATGCTCTGAAATATTTAATATCGTACACATCGCGGAAGTGGTTGAATTCAATTTCATAAATGCTGTCACGTGACAAAGAAACAAATATGAATCTAAAAAAAATCATATCGCGGAAATTCTGATGAAAAAGATCGCCGGTATATAACGTGTATTTGTTATGAAATATGATTATATATATATGTTACATTGATATAATTATTTGCCTCGTGACTATGTCGATAAATATTCATTTTGTCAAATTAGGTCTAAAACGTTGCTCGATGAGACCCGTAGTAATGGGCGTGGTTCACATATCTTGCCAGAAAACGATTGGCTAACGTCACGCCAGAAGGACGACACCGGAAGTCAGTGGCACTTGTCGCAGGATTCATAACAGTAACTCCGGAGCACGCTTGTAAAGAAGGTATTTACCGTTTTTTGTTGCTATCGACCAAAAAAATATCATTCGAATTTGTACCGTGCTTGTGTCAACCAAATTATGAAAAAAAACATGTTATCCGTCAACCAGGCCAACATTCGGGGAAACTACAGCACCCCGGCTATCTAACCAGACCACCTTGTCCCTGATACGGATCTGCTGTTGCATTTTGAAATAAACAAAACGCCTCTGAAAAGTGACAACACGACCTGAGATCTGACATGTTAACTTGCTAACATGCTAACATGTTGATTTTTTTTTCGTCAATATTTGGTACGCTGTAAAAGAAAGAAGCCTTGTTCTCCCTCACTGGAGGAAACTACAACATCCGGGCTATTTAACCACATCACCCTCATATTTTCATTCCTTGTGGATGAACTTTCTCTCTTTTCAATATTTACTGTATGCAGACTTCCTCGGGCATCACTATGGCAACCGAGGGGGATCCTTCCGACTTGGTCAAAGTGTTACACCTCCTGGTGCTTTCGTTCACTTGGGGAATGCAGATCTGGGTCTCCTTCATTGGAGGTAAGCGTCGTCAAAGAATTAGGGAGTTTTTTAGTGCATTGGTCTTTTTTTCCCTAATATTTTCCATCTGGTCGGTCTCTGCAGGTTTTGCTTTGGTGTGGCAGGTGACTCGGCATACTTTTGGCCTAGTGCAGAGTAAACTCTTCCCGGTTTATTTCTATTGTCTGATGGGAAGCCATTTGGTCAGTCTGGCAATTTATGCCGTGTATCATCCAAGAGAGCTGCTGGACACGCGTGAAACGGTGCAGGTAAAGCGTCGCATTAGCATAGGCAGCGCTGGAACTTTTTGTGGTTTTTTTTTTTTTTTTTTTTGGAAATGCAGCTCTTGAATTGGACAACAGACACCATTTGTTTGTTTCCTAACTGACATCAGAAAAAAACGTTTGATAGCATCTAAAATAGCCAAAACACGCAGGCTGATATTTTTTAGTCAAATGCAAAACACCAAGAAAAATGACTTCAAGTGTCCCAAAACTGCCACAAAATGAGCTCAAAACTGGGCAGATTCAGAAAGTCCCGCCCCCTCGTTCGTGATGTCACTATTGGTCACACACTGCCTTGCTCCAGAATCAAAACAATGGCTTCAGAGAGTTCAGATTCGGAGAAGATGCTTTCTTGTTACTCATCCAGTTATGAATATGATTCAAATTGTTCTGAAGAGGAAAGCATAAATGTTTGCAATCGATGAAAGAAGTCCTTCCGTATCAATTCGAGCCGTCTGGACTCCAATGTAGCGCCCAGAAAATGCACAAGATGGCGCACAAGCTCCGTTGGAAATGGGCTGACTTGTCCATTGGGAATTTGTGTCAACTTACACCTTCTTTATGCGTGTTACTGCAATTGGCTGCGACACACAACGATTCACCATCGCGTTATTTCTGTAGTTTTCCTTCTAATTTCGCCATCAACACTGTGTTTTCAGACGAAAAAAAGTACCCAAAATGCATTGTGTGTCACTTTCTCAGTCACGGGCGTTCCCTCCGTGACGTCACTTAAGGCATCGTCTTCAGCTGGAAAACAAGACTTCCATAATATTCAGCGCGAGTCTTAAAACGTAAAAAAATCTAGCTCCATGCGGTGAAATCTTTGTAAAATGCGCTCAGTAGAAGTCATTTGAAGTCATTTTACAAATTATGGACACAAATTGCCCGGAGGTGTCGGTTGTCCTTTAAATGTCCTTCACGTGGTTTTGGATTTTGTTCCTTTTGCAGATGGCCTTCTATTTTACGGCATTGGTGACGGCGGGTTTGAACGCTTGGTGGTTTGGTCCGGCAGCCACCGAGGTGATGTTCCTGATGAGGGCAGTGGAGACGGAACACGGTCTTGGGAACCAAATCGGACTGGGCGCCCAAAAGGAAGCCTACGCCAAACTTAAAGAGCAAGATCCCAAGTACAAAGCTTACAAAAGAACTTTTGGCCGCTACCACGGGTTGACCAACCTTTGTAACCTGATAGGAGTCATCTGCACTGCAACTAACCTGATCTACACTGCTTTCAATCTATCTACGATCTAGTCTGATTGGGTACAATTACAAAATGCACAGTACAGTGATACCTCGGTTTACGAATGCTTTAGCTAATGAACTTTTCGCCTTACGAATGTGAAATTCGCGAGAATGCAATCTTGGCATACAAACTATTTTTCGGGAAACACACGGAGCGCCACAATGAGTGATGTGTCGTTCGCCAACGAGCCCGTTCTCCTAACAAGTAAATGGCAGCCAGTGAGGGGGGACGGTTACAGAAACACAGTTACAAATAAAAATAGATAGTCACACGACAGAGAGTGAGAAAATGGATAGAAAACAGTGAAATTTGGACTTGTTTCAACTTTATTGATAGTTGAAAGGCAGAGTGTAGACTGCAAGGTTAAAATATCCCATCAATCAGGCTACACAAATAAGCCGCACTCGGATATCGTCAAGAGGCAACCTGGAAGTTCGTCATCCATTGATGATTTCACGGCAAGCCACAGATGCTTTGAGAACTTTGAGCGTCGTACAGGGATTCACAGTGTCATTCGTCATGGTGAGGCAGCCAGTTATGACGATAAAGCGGCCAAAGCTTATAAGGAATCATTCCTCAAGATGGTGGAAGAAGGCGACATTCCTCATCAAGTGTTTAATACTGATGAAACCGGCCACTCCATTCCATCAAGCCATCACCATCACAAAGGTAAATAAAAATACTTTATTTTATTATACTGTACAGTTTATTTATTTCATTGCAATACTATAGCACTATTTATTATACATAAAATAAGGTATATTTTGTGTAGTTTTAAGGCTTAGAAAATTGAAAATGATGTTTTATGGGGACGTGGGAACGGATTATTCTCATTTTAATGGTTTCCTATGGGAAATTAATGTTTGGGATACACACTTTTCGCCTTAAGCACATTTTCTGGTAACCAATTAAGTTCGTGAGCCAAGGTATCACTATATATGAATTATGTATTTTTCTCTTTTTTGAGAGGGAGAAAGAGAATATTTCTCCACTAGGGGGCGATGGCGCAACACTTAAAAATAAGCAAACATACGGAGATGATTGTTCTTGTTTGAAAATACAAATGTTTTCACTTTTTAAAGAAGACATTAATTCAATGCCTCAAACTTCTCAAAAGACGACATTACATTTTATGCAATATTTGAAATAAACATTGAATCCGCCAGCAATTTTTCTTTGTTGCTGACGTCAGCGCTCATAATAATAATAATAATAATACATTTCATTTGAAGCACCTTTCAAAGCTCTCAAGGACACTTTACAGTCACAGACAAGCATAGGTACTATAATCAATAAAATACAATCACAAATAGAATACAATAAATAAAATATAATTATAAATAGAAACAAGTGAGCGACACAGATGATCATTTGCGATGATGATGATAATAATAATAATACATTTGATTTATAAGCACCTTTCAAAACTCTCAAGGTCACTTTACAGTCACAGGATAAGTTTTTATGGGTGAGCAGCGGCAGCCACACGCACCAGCGTTCACTCAAACCCGGAAGTAATTCAAATAGATAGAAAGCTAGCTACTAATAGCTAGTGACGATGCAAGTACATACAAGTGCGCATTCCTTTCCAAGTTAAAAAAAGCAGAGATGACAACTGAATATTGCTCCTTCCAGTAAATGTTGTCGTCAGGAATTAAAACCCTGTTAAAGCAAAGAACAAGTTTGTCAAGTCATTTAATGGTGTTTACACGCGTAGGAAGTGATGTGTTCAGATCAGGTTCTATCCCCAGGTTACAGATGAAAATAAATAAAAGAAAACAATCTGAAGGGCGTGCGTGTGAGCAAGAGGAAGGACGCAAACAAAAGAAAATGTCCGTCACATTCCTCACTCCAGGAAGTGAAGTTTGACAAAGAGTCACATCAGTCGTCATGTCAAATTGTAACATCAAATATTTCAAAGCCGTGATGCTGTTGTGGAGCCCTAAAAAAATCACCCTGTGTTTTGTATTGTGTTTATGTGGGTTTTCTTGGGGTATTCTGGTTTCCTCCCACATTCCATAAACACCCATGGCAGGTTAATGGAACGCTCTAAATTGGATTGAATGTACCTTTATTCATCTGGCAGTGGAGAACTTGACACTTCACAGCAGCAAATTTATGAAAGGAAGAGGAAAGGATAGAAAGAAGTAGAAAAACAAAATACAGGAGCTGCTGGAAAGGCAGCTACTCATACGCCGCCATCTTGAAGTCAAAAAGTTTATTAGTTGTCTCGATGGCTGGCGATCTTGCTAGGTATCTGTTGGCTATCGATTGACTAGCAAGCTAGCTTTCTATCTATTTGAGTTACTTCTGGGTTGAGTGAACGCTGGCGACCTTGAGAGTTTTGAAAGGCGCTTAGAAATTAAATGTATTATAAAAAAAATATATATTTAATATTTAAAAAAACTAAATATTATGACAATACAAAGACACAGAGATTCATTCTTCAGCACTTGCACTCAGCACTCAGTCGCTCGCTAGAAGCAGTTTTCGATGCTAGCTAGTGCTCGGTCACTATCTAGCTAGCACTCAGTCGCTCGCTAGCCAGCGCTTGGTCGCTCGCTAGCTTAGCGCGTTTGGTCACTAGCTAGCTAGTGCGCGGTCGCTTGCTAGCTAGCGCTCGGTTGCTAGCGCTAAATGAGCATTGAATTTCACAAACTTGATTTGCTTTAGTGGGCCAAATAAAAAGTATCTGCTTTGACTTTGACACCTCTCATGAAAATGAAGCCCCAAACATTGAGATCTTGCGGGTGTGGGCGGATGAAAAAACACTCCCATGCTCGGGGTGAGTGAAAATTAACGATCGGGCGATTCAGGAGTTAGCAGTCGTGTCAATAAACGCCTCGGCGGGGGTTGGGGGGGGGTGTGTGACGGCCATGCTTTCCCTTTCGGAGACCGGGCGTAAGGACCAGTCGCGCGCACGTACACGCGCACGGACGCGCGCTCACGCACACGGCTGATGTTGGCTTGCTGACTTGTCGGTCGTTTGGTCGTTTGGCTTTTCTTCCACACCGAGCGCGACACAAGCCGACGAGGAGCTCGAGCGCTCGGGATCGGCGAGCGGAAGCGGAGCGCCTCGTCTTGCTGTGCTCCTACCCGAGCTGGACGACTTTTGAGGTGGTTGGAGGTGGGGGGGCTTCCGTCTGTCTGCCACCACACCTTGCAAGTCGCCCGACGGCGGAGGGAAGAGAGGAAGTCGCCCTATTTGTTTCACTTCCGTATGAAGGTGCGTTTGTTTCCTACCCCGTGTTATTTTCCTGCTCCACCTTTCCTTGCCCACCACGCTTTTGACGACTTCCAACAGTTTTTTTCGCCACACTCGAACGCCTGAAAAAGTATTTTAAAAAAGCAGATTGGCTTCGGAAATCGAACTTTTTTTTTACGGGTTCTTCGTGTTTGTTTACGAGGAGATGATGGATGAGGTTGGGGAGGGGCAGTAGCAGGCAAACTACAAACAAATAATTTTTCAATAATAATTCATCACACAGTTTCTAATACCATATCAAAGTGCATTTAAATAGCTTTCAATTGATGTCTAGATTATTGTTCTATGACAAATAATAAGGAAATAGTGGCATTTTGAATTTTCGAAGGGGATTTTCTGCCTGTAATCACAGTTAAAACGATGAAAATCTGTGACCGAGTTCTTTATTACAGTTTAAACTATCACTGTAAAGTGTCCTTGAGAGTTTTGAAAGGTGCTTAGAAATTAAATGTATTATTATTATTATTATTATTATTATATCTTTTTTAATTTTTGGCAGATCTTAACCAGTAAGGCACCATTGGAAAGCTTTTGAAATTCTAAACAAGAACCGAAAAGATTCAAAATATAAATGAGCAAACATCAACGATCATCACAGTGGTCAAGTGGACATCCAGCAATGGCCGTCACGTAGGGATCCGAACCCCAATTTTTGCTCCAGCGTGGCCTTGTAAGTCATTTCTGAAGCCATCACAAGTGGTTGCAAATGTTGGCTGCAGGCAAAGCCAGCCGAGCAGAGTAAACATGGCAGACATGTGACTGGGTTTACACTCGACCTCGGCTTTAGGAGGAGCTGATGGGGTAAATGGGTGGATTGATGCTGTATCCCCCCTCAGAGATGTTTACATATCATGTGATTTGGGGAATGTCTCAAAAAACAAGACTTGTATCGAATACTTTCCATACTATGGGGACAACTTATCGATTGAGTATGTCTGGCCCAGATTGATATTCTTCAATAATAATAATAATACGTTTCATTTCTAAGCGCCTTTCAAAACTAAATAGCTAGACAATTAGCTAACTAGCTAGATATCCATATAGCTAATAGATAGCCAGCTACATAGCTAGCCAGATAGCTAATAAATAGCAAATGGATAGCAAATAGATAGCCATCGAGGTAGATAGCAAATGGATAGCCAGCTGGGTAGCTAGCTAGATAGCAAATAGAAAGCCAGCTAGGTATCTATCTTGCTAGCTATTAGTTATCTATTACCTAGCGTGCTAGCTTTTTATCTATTTGAGTTACTTTTGGGTTGAGTAAACGCTGGCGCGTGTGGCTACCACTGCTCACCCACAGAAAAATTCATCCTTTGACTGTAAATTGTCCTTGAGAGTTTTGAAAGGTGCTTATAAATGAAATTTATTATTATTATTATTATTATTATTATTATTATTGTAATAAAGAAAAGCAATGAAAGGAAGCTGAAAGACATTTTTTTATTATTTATTAGTTATTCTGGGTTGAGTGAATGCTGGCGCGTGTGGCTGCCGCTGCTCACCCACAGTAAAACTTAGTCCTGTGTCTGTAAAGTGACCATGAGAGTTTTGAGAGGCGCTTATAAATGAAATGTATTATTATTATTATTAAACATCGCTGCTTCTGTGTGATATAATATATCAGTCTGTCGACGGAGGTTCCCTTGCGGCCACTTAAAAGTTTAACCCACGAGCTGCTTTGACCGCTAATGGCTTTAGCTAGCAGTTTCATCAACGAGGTGCAGCGATTGATCGGCGGTGTTTGCGCGAGGGGGGGACGGAAGCCGCGATAAGCACTGCGGATCCTCTCCCCTCTTTGCCGGAACTGCGCCGCTCAATCAGGCCCGTTGATGGACAGATGGTTGCAAACCGCCTTTAATTGGAAAGCACAGCTGCCATTTTAATTTCATAAACATCTGCAGCGGCGTGAAAAGAACGTCGGCAAATCCCAAATGCCGTTTGGACTGCAACGCTCGACTGACTTTTCCATTGAAGTTTTGGGGAAAAAAATACCAATCAAGCTGTTTGTTTGGAATCAATCAAGCCCTTCATTCTCGCTACTGTCATCCATGCAAAAGGAATAATTCATCATGTACGATAGGACACTGAATAAGTGGATGGATGAGTGGCTATTGGAGGATGCGGTGGGCCGTCGGGGCCTGCAAGGTCTTCTCTGCTGGCCTAAAAATATCTGAATCACAGACTGATGGGAATTATATTGGGTATTATGAATTCTGATGAAATAATAGCAAATTGTCTTTCAGCTTCCTTTCATTGCTTTTCCCCTGTTGCGCCGATCAAACTGTTGCTTTCATCAATCACATTTAACCAATCAGATTTCGAGTTGGACGTGAAGGCCTGCTCGTCAGAGTTTTGGCAAACTATGATTGGCTACTCACATGAATGGCAAGTCACTCGCCAATCATAGTACCACGAGCCACGAGTGATAAGCGCATACTGGCCAGAGCTAGCACACTGTATCTGTCGTGAGCTGCATAAGGAAATATATTTTTGTGTTGATTTAATAGCCTAGACGCGACATGCATGGCCCGCCACCGCGTGTCATGCGCAGTCAATTTCAATTTTCAATTTCCATGTTCATCATTTTATGATTATAACCATCCCGCCACCGCTCCTTTCTGGCCACTAGATGGCGTCAAGTGAGTCGCGCTTCCAACAGCTGGCGTCCCAGAAGGATGCGGCCGACCAGAACTTTGACTACATGTTCAAACTGCTGATCATCGGCAACAGCAGCGTGGGAAAAACGTCTTTCCTGTTCCGCTACGCAGACGATTCGTTCACCTCGGCCTTCGTTAGCACCGTCGGCATCGACTTTAAAGTCAAGACCGTCTTCCGCCATGACAAAAGGATCAAACTGCAAATTTGGGTGAGTGAGGTTTTCCTTGTTCCACTTTTGGAAACGTGCAAATGGGAACACGCAAACTGGTTTGGGATTCAAATGTTATGTACCAAGCGGTTGAGGTTGAGAAATACTTTTGCGGAACTGCGGTTTTAATACTAACGCTATGCTACTAACTGAAAAATATCACCATCTAGGAGACAGTGATTACAACAGACGGCTATTCGGATTGACATTAGCCTTTTTATCTGGGCAACACTTCAGTCATTTGCAACTGGACGGGTCAGAAAACATATTATCAATGTAGCTAGCAAGCAATCTAGCGATGTAGCTAGCTAGAGAGCTAGCTGTTGCTAGCTATTAGCTATCTGATCGCTAGCCATTAGCTATCTTTTCGCTAGCTATTAGCTACCTTTTTGCTCGGTAGCTAGCTTGCTTTCTATTTGAGTTACTTCCGGGTTGGGTGAACGCTGGCGCGTGTGGCTACCGCTGCTCACCCGCAGAAAAAAACTTATCCTGTGACTGTAAAGTGACCTTGACAGTTTTGAAAGGCGCTTAGAAATTAAATGTATTAATATTATTATTAGCAATGTTACTAGCTAGCTAGCTAGCTAGCTATTTGAGTCAGGAAACATATTAGCTATTAACTCAAACATTAATTTCCCATAGGAAACCATTAAAATGAGAACAATCCGTTCCAAGGTCCCCATAAAACATAATTTTCAACTATATAAGCCTCACAACTGCACACAATATACCTTATTTTACGTATTATAATAATAATAAATATGCTATGGTATAATAATGAAAGAAATAAACTGTACTTTATAATAAAGTCGTTTTATTTACCTTTATGATGTTCGCCACCCTGTTGATTTAAATTGATAAGACTGATCAAACATCTGATTCAGCTAAACTAATAACGCGTGAGACAGTCCAATGCCAACCAACCAGCCAATGAGCCCACACCAAAACACACACTCGCTAGTTTTGTTCAACGATGTGACACAAGCAAAGAATTCTCCCAAAATGTCCGCATCGTGTGTTCGTAGGAAGATTTTAGTTTTTCTTCAGAATGTGACTTTACTTGTCTGCCCGGTCCTGTTTCGTCTGCTTTAATGGCACACAGACCGGTATTTTCCAAGTCCAGGAAGCTAAGGAAGTTCTCTCTGGGGACAAAACGAAGATCTACTGCGTTGCCAGGGCGTCGATGACGAGTCGAATAATAATAATAATAATAATAATAATAATAATAATACATTTAATTTCTAAGCGCCTTTCAAAACTCTAAAGGTCACTTTACAGTCACAGGATCCGTTTTTTTTTTTGCGGGTGAGCAGCGGCAGCCACACGCGCCAGCGTTCACTCAACCCGGAATAACTCATATAGATAGAAAGTTAGCTAGCTAAATAAATCCGACCATCGTCAGTAAACATCAGATGGCCCGACAACTAATAGATAACTAATAGCTAGCTAGCTAGCTCGTTATATAGCGAATAGATAGCGAATAGATTAACAATAGATCGCTCAAAATTAATTATCGTTAATCATCAACCCACTGCTCACCATCCAAAAGATATCGAAATTAAATGTATTTTTATTTTTTATTATTATTTCCCTGTTGTTGTTGTTTTTCTGACCCCTCCCCCCCTGCCAGTTGCCAGGCTGCCTTTTTGTGCATCATGGAAACAGGCGTGACTGATAATGCACCACATGGCCCCCGCGCCGGGATACGCGTTCTACTTGTACAAGCGCATGTACGCGCTGTTTGCTCACCATGTTTTCATCCTTTTATTTCGGCATTGAGGATGTGTGTTTTGACCGCTGCGCAAATACACACCTTTCGCTCACAAAACTGCAAACAACACATGCAGCGCCTGGTCCATAAAACGGTATCGCTTCATCTAAGAGCCGCCTAAGAACCGGCCCAAAAATGAGAAATACTGCAAGGTTAAAATATCCCATCAATCAAGCTCCACAAATAACCCGCACAAGTACAATTTGAACAGAAAAGAAAAGCAATGGAACCAGCTCTGAATGAAGTTTCTAGTGTGTCTGCCTGCATCTGTTGATGTTACAGTATCACAAGTTCTCAGATGTACAACCCAGAGCTGCTTGAGACGTTTGATGCAAAAAGCTATCAACCCAGCTAAACAGAACACAATTGATGAGGAACTTGGTAAAGTTATCGCAGAGAAAGCACGGCAACTTCACTCAGATATCGTCAAGAGGCAACCCGGGAGTTCATCATCCATCGATGATTTTAAGGCTAGCCACAGATGGTTTGAGAACTTTAAGCATCGTACAGGGATTCATAGTGTCATTTGTCATGGTGAGGCAGCCAGTTCTGACGATAAAGCTGCCAAAGCTGACAAGGAATCATTCCACAAGATGGTGGAAGAAGAAGGCTATGTTCCTCATCAAGTGTTTAATGCTGATTAAACCGGTCACTCCATTCCATCAAGCCATCAACAACCATCACAAAGGTCAATAAAAAGACTTTATTATACAGTACAGTATTTCTTTAATTATAATACCATAGCACATTTATTATACATAAAATAAGGTATATTGTGTGTAGTTTTAAGGCTTATTTGGTAGAAAATTATGTTTTATGGGGACCTGAGAACGGATTATTATCATTTTAATGGTTTCCTATGGGAAATTATTTTTTGGGATACACACTTTTCACCTTACACACTCTGTCTGGGAACCAATTAAGTTCGTAAGCCAAGGTATTACTGTAGAAAGAAATCTATACGGTAGAAAAGGGGAGGGGATCATTTTGGGATGTCGTTCTCGCTGTGTTGGGCATTCATCACCCCGACTGCCCTCACGGTTACCCAGACAACACTCTCCTCTTCACTCTGTCCAACAAACGAATGCGACCCCGATGTAAATGAATGCCGTTACCAAGGCGACCAATCCCTGCTCCTCCGTCTCTGCCGTTTTTTTTTAATTTCCTAGCTCGCCTCAATTTATTGTCAAAGGAGACCATGACCTGTTATAATAATAATAATAATACATTTCATTTCTAAGCGCCTTTCAAAACTCTCAAGGTCACTTTACAGTCACCGTATACGTTTTTCTGTTGCTGAGCAGCGGCAGCCACACGCGCCAGCGTTCACTCTACCCGAAAGTAACTCAAGTAGATAGAAAGTTAGCTAGCTAGCTAATAGATAACTCATAGAGAGTTAGCTAGATAGTTGAATAATTCAAATAGGTAGAAAGTTAGGTAGCTCGCTAATAGATAATGTATAGCTAGCGAACTAGATAGCGAATAGATAACTCCTAGATAGCTAGCGAGGTTGTGTGAATGGCAATGAGTTGGCCAGTTGGAGTCACCAATAAATCATATTGAAACGTCAATAAATATACATTTTATCGATTATATGTTCACCCAAAGCTCTGATGATCGATCAAGGGACACTAAAACTTGACTGCAAAACACTTTGCTTGCAGTTCCCGGCCTGTAAAAATACAAGACTGATCATGTGAACAATAGCACCCTCTGGTGGTGATAATACAACACGTCTTGATTGACATAGATCTGAATAAAAAAGTCGTCTGTTGAATATTGTGGCGGGTGAAACGTCGACGGGATTCTTGTTTGTTGACATGTCGTGTCGATGTTTGCGTGAATGCAGGACACAGCGGGACAAGAGCGCTATCGGACCATCACCACAGCCTACTACAGAGGCGCCATGGGCTTCTTGCTAATGTATGACATCACCAACCAGGAGTCTTTCAACGCGGTTCAAGACTGGTAAGTAACAAGCAAGCTCTTGATCCATCTAGCTAGCTACCTAGCTTTTGATCGATCTGGCTAGTTAGCTACAGAGCTCTCGATTCATCTAGCTAGGTCTGGATCCATCTAAGTAGCTATGTAGCTTGCTAGCTTTCTATCTGTTTATGTTGGTGTTTGTAACGTGTCGTTTGTATTGCAGGGCGACGCAAATTAAGACGTACTCGTGGGATAACGCTCAGGTGATTCTCATCGGTAACAAGTGTGACCTCGAGGACGACAGGCTCATACCAACGGAAGATGGCCAGCGTCTGGCGGAGGATCTCGGTGAGCAACAAATAAAATCAGTTTGGGAACGTGTGCTATGAATCCACTCATTAGAAACGGATTCCCGCCGCATCTCTCGCCGTCAGGTTTCCAGTTCTTCGAAGCTAGCGCCAAGGACAACATCAATGTCAAGAAGGTGTTTGAGCGCCTGGTGGACGTCATCTGCGACAAGATGAACGAGAGCATGGCGGGAGACATAAGCTTAGTGCCCAACCACAGGAACCAGAGCCTGAAAGACTCGTCTTCCGACAACCAAGGCGGCTGCGCTTGCTAACGTGCTAACTTGCGCATTTCTCTGTGCCTCAACTCTGGGAATAACCGTCGCTCCTCATCCCGTATTCGTCGTCCCAATTGGCACCGACATGATATCGTCCTCATTGACTGTTCGTCCCTCTTTCCTTCTCGGACGAGGCCTCGCATGACTCGTTTTCGTTTGAGGGCAACTCTGCGAGCGTCATCAAGCACTTTGGCCCACTTCTCTTCAAGATAAAATTCCGCATCAATTTTGATAGGATTAAATATTAAATACAGTGATACCTCGGCTTACGAATGCCTTGGCTAACGAACTTTTCGGCTTTACACACGGAGTGCCTCAATGAGTCATAATAATAATAAAAATAATAATAATACATTAGCCCGTTTTCCTAACAAGGAAATGGCAGCCGACTTTTTTGTCCTCTATTCCCCGCCTCCAGTCTTCGGTTAAAGCCGTACGTGATTGGTCAAGAACGCAGCAGTGAGGGGAGGGGGGGTTACAGAAACACAAATAAAAACGCGAATAAAAATAGATAGGCAGACAACAGAGAGAGATAGAGTGAGAAAATGGATAGAAAACACAGTGAAATTTGGACTCGTTTCAACTTTATTGATAGTTCATAGGCAGAGTGTAGACTGCAAGGTTAAAATATCCCATCAATCAGGCTCCACAAATAACCCGCACTCGGTCAAGATGGAACCTGGAAGTTCGTCATCCATTGATGATTTCAAGGCTAGCCACGGATGGTTCCAGAACTTTAACTGTCGTACAGGGATTCATAGTGTCATTCGTCATGGTGAGGTAGCCTGTTCTGAAGATAAAGCTGCCAAAGCTTACAAGGAATCGTCTCAAGATGGTGGAAGAAGAAGGCTACGTTCCTCATCAAATGGTGATGAAAGCGGCCACTCCATTCCATCAAGCCATCAACGACCATCACAAAGGTAAATTAAACCACTTTATTATACAGTACAGTTTATTTATTTGATTACAATACCATTGCACATTTATTATACATAAAATAAGGTCTATTTTGTGTAGTTGTAAGGC
The DNA here is from genome assembly GCF_051943395.1 of Hippocampus bargibanti. Taxonomy (NCBI): domain Eukaryota; kingdom Metazoa; phylum Chordata; class Actinopteri; order Syngnathiformes; family Syngnathidae; genus Hippocampus; species Hippocampus bargibanti. The sequence continues at coordinate 972,769 of NC_142750.1, read as the reverse complement.
TTAGAAAATTATGTTTTATGGGGACCTGAGAACGGATTATTCTCATTTGAGTGGTTTCATATGGGAAATACATTTTTGGGATACCCACTTCACCTTGGCAACCAATTAAGTTTGTAAGCCAAGGTATCACTGTATTCAAAATGTTATCACTTCCAATGTGATTTGTTCAAAGTTACAATGTCTTGATTGATTTCAAAACATTTTTTGTTTTCCAAAATAAATATTTTGAGGCTGCCGTTTTGCCCTCTTCTGCTACGTTTCTATCGCATCCTTCAGCCATGTTTTTTCAAGGGCTGCATTCGATGACACCGATGTCAGCCATTTTTTTACGACCGTTTCAACTTCCTCACACCCAACGGAATTTTTGAAAGACCCTGTCAATCTAACCCTGTCATCAATATAAACAACTATCAAATGAATAAGTGCCGTCATAAAATTGAAATATTGATGACATGTCCTGATATCCTACGTGGTGAGTACGTAGTACCCCCCCCCCACCTCCCACGTATCCGTTTTTCTCATTTTATCTCAAGAACCAGCAAAAACCACGTTAGCCGCCGCCGTTCAGATTTCTACACCTTCCATTTCCTCTCGCCATTTCCTCCCCTTCACCCCTCTCCAGTTTTCACGACCGACTCAACTTTCATTTCCTTCCCTGAGGATTACCACGCAGGTAAAAAAAAAAAAAACATTTTCTTTGCATTTGTATAAAGATGCAAAGATAGTACCAGTGTCTGAAATAACGTCTGCCGGGACGCCCGGGGCGTGCAACTTACAAAATGTCTCCGCCTGGGTCAGAATAAATGATTCTGATTTCAAAATCTTCATTTGGTTTGGAAATTTCTGAATTTCAGTTCGTTTGGCGATTTACCTACTTGGCACGGCAGCCAATCAGACGCCTGCTTTGTGCTTCCGTCTTTCCGGAGCGTTATAAGGTCGTGTATTTGCATATCATTCTCCAAAGTAGATCCACAGAAGAAAGATTCAAAAGAAGCTAACAAAATTTATGACGCTACAAAAGGTAAACGTACATTATCCTGTGACTGTAAAGTGTACTTGAGAGTTTTGAAAGGCGCTTAGAAATTAATGTTATTATGATTAAAAGCATCGTGGAAAGAACAATTCACGTGGCTTGTAGCAGACGATTGGTCATCTTATTGTGTTTCAATTTGTGAAATACGGGGCAGGCAACTATCCAGTGTTGTCTGCCCTGGTGTCCGCTAACTTTTTCTCATGAGTTTCAGACACTGCTAGTACGGTCGCCCTCCCTTTTTTCAAAAGTAAGGAATCGCGCGGTTGCGTCGAAGAGGAAGTGAGGATTGGTTGAGATCACACACCCCCTCGGCGACCTATCGGGGGTTAAGAAACAGCCGCGTCTGTCGCTGTGATAACGTTGGTACAGAGAAGACAACAAGGGTGCAGAAGGACGATAAGAAACCGTTTCTGTCTGCTTCTCCGGGTAAATCGTGTACTAGTTCTTTCCATCCCGGAGAAGCAAACCAATCTTGGCCCACGGTGCTTATTTCACCAAACAAATGCTAACGGGTTAGCGTATATAGCAGGTGTCGGGAACCTATGGCTGGCGAGTCATATATGGCCCTTTTGATGATTGCGTCTGGTTCGCCGATAAAACTAAATACAAGTAACATCTGACTTACGACCAGCTTCACTTACGACCACCCGTACTTACGACCATGGCCTCAAAACCCTATTTTCTAAATTTTTAATTCTACGCCTTGCACCGTAACGCGCTAGCAGGCCGGCAACACCTTGGGCAATTTTGGCCAGCCAGCATGTCACACACTCGCACAGCAATCGACCGTGTGATGGCACCAGATGGGTGGAGTTGGCGTGTCATTTAGCCTCTGAGTCTCTCTTCAATATTTTGAATTGATTTCGAATTACGACTGTTTGGTCAGAACGGAACTCGGTCGTAAGTTGGATGTTACCTATAACTAGCTAACAATAGCAATGAGCTAAATGGCTATCTAGCTAGTTAGCTAACTGTCTAGCTATCTAGCTGGTTGTCTATTGGCTAGCTAGCTAGCTAGTTTTCTATCTGAGTTACTTCTGGGTTGAGTGAACGCTGCCGTGTGTGGCTGCCGTTGCTCACACACAGAAAAAAACGTATCCTGTGACTGTAAAGTGACCTTGAGAGTTTTGAAAGATGTTTAGAAATTAAATGTGTTGTTATTATTATTACATATTCTCGCTTTTTTGCGGTTCATTTCCTGTTTGGGCGGCAGTTGGCGGAAAGCGCAATTTTGATTGGATGATACTGACCTATGGCCGTTGATGTCGAAAGAGGTAAACGCCCCCTTTTAAATAATTGTCATGAGAAAATGACGAGTATCACGCACTTCAGGTTGAATGGACGGAAGGAGAGAAAAAGTTCTGCCGTGATTCTAGTTTGAATATCAGTGGCACTTTGACAAACCCCATGCTAACGTTAGCATCCATATACTTCTGCGAGAGACAGCAGAAAGCAAGCGCGCAAGCTAATGAGCTGTGTGCAGGCCAGCTAGCAGTAACTTTGCATATGGACCTGGCAAGTTGACTTTCATTCTGATCATTTGGCTGGATTTTTATACCACTTTTACGCGCGCTAACGTCGACGGGTCCAATTCTCGCCTACCAACAAGAGAGTCCAAAAAGTTGAGTGGCCTTTGCTTTTGCCCCTCCTCTTTGTCATCTTCGCTGCTTTTTAGGAGCGAGTAAACAGCTCGGCGGGCGTCTTATCAGCTCAGCGCAGCCTTTTAAACGTGTTTTTGCTCTCCTTTGGTATCTGAAGACCAAAACAGGACAACAAGCTAGCCCGCCCGCCCGCCCGCGCTCGGCGGCGCAAATGAGCGCTAGCGTCTTTCACTTTGTTCTCATGTTGTGCGCAGCCAGACGGCGACCGCCACTTTTTTGCTTCGCACACAAGACGGGAGGATGTCATGTGATCACCTGAAACTACTTTTGGCACTTTTGAGCATCACGTGCGCCATGACGGTGGATTCCGGTGTCCTGGACGGCCGAGATTTCCAGAGCAAAGGTACGCTTGACCCTTTAAGAATCAACCTTGGAGCTCCATGATGACATTCCTCTCTCTTTTCCAAGAAAGTCATCAACTTTTTCCATAAAACATTTGGGAGAGGGATCTGGGATGTCATGTGTATTTTTACACATATTTTCTTATTAGCTATCTGTTAACTGTCTGTCTGTCAGGCTGGCTAGCTAGCTAGCTATCTATTAGCTATCTGGCTGTCTGGCTATCTAGGCAGCTATCTATTAGCTAGCTAGCTCTTTCTTTGTGTGAGTTACTTCCGGGTTGGGTGAACGCTGGCGCTTGTGCTTGCCGCTGCTCACCCACAGAAAAACTTATCCTGTGAGTGTAAAGTGACCTTGAGAGTTTTGAAAGGCGCTTAGAAATGAAATGTATGATAATTATGATGACAATCTCATATTTTCTCCCAAACGTGGCTTCCACAGTCTCACTTGTGCTGGAAAAGGAGTCGGAAAGCCCCAAATGTTTTACGGACAGCAAAAAGGACACCACCTGCTTCTGGGAGGAAGACGAGGAGAGAGCCGGATCTGCCGATCAATATTCCTTCACGTACGCTTACCAGTAAGTAACCAATCGTGATGGACAATCGGGAACTCTGAGTTGACCGTTGTGGTTCCCACTGTCGTGCTAATCTTGGTGAATTTGAAATCTACGGTGGATTGTCGCCATTTTGTTGATTGTCGCCATTTTATTGATTTATTTTAATTAGAAAATCACCATTTAGAAAATTGGCGAAGGGGCTCATCGAAACCTATATTTAACAGCAATGAATGTCAATGCATTTTAGTGAGCCATTCAGTGTTTGATTTGTTTTTTGATTTAATCTCTCTTAAGCATTTGAAACATGCATATCAAAATTGAATTGACAACTGAAATTGAATATTCACTTCAGTTTTTAAACTTTTTTTAACAGTGGAACAGAAGTAATAGTTGTTTTCTTGATTGTCGCCAATTTAGATTTTTTTAATGAAGAAAATCACCATTTTGGAGAAAAAAAAAATAATCGCCATTAAAAACATTTGTGAATCGCCATTTTGGAAAATAAAGAAAAAAATTGAAATCACCATTTTAGGAATTTAAAAACATTTGTAAATCGCCATTTTTAGATTTTTTTTAAACATTGAAAATCGCCATTTTAGAAAATTGGGGTCTCGTTGAGTCAATGACTCATGTAGTAATTTGCTGTTCCTAATTTAGCCTCTAGATGGCAGCACTTAACACAGGCAGGGAACAGCGATTACGAATGAAGGGAATTTCAGCTCTCTTTAGAGATCCGGTTCTTTTGGCTCAGCTCACCCAAAAGAACCGGCACTTTCGGCTTCCAAATAGCTCCCCAGGTTGTTTGTCGCTAACATAATTTACGACCAAAAATAAGGTAAAATGAATTACTAATGTAAAAAAAAAACATACAATATCCTCAGTTTTTCTTTTTTTGTTGTTGTTTAAATTAATTTACTACAAAAATATACAATACACTATATCATTTTTAAAATGTATGTGACTTTATTTATGTTTCTGTGTGTGTGTGTTTGCGCGCGCACGTGTGTATGTGTGTCTTCTACCACGGATTTGACCAATCACGTGCGACATTAACCGAAAGGGTTGCGGAATCGACTCCTGATTGGCTGCCGTATGCAAATTACCAAACAAGCCAAATAAAGCAAACGTTTGCTTTATTCAATAAAGCAAATACTTTATTTGATTTGAAAAAAAAAAAACATTTTGTTTTTTTTTTCGTTGTCGGCCACCCGGGCGTAGACATTTTGTAGGTTGCACGCCCGACGTAAAAGTTGCACGCCCCCGGGCATCCGGGCAGACGTTATTTCAGACACTGCTTTGTTCACCAGTCCAAACTGTGAGCGCCAAACGTTTTCCGTGTTTGGAACAGAAAAGAAAATGGCAGCCAATGCTCGCTGACGAGCCATTCGCGAGGGGCGAAGAAGCTGTTTATCTGCTACCTCCATCAAGCGTCCATGTTTGCTCAAATGGACATTCAAATTCATCGGGAAGGACGACTGATCCACAACCGCAGCCTTCTGGTTGAACTTTTATGTAAGTCAACTTTGATGGCCATACCTGGCATACAAAGAATGGCGTCTGACAAATCATTTCAACTGTTTTCATAGCTTTCTACATTGATCACCAAATTCTGTACTCGTCCAACAGTTCTGCTGGACCCACCGGCTAACGTGAGCGTGAGTGCTAGCGGGCAACCGGGTCAGCTCAACGTGAGCTGGATACCTCCTCCGCTTCGACACATGGAGGACTGCTTGATGTACGAGGTCTCCTATACGATGGCTGGCAGTCATCAAATGCAGGTATGCTAAGGCTTTTTCATTTTTCATTTAGGTATTCCTGTTTTGTTGTTATTGATCCCACGTTTGGTTTTCCAGGTAGAGGTCGTACGAGCAAGTTCCAGGATGATCTTAAGGGGCCTTCAACCGGGCACCAAGTACAAGGTTCGGGTTCGGGTCAAACTGGATGGAATTAGCTACAATGGCTTCTGGAGTATGTGGAGTGATCCGGTTTTTGTGGAGACAACGCCTGCAGGTTTGCGTTTATTCACACACATGATTTATGTCGTAGCACCAGAAACCAGAATTCATCATCATTTCTGCTTTTCCGATGACAGAATTCAACCTCCTCGTTGTCTTCCTGATCCTCACCATGGCTTTCGTCCTCATGTTGCTGTCTTTCACTGTGCTCGTGTCCAATCGCAGGTCAGTACAGCGATACCTCAGCTAACGAACTTTTCAGCTAGCGAACTTTTCGGCTTACGAACGTTAAATTCCCGCAAATTTAATCTTGGCATACGAACTATTTTTCGGGATACACACGGAGCGCCACAATGAGTGATATGTCGTTCGCCAACGAGCCCGTTCTCCTAACAAGGAAATGGCAGCTGACTTTTTTTTGTCCTCTATCCCCCGCCCCCAGTCTCTGGTTAAAGCCGCACATGATTGGTCAAGAACGCAGCAGTGAGTGGGTTTACAGAAACGCAGAGCTGTAAATAAAAATAGATAGACAGACGACATAGAGAGAGTGAGAAAACGGATAGAAAACACAGAGAAATTTGGACTCGTTTCAACTTTATTGATAATTCAAAGGCAAAGTGTAGACTGCAAGGTTAAAATATGCCATCAATCAGGCTCCACAAACAACCCGCACAAGCCATCTGTAACTTGATGGAAAAAGCTATCAACCCAGCTAAACAGAACACAATTGATGAGGAACAAGGTAAAATTATCGCACCTACAAGGGATCATTCGTCAAGATGGTGAAAGAAGAAGGCTTCGTTCCTCATCAAGTGTTTAATGCTGATGAAAGCGGCCACTCCATTCCATCAAGCCATCAACAACCATCACAAAGCTAAATAAAACGACTTTATTATACCGTACAGTGTATTTCTTTCATTACAATACCATAGCACATTTATTATACATAAAATAAGGTATATATTTTGTAGTTTTAAGGCTTAGAAAATTTGAAAATTATGTTTTATGGGGACCTGGGAACGGATTATTCTCATTTTAATGGTTTCCTATGGGAAATTAATGTTTGGAGTACACACTTTTCGCCTTAAACACGCTGTCTGTGAACCAATTAAGTTCATAAGTCAAAGGTATGACTGTATATTTATTATGGCACAGACAAAAAAAAGTGTGATGATAAAAAAAGGGGGCCAACTGTTTTCTGTCCTGGGCAGGTTTCTGAGAAAGAAGATTTGGCCAGCTATCCCGACTCCCGATAGCAAATTTCACGGCCTTTTCACCGATCACGATGGAGACTTTCAGGTAAGAAAAAGAGTCGGTCGGATAAGAAGAGTCGACGCAATCTTCATTCCGTCCTCTTTGCATAGGAGTGGTTGAAGTATACAAACGGGGCATTGTGGTCCAGCCCGGCGTCCTTCTACAACGAGGAATACCCCTCATCTCTGGAGGTTCTCTCAGAACTAAACCCGGACCCCCTTTTCCCTCCACCGCCTCTTCCACCTAAAACGCTCCAACGCACGGCTGGCGTTGTTCCCAGGGGTTTGGATTTGGCGCTGGGAAAAATCCCCCACGATCACTGGATGCTGGAAAACCTCAGGGTGCAGAACCAGGGTCTTCTTCTTTGCTCCCGGTCTTCACCGGTGGAGTCTCAGGATACTTACGTCACCCTAACCGGGAACAACCACAACCAGGTCGCTTGCGGCCAGGCGGCGTCTTTGCCCATCGAAGCGCTTTTGGCTTTGAAAAAGACAATGATGTCTGAAATTCGCTGAGATGGAGGTCAGGGTGGGGTCGTGACCCAGATTCAGTACCCGACCCAAGCGAGCGCATTCTTCAAAGATGAACCTTCCTGCCAAATGTACAGGAAACCAAGACTTTGATTCAGACAGAGAGGTTTGACTGTATATATATTAACAGTGTCTGAAATAACGTCTGCCTGGATGCCCGCGGCGTGCAACTTTTACGTCCGGCGAACAACTTACAAAACGTCTCCGCCCGGGTGGCCGACAACTTCTTCAAGAAGACAACTTCTTCAAACCTGAAAGATGTTTCGAAATCCTCGTTCGGTTTGGAAATTTGGGAATTTCGGTTCATTTGGCCATTTGCATACTCGGCACGCCAGCCAATCAGGCTATTTCGTGCTTCCGTCTTTCCCGAGCGTTATAAGGGCGTGCATTTGCATATCATTGTCCAAAGTAGATGCACAGAACCTCATCCTCAGAAGATTCAAAAGAAGCTCACAAAATTTAGGACGCTACAAAAGGTAAACGTACATTATACCGTGACTGTAAAGTGTCTTTGTGAGTTTTGAAAGGCGCTTAAAATGAAATGTTATTATTATTATTAAATGTATTCTTACTATTAATAAAAGCATAGTGGAAAGAGGAGTTCAGGTGGCTTGTAGCAGACGACGCTACGCAAACGTTGCATTGTGCAACTTGCTGAACAGTGTATGGACAAATGACAACTGGAGCAAAATCATCAGCAAGGAATATTTAGCATAAATTAAGCATTTGTGGTAAGTAAATCCTTAATTTAAAAAATCCTTTGCAACAATGTTTTTTTTTTTGCGATTAGTCATTTTATTGTGTTTAAAGATGTAAAAAACAGGGCAGGCAACTTTATGACCGGGCAGGCAACTTTTCAGAGTTGTCTGCCCTGGTGTCCGCTAACTTTTTGTCATGAGTTTCAGACACTGATGTTAATATTTTTTTATGGATCAGGACTGCAAGGTTAGTTCGAAAAAGTGAAGGTGGGCAGAGTGAGAAGAGAGCCTGTAGCGGGTGAAGATAAATAAAATAAAAGAGGAAGCGATATGTCCAATTTTCAGCTTTTATTTTGTATTAGAGAGAGCATTGACTGTATGTGTTGAAGTCTTTTGTGGTTACAGTTCAAGTCAAAAAAGTCAAAGTCAGCTTTATTAAATCAAATGTGCTAATATGCATGACATACAGCACAGATGTGAGGCACTTATAATGACTTTAAAAAACATAATAAACACAAAAACAAATTTCCTCCCCAATTCAAGCAAACGTCCTCAAACTAACTGAAAGTCCATCAAACCATCAGGGTGTATCGACAACTGCCACTCCTGCGCTAAGCTCGGCTTAACCTTGGTGTCTTGCGCGCAAGGGTCAAAGGTCACCCCGGTTCCCGAAAAGTAAACATGCCACAACTCCTGCAGTCCAGCTGCTGCGGCTTTGTAGCTCGTGTCTTGGTCCAGAGTACATCGTACTTGAAAGTAGCGGTCCAAAGTCTCCAGAACTTGATTCGAGACGACGCAATCTCCGCTTTGCTCTTTTGGCGTATAAGAAGCGATGACGCGACAGGGGGCGGGGCTTGAGGTTTGGTGCTCAAGGAGGCCGGTGAGAAAATTCGCCGAATCGCATAACAACGCCGAGAGGTGTGCGGCGCGGGATTGGTCGCCGCTGTGGCTGTCGGCGGAGGATTCGCGAAGAAAATCCTCCAATCTGTCCACGATGATCAGTGATGGAGGGCCGGGAAAGGTGTTGGTGGGTTCATGAAGGCCTGCAACTTGCTGGAGCAACTCCTCCAATGTCCTCGGATAGCAGAACTTGATTTGCTTGCAGAAGAAAAAGAAAAATGATGAAAGATCAGTTTTTTTAAATAAAAATAACAACATGGAGACATTATTTTTTTCTTCATTTTTGTTTTTGGCGACCATCACAAAGGTAAATAAAACGACTTTATTATACAGTACAGTTTATTTAATATATATAATTATGTTTTATGGGGACCAGGGAACAGATTATTCTCATTTTAATGGTTTCCTACGGGAAATTAATGTTTGGTGTACACACTTTTCGCCTTATACTGTTTGGGAACCAATTAACTTCGTAAGGCGTTGTTGGCCTGCTAGCGCGTTACGGCGTCAGGCGTAGAATTAAAATGGTAAAAATAGGGTCTGGTGGTCGTAAGTACAAATGGTCGTAAATTGAGCCGGTCGTAAATCGGATGTTCAATACAGGGAGTATTGAACAGTTGCGCTATTCAATATGTGTGCTGCTGTGCTCTATTCGGAACAACAAATTAGTAATAATAATTTACACTCAACCTATCGGGTTCACTCAACCCGGAAGTAAATAGATAGTAAGCTACTGTCATACATTTTATTTCAAGCGCCTTTTAAAGCTTTCAAGGACAATTTTTTTCGTCATTTTTGTTTTTGGTTGTACATATTTACCAAATTAAATTCTAGAATCTCATATCTTTTTACTTATGAACACAACTTGTGCTTTTGAAAGCTGTTTTTCGTTTTACACGAATGTATGTACGGACGTATTTATACGTATGTACTATTTGCTAAAAACAAAATGTACCTTTGTTTTGTTTAGTTTAAAATTTCAGGTGGTACCTTTAGACTTTCCGGGCTCAGACTTGGAACACATTTCTGCAAAGAAACTGGCAAACTTTGGATTTGCGTTCGAGCGAAGAACACCACCTTGACGCTCATCCGACATGCGGCCGTCACAGCCGCAAGAAGCAACACGGAGCGTCCGAGATTTCGCTCTCCGACTAGAAGGACGTTGCATTGTGCAGGCGCCGGTGGAATTAACTTGACATCCTTTGACGAGTCCGCCCGCGACATAAAGTTAGCAAACGTATGCGTTAAAACGTCTGCCATGACGGAATGTACCAGAAATTGACGCCGATTTACATGAAGCGCCCTAGTGCGCAAATATTTGCAGTCCGGGTGGAAACAACAGCTTCACGCGTAATTTTTTTTTGTACTGACCCAGCTGTGATTTTATTTTTATTTCGTATAGTGTATATTAATTTAAAGAATGAGACAGACTCTACCAGAAGTTGGCGCCGATTGAAATGATGCGCACTGGTGCGCAAATATTTGGGATCCGTGCGGAAACAACAGCGGTACGCGTCATTTTTTTGTGCTGACTCAGCTGCGATTTTATTTCGTCTATATGAACTTAGACAATAATAATTAAAGACGCCTTATATACTGTTCAGTTGTATTAATTTCATCTTGTCTACTTGATATCTAATTGAAAACAGATTATTTTCTGACAGACAGTGTTTTTTTAGGTGTGCAATAACGTGACGTTTCGGCGTATACTTCCGCTTTCGTCAGAGTGTCGCGGATGGTGTTGTGACTCGTCATAATAACAGCCATGACGCGTCACAACAACGTCCGTGACACTCTGACGAAGGCGAAAGTATACGCCGAAACATGTCAGGTAATTGAACACCTAAAAAAACACCGCTTTGTATACTGGTAGTTTTTTTTAGCGCGGCCGTTTTAGAGAACAAACGCCGGGGTTCCTTTAGCACTTCCGGTTTACACCACCACAACTTCCGCATATTAACAGCATCAGCTGTTGTCGTCAAGATGGCGAATAACCTGACAGAATTGGATCTTCCACTAGTCGTTGAGCCGACTGGGGAACGAGGGAAAAGTGTCTTGAGACGATGCAGGGGGAGACCCAGGCTGACAGAGTCTGACCGAGCACAGCGACGTCTTGAATCCCGAAAAAAATACGACATTCGGAGGGTTTACTTGGGGGAATCGCACAAGCTTTGGAGCGAGCTCCGAAGGCGCACAAGTTTGAGTGACGCTGGCCTGGCAGCCTATTTAATCGTTCTTCATTCCACGTTTGGAGAGAAATATCAACAGAAGCACTCCAAGTAAGCGCAGCGCAAGCAAATCTGTTATGGCAATGCACGTATTTTGCCTTTTTCTATGACGCGAACAGTTTCAAAAGGGTCGTCCATTCCTCAAAATAAACATTCAATTCATGCATATTTCAGGAAAAACACTCTCCCAGATGGATCGTTGGATTCGATGCACGAAAGAAAAGGTGAGTCTGTCAGTCAATTAATGCCAGACAAAACCACACAATGACAGCATGTGACGAGATTTTTCAAGAAGAATTCATCACACATTTTCTCATACCAAACTAAAGTGCATTTAAATAGCTTTCAAATGACGTATAGATTATCGTTCTATGACAAATAATAATAAAATAATTGAATTTTTAATTTTCGAAATATGAGGGGATTTTCTGCCTGTAATTACAGTTAAAACAATGAAAATACGTGACAGAGTTCTTTATTACCGTTTAAACTATTATAACTTTCTTAATTTTTGGAAGATCTTAGCGAGTAGGGTACCATTGGAAAGCTTTCGAAATTCTAAACAAGAACAGTCAAAGTCACAGTCAGCTTTATTGTCAAATATGCTAATATGCATGACATACAGCACAGATGAATTTACTGTGACTGTAAAGTGACCTTGAGAGTTTTGAAAGGCGCTTAGAAATGAAATGTATTGTTATTATTATTATTATTGTTTATTTCTTTCACTACAAATAAAAAAACGTTTGTGGGCAGATTCATTCTAGCATTAGCATCCAGCCCACCTCTCACCCCCATTTTCTGAAATTGGCAATCGTAACCTGCGGATTCAAAAATTCGCCGCAAAGGCGCTGATAAATGAAATGTATTATTATTATTATTATTAATTTATTCTTGTAAACCAGATGGTTTTCGAAAAAACAATGAGCTGCTATTTTCAACACCCTTTGACACTTCTAATAATAATAATCCATTTCATTTATAAGCGCCTTTCAAAACTCTCAAGGTAACTTTACAGTCACCGGATACGTTTTTCTGTGGGTGAGCAGCGGCAGACACACGCGCCAGCGTTCACTCAACCCGGAAGTAACTCAAATAGATAGAAAGCTAGCTAGCTAGTCAATCGATAGCCAACAGATAGATAGCCGGCCAGGTGGATAGTGAATAGATAGCTAGCTAGATAGCTACCTAGCCATCCAGAGCTAATAGATAGCAAATAGCTAGCAAGTGCTGTCTGTCAATCTGCAGTTACACCACCTAGTGTCATGTGTCCACGTGCCTTACATCTTTTTCCAGTTAAGAGAGAGCGTGAATCGAATCTCCGTAGCCTGGTATGTTGGTACCAGGATCACTTGCGTTCGTGCCCTCATGAACCACAACTCAGAGCCGTGGAACCCCGTCCCAACTTCTCCACGGCCGCCATCTGGCAATGTGACTGCGACCATTCCTTTGTGCAACACCTCTTCTCCCCGTTGAGTGAAACCAGCGATTCTGAGCAAGAGGAGAGCGAAAACGCAGAAAGCGGCCATGTTGAGAATGCTGCAGAAAGAGACTCACCCACGTCCAAAAGGTTTTCAAGCCAGAAGAGAAAAACAACAAGTTTGTTCAAAGGTACACATTGAAAAATGTGCAGTAAAGTCTCGTTTTTCTTTTCAACTATTATACATGGTTGATTTTTTTCGGCTAAAAACGCCTTCTTATACATGGAAGTCTTTTTTTTGAGTTGGTGACGAGTCCTCACCCTACGTCACTGAAGGAACGCCCCTGACCGAAAAAAGGACACATTGCAGCAGTCCTTCCACCACGTCAATGCATTTTGCTGTACTTGTTTGGTCTGAAAACTTCGTGTTGCACCAAAAAGAGGCAGAAGAGGGCGACAAAGCTCCGTGTAAGGAATTAATCAGCCTGTGGAACCGGGCTGAAAGACGAGAAATTTTCCGGGAAATGAAAATAGTATCATAATAAGCAGTACTATCAATATAACCGATATCGATATAACGAGACTTTACTGTAGTTGTCGACCTACCAAATTAAGGAATTTCTCATCCATTCATCTATTTAAAATCTGCTTTCTATAGATTTAGAAGAAACAACGGTGGTTTGTGAGCCCACAACCGCAAATGATCTGGAAGAAGAAACCGTAACGTTGCACCCAAGCGTGGAACCCTCGTCCGCTGACGTCTCCCTGACCGTCCCGCCCGTCTGGGAGATGCCTCTAGAACGACCCCAGCCCATTTTTCATCCCCTCGCCTCAGACGAAGAGACGGAGGACAATCAACGAAGCCAAGATGAACCTGGACAAGCGCAAGAACTAGAAATGGGATGTGATTACGAGTGTGTCATCGTGGGAACGTCTTTTAGTGAAAAACTGGATGACACGGAGGAGAATTTGAGGGATTCTATCCCGCCCTCCCATCCGGAGCTGTTGGTCTCATCTCCCGTTCGGACTGAAGAAAAAGGGCAACTTTTCGACCCTTTGCAGACGGTGGTGACAAGCTGCGAGATTCCCAACCAGCAGACGCCTTTGGAAGGCTCACAGGTTGGTAAGATTGGACTTTTTTTCCACCCATGAGACGAGTTAAAGGATAAGTGACACCATTTTTTTTGTTTCCTAACTGACATCAGAAAGACGCATCTAAAAATACCTAAAACACGCAGGCTGATATTTTTAATCAAATGTAAAACACCAATAAAAATGAGTTCAAGTGTCCCAAAACTGCCATAAATGAACTCAAAACTGGGCAGATTCAGAAAGCCCCGCCCCCTTTTTTTGTGACATCACCATTGGTCACACACTGCTTTGCTCCAGAATCAAAACAATGGCTTCAAGAGAGTTCCGATTCAGAGAGGATGCTTTCTTGTTACTCATCCAGTTATGAATATGATTCAAATAGTTCTGAAGAGGAAAGCATACATGTTTGCCATCGATAAAAGAAGTCCTTCCGTATCAATTCGAGCCATCTGGACTCCAACGTAGCTCCCAGAAAATGCACAAGATGGCGTACAAGCACCGTTGAAAATGGGCTGATTTGGAAAAAATGTAGCTCTATGCGGTGGAATCTTTGTAAAATCCGCTCAGTCGAAGTCATTTGAAGTCATTTTACAAATTATGGACGCAACTTGTCTGGAGGTGTCGGTTGTCCTTTAAATGCACATTTGCACATTCGTGTATTGCTTGATTGACTGATTTCACTTGATTTTTGTCGACAGTTAATTATCATAACCGGCCCCAGTTACGAGGCTCTTGCGTCGGACGGAATTCAGCTCGGCGTGGGCGGCGCTTTTGCGGCGCAAGACACCTGCGGCGTCATCGACGACGTCTCCTACCACCAAGAGCCCCATTCCAAACTCCAAGCGACAGAGATTGGAGACTGCTTGACAGGTGTGTCGCTCGGAAAATTCAATTCGACTTGTTGTCTGCCGCTCTTTCCAATGAGACGCCATCAAGTGCTACAGTGCAACACTTGATGTATACAAATAGTCACCTTGTGGGTGAGCAGCGGCAGCCACATGCGCCAGCGTTCACTCAACCCGGAAGCTAACTAGCTAGCTAATAGATAGCTAACAGATAATCAGCTAGCCAGCTAGCCAGCCAACAGGTAGCTAACAGATAGCCAGCTAAGTAGCTAGCCAGCTAATAGATAGCTAATATATAGCCAGCCAGCTGGATAGATAGCTAATAGATAGCCAGCCAGCTAGATAGCTAATAGATAGATAGATAGATAACCAGCTAATAGGTAGTTAATGATAGCCAGCCAACTGGATAGATAGCTAATAGATAGCCAGCCGGCCAGCTAGACAGCGAATAGATAGCTAGATAACCAGCCAGCAAGCTAACACATAGCTAACAGATAACCAATAGATCGCCATCTAAGTAGCTAGCCAGCTAATAGATAGCCAGCCAGCGAGCCGGATAGATAGCTAATAGATAGCCAGCCAGCTAGATAGCTAATAGATAGCTAGATAACCAGCTAATATGTAGTTAATAGATAACCAGCCAGCCAGCTAGATATTTAACAGATAGCCAATAGATAGCCAGATAGCTAAGAGCTAGCTAATAGCCAGCTAGCTAGCTAGCTAGCTGGATAGATAGCTAATAGATAGCCAACTAGCTAGTTAGTGTAATCATTTATAAGGGCAGCTCTTCGCCAAGGTTGACAGGTATGGTTATGATTGTTTAATTTCTTCTTGTTATTATTTTAAGCAGCTTATTGAACAGTTTTGTGACATACCGCTCACAGTCTCGATCGCTGCCAATATTTCAGTCATTTCAAAAAGTAAAGTGACTGTTTACTGGCTACAGAATTCAATGACAAGCAGCTGCTACAAGCCAGCGTTGACGCTCCGGACCACGACTTGCAAAGGAGTCCTGGCAGGTTTGTCGCCTCCTAAAATTGTTTGTAGTTTTTAATTTGCAGAATAATTGACGTCCGAATGAAACATTTGTGTTGACGCTAGATCAAAAAGAAACAGGCGAGGCCCCATCGTCGAGGCGGACGGGATGCTCAAGATGTTCCATTGCCCCTACGAAGGCTGCACTCAAGTTTATGTCGCCGTCAGCAGCTTCCAGGTCAGTGAGACGACGACGACGACGACGACATCTCACCTTTCGTCAACAATTTCATCTCAACCCTTTTTTTTTTTTTTTTTTTTAGAATCACGTGAACTTAGTTCACCGGAAAGGCAGGACCAAAGTTTGCCCTCATCCAGGCTGTGGAAAAAAATTCTACCTGTCCAACCACCTCCATCGTCACATGATCATCCATTCAGGTGGACCGACTGTGGAAAAAAATTGTCATGGCCGGCGCGTACTTGTTTTCCAATGACTCCCATTTTTGTCCAGGGGTTCGAGATTTCATCTGCGAGACCTGTGGGAAATCGTTCAAGCGCAAGAATCATCTGGAAGTTCACAGACGGACTCACACGGGAGAAACACCTTTACAGTAAGATCTTACTCTTACTTTTTTTAAGTCATTTTTATTGGTGTTTTGCATTTGACTAAAACTATCATACTGTGTGTTTTGGCTATTTTAAATGCTATCAAACGTTTTTCTGATGTCAGTTAGGAAACAAAAAAGTGATGTCGGTTGTCCTTTAATAGCTCGTCAGCAAGGCAGCCAATAGCCAGTTAGCATTTTTTAACAACAGCTGAAGCTGGAACAAGGCGCTTAAGATGGACAGCTATCATAGACAGGATATACAGTAAACCAGTCACAAAGATAGATAGGGAGTGAAACCAAGATGAAGTAGAAGGTCCAATCGCACAATCCGTCAACTCCATCTTTTTTTTTTTCTTCCCACTGATCAGATGCGAAATCTGCGGTTACCAATGTCGTCAGCGTGCGTCCCTCAACTGGCACATGAAGAAACACACCCCGGAGGCCCACTACAACTTCACCTGCGAGTTGTGCCACAAACGCTTTGAGAAGTTGGACAGTGTGAAATTTCACAAGTTGAAAAGCCACCCGGAGAAGCTCCCCTCATGAAGGTTCCTTGCTTTCTTCCCCGCATTGCTTTCATTGCCACCTTTGGATTCAACGGCGGTGCTGGTCACGGCCAATCGCAAAAAACAACAAAAAGACACACATTGAAGCGCTTACAAATATTTTATTGTATTTTTTTAAGGTGATGTTTTGTGCTCCTTAGGATGAATGGTCATTTGTTTTTGTTTTTTTTTATTGACTTTGTACACAAGTAAATGTTGCCTTCTCAGGAAATGATGGGGTCTCCTTGCATCACGGTGACAGGCCGTTTTATAATAATACTACTACTACTATTACTACTAGTAATAATATATTATTATTATTATACTAATACTAAGAATAAGAATAGTACTAGTACAAGTAATAGTAATAGTAATAATCCATTTCATTTATAAGCGCCTTTCAAAATTCTCAAGGTCACTTCACTATGGGTGAGCAGCGGCAGCCACACGCGCCAGCGTTCACTCAACCCGGAAGTAACTCAAAAATAAAGAAAGCTAGCTAGCTAATAGATACAATAATAATACATTTCATTTATAAGCTAGCTAATAGATGCCTAAGAGATTGCTAGCTAGACCTTCACTCAACCCGGAAGGAACTCAGATAGAAAGCTGGCTAGCTAATAGATAGCTAACAGATAGCTAGCTATGCCTTCACTCAACCGGAAGTAACTGAGATAGAAAGCTTGCTAGCTAATAGACAGCTAAGTAACTAAGATAGAAAGATAGATAGCTAGGTAAGCCTTCACTCAACCCGGAAGTAACTGAGATAGAAAGCTAGCTGATAGATAGCGTGGCAGCCAGCCAGATAGCTAATAGCTAGCTGGCTACCTAGCTAGCTAGCTAGCTAGATAGACAGCTGGATAGCTAGATAAATATAAAGCAAGATGGCAACTTTGTTATAAGCGCTTTTCAAAACTCCCAAGGACACTTTGCATCCCCATTTGTGAGCATTCTTTGAAATGTTAACAAATTGAAAATGTGCACGTAAGCCACTTGCGTTGCGTTTTCTTTTCAAATCATTTTTTTTTTTATTGTCCGACAAGTCTTATCAACCGATGAATCATTCAAATATGCACCCTGCACTCACACAGCGCCATTTTTTATTTTATTTTTTCACCCAATGACATTTTCATTTCATTTCATTCGCTTCCGTAAAGTGCTAGCTTGGAGTGTTTGCGATCAAGCGTGGGTGTGGATGAGCAAAACCGCGGCGGGCGCTTCGTCACGCGGTGACTGATGGGCTAACCTTTCGCCTGGCGTGACTTTGGAGAGACGGACCGTCAATGGCGCCTCGCTTGTCAACAACTTGAGCTTGTCAAATCGAGGATGACGAATGAAAGGCGGGAATTTTCCGCAACGATTCATCATTCGTATCGTTTTCGCTCATGCGTCACTTCTGAAAGTCATTGTGTGAAATCAGCCAACTTTGAAACCTTACATAAGTCATACATATCCAAATTGCGGCCCGGGGGCCAAATGCGGCCCGTGGTCAATTTGCATTCGGCCCGCACCCTCCGTCATAATAATAATAATAATAATACATTATATTTTAAGCACCTTTCAAAGCTTTAAAGGACACTTTACAGTCACATCTGGCCCGCATGTAGAACTAATACATTGCCTGATCCACTGCTGAAAAGGACGCTTTGATCCTCTCTTTCATCTAGAACTGCTTCATGTCACAAAGACGGTACAGAAAGTGCTGAAGAATGAATGACTCTCTGTCTTTGTGTTTGTATTTCTAAAATTCAACAGCTGCCCCCATTTCAAGCTCAGATAACTCCAGATCCATATAATTTAGGAATTACCTCTTTTTTTTGTGGATGAAAGAAAACAGTCTGTTTCTTACGCTGCATTGAATGTTGATGTTGTCCTAAAATTCAACAGTTGCCCCCATTTCAAGCTCAGATAACTCCAGACTCATATAACTTAGGAATTAACTTTTTTTATGAAAGAATAGCGTCTAAGGTTTGTTACGCTGCATGGAATGATGCCATCGTCCTAAAATTCAATAGACACCCCCATTTCAAGCTCAGATAACTCCAGACCCACATAACTTAGGAATTAACTTTTTTTTTTATGAAAGAAGAGAGTCTAAGGTTTCTAACGCTGATTTGAATGTTGATGCGCTCCTAAAAGTAATATTCTGTATGGCCCTGCAATTGGAGTGACAATGACAAAAACCCTGGCACTGGCGTGGACACGTTTTTGCACATCGTCTGCCAGTCAAGGAGTTAAACAGCATTTAACCAGATTTGTGTGTTGTTTGTCTTTTGACCACACGGCGCGGCGAGGTTTCAGTTCATCAACGCAATTTGAATAAGACGCCAAGACGGAAATCCAAAATAGTCGTCGTGGGGGAGAGGGAAGAGGGCAATTGTGAAAGAAAGCCTTTGAAAATGTTTGTTTTGAAAATGACTCTTGCCAACTGGAGTTTCCACCCAGGTGATCCGGGAGCCTCCCCCACGTCCCCCTTCTCCTCCCCCCAGTGGGTAGTAAGCGGCAGTCCGTCTCCATGGTGATGTGTTCCTTCAGCAGGTTTGGGTCACGCCTCCCTCCCCCCTTTTTCTCCCTCCCCTCCCTCTTTGGTTCTGCATGACTTCCAAATCAACCGGAAAACGTTCACAGATGCGAGTCAGCCACAGATGGTAAAATTATTTTTGTCTTCCATATTTGTTGTCCATTTGTCTTTTCAAGTCAAGGAAGAAGAAGACGACCCTCGACCCCCCCCCCCCCCAGCTCCGAACATTCCCTGGATTTAAAAAAAAAAATTCTCTTTGAGGTAAGCATAATCAAGTAAATTGCCTTTTATTTGTGACTATTAGTGTCCTTGAGAGCTTTGAAATGCGCTTAAAATTCGTTCCTCGTTTCGCCCCTCATCCGAAGAGCTTCGTCAGCAAACTAAAAGTTGTGCTGGTTACTCTGGCCCTATACATATAACCCTAATGGACAGAGGTGGCGGTGCCAGACCTCTGCTCTGATAGGTCCTTGCTCTAAGTAGGAGGAGCAAGACCTCACATTGCAGAGCTTTCTGAAATGTGAAAAACTACTAAGGCTCCTATGGCAACACAAAATTCCTACCTACAGTGGAACCTTGGCTTACGCACTTAATTGGTTCCCAGACAGAGTGTGTAAGGCGAAAAGTGTGTATCCCAAAAAATTATTTCCCATAGGAAACCATTAAAATGAGACTAATCCGTTCCCAGGTCTCCATAAAATATCATTTTCTCTAAATAAGCCTTAAAACTACACACAATATACCTTATTCTATATACATGTATTTCAAACCGAGAAATACTTTAAGCACACCTGTAAACCTGTTGTATTTTGCCGTATTCTGTATGATTTTTGCACATATTTAGATGTGTATGACATACAAGAAGGGTTATCTCTGTGTCTTTGTGTTGTCATATTATTAAGTTTTTTTTTTTTTTTTTTACTTTGTTACTTCCGGGCTGGCGCGTGTGGCTGCCGCTGCTCACATTAGTTGTCGTACATGAATATTAGTAGTAATGTAGACATTAATAAGAAATATTGTGCTAAGTCTATTCTCTTTGTCTTTTCTGGAATACTGTACAATAGCTATCTGGCTGGCTGGCTAGCTATTTAGCTGGCTAGCTATTAGCTATCTATTGGCTTGCTAGCTAGCTTTCTATCTATTTGTCTTACTATTCTATTTGAGTTACTACCGGGGTTGAGTGAACGCTGGCGCTTGTGGCTGCCGCCGCTCACCCACAGAGAAGCTGATCCTGTGACTGTAAAGTGACCTTGAGAGTTTTGAAAGGCGCTTAGACATGAAATGGGTTATATTATTATTATTATTATTAGCGCGCCGAAAAGCGAGGTCCTCCTGTTAGCGCCAACCGAGGGCATGATGGGATGTCGGCATAGGTGAAG
This sequence comes from Hippocampus bargibanti, assembly GCF_051943395.1. Lineage (NCBI taxonomy): Eukaryota > Metazoa > Chordata > Actinopteri > Syngnathiformes > Syngnathidae > Hippocampus > Hippocampus bargibanti. Next base: position 952,233 of record NC_142750.1, on the reverse strand, counting down.
TCAAGTGGTAAGCAAACTGTCGCGCGTAAGATGATCTGTGTTAGTTCAACGTCATGTGGATGAATTGAAACGCGTGATGTTTGAAGTGTCAAAGGTTATGTTCATAAAGAATGGCGGAATAATAAATAAAAAACAATGCAGGTGTATTTTGTGCTTTGCACCACGCCCTTTTTTGCCGCTTGAAAGAGACGCTTACAATGTGCTAAAAGACATCCAAAATAAGATTGTTCACAATACACTATCGCATCTTTTGAGAAGTGAAATAGCTTTCAAGTGGTGGTGAAAAGCTAACAGCAAGCTAGCCCGTTTGTTCATTTGTTTTTGTGTGTGTGTGTGTGTGATGGCTGTCCAACTCACTTTTCTTTCTCCAGATTAAACGCAACAGACGGCGACCAAAATGGGATGCTTTGGATTCCTCAAGTTTATGATGTTTATTTTCAATGGAATTATCTTTGTAAGTTCATACTTTTATATTAATTTAAACGTGAAATACACTTGATGGCACGGGTGTTCAAGTCAAGGCCCCGGGGGCCAAATCTGGCCCGCCACCTCATTATATTCGGCCCGCGAAAGCAAATCAAACTTGTGAAATTCCATGCTCATTTATCGAGCAAGCTAGTGAGCGAAATAGCTAGCGAGATAGCTAGCTCTTTCTCTATTCAGCTAGCTGGCTAATCCCTGACAGCAAGGGTGTCAAAGTCAAGGCCCGGGGGTCAAATCTGGCCCGCCACCTCATATTATTCGGCCCGCGAAGGCAAAGCAAACTTGTGAAATTTCACGCTCATCTATTGAGCTACCTAGCGAGTGAAATAGCTAGTGAGCTAGCTAGCTTTTTTTTTTTTAAATTCAGCTATCTGGCTAATCCCTTACATTGCAGGTGTTAAAGTCAAGTCCTGGGGGCCAAATCTGGGCCGCCACCTCATATTATTTGGCCCGTGAAAGCAAATGAAACTTGTGAAATTCCATGCTCATCTATCGAGCAAGCCAGTGAGCGAAATAGCTAGCGAGCTATATAGCTCTTTTTCAGTCATTATTTTTGACTTGATATTTGAAAACGATGAATTTGTTTTGCGCTTTATACGTTATGTTTGAATCAAACTGTTTGTAGCTAGCTAGCTAGTTGGATACCTAACTAGCTAGTTATCAATGTTAGCTAGCTTGCTAACCTTGTTATTCCATGTAACAGTTATCGGGTGCAGTCATCCTGGGTGTTGGCATCTGGGTGAAGGTGGACAGCGGCTCCATCTTGGCCTTTTTGGGCACGATGGAAAACGCCCCCGAGGAGCTGGGCCAAGTCCTCAACGTGGGCTACCTGCTGATCGCCGTCGGAATCCTTCTGCTCGTCATCGGTTTTCTCGGCTGCTGCGGGGCCATCCGAGAGAGCAAGTGCATGCTCCTCCTGGTAACAATCGGATGTTGACAACTCACTTTCAGGACATGTTGACAAATGTCACTCTTGTAGTTCTTCATCATCGTCCTGCTGGTTTTCCTCGCGGAGGTGGCGGGCGCTGTGGTGATTTTGGCCTTCAGACCTTTAGTAAGTTGACACGCGTCCTTGTGGTTGCTGAGCTTTTACCACTACGAATACGCAAACGACTTCAATATTTGGACAGGCCGAAGACGTATTCCGAAGGTTTGGCGCCGCGGCGGTCCAGAGCATCAAGAAGGACTATGGGAAGAATTCCGACATCACCGGACTCTGGGATTCCACAATGAGCACGGTGCGGAGCCCCCAACCGCAACATTTGTTTCATCAAAGCCTTTTTATTCATTTATTTAACTCATTGATTGATTTTTATTTATTTTTTTTATTTTTATTTATATTTATTTGATATTCTTGGATTTATATAAATATATTCTTGTTATATTTATTTACGTATTAAATGTTTTTATTAGTTAATTATTTAGCTCCTATTTATTTATTTATTTATTCATGTATTTATTGTTTGTTTTTTATTTATTTATTTGTGTATCTATTTATTTATTTATTTATTTATTATTAGTGTTTTATGTATTTATTATTAGCGTTTTTATGTATTCATGTATTTATTTGTATTTCTATTTATTTATTTATCCATCCATATATGTATTGATTCGATATTCTTGTATTTATATATATTTTTTTATTGTTCTATTTATTTATTTGTTCATTTATTTATTATTAGTGTTTTATTTAGTTAGTTATCTATCCATTTTTTATGTATTTATTTATTATTAGTGCTCTTATTTATTTATGTAATTATTTATTCATTTATTTATTCATCTACTTATTTGTGTATGTATCTATTTATTATTTATTTATTATTAGTTTTTTATGCATTTTTATGTATTTATTTAGCAAGTTATCTACGCGTCTATTTGTTGATTTATTTTTCTATCCATTTACCCATTTATCTATTTATTTATTTGTTTGTTTCTTTTTTTCTTTATTTGTTTACATGGTCTATTTATTGTTAGTGTTTTATTTAATTAGTTAGTTATTTACCCATTTACTTATTGATGGATTTATATAACCCATCCACATATTTATGTATGTATTGTTAGTATTTTAATGATCTATCTCTTTATTTATCAATGTGTTTATTTTTCAATGTTGTGTCTTTGTTTCTTCAGTTGAAATGTTGCGGAATCTACAACTCGTCAAACTTTGTCGACTCTCCGTATTTCGTTGCCAACAACAATCAATACCCGCCTCCGTGCTGTCCGGATCCTCAGCCCTGTAACCAAACGGTCATCGACAATTTCATGGTATGGTCTCTCTTATTTGGTCATGATGGGGAAAAAAATGCAATCAATAAAATAAATAACACCCGCGATATGAGCCAATCATGTTTTGACCTTTACCCTTTACTCTTTGCAGGCAATCCCGCCGGGTTGCTTTGACAAATTCACGCAATTGATTAGTGACAACACGGTGGTAATTGTAGGTGTGGCGCTGGGAATTGCAGCCCTTGAGGTACGGATACTCCTCACATATCAATCGGATTTTTTTCTTTCAAAGACTCAAGAGTGAATCATATTTGCTTTTCTTAGCGACTGTATATTCTGTGTATTTTCCGCAGTTATGTGCCATGACGGTTTCCATGATCCTTTACTGCAAGATAAAATCAAGGTCGGCCTGACAGCAAAGGTCAACTACTCCGAAATGGATCATTTTAATCCCAGGACAAATTCAACGGTACTTTATCATATTGCCTGATCAAAAAAAAAAAAAAAAAAAGAACGCTTATATTTGTACAGGAATGTCTAATCTGCTTGATGAGAAGCTAAGTGGCCGATTTTAAACATGATGAAATTTATGTGAAAATACCATTTATCAATGATACTGCAAATTTACGCCAGTGATTATTTCATGTGACTGAGTCTTACGCCATGAGTGATATCGTCATAATAAAATAGATTTACGGTTTAATTTAAAAGGATTACTGACAAATAGGAGTTGCGTTTTAAACTGACGAGCTGGAAGACATTTTGAGCCCAGTTATGGGGGCGGAGGGTTGCCACGAAAACCTGCACTTTATCGTCATTAATTCACTTTTCTCACGATGCCTTTATAAGCAGAATATACGAGTAAACAGTGAATGCGTGGGGGTAGTGGGCTGAAGGCCCCGAATCGCTGATTTTAAACCCCTCCAAGATTATCCTGTCGTGTATTAATTCAAATGGAAAAAAGTAGCACCGATGTAGAACCCCCGAATTGCAGTGTCTGACGAAATATTCTTTTCGGATCTTTTGGAATGTCTGACCTTTAAAATAAAAGCATACGAAATGACCATGGTCCTTTTTTGTCATGCTTTTGTTGTTTGAAAATATGTTTTTCTCGCAATTTACTCGATTAATTGTCAAGTCCAACCTTTGCGACCCCAAAGTCTGTGAAACACTGCCACCCGCTGGCCGAAACACTGTACTGACAGACTCCACCGTGCCCCACAAGTCGCTTTTCTGGTGGTCAAACGGATTAAATATGATACACACATTCATTAAAAACAGATTTCACAGACTTCCGAATGTCGGCATATGTACTACGTGTGTGATGAAACATGTTTTGACAGAAAAACAAACTTCCTGATTCGGCGATGGGAAACGAGGCCACAAGAAAGCGGCGAAATGCGTCACTTCCTGTTCCTCCTTCGAAACAAACACGCAGGCACATTTAGGTAAATATTTAACAACTGTATTACTGAATTGTAAAAGAAAATTAATGGTGTTATGACAGTGAATTTTAGTGGCGATTAGTCGTAGTTTTCTAACTTTAGGCCACCTTAAGCTTTATTGTTTTTTTTTTTACACACAGCGTTTTACGCTACACACATTTCCATGCTTTTAGAAAATATTTTACGTAGGTCAAATGGATATTTTAACTACTCGTCAAACAGACAAATATGAATGAATGGGTGTGAAACTTGGCTGCGAGTGTGGATGTCGTTTTTGGGCAGTATCAAAGCGAGTAAAATAAACACACACACACACACACTCACCAAATAAAAGGTTGAGTCGACGACGTCACTCACACCACTTTTCTTTCCATTTTTTTTAATGATTTTCAAGACTATTTTTATGCTACAAATGCAATCGACAGGCAGTATCATTATGCATGCCCGGCAATGTCGTGCCGGTTCGGCCGTCCGGTCGGACCGGCCCGCGACGTGGTTCGATGACGTGTTTGCACACTTTCGACTGCCGGTGGCTTTTATTTTTTATTTTTTCCTCAAAGTTTGCGTGTCAAATGGGAAGCAGAGGAGGAGTCAAGTGCGACAGTCTTTTTGGCTTTTAGGCACATTCCTCATACCTGCACTCCCGACTGGAGCACAAAACGATTGAACAGGAAACCCGAAGAAATAAATGCCAGCACTCGGATTGCGTTCGGGCCCACTCGGGAGGTTTGGTTTTAAAGGTGCGGATTGTTGTCGATGCGCCTCGTTTGGCTCCGGTTGTGTGAGAACTGCAACAGGTTCCAACAGGTGTAGCAGCTGACGGAGAACATGTCCAATGGAAAAGACGACCATGCTGATCACAAGTGAGTACGACCCAAAAAGAAAAAGAAGTTACACACAAAAAAAAAAAACTAAACAGTCGTGTGACATAGTTGCGGCATTTAGACGTGGTAATTTAGCTCTTAAAAACGTTGTTGGAGGAGTTGTTGAAACAACGATAAACCACTGTGGACTACGGAAGAGGATTAGGGCCACCGAAGAAGAAAACAAATAATGGTTGACAAGATTCTAGCGTTCTTTTCAGAATTCGGACTTTAAAGTGAGAAATCTGAAAAGAAAGTCCGAATTCTTACCTTATACTCAGAATTCTCTCTTTACTCACTTTAAAGTCAGTATTCTGAGTTTAAAGTCCGAATTCGGTCTTTAAAGTCCGAATTCTGAGAATAAAGTCACAATTCCCACTTTGTAACTGCAGCTGATACATTTGTTTATGATTGCAATCCCATAGTTGACCAGCAGATGGCTTTGCTTTATTTTCTTGACATTACGTTGGGTTGTTCTCACTTCCGGTATAATTTTACTTTCCGCTCTTCGTGATTTCAGTTTCATTTTAGTAAGAAGGTGGCGAGAATCGACATGCTTTATCGCTGTACTGTTTTGCAAGGAAAAGACAAAAGAACAAAGACCAAAAACTTCTATTTCGGACAGAAAGCGGGCAAAGTGTTCTACTGTGCTTCCAAAGTCAGAATTGTGAAAATAGTCAAAAAAATAAATACATAAATAAATGAGGAGCCATTTGGGAGCCAAAAGAGCCAGATCATTTTAATGAGCCGAGCCAAAAGGAACAGCTCTCTGAAAAGAGCCGGAATTCCCATCGCTACTGTCTAGCTATCTATCTGGCTATCTGGATATCTAGCTAGCTATCTAGCTTGCTACTTAGCTAGCTATCTTCTGGCTATCTATTGGCTATCTAACTAGCTAGCTATCTATTTGCTATCTATTGGCTATCTAACTAGCTAGCTAACTATTTGCTATCCATTGGCTATCTATTAGTTATCTATTGGCTATCTAACTAGCTAGCTATCTATTAGTTGTCTATTAGCTAGATAGCTAACTTTCTATCTATTTGAGTTATTCCGGATTGGCTGCCACTGCTCACCCATAGAAAAACTGATCCTGTGACTGTAAAGTGACCTTGAGAGTTTTGAAAGGCGCCTATAAATACAATGTATTATTATAATTATAAATCAGGTTCCTATAACTGGTGGTTATGTTGCACTTTTTGTCTATTTTAGCAACTCCTCCCCGATGAGCCTGGAAGAAAGCCTGGAGGAGTGTATGGAGGCCTTGGATCTCTTCCTAAACAATCACTTCAATGAGAGTCTAGAGAGGCTGCGGTCAAAGTAAAACCAAAACTTTTGTTTGTTTCTCGCGTTGGATTTTGGGTCGCTTGGTTTTGCTCACGGTTTGTTGCTAAGAACAACGTGCGATTTGTGAGATGATTTGCATGGTACGAGCGTCGCTTAGGGAAGCGTCTGCGCTCCAGGATATGGTGTGTTTGCTGAAGCTGACGCCCGAGGTCTGACTGATTCAACAGACTCAAAATGGTAGCCCTGTTAAATCAACAACGGGTAAGGCGCTGTTGAAGAAAGGAAGAAGTAGAAAAACAAAATACAGGAGCCACTGTAAAGACAGCCACTCTCAACACAAAGCTGTAGCATCCATTGACAAAAAGAAATTGCCTAAAATCTCCTGTCCCACGTAAATCCACTTCAATTCCAAGCTTTCCAACTTTCCAACAGCACCAACCTTTCCGCTGAACAAAGCAGGGCTGTGAAAATGCTGCCCACTACAGGTGCAGAAAAAGCACAATGGCCAGTGTTGGCATTTTCGTGCTGCCGAGAAGGCGGAGTCTCTTCCTCGATGAATGTAATGGCCAAAAAATGCTGGAAAATAATCCGTATCCGTTCCACATGACGCACAACTCAGAGTGACAAAAGAAAACACAAAAACAACACCAAAAAACAAACAGAAATGGCGCCTACTCGGGCGCCATCTTGGACTTGCACGTGTTTGTGACTTGCCCCTTGACCTTGAAGACGTGTCAACGTTGTGATTCGGTGCGCCCGAAGCATGCTAATTTTCCATTGCAGAGTGGACGAGAGTATGTACCACGCTCTCATCTACGCGACGGTTCTGGAAATGCAGGCCATGATGACTTTCCAGCACGACGACATCTGCAACGCCGGAGCCACCATGAAGAACGCTCAGGATCTCTGTCAGAGGTCAGAGGTCGGGTTCTTCAATGTCCAGTCACTGAGACCAATCGCGGAAAATGTCGCTACTTGTACTGCTATTTGGAATCATCGCATGGTCCCGTCAAGTCGACGTACAATTGGATGGTGAGAAAACGGTATCCCTTATGCTAATCGGAATGTTGCTATGCTAACTTTGTTACAGGTTCCGACGTAAGTCTCCAAACATAGGGAAGTCAACAGGGGAACCGCTAACTGAAGGTAAATATTTGTTCATTTGTGAAGTTCATCCTCTTAATCAAAAGGTGTCCAAGTCAAGGCCCGGGGGCCAAATCTGGCCCGCCACATCATTTTATTCGGCCCGCCAAAGCAAATCAAGCATGAAGTGCGATGATGCTAGCTAAAAATTTAACCCAAATTTCAAATGGTTCCATGTAAACCGCTATCTAGCTATCTATTAGCTAGCTAGCTTTCTATCTACAGTATTTGAGTTACTTCCGGGTTGAGTGAACGCTGGTGCGTGTGGCTGCCGCTGCTCACCCACAGAAAAAACTTCTCCTGTGACTGTAAAGTGACTTTGAAAGTCTTGAAAGGCGCTTTGAACTGAAATGTATTATTATTATTATTATTATTATTAATGAAATGTATCTGACATTACATGATATTTTTTTCAAATCAAGGTGTCTTTGTATACTCAAAAAGTAGTTTAAAATGGCAATTTATTCGAGTAGGTGTGTACTATATATATATATATATATATATATATATATATATATATATATATATATATATATATATATATATATATATATATATATATATCCTTTGTCCCATGCATACGCAGAGCAGCTGCATGCTGAAGTGTGTTATGCAGAGTGCCAACTCCAAAGAGCTGCTCTCACTTTCCTCCAGGTATGCTAACCATGACACGCTACACTGCATTCTTCATTTAGCCTCATTAGCTTAACGCACACACACACACACACACACTATGTCCTTGAATTTATCGAGCTGCAAATTTTTTTCCTTGTCAGGATGAAAACATGGTGAGTTTTATCAAAGGTGGGATCAAAGTGCGCAACAGTTACCTGATTTACAAGTAAGTTGCTTTACACGCGGTACATACATTGATGTGCAATATGTCTGTGTAAGCTCTCTGTGGTACAGGAGTGGTCCATCGATGAAAAGGTTTCTTCAGCCGTCATCTGTACAAATTTGAAGGTGTCGAACGTTTCGCTTCTTATCCAAGAAGCTTCGTCAGCAAACTAAAGTCTTACTGGCAGTTTCGGCCCTATATACTGTATATCCCTACTGCCGGACTCTGCTATGATTTCTGATTTTTTATTTTAATTTCAGCATTAATGAACCTGCATATCAAAAATGTAATTTACATTGAAAAAAAATGATTACATATTCATGTCACTTTTTTAATAATAATAATAATAATAATAATAATAATAATAATAATAATACATTTAATTTCTAAGCGCCTTTCAAAAGTCTCAAGGACACTTTAGAGTCACCGGATAAGAACTTTTAGCTAGCTAGCTGGATAGTTAGCCAACCGATAGCCAGCTAGCTAGCCAATAGATAGATTAATTTGACATGTGGACCAGACATTATTGATTTGATGATAGAGGCTGCAGGCCAGATGAAAATTGACCACGGGCCGCATTTGGCCCCCAGACCGCACTTTTGAAATCGTTGGACACGTCTCATTTCTTCATAGTCTTGTTGAGGAATGATTGCATAGTATGGAAACCAGGGGTGTCCACATTTTTTTGACCCAAACAAAGAAAAAATTGACGCGTACTCACGTATGTGGTGATTAGCCGTGACAGTTTTTAACGTTGTTGAATCACTTCCTTTTTCCCGATGTTGTTCACTTTGCTCCTCCAGAGACTTGCACTCCTACGTCAAATCCCAAACCTGTTTGAAAGGACCGAGCCACGCCCACTTGGAAGGCGGGATTTCTTTTGGAATCGGAGCCTTTAATTTGGTACGGTGTCACATGACCACGTTGCTCGCGTGCGTGTTTTGCTGCACAAATGCAATTTTCTGTCTTTTTTCTTTTTTAGACGCTTTCGTTATTTCCGCCACGCATCTTAAAAGTGTTAGAGTTCGCCGGCTTCTCTGGAGATAAGGTATGTGAGTGAGCCTTTCATATGACATCCAAGTTGCACTTTTTGAAAGTAAAGATAGAAATCAAGGCACTTGAGTTGGAAATGTGACATTTTGCTTCCCGTTTCAGGATTACGGTTTGTCCCTGCTGGACGACGGCGCGACGGCTTTGAACCTGCGCTCCATGCTATGCGCTCTGCTCCTGCTTTGTTACTACACTTTTCTCACCTTCATCCTCGGTGTGTCTCCTCTCGCATTTTCTTGCTCCCGTTGAGCGATCTGGAAGGTGTTTCTCATCTTCACCTCCTCTCTCTCTCTCTCTCTCTCTCTCTCTTCCTCTCTCAGGAACAGGTGAGGGTCATGTGGCGGAAGCTGAAAGGTTGCTGAAAATATTCCGGCTACGCTACCCGCGGGTGAGTGGATTGTGAAATTCCCCATTGGAATTCGCGTGCAAAAAAGATGGCTGCCGGATAATAATACTACTACGACTAATAATAATAATTGTAGTTGTAATTGTAGTAGCAGTTGTAATTGTAGTAGTCGTAGTAATATTAATCATAAGTAATAATAATAATATTTGTATTTGTATTTGTAGTTGTAGTTGTAGTTGTAATTGTAGTAGTAATAATAATAATAATAATAATAATAATAATAATCATACATTGAATTTTTGAGTGAACGCTGTGACTGTAAAGTGACCTTGAGAGTTTTGAAAGGCGCTTAGAAATGAAATGTATTATTATTATTATTATTATTATTATTATTATTATTATTATTATTATTATAACTAACCAGCTAGATAGCAAATAGAGAGCTTATGTTCATATAATTGTATTATTGTTAATTATATACAGTACTCCATTTGAACCTATTATTTAATTTGACAAACATTTCTCTTTCTTTTTCTGCAGGGAGCAATCTTTCTGTTTTTTGCTGGCAGGGCAGAGGAGATGAAAGGAAACATCGACGAGGTGTGTGCGTGTCGTTGTCACAAAATGTTCCTTGAATCGTTCTCTGGGAAGAAAAAAAAAAAAAAAAGAGTTTGGACTCATTTCCTGTTTGGCAAAGAATCTCATTTCACAAGCGCGGCGTCGTATAATCTACTCATTAACCGCGCTGGTTGCACACCTTCTCGGGAGCACTTTCATGAAAATGGCAGCCATTTCAAATGATGACCTTTGACCTTTCAGACCGACACCTGGCTCGCCAAAGTGGTGTCTGAGGTTCCGTCTTCAAGTTGGCTATCCATTTGCTATCTATTAGCTGGCTATCTATTAGTTATTTTTGGTTAGCTAATCTCGCTATCTAGCTGGCTACCTTGCTAGATATCTATTTGGTATCTATTTGCTAAATAGCTATCTAGTTGGCTACCTAACTAGCTATCTATTAGCTAAAAACCGTGCACCTTATATTGATCAAAAAGGCTTTTTTTCCTTGTGATGTGTGTTTTGCGTGCTTTGAGTGTCTTCACGGTTATGCTGTTGTGTCACCAGGCGGTGGCGCTATTTGAAGATGGCTGCAAAGCCCAGCAAGCGTGGAAGCAGTTCCATCACATGTGCTACTGGGAGTTGATGTGGTGCTTCACGTATAAGCGAGCGTGGAAAATGGCCTACTTCTATGCAGACCTACTCAGCAAGGAAAGCCGCTGGTCCAAGGTGCACACCAGCATAAACACAATATCTATCTACCTACCTATCTGGCTAGCTATCTGGCTAGCTATCTGGCTGGCTGGCTATCTGACTAACTGGCTAGATATCTGACTACCTGGCTAGCTAGATAGCTATCTGGCGAGCCAGATAGCTAGCTGACAGCTAGCTAGCTAACTGACTAGCTAGCTATCTAACTAGCTCTGACTAGCTAGGTAGCTATTTGACTAGTTAGCTAGGTTTTATTACGATATAGCTGATAGGTAGTTAGCTATTTGACTAGCTAGCTTTTTAACTAGATAGTTAGCCATCTCTTTTTGACTAGATAGCTATCTAGCTAGCATTTTGACTAGATAGCTCTTTTGAAGTAGAAATCTAGCTAGCTCGCTTTTTGACTAGACAGTTAGCTAGCGAGCTAACTACATTAGGTAGATATCTACCTGGTAGCTAGCTGTCAACGTATACCTATCAGATAGCATCTACACAGCAATATGGATTGCCGATGTGCTTCCTTTAGGCCATGTACATCTACATGAAAGCCGCCTATCTCAGCATGCTACCGAGGGAAGAGGAACGTCCTTTTGGAGAAGATGAGGTGGATCTCTTCAGGTTTGTCGTTGCCCCCTTAATTTGTACTGTGTTGCAAGTGATCAAGTGAGATACAGCACATCCACGTTAAGAAATCTGGAATTTTCATCACGAGTTGCCATAAATCTCGACTGGTTATTTATGAGATTTGGTGACACTTTTGCCTTGGGCTAAATCCCCCACTTTCTGTTTAGACACGTGCCTCTCTTCAAGCAGAAGATAGCAGGCAAGTCTCCGCCCACAGAGAAATTTGCCATCCGCAAAGCTCGCCGCTACAAAGCCCACAGCCCCGTTCGGCTCTCGGTGCCAGTACTGGTAAGACTTCACGTACACTCATACCTTGGCTTACGAACTTCATTGGTTCCCAGACAGAGTGTGTAAGGCCAAAAGTGTGTATCCCAAAAATAATTTCCCATAAGAAACCATTAAAATGAGAATAATCCGTTCCCAGGTCCCCATAAAACATCATTTTCTAGTAAATAAGCCTTAAAATTACACAAAATATACCTTATTTTACGTGTAATAAATGTGCTATGGTATTATAATTAAAGAAATAAACTCTACTGTATAATAAAGTCGTTTTAGTGACCTTTGTGATGGTCGTTGATGGCTTGATGGAATGGAGTGGCCGCTTTCATCAGCATTAAACACTTGATGAGGAAGGTAGCTTTCTTCTTTCACCAGGTGCGATAATTTTACCTTGTTCCTCAACAATTGTCTTCTGTTTAGCTGGGTTGATAGCTTTTTGCATCAAGTGTACAGATGGCTTGTGCGGGTTATTTGTGGAGCCTGATTGATGGGATATATTAACCTTTCAGTCAACACTCTGCTTTTGAACTATTAAAGTTGAAACGAGTCCAAATTTCACTGTTTTCCATCCATTTTTTCACTCTCTGTCGTCTGCCTGTCTCTTTAATGTTTAACCCCCCCCCCTCATTGCTGCGATTTTGACCAATCAAGTGGCTTTAACCGAAGACTGGGGGCGGGGAATAGAGGACAAATTCACATCACTCATTGTGGCAGCTCCGTGTGTATCCCAAAAAATAGTTTGTCTGCCAAGGTAAAATTTTCATAAATGTAACGTTCGTAAGCCGAAAAGTTTGTAAGCCAAGGGGTTCGTAAACCGAGCTATCAATGTATTGTGGAAACTCGCAATTGAAAAACCCTTGACATCCATTCCCCTGCTCGATTCCAGGAGATGATGTACATGTGGAACGGTTTTAGCATGATCAAAAAGCGACCGGAGCTGACTGAAGGCATCATCCAGACTCTGGTGGAAGCGGAGCGTACGCTGTTGGAGTCTCCAGGTGTTCAGACGTGCCCTTTTACTCAATCACACCCATAAAAAAATGTAACGCGGGACGTCGGTCTGTCTGCTTGCACCTCCGTAGAAAACGAGTACACCCTGGATGACCGTTGTGTCGTCCACCTGCTGAAGGGAATGTGTTTGAAAAACCAGGGGCTCCTCCAGGGTGCCGAGGAATGCTTCCAAAAAGTCTCTTCCAGGTTAGCGACTTAGCATTTGATGCCACTTGACAAGAACCCCTTTTTGGTTGCTAACTGGCCGTTGGCCCGCAATCTCCAAAAGGCTGTCAATGAATCGTAGTAGAACGTTTTTGGTTTGTTCAGTGAGAAGAAGCTCCGGTTCGACCACTACCTCATTCCTAACTCCATGGTGGAGCTCAGTCTTCTTTTCATTGAACAAGGCCGACGGGACGAGGCCATCAAGCTGCTCCACAAGGCCAAGTAAGTGACTAAGAAAGCTAGTTAGCCTTTCAAAACTCTCAAGGTCACTTTACAGTCACAGGATACAGTCGCTGATAGAGAGCTACCTCGCCAGCTAGATAGCTAAAGTTAGGAAACAAAAAAAAATGGTGTCGGTTGTCCTTTAACAGTCCCTTGTTGTGACTTCTAGAAACAACTACAAAGAATACTCGATGGAATCTCGTACGCAGTTCAGGATCCACGCCGCTCTGGCCAAACTGGAAGACGAAACTCGTCCATAAGGGTGGAGAGACATTTTTATCAAGAAAGACATCTCTTCCGAGTGCCGCCATGGAGGCGCTTTGGCAGATTGAGCCCATGTCCAGTTTTATACAGTGATAGCTCGGTTTACGAACCCCTTGGCTTACAAACTTTTCGGTTTACGAACGTTACATTGATGGAAATTTTACCTTAGTATACGAACTTTTTTCATCCACGGAGCTGCCTCAATGAGTGATGTGTCGTTCGCCAACGAGCCCGTTCTTCTAACAACAAAATGGCAGCCGACTATTTTTGTCCTCTATTCCCCGCCCCCAGTCTTCGGTTAAAGCCACGTGAGCAGTGAGGGGGTGGTTTAAACATTAAAGAGACAGGCAGACGACAGTGAGAGTTTCAACGTTCAAAGGCAGAGTGTAGACTGCAAGGTTAAAATATCCCATCAATCAACCCGCGCAAGCCATCTGTACACTTGACGCAAAAAGCTATCAACCCAGCTAAACAGAACATAATTGGATTGGATTTGCCTTTATTAGTCTTGCAGTGGAGAAATTTACATTTCACAGCAGCAAAGTTATGAAATTGATGAGGAACAAGGTAAAATTATCGCAGAGAAAGCACCTCTAAGGGATCATTCCTCAAGATGGTGAAAGAAGAAGGCTACCTTCCTCATCAAGTGTTTAAAGCTGATGAAAGCGGCCACTCCATTCCATCAAGCCATCAACGACCATCACAAAGGTCAATAAAACCACTTTATTATACTGTACATTTTATTTATTTAATTATAATACCATATCACATTTATTAGACATAAAATGAGGTATAGTTTGTGTAGTTTTAAGGCTTAACAAATTAGAAAATGTTTTATGGGGACCTGAGAACAGATTAATCTCATTTTAATGGTTTCCGAAGGGAAATTAATTTTTGGGATACACACTCTGTCTGGCAACCAATTAAGTTCGTAAGCCAAGGTATCACTGTACTTTGATCCGTTTTCATCAACTGAATGCTGGATTTATATTGGGGCGGTCTTTTTTTTTTTTTTAACCATTTGAGAAAGGTAAGACCTCGTTGGTGTCAAACCGTAGAAGAAGGTTGTACAGTGTAGTTTTGAATAGAACTTATATATATATATATATATATATATATATATATATATATATATATATATATATATATATAATATAAAATAAAATATATATAAAATAAAACATGTGTATAAAGACAATTTCATTGTTTGGACAATGTTTAATCTGCCTCAAGCCTCTTGAACTCTAACTGCATTATTTTGGTGGCTTAAAAGCAGAGAAGTTTGATACATTGACATCATTTAAAACGTATTATGCTGTCAAAATGGAAAAAAGTGACAATAGCAAGACTGTATTGATGCTAACTGAGTCCAAGTTTACGAAGAGGCAACAGGAGGAGTGACAGGAAGCGCCGCCTGCTCTTCTTTCAGTCTGCGTTTCATCAGTTTCTTCTTTTTCTTCTCCTCCTTCTCAATTTCTGCAACCATTTCCAAGAATTTGGGGCTACGCGGGTCCATGGCGTATCCAAAACGCTCTCTGGCCTCTGCCAGCAACTTGTTACGACGTGCTTTCTCCTCTTTTAGCTTCTGTTTGTTTTCACGCTTCCCCCTACGCCAGTCGGCGATCATCTTGGGCATTTTGGCCATGTTTTCCGCAATCAACTTCTCCCTGTGACGGAAATAGAAACGATCATTGGAACACAATTTTTCTGAAGCTCATCATTTGATTGACAGTCAATAACACGCAAGCATCGCTCACCTTGCCATGCGTTTTTCAGCCTCTTCCTTTTGCTTTGCCGCGATATTGTTCAACATGACCTCTAGGGGAGGATGCCACTCGTTTTCCTCTTCGATGATTTTGTCCAACTCCGTGTGGCTGGGCCAAAGCGAGGCCGGATCGATACCGGATACCGAACCGTAGCGACCGTATAGCTTCCCATCGTATTTGGGTGTCTTCTGCCATTCCGGTGTATCTTCCCGGCTCTTGTCTGGAATATAAGGAGGTCGAAGATTGAGTTTTAGTGGTTTAGGATTATATGATGCCGTCTGAAGTAGTGTTCCGCTCGGATAGGTGGTAGATTTGAACGTTTTTGGTGCTGAAATCCACTTAAATGTGTTACAGCACACGAGCGTCCTCCTACCGACTACGGACGCCGCCATTTTGCTTCGACCTCACGAAGGACCCTTGATAGGCGGCTTTGAAAGTGCCTGTTTCGGGAGATATTTTAACACAGGCATCATTGCCGACATCGCGTATGACGCGTAGTCTTGCCGAAATAATTGATATTTGATTAATTCTCAGTTGCTGATGTATTTATTTTTTTAACATGGAAAAAACGCAGGGAAAACGCCCCAGGTACAAAAAAGGTGACCAACTGTTCGGCCTTGTAAAAAAAACAACAACAATATTTTTGCATGATTCTCTAAGGATAGATAGATGGTGCACAATCCACCATGACGTCCCTGATCCACTGCTGAAAAGGATGCCTTGATCATTTCCTCTTTCATCTAAGAACTGCTTAGTATCACAAATAGGGTACAGCAAGTGCTGAAGAATGAATAACTCTGTGTGTCTTTGTGTTGTCATATAATTTGTTATTTAGTTTTTTTTTTTTTACTTCAAGATGGCACCGTGAGAGTGGTTGCCTTTCCAGCAGCTCCTGTATTTTGTTTTTCTACTTCTTTCTTTCCTCTCCTCTTCCCTTTCATAACTTTGCTACTGTGTTACTTCCGGGTAGGTCGAACGCTGGCGCAAATGGTTGCCGCTGCTCAACCGCACAAAAAAAAGTTCTTATCCCATGACTGTAAAGTGTCCTTGAGAGAAAGGCGCTTAAAAATTAAATGTATTATTATTATTAGTTATTATTATTATTATTATTATTATTATTATTGATGAAAATGTTCTTTTCATCGATGGACCACTCCTGTACGACTGAGAGCTTACACAGACGTATTATTATTATATTATTATTACTACTACTACTACTACTATTATTATTATTGTTATTTTTGTTATTATTGTTATTTTTATTATTTTTGTTATTTTTATTTTTATTATTTTTATTATTTTTATTGTTATTGATGAAAAGGTGGACCACTCCTGTACGACTGAGAGCTTACACAGACGTATTATTATTATATATTATTACTACTACTGTTATTATTATTATTATTGTTATTGTTGTAATTTTTATTTTCAGTGTTTTTATTATTTTTTTATTTATTATTATTATTATTATTTATTATTATTATTATTATTATTATTATTATTATTATTATTATTATTATTACTACTACTATTATTATTATTATAACTAGAGAATTGAGTCCAATATCTTGGTTTTTACTTTGTTTTTTGCGACACCACCTCCCTGAAAACTTTGAGGCCTTTGTGACGCAGCCATCAACACTTTTGTGACCTCGGAGCAAACAAATAAACTACTTGTTAAAAAGCTTCATTAAAGGTTTCAGACTTTTTTTTGGATCTGGGTCGAGTTTGAGGTACATGTGGGAGGGACACGCTCTTAATTTGTTTTAAGAGCGAGCCTATGCCAAGTTTGGGGCTTAAGGGGGATCATATGAATGTCAGTCAAAGGCAAAAAAAAAATAATAATTAAAAATGGCTCCTGAGCAGTTTAGACGGGAGAGGAGAGTGGCAACATGACAAATCTATTTCTGGCTGCTTAAGTAGGAGGTTTGCGTGCAGATATAGATAGAGGTGTCAAATGATCGCATTAATTGTGAATAATTAATTAGAGTCCTATTTGGCATGTCATGTTTAAAAAATGGTGTTCAAGTAAATTTTAATTTCTTCATTTGATTGTTTCTGGAGATGGGTTGACTTTTTACAATGCAGTCAGCCATTGCTACTTTGCTACTTTCGATTAACACAACCGTTGATGTGTTTGTACCTAAAAAAATGGCCACTAATAAATAATAATAATAATTAACATAACAATAACAATACTAATAACACATTTTATTTCAAGCGCCTTTCAAAGCTCTCAAGGGCACTGTAAAATAATAAATAAAATACCATTGCAAATAGAATACAATAAATAAAACAATAATAAATAAAATAAGAGATAGAGATACACAGAAAAAGCCATTTTAAATAGGTGCGAAAGTCACAACAGCACAGTACCGTCAAAGTACAAACATTTACTGTGCTTCTTTATGCATGTATCCTGTAATAATAATAATATATTTCATTTTAAGCGCCTTTCAAAGCTCTCAAAGACACTTTACAGTCACAGACAAGCATAGGTACTATAATCAATAAAATACAATTACAATCATAAATAGAATACAATAAATAAAATACAGTTAGCCTTATTGGATTTACCTTACCTTAATTCGTCTCGCAGTGGAGAAATTTACATTTCACAGCAGCAGAGTTATGAACTATTTTGTAAATATTTTTATGTACATCGTCATACACATGTCAATTTACCAATCCATGTAAGGTTTGCTACATCGCGGTTTTTCGTCTATGGCGAATGATCCTGTTCCACATTTACGGCGATAAACGATGGATTACTGTATTCCTTTTTTTTTTTTTAATGAGTCTGCTTCCTGTGTTGGATTTATTGAGGGTGGGGTGATCGATCACAAACCGAAACGGACACTTATTGGCTGTCATAATGTTTGCTCTTGTTTAGCATCATTTTATAGGCTCCCATTGGAATTGGGAGTGTCTGCGTGGTGATTAGCGGCGAGGAAAGGTGGACAAACTCGACATGGACGAGCCTTTGAGTTTTGGACAATTTACATTCCGTAAAAGACCCGACGACATTATTGATAAAGGTAGAGTGTTTTCCCTAATTTGTAAGAAGTTTGCTTACCACCGAAGCAGCTCAAGTTGAGCAAAGCAGAAGCAAACAGTCGCCAATGTAGCCATTGCTAATGTTTGCACCGAAGGCTAATGTTTGCAATTAGCAATTTCAAGAAAAAAGCTCGTGGCCAAACTAAACAAACAACTGGCATGAAGTCTGCAAAAGTGCTTCGTTCTCTGTAGAAGCGATTGATATTTATTCGGTACTTTATTTTTATTTTGGCATGATAAACAGTCTTATTCCCGTAGTGCTAATTTACAACACTGCGTCTGTTTTATTTATTTTTCATGATTTCATGCAAGTTCGGTGTTAAAAAAAAGTCTTCTTTCTGTTTTAGATATATTTAGATTTATAATCGTATTTTATTTATTGTATTCTATTTATAATTGTATTTTATTTATGATTGTATCTATGCTTGTCTGTGACTGTAAAGTGTCCTTGAGAGCTTTGAAAGGCGCTTGAAATAAAAACGACGATGTTCTATTTTATTTTTATTTTATAATTATTTGGTGGTGACGTTTAAATGCCAGAAGTGGAAGCATTATAGTAAGTCCCCGCACTCATATTCGGCTAATGTAAGGATTTGGTTTTTGGAGACAATTTAGATTTACCATGTAAATAAAACATCTCTCCGTTAATAATAATAATCATAATAATAATACATTTAATTTACAAACAACTTTTAAAGCACGTTACAATCAAAAAGAACAATAAAACCATAATGACATTGCATTCTACTGTGTACACGTAGCTATTTATACTGTCTATTAGCTATCTAGCTATCTGGCTGGCTATTTGTTATCTGGCTAGCTATCTGGATAGCTATTAAGGCTGGCTATCTAGCTGGCTATCGTAGCTGGCTGGCTATCTGGCTAGTTATTGGCTAACTAGCTAGTTAGCTATCTATTTGAGTTATTCCAGGTTGAGTGAACGCTGGCGCGTGTGGCTGCCCCTGCTTACCCACAGAAAAAAAAGCTATCCTGTGACTGTAAAGTGACCGTGAGAGTTTTGAAAGGCTATTCTTATTTTTCTGCATGACAATGTAGACCGCTGAACGATCCGGTGCTTTGAGGAATTGAACAGAATGTTGTGAAAGAGCATATATTTGCCCCTACTAGAGAAACAAGTAAACAATGATGACGGGAGCAAACAGTGTCCTCTTTCTTCCAGGGAGTCCACGGACCCACGCAGCCCACCGCAGGGTCCTAATGAGATGATGAATGAGAGCACGCGGAGTGACGTCGGCTCCAAATCCGCCGGTAACCACTAATTCAAGGGGAAATTCATCAAAGTGGACCCCGTCCTCGTCTGGCCTCATCAGAAAACAATGCCGGGGTGCCCTGAAGATGAATGAAGGTAATTATCTTGTCTACCTGGTCCCAACAAGCCTCATCTTCTCTTTGGCTTCACGGGCCTTGCAGCCTTGATTGCACTGCCTGCACAAAATGCAGACTTTTTTGGGGGTCTTCTTTGAACTACTCGCTGTGATGAATTATCCGCTTATTGCTGGACTTTTTCAACACAATTGTTTTTGTTGTGTATTTGAAGAAAAGGGCACCCTGAATAGCTAAACGCATCTGTTCTGGTGTGCTGTGTTGTTTCAGGATTGTGATTATTTTTTTTTTACCTTTTGTAAAATGTGTGACATGCTTCTAATAGTTTTAAGATTTGGACCGGATTGTTATTGTGTGCGGTACTCCATTGCATTATATGAGGTTTTTTTTAATACTGCAGCGTATTATTATCAAATAGATCAGTCAAAAAATTTCTTTAGAATATTCTGTGTGCTCATTCATCTAAGCATCTGATCAAAATATATATATATGACTCAGCACCCAGTGGTTAAAATTATATATAAAATATATATATATATATATATATATATATATATATATATATATTGAGTCACAATCAATATGTTAGCATCACGCTGATAAAGACATGGCAAAACTCTGTATGGAGACTTGAGGTTGGCGGGCTGTTGTTGACAACGGGTGGAGGTGAAGAGCAGCCTGGCGCGGAAATCCTTCCGTGGCTCCCTTCGCCACGCCGCCGCCATCTGTCATCCGGGCGAACATCTGCACCCCCAAGGTGCCCTTGTCGCCCAATGTGAACGTGCTAGCTTTGCCTTTTCTATTAAGGGAAAACCTGGAGTGATTCACCACAACCAAAGCAATTAGACGCATGGCGTCGCGGTGAATCACTGGCGTTGCCCAGCCAGATTAGTGCTTGCATGGTTGCATCCTCCGGCAATGCAATGTTGTCACCATGTCATCCCAAAACCGAATTATCGTTTGCCCCGAGTTGGTCGTGTCTCGGCTTGGGACTTTCGTTGCACTTGTTTCTGCTCTCGTTTGCGAAACCTTCTGCCAACTCAAAGTGGCTCTTAACTCGATCCTGTTTTTCCCCAATACCCGCAGTTTGAATATTAGCAGTTAGCATTTTAGCATATTGAATATCTAGTTACTATGCAGAAAATAGAATATCGTGAAAAAGTTCACTCATTTAAGTATCTTCTTCTTCTAACAATAAAAATAATAATTAATATTAAAAATTAAAATATATATATATAATTAAAAATTTAATTTTTAATTTTTAATTTTTTTAAATTTTAAAATGTTAAAATTTTTATTATTTTAAATTTGACATTTTGCAATTTTACAATTTAGCAATTTTACAATTTTTAAATGTTAAAAGATTATTAGGAATAGGAATTGAAATTTAAAAATAAAAATACTCTCGTTTCTATTTATAGTTGTATTTTATTTATTGCATTGTAAATTTATATTTCTGGCGTTAGTAAACCGAGGTCTCACTGTACATACATATTGATTGATATAGCGCTCTTGTATTTTGCCTTTCTACTTCTTTTCCTTCCCGATTCCTTTCGTCACTTGTGAAATGTCAATTTCTCCAGTGTCAGACTAACTAATGCTAATCTAATCGAATCGAATCTAACAATGCTATCATAAATTGTACATATTCAAAATGTATTTGGAGTTGTCAAGGAAGTACGCTGTCCTCGGGTCATGGTGATTTCAGCGCGTGCGTTCAGCTAAGTTACTGTGGAAAAGGAGGCTCATACGGCTATAAAACGCAGGAAGGGATGATGAGGAGGCCAAGAGCTGATCTTCTTGGCAGCACCTTCAAAGTCTCGCTGTGGAACTCCTTGACCTCCTTTTCCCTCCTTGGACTTGGCTTTTTTTTTGGGGGGCACTTCGTCAATCCATCTGCCACCTCGTTAATCACCAACGTCCTATGAAGATGTCATACCTACAGGAAACATTCTTTTCTTTATTTTGGTAGTTTTTTTTAAACTGGTACTTAAAGGACAACCGACACCTCAGGACAAGTTGCGTCCATCATTTGGAAAATGACTTCTACTTAGCGCATTTGACAAAGATTCCACCCCATATAGCAAAATTTTACGTTATAAGACTCGCACTGAATATTCAGGAAGTCTTGTTTTTGAGTTGGTGACGAGTCCGTACGTGACGTCACTGAAGGAACGCCCCTGACCGACAAAGCGACACACAATGCATTTTGGGTAAAACTTCGTGTGGATGGCGAAATTAGAAGGAAAACACATAAATAACGCGATGGTGAATGGTTGTGTGTTGCACCAAGACTACTATATTTTAATATTTGATATGTCTTGCCTAACCATACCTTTATTTAAAACCCGACAATGACGCGCGTCTTTCCGTTAGCGTATTGCAGTTAATTTAGTGAGATGAAGATGGTGTCGTCCAAGCGCGTTTTAATTATCATTGATTGATTGTTCATTTCATGTAAACTAATCATACAGCCACAATGGCGCCGTCCGTGTCTGTTTAATTAATTTCATGAAGCTCTCATGAATCATCAGAGGTCATTCATTAGTTTATCCATCTGTTAAGGCTATGTTTTTTTCCCCCGTGACAAGATTAAATCTCAACAACTGTTGATGAAGCTTCGCGAAGCACCCTGGGGTTCATTTTAGCACACAACAAAATGACATGCATTTTTACTATATTTGCTATCTATTAGCTATCTCGCTATCTAGCTGGCTATATAGCTGGCTATCTATTACCTGGCCAGCTATCTAGTTGGCTATATAGCTAGCTATATATTAGCTATCTGCTAACTAGCTAAATCGCTCCTCAAGTAAAATTAAACGCTTGAATGGGAAAGTGGAAGGTGGGGCAAGGAAGGAGGGGATCATTCTATTAGCTATTAGCTAGCTAGCTATCTAGCTATTTATTAGCTATCTGGTGGCTAGCTAGCTGATTGGATGGCTATTTATTGGCTATCTGTTAGCTATCTGGTATCTAGCTGACTAGGTAGCTGGCTTTCTATTGGCGATCTATTAGCTAGATAGCTAGTCAGCTGGCCATCTATTGGCTTGCTAGCTGGCTGGCTTGCTATCTATTAGCTATTTAGTGGCTAACTAGCTAGTTGGCTGGTTATCTGTTGGCTATCTATTAGCTAACTGGCTATCTGTTGGCTATCTATTAGCTACCTAGCTAATTTTATATTGATTTGAGTTATTCCGGGTTGAGTGAACGCTGGCGCATGTGGCTGCCGCTGCTCACCCACAGAAAAACTGATCTGGTGACTGTAAAGTGACCTTGAGAGTTTTAAAATGTGCCTACAAATGAAATGTATTATTATTATTATTATTATTATATTATTTTGTAGTGTTTTTTTATTTTTTATTTTTTTCTTGTCTTAAACTGCCGTTGTTATAAACTTTGCTCATATGCTAGCTAGCTATATGTTTGCTATCTATTTGCTATCTTTTAGCTATCTGTCTCGCTTATTAGCTGGCTATCTATTAGCCGTGTATTAGCTAGCTAGCTTGATATCTGAGTTATTCCGCTGCTCACCCACAGAAAAATGTATCCTGTAACTGTAAAGTGACCTTGTGAGCTTTCAAAGGCGTGTAGAAATTAAATGTATTATTATTATTATTATTATTATTATTAGATTTCTATCTGTGTATTTAATAGTGACATTCAGTGTATTAGCTAACTAACTACCTAGCTAGCTGGATATTAGCTATGGAGCTATCTAAGTGGCTAGCTATCTGTTGGCTATCTATTAGCTATATATTAGCTATCTACTAGCTGGCTATTTAGCTTTATATCTATTAAGTTCCGGTCTGAGTGAACACTGGCGCGTGTAAAAAAAAAGTTCCAAAAGCCACCAGCAGAGGGTAGCAGAGCACTCACCCACATGTGACGGAGTTGCTCCCTATCAACATTCGTCGTCACTCTTCGAAATAAAAATAAATAAATACATAAATAAATAACTGCCCCCCCCCCCCCCCCCCAAGCTATACCCAGATTAGCATTCAAGCCAACTCGATGATACGACCACCAATATTTGGAATAGAAACAATTCCAAATCAACACGCATGACTCCCTTTTTCCAGGCTAATGGATTGGACGAGTTCAATCGATGAAAAGGAAATGATTCGCTCTTTGTTGGCCAAGATTTAAATTTTTGTGGCTCGCTTTCGTAAATTGTGGTCACCCTCTTTGTCGCACGTGTTTTGTCTTTCAGTCATTTGTTGAGCCTGATGGAAAATCGGCGTTCATTTTCATCAAGTGGAGCGTAAAGTCACATTAAGTTTCCTCATTGGCTGACATCTGTTTATTTTATCTTTTCTTTTATTTATTTTTTTGCGGGAATGATTGATTATGATCCGAAAATAGGATATTTGCGGCGGTCAGGTTATCCAAACTGCAAAAAATCCATCCAAACGATAGGAATGAAAGTCAACTTGCCGGGTCCTGCGAGCTAGCCTGCACACTTTAGCTTTCTGCTGTCTCTCGCAGAAGTACTGTACAGTGATAGCTCGGTTTACGAACCCCTTGGCTTACGAACTTTTTGGTTTACGAACGTTAACTTGATGAAAATTTTACCTTGGCGTACGAACTTTTTTCGGGATACACACAGAGTTGCCTCAATGAGCGATGTGTCGTTCGCCAACGAGCCCGTTCTTCGAACAACAAAATGGCAGCCGACTGTTGTTATCCTCTATTCCCCGCCTTCAGTCTTCGGTTAAAGCCACGTGATTGGTCAAGAACGCAGCAGTGAGAGGAGGTGGTTTAAACATGAAACAGGCAGACGACAGTGAGAGAGTTTCAACTTTGATAGTTCAAAGGCAGAGTGTAGACTGCAAGGTTAAAATATCCCATCAATCAGGCTCAAACAACCCGCACATTGATGCAAAAAGCTATCAATCCAGCTAAATAGAACACAATTGATGAGGAACAAGATAAAATGATCGCAGAGAAAGCACCTACAAGGGATCATTCCTCAAGATGGTGAAAGAAAAAGGTTACATTCCTCATCAAGTGTTTAATACTGATGAAGCGGCTACTCCATTCCATCAAGCCATCAACGACCATCATAAAGGTAAATAAAACCACTTTACTATACATTACAGTTTATTTCTTTAATTAGAATATCATAGCACATTTATTATACATGAAATAAGGTATATTTTGTGTAGTTTTAAGGCTTATGTAATCGAAAATTATGTTTTATGGGGACCTGGGGAACGGATTATTCTCATTTTAATAGTTTCCTATGGGAAATTATTTTTTGGGATACACACTTTTCGCCTTACACACTCTGTCTGGCAACCAATTAAGTTCGTAAGCCAAGGTACCACTGTATATTGATGCTAATGTTAGCATGGGGCTTGTCAAAGTGCCACTGACATTCGACTGTTTCATCGATGGTATTGTTTCATTGCAAATTAGAATCAGAACCTTTTCTCTAAAACTTTGGTTTATTCAAGCTAAAGTGTACGATATTTTTTTTTTTACTCGTCTGGCTTATTTAAAAGGGGACGTTTACCTGTTTCAACAACGGCCAGGATCATCCAATGAAAATTGCGCTTTCCGCCAACCGCAGCCTAAACAGGAACTGAACAGCGAAAAAGCCAGAATATGTATTTAATATTATCGGCGCCAGCCATAGGTTCCCGGTATTTACGTCTGACGGTGCCCCCCCCCCCCCCCCAACCCCTCCGTGCAGGAGTTCTTGCAATTGTGTAGCGTTGCCCACAAGTTGTTGCCATGCAACTCCATCTGGCACACACGCTAGCAGGGAAGCGCCAACAATGGTCCGCTTTATGAGGTGCCCGCCGATGCCATGGTAACCTCGTTGTGGGCAAGACAGACCCGAACGCCTGCCAAAAAAATGCCAGGCTGCCTTATTTGCCCCTTTTTCTCCATCCACGTTGCCCAGAAACCTTTTTGAAAGTGAAACCGGTGGGCAGACAAATTACGGCGGCTGTGGCTGAGGAGGAGATGCTAAACGTTGCACTTTGGTACGAAATATCGTATTTTCCCGTGTATAAGACGCACCTTCAATGAATGAAAAAAGTTTTCCCAAATACAGGTAACATCCGACGTGCAACCAGTTCGACTTACGACCACCCGTACTTACGACCACGACCTCAAGAGCCTATTTTTTTAAAAAATGTTAATTCTACGCCTGGCACCGCAACGCGCTAGCAGGCCGGCAACGCGTACAACAATTTTGGCCAGCCTTTAGTACTAAAGTAAAAGTATGTTAAAAAAAAACAATTTTGACAGACCAAATTACATATTTGGGAGAAGTCAAATATTAGCTCTGTAGCTATCTCGCTAGCTATCTAGATAGTGAGATAGCTAGGAATTAGTAAATAAGATTTTAAGTTCAGTAAATGTCAACTCTAGCTAGCTAGTTAGGTCGATATCTATTAGCTAGCTAGCGAGATAGCTAGGAATGAGTAAAAATGATTTTAAGTTCAGTAAATGTCATCTCTAGTTAGCTAGATAGCTAGCAGGCTGGTTAGCTTTCTATCTATTTCAGTTACTTCTGGGTTGAGTGCACGCTGGCGGGTGTGGCTGCCGCTGCTCACCCACAGAAAAACTTAACCTGCGACTGTAAAGTGACCTTGACAGTTTTGAAAGGCGCTTAGAAATTAAATGTATTGTTTTTATTATTAGTTATTGTTATTGTTATTGTTATGATGATGATTCTTCTTCTTCTTCTTCTTCTTCTTCTTCTTCTTCTTCTTCTTCTTCTTCTTCTTCTTCTTCTTCTTCTTCTTCTTCTTCTTCTTATTATTATTATTATTATTATTATTATGCTCATCCGGTGTCCAAAATGGCTACTTTGAGATGAAATTGCTCCGTTTGCAAATTAACTCCACACTTTGTATCCGTACGCTAATGTACGGATATGCCTTGATGGTGAGTAAGCGAGTGGGTCCGCAGAGTGGGTTGATGGGGGGGGGGGGTCAGTGAGGGGGTTGCGTCCACCCATTTCCATAATACCGCCGGTCATCCGGGCACGACGCCAATCCCGGCCGGCGCTTTTTCGACCCCGCTGAGGCCTAGCGTGATTAAAAACAGCACTGAATCACGGCCGCCAGCTCGAGACTGACGGGAGGTGCGGAAGGAAAAAGGCGGAGAAATGGGCTGCGGCGCACAATAGGTCATCGCGCGTGCTTTTAAAAATGGCCACTCGGTGCCAAAAATGACACGCCCATTGAGACGCCCATAAGCGTCCTTTTTAATTGCCGCCCCCGTCACGCATTTCATCGCCTCTCGTCGAACCGCCGAGACCGCCGCAATTTGTACTCGGCGCTTGGGTACACAGTAATACCTTGGCTTACAAACTTAATTGGTTGCCAGACAGAGTAAGGCGAAAAGTGTGTATCCCAAAAAATCCTTTCCCATAGGAAAGCATTAAAATGAGAATAATCCGTTCCCAGTTCCCCATAAAACATCATTTTCTAATTTTCTAAGCCTTAAAACTACACAAAATATACCTTATTTTATGTATTATAAATGTGCTATGGTATTATAATTAAAGAAATAAACTGTACTGTATAATAAAGCGATTTTATTGACCTTTGTGATGGTCGTTGATGGCTTGATGGAACGGAGTGGCCGCTTTTATCTGCATTAAACACTTGATGAGGAACGTAACCTTCTTCTTTCACCATCTTGAGGAATGATCCCTTGTAGGTGCGATAATTTTACCTTGTTCCTCATCAATTGTGTTCTGTTTAGCTGGGTTGATAGCTTTTTGCATCAAGTGTACAGATGGCTTGTTCGGGTTATTTGTGGAACCTGATTGATGGGATATTTATATTTATTTATTTATTTATAATTTGAAGATAACATACAAGCAAGGGTACTAGCTATGAATAAAGTTTGTAGTGTGTCTGCCTGCATCTGTTGCTGTTGCAATATCTCAATATCTAAGATGTACAACCCAGAGCTCCTTGAGACACTTGATGCAAAAAGCTATCCAATCCAATCAAGCCATCAATGACCATCACTAAGGTAAATAAAACCACTTTATTATACATAAAATAATTTATATTGTGAGTCGTTTTAAGGCTTTATTTATTTGCGAATGACTGAATTTAGCACAACAGGTAAAGTTACAAGTTTTAAAATATTGAAAATGAGAACCAAACATGGATTTGGGTCTTTCGGCCTGCGTGAAATCCATTTGCGCCTCCTGTGGGTTTAAATTAAAAGCTCACATCCTTGGGGGTCAGACCGAAATACGTTTGATGTTGTCAATCATTCATGCCTTCTCTCCAAAGTATCTCATGACCACATTTGAGGAGAAAGTTAACACGATGAAAAGTGTCTCAGCGTAAACAAAAAAATGAAACTAGCATCTTTAGCTCAGCGTGTCATACGTACAGTGATGTCTTAGCTTATGAACTTAATTGGTTCCCAGAAAGTGTGTGTAAGGC
Source organism: Hippocampus bargibanti (assembly GCF_051943395.1). Classification (NCBI taxonomy): domain Eukaryota; kingdom Metazoa; phylum Chordata; class Actinopteri; order Syngnathiformes; family Syngnathidae; genus Hippocampus; species Hippocampus bargibanti. The sequence continues at coordinate 924,083 of NC_142750.1, read as the reverse complement.
AAAAAGTGTGTATTCCAAACATTAATGTCCCATAGGAAACCATGAAAATGAGAATAATCCATCCCCAGGTCCCCATAAAACATAATTTTCAACTAAATCAGAATCAGACTCAGAAAACCTTTATTCGTCCCACAATGGGGAAATTTGCAGTCCACAGCAGCAATTTAAAAGGGGGTGCAGTGAGGGGGTGAAAGGTTAAAAACAAGATATTCTAAGCATAGTAAAAGAGAAAATAAAAATGTCAGCAGACTGAGATGTATACTGTAAATGTGCAAAACATACACAAATTTCCAGAACTTCGGCTCAATCATCAGAGATTATGCATGACATTGATCATAACATCAGCCATGCCCGTCCGTCTCTTGATAAATATACACACACACAAATATTTGTTTTTTTTTTAAATTCATGATCTGCGCAACGTGGAATGTTGATCACAGAGGTGTCTTGAGGCCTGACACAGTTTGTAAACCCGCGGGTTCCTCTCGGTGCCAGCCCTGCTGCACTCGCCGCTATATAGGCCAGAAGTAGACACTCTGCTTGGATTGGAGGGGTGGGGGGTCACGGACGGTTGGCAGCCAGAATTGGGGCCCCGTGCAAGGTCAGGAGGTCTTCATTGCGGGTCTGAATTGGTCTTCGGTTTTTGTTAGCTAACTATTAGCTATATGGCTATCTAGGTCGCTTGCTATCTATCTAGCTATCTATCTATTAACCGGCTATTAGCCAGCTAGCTAGCTTTTCTCTCTATTTGAGTAATTCCAGGTTGTTGGCTAGCTATTAGCTATATACTAGCTGGCTAGCTAGCTTTCTGTCGATTGACTTCCGGGTTGAGTAAACGCTGGCGCGTGTGGCTGCCGCTGCTCACCCACAGTAAAACATCATGTGACTGTAAAGTGACATTGAGAGTTTTGAAAGGTGCTGGAGAGCTATCCAGCTGACTAGCTATTAGCTATATGGCTATCTAGCTATCTATGAGCTAGCTGGCTCTATTTTAGTTACTTCCGGTTTGAGTGAATGCTAGTGCGTGTGGCTGCCGCTACTCACCCACAGAAAAGTGACTGTAAAGTGACCTTGAGAGTTTTGAAAGGCACTTATATTAATAAAATATATTATTATTATTATCATTATTATTATTATTTCCTCCCCCACCACTTTTGATCCTGGTCATCCTTATTTCTTAGTTCCGGCGTCCGGTGATCTCTTCTGCTCTTGCGACTCCATCTTTGTTTCCAACCAGGCAGATGATTTGCTTTTATTTCCGCTGGATTGTCTTGTTTTTTTTTTGGTGCGCTACGACCGCACAGATGTCTGGTTTGGACCACAACACCTGCTTCGCCATGTGTTACCACCAAGTCTTGCCTTTCTATGGCAGTGCCCACTTTGCATCTGTGTGTGTGTGTGTGTGTGTGTGTGTGTGTGTGTGTGTGTGTGTGTGTGTGTGTGTGTGTGTGTGTGTGTGTGTGTGTGTGTGTGTGTGTGTGTGTGTGTGTGTGTGTGTGTGTGTGTGTGTGTTTTGGAAATGGGGGAGTGGAAACCACAGAGTGGATTAGTTATGAATATTCATCATTTTACGGCTTTACGACACAATCGAAACTGATAACATGGGGAAATGTTTTCACTGTTACACTGAGCAAGGCTTGACTTCAACTAAAATAACATCTATTTATAACTGTATTTTATTTATTGTATTCTATTTATTATTGTATTTTATTTATTATTCTATCTGTTTTTCTGTGACTGTAAAGTATCCTTGAGAGCTTTGAAAGGTGCTTGAAATAAAATGGATTCTTCTTCTTCTTCTTCTTCTTCTTCTTCTTCTTCTTCTTCTTCTTCTTCTTCTTCTTCTTCTTCTTCTTCTCCTTATTATTATTATTATTATTATCAAAATAAGCAAAATCAGAGCAGAATAGTTGGCAAAAATCTGTCAATTTCCTCAGAGTTTTCCTCATTTTACAGTCATGTTAAAAAGCAATATATAGTGATATTTTGGCTTACGAACTTAATTGGTACCCAGAAAGTGTGTGTAAGGTGAAAAGTGTGTATCCCAAAAATGAGAATAACACATATATAGTCGAATATATATATGTATATACAGTAAAGTCTCGTTATATCGATATTCAAGGGAGTCCGAAAAAATATCGATATAACCGGGAATATCGATATATCCGACCCTGTTTGCATGTAATTTTCTCCGTGCGTGCATAGAAATAGTATCGATATAACCGGGACTATCGATATATCCCATATCGATATAACGAGACTTTACTGTATATATATATATATATATAATATATATATATATATATATATATATATATATATAAATATATCAATAAAGTTGAAACGAGTCCAAATTTCACTGTTGTGTTTTCTATCCATTTTCTCACCATATCACTTTTGTTTTTTTTTTTTTTTGTTTCAAGCTCTGTCGTCTCCCTTTCATGTGTGTGTTTTTCTCACTCATTGTGGCGCTCGGTGTGTTTCCCAAAAAATACTTCATACGCCAAGATTATATTCTCCCTAATTTAACGTTTGTAAGGCGAAAAGCTTGTTAGTTAAAGCGTTTGTAAGCCAAGGTATCAGTGTAATATATAAAAATGCATCGGGAAAAACCGAGGGACATTTGGACAAAAAAAAGACATGATAGCGTGTCGACCGATGGGGTGAGGGGCAGCACATCCAAGTGGACCAAGACCCTTGTGGCTGTTTTCATGTCCTTCATGTCCTGCCAGAAAAGGAGATTATACCAGCTATGTTTTCTCCTATGGTGTTGGGGGGGGGGGGCTTCATGGTATACTTCCGCCTTCATTGACGAAGAAGTATATGCCGAAACATGTCAGGTAATTGAACACCTAAAAAACACTGTCTGTAAGAAAAAAAATCTGTTTTAAATTAAAAATAATACTAACAGCAGCAACAATAAAAACAACAACAATAACTGACAATAAAGGACGATAAATGACAATAAATAACAATAATAATAGCTGTTGTTGTGTGTGGTTTGGGACTGTTTTGTACTGTCGGGGCCTGAATGCATAGATTGCGATTATCAAGAATAACAAAAATGGACTCCTCACAAACTTCTGTCTGACAACAATTCTTGTATCCGTGTAAATTGACTTTTGACCTTCACCAACGCAAACAAAACAACCCACATTCACATTAGCAGACTGTGATTTGTTTTAATCAAACAGTTCATGTTTTTTTTGTTTCAATTGATTTTGTAATAGTGACATTCTGTCTGTCTTTCACTCTTTTTTTCCATCCATCAATGGCCATTTGAGTGTAACTTTAAAACATTTTCTCAGTGGATGTCGAGTCTAAAAGTTGATGTTCAAAGGCCAAAACAAGGCCTGCCTGTGCACGCGCATTCGCATGACGATACCCCCCCCCCCCCCCCATAAAAACGAAGCAGTTTGTTACGCGAACGAATTTTCAAGCCGTTTCGCGTGTAAGAAGCTCTTGAATCCGTTAAGAGGCATTTGGTTGCTAAGCAGATTAGCACGCCGCCATATTCTGCTTTTTTGGGGCCGTGTTGATTAGAGCAAAGCGAAAACAGCGTGTTGGGCTTTAAGCGTCAACTTATTGAATCCCAAAATCGAGCCAATTAAATTATTTCGCTCACGATTAAGATTTTAGTCCATATTTGTCCGATTTCGTTCATTCTGGTTTGAGAAATTGTTTGCTCGACTCGACAGGTCGTCCGTCGTTTTAAACGACGTTCGTTTTTTTAATCGAGATTTCTAAATAAAAAAAACACGAATACACCCTGCATATATCCTTAATCAGATTTATTCAAAAGAGGATTTGTACAACGGGGCATGGATAGATGGATAGATGGATATATTATTTCTACTTTATCGCCTCATTTCACGAAATAGTCAAACGTTTATTGATAGTTTGCTTTGATTTTCCTTTGGACGTTTCAAATCATTTTGATCATAATTCATAATTGAGAAGGAAATAAAACGCCTCGTGTTCAAATGTATATATGATACTGTAGTTTAGTTTGGAAAAAAATATAGATGTAAAATTCCATCTTGAAATAAATAAAGCTGATCGCGAAAATAAACCACTTCCGGGATCGTCAAAATGACTCAGAAAGCGACACAGGTCAAAAACTTTATTTGTTGACAAAACAACGACAAGTGCATTCGATAAAATATCAAATAAATCAAAGGATGTTTTTGTGTTTAAAAAAGAAGGAAGTACATACACGGTTGCTCTCTTAAATGCGAAGTTTAAAGAAAAACTACTTGGAGGCCACACACAAACGACAACTATTTACACGGAAACATCATAATCAGCGTGAATTAAAAACACCCTCACAATTTCCATGTTTTGTTTATTTATTGCACTTGACGGCTCAAAAAAACTCCGAAATTGTTGCCGTCAATCTAAAATGACGACGTGCGTCTCATTTAAAACAAAATCGTCTCCTAGGCGTCAAACGTCATCGAACTCGCTTCGAGTTTATTGTTAACGACGTTTCACGCGAACGGTTGGGATTGTGAAATGTCAATTTCAGGTACACGCGTGGAAGACAGAATCCATACACCCCCCCCCTTAAGAAGACGGGTTATTTCGATACCCCCGTGCCTCATTAGGATTAGTTTATTTTGATCGGCGACGTAACTTTATCACCTCCCGATACTCCGAGATCGCGTTTCGCGACCCCCCCCAACCCCCTCCCGGTCTAAAATCAAGTATTTCCCACCAGCGTCCATGCGGCAGTCGACCCGATCCCCGCTGCTCCCGTCGGCCCCGAGTTACGGCGGAGTCGGTGCGGGCTCGCTCGCTAATCCACCCCCTCCAATACCACCACCACCACCACCCCCTTCCTCCTCCTGCGTCCACGCTTTCCTCTGAGCCGCTATTTAATTCCTCTAAACCCCCCCAGCTGCCGCCCTGCTTCATCACTGAGCACGACAGACTGCGCACCGCTGCGGTTCTAAATCAGTTCGCGGCAGGAGGAGACCGAGAGTCGGCGAGAGTCGGTCTCCGGCCACCGGCCACCGCGCGGTTCCTCCTCCTCCTTCTTCTTTTGAATTTTTTTTTGTTTTTTTTTTTTTAACTCGCGTCAACGCCGCCACCCACGAGGTACACACACCAGGTGTGTCGTAGCCTCGACGGGTTGCGGGTTGAGCGACACCCGATCGCCACTTTCGCCTGACTCGAGTGAAAACGCGGTTCGAATCGGTGACTCGGAGTCGAACCAAGAGTCGCTTCTTGAATCCGGCGCAATCGCGTGGAAATATGACGCACCTTGCATGAAGAAGTCGAGACGACTTGGATTACAGCCTCCCGTTGGTCGACAACAATGTTTACCAACCCGCATTTGCTTCCGGTTTTGTAAGACCAACCGAGTCCTCTCTTTTTGCCCACAAACTTTTATTTTGGCGGGGGAGGGGGTTGGAAGCAGAACTTTTTTGTTAAAGTGGAAAATGGGTCCCTGAGAGGACTTTTGGCATCTTTCCCTCCATCACAATGGTACGTACGTGCTGTGTAAACTAATCATTTGCTCATTTATGTGATCAGCTTTAAAGGCGATTGTCTTAGCGCCATGCATTTATTTAACCCCTTCACTGCCAGATGATGTGCCAGGGTTTTTGTCATATGAAATTACTCGGTGTCCCCAGTGAAGTTTTAATATCCCCCCCCCCCCACCCACCCCCTTCTACACTATTAATAGTTACGGATATGATATGTACTATCATATCATACGTGTAAGCAGACACGTTGTATAAAGGTTGTTGTGTTCAAGTGCTTGCAAAGTCAAAGTTATCTTTGGAAACTGGGCTGCGAAAGACTTTTTCAAAAATACAATTTTGTGTGTGTGTGTAAAATGATGCAAACTATGTGTTTTGTATATTGCGTACTTGTGCAATTTAGTGATTGGTTGATTTATTTATTTGGGAGCATCTGTATAAGGAAGCATCTGGTAGTCAAGTGGTGCATTCAGGTGCACTCAGTTTGATTGAGAACCAAATTTCAGGCATATACCGGGGCATAAAAAAATGATTTTTTTTTTGGTTGAAAACCAAATTGGATGAGAACAGAATTGTTCAAAAACTGAGGTTTGACTGTAAATATGTGTGTGTTATTTTTGCCTGCATGGCTGCCACTGCTCACCCGCAGAAAAACTTATCCTGTGACTGTAAAGTGTCCTTGAGAGTTTTGATAGGCGCTTAAAAATGACATTTCTTCTTCTTCTTCTTTCTTCTTCGATTGATTGATTGATTTAATTATTTAATTATGTATTGAATTTTTATTGAAATATTTATTTATTTTCCCCCCATACACAACAAACAAAAAAAGTTTGTGGCAGATTCAGTTTAGCATTAGCATCTAGCCCACCTCTCACCCCCATTTTCTCAAATAGGCAAACGTAACCTCCACATTAAAAGAATTCCGTAACAAAACAAAAGTAGCACATGGTTGACCCTGCATGGGATGAGTTCTATTTTCTTTTTCCAGCGTTGAACTTGAGCCAGTCGGAAGTGTGTGTGGGGGGTTGGGAACTTCCCACGTACAACCCTGGCGCTTCTCACGTGACGGCAAACCATCTTATTTGCACATGAATATGGCAGATTATTAGTATGAATAATGATTTGTTTACAAGAATCCGAGCTAACGTGGCAGCCGTTCAAAAAAAAAAAAAAAAAAACGGTGAAAAGGATACAGAATTCAGGACAAGTCTCATGTGGGTTTCCCTTGACTTGCAAAGTCTCCTTTCGAGCAAAGCGCTTTGATTAAAAAAAAAAAAAAATCAAATTCAAATGAAGTTCTCCGGATACGGAAGCTTTGACAGCACAGGTGCCCAAGTCAAGGTCCGGGGGCCAAATGTGGCCCCAACAGGTCATTTTATTCGGCCCGTGAAAGCAAATCAAACTTCATGATGCTTGCTAAAGTCCGAACTAAACGTTAAAATTGTCGTATGCAAACCCCATACAGTAATACCTTTGCTTATGAACTTAATTGGTTCCCAGAAAGTGTGTGTAAGGCGAAAAGTGTGTATTCCAAACATTAATTTCCCATAGGAAACCATTAAATTGAGAATAATATGTTCCCAGATCCCCATAAAACATAATTTTCAATTAAATAAGCCTTAACACTTCACACAATATACCTTATTTTATGTATAATAAACATGCTATGGTATTGTAATTAAAGAAATAAACTATAATAAAGTTGTTTTATTTACCTTTATGATGGTCGTTGATGGCTTGCTGGAATGGATATCTTTTTTGCATCAAGTGTCTGAAGGAGCTCTGGATTGTACATCTTAGTGTTGTGATATTGCAACAGCAACAGATGCAGGCAGACACACTAGAAACTTTATTAATAAAAAATTAAAAATAAAAAAAAATGGCTAGAATTTTAGCTAGCATCATTGAATTTCACAAGTTTAATTTTCTTTCGTGGGCCGAATAAAATCATACGAGGGGCCAGATTCGGCCCCTGTGCCTCGACTTTGACACCCGTGGTGTAAAGGATTAGCCAGCTAGCTGAATAGAAACAGAACTAGCTAGCTCACTAGTCTACATCGCTACAGCTACGTCTGCTTCAATGACTTTGTCAAAATTCAAGTCCACCCTTAATTGCTTTCACGGGACACGCGAAGCGCCGCAACAGCTGCGTAACGTCGTCGTTTGAATCGACTCAATTTAGGAAGGAGTCGCTATCGCCGGTCGTGTCATTTTAATTTGAAAAAGTAAAATCACAGCAACAATGCGTGCCTTTCCCCTCATTCTTAATGAGAAATCGGAGCCAAAAGCATTATTCATGAAGCGCCGCTTGCCAGCTATTTATCGCCGCTACAAATATTAGCATATTTGCTTCAATTTCCGCCATTTTTTTTTCTACCGCGACCCCCCCGCGACCCCCTTGAGCAGGTTTAGCATTTTGAATCATCTGGCATGGAGTGCGCCCCACCCAACGCGCCCGACGCTGAGGCCCGGAAACCTCATCCAAATCCTTTTCAACACGCTCTGCGCTAATTAGCGCCTCCGTAGCCGCGCACCCCCCTAGCATCGTAGCACCCCTTTCCACGCAGGTGTAACATATCACATTTTCTCAGGATATCTCCCTGGGGTGGGCACTGGCTCGTGCTCACACAACGTCGATTTCCCCTTTCATTTATTTTTTGGACAAACAAGGCCCACCCCTTTTGATACTTTGATGCGCGAAGCTTTGTTAGCGAGCGAAGAACGAGGACGCAATTAGAGGACGACGACACCATTTTTTTTTTCCTAACAGACATCAGAACAACGTTTTCTACCATCTAAAATAGCCAAAACACGCAGGCTGATATTTTTTAGTCAAATGCAAAACAGCAAGAAAAATGACTGCCACAAAATGAGCTCGGAACTGGCGAGATTCAGAAAGTCCCGCCCCCTTGTTCGTTACGTCACGTCAGGATACGCCTTCACAAACTGCCTTGCTCCAGAATCAAAACAATGGCTTCAAAGAGTTCAGATTCGGAAAAAAAATCCTTTCTTGTTACTCATCCAGTTATGAATAGGATTCAAATAGTTCTGAAGAGGAAAGCATCAATGTTTGCCATCGATGAAAGAAGTCCTTCCGTATCAATTTGAGCCATCTGGACTCCAATGTAGCGCCTAGAAAATGCACAAGATGGCGCCCAAGCCCCGTTGGAAAATCAGCGGACAAATCAGCCCATTTCCAACGGAGCTTCGGCGCCATCTTGTGCCTTTACAGCAACTCCCGTATTTTGTTTTACCACTTCTTCCTTTCCAAATTGCCAATCAAAGCGGTTTATCTACATTTCCGGTTCGTTTATCACGCACGCTGGTGTCTTTCGCACGCTCCAACCCGATTTTGTTCTGCCTCAAGTCATTTCTCACTGTTAAAACTCTTAACGCAAACAGGCACTTGGAATGACCGCTCTGCCATCTTTGGAGCGACTCTGTGATTAGAGAGCGAGTAAAATATATCCCTCAGCTGGACCGGACACTTTAAAAGCTTCCCCAAAAACACAAAAAAAGCCCAAAGAAGCCGATTTAGTGGGCAGGATGGTTTCAAACGCTTTCCCTCTAGTCTTTTCCCACCAATTGATGATGACAAGAGAGGAGAATAATAATCATAATCATAACAATTATAACCAATAATGACAATGACAATGATCATAACAATGATAACAATAATTATGCTAAGCATTCTAATCGTTATTATCATTATAATCATTATAATCAGTATATATATATATATATAGTTAATAACTAGCTAGACAGCTAGTATATAGCCAGCCAGACGGATAATAGATAGCAAATAGCTAGCTAGCTATCTATAAGACACACCCAGAGTACAGTGATACCTCCGCATACGAACTTTTCGCCTCACAAATATTAAATTCGCGAGCATATAGTCTATCCCCTATCTTTGAGTGCAGACGTGGTTTGTTATCAAGCGGAGTACTTTTGCTAGCGAGGCCCTGTGCCACCAGCCATGTTTTCACAATGGCTCAAATCATTCCAATTTTGACTTGCTAGCTAGCGCTCGAGTCCTTGTTAGCGACGTAGCGCCTTGACCCCCTTTTTACCGGACCGGCGGAATAAATTGACACAAAAAGATGGCCTTCCGGCCAGGGTTGTCGTAACCTCTCATTCAAGCCGGATATGAATAGCCTGCGTCTCTCGTTCTCAAAACCGCAAGTCTGGTACTTATTATACTTGTGTGTTTATCTTTGTGTCTGTTCATGTATTTGTTCAAGTGCGATCCCGCGTGGTCGTTAGCATATGTGTGTGCGTGCTTCTGCATATGTCAAAGATTAAATGACCTCATGTCTGTTTTGATACCCATTGAGACAAAAAAAAAATATTGTTTATTCAAGTAGCATAACTCGCTAGTGTTGAGATACTGCATACCTAAAAGGTATTTGTTCCTGCGTTGAACGCGTTTTTGTGTATGTTTCAGAGACATTACAATAATAATGATCATGCAAAGTTGGCTAGCTAGCTAACTAACACCTAATCAAATACAATACAATACAATACAATACATCTTGATTTCTATAGCGCTTTAACAACAGTTGAAGTTGTAACAAAGCGCTTAACATGGACAGCTGTCATATACAGGGAATAAAGCAGTCACAAAGATAGATGGACATTAAAACACAGATGTCCAAGTCAAGGCCCGGGGGCCAAATCTGGCCCGCCACCTCATTTTATTCGGCCCGCGAAAGTAAATCAAAGTTGTCCACGCTCATGTCAGCTAGCTAGCGATCCAGGTAGCTCGTGATCGAGCTAGGTCTCTTTCTATTCAGATATCTGCCATGCTCATCTATAGAGCTAGATAGTGAGCTAAGTAGTGATCCGGCTAGCTAGCGATCCATCTGGCTAGTGATGGAGCTAGTTCTCTTTCTATTCAGCGAAGCGAAACGTCCGCCACCTTCAAAGAAGTCCAGATAACGGCCAGAGAAACCTTTTCGAAATCGATGGACCACTCTTGTACGACTGACAGCTTACACAGACGTACTTCTGTTGGATACATGACTCTGCGACCACCAATGAATGTCTTTGAAGGCCACCCGAGATTTGAGTGTATTTATAGTTTACAAGTACACGGGCGGCTGGTGTGTGCATGAGTGTACATTTGTGTGTGTGTGTGAATGATTTTTGCTGAATCAGTGAAGCAACGCAGGTGAAATGGCCGCGACAGGAAATGCCTTTTGTGCTGGAGTATTGTGTGCTGAAACGTTTTGCTCGCCATTCAAGTTGCAAGCAGTGCTGGGCTGCTGGCCTGCACTGCACGTCGGGCTTAGGCTGGTGACACACACACACATTTCAATGCCGGGGGCGAGGGGGCTGCATTTTTAATGGCGTTATATGAGTGACATGTGATAAGGTTAATTCATCATGTTCGCAACAGACAAGAGTATAACATTTGCCATACAAACATCTGTATTCAGCTATAAGTGTATGGCAGAATGGATGAAAAAAAGGTCAGGAGGTCAACGATAAATGGAGGGTGGCCCGATACTTTTGCAAATGTCTGCATGGCGATCAGTTGATGAAGAAATAACTGTTGCGGTTTTATTTCAGGCAACCGAAAGCTTTCTGTTGAATGAAGAACCCTCCAGAGGTCATGGGATACCTGAATGCTTTGTTGTAGCGGATTCATACAGGGTAGGTATTATTATTATTATTATTATTATTATTATTATCAATGTAATTTATACTATGTCTATTTTTTAATTATAATTCATAGTTTTCAATTATTTTTAATATTTAATTATTCATATACATATGTATTTATATAATGTCTATTATTATTATTATTATTATTATGCCTATTATGTTATAATAATTTATTTTTTACATTATTTTTAATATTTAATTATTTATATTAGCATTTATGTATTTATATAATGTCTATTATTATCATAATAATTATTATTATTATTATTAATTATATTTATTTATATTATGGCCATTATTTTATTTGTATTATTATTTATGTTTTAAAATTTGTTTTATTATTTAATTATTTATATTAGTATTTATTTATGTATATTATGTATATTATTTTATTATTATCATTTATTTATATAAAATTATTGTATTTTATTATTTATATTCGTATTTATTTATTCATAAATTCATGTATTATATTATGTCTGTTATTTTATTATTATTATTGATATTAGTATTTATTGAATTGTATTATTCTAATATTTTGTATTGGATTATTATTTATTATTATTATTGTATATTATTTGTATTATTTATTTATATATGTATGTATTATTATATTTTGTATTATTATTTATAATTTTTATTATTATTATTTATTATTATTATTATTATTATTATTATTATTATTATTATATTGTTGTTGATGTTGTGAGCCATTATTTTTTGTTATGACAATGGCGGGTGTTGAAACTCTCAGTAATTGCCACTATTATAACGTCATTCACAGCACTGTAAGTCAGCTGCAAGCCATTACATTCATTATTTCCACACACACGTTCAAAAAAAAAAGTAGAGTGGGGGGAGCGTGTGTGTGTGTGTGTGTGTGGGGGGGGGGGCTTTGCAACTTCACCAAAAAAAAAAAAAAAAACCCCGCCGCACACCCCCTGCGAATGAAAATGACTGGCCTGAAAATAACGACAAGAACAACGGCGACTTAAAAAGATGATAATAGCGCTTGCTTTCCAAAATGGAGTCACAGGGTTGAGAGGTGAAAGTCTGAAAGACTGAATTTGCGATGGCTAATGAGATGCTAGCCAACATATTTTTGGGAGCGTTTTATTTTCTTTTTTCACTGAGTTGAAACGGTGGCCAAGTCTCCCTGAGAATATACTTTTTCGACAGAGTATCATGTGTCCCGCCTTACACAGAGGAAGCATGATGGCTGGAATTGAGGTGGACGCCTGCTTTTTTTTATGTGGGTAGGATGTCGTGTAAGTGTGTGTGTGTGTGTGTGTGTGTGTGGGGGGGGGGGGGGTTCTGCCTCCACTGAGCTTCTCTCCTCGGGTTCTTGCGCCCTTCAAACTGTCTGCAGAAAACTGTTCCTTTTCTTTAAAGGACAAGCGACATCACTTTTTTTGTTTCCTAACTTGCATCAGAAAAACGTTTGAGAGCATCTAAAATAGCCAAAACACGCAGGCTGATATTATTAGTCTAATGCAAAACGCCAATCAAAATGACTTCAAAATGAGCTCGGAAATGGCGAGTTTCAGAAGGTCCCGCCCCCTTGTTCGTGACATCACGCCAGGACGTCTTGCCTTGCTCGAGAATTAAAACAATGGCCTCAGATTGGGAGAAGATGCTTTCTTGTTACTCATCCAGTTATGAATATGATTCAAATAGTTCTGAAGAGGAAAGCATAAATGTTTGCCATCGATAAAAGAAGTCCTTCCGTATCAATTCGAGCCGTCTGGACTCCAATGTAGCGTCCCAGAAAATGCACAAGATGGCGCCCAAGCTCCGTTGGAAATGGGCTGATTTGTCCGCTGGGAATTTGCGTCAACTAGTATCAAATAGTAGTCTCAGTGCAAACACACAATTCACCATCGCGTTATTTATGTTTTCCTTCTAATTTTGCCATCAACACAAAGTTTTCAGACCAAATAAAGTACCCAAAATGCATTGTGTGTCACTTTCTCGGTCAGGGATATTAGCTGACTAGCTATCTATATAGCTAGCTAGCTACCTAGCTATTTGAGTCAGGAAACATATTAGCTAGCTAGCTATTAGCTCTCTATCTAGCTTGCTATCTATTCACTATAAAGCGAGCTAACTAGCTTTTTGAGTCAGGAAACATATTAGCTGGCTAGCTATCTATCTATATTAGCAGTCTAGCTATCTATTAGCTAGCTTTCTATCTTTTTGAGTTACTTTCGGGTTGAGTGAATGCTGGCGCGTGTGGCTGGCGCTGCTCACACACAGAAAAACTGATCCTGTGACTGTAAAGTGACCTTGAAAGTTTTGAAAGGCACTTAGAAATGAAATGTATTATTATTATTTAATGAGAAAACTTGACCGTTTGCCGATTGAATATGCTTGAGAAGTGTGTTTTTGGACAGATCCTCTGACCGGTCGGTCGGTCAGGAGTATTTGGCTGGTCACGACTTCTATATTTGGAGCCACTTAAAGCAACGCCAGATAGACCTCAAGCTAGCAGCCGCCGCAACCGCACATCTCGCTTTCTCCCCTTTGGCACTGCAGCGACAGCTGTGGCTGTGCTGTTATTACGGCCTGCGATGCCATTGGGCTAAACGGGCGATTCTATTCAGCTAGCTAGCTATTCCCTTGCATTACAGGTGTTAAAGTCGCGGGCCCGGGGGCTAAATCTGGCCCGCCACGTCATTTTACTCGGCCCGCGAAAGCAAATCAAAGTTGTGATATTCCATGCTCATTTATCGAGCTAGCTAGCGAGCAAACCCTAAAAATTTGCTCGGTGCGACGAGGCCGATGCGCGACAGGCCCGGCGAGCGTTAGCATCTGGCTCAAGCATGTGCTTCTGAATGAGAGATTGACTCACATGGAGTGCAGGATGCATCCGTGGCTCATTTGAGGAACGCTTACACGTGTTTCATGCAAGTGGGCTCATTTGTCAGATTTTATTCCGTGGCTATCGGAATCATTTCATAACTTGCATGAATCAGTTATGAAAAGTGAAATAACGCTTGCAGGTACAGATGATGTCCTGTCGTTATTGTCTGACTCCAGTAATGTCAAGCCCCAAATTAGCTTCTCTTCGATCCTCCCACTCAAAATGTCCACCCTTTGTTAATCCGAGGAACTGTTCTTTTCTCTGTTTTTTTTTTTAAATATTTCATATTTGTTATTTATGGGATGGATCAGTGGCTACTGTTTGCGTGCAGGACAAAAGGATACACACTCTCCTCGCCGGTATTTTGATAGCGCTTGATTATACGTCTGCGCTGGGCGTTTAGCATTATTTTTCCCTGCAGCGAAATGAATGCTGACTGTTTGGCTTGGCTTCACATGAAAAGTGCAGATGTGGCCCCCCCCCCGACGGACGGACGGAGAGACGGACGGACAGACGGGGTGAAAAATGCTTCAATGGAGAAATAGTCTTCACTTCATGAAATAATGCAGCTATTCACATGCCCTGGAATTAATGAATGAATGAATGAATGAAGGAATGAATGAAGGTGATAAATCGAGCCCGGCTGAAATGGTTGCAACGGAACAGTTGAAGAACAACATTTGACATTTTACTTTATTTTTGTGTGTGTGTGGAAAAAGCCAAAATAGACATCATGCATCACCGCCCTATGAATCCATTTCTTCGCATAATATAAACTGTGAAAATTGAGACTGACGATGCACACATGAGGCCCCATTTGCCTCGCAGCTGGTGCAACTATTCTTCCAATACGTGAGTTTATTTTTTCAAACCAAGTCATTTGATAACACTTTTTAACAAATATTTATTTGGCCAGCAAATATCATTTTTAGATTTTTTTTTTATTTGCACTGGGGGGATTCTACCTTTGTAGAGGTTAATTTAATTTAACATAATTTAATGCACTTTAATTTTATGTCATTTAATACCAATAACATAATGTGTAATATATTTAATAGTATTTATGAATTGTGGGTTAGAATCTGCCACTTTGTCGAGGTTAATTTAATTTAGTGTAATTTAATGTCGTTTAATTTAATGTAATTGAAATTAATGTAATGTACTTGAATTTAATGTAATTTAATATAATGTCATGTACTTTAATGTAATTTAATGTAACGTGATGTAATTTAATTTAATGTTATTTAATACCCATAACATAATGTGTAATATATTTAATAGTATTTATGAATTTTGGGTTAGAATATGCAACTGGCGTGGGGATTCTACCTTTGTCTAGGTTAATTTAATTTAATGTCATTTAATGTAATGTAATGTAATGTAATGTACTTGAATTTAATGTAATTTAATGTAACAGAATGTAATTTAATGTAATTTGATGTAACTTGATGTAATTTAATTTAATGTAATTTAATACCGAGATAATATTGTGTAATATATTTAATAGTATTTTTGAATTGTGGGTTAATTTTCTGATTTTTTACGTCCGAGTCGTAAATTATAGCACTTTGTAAATTGCGTACGACGTCCATTTTTAAATATATTTTGTTGTATTTACATTATATTCATAAGGTCAAACTAAAACAAAATCTAAAAAAAACAGATGCTCTAAAAAGGAAGATCATTTCACACCGGCGTTAATTTGACGTCGAGGAATTTCTGTTGAGAAATGACCGTCAACCGTTTTTTTGTTTTTGTTTGTATGTATATGTATCACAATTCCGAAGGGTCATTGAACGCAACTAAAATAAATGTCGCCACCATGTAAGGAAAAGCAATGACGAATACGTCCAACGCACCAAACCACATTGTTGTCATTTCACAAACTTTTCCCCACTGGATCTTTCAACTTCCAATACAAAAAGTGAAAAAACGAAGCGTTGGGAGTCCCGCGAAGACGAAAAGAGGGTGGGAGGCAAAGTTGTTTTTCTCTTTTTTCCACCCGCTGAAAGTTTGTGTAAGCGGCGTTCGAGGCGGGGTTACTGTAAACTCGCGGCGTGGATTGAGAGGAACAGGACGGCGAGCGATTGCGATGCAGCACCACGTCCACCTTCCATCCGATTTAAAGAAGATCTTCACTTCTTCCGTGTGACACAAAAAAAGAAGCATCATGTACTCCCCGTACTGCTTGACGCAGGTAAACTACTTTTCTCGTTTTTTTCCCTCTCTCGTCATTTTCTTACACGCCGCTTTGGCTTTCGCTCGCTTTGTAAATTCAATTTGACAAAAAAAAAGTCGAACTCCCACAAAATACTCTCGCGAGACATTCATCGTATTTACATTTTTTATTTTTATTCTGCGGTGTTTGCAGAAAATGGCGCTTATTCGATATGCATTTCATGCAAAAAGAACCCAGCGTTCGCTTTGCGGGATTTTGACGTGTGCGTGGCAAAAAAAGCGTGTGGACATGGCGTGTCTTCAGTTTTGGATGTGCGTGTGGGCGCGCGCGTGCTCGTACGGGTGTATTCGACGTAGTTTGACTGTCGGTGGTTTGCATCCTCTTCGTATCTTGAGTTTTCCTTGAGTTGGGACGCTGCTTGTGCTGATTGGCATATTTGGACATTGAACGCAACACGTGATCTGAAGTGCACTCGATCAAGTTCACGATTTTGTATTGCACTAACAGCGTACGTGCGCGCGCGTTCGCGTATGTGCGTACCTGTCAACGTCTACGTTTTCTCCCGTATTTTATACGTTTTTTTTATCCTTTCAAATAATATACGGAGTTCTACAACTTTTATCCAGGAAAAAAATTGTAAACCGATCTTCCATAGACAATTTTGCCTCAAATCCAGTTGGTCTAACCTAAATGCTGGTCGCCAATGACAACGCTGCCGCTAATCGCTGCTATTGTCAAAGCCAACTAGCTAAAGTCATCGTCAATGTTGTATCCTGGATATATTTGTAATTTTATCGCTGCGTACAGTAAAATTGCTCAAAGCATTAACGTGCGCATGCGAAGTAAGCTATCGGCATTTCCTGTTGTGTTAGCAGCATTTTTTTTTATGTACGGCATACTACAACTTTTCTACGGGAATTGTGATCATTAGCAAGAGCAGCTATTAGCCAAGGTTGACTGCTATGAAGCAGCTCGCATAGTAAGGCGGTGGCGGGAGGGGTTTGTTCGTCAGATATTTAATTCAAACTCTCGCTTTGTTAACATCTGCGAGGAAGGTTTCCCTCTCTGGTTTGCTTGTTAGCCTCCGAGATTAGCGCAGAAACCACCAAGCTGAAATTTATGAGCCTTGAAGCACTCCCCCACACACACATACATACACTGCAAAGTTGCTTGGTTTGTGTGTGTATACATCTATATCTATCTATCTATCTATCTATCTATCTATCTATCTATCTATCTATCTATCTATCTATCTATCTATCTATCTATCTATCTATCTATCTATCTATCTATCTATCTATCTATCTATCTATCTAGCTATCTATAGCTATCTAGCTTTCTATCTAGCTCTCAGCTAGCTAGCTAACTGTCAAATCAATATCTCTCAGCTAGCTAGTTACCTATTCTATCTATAAATGAAGGAGGAGAGGATCAAAGCGTCCTTTTCACCAGTGGATCATGGTGGAATGTGCACGTCTGCCACAAGCTAAATGTTGAAAGCAAACACGAAGCTGTTGCATCCATTGGCGATAAGAGATTGCCTCACATCTGACAATCGAGCTAGCTATCAAGCTACCTTGCTATTTATTTGTTATCTGTTAGTTATCTATTAGCTATCTATTCGTGGTCTAGCTGGCTGGCTAGCTATCTATTAGCACTCTAGATGGCTGGCTAGCTATCTTGCTTGCTATCTACTGTGTTAGCTATATATTAGCTAGCGGGCTAGCTTTCTATGTATTTAAGTTACTTCAGGGTTGAGTGAACGCTGGCGCTTGTGGCTGCCGCTGCTCACCCACTCTTTCCAATGTTCATTCCCTTTTCATGGGAATTTTATTCAAGCAGATAGAACAAATCGCTTCAGTGAGACGAAGGGGGGGGGGGGAGGGTTATCCAGGGGGGGCTCGTAGAAGATTGAAAACAGATACGCAACCATTGCACTTTTATACTTATTGCCTGTTAAACGTGTGTTTCGGAGATGCATTTGTCTCTTAAACGTATCATGTTCTATATTTCCGCCGCAATGACATCATTCACACACATGTTCTTTCTTTTAAATCCAACTATAAATGTCCCTTGCGCGCGCGCACACACGGACACACACACACACACACACACACACACACACACACACACACACATACATACACACGTTCCTGTTTCAATGTTTTTGTGAGACGTATGGGAATAAAATCAGAGTGGTCATTTCAGAAATAGCCATACAAACACACACACACTTTTGAATTCCACAGGCGGCAGCAAAGCAAGCGGCCTCGCCATCCGACAAGCCGTCGCTTCTGTCAATCATTCATCATGCAATCATTTGTCGATGCTGACGTCTCAGCTTGATTTTTCTTGAATTATTAATTAAAAATGCCTGATCTGTCTTGCAAAGCGTACTGGAAGGGAATTATCACAGTGTGTGTGTGTGTGAGTTTGTATGGCTATTTCTGTAAGGACCACTCTGATTTTATTCCCATACGTCTCACAAAAACATTGAAACAGGAACGTGTGCGTGCGTGTGTGAGTGAGCTTCGACGGCGGACAACATAACGGACGGCCATTTTATGCCACGGCGCGGTTTTTCTGTTGAACGTGTGTGTGACTTTTCCCCCCCAAAAATGTGTCGGCTGTGGGCCAGAACGCCATTTTGTAACGTTTGCGATGTTGTTTTCATGGCTGCGACATTTTTAACTTATTCCTTCCCTCTGCCTCCCTCCTCCCTCCCCCACTTTCTGGCTCGCCTGGACGCCGACCCCCCCTGCTCTCCTCGCCTCTTAACACCCTCTCGACACTAAAGTATTATCCTACTCACCTTCTAAACAATGCCCTCGTGGTAAGTCCTGTCCCTATTCATTCAGCATTTGCAGCACTCTGCTTTTTTATTTTTATTTTTTGTATTTTAAAATATGGTTTTATTTTGTTTTATGTATGTGTGTGTGTGCATGTGTGTGTAGGGAGTATAAACTGTATATTTTTTATGTATATATTTATTATAGCGTATTATATGTATATATTTTTTTTAATTTCTTTTTTTTTACAGTATTTATATTTTGTGTATAGATATATATAAAAAAACATATTTAAGATATATATTTTAGAAATATATATTAAATATTTATTTTATATCTATTATATATCTTGATCTATGGAGATATATAATAGCAATCTCAAGCTATCTTTTGCAATCGATCGAGCAATCTATCGCGATTGATTGAGGGATCTTTTGCGATCGATTGATCGAGCGTCCTTTCGCGATCAATCGAGCGATCTCTTGCAATCAATTGAGCAATCTTTCGCGATCGATCGAGCGATCTTTCGCAATCGATTGAGCGATCTTTCATGATAGATTGAGTGATCTTTTGCGATCGATCTTTCGTGATGGATTGAGCGATCGATCGATTGAGCGATATTTCGCGATCGATTGAGCGATCCTTTGCGATAGGTAGCAAGCTAGATAGCCAGCCAGATAGCTAGCTAATAGACAGCAAATAGATAGCCAGCCACTTCGGCCCAAAACCGGCGCTGCCCACATGGCCCGGTCGGCCATGTTCTGCTGTCGGCGATATGTTGTGCTGTTGCCGCGGCAACCCAACACACACACCACTGCTAAATGACATAATTGAGCCATCGTATGCGAGGCAAGACCAAATAGTTAGCACCCACAATATGGGGGGGCGTTAAGAGGGGTCCCTGTACCAGAAAAGAGAAATTGTGCGTAGAATTTTTGAGCGCTTGCTCATAAGCGAGCTATAAGCCGCCCGCCCGCCCGCCCGCCAGTACAGGATGTTCTTTCCTGGATTTCGCAATCGTAAATCGACATCACGGCGCGGCCATTCTGTGCGTATTTGGAGCGCCGAGACGTCCCATCCGACGGGGGCGACTGAGGACAAGGCGCCGGTGGCCGCGCCGCACGTGCTTGTTTACCAAAGACGGGATCATCCGGCGCTGTGTGAAAGGGGGCGGGGCCTCGCGCGGGTATGTGACAACTGTAGTTCACTAGGAGGCACGTGCTTACATTTGACTGGGGAAGCCGCAAAGACCCCACAGGCCCCCCCACTCGCCACTTTTCCTTCCTTCCCTTTTTTTGTTATGACAACAGTGAAAGTTAGGCGTCATTCTTTCAAGCTAAAAGTATTGTCCCAAGCCAAAAGTTGTTGCTAGCTGTGAAAGTGAAGCCGGGAAGCTCTGTACGGAACACCAGGGGGAAAGAAAGCTGTCTCCATCTTTGCCCGATCATAATTCGCTGCCATTCCCAAACTTATTATGAGCAATAAGAAACCACTGAAACGTCCTTTTGGGGACTCTAATTTTCAACATAAGCATCTCCTCTTAATAATAATAATAATAATAATAATAATAATAAAATAAAAAACATTTAAAATTATTTAAAAAAATAGACATAAATAAATAAATACTAATATTTATAATAATAATAATAATAAAATAATAGACATAATATAAATAAATGAATCAATTAATAAATAAATACTAGTATAAATAATAAAATAAAATAATTTAAAACGATAAATGATAATAATAAAATAATAGAAATAATATACATAAATAAATACTAATATAAATAATAAAATAATGAAAATATTTAAAACTCAAATAATAATATAAAATAATGGACATAATATAAATAAATATAATAATAATAATAATAATAATAATAATATACAAATAAAATAATGGACAGAATATAAATAAATGTTCTAATTATTATTATTATTAATAATAATAATAATAAGAAGAAGAAGAACAAGAACAACAATAATAATCATACTGTATTTTGTTTTCTACTTCTTTCTTTCCTTTCACAACTCTGCTGCTGTAAAATGTAAATTTCTCCACTGCGAGACCAATAAGTGTCATTTCAAATCAATGGCGGCTCATCAAGGTCACTTCAGCCGGGGCCCGTTTGGGCTGGCTGACCCATATTTATCCCCCCGCGACAGCTAAAATTATATACGGTAGACCCCCCCCCCCCGTCTGTCTGTCCGTCTGTCCGTCTCATTACAAAGCTTACACATTAGTCGGGATGAAATTGAAGCTCTATCGAAGCTCCGAGCGACGCTGAATTCTCTTTAAAAAAAAGAAAGAAACCCAAACTCTTTATCCTTCCCAAAGCAGCAACAAGAAAAGTGCTGCCCCCTTGTGGAAAACCACAAAAACATTGCCAGAGGTCATGGCCAGCACTGTATCGGCACCCAAGCATGAAAAAAAAACCAGAATCAGAAAGCCTTTAAGTGTATCTTTTTTTGTGGAATTGTAACATATGAAGCTAGCTATTTGTTATCTAGCTGGCTGGCTAGCTATTTATTAGCTATATAGCTATCTTGCTGATTTGTAACTGGTAACAAGGAGACAAAATGAACTATGCAGTTGAACTATTAGCTATATGGCTGTCTAGCTAGTTAGCTAACTGTCCAGCTGCCTATCTATTTGCTGTTTATTAGCTAGCTGGCTAGCTTTCTATCTATTTGAGTTAGTTCCGAGTTGAGTAAACGCTGCCGCGTGTGGCTGCCCCTGCTCACCCGCAGAAAAGAACGATCCTGTGACTGTAAAGTGACCTTGAGAGTTTTGAAAGGCGCGTCGGAATGAAATTGATTATTCTTATCATGAACACGAGTGCAGGCCTTTTAGTTGACGTTTGTCGGGTTGTTGCGTAACAACGCTGTCACTCAGGCATTTATGGGGTTAATGTAGAAAAGGAAAATCAAAATACTTGCGACCTGATTGCCAGAAAAATGTCGTTGCCTTTTTGGTTTGCGCGTGTGGCCGTTCGTGTCGTAGCTCTGCCGAAGGCGTTTGGCATTTTTGTTGCGAGGGGACGTACAGTGTATGTTGCTGGCCCGCACAATCCGTCCTCTGTGAAAACAATGCGCCGGTTGTCCTCTACAACCTAATTACTCCCTCCGGGGGGGGACGAGGAGGACGGGGGGGAGGACGACAACGGCGGCAAATCCTCTCATCGGGACCCTTGCGCAATAGAAGGCCTCATTCAATTTTCTACCGCCTTCGCACACCTCGCCGCGCATTGGATATCGTAACATCACACTTACGACCGGCTCGACTTACGACCATGACCTCCAGACTTCCATTTAGATAGATAGATAGATAGATAGATAGATAGATAGTGTTTCCTGACTCAAATAGCTAGCTAGCTATGTAGATAGCTAATAGATAGCTCGCTAGCCAGACTCTTGAGTAGTTACTCTTTTGATGATTTTTGACTTATTGTTTTTATTGGAATAAAGTGCTCTCTAGGTAGCTAGCCAGATAACGTATTGGAAATCATGAAATTTAAAATAACAATTTAAAAATAAACAGTGCAACGATGGTGTTTGTTTCAATCTTCGTTTCGTTAGCCTTGACGAGGGTTCTTGCAGACACATGCAAGCACACCCCGATGAAATATTTGCCCCCCGGGGGGTTGTTTTGGATGCCCGCAAAGGCAACGGCGACGACACGTTTGGCTTTATTCCGGATTCCCGAGACGCTTCCCACGCGGAAAGAACGACCGGAGTCGTCGTTGGAGAAGTGGGGGCGGGGCAGACGGAGGCGGAGGTTTGCATTTGCATAAAGACCGGGGCAGCGTGCCCAGCGGCGGACCAGGTTGGCACGGCGCCTCCCAGACTGGCATGGAGGGAAGGGGCGGGGGGGCTCGGGGGTGGGGTAGTCAATAGTGGCTCCCTTGTTCAGTCCCTCGTTGTTAGTTGGGGGTGTGCGGGGGGAGGCACTAAATCTCCATTTGGATTGTGTGCGAGGTCGTCCCTTGATTTGCCTGATTGCAAAGCGCTCAGCTCGCCGGCTTGATTTTCTCGCCGCTTTTATTCGGGAAGGAGATTTGGCGTCTGTCGCTTTGGTGCGGCTGCTTGTTGTTTTGCATTTGGCTTTGCGGTTAGCGTCAAAGGGCGCCGTTAGCGTCTGTTTGTCTTCATCAGTTTGACAAATTCGTTTCAGTCGTCCGTAGTTTATTAACCGGCGGGGGTCTCCCAAGTTTGTGCAAAAGGGGCCACATTTTCGATGTGTTTAAATGTGTTTAAATGTAAAGTGTCCTTGACATGTATAATAATAATAAGAATTAATAATAATAATTATTATTATTATTATTATTATTAATTATTATTATTCTTTATCATTATTATCATTGTTATTATTATTATTATTATTATTATTATTAATAATATTATTATCGTCTTATTTATTATTATTGTCTTATTTATTATTATTATTATTTATCATTAATATTATTATTATTATTATTTATTATTATTATTATTATTATTATTAGCTATGTCGCTGGCTCGCGAGCTATCTATTAGATATCTGGCTATCAAGCAAGCTAGCTATTAGCTAGCTATTAGCTGGCTAGTTAGCTTTCTATGAGTGGGTTTAGTGAACGCTGGCGTGTGTGGCTGCCACTGCTCACCCACAGAAAAATTTATCCTGTGACTGGAGTGGACCCCTTTTTGCACATCGCCTGCCAGTCAATGAGTTAATAAATCACTTAAAAGTCACCCAAAATGGCTCTGATTGCTCCCGGATGGCGCCAAATAGGCCATTCAGCAAATAGTGGCTTTTAGCGGGCAAAGTCGTTTTAATATTTCAGGTAAGGACAAACTGCCGAACGCACAGTTAGGAACTTTTAATGGGGAAAATCCTTTCCCACGTTGAACTTAAGAGGTGCGATTGGAGCCCAATAGCGACGGCGAGCGCTAAGTAGCTATCAACGCCACGGAAAAAGAAGGTGTCATGTCTTTTAGTCGCGCTAATAGGGTGTTAATGCTCGCTCATAAATCAGTCAAACACCGACAGAGTGCGCAAAGGTGGAGACAACGACGCCGCCGTCTTGCTTGTTTCAAAGTGGTACCTTGGCTTACGAACTTAATTGGTTCCCAGAAAGTGTGTGTAAGGCAAAAAGTGTGTGTTGCAAACATTAATTTCTCATAGGAAATCATTAAAATGAGAATAATCCGTTCCCGGGTCTCCATAAAACATAATTTTCTACTAAATAAGCTTTAAAACTACACACAATACACCTTATTTTATGTATAATAAGTGGTCCATCGATGAAAAGGTTTCTTCAGCCATCATCTGTACTTCTTTGAAGGTGTCGGACGTTTCGCTTCTTATCCAAGATGCTTCGTCAGCAAACTAAAGTCTTACTGGTAGTATCGGCCCTATATATATATATATATATCCCTACTGTCCAGACGTGGCGATGCCGGACTCTGCTATGATACGTCCCTGCTCTCAGGTTTGTGGGAGCAGAGGACTACTCCCTGCGGCTCCACTGATTGTTCCTATTGCCCTGACTAACGACTGGCCTGATTGCCCAATTTGCCCTGGTATCACCTCATCAGTTTTACTAATCCTATGTTGCCTAAGCAGGCTGTTGTACGAACGATCCAAATTGAATCTCACCCCACCATATCGGTTTAATGAAGGATTTACCTGTTTTATGAAAATTGCTTCTTTTACTCCCCTTTCAAACCATCTATGTTCTTAATAATGTATTATTATTAATATTATCAGTACTTCCTATGTTATTTTATGTTATGTTATGTTATTGCGCAATTGTTTTGTGACCCCCCATTTACGGCCACTAAAATTGAACAAACTCTTCCAGTTGACCCATTTCAAAAGTCGTCCTCCATCCATTTGTCCATGAGATGACAAAACGTTAATTTTATTCCTCATAACGGCCCCCGAAGGGAAACTTCACAGCGGTCTGCGACAACAACAAAAAAAGAGAAATAAAAGTTTGTCACCGTGTAGTTAAAGGCTAGCCATAAATGGACACCCAAGCTTCTAAACACTTTAGCTTTGTTTTTTGGTTGAAACGCGATCACATTTGAAGAAATAATCGGCCATGTTGAATCCTTTCTTTGTTGCAGGTCAGCCGCAATGTGTTTAGCGATTGCGCAGCTGCTTTTCAACACGGTCGAAAAATGAACGGCCGCCAAACGCCGCGAAAAGCTCGCGAAAAGCTGGCTGTGGCTTTTCAAGTTGCTGGCGTTCACCAACCACTTTGGCACCATTTGCATTTGGATCTTTTCGTTCACGGCCAGGAGTATTTTATTTCCCCCGCCCCCGCCATTCGCAAGCGTTACATTTAAATGGCAAATGTTAGCATAACAAATCACATCGCAGTCCATTCAGTAGCCACGACCGAGAGAGCGGCGGTCTGTTGGCGTGATGCAGAATCAAGCAATGCGTGGACATTAGCTTACCTGGAAGCTCCATCTGATCATCATGTAAACAATGTTTAGCTAATTACAAAGATGGCCGTCATCTGCTTCGATCAACCCTGCGAGACAAATCAGACAGCAGGGCATCCTCAGAACAAAGTTTGGTGTTTTTAATGACTGTCGGCGAGGCCACCTGCCACTTAATAATAGGTGTCAAAGGTCAGGGTGATGATGGAGAAGTAAGTTGGCTAAAAATAGGAATTTGAGATGCTTCAGTCGGTCAGACCGTGCGTGGGCCACCCTGGACAAAGTTAAAGGACAACCAACGACACCATTTTTTTTTTCCTTTCCTGAGTGACATCAGAAAAACGTTTGATAGCATCTAAAATAGCCAAAACACGCAGGCTGATATTTTTAGGTAAATGCAAAACACCAAGAAAAATGACTTCAAGTGTCCAAAAAATCACTTGTTCGTGATGTCACGCCAGGACGTCTTTGCCTTGCTCGCGAATCCAAACAATAGCTTCAGATTAGGAGAAGATGTTTTCTTGTTACTCATCCAGTTATCAATATGATTCAAATAGTTCTGGAAAGCGTGGAAAGCATAAATGTTTGCAATCCATTAAAGGAGTCCTCCCATATCAATCAATTGCTTGCAGATTTTTCACACGTCGCAAGGTGTGTGTTTTCAGAATTGGGATAAGTATACGAGCCGTTCTCGAAGCTTTATTTAAAATGTAATCACGTGATGACTAACCAGAGTAGTCGTGGCGACCGTAAAGATGAATGACTCCAGGAATCCTTCAATCTGTTTCCCTGGTGAATATTTTATGGAAATGAACAACAGTTTCACACATTTCACTTCATGAGAATTGATATGAAAATTGATTCAATATAATGTCAAGGTTAAAATAGAAAAGGCGAGCTAAAAATAAACAACCCACCCCACCGCAAAAAAAAACTAAACAATTGAAAGCATTTATTCGGGCCTGCTTTAGAATTTGGCACAGTTTATTTGTAATCATTGTTATTGTTGTTATTGCTGTTGAACTAAATGCATCATTTTACGTTTTTTTTAAATAATATTTTTAAGTCTTTCCGGAACTCTCCTCGTGAAAAATTGAATCATGTGATTTAGACGTGACTGATGTTTCCATATATGGAAGGCTGTGAAATGAATTCCAATCACGACATATTTCCACACTTATATTTCATTTTATCAGGAAAAAAATAATAATTTGCGAACAACGAAAAACTAATTCGAACGATGTAATTAATCAAACGAGAAGAGGACCGTAGTCGGACTTTTGTTTTATTGACCCCCTCCACGGCGAAAGAGTTAATCCTAAATTGGCACCCGTGCCTCGGTCAGACGTGCATCGAATTTAAAAAAAACGGAAAGAAAAAAAGAGGGAAACTACAATAAAATAAATTACCTCGCGTTTTGAATAATATTCGCGGACGCTTTGAATACACCATTTTTTGACGAATGTGCGTTTGACGTAACATACCTCGATTGAACCTGACATACCCCGTCGTTATCCTTCCGAGGCAATGCAAACACACATACATATATGATGTATAAAAAATATATATAATTGTATTTTTTAAGAGGTGGCGGTTTTTAACAAAAAGAGGGCACTCGACTGCTTTTGGCGAGCGAGTGAACATTCGCCGGCTGTTC
Source organism: Hippocampus bargibanti (assembly GCF_051943395.1). Classification (NCBI taxonomy): domain Eukaryota; kingdom Metazoa; phylum Chordata; class Actinopteri; order Syngnathiformes; family Syngnathidae; genus Hippocampus; species Hippocampus bargibanti. The sequence continues at coordinate 897,001 of NC_142750.1, read as the reverse complement.
CCGTTCGAACGCGAAAGTGCGATTCCATTTGCGCGACACACACATTGGGCACACGTTGCCTGCGTGGCTCCACCAAGCAGCCCACTGAACTGAACTGACTTCGACGTTACACAAACGAATCGCTTGCAAAAACGGTGAGTCTAAATCTAAAAAATATATGATCTAAAAAAAATCGATGATGAGCTATTAAAAAAAGGGTTTTGTGTCGCTGTTTGCAAATTTGGAGAATTGTTTTGTTGTTGCGGTGGTGGGGGGGGGAGGGGGTGATGCGGCCCGGACTATTTCGGTGCGTAGTTACGACGAGTGCATATTGATTTTATTACTTTTAGCGGTTTTGTGTTTTTTTGGTGTGGTTTTTGTGTGTTTTTATGCATGCATGAGTGGTTGGGTGTACCTGTGTGCGTGTACACGCGCAGTTAAATTAAATAACCCGAAGCTAAACCGGAAGTCCGTCGTGTATGACATTTAAAATAAGCAGTCGAGTTATTTTAGTTCGAGGAGGGGGAAAAAAATCATGGTGGAAAAATCAAACTTTAAATCCAATTGCGGTTGTCCCGATGTCATTTCCAGGTAAAGAGATTGACCTCATGTAAGTCATCTTGTAAGTTTTGTTTGTTTTGGCCCCTGTAGCCTATTGAGACACGTTCAATTCAAGTAAAAGGGGGGGGGGGGGGGGGGGTCATGAAAAGCAGGCAAGGTGTTCACCCACCACGAAATGTTCCGCTTTGTCTTATTTTTTCCTCCCACTTTAAGATTTATACTTGCTGGCTGTTTTCAAGCAACACGTGTGACGAAGGAAAATGACTGCAACCCCCAAAGTCAAGTTTTTGTGACATTTGAATGGTGGCGTATTTGCATATTGGCAACGTCGCATGCAAAAAACGTCATTGAAGAATCGCATTCAAGTGTCAATTTAGCGCAACGCGTGATGGATTTTTAGAGGTGCAGAATTTTAAAAATATATACAAAATCAAGCTTGATGTGAGTCAGTGTTTTGATATTTTTTTTGTGGGGGGGGGGGGGGCGTACTTTTGCAAGTCAGTAGTGTCGACTGAAGACATTTTGACATCAACAGGAAACCATTTGTAGCATCACATGTTATTTTTTGGCTCTAGCAGTCTGTTGACCATTTTATTTTGGAGGGAGAGGAGGGGTGGGGTTGTTTGTGTCTTTGCGGTGGACGTAAAATGGATTGGATTGGATTGGATGTACTTTTATTGGTCTCACAGTGGAGAAATTTACACTTCACAGCAGCAAAGTGAGGAAAGGAAAGAAAGAAGTAGAAAAACAACATACAGGAGCTGCTGGAAAGGCAGCCACAGTCTTGCGACGCCATCTTGAAGTCAAAAAACAAAACAAAAAACTAGATAACAGTGTGTGTGTGCGCCCCATGCTAACATTAGCATCCATATACTTCTGTGAGAGGCAACAGAAAGCAAGCGTGCAAGCTAATGAGGAGTGTGCAGGCTAGCTAGCAGTAAATTTGCGTATGGACCTGACAAATTGCTTTTTTCTTCCCATAGTTTGGCTGGATTTTTTTTAGCAATCACGAGGAACAGAAAACTATTCATATTAATGAGGAGTATTATCACGGTTATTTTAAATAATACATTCTGCCATTGTGTTGAAATCATATATATTTGCGTGTGCCCCCGCCTTTTTTTTCCAGACTTTTTTTCTCATTTGCTAGCTATGAGCTATATGGCTGGCTAGCTAGCTAGAAGCTATTATCTAGCTAGCTAGCTATTAGCTCGCTGCATAGCTCAAATATTAGCTAGCTATTGGCTGGCTGGCTAGCTAGAAGCTATTATCTAGCTAGCTAGCGATTAGCTCGCTGCATAGCTCAAATATTAGCTAGGCGAATAGCTCAAATAGATGGAAAGCTAGATAGCAATCTATTAGCTAGCTATTGGCTGGCTAGCTTTCTATCTATTTGAGGTTTTCCAGGTTGAGTGAACGCTGGCGCGTGTGGCTGCCCCTGCTCACCCATAGGAAAAACGTATCCTGTGACTGTAAAGTGACCTTGAGTTTTGAAAGGCGCTTATAAATGAAATGTATTATTATCATGATTATTATTTGTCATTCTCATCCCTGAATATGGCGGCCGAATGGTTTCCCAAAAATTGTCATGGGAGGATGTGCGCGTGTTATTTGAAATCAAGTGGGGCTCGGTAGGGTGCCACATTTCACGCTGCTGAGCTTTTTCCTTGTATGGAAGCATTTGAGGCAGTTTTTTTAACCTTTCTTTCAAAAATGTATGACCGTATTTGCATTTTAGCGCATCTATTATACAAACCCCCCCCCCCCCCCCCATAATGTATAGCGTTGCCTTGAAATCACGCATCCGTTGATGTGTGCGCAGTTAGCGCTTGGGTTGGTTTGGTTTCCCCCCCCCCCAACCGCCTCTTTGTTTGCTGCGGCGAACCCACAAGCAGCTGCGGGCGATGCCCGTCTCCGTGCCAGCCGCTGCCAAGGTGGCATTATGCAAGCCGAGTGGCGGCTCGCTCCTGTCAATGGCAGCCATATTAAAGATGGAGGCGGGCTGAACTTTGTCTCCGTGTCAAAGTGGAACTTGTCGATTTGGCAAATGGCACGACGACGGCACTCTCTGCGACCCCCTGCCCCTCCCCGAACCACCTCCCCCCCCGTCTCCCCATCTCATCGCCGCCCTCCCCCCCTCTGTCTCTCCTCCCTCCCTTTCAGCTGCGGAAGCAAAGACATTGGCTGAGCGACAAGCGCGCCGTTGCCAAATAGGTGGGCCTTGCTAACGCTGGCAAAAGCTCAAGCGATGGTTGGCGAAAGAGCGACGGCGAGCGGCGGCGAGCAGAGACGGCGAGCGGCGAAAAAACGCAAACAGAAAGAGAGTTGGAGAGAAAAGAGAAGAAAAAACAAGCGCCACTCGGCTTTGCCAACGCTCGCATGCGCTCGTCCAACATTTATTCCACTCTTCTTACCCCTCCCACTCCGTTCACCCCCTCCTCCGCCGTTCTCTGCCACCACCCCCCTCCCCCAACCTCCTCTATGTGAGTCTTGCGCTGGGCCCAGGGATCACAACAGACACCGTTTACAATGACTTTTTGCCAAGGATTTTTCCAAGTTTTTTTTTTAAGAGAGGAGGTGGTGCGGGAAGCTCAGCGGATTGTTGAATTTTGATATGAGTCAACTGCTTTTTTCCCTCTAATCCTCCAAGGTGTACTACTATTAATAATTCAATTTTGCCGGACTTTTTTTTTTTTTTGAAGGAGGTGGTTCGGGAAGCACAACAGATCGTTGAATTTTTGAACTGCATCAACTACATTTTTTCACTAGTCCTCCAAGGTGTACTGCTATTAACAATACTATTTTGCTGGAACATTGAGGTGGTGCGGGAAGCACAACGGATCGTTGAATTGTGATCTTTATCCACTGCTTTCCCCTCCCCCAATCCTCCACCGTGCGCTACTATTAATAATTCCATTTTGCTGGACCTTTTTTTGGAGAGGAGGTGGCGCGGGAAGCGCAACGAATTGTTGAATTTTTGAACTTCATGATGTGCTTCTTTTTTCCCTAATCCTCCAAGGTGTACTACGATTAATAATTCTATTTCGCTGGACCTTTTTTGTTGTTTTTTTTCTAAGGGAGGAGGTGGTGCGGGAAGCACAACGGATTGTTCAATTTTGGTACCACTATTTATAATGCTGGACTTTTTTTTTATGTATATTTTTGATCTGCTGTTGAAGTGCAACCTGAACTTTTGCCTCTTTTTTATTTACTTAAAAAAAAGGGAATACATTTTTTTTTAAATATCCAAGCCACTTCCTTTGATAAGTAGCTTATACAGCTAATTATGTTTGGCATTCCCTCATAGTTTTTTCCTGTCTGGCCATTTTTTCCTTCCCGCCTTTTGCCAAACGGACGCTTTCTTTACATTTGGGGGAACCAAAAAAAGCGGCGTTTCCACTTTTAACGGCGGCAAATTTAGGATGCGAGTGCAAAATGGTAACTAGCGAGTCCGTCCCGTCCCGTCTGTCTCGTCCTGTCCTGTCCCGTTTCGTCTCGTCTGTCTCGTTGTACTCGCGTGGTGTCGGGCGACCGTGTCTGCCTGCTTTCAGCTCGTCGTGTGGGCTCGGAGATCCTTTTGCATGATCGCGAGGACGCCAACCGCCACGGCGCTTCTTTTAGCGGCGCAAATGCGCCGGCAAAATTTGGCGCGGACCGCGAGCGAGCGTTACGCGGCCGCCTCGTCACGGCGAGAGTTGCATTTTGCAGCCCACAGATTTGTAGTCGAGGTATTAACGCTTCAACGGAGGACTTTTTCTTTTCCTGCACAATCTGGCAACCCTCATTTTGGATTTGCATCCTTATTGTCGTTTTGATTAATGGCAGATGACATTTTTTTTCCTAATTTGTTTATTTTTGCTTCCATAATTTGGCGGTGTTTGATTTGAAACGAAACGCTGTTCATTTATTTGGATGATGCTTATAATAATAATCATAATGATAACAATGATGAAAATGATAATAATGATAACAGTGATAATAAGGATGATAATAATAATGATAACAATGATAATAATGATAATGCTAATAATGATAATAATAATAATGATAATAATAATATGAGAGCTTTGAAAGGCGCTTGAAATAAAATTATTAAATTTAAAAACATGTTTATTTTTATTAGTACAACTGTTCTTCTACTTCTTTTTAATATAATACTGTATATAATAATAACAAAATATTGTGTTTATTTGTATTACTACAAGTATTAATATAGTTATTATTATTATAATATAATTAAAATAAAATGTGTAAATTTTTATTCTTACTACAACTATTCTTTTTCCTATTATTATTATTATTCTATATAATAATAATAAAAACGTATCATGTTTATTTTTATTACTACAAGTATTGTTATTCTTATTATTACTATGATGGTGATTATTATTATCATCATTGTTATTATTATTAGTAATAATAATAATATAGTGTTTTATTCTTCTTATGAATAATGATAATAATATCATAAAAATATAGTGTTTATTATTACTACCACTACATTATTGTTATATAATATAATGACCCGCTGTCTGTCGAATGCATGCTTGTTTGTTTAAATGGCATCGTTTTTGTTGGAATTGTGTTGGGGGGGGGTCGGGGTGTCAAAGGTCACGCGTCACGAGCGAAAGCCAACCCAGTTCTCCGCGTGCGTGCGTGTGTGTCTCCCACCAGGATGAATTTCACCCGTTCATCGAGGCGCTGCTCCCCCACGTGAGGGCCTTCTCCTACACGTGGTTCAACCTGCAGGCGCGCAAGCGCAAGTACTTCAAGAAGCACGAGAAGCGAATGACCAAAGACGAGGAGCGAGCGGTCAAAGACGAGCTTCTGGGCGAGAAGCCCGAAATCAAGCAGAAGTGGGCCTCGCGCCTGCTGGCCAAACTCCGCAAGGACATCCGACCCGAGTTCCGCGAGGACTTTGTGCTGACCGTCACGGGCAAGAAGGCCCCCTGCTGCGTCCTCTCCAACCCGGACCAGAAGGGCAAAATCCGCCGCATCGACTGCCTGCGGCAGGCCGACAAGGTCTGGCGCCTGGACCTGGTCATGGTCATCCTGTTCAAGGGAAGCCCCCTGGAGAGCACCGACGGCGAGCGCCTGGTCAAGTCGCCGCAGTGCTCCAACCACGGACTCTGCGTCCAGCCGCACCACATCGGCGTCACCGTCAAGGAGCTGGATCTCTACCTGGCCTACTTCGTTCACGCGCCAGGTGCGTCTCGGCTCCGCCCCTTTGACCAAAACAAACAAAAACAAAAAACAAAAAACCCTTGAGCTAACCAACCTCGCCTTCGCGGCGCTATTTGCTTACATTTTTTAGCGATCCAAAACGCCGTGCCGTCTGTCCACCTGCACGCGTGCACGTGTCAATGGAGGGAAAATTGGTGTGCTCGTGGCGTGGATCAATAATCTATGCGGCTGCTTTTGGGAAATTGGCCTGTAGCGGTAGCGCTGTGGGGTGTGCACGGCTTCCCTTTTTATTGATTGATTGATTGATGTATCTATTTATTCATTTATTGATTGATTCATTTATTTTGGGGAGGGGGTGTTGTGACTGGCTGGATCCCAGACGGGATTATTATTGCTATTTCTTCTTATTATTAGTAGTAGTAGTATTGTTATTTATTAGTATTATTACTATTATTATTGCAATTATTATTCGCTATTGCTATTATTATTATTATTATTATTATTCTATATTAGGGGGGGTCCGATCGGGAGACCCCCCCCCCACGCCACCCCACAATGCGGCGTAGTTGCGTCCATTTTCACCTTTTCTGTGGCGTTTTTTATTCTGAGCCCCCCCCCCCCCCCCCCCCCCCTTCGTCGCAAGGGTGTCCTTGTCCCCCCCCCCACCCCGCACATGCTAAAAGTGTTCTGGACTGATGTCACTGTCGCCAGCTGCAGGGGAGGCTCTGCTTTCAAGTGGGGATGATTGACAGGACAGCGGATCCTCCCTCGGTTTAACACTCCTCAGCCCCCTTTCGGCCCCCTTCTCTGCTGGACGCCTTTTTTTTCAACGTCAAAAGTCAAGCTAGGATCTTCACCCCCCCCCCCCCCCCCCCCCAATGTTAGCACATAGCACGAAGTAGCTCCGGCAACTGCAAACAACATTTGGATTAGTGGCACTTTTTGTGCGCCGCAGCTGCAACCGTAAACTTGCAAAAAAAAGCCCCCCCCCCCCCCCCCCCCCCCCCCACTCATCGCCCATCTTAACCGTGAATACATAGATTGTCAGCCAGTCATGATTTATTTTCCACAGATTTATTTAGCATCTGAAGGCAATAAAATGAAAGAAAAAAAGGAATAGTTTTGCCATGTGTTAAGCGTAGCACATGAAGAGGGGGGCGGGGGGGCTTTTTCTTTGAACACGTTTATGGAAACCAACGTTTGGCTCAACATTTGCACTCTGCTTTCGTTCTCGGTGCAAAAACCTTCCCTATTTGTATCATTTTTAAAATCATAATAATCATACATTTGATTTCTAAGCGCCTTCCAAAACTGAAAGAACTCCAATTAGATCAAAAGCTAGCTAGATAGCTAATAGATAGCTAGATCGTTAATGGATAGCTAGATAGCTATACAGCTATATCACTAACGGAAAGTAGCTGACACCCTTGCTTTAGTATTTTCTTCAGTCCTATGTAGCTAATAGATAGCCAGCTAGGTAGCTAGCCAGCTAGGTAGCTTGCCAGCTAGGTTTTACTCATAAGAAAGCCTTTAATCGTCCCACAATGGGGACATTTGCAATCTACAGCAGCAAAATTGAAACGTGGGGGTGGGGTGGGGTGGGGTTGCACCCCCACCACGCCCAAAAAATGTCACTTTTATTTTTTTTTTCCTCCGAAAAACAACCGTACATCGTGCAAAATTAGATGAGCAATCTCGGCTTCAAACGTTGTCTTTTTACGTCTGCTGAAGCTAAAAAAGTGGCGCAGGGAGGGGGGGGGGGTGCACCCAAAGCCACGTTCACACATTCTGGCGTCCGTTCGGCCTTTCCGAATAAATTTTGGGAAAACGGGAATCGCTTCTCACTACATTCCATTGCGAGGATCAGGAAGACGGTGCGACTGACAAAGAAGCTCGAAAACACCCCGAGCCGCTTCACGTGTAATGATCCAGTTTAGTGAAGAAAAGAAGATCCCCCTCCCCCACACCCAACGCTTTTAATTGCATTACTTTTCCAAACAAAGCTTCAAGTTTTTCTTTCACCAATAGAAAAAGTCGCCCGAGCAGAAAGTGATTATTTTATTTCCTCATTTCACTGTACAGCAATTTTTAATTGTTTGGATAATTAAAATTCATGAATAATTTCCATGCTTATGCTCATTTTATGCAATTAAGAAGCAGACCAATCCCCCCCCCCATTTTATTTTTTTTTTATCCCACAACTTGGTCACCAAATATGAACTAAATCTATTATCCGCATTAATAAGCTGCGTTAATTAAAGTAAAAAAAAAAAATTGAAACACAATTTTCTTTTCATTATTTATTCAAACAGTCGCCATTTTTTAGCAAGAAAACAGTGGCAAAATATTTGCTTTGAAAAAATAACATAGACCACCACGCTGGGCAGGCTGTATGGCTAGTTAGCTGGTTAGCTAACTGTCTAGCTCGCTATCTTATTATTACTGTATCTATTAGCTAGATAGCTAGCTTTCTATCTATTTGAGTTACTTCTGGCTTGAGTGAATTCTGGCGCGTGTGGCTGCCGCTACTCACCCACAGAAAAGCTTATCCTGTGACTGTAAAGTGACCTTGAGAGTTTTGAAAGGTGCTTTAAAATCAAATTTATGATGATGATGATTGGAGTTACTGCTGCGTTGAGTGCGGCGCCAATCATTCCGGAGACTTTCGAACCGGGCGCAACGCGAACACGATGGCGGTGAGTGACGGGCGAAGGCGCTAAATGGCGGCGAGCTTTTGGAATGACTGGCTAATGATCGGAAAATGAGAGGAGAGTAAACAGACCTCTCCAAGTGTGAAAGGACCCCATTCAGCTGGACCAACAGCGTGCCCGACTCCTTTTCTTCTTTTCATGGATCCACCCAAGGCCTTCACAGCCTGCCTTTTGTTTGCTCAAATAACAGCGGGAGGGGGAGGGGGGGTCTCTTCGCAGTCCAGTGATACCTCGGTTTACGAACTTTTCAGTTTACGAACGATAAATTCACAAGAATTTAATCTTGACATACAAACTATTTTTCGGGATACACACGGAGCGCCACAATGAGGAATGTGTCGTTCAGCGAACGAGCCCGTTCTAACAAGAAAGTGGCAGTCGACTTGTTTTTGTCCTCTATTCCCCGCCCCCAGTCTTTGGTTAAAGCCACGTGATTGGTCAAGAACGCACCATTGAGGGGTGGTGCTTTAAACATTAAAAAGACAGGGAGACGACAGAGAGAGAGTGATAAAATGGATAGAAAATAGTGAAATTTGGACTCGTTTCAACCTTGATAGTTTAAAGGCAGAGTGTAGACTGCAAGGTTGAAATTCCCATCAATCAGGCTGCACAAATAACCCGCACAAGTCATCTGTACACTTGATGCAAAAAGCTATCTACCCAGCTAAACACAACACAATTGATGAGGAACAAGGTAGAATTATGGCAGAGAAAGCACCTACAAGGGATCATTCCTCAAGGTGGTGAAAAAAGAAGGCTACGTTCCTCATCAAGTGTTTAATGCTGATGAAACCGGCCACTCTATTCCATCAACGACCATCCCAAAGGTCAATAAAACGACTTTATTATGCAGTACAGTTTGTTTCTTTAATTATAATACCATAGCACATTTATTATACGTAAAATAGGGTATATTTTTGTGTAGTTTTACGGCTTATTTAGTAGAAAATTGTGTTTTATGGGGACCTGGGAACGGATTATTCTCATTTTAATGGTTTCCTATGGGAATATATTTTTTGGGATACACACTTTTTGCCTTCCACACTCTGGGAACCAATTAAGTTCGTAAGCCAAGGTATCACTGTATGTAATAAAACGCCCGCACTGCCAAGTATGCCCCTTGGCGTCAAAGTTCTTGTCCAACTTGACCACTCGGGCTTTTGGGAAGATGAATTAGCATTCGTGGGCGCTTTCATACCTTGACCGCCATCCTCTTTTTCTTCTCAAAAGATGAAACCCCGACTCCTCGGTGGCCATGTGACCCCCCCCCCTCCCCACGCGTGTGAAGTATCTCTTTTAGATGTTACCCGCATGCTAACGTGCGCCGTCCAGGCTGGCCACGTTAGCATGCGCAACAACAAACACTTAGCATCAGAGTGTGCCACTGTCCTCCCCGGGCTGCCCCCTTTTGCTCAGGCGGCACCTGAACCCACGTTGCACCTGATGCCCGCGCACGAGACCCCTGCGTGTAGACCCCCTTTTTTAGAAATTATCTGCTCAATGAGGGAGATTATTATTATTATTATTATTATTTTTATGTATTAATTTAATTAGTGTCACTCAGTGTCTTAGCTAACTAGCTATCTAGTTAGCTATGTTTTACTTATACAGCCTTCTAAGTGGCTAACTATCTAGCTAGCGATCTACTAGCTGGCTAGCTAGCTTTCTATCTGTATTTTAGTGACAATCAGTGTATTAGCTAACTAGCTATCTGGTTAGCTAGATACTTCAGGGTTGAGTGAACGCTGGCTGCCACTGCTCACCCACAGAAAAATGTATCCTGTAACTGTAAAGTGACCTTGAGAGTTTTGAAAGGCACTTAGAAATCAAATGCATTATTATTATTATTATTATTATTATTAATGGCACTCGACCTCGATCCTTCCATTCGTGAATGCCAGTGAGTGAGTTCACGATTCATACACATTTCTTCTCACAGTACTCACATTCACATATTCTTTATCCTCTGTGAGGAGCCGATACATCGACACTGTCGATAACCCTGTACATACTGTCGAGTTGAATTGGCAGATAGCGAGTTCTCTATCAACTAGTCTGAAAGTGCCATTTTTTTAAACGATTTTGTTGGCGAGAAATATGCTAATGCTAACGGCCAACTGGATTTCTTTCTCTCTTTGAATCTTTGAAGTTCTGTTTCCACTCGCTGCTTCATCATATGGCAAAAAAAAAACGTACTTGACGTATGTCAAATGGTCTCCCGGTTGACTTAGCGTGTTGAAGGCAAGTGACAGAATAGCGCTGGCACACGCCGGCGTTTTCGGAGCGCCATGTGCTCGTAAAGTCTGTTTTTGGGGGGAGAAGAAGAAGCTTTGATGTGGTCGGTGGCTGCCATTCGCTTTCTTTTAGGATTACTTTCACTCTCTTTGACCACAACGGGGCCTTCTTCTTCATCTTCTCTTTTGTTTTTTTCAAACCGATTTGGTTCTTTTGGAGGACTCGTCGCTAGCTAGATAGCCAGCTAGATACATAGCTAATAGATAGATAGCTTGATAGATAACCAGCTAGTTAGCTAGATAGCTAATAGACAGAAAATTGCTAGCTAGCTATATAGCCAGCTAGTCATTTAGATAGCTAATTGACAGAAAATACATAGCTAGCTACATAGCCAGCTAGCTAGTTAGATAGCTAATAGACAGCAAATAGATAGTTTGCTAGATAGCCAGCTAGCTAGTTAGATAGGTAATAGACAGAAAACAGATAGCTAGCTATATAGCCAGCTGGATAGCTAGCTAATAGATAGTGTTTCGTCAATATCTAGTTCATCAAGCGCCCCCAACCCCCTAAATCAATATCCCCTCCTAATTTTGTCCCTGTGTCCACCACGTGATGTTTTGAGGTTCCCGCGCCAGATTCCCTCCATATTTTGTAGCTTAGCGCACATTCGGCGGCGCTTTAGCTTTTCTTCCCGCTGTTATCTTGCGCCGCAGCGCGTCGGGTCAATAAAGTTGACGAATGAGACGCGGGAGGGCAAGGTGACACCGACACCGTTACGCCGGCCTGAGAGGCAGTGAACTTTTATTTTGTTGATTTATTTCGTTTATGAACTCTTTCACTGGCAGACGATGGGTCCACTCCTGTGCCAGGGTTTTTGTCATTGTCACTTGAATTCCAGGACAACAAAGCGCTAACATTCACTTGGGATATATTTTCAGGCGTCTGAAATTCACACTATGATAGCTGGCTAGCTAGCTATCTATTACCTTTATAGCTAGCTAGCTAGCTATTAGCTGTATAGCTAGCTAGCTATCTCTATAGCTATTTATTAGGTATCTCGATAGCTATCTATTAGCTATATGTTACTTATCCTGTGACTGTAAAGTGACCTTGAGAGTTTGAAAGGCGCTTATAAATGAAATGTATTATTATTATTAACTATCTATTAGCTAGCTAGGTAGCTAGCTTTTTGTCTATTTGAGTTACTTCCGGGTTGAGTGACCGCTGGCGCGTGTGGCTGCCGCTGCTCACCCACAGAAAAACATATCTTGTGACTGTAAAGTGACCTTGAGAGTTTTGAAAGGCACTTATAAATGAAATGTATTATTATTATTATTAGCTATCTTTTTTGTAGCTAGCTTTTTGTCTGTTTGATCATGAACAGATCCACGAAATAATAATAATAATAAATATAATAATATAATCTTCAATCCATCTTGTCAAAAGAACAAAAAAAAAACTAAATAACAAATAATATACACAGAGTCATTCTTTCTTCAGCACTTGCTGTACCGGCTTTGTGACATGAAGCAGTGTAAAGCTATCCTTGAGTATATTTCAAAAACAGGAACAATGTGTACTATTGCCGTTGTCACCAATTAGATTTATGTTCAGGCTATAGCATGAAAAGCTTCTTCTATTCGCCTCTATATCACTCTCACCGATGTTTACGATGCTCCAGCTGCAGTGAGTCTTTGTTCCTTGTTTTTTTTTTTTTTTGTATTTTTGTTCAGGCACCAAAAGAGCAATCGCATTGCGTTGTTTCTCTGGCGATCCATCTGTTCTCCTGCTGCGAGTATCACTTACAGTAGCGTGGCGGGTTTCCTGAGGTCACGGAAGAAAAAGCAAAAAAAAAATCACAAGGACATGTGGAATGCTGAAAAATGGCCGCTCCAAACAGGCGGGCCAACGGGGACAATCGGGCCAGGCTCTCCATCTGTGCCGAGCTTGGGAACCGCCGACATCCACGACTAAGCTAATTGCTAAGCTAATTAGGAGACTTGAGTTATTGGCCTTTTTTTGTTGTTGTTTTTTTTGTGGGACTACCTCAACCAATCCATTTAAATTTAATACTACTATTTTATTAAAAAAAGCAACAAAATACAATTAAAAATATTTTAATTTAATATTGTTATTTTAATTTAAAAAAAAGCAACAAAAATACAAGTAAAAATAATATTTTAATTTAATTAATATTTACATTTCTTTTAAACGCAACAAAAATACAAGTACAAATTATATTTAAATTTAATACTATTTTATTAAAAAAGCAACAAAAATACAATTAAAAATATTTTAATTTAATATTGTTATTTAATTTTTTTTAAAAAGCAACAAAAATACAAGTAAAAATAATATTTTAATTTAATATTAATATGTACAATTTTTTAAACGCAACAAAAATACAAGTAAAAATAATATTTAAATTTAATACTACTATTTTATTAAAAAAGCCACAAAAATTCAATTAAAAATATTTTAATTTAATATTTTATTTTTTTTAAAAAGCAACAAAAATACAAGTAAAAATAATATTTTAATTTAATATTAATATTTAAAAAATTTTAAACTCAACGAAAATACAAGTAAAAATATTTAAATTTAATACTACTATTTTATTAAAAAAAGCAACAAAAATACAATTAAAAATAATATTTTAATTTAAAAAAAAGCAACAAAAATATCTCCTTGGCTCACGTCCATGCCAAAGGTAAGACTGCGTTCCAAATCCACGAAAAATGAACAAAGCATTTTGGGTTTCGATCTACAAGCTGCAAGTGAGAAAAAAATTGAGGGGTGGGGGGTGATGCGAGGACAAAAAATGAGAAAACAAACAGTGATGAATTGTGGGTAAGAACAGCTGAAGCTGACCGTTTTTGGCCTCCATAGTGCAGAAACGAACGGGGTGGGGGGGGGGGGGGGTCATTGAAAAATAAAAAAGTCCATGACTGCGTCTCAAGACTGTCAGCGGAATTGCGTAAAAAAAAAACAAAAAACGCATGCGGTTGGATATAAAGTAGAACACCTTTCAAAACATTCAACTGCAAGGTTCAAGATGGTCACGCAAAAGTTCCACGTATGCTTTATTGACAACAAAAAAATAGGAAAAATGGAGGGGGCGGAGAATTGCGCTTCCAACGAACGAAAGGAGACAATCTCTCCTCCTCACATTTGCTATCAATTTTAGACCACAGAAAATAAGCACCAGGTTTCAGTGGAACCGTGTGGAACACCGCACATGTTTTCAGCGGGGGTGGGGGGTGGGGGTCCTCTCCATAGAGGACACCCCCCGACTGAAAATAAAGACACAATGGCGGTTCGTCATCACATTTTGGGGTCTAGATGTGAAGCCGTCAAAACGGTGATACGCAAGTGAGACCCTTTTCGGATGATTTCTGAAACTTAACATGTTTGTTATTTATCTGGCTATCTGTCTGGCTACATAGGTGGCTATCAATTTGCTATATATTTGCTGTCAATTAGCTATCTATCTGGCTAGTTGGCTATCTAGCTAGCGCTCTGGCTATCTAGCTGGCTATCTGGCTATCTATTTGCTGTCAATTAGCTATCTATCTGGCTAGCTAGGTAGCTAGCTATTAGCTATCTAGCTACTAGCTGTCTAGCTAACTTTCTATCTGAGTTATTCCGGGTTGAGTGAACGCTGGTGCGTATGGCTGCCGCTGCTCACCCACAGAAAAAAACGTATTCTGTGACTGTAAAGTGACCTTGAGAGTTTTGAGAAGCACTTAAAAATGAAATGTATTTCTTTTTTCTTTTGACCCGCGCCTCCGTTTGTGTCGGGGGGGCCCCGCCGGAGTGACCCGAGACTCCCTCAGGTTCTCTTCTGAGAGGGCGAGAGAGAGGGGGGATCGATACTTGATCTGCCACATTCCTACTTTCACCCCCGTCTTCATGCGAGGCGCCCCCCCCCCCCCTCCCACCCCAAACATCTCAAAGTCCAGCCTTGGCTAAACAATCGCTTTCCGACGAAAGTTCCTCTTGTGCTGATAGAACCCGTCAAAAAAGGGCAAGCAGGCGAAGGGGGGGTGAAGCAGGAGACAGACCAGATGTGTCTTTTGTTTAGATTGAAACGGAGCGGAAAGGAGGAGAAAGAGAGAGAGGAAAACCCAGTGGGAGCGCCATTTTTTTTTCGGGGTGGGGGGGGGGGGTACTGTACTGTCATGAAACCAAGCATTTATAGCCCGAATGCAACGAGAGTGAATGGCTTTGCATGGACGACCTCGCCGTCAAAGCACATTCATGATACTAATGGCGACGTGAGGGAGGCGGAGTTTGGAGTACTTGATGGTTTTTGATTCGGGTTTTGGCAAGCATTATGGAAATGGAAAAGGTTTCGTGGGCCGAATAAAATGATGCGGTGGGCCATGTTTGGCCCGCGGGCCTTGACTTTGACACCTGCACCTGCTGTAACGGATTAGCCAGCTAGCTCAATAGACAGAGAGATAGCTATCCCGCTTGCTAGCTAGCCCACTTGCTAGCTAGCCCACTTGCTAGCTAGCTCGGTGGATCAGCATGGAATTTCACAAGTTTGATTTTCTTTTGCGGGCCGAATAACATAATGTGGCGGGCCAGGTTTGGCCCCTGGGCCTTGACTTTGACACCTGTGATGTAAGGGATTAGCCAGCTAGCTCAATAGAAAGATAACTAGCTAGCTCGCTTGCTACCTAGCTCGACAGATGAACATGGAATTTTACAATTGTTCTATTGATGAGATTGGCGTCCCAAGAGAATCGCGCGGTCTCCCCCTTGACGGCGTTTACTACCTAGTTTCAGTTACGCCAGGAAGACTGTGGTCTGGCTACGCTAGCCTGTTTGGACCGCCAAAATAAATGCGATCCCCCCCCCCCCCTCCAACCTCAATGTTGGAAGTGTGCGCTTGCGTTTGAAGGGAATTCCTGCCTGTGGACTTTTGCAACACTTAGCGTCCATTATGCTACACTGGATGTTGACGCGGGGTGAACGGGTGCTTCATCATGATGATTGATCGCAGATTCCCGTCAACTGTCAAGAGGGGGGGGGGGCAATCGAGCGCTTTTGAGATGACGTTGGCCCGCCGACAGAACCCGGGCGGGCTCCGCTCTGCTGCTGCTGCTGCTGCTGCTTTGTCGCTAAAATGTTGACAGCTCGCATGCATGGATAGAAAACAGTGACATTTGGACTCGTTTCGACTTTATTGATTTGGCAGTGTAGACTGCAGATAAAAGACTATCAGGGGAACCAGCTATTAATAAAGTTTCTAATATGTCTGCCTGCCTCTGTTGTTGTTGCAATATCACAACTTCCAAGATGTCCAACCCAGAGCTCCTTGAGACGCAAAAAGCTATCCATTCCATCAAGCCATCAACGACCATCACAAAGGTCAATAAAATGACTTTATTATCCAGTCCAGTTTATTTCTTTAACTACAATCCATTAGCACATTTAATATACATAAAATAAGGTAGATTTTGTGTAGTTTTAAGGCTTATTTAGTAGAAAATTATATTTTATAGGGACCTGGGAATGGATTATTCTCATTTGAATGGTTTCCTATGGGAAATAAATGTTTGGAATACACATTTTTTTAACACCATGACAGCTGAGCATGACAGCTGAGCTCCCGACTGGCCTCCTTCCTTCATCTTGAAATGGCGACTGTGGTAAGGGGGGGAGTTGCATTTGAAGTGGCTTTCGGGAGGCCCCGGAGTGTGCCGAAAGGTCAAAGGTTACAACAATGGGCCTCCCCAGATCACCCCCCCCTCCCCCTCACACGTGTGCGCTTCCTCCCGCCCACTCCCGTCAATCATCACAGATCACTTCCACATCTGCCTGATGATTGTTCACAATCAATGACAACTTTATTACATTTCCTGTTGTTCCAAAATGGCGGTTTTTGTTATTTGGCACAATGATCGGATTTTATTCCCAATTTTTTTTTTTTGGGTGGTGGGGGATACAAGACACCCTAAAAAAAAACTCCTCCAATGCACTATTCTATTGTCCTTTTTAATTTGACTCGATGATGACAAGGTATCCGATGTACAAGCTAATTGGTTAGCGTAGCCAAGCGGATGTTTTTGTTGCACGCCGTCAATCGCACGGGAGAATTTGTTAAGCAGGGCAGCAAAGTGTGAAATTACTCTGTCGTTTGTTTTTCTCGAGGCGTCGAGATGACTCTGACCGTTCGGCGTCACGTTTCCGTTTGTGACCAACGGGTGGCGCCGGCAGGCTGCTCGGCTGTTGCTCGTTTTAATCAGTGGCAGTTCACAGGACTCCCGGCGCGACCATTCAATGTCGGGTCATTGTTTGTTTCATCCTGTCATGGTTTTGTTTGCTACTTTGGACCTTTCTGTTCTGATGACTTTGTTGTTTGAGATTTTGCTCCTGCTGACTTGTAAATTGTGACAGGTTCTTTGTAAAAAAAATGTCAATTCATAATCATAATAATAATAATAATAATAATAATAATAAAATACATTTAACTTTCAAGTGCCTTTCAAAACTCTCAAGGTCGCTTTACAGTCACAGGAGACGTTTTTCTGTGGGTGAGCAGCAGCAGCCACTCGCGGCAGCGTTCACCCAACCCGGAAGTAACTCAAATAGCTAGCAAGCTAGCTAGCGAATAGATAGCTAATAGTGAATAGATAGCTAATAGCTAAGGAATAGATAGCTATTAGCTAGAGAATATATATAGTTATTAGCTAGCGAATAGATTGCGAATAGTAACATATAAATAAATTGTACCGCGGCCCTTTGCGATTGTAATAATGCATGCGGACAAATGTTTGTAGCGCCCACTCCTCCTCTCCTTCTGTCAAGTCTCCACGAAACAGCGCTTCATTTGTTCCTTTGCCCTCCCTCCCTCCCCCCCCCCTCTCTACACGCTCACCCGTGCTCCGCCGTCCCCTTGCCTCTCAATCTAAACTCGGGCTTTTTCTTCTTCTTCCACATCCCGCCATTTGTTTTTCTTCTTCTCCTCCCTCAACCGCCTCCTTTTTCTTTTTCATACTTTTTTTTCTTCCCCTCCCTCCTCACGTTCTCAGGCCGGTTCTGTTTGCGTGTGTTTACCTCCATGGTTCCACCAGATGGTTTGCGTTAAGATTCATAGCATTTGACAGACATTTTTTTTTTACTTCCATATTTTTTTTCGGCTTCTTCTTCTACTACTTCTTCTTCTACTTCTTCTTGTTATTATTTTACTTCTTCATCTACTTCCTCATCTACTTCTACATCTTCTTCTTCTACTTCTTCATCTACTTCTACTTCTTGTTCTTCTACTTGTACTTCCACGTCTCAAGATCCCGCCATTTTTGTCCTTCTCTTCTCCTCCCTCAACCGCCTCCTTTTTCATCCTTTTTTTTCTTCCCCTCCCTCCTCACGTTCTCAGGCCGGTTCTGTTCGCGTGTGTTTACCTCCATGGTTCCACCAGATGGTTTGCATTAAGATTCATAGCATTTGACAGCCATTTTTTTTTTAAACTTCCATGTTTTTTTTAACACCGCCGCGGATTGCTGAGACTCGTCGAAAAGGCACAAAAAAGCAAAGCAAAGCAAGCGAAGGCGAGGAAATGAAAATGTGAAAAATGGCGCCGTATGAACAATTATTTCCGCAATTATTCTGTCAAGGGTTAGGCTAGTCGTCGTCACTTCATCTGCCCCCCCCCCCACCCCAAAATAAACACATTGAAAATGGTTGAATATTGACTGAATTCCCATCTGTGAGAAAGAACTAATCCCAGCGAGTCGTTTCACCGCCTTCTCTTCCGTTTCTTTTGGACGCGAGAAGCGGCCGCCGCTGCCAGAAACAAATGCTTGTTTGCCCCGTTGTCAAGCGACAATGAGAAAAAATATTGCCGGGTCGAAATGTCGTAGTAGACCCTGTGGCTGGCCATGTTTCTTCTTTCTTATTCTTATTCTACTACTTATTCTTATTCTTTTTCTTCTTCTTCTACTTTCTACTTCTAACTTCTACTACTTCTACTTCTCCCAATATAATTCATTAAACAATTTTATCAACAAATAAATAAAATGACAGGAAGCAATTGCGTACCAAAAAAAAGTTGATTCCTAAGTTGTATGGGTCTGGAGTTATCTAAGCTTGAAATGGGGGCGGCTGTACAAAATACAATACAATATATAGATTAATATAGCACTTTAACAACAGCTGAAGCTGGAACAAAGCGCTAACATGGACAAAAGGGAAAATCTGCCCCCTTGCGGAAGGGGGAAAAACATTGCCAGAGGTCTGACCAGCGCTTTATCGGCACCCCTCGCAAGAAAAAGCAAAACCTGAATAAATAGGTTAAAATTTGTGAATGGCAGCGAATGAGTTAAGGCTTGACACCATCTCCAAGTTTAGCTTAGTGGTTCCAGGAATTGAACCAGCAATCGCCCCGCCCCCTCTTTGGCTTTTTTTTCTTGTGTCATTCGTAGTTCTCTTCCATTTTCTTTTCTGGGACAGAAAGTTAGAAATAGTACAAGTACACAAGTCGCCGTGTGCTTCTATGCACGTTAGCCCCGCCCCTTAACCGCTGCTGAAAAAGTTCCGATGCATTCTGTGGCTTAGCATACATGCATTTATGCATGTACACTTTGTGGCAGATGTGGCTGATGTATGCTAGCACGCGCACACGCAGGCAAAGACGCAATGCTCGGGGTTAGCGGGTCCATTCCCCTTAAAAGAATGACCTCACTTAAGCTGTTAGCAGGCTGCAGGCACAACTGAAAGCAGATCGCGAGAAAAGGAAGAAGTCGGCGGAGGGTGAAAGTGTCACATGACAAAGTTGAGGTCACGCGTCTTCATTTTCCGGGAAGCCGATAGGTCCCCGGGTGATTGGGTTTCCTCGCGCGTGTGTGTGTGTGTGTGTGTGTGTGTGTGTAACGTAGCCTGACCCGAGTCAAGCAACTTTAAGCACATCGTGAACAAGTTAACGCAAGTTTCGGCATCGGTTGGCGCTTGAAGGTGCATTTTTTTTTTTTTTTTTTTTTTGCGTGAGACGTCACCGCGACGTGCAGGTTTCAGCGTTGGAATTTCATTATTAGCTAACGGCTTCGGGTAACAAGATGAGCTTTCCAACCGTGGAACTTGCCCATCCATCCGTCTTAGTTTAAAGCAGAGTTTACCACCATCACAAAGGTCAATGAAATGACTTTATTATACTGTAGTTTATTTCTTTCATTAATCATTACAATACCATAGCACATTTATTATACCTAAAGTAAGGTATATTCTGTGTAGTTTTGAGGTTTATTTAGTTGAAAATTGTTTTATGGGGACCTGGGAACGGATTATTCTCATTTTAATGGTTTCCTATGGGAAATTAAGGTTTGGAATATACACTTTTCGCCTTACACACACACTTTCTCGGAACCAATTAAGTTCGTAAACCAAGGTATCACTGTAATCAGATTAGCTTTGGCTTTTCGTCGGTCTCCTAGGGAAGATAAATCACTGAAGACCCTCATGTGCCCCCTCGGGCCTTTCTCCCTTGTCGTCATCCGCTTGCTTTGTAATAATAATAATAATAATAATAATAATAATAATGATAGATCGACAGCAAGCTAGCTAGTTTGACAGCGAATAGATAGCTAGCTAGGTAGCCAGCTACTGTGACCCCGTTCATCCGGGAATAACTCAAATAGATTAAGCTAGCTAGCTAGCTAGCTAATAGTCTCCCGCAACGTTCGTGGCTTTTGTGTTTTCAGTCTCTCTTTCCACCCGATTTTGCTGCCGCGGGAGGTTTCGCCTCCGAAGATAAAAGAATCCTTCCTCGGATAAAAGCGGCGGCGTTAGACAGACAACCTTGCAGCTACGACCCCCCCTTTTTTTTCAAATCACCGCGTAGAACGCAAACGGCCCATTTACAAAATAGGAAGAAGGCGTTAAAAGCTCCCTCCCCAGCAGTCCCCGTGAGCCTGTGTGGCCCAGCGCCGGGATGGCGAGTTAGCTAGCAGGAAATGTGCGAGCCGTGAAGGCATGTGTTTATGCTGGCTGCAGTCGGCCATCGCCAGCCGGAGGGAAAACACACACGAGCGTCGCTCCTTCGGCTCCTCCGCCGTCAACCTCATGCTAGCTTCTCCTCCTTTTTTTCATCTTCATTTGTTTTTCAGCCCATTATATTATAGCAAGCTAGCTAGCTAGCGAATAGTTAGATAATAGTTAGCGAATAGATAGCTATTACCTAGTGAATAGATAGCTAGCTAGCTAGCGAATACATAGCTCATAGCGAGCGAATAGATAGCTATTACCTAGTGAATAGCTAGCGAATAGATAGCTACTAGATAGCTAGCTATATAGCTAATGGATTCAGTAGCTTGCTAGATAGCCAGCTAGATAACATGATAGCCTGGTAATAGATTTTCTAGACGTCTTGAATGAGGTGACCTGAAGAAGCATAGCATCTTCTCAATTAATAATAATAATAATAGTAATAATAATAATAATACTAATAATAATAATAATAATAATAATAATAATACATTTCATTTCTAAGGGCCTTTAAAAATGCTGAAGGTCACTTTACAGTCACAGTATAAGTTTTTCTGTGGGTGAGCAGCGGCAGCCACACGCGCCAGCGTTCACTCAACCTGGAAGTAACTCGGCTAGAAAACTAGCTAGCTAATAGATAGCTGACAGATAGCTAGCAAGGTGTTCACTCAACCCGGAAGTATTTACAATCACACAATTCAAGTCAAGATTTGTCTCCGGAAAGGATCGCCGATTCGTGTCGCGGCTTGGAATTGAAGCGGATTTACTCAACCCCAAATCATTCCCATTTGGCTAAAAGTTGCTAGCAAGCATGACAACAAACAAGTGTTTTTCGTCCCGATTCCCAAGCGGCTATGTTGACCTTGGCCTAAAATGGCGGCCACCCCCAATCAAAAAGCGCAATCTGCTTTTTTTTTTTAATCCGGCGCCGTAATCACCGATGCGGAGCACCCGGAGCGCCATGCCCATCCCCCATAACTCATATCTCCGCTGATTAAATCATTAAGGAGATTTTTTTTTTTACTTCCTTTTCCCTCACAGTTAGCGAGAGGGAGGCGGGTTAGCGGCGCCGCAAGGAGATTAACTTGTTTGGGCTGTCGGCAGGCTCAAACACTAAGCGCTCAATCGCCGGGACGGAGCCGCTCACCAGGACTTAGCCTCACCCCCGCCACCCCCCCCCCCCCCATGACATTGACCATTAGCGCAGCGCTAAATCAAACTGCTCTCGAACTGACCCCGCCCTCCCCCACTCCAGTGACCTCTCAGTATCATGCTTGAGATGAATGATATGATAGAAATATTAAGCGTATGGGATATTAGCTAGCAAGCTAGCTTTCTATCCGAGTTACTTAGCTATCTATAAGCTGTCTATTAGCTAGCTAGCTTTCTATCTGAGTTACTTACGGGTTGAGTGAAGACCTTGCTAGCTATCCGGTAGCTATCTATTAGCTAACTAGCTTTTTATCCGAGTTACTTCCGGGTTGAGTGAACGCTGGCGTGTGTGGCTCCCGCTGCTCACCCACAGAAAAAAAAAAACTTATCCTATGACTGTAAAGTGACCTTGAGAGTTTTGAAAGGCGCTTATAAATCAAATGTGTTATTATTATAAAAGTACTTTTGGAGAACTCTGCATCTTTTCTGCTTAGCCATTTGTTGCAGAACTAAATGCAAGAAAATTGTGAATTTGTCTGCACTAGTATCATCATAAGAAAATGGAGGCGCTATCCACTTCTATCTGGGTTACTATTTAGAGAGTTCATGGCAACGGGGGAAGAAGCTGTTTAAATGTCTGATGGATTTAGTAGCACTGCCCGAGGGGAGTTGCTAGGAAAAGGTGGTGGGCAGGATGCGGAGGGTCCAGATGGATTTTTCCGCACCCTTGTTTTATTATTATTTTTTTTTTTTTATCTTGTTTTTGAAGTCCTCGGGCGAATTCTTTTTTTTTTTCCTGGTTCGGGAGGTTCACGTGGATCGACGATGATTTTGTGTTTCCGTGTCGTTTTTGGCTTTTCTCCCGCAAGCTTTTGTGAAAGGCAAGATGAAAAAACAGCAAGGGGAGAGTTTGTGAGCGCACCTTGAACAGAAAATGTGGTCGCCGTCTCATTGGTTCCCTGACTGGAGTTCCCCCTTTTGCCTTTTTTCCATCCATCCATCCTCTGGCACCTCCTTCTTTTCGCTTCCTTTGCTTTTCCTCCTTTCACCGGCCCCCAAAGTCCATTTTTTTCCAAATGTCTTCACTCCCGGCCAGCCTCCATTTTTTTTTCTCCCCCCCCCCACCATTTCCAATTACAGTAATATGTAACATCAGGCTTGGTGAGATTTAGGACTTTACCTTACCTAACCCCAGGATTTAGCTGCAGGGTTTTAAGGCCACTCTGAGCCGCTGAGCTGGGGGCAATCGGGCCTCTTCAAAATATTCTCAAATGGCTGAAAATCCCCAAAGGGCCTCCGAGCACGAAGCGTCGCCGACGGGAGGGGCGACGCGTCATTATTTTTGTCTTGCAGGCCCGATAATTTCAAACGGGGCCTTCTCTTGCTTCAGTGGCAGTCTGTTATTCGAGGCGGGTCTTTGATTGACAGCTTGCGCCCACTGCCAGATTGGATTGAATTGGATGTAACTTTATTCGTCTGGCCGTGGAGAAATTGACATTTCGCAGCAGCAAAGTTATGAAAGGAAGAGGAAAGGATTGAAAGAAGTAGAAAAACAAAATACAAGAGCTGCTGGAAAGGCAGCCACTCTCAGGACGCCATCTTGAAGTGAAAAGAACAAAAAAAAACTAAATATGACAACACAAAGACACAGTCATTCGCTATTAGCTATCCATTAGCTAGATGCTACACGGATTACTTCTATTGTCCTGCCTGCGTATGGGGTCTACGACTGGCCTGATTGTGCCATTTGCCCTGGTATCACCTCATCAGCATAACTAAGCCGATGTTGCCTAAGACGTCCGTTGTAGGAACGATCCAAATGAAACCTCACCCCAACGTGGCGATTTAGTGAAGGGTTTTGCTGTTTTGTGAAAATAGCTCCTTTGAATCCCCTTTCAAGCCATTTATTTTCTTTGGCTAAAATTTCATTGATATGAAATTGTAAAAAAAGGATCCCAAGGGGGCCGGAAACAGCTCGTCAATTCGGAGTCGTCAACTACCTGGCCCAGAAGAAGGGACAGCACTTGACGGGCGGGGGTTGAAGGTGTCCAGGATGCGCTCGCGTGGTGTCGAACGGGGTCAATATCGCTCGCCAAAGCCGACTTCTTCAGCGTCTTAGGCCACATTTTTTAATTTCTCTTCGGGTCTTGTCCTCAGCTTACGGGAAGAAAGTTTTAAGATGTCAAGCCGCAAGGAGGATTAGGCCGCCGCCCGCATGAGGCGACGACACGGGAGGAGCCCCCCCGCGGGGTGGAGGAGACGGCCAGCGCTGACCGCTTTGCTTGTCAATGTCAGACGGTCGACAAGGGGCTTTGGTCCATGTCGCTTCTTACTGCGCACGCGATGGCGGAATGACGACGCCATGATTAAAATGATGAACGTCCGTGCCAACAGTGGGCCAGGTCCTCGCCAGGTTCGGGCCAAGTGTGGTCCAAGTGTAGGCCAAGTTCAGCCCAGGTCCAGGCAAAGTCCGGGCCAAGTCTGGGCCAAGTTCGGGCCAGGTTCGGGCCAAGTCTGGGCCAAGTTTTCACCCTGCGAGTTTCCAAACCCAACGTTGCGTTCAGAACGTTGTCACACTTTGCCTTTTTGATCCAACCGCAGCTGCCCAGTAGACTACAGTAAGGGAAAGGGGATCGTTTAAAAACAGGGTGTGTGTGTGGGGGGGGGGGGAGGTGACAATTGAAGCACGAAATCCCCCCTCCCCCCCCCCCCCCCCTCCCCGTTCGTTAGCTTTTCATTAGCCTAACGAGTGTATTCTCTTGTTCGCTTCTTCCTCTTTGTTTCTCCTTTGACCTCCGCCATTGGATTGCTGCGGGCAGCTGTTCCACAGTAGTTGTCTATTTGTTTGGCTCTGGCGGTCCCTCGCCAAGACCCCCCCCGTCCCCCGTCCTCCCCCGTCCTCCCCTCACACACCCCCCCTTTAGCTCATGTCAACATTGTCTTTCGTCCTTCTTTCCACTGTCGGCATCTCCTGCTTTTGATTAGCGTCGAGAAAGTCAGCACGTCACGGTCGCTCCCTCCTCTGAGTGAGACGCCATTTCACCCCCGTGTTTGTTTCCGCCACGTGGCTCAAGAAAGTTTTTTTTTTGGAGTAGTCCATTTCCAAGAACTGAGTTCTTCTGCAATTGGGAACACGTTCATTGGAAATATTCATTTTTTGGCCAAAATTATGGGTCCTGTGTCCTGTTATAATAATAATAATACATTCATTTCATTTCTAAGCGCCTTTCACAACTCTCAAGGTCTCTTTACAGTCACAGGATCAGTTTTTCTGTGGGTGAGTAGTGGCAGCCACATGCGCCAGCGTTCACTCAACCCGGAATAATTCAAATAGATAGAAAGTTAGCTAGCTAGCTAATAGATAGCTTGCTAGCTTGTTCGATAACGAATAGATAACAAATAGATAGCCATCTAGGTAGCCAGCTAGTTAGTTAGATAGCGAATAGATCGAGGGGGAGGGGCATATTTCAGCTGTCACTTCAGCTTAAAGGTGCAAAACTTGAAGTGCATTATTATTATTCGTATTATTATTATTATTATTCACAGGTCCTTTTTTCGTACTCTACGTAGAAAAAGGCCATTCTGTGGATGTACGTTTTGTTTTGTTGACATGCACTCCATTTTTTTTTCATGATATTAGTTTTACATCTAAATTATTTTGGGTCGTAGAAAAAACAAAAAAACTGAAGAGCCATTTGTTTTTTTTTGTTCCTTTATGTCATGACATTCATTATGAACAGAACAGTGTTTGGCAATACAGCGATACCTGGGTTTTCGACCATAATTCGTTTCAGAAACCTGTTCAAAAACCGATTTGTTCAAAAACCGAAACAGCACTTTCCATTAAAATCAATGTAAAAAATCTTAATCCGTTCAAAGTTTAGAAAACAACTATTTAACTATTTCATCGCATAAACCGGATTAAAAACTTAATAATAGAGCAGGTCATGTGTAAAATTCTATAAAAACAAACTTTTCACCAATTTTTAACATCGACATTAATATCTGTACATAAAAATCTATCTTTCTGCCACGGGGCGTGTTGGCACCTATCCCAGCTGTCTTTGGGCAAACACTAACTAACTTTTCCAACCATCCTCTGCTTGCTTTAAAATCATCCTATTCAGGAGATCTTAACCAAACATGTCAGCATTTTTGCAAAAATAAAACAACAACAATATTAATGCGTCGGTCACAATGAGGAAGACGTGACGTATAAATAAGGAAGCGGGGGGAAGTCGAGTGATGCATTCAGGTGCACTCAGTTTGGTTGATTTCGGTTGTATACCGGAGCATAAAAAATCGGACATTTTTGGTTGAAAACCGAACGGGATGAGAACCGAGACGTTCGAAAACGCAGGTTTGACTGTACTTGAAGTATTTGCTATAACTTTGCAAAGAAAGAAAGAGAGGACAAAAAAAGTGCACATGAACTCGAGTGCACGTGTGTTGGTTTTTCGTTGGAATGGTCGCCCGTTAACTCGGCGCTTGGGGAAGCATTAGGCGGCGTAACCCCATAAGTGGATTTCAACGCCGGCGGGGGGCAAGCTTTGATCTGGCTTAATAAGTTAATAGATGTATTGATAGATAAGAATAAATCTCCAATCAGCTTGCGGAAAGGGGGAGGGGCGGTTGATGCTTTAAGCTGCCCCCAAACTGGGCCAATCCTCAAGGCCGCATCGTGTATGACAAGCCGTTTCCATCCATTCGTAGCGTTAGCTCACGCTAACTGTTTGCCTGGATGGGGGAGGGGGGGGGGTCCAAGTCCTTGAAAACCCCAAATGTTATTCTGTCACTTTTTTAACTTGTTGGGCCCAAACTTGACTCGTTGACTAGCATGAAAACAGCTAGCGCTAGCGGGTTGGCTAGCATGCCAGAGACAGGAAGCCTGGCGGGGGGGGGGGGGGGGGGGGGGTGTTGACTTACGTTATCTCCCTGCAAGATAAAGCCAGCTTTTGACACACATGGCCGTGGGCTCCCGCACCCAAACACGGAGACGCAGCAAAGCGCGTAAACGCTAGCCTGCGCTAACACTTGGACAGAGTTCGCGTGGGGACGCAGAGCAACAAATGCAGTGTGGGGGGTTGGAGGGGAGCGGGGGGGTGACTTCCAGACAGCTGGTGGGCAAAGGGTTGACATTCTATCTTTGTGACCTCTTTTTTTGGGATGCTTGTTTCCTTTGTGATTTGTAATGGCTATCTTGTTATCTAGCTGGCTATATAGCTATTTAGCTAGCTATTATCTATATACCTAGCTAGCTGGCTATTAGCTATTCGCTATGAATTAGCTATCTATTCATTCGCTATGTATTAGCTATCTATTCGCTAGCTATTAGCTATCTATTCTTGATGAGATCACCTATTTAGCATATCATATATTTTCCCCTCGAACTGAATCGCTAATTCTCCCTTTGAGATTCAGATGGTAGCCGTTCATGCCCCCCCTGCCCCCCCCTCCACCAATTCATTAGTCGAAATGAGCATTTATGCAGCGCCCACATTATTTTTACAGGCCACTTTATGCCTTTCTGCGGAGTTTTACAACCCTCGTTAAAGATGTCCTCCAAGCTCCACATCCACTTGGGAGGGGGGGGGGGTGTTTATTTGCTTAGTTCACACACCCAAAATAAATTGTTAGTGTTTTCTGCGCTGGTGGATGGTTGTGCGTCGCAGCCAATTGCGGTCATACGCATCAAGAAGGTGGAAGTTGACACAAATTCCCAGCGGACAAATCAGCCCATTTCCGCCGGAGCTTGGGCGCCATCTTGTGTATTTTCTGGGACGCTACGTTGGAGTCCAGACGGCTCCAATTGATACGGAAGGACTTCTTTCGTCGATTGCAAACATGTATGCTTTCCTCTTCAGAACTATTTGAATCATATTCATAACTGGATGAGGAACAAGAAAGGATCTGAACTCTCTGAAGCCATTGTTTTGATTCTGGAGCAAGGCAGTTTGTGAAGGAGTATCCTGGCGTGATGTCACCAACAAGGGGGCGGGACTTTCTGAATCTGCCCGGTTTTGAGCTCATTTTGTGGCAGTTTTGAGACACTTGAAGTCATTTTATTGGTGTTTTTGTATTTGACTAAAAATATCACCGTGCATGTTTTGGCTATTTTAGATGCTATCAAACGTTTTTCTGATGTCAGTCAGGACACCAAAAAAAATGGTGTCTGTTGTCCTTTAAGGTTTTTTTTACCCCCATTTTTGTCTGCAAGGATTTCGGAGAAAAAAAACCACCTTAGTTTTATCCACTGTGATTTTTCTTGGCGATCATTCCTGAAACGCTTTTGCCAACATTGGGGCCAAATTTTGTGTGGTTGTTGTTGTGGTGTGTTTTTTGTTTTTTTTGTGGCATAGTCGCGGTCCGCATTCGGCATCGACCCCCCCCCCCTCCAATGCTCTGCCAACTCGTCTCTTTCTTTCTCCTTCCTTCTTTTATCATCTCTCCTTCTCTTTTTTGCTCCTCTTGGCCGGGCAAAATGTTCCCACAGCTCTCACAATAACCCCCCCCCCATTCCCCCCTCCCCCACCAGCCTCTTTTCTTCCTGTGCCTTTCACTCTTTCCTTCTTTCTTTTTCTGTTCTCTCCTTCTCTCTACCGTCTGTCCGTCCTCCCTCTTTTTCTACCACCATCTTTTTTTTACCCTCCCCCCTTTTTTTCCCTTACCCCCCCCCCCCCGCCACCCCACATTCCCTGGCAAAGCTTGGCATCACATGATCTTTTTTTCCACTTGTGCCCAGACTGCCTCGCCTGGCGCAAACAAATGCGCTCGTAAGCGTTCAACTTGTATGCCCTTATTTGCATGCTGAACCACGAAGGTATTGTCATTTTTTTGGAACTTGTATCTATATTATTATTATTATTATTATTATTATTATATATTTTGTTTTGTTTTGTTATGTATTTATTTTATTTATTATAATTATTGGATTCGGATTGAGAAATTGATGGAGAAATTGACACTTCACAGCAGCAAAGGAAGAGGAAAGGAAAGAAAGAAGTAGAAACACTAAATACGGGAGCTGCTGGAAAGGCAGCCACTCTCGCGGCGCCATCTTGAAGTCAAGAATAAAAAGAAAAACTACAAATTACAAATACAATTATTATTATTATTATTATTATATTTTTATTATATTGGTTCCATATGAAATATGAAATAATACTGTGGCCATTTTCTATAGCAACATCCTTTTCAAACTGTGCGCAACGGTATATTGATTATTATTATTAGTAGTAGTATGCATTATTATTATTATTATGCATAATACATAATAATGAATGATAATAAGGTAATAATATAATAATACTAATACATAATAATGCATAACAATAAATAATAATAATAATAATAATATCATAATAATACAATAATAATACTTACTACTAATGATAATAATACATTTAATTTCTAAGCGCCTTAAAACTCCATAATACATAATAATAATAGTACATAATAATAATAATAATAAGATGCAATGTATAAAAATTAAAATTAACACATGGCATATTTGGCAACACGTATATTTGGTCTGGCGATAATAAAATAACCTCCCCCCCCCCCCCCCAAAAAAAAAGACAAATAGTCCCCCCTTGAAATTTGTCCCACAATTGACTCCGTCCAGGTTGATTAATTCCGCCTGCCTTTGTGTCCCGCTACTAACCGACGCCATCTGCTGGCCGTTTAGCGGAATGACACCCTCACCTCATCTTATCAAGTCGCTTTCATTCATCACCTCCAAAATCCCCGAGTGGAATTGTTCTTTTGGGGGGAAAAAAAACTACAATATTTCTATCAAACAAAATAATAATAAAGCATTGCATTGCATTGTGTGTCGTTTGAGCGCCTCAAAAGCCAAGCTTGATGTTGTCCAGGACGCCATGAGAACAAGCAGACGGTCGCCCGCCCCCCCACTTCCTCGCCTCCCCCCGTACATCACAGCTCATCAGCATAGACGTAGATAAAAGAAACAGGGTGGGGGGGGGGGGGTGTATGGGCATCCAGCCAGACACCCCCTTCACACACACACACACACACACACACTCAAGCCTCCATCTTTCCATCCTTCTCCCTTTTTTCTCTCCCATGGTTGATTCCCTTTACCCCCTGCCCCCCCCCACCCCCCACATTGGCACGGTGAGGGCGCAGGCGGCACACAGACGGCGGCGCAGATGGGCAACGGGGCAATGCAAAGGGCTGCCTCCCCACACCTGCTTCTTGCTGGCAATGCGTGCATGTGCGCATACTCATACATGTGCAAAAAGAAAAGAAAATGGCGCGCACGGGGCTAGCAAGGAGCATGCGATAGGCTAACCGCATGCTAGTGTGAAAAAAAGAGCGACCCCCTCCCACATGGTGGCTTGCTAGCAGATGTTGACGTTCTTATCTCCAACTGTGCCTCCACATGTGCTCGCCGCACATTTTTCGGTCTAAAATATGACATCTGGCGCCATATTTTTAGCCTGACGCCCCCGCGCGGTCACACTTGAGCAAAGCGCACCGGCGCCTTCAATAATTCTTATTGTCGTCGTGCGAGATGACGTAGCGACCGTTCAAAATGGCGACGACAACCACCACGTTCTCCGGGTTTTTTGCTATTTGAACTCATTGACTGGCGGACCATGTGCAAAAATGTGTCCACTCCAGTGCCAGGGTTTTTGTCATTCTCACTCGAATTGCAGCACCCACAAAATATTGACATTTAAGATCACTAGCTAGCTAGATAGCTAATATGTTTCCTGATTCAAATAGCTAGCTATAAAGCTACTAGCTAGATAGATAGATAGATATTCGCTATCTGCTAGGTATTAGCTCGCTAGTCGCTATCTATTTGCCAGCTATTAGCTATCTATTCGCTAGCTATTAGCTATCTATTCGCTAGGTATTAGCTATCTATTCTCTATCTATTCACTAGCTATCAATGAAAAGGTTTCTTCAGCCGTCATCTGTACTTCTTTGAAAGTGTCGGACGTCTCGCTTCTTATCCAAGAAGCTTCGTCAGCAAACTCAATTCTTACTGGTAGTTTCGGCCCTATATATATCCCTACTGTCCAGTAAGACTTGAGTTTGCTGACAAAGCTTCTTGAATAAGAAGCGAAACGTCCGGCACCTTCCAAGAAGTACAGATGACGGCTGAAGAAACCTTTTCATCGATGGACCACGCCTGTACGACTGAGAGCTTACACAGACGTATTCACTAGCTAGTGAGCTTGCTATCTATTTGATTTACTTCCGGGTTGAGTGAACGCTGGCGCGGGTGGCACCAGAGAGGGGAGTTTGCGAGTCATTTAGCCTCTGAGTCTCTATTCAACATTTTGAATGGATTTCGACTTACGACCATATTTCGACTTAGAACCATTGGTCGAGGCGGGGTTCGGTCGTAAGTCGGATGTTACCTGTACTTTTGGAGAACTCTGCATCTTTTCGCTTCGCCATTTGTAGCAAAACGAAGCGCAACCTGAAGAAAATTGTGAGTGATGAGGATACTCGCGAATCTCCTGGAAGGGAAGACGAGAAGGTGGTGGATGTGAAGTGGGCGAAGGAGGAGGTGGGGCGGGTGATAGATGTTGAAATGAAGTCCAATAAAAGAGCCGAGTGAACATCTGTGTGGTATAGCCGTGGGGATTAGGAGGCTTTGGAACATTTTAAGCGCATTAAAGATTGAAAAAAAAGGGTCAGAATGTTTAGCAACATCCTGATAAACCTCTTAAGCAAAACCCAATTGAGGAGGTTGCTTGGATTTCTTCATCCAGAGGCCACTAGAATATGGGGGGGGGTTAGAAAATTGAAAGTGGGGGGGGGAGGTGCTGATGGTGGTGGACCCAAAAAAAGCAGGCAGAATCGGTGCATTTGACAAATTGTATTCAATAAAGTCGGCAGGAAGTCATCAAAACAGAAAGGTCCAAAGTAGCTAACAAAACCATTGTTTGTCTGGAATTGTTTGTCGGCAAAGTCTAAAGTAGATAACAAAACCATGAAAACTACTATTGCTTGTTGGCATCGCCATAGCGAGCTGCCGCCTCAATTTTGTACGGTCTGGAATTGTTTGTCTGCAAGGTCCAAAGTAGCTAACAAAACCATGAAAACCACTATTGTTTGTCGCCATCGCCATAGCGAGCCGCGGCCTCAATTTTGTACGGTCTGGAATCGGTCTGGAATTGTTTGTCTGGGATCGTTTGTCGGCAAGGTCCAAAGTAGCTAACAAAACCATGAAACCCGACCCGAAAGAAACTCCAATCGATAGAAAGCTCACTCGCTAGCTAGCTAATAGCTAGGTAATAGATAGCTAGATAAATAGCCACATAGCAAGCCGCGACCTCCATTTTGTACGGTCTGACTGTTGCGCAACACCTTTAGCGTTTCCATATTGACGCTACGCAGCGCTATCGGCAAACCTGCTAACAATTTCAGCATAAACATTCCAATTCGATGCGACGACACGTTCAAGCGCCAAAAGCGGCCATGCAATTTTGCACATTAGTTCCCGTTTGTGTGCGTGAGTGCTTGTGAAGTGCGAGCACTCAAGAAAACCTTTATTGAGGCGGGGGGGTAAACAAATAATGAAATTAATAAAAAACCAAAAGCCATTTATGTCGTCGGTATGAATGCGAAGGCGCTAAATGCCTCCATTAGCGCTAACAATGGCCGCCGGTGAGTGATGGCTGTTTTTTGTTTGTTACAATTTCAAGTGTCTCTTAATGATTTAGCCCGGCACCTGCGCGACGCTTTTAAAGGTTTTATTTATTTTATCTCGTAAGCTAATTCTTGTCAAGCTAGCAGTAGTTAACATCATGCATCTGTCTATCTTAGTTAGCAAATGCATGTATTTCTACAAGAAAAGTTGTTTTGCTCACCAGCTAGCTAAAATGGCTATCTAATAAGCTAATTCTTGTCAACCTAAAATAAATGCATGATGTTCACTACTGCTAGCTTGACAAGAATTAGCTTAATTTTAGCCAGCTGTTGAGCAAAAGAACTTTTTTAGAAATACATGTGACCTTGAGAGTTTTCAAAGGGGCTTATAAATGAAATGTATTATTATTATTATTACTGTATCTATTATCTAGCTAGCTTTCTACCTATTTGAGTTACTTATTGCTGTTCGCCTTTTGTTTACAAGTGTGAGCGGGGGGCGGGTTTGAGTCTATCAAGCGGGAGTGCATCCAGCGTTTCCACCTTGGCGCCGTCACGTGTGTGCTCAGCGTGATAACGCCGGCGTGTATTTGTGTATTATCTTCCGAACGGGGCATTACTGGAGGGCCCCTCGGGGTGACTGTGTGCACTAGATAAGGGTGATTCATCTGTGTTTCACTCTTTGTGTTTGTGTGTAGAAGTGTGTATCATGGCGTTTAGCAAGGAAATGAATATACAGGTAACATCCAACAGACGACCGAGTTAATTTCCTATAAGAAACCATTAAAAATGAGAATAACCCGTTCCTAGGTCCCCATAAAACATATTTTTTGACTAAATAAGCCTTAAAACTACACAAAATAGACCTTATTTGATGTATAATAAACATGCTCTTGTATTGTAATGAAAGAAATAAACTGTATATAATAAAGTGGTTTTATTGACCTTTGTGATGGTCGTTGATGGAGTTGCCTTTTGATGATATAAAACGAGTGAAGTTGCCGTGCTTTCTCGGTGATAATACCCTCACTCACACTGTCCCCTGCTAGCTGCTTTTCATTCATCCAAATCAACAGATTTTTTTCAACCTCTTCTATTACCTGAGACTGTTGCTTAGACAACACAGAAACACACTGAGCCACACGTAGCAATGGTCGACATAGCATACTGCTACTGGGACGCTAAGTCACACAAACGCACACCTCGTTGGTGTTTTTTGATGATCTCCGTCTTCTGCTCGAGCGTCATTTTCTTTTGTGTCGTCTTCGGCAGAACACTAGCCTGTGGTGGGGTCTTTTTCGGTCCCATAATAGCAAAAGTACTCCACTCCATAACAAACCATGTCTGCACGCAAACAGAGGGGGTGTGGAACA
This sequence comes from Hippocampus bargibanti, assembly GCF_051943395.1. Taxonomy (NCBI): domain Eukaryota; kingdom Metazoa; phylum Chordata; class Actinopteri; order Syngnathiformes; family Syngnathidae; genus Hippocampus; species Hippocampus bargibanti. The sequence goes on along the minus strand of NC_142750.1, from coordinate 863,187 downwards.
CTAGTCCGCCAGCCACCGTGACGCTGTTCGGCCGTGTGGTTTGGTGTTCATCCGCCGAAAACTAGTTCGTATGCCAAGATTAAATTCTCGCAAATTGATTGTTCGTAAGGTGAAAAGTTCGTAAGCTGAGGTATGACTGCAGTTTGTCCGTCTACGCCGGGGCCCCCCCAAGTTTTTGTTGCTCTCCGATTTCCTCCAAATGAGATGAATGAAAAGCATCTCGTGTTGCTGGACAGACTTGAGTTTCATTCAACTTTTGCTTTAATGGCAACCGGGGCCTCGCTTGACTTGCAGTCAAGCGTCCCGCTGCAGTCCATTAAGGAGACATGGACGCCGTGGTTTTTATCTTGAGGAGCACTGGGGTCTGTGTGAAACAAAAACAGCGTGCGCGAGGGCGGCCGTGCGTCGCTTTCGGGGGGCGTTCAGCTAGCAGGAATGCATGTTGACCGCCAAATCTAAAATGGCTGCCAAGTGCTAAAATGGCTGCCAGGATGCTGCGGAGCGACAGAGCCGACGATAAAGAAAAATGGAGGACGGCGGCGGGTGATCAGAAATGAGGGAAATGTTATTAGGGGGGGCATTGTAATAATAATAATCATCATACATTTGATTTATAAGCACTTTTCAAAACTCTCAAGGTCACTTTACAGTCACAGGATAAGTTTTTCTGTGGGTGAGCAGCAGCAGCTACATGCGCCAGCGTTCACTCAACCAGGAAGTAACTCTAATAGATAGCAAGCTCGCTAGCTAGCGAATAGATAGCGAATAGCTAGCGAATTAGCAGCTAGTTCATACCTAGCGAATAAATAAAATTCACTAGCTAATAGCTATCTATTCACTAGTTTTTAGCTATCTGTTAGCTAGCTATCTTGATGTCTATTTGAGTTACTTCCAGGTTGAGTGAACGCTGGCGCGTGTGGCTGCCGCTGCTCACCCACAGAAAAACTTATCTAATACCTAGCAAATAGGTAGCTAATAGCTAGCGAATAGATAGCTAATACCGAGCGAATAAGTAGCTAATATATAGCTAATAGATACAGTAGCTAGCTAATAATTTTCTTGACACATACACATAGTTTTCTGTGGGTGAGCAGCGGCAGCCACTCGCGCCAGCGTTCACTAAACCCGGAATAACTTAAATAGAAAACTAGCTAGCTGGCTTATTACATAACTAATAGATAGCAATCTTTGTCCTCTGCTAGTAGATGAACTTGAGGTGTCTGCTTCCATTTTAATTCATTTTTATTTTTTTCTACGATAATTTTTCATCTTGATTTTTGTTTTCGTTTCAGAACAATCGGGGCAATCGGACAACTCCAACCAGCAAGGAGAGACGGACGTGAAGCCCCCCCCAAATGGTAACGCCGCGTTTCCGCTCTACTCTCACGTTTTGCTAATAATAATAATAATCATACATTTGATTTCTAAGCGCCTTTCAAAACTCTCAAGGTCACTTTACAGTCACGGGATAAGTTTTTCTGTGGGTGAGCAGTGACGGCCACACGCGCCAATGTTCACTCAACCCGGACGTAACTCAAATAGGTAGACATTTAGCTATCTAGCTAATACATAGCTAATAGATAGCTAGCACGATAGCCAGATAGCTAATAGTATAAAAATACAGTATAAAAACATATTTGATATATGTAAATGCATTGAATTGACATAAGGTGTCTGTGCTATTTACAATGTGCTATCTAGCCATCGATCCATCTAGCTAGCCATCTATCTGATGGCTAGCTAGCTAGCTTGTTATTTATTTGAGTTATTCCGGGTTGAGTGAATGCTGGCGCATGTGGCTGCCGCTGCTCACCCACACAAAAACTGATCCAGTGACTGTAAAATGACCTTGAGAGTTTTGAATGGCGCTTAGAAATGAAAGGTGTTATTATTAATATTATTATTTGTTATTATTTATTATTATTAATCGATAGCAAATAGGTAGCTCGCTAGCATATGAGCAAAATTGATAACAACAGCAGTTTAAGAGAAGTAAAAAATGAAGAAAATGATATCATATGACAGCAAGAGTGTCTCAAATAATGTATAATATATAAATATATATCCATTTTCCAAATGTAAGGCGCTATAGTAGAGTCTGGGGGTACGCACGACTACTTCTACTGGAGGAAATGGAGGTACATGCTAGCGCAAATGGGAAGGGGGGGGGGAGGCTTATTGCGGCGGGCCCACCCATAAATCACGCTAACGTTGGTCCAAGATGGGAACCACATGGCCGCCGCCGAGCTTAGCGCTGACCTCATACGGCATCGCCGCCGGGGTTTACCGCGGCGGCGAGGGATGGGAAGGGGGCCGGGGGGGGGGGGGGTGAAATGGGAAACGAGGGCCGGGGGGCCTCATCGCCGGGAGATAAAAGCAAAGCGCTTGGAATCGGACGCCTTTTCGGATTGACCGTATTTTTCCATGTATAAGGCGCACCCGAAACTCGTTTCAACTTTATTGATAGTTCAAAGGCAGAGTGTAGACTGCAAGGTTAAAATATCCCATCAATCAGGCTCCACAAATAACCCGCACAAGCCATCTGTACACTTGATGCAAAAAAAGCTATCAACCCAGCTAAACAGAACACAATTGATGAGGAACTAGGTAAAATTATGGCAGAGAAAGAATGGCAACTACACTCGGATATCGTCAAGAGGCAACCTGTAAGTTCGTTATCCATTGATGATTTCAAAGCTAGCCACGGATGGTTCGAGAACTTTAAGCGTCGTACAGGGATTCATAGTGTCATTCGTCATGGCAACCGGTTCTGACGATAAAGCTGCCAAAGCTTCCAAGGAATCATTCCTCAAGATGGCCACTCCATTCCATCAAGCCATCAATGAGCATCACAAAGGTAAATAAAACGACTTTATTACATAGTACTGTTTATTTCTTTAATTACAATACATAGCACATTTATTATACATAAAATGTGGTATATTTTGTGTAGTTTTAAGGCTTATTTAGTAGAAAATTTAATGTTTTATGGGTACCTGGAAACGGATTATTCTCATTTTAATGGTTTCTTATGGGAAATAAATGTTTGGCAGAGTAACTTTTCGCCTTACACACACTTTCTGGGAACCAATTAAGTTTGTAAGCCAAGGTATCAGTGTAATTCCTAAGTGATATGTCTCCGGCATCCCACAGGGCTCAATCCCTTTGCCACTCTGCTTTCTCCGCAGGCCACTTGAGTTTCCAGGACTGTTTTGTGACTTCGGGCGTGTGGAACGTCGCCGAGCTGGTCCGTGTGTCCCAGAGTGAGTCACGACTATAATTCATCTCCGGGAAGACGCGAAGTTCTTGTGGTTGTTAGCACGCCGCGCTAAATTCAGCGAACGAAAACCCCCCCTTACTCGCCACCGCCGCCCCCCTTGCAGCTGAGCTAACAAAAGCGGCGGCTCTCTTTGCAACAACTGGTGAAAATTTGGAGGCGGCGAGTCATGCGCATTTATGACATAAATTACAATTTTTGGTTGGTGCTCGCTAACTGCTTACAGATGTTCATCCAAAACCTGATCTAACTTGTTCCATTCCTTTCGTTGGCTAGCCGTTGGACTGGCGCTACGCCGAAAAGCTGTCATAATCATACATTTCATTTACAAGAGCCTTTCAAAACTCTCAAGGTCACTTTACAGTCACAGGATCGGTTTTTCTGCGGGTGAGCAGCGGCAGCCACATGTTCACTCAACCGGGAATTACTCAAATAGATCAAGTTAGCTAGTTAGCTAATAGATAACCAATAGATAGCTAGCCAGATAGACAGCTAATCGATAGCAAAGAAGTAGCTAGCTAGGTAGCCAGCAACCGTGACCCCGTTCAACCGGGACTAACTCAAATAAAGTTAGCTACCTAGCTAATGGAAAACTAATAGCTAGCTAGCTAGCTAGCTACTATACAATCATAACACTGGCCGATCTTAACTCATTCACTGCCATTTACGAATGTTTTGGGGACTTGGAAACATGACGTAGAGCGCCATTCCTGAATGCTTCCATCTCGAGAGTTGGCCTTTGACTCTGAGCCTCCGCCTCCTTTCGTCATTGTCACCAATGCATCGGGTCATTTTTCCGCAGCCCCGGTGGCGACGGCGACCGGTCCCAGCTTCTCTCTGGCCGACTTGGACAGTCCCGGCTACTACAACATCAACCAGGTCACATTGGGACGGCGCTCCATCACCTCCACTCCTTCCACCAGGTAAACAACCCGCAACTCCATTTTTTCCGACATTGCCTCGTCGTTTCCTATTACCGGATTTTTCGGTGTATAAGGCGAACCGAACCCCTTATGAATGGCATATTTTCAACTTTTCCAACTTCAGCTGTTGTTTGCGTTTTTGTCATTGTCAAAATGGAGTTTTAGGACGACATAAACATTCAATACAGCGATAGAAACCGTACACTGTCTTCTTTCATTGGAAAAAAAGTTAATTCCTAAGTTATATGGGTCTGGAGTTATATGAGCTTGAAATGAGGGCGGATGTACAAAAGACAAGACATACATATTGATTTCTACAGCGCTTTAATTACAGCTCAAAACAAAAGGCAAATGCTGCCCCCTGGTGGAAAGGAAAAACATTGCCAGAGGCCACGGCCAGCACTTTATCTGCACCCAAGCATGTAAACCAAACCCCGGAATTCCTCAAATTGGGGAATGGCGCTCTACGTCACACTTTTCAATTCCCGAATACAATTTGTGAATGTCAGCGAATGAGTGAATCCGCGTCATTTCCTGTTTCTCTGAATTGTCCTGTCCTCTTTTTAGCGCTTGTTTCTGCTTTTTCAACTTTTCTTTCTCTTCCTCGCTTTTCCTTCTGCTTTTTTTTCCTCTTCTTTTTCCTCTCCTCGTCCTTTTCCGTGCGCTCTCATCTTCTTCCGCCGCAGGACCGAAATGGAGCTTTATGCAAGTCTCCCACGGAGGTACACTCACCACCATTGCATCATACCAATGGAACGCCCTTCTTCACACTCGCGCAAAAGCCACACACACACAATTTTATCATCATAATAATAATAATAATAAGACATTTGATTGATAAGCGCCTTTGAAAACTCCCATGGTCACTTTACAGTCACGGGATGAGTTTTTCTCTGGGTGAGCAGCGGCAGCCACACGCGCCAGCGTTCACTCAACCCGGAAGTAACTCAAATAGATAGCAAGGTAGCTAACTAATAATAAGAATAATACATTTCATTTCTAAGCGCCTTTCAAAACTCTCAAGGACACTTTACAGTCACAGGACACATACATAAATACATACATAAATACATACATAAATAAACAAATAAATGCATAAATAAATGAATAAATAAATGAATCAATAAATCAATACATAAACCGATCAAAAAAAATCCAAAAAAATCAACAAATCAATTAATCAATAAATAAACGGCAGTGATGATTGGTTAACGACGTGAGCTAGCTAGCGATTAGATAGCTAATATCTAGTGAATATATAGCTAATACGTAGCGAATAGATTAGCTAGCTAGCTGGCTATTTCAGTCAGGAAAGATATTAGCTATCTAGCTAGCTAGCTATCTATTAGCTGTCTAGCTAACGATTAGCTAGCTAGCTTTCTATCTATTAGCTATATAGCTAGCTAGCTATTTGAGTCAGGAAACATTAGCTATCTAGCTAGCTTGCTATCTATTAGCTGTCTAGCTATCTATTAGCTCGCTTTCTATCTTGTGAGAATGTGCGGTGGCATGCCGAACGCATCATCGGCGCGTGTTTGGTTTCTCGCGGTCGGGGATCGAGTTGAACGCTAGCGTCGGTAATCAATACTTGAACGCCACTTGACAAGTTGCGCCTTTTTAGCCCGAAGCAACCCGCTGCGTTTTCCGTTCCTCAGCTCCAACAAGCGCAAGTCGATCGACGACAGCGAGATGGAGAGCCCGGTGGACGACGTCTTCTACTCGGGACGTTCGCCGGCGGCTGGCAGCAGCTCGCAGTCCAGCGGTTGGCCCAACGATGTCGACGCAGGTAAGACGTCCTTCCACCCGTCCAACGTCCCCCCCAACGCTGTCCCTGCACCTCGCTTTGTGGCACTTTTCGGCCTTACTCCTAGTCACATGATTTTATGGTCACATGACGAGATTATCCATCTTTGGGTTGAGACCCAGAAAAAAACAAAAAATATATATACAGGTAACATCCGACTTACGACCGAGTTCCATTCCGACCAAACGGTCGTAAGTCGAAACACATTCAAAATGTTGAATAGAGACTCAGCGCCTAAATGACTCGCAAACTCCCCCTCTTAAAATGTTAAAAATAGGGTCTCGTGGTCGTAAGTCGAGCCGGTCGTAAGTCGGATGTTACCTGTACTAAAATAATTGACTTGTTGTGGACTGAAAAACTGTGGATGGCTTTCCGCATCCAACCCTTGGGGGCGCTGTTTACACTCAAATTTATTTAATGACTCCTGCCTAATTGCAATACAATACAATACATATTGATTTTTCTAATAATAATAATAATACATTAAATTTCTAAGCGCCTTTCAAAACTCGGAAGGACACTTTACAGTCACTGATTATTTTTTTTTTGTGCGGGTGAGCAGCGGCAGCCATTCGCGCCAGCGTTCACTCTACCCGGAAGAAACACAGCAGCAAAGTTATGAAAGGGAGAGGAAAGGAAAGAAAGAAGTAGAAAAACAAAATACAGGAGCCGCTGGAAAGGCATATAGCGCTTTAACAACAGCTGAAGCTGGAACAAACAGCTAATGTGGACAAACGACAAATGCTGTTGAAGGGAAAAACTTTGCCAGAGGTCTGACCAGCGCTTTATCTGCACCCTCGCAAAAAAAAAAAACCTGAACAAATTCGGGAATGGCGCTCTCCGTCATATTTGCCCACAAGGGGGCATCATTTGCCTTTTGTCCATGTTAGTGCTTTGTTCCATCTTCAACTGTTGTTAAAGCACTATAGCAATCTTTGTATGTATTGCATTTTGTACATCTGCCCCCATCTCAAGCTCCGATCACTCCAGACCCATATCATTTAGGAATTAACTCTTTCTTTCTAATGAAAGAAGATGATCTAAGGTTTCAAACGCTACATAGAATATTGATGTAGTCCTAAAACTCAATATTGTGTGAGTCCTGCAATTTGAGTGACAATGTCAAAAACCTTGGCGCTGAAGCAGCCTTTTTTTTACACGCACCCTCATTTCAAGCTCAGATAACTCCAGGCCCATATAACTTAGGAATTAACTGGGTTTTTTTTCTGATGAAAGAAGAAAGTCTAAGGTTTCTAATGCTTCGTTGAATGTTGATGTAGTGCTAAAAGTCAATATTCTGTAGGTCCCTGAATTGGAGTGACAATGACAATAACCCTGGCACTGGAGTGGACACATTTTTCGCACATCATCTGCCAGTGAAGGAGTTACTTTTATTTCTTCATTTTTGTCACTTCCGCTCACACGCTAGCCATGCGATAGTCCAGCTGTATCGAAGCGTTATCCCCCCAATGTCCACGATTTATAATAATAATACCAATAATCCATTTCATTTCTAAGCGCCTTCCTTTCAAGGTGACTTTAACCAAACACCTTGTCTTTTTCTGCCCCTCTTTCCACGTGTTTCCTTCCTTTCCTGTCCGTCCACGTGTTAAACTGTTCCCTTTGTCCCTCCCCCCGTTTTTTGGCCTTTCAGTGCAGCACCATTTGGCCAGTGTGCAGGAGAGGAAGATTAAGCATGAGAGCGATGGAGTGCAGTTTCCGTACCATGGTTAGAGTCACTTTCCACATTCTCTGTGTGTCTCTTTGTTATGTGCTCTCCCACTTTGCATCCTTTTCTCTTTTCTTTCATCAAAGTGTGTCTTTTGTCCATTTTTTGGTCAAGCGGGCGTCTTGTTTCCTGGCTCCGCTGTCGCCGGGTGGGGGGGGTCACCTTTCTCGCCGGATGTCTGATGTTGTCCTGCGTGGAATTGGGCAAAGCCTTTTGGTTGCCCGCTAGCTTAGCGGGTGCCGTCTGTCCGTCTGTCTGTCTGAGTGGGTGACATCCAGGTGATGGGGGAAAAAAAACAAAGAAAACGGACGTTCTTGACGTATAACAGTAATTAATTGAAATATATTTCACACAGTTATTCTGTTTCACATTTCACAAATCGCCATTTTAGAAAATTTAAAAATATCACCATTTTAGAATGTTTTTAAAAATTGTAATTTGCCATTTTTTTGAAAATTCAAAAAAAATGAAAATTTCCATTTTAGAAAATAAAAAAAAGAAAATTCCCATTTTAGAAAATGAAAAAAAAATTGAAAATTTCCATTTTAGTAAATAAAAAAAAAATTAAAATTGCATTTTTAGAAAATGTATAATAATTTAAATCGCCATTTTAGAATATTAAAAAAAAATTATCATTCGCCATAAAAATTTCCCAAAATTGAACATTTCCATTTTAGAAAATTGTACAAAATTTGAAAATATCCATTTTAGAAAAAAAAACTAATTGTAGATCCACATTTTAGAAAAAAAAAATGTAACTTGCCGTTTTCGACAATTGTGGGGCGAAATTTGGCTATCGTGTGTGAAAACAAACATTTGTGGTCAAAGATTGAAGCACGCCGCCATTTCTGTTGTGTCATGTGATTAAAAAAAATGTCGCTTCGAAGTTAGCAACGACGTGACGTTCAACGCTTTGGGCCATTGTGTAAAGTTGTCCCGTCCCACCTGCCACCTCAGAGCCATGGCGAATTTGAGTAAAGCCCCCCTTTGCTCCCCCCAGATGTATCATCAATGGGCAGGATGCCTTCTGTCGTGCGCCGTTGTGCGCCTTCACAAAAGACGCACAACGGCGCACGTGCAAAAGGCGTGATTCTTATCACAGTGTTCTTCCTGTGACGCACACACGCTGGCCAATCTGGAGGGGGGTGGGGGGGGGGGGCTGCCTTCCAGTCCAGATGGTGGCTCCATGTGTCTGCGGCGATGGGAGCTACCGGGTTACGGCAGACATCTGCTCCGGTGGTGGCGGTGACGGTGTTGCGAGTGACGGGAAGGGAGGGTCGGGGGGGCTGGATGGTGCCTATCAAAGCTTAGCAGGTGATCATGTGACTTTTGCAGTGTGACGGCCTTCCCTCTATGTCTCTCTTTTTCGCTTTCTCCGCCTGCTTTGCCTTGGCAATGGTGGGAAAGTCCTTCAATGGGATATGGGGGGCACATGGGGGCATCGATGCGTCCATCTTGAGGAATGATGACTGTGTAAGCTTTGGCAGCTTTATCATAATAACTGGCTTTCTCACCAACCATCACGAATGACACTATGAATCCCTGTACGACACGTCAAGTTCTCAGACCATCCGTGGTTATTTTTTTTAATTTATGTTACTTCTAGATTGAAAATTGTAAATCACAATTTTAGACAATTTAAAAAAAAAATTGTAATTCGCCATTTTAGAAAATTCCAAAAATTGAAAATAGCCATTTTAGAAAATTCAAAAAAAATTGAAAATAGCCATTTTTAGAAAATCAACAAAAAATCATCAGAACTGGCTTCCTCACCATGACGAATGACACTATGAATCCCTGTACGACGCTTAAAGATCTCGAACCATCCGTGGTTATTTTATTTTTTTGTTTTTCTTTATGTTACTTCCGGGTTGAGTGAATGCTGGCGCGTGTAGCTGCCGCTGCTCACCCACAGAAAAAATATCCTGTGACTGTAAAGTGTCCTTGAGAGTTTTGAAAGGTGCTTAGAAATGTATTATTATTATTATTATTATTTGTGGACTTTTGACAATTGTGTTGGGATGTGTGCATGTGGTCCTTACGTTGCCTCAAGTGGAGTCCCGTGTTTGCCATTCAAGTGTGTCGATGACGTGAAAGTGTTTTTTTTTTTTTTTTTTTTTGGGGGGGGAGGGGCTTCTGATTTGTGGCACTTTTTTTTTTCTTGCAAATCAGAATTAGGGTTCATGTGGTTGCCAAGACGGGATGGGGGGGGGGGGGGGTGAGACCCTCGCTAAACCCCACGGAAATGTGTCAAATCCCACCATGTGACTCCGAGAATGCCCCTTTTTCTGTGGTTGTGCGTGGGGGGGGCGGGGGGGGGAATAGCCTTTGCTCTATGGGGTCGTCAAGGTCCTGGATGGATCATCGGCTGCCACCACGACAATTCCCAGCTCTGCCGTCTCCTGATACTCTGCCCCGCCCCCCTGTCACTTCACTTTTTTTTTCTTTAAATATGGCCTCTTACCAAGCCCCGCCCCCTTGGAATAGCCCCACCCCCACAAATAGCCCCATCCCCTCATATCCCAGGCCCAAATTTGACAATTAGCTCACAATCAATCGTAATGTCACAAACGGCATTTTTTAAAATGTATTATGATTTATTTTCAATCGAGTCAAAGTCATCGGCGCCGCCATGTTTGATTAAAACCTCGTCTCTGTTCTGCCATTTTGTTGCTCCCCCCTTTTTTTGATGTTATTTTTTTACCAGGACTGCCATCGCCTGGCTCTCTTAAGAAGTCTGCGAAATTCGATTTCAGCGCCCTGTCCTCCCAGACGAGGCCCTCCCGCATGGCCTTCAGCCACCACCCGCTGCCAATGCTGGCGGGCGTGCGACCAGGTGAGACCATTCCAGCTCCAGAACCTTAAATGGCTCCCTCCCCCTCCTCACCCTTATCAATACCCTACACCCCCTTGATCATTCACTTGACCCCCCCACCCCAAAAAAAAAAAAAAACCAAAAGCCGGAGCATTGGATCATGGGAAACGAGAGCAGCTGGGAATTTCCGATCTTGCAGGTCGCTCTGGTGCGCTTTGCTCTGCTTTTTCATTTTATTTTGGCGGGGGGCCTTCCTGTGCTTCTCTAATGGGGGGGGTGGGCTAGTGGAGTGCTTTAGTGGATTGCATTGGAGTCAATGTAAAAATCACATGGGCCAACGTACGGCTGGCTTCCGGTCGCGGAATCGAACAACGCGCCTGATGTTTGAATTGTTTTCAGCCCCAAAAAAAGCCATTTTGGGGCAAATTCTGAGTTTTTGGGGCTGCTGTTTGATTTTACTGTGAACTGCGGTTGCCAGGGTTGTCGTGTCATTTCTTTCTTTGGCCGGTTGTCTCTTTTCTTTCTTTTCACCGATTATCGCTGACTATAATGATAGAAATGCCTTTTTTTGTCTCTTTTTTCTTGTGTCCAACTTTTGCTACCATCTGCATCAAGTGTGTGTGTGCGTGCGTGCGTGCTTGTCTATTGATGAATGCGCCTTTGTTGTTTGCGAAACGCTGATTGATCAAGTGATCACATCTGTTTCCATTAGGATGGGCCCAAAAAAGTGAAAGCACGAAGATCTCATCTCAAAACAAAGCCAAGAAATTGCGGCTCTCGCTTTTAGCGGGCCCGCCACAGATAAAGCGCTGGGGGGGGGGCGGGGGGGGGCTTCTAGAGCCCTCCATCCAATTTGAGGCGATGAAGTCCTTCATTAACTGCCGATGGGTAGCAAATGCGCACGATCGCATACAATAGGGGGTGTCCAAATGGCGGGCTGAGGGGGCTTTTGCCCCCCCTGCCGTCCATTTTTTTTAGCGCCGTCTTCAAATTTGCTTTGTTTGCTGTGTTTGGTTGAGGTTTATTTTGGGGGGCTTTTTTTTGTCTTTTTTTGGTGGCTTTTTTTTCCTTACGGTCTGTTTATTTTTTGTTCTTTATTTGGTCTTTTTTGGTCTGTTTTTTGTTTTATTTTTATTTTGGTCTGTTTTTTTGTTTTTTTTCCTTATGGTCTTTTTTTTTGGTCTGTTTATTTGTTGGTCTTTTTTTCTGTTAGTGTTTTTTTGGTCTGTTTTTTGTTTTATTTTTCTTTTGTTTCTTTCTTATGGTCTATTGTTTGGGTCAGTTTATTTTTTTTTTTTGTCTTTTGGTGTTTTTTTCTTCTTTGGTTTTTTTTGTGCTTTTGTGTGTTTTGTTTTCTTATGGTCTTTTTTTGGTCTGTTTTTATTTTTTGGGTCTTTTTTTTCTTTCTGTCTGTTCTTTGTTTTATTTTTCCTTCGTCTGTTTTTTTCTGTTTTATTTTTTCCATTGGTCTGTTTGTGTTTTTTCTGTCCCACGTAAATCCGCTTCAGTTCCAGGCCGCGACAGTTGCGCATCGGCTGTTTTTCCGCCGTTGTCGGTTTCGTGACGCCAAGTTGTCTGCGTCTCGTCCCGCAGGAAGTCCTCGCGCTTCGGCCTCGGCCCTGCACTTCCCGTCTCCTTCCATCATCCAGCAGTCCAGCCCTTACTTCACCCACCCGACCATCCGCTACCACCACCACCCCGGCCAGGATCCCTTGAAGGAGTTTGTGCAGTTCGTCTGCGCCGACGGCCCCGGCCAGGCCGGCGGACAGGTAAGCCCCGCCCACCCGAAAAAATCAATGGCCAAAAAGTTGCCCGCCGAGTCATCGTGATGGCTTGAAGACTTTTTGCTTGAAAATGTTGCTCATGTCAATGGTCTGGAATGTTTCCGTTTGAGCCTCCTCCCCCACTCTGCTCCGGCGTTTTCTCTTTTGGTTTGCATCTGCTCTCGTTTGGTTCTCGTTGGTTCTTTTGGGCCTGCTGCTTTGTTGCTCTCTCATGCTTTTGATTTCTTGCCATCTATCTTCTGGATGAACCAATGGCGATTCCACGCCTTCTCCACCTACCATGGACCCACCCCGCCCCCCCGCTCCTCCTCCACGGCGGAACCTTCCAGAACACACCTCCGCCCCGACTATGATTTGTCACCCCTCCATCAACTCATTCACTGCCATTCCCAAATTGATTTCCAGCTATCTATTAGCTGTCTAGCTATCTATTAGCTAGCTAGCTAGTTTTCTATCTTTTTGAGTTATCTAGCTATCTATTAGCTACATAGCTAGCTATTTGAGTCAGGAAATATATTAGCTAGCTGGCCCTCTATTAGCTGTCTAGCTATCTATTAGCTAGCTAGCTTTCTATCTTTTTGAGCTGTCTAGTAGCTACATAGCTAGCTAGCTAGCTAGATAGCTACTTGAGTCAGGAAACATATTAGCTGTCTAGCTATCTTTTTGGCTATTATTATTGTTAATGACAAAAACCCTTGCGCTGGAGTGGACACATTTTCATCCATCATCCGGCAGTGAATGAATTTACAGACGCCGTCCACGTCCGTCAGTCGTCCCTTTGGTTGTTATCTCCACCGCCCTCCTTCCACCTCCATCATGGATTTTTTTTTTTTTTGGGGGGGGGGAGGGGCCTTCTGGCATCCCGAGCTGCGTCCATTCATTTTTGTTTACTTTTTTACTTTTGACTTTTCCCCATCCCGTGTTTGCGGATCGTGGCATGTGGCCCTCGTTGACCCTATTTGTGTTTTGTGCAGCCGAACGGGAGCGTCCAGAGCAAAATGCCGGGCTCCTTCTTGCTGCCTCCACCTCCCCCAGTGGCCCGCCCAGTGCCCCTCCCTATGCCCGACTCTAAACCCAACAGCACGCCCCCTGACGGCGGCGGACTCTCATCGCCCGCATCTCCGTGTAAGTGACCCCATTTCCAAGTCGACCCCCCCCCCCCCCCCCCCAAAAAAAAAAAAAAACAACAACAATGGGAATTTGATTGACACAAATAGCCCGCCCCCCTATTAGGGAACTGACCCCCTCCGTCCAACTCGGCGTGGAACCAACAACTCGCATCCCTCCACTTTCGGAAGCTACGACAAAATAACTTTGGTGAGCCGAAATGGAGAGCAAAAGTTGACGAGAAAGCAAGCAAAAAGGCCAGCGTGACCTTTGTGGTGTACCTCAGAGTTCTTTCCTCAGTCCCGTCAAGTTTGAATGGAAACCCTCCCCTGGACCCTTCGCCGTTTGCGGAAAAAACCCCAAATCAAAAATCTCACTTTTCTTACAAACAAGGCGCCGATTTGAAAAGAATTGCTGTCGTATTTCTTTGGAATTGTCGGAGGCTCGACCCGAACGGAAGATTTTGTCAAGCTGGAATTTCGTCCTCGCCCGCGATTGGAGGAAGGGGGGCACTGGATGGAGCCCTTTTTGATTGCACACATTTTCAGCGTCTGAGAGTCCTTTTTATGGAGCCTTTTTTGTTCACCCTGGTCACAGTCCCTCTTTTTTGTCGTTTGTATGCTACCCCTTCCGTTATGCGGTAATCGGACGCATACCGTCCGTGTCCATGCCATTCAACTATTCTTAACCTGAGCCTTCTGTCCCTCTCTCCTTCTGTCTGTCTCTGTCTTATTCTTGTGCGTCTTCACTTTTCAGTCTTTTAGTCTCCGCACCGACCTGCGAATTCTCCGAAATCGGAATTGCCGAATTTTCCCTTGAATGGGCCGCGATATATCACACTCGGACTCCGGTGGTCTATAAATGTCCCTGAATGGTCGGTCCTCAGTGTTTGGAGTGCCTGAAGTACCAACGGGAGTTAAATAGGGGGGGGGGGGTCTGGGGCTACGCTACGCTATTAGCATCCGATGCTAGACTGAAAACGTCCCCGGTGCGCACTGACGTCTCTCTGTCCCCCCTTTTGTGTTTGGCTAGCATACTCCGCGCCAGGCGCCGCAGCTGCCAACAGGTTTGTCGGCATCGGATCACGGGACAACAACTTTCTGAACATCCCGCAGCAGACACAGGTGAGCCTTCCACTTCACGTTTTGAGGAGATGACCAGGGTGGGAAGGGTCTCCTTGCTCAAATTCTGCCGCATGGTCGTTTTTTTCGGCTAAAAACGCCTTATTATACATAGTCGTTTTTTGAGCTAAAAACGCCTTACTATACATGGTAGTTTTTTTCGACCAAAGACGCCTTACTATACATGGTCGTTTTTTTTCCGCCAAAAATGCCTTACTATACATGGTAATTTTTTTCTGCCAAAAACGCCTTACTATACATGGTCATTTTTTTCGACCAAAAACGCCTTACTATACATGGTCGTTTTTTTCCGCCAAAAACGCCTTACTATACATGGTCGTTTTTTTTCCGCCAAAAATGCCTTACTATACATGGTCATTTTTTTCGACCAAAAACGCCTTACTATACATGGTCGTTTTTTTTTCGCCAAAAACGCCTTACTATACATGGTCGTTTTTTTCCGCCAAAAACGCCTTACTATACATGGTCATTTTTTTCGACCAAAAACGCCTTACTATACATGGTCGTTTTTTTCCGCCAAAAACGCCTTACTATACATGGTCGTTTTTTTTCCGCCAAAAATGCCTTACTATACATGGTAATTTTTTTCTGCCAAAAATGCCTTACTATACATGGTCATTTTTTTCGACCAAAAACGCCTTACTATACATGGTCGTTTTTTTTTCGCCAAAAACGCCTTACTATACATGGTCGTTTTTTTCCGCCAAAAACGCCTTACTATACATGGTCATTTTTTTCGACCAAAAACGCCTTACTATACATGGTCGTTTTTTTGGGCCAAAAATGCCTTACTATACATGGTCGTTTTTTTCCGCCAAAAATGCCTTACTATACATGGTTTTTCCGCCAAAAACGCCTTACTATACATGGTCGTTTTTTTCTATACATGGTTGCCAAAAATGCCTTACTATACATGGTCGTTTTTTTCCGCCAAAAATGCCTTACTATACATGGTCGTTTTTTTTGGCCAAAAATGCCTTACTATACATGGTTGCCTTACAATATATTTTTTTTTTGGGCCAAAATGCCTTACTATACATGGTCGTTTTTTTCCGCCAAAAACGCCTTACTATACATGGTCATTTTTTTCGACCAAAAACGCCTTACTATACATGGTAGTTTTTTTTCGACCAAAAACGCCTTACTATACATGGTCATTTTTTTCGACCAAAAACGCCTTACTATACATGGTCGTTTTTTTCAGCTAAAAACGCCTTACTATACATGGTCGTTTTTTTCGTCCAAAAACGGCTTACTATACATGGTCGTTTTTTTCCGCCAAAAACGCCTTACTATACATGGTCATTTTTTTCGACCAAAAACGCCTTACTATACATGGTCGTTTTTTTCCGCCAAAAACGCCTTACTATACATGGTCATTTTTTTCGACCAAAAACGCCTTACTATACAAGGTCATTTTTTTCGACCAAAAACGCCTTACTATACATGGTCGTTTTTTTCGTCCAAAAACGCCTTACTATACATGGTCGTTTTTTTCCGCCAAAAATGCCCTACTATACATGGTCATTTTTTTCGACCAAAAACGCCTTACTATACATGGTCGTTTTTTTCAGCTAAAAATGCCTTACTATACATGGTTTTTTTCGTCCAAAAACGCCTTACTATACATGGTCGTTTTTTTCATTTTTTTCGCCAAAAACGCCTTACTATACATGGTCATTTTTTTCGCCTTACTATACATGGTCGTTTTTTTCCGCCAAAAACGCCTTACTATACATGGTCGTTTTTTTTGGGCCAAAATGCCTTACTATACATGGTCATTTTTTTCGACCAAAAACGCCTTACTATACATGGTCGTTTTTTTTTCGCCAAAAACGCCTTACTATACATGGTCGTTTTTTTCCGCCAAAAATGCCTTACTATACATGGTCATTTTTTTCGACCAAAAACGCCTTACTATACGTGATCGTTTTTTTCGGCGAAAAACGCCTTACTATACATGGTCGTTTTTTTGGGCCAAAATGCCTTACTATACATGGTTGTTTTTTTCCACCAAAAATGCCTTACTATACATGGTCATTTTTTCCGCCAAAAACGCCTTACTATACATGGTCGTTTTTTTCAGCTAAAAATGCCTTACTATACATGGTCGTTTTTTTCCGCCAAAAATGCCTTACTATACATGGTCGTTTTTTTCGGCCAAAAACGCCTTACAATATATGGTTGTTTTTTTTTGGGCCAAAATGCCTTACTATACATGGTCGTTTTTTTCCGCCAAAAACGCCTTACTATACATGGTCGTTTTTTTCCGCCAAAAACGCCTTACTATACATGGTCATTTTTTTCGACCAAAAACGCCTTACTATACATGGTAGTTTTTTTTCGACCAAAAACGCCTTACTATACAAGGTCATTTTTTTCCGCCAAAAATGCCCTACTATACATGGTCATTTTTTTCGACCAAAAACGCCTTACTATACATGGTCGTTTTTTTCAGCTAAAATGCCTTACTATACATGGTCGTTTTTTTCGTCCAAAAACGGCTTACTATACATGGTCGTTTTTTTCCGCCAAAAACGCCTTACTATACATGGTCATTTTTTTCGACCAAAAACGCCTTACTATACATGGTCGTTTTTTTCCGCCAAAAACGCCTTACTATACATGGTCGTTTTTTTTGGGCCAAAATGCCTTACTATACATGGTCATTTTTTTCGACCAAAAACGCCTTACTATACATGGTCATTTTTTTCGACCAAAAACGCCTTACTATACATGGTCGTTTTTTTTCCGCCAAAAACGCCTTACTATACATGGTCATTTTTTTCGACCAAAAACGCCTTACTATACATGGTCGTTTTTTTCAGCTAAAAATGCCTTACTATACATGGTCGTTTTTTTCGTCCAAAAACGCCTTACTATACATGGTCGTTTTTTTCCGCCAAAAACGCCTTACTATACATGGTCATTTTTTTCGACCAAAAACGCCTTACTATACATGGTCGTTTTTTTTCGCCTAAAAACGCCTTACTATACATGATCTTTTTTTTCGACCAAAAACGCCTTACTATACATGGTCGTTTTTTTCGACCAAAAACGCCTTACTATACATGGGCCTTCTATATATGGTCGTTTTTTTGGGCCAAAACGCCTTACTATACATGGTCATTTTTTTCGACCAAAAACGCCTTACTATACATGGTCGTTTTTTTTCGCCTAAAAACGCCTTACTATACATGGTCATTTTTTTCGACCAAAAACGCCTTACTATACATGGTCGTTTTTTTCGACCAAAAACGCCTTACTATACATGGTCATTTTTTTCGACCAAAAACGCCTTACTATACATGGTCATTTTTTTCCACCAAAAACGCCTTACTATATATGGTCGTTTTTTTGGGCCAAAACGCCTTACTATACATGGTCATTTTTTTCGACCAAAAACGCCTTACTATACATGGTCTTTTTTTCCACCAAAAACGCCTTACTATACATGGTTGTTTTTTTCGACCAAAAACGCCTTACTATACATGGTCATTTTTTCCGTTTTTTTCCAAAAATGCCTTACTATACATGGTCGTTTTTTTCAGCCAAAAAAGCCTTACTATACATGGTCGTTTTTTTCCGCCAAAAACGCCTTACTATACATGGTCGTTTTTTTTCGACCAAAAACGCCTTACTATACATGGTCGTTTTTTTTCGGCCAAAAACGCCTTACTATACATGGTCGTTTTTTTGGGCCAAAAACACCTTACTATACATGGTCATTTTTTTCGACCAAAAACGCCTTACGATACATGGTCATTTTTTTCCACCAAAAACGCCTTACTATACATGGTCGTTTTTGTCAGCTAAAAATGCCTTACTATACATGGTGGTTTTTTTTTCCGCCAAAAACGCCTTACTATACATGGTCATTTTTTTCCACCAAAAACGCCTTACTATACATGGTCGTTTTTTTTGGGCCAAAAACGCCTTACTATACATGGTCATTTTTTTCGACCAAAAACGCCTTACTATACATGGTCGTTTTTTTTCCACCAAAAACGCCTTACTATACATGGTCGTTTTTTTCGACCAAAAACGCCTTACTATACATGGTCATTTTTTTTCCACCAAAAACGCCTTACTATACATGGTCGTTTTTTTTACTATCAGCCAAAAACGCCTTACTATACATGGTCATTTTTTTCGACCAAAAACGCCTTACTATACATGGTCGTTTTTTTCGACCAAAAACGCCTTACTATACATGGTCATTTTTTTCCGCCAAAAACGCCTTACTATACATGGTCGTTTTTTTCGACCAAAAACGCCTTACTATACATGGTCGTTTTTTTCGACCAAAAACGCCTTACTATACATGGTCATTTTTTTCCACCAAAAACGCCTTACTATACATGGTCGTTTTTTTGGGCCAAAAATGCCTTACTATACATGGTCGTTTTTTTCCGCCAAAAATGCCTTACTATACATGGTCATTTTT
The DNA here is from genome assembly GCF_051943395.1 of Hippocampus bargibanti. Lineage (NCBI taxonomy): Eukaryota > Metazoa > Chordata > Actinopteri > Syngnathiformes > Syngnathidae > Hippocampus > Hippocampus bargibanti. The sequence goes on along the minus strand of NC_142750.1, from coordinate 844,159 downwards.
TCCGCCAAAAACGCCTTACTATACATGGTCATTTTTTTTCGACCAAAAACGCCTTACTATACATGGTCCTTTTTTTCGACCAAAAACGCCTTACTATATACATGGTCGTTTTTTTCGACAAAAAAAAAACCCACCATTTTACCAAAAACGCCTTACTATACATGGTCGTTTTTGTCAGCTAAAAATGCCTTACTATACATGGTGGTTTTTTTCCGCCAAAAACGCCTTACTATACATGGTCATTTTTTTCCACCAAAAACGCCTTACTATATATGGTCGTTTTTTTGGGCCAAAACGCCTTACTATACATGGTCATTTTTTTCGACCAAAAACGCCTTACGATACATGGTCATTTTTTTCCACCAAAAACGCCTTACTATACATGGTTGTTTTTTTCGACCAAAAACGCCTTACTATACATGGTCATTTTTTTTCCACCAAAAACACCTTACTATACATGGTCGTTTTTGTCAGCTAAAAATGCCTTACTATACATGGTCGTTTTTTTCAGCTAAAAACGCCTTACTATACATGGTCATTTTTTTCGACCAAAAACGCCTTACTATACATGGTCGTTTTTTTCCGCCAAAAACGCCTTACTATACATGGTCATTTTTTTTTACTATACATGGTCGTTTTTTTCAGCCAAAAACGCCTTACTATACATCGTCCAAAAACGCCTTACTATACATGGTCGTTTTTTTCCGCCAAAAACGCCTTACTATACATGGTCGTTTTTTTCCGCCAAAAACGCCTTACTATACATGGTCGTTTTTTTTGGGCCAAAAACGCCTTACTATACATGGTCATTTTTTTCGACCAAAAACGCCTTACTATACATGGTCGTTTTTTTTTCGCCAAAAACGCCTTACTATACATGGTCATTTTTTTCCACCAAAAACGCCTTACTATACATGGTCGTTTTTTTGGGCCAAAAACGCCTTACTATACATGGTCATTTTTTTCCACCAAAAACGCCTTACTATACATGGTCGTTTTTTTGGGCCAAAACGCCTTACTATACATGGTCATTTTTTTCGACCAAAAACGCCTTACGCCTTACTACGCCTTACATGGTGGTTGTTTTTTCCGCCAAAAACGCCTTACTATACATGGTCATTTTTTTTCCACCAAAAACGCCTTACTATACATGGTCGTTTTTGTCAGCTAAAAATGCCTTACTATACATGGTCGTTTTTTTCAGCTAAAAACGCCTTACTATACATGGTCATTTTTTTCGACCAAAAACGCCTTACTATACATGGTCGTTTTTTTCCGCCAAAAACGCCTTACTATACATGGTCGTTTTTTTCGTCCAAAAATGCCTTACTATACATGGTCATTTTTTTCGACCAAAAACGCCTTACTATACATGGTCGTTTTTTTCAGGCCAAAAACGCCTTACTATACATGGTCGTTTTTTTCGACCAAAAACGCCTTACTATACATGGTCGTTTTTTTCGACCAAAAACGCCTTACTATACATGGTCGTTTTTTTCCGCCAAAAACGCCTTACTATACATGGTCGTTTTTTTTTTTACTATACATGGTCATTTTTTTCGACCAAAAACGCCTTACTATACATGGTCGTTTTTTTTCCGCCAAAAACGCCTTACTATACATGGTCATTTTTTTCCGCCAAAAACGCCTTACTATACATGGTCATTTTTTTCGACCAAAAACGCCTTACTATACATGGTCGTTTTTTTCGTCCAAAAACGCCTTACTATACATGGTCGTTTTTTTGGGCCAAAATGCCTTACTATACATGGTTGTTTTTTTCCGCCAAAAATGCCTTACTATACATGGTCATTTTTTCCGCCAAAAACGCCTTACTATACATGGTCGTTTTTTTCAGCTAAAAATGCCTTACTATACATGGTCGTTTTTTTCCGCCAAAAATGCCTTACTATACATGGTCGTTTTTTTCGGCCAAAAACGCCTTACAATATATGGTTGTTTTTTTTTTGGGCCAAAATGCCTTACTATACATGGTCGTTTTTGGTACATGGTCATTTTTTTCGACCAAAAACGCCTTACTATACATGGTCATTTTTTTCCGCCAAAAACGCCTTACTATACATGGTCATTTTTTTCGACCAAAAACGCCTTACTATACATGGTCGTTTTTTTTTTTTACATGGTCGTTTTTTTACCAAAAACGCCTTACTATACATGGTCGTTTTTTTCCGCCAAAAACGCCTTACTATACATGGTCATTTTTTTCGACCAAAAACGCCTTACTATACATGGTCGTTTTTTTCCGCCAAAAACGCCTTACTATACATGGTCATTTTTTTCGACCAAAAACGCCTTACTATACAAGGTCATTTTTTTCGACCAAAAACGCCTTACTATACATGGTCGTTTTTTTCGTCCAAAAACGCCTTACTATACATGGTCGTTTTTTTCCGCCAAAAATGCCCTACTATACATGGTCATTTTTTTCGACCAAAAACGCCTTACTATACATGGTCGTTTTTTTCAGCTAAAAATGCCTTACTATACATGGTCGTTTTTTTCGTCCAAAAACGCCTTACTATACATGGTCGTTTTTTTGGGCCAAAAACGCCTTACTATACATGGTCATTTTTTTCGACCAAAAACGCCTTACGATACATGGTCGTTTTTTTTCCACCAAAAACGCCTTACTATACATGGTCGTTTTTTTCCGCCAAAAACGCCTTACTATACATGGTGGTTTTTTTCCGCCAAAAACGCCTTACTATACATGGTCATTTTTTTCGACCAAAAACGCCTTACTATACATGGTCATTTTTTTCGGCCAAAAACGCCTTACTATACATGGTCGTTTTTTTGGGCCAAAAACACCTTACTATACATGGTCATTTTTTTCGACCAAAAACGCCTTACGATACATGGTCATTTTTTTCCACCAAAAACGCCTTACTATACATGGTCGTTTTTTTCAGCCAAAAATGCCTTACTATACATGGTGGTTTTTTTCCGCCAAAAACGCCTTACTATACATGGTCATTTTTTTCCACCAAAAACGCCTTACTATATATGGTCGTTTTTTTGGGCCAAAACGCCTTACTATACATGGTCATTTTTTTCGACCAAAAACGCCTTACGATACATGGTCATTTTTTTCCACCAAAAACGCCTTACTATACATGGTTGTTTTTTTCGACCAAAAACGCCTTACTATACATGGTCATTTTTTTCGACCAAAAACACCTTACTATACATGGTCGTTTTTGTCAGCTAAAAATGCCTTACTATACATGGTCGTTTTTTTCAGCTAAAAACGCCTTACTATACATGGTCATTTTTTTCGACCAAAAACGCCTTACTATACATGGTCATTTTTTTCGGCCAAAAACGCCTTACTATACATGGTCGTTTTTTTTGGGCCAAAAACACCTTACTATACATGGTCATTTTTTTCGACCAAAAACGCCTTACGATACATGGTCATTTTTTTCCACCAAAAACGCCTTACTATACATGGTCGTTTTTGTCAGCTAAAAATGCCTTACTATACATGGTGGTTTTTTTCCGCCAAAAACGCCTTACTATACATGGTCGTTTTCTTCTCCCTCTTTCAGTCTTGGTTCCTCTGACAAGCACCAACTCAAAATCTTTCTTCACAATCGGAACGCAGATAATTGTCCAACAATCAACGCGGCGACATCGCATCGCACTCACAAAGGCAAAACGTGAACAAGCACCGCAGGTGGAGGAACTCTGGCCTCAACGTTTTCTTGGAGATGAAGGAGCCGTAGGAGGAAAAAGACGGAGAAGCCACCGGATGGACGGCGAAGGCCAAAGTGGCGAAGTCGTGAGGATGAAAACGACGCCGACTTGTTTGCAGCGCCCCAACAAAGTAAAGCAACAAAACCTAGCGGCAATTTACTGCATCATGTCCGCCCGCCAAAGCTGCGTTTTCATTAGCGGTCACGTTGACCAGCGCATTTCTCACAAAATGACTCAAAACAAACAAAAAAACACACACAAATCCCCCTTTCACCACACACAAAAAAGACATGATGCCAACAGAAAACAGAAAGCGGAAACAGCAAGCAAAAAAAGTACACGCCGCCAACGCAGTGCAGTCAAAATTTGGTTTCCGACCATAAACCGTTCCAGAAAGCTGTTTGAAAACCGTAACATAATCAATATCTGCTTTTTTTTTCAATCGATTTTGAACAATAGTAACACGTCAACTCACAATTTAACACTACACGAGGAAGTGCATTCAGGCTAGAATCGATTCACGTGAATCCTATCTATGTGCACTATTTTTCCTCCTCCCACAAGGTCAACCAACCCGAGTGGCCCGATTGCGCCGACTTTTATCGATGAAGAAACGAAACAAGCCGACACATTGTTAAACGCGAGCTGCAATTAGAAAAAAAAAAAAAAAAAGAAAAAAAGTACACGCCGCCAACGCAGTACAGTCAAACTTTGGTTTCCGACCATAATCCGTTCCAGAAAGCTGTTTGTTCACCAAAACATTTCCCCTTATAATCAATATCTGCTTTTTTTTAATCGATATTGAACGATATTAACATGTCAACTCACAATGTAACACTACACAAGGAAGTGCATTCAGGGTGCGCTCAGTTTGCTCGAGAAGCCATTTTTTTTTTGGGGTTGTAAACCAAAACATTAAAAAAAACGACATTTTTGGTCGAAAAACAAATTGATGGAGTAGCAAAACGATGGAAAACCGACAATTGACTGTATTTGTATCCATTGATAAAAAGGCAGCGTGTTATATTTGTCGGAGTTGCTATGCTAGTTTGACCGACCGCAACCTAATCGATCAGCGTGGCGCCCTATTGATCGCCCATCCTCTCCTTTCACCGGACGATTGCTTTTGAATTATTATGATGATTATTTTGTCATCTTTTTAGTTTTGATTTTTTGTATTTGAACGACAGCACCTTATAAAGAAACAGCCCTCGTTTCGCGCTAATGCGGTAAACACGAAGCAGCGGCGAAAACTCAACGCAGATTTTGTAACCTTGCGAATGACCCCAATTGCCTTCTCGATTCGTATCAGTTTGACGTCCATCGATGAAAAGGTTTCTTCAGCCGTCATCTGTACTTCTTTGAAGGTGTCGGATCTTTGGCTTGTCATCCGAGAGGCTTCGTCAGCGAACAAAAATTTGCTGGTCGTTTTAAAGAGCAATGCATTGGGGAGACTAAAGAAATTTTCAAAAAAAAGACTTCATCAACATGGCAGGGATAATACGAGTGGGCCTCAATCGGCAGTACATATGCAGCTAAAAGCTAGCATTTGACGACAATGAGGTTAAAATTTTAGCGAAAGAACATAGATGGTATGAAAGGGGAGTAAAAGAAGATATTTTTATAAAACGGCAAAACCCTTCACTAAATGGCCACGGTGGGGTGAGGTTTAATTTGGATCATGCTTACAACACACTTCTGAGATCGTTACCACATAGGCTTAGTTATGCTGATGAGGTGATACCAGAGCAAATGGGGCAATCAGGGCAGTCGCAGACCCCATGATAATAGAAGCAATCAGATTACCTTCAGGGAGTTGTCCTCTGCTGCCCCCAATCTTAGAGCAGGGACCTATCAGAGCAGAGGTCCCTGCAGTAAGGATATATATATATATATGTGGCTACCAGCAACAATTTTAGTTCGCTGACAAAGCCTCTTGGATAAGAAGCCAAACGTCCGACACCTTCAAAGAATTACAGATGACGGCTGAATATTATAGTAATAATAATAATAATAATAATAATAATAATAATAATAATTCATTTGATTCCTAAGCACCTTTCAAAACTCTCAAGGTCACTTTACAGTCACAGGATAAAAAAGCTCGCTATTGTTAGCTTGTTATATCAGAATCAGAATACCTATACCTTTATATAGCTATAAAGCCAATAGTTAGCTAGCCAGATAGCTAGCTAGCTAGATTCTAGATAGCTAGCTTTAAAAAAATATTTTACGAAACATTTTCATCGATGGATCACTCGTGTATGACTGAGAGCTTACACAGAAGTTTTATGTATAGCATAAACGCCCCCCCCCCCCCCCAAAAAAAAAAAAAAAAAAAAAAAAAATCAGCTAATTCAGGTGCTTTTGTTTCAGCTCCGGAAAATTCCAGAGTTAATATGAACATTAAAACGTGTTTTTGTTTATTTTATTTTTTTTTTTTTGGGGGGGGGGTGGGGGGTAAAAGTCCCACATTTATTTCTCTCTCCCTAATTCCCAAACAGCGTGAAAGGGTCTCGCATTCAAACTTTGTGACAATCAAAAAACAACATGAAAAACATAACATTTGGTCAACAAAAGCGGGCAGCAAAATCTGCACTTTCCGCATTTGGCCACCAGGGGGTGCAAATCACTCTCATAGGGGCGAGTCGTGACAGGAAAAGCAATGGAAGGAAGAGAAAGGGAAAGGAAAGGAAAGGAAAGGAAAGGAAAGGAAAGGAAAAGAAAGGTTGCTGAAACTGGGAAGCTTTTTTTTTCTTTTCTTTGTTGCTCTTTTTGGGTCTCCCCCAAAATGTTTACCTTGTTGTTTACACTCCCAGACGGGCGCCGCTGCTCCAAGAGCGGAAGGAACCACACTGCGGAGCAAAATCAAGAATCAATATGTGACATATCCTTCTTTTTTTCACTCGCAATGTGCCCACTAAAGTCGTTTTTTTATTTTTATTGTTTAAAACTAATTTTTCTTTTTTATAATGGAATGCAGAGGATTGGTCTTTAGTTTAAGGGGCTCCGGTAATGTCAGCCCCCCCCCCCCCTTTGTATATTGTGAATTGATAAACCCTCATTGATTAATCAAAGAAAAAAAAATGCACTAAAGCACAGGTGTCAAAGTCAAGGCCCGGGGGCCAAATCTGGCCCGCCACATCATTTTATTCGGCCCGCAAAAGCTAAACAAATTTGTGAAATTCCATGCTTACCTATCGAGCTAGCTAGCCATCCAGGTAGCCAGCAATTGAGCTAGCTAGCAAGTGCGTTAGCTAGCTGGCTAATCCCTTACATTACAGGTGTCAAAGTTGCGCCCCGGGGGCCAAATATGGCCCGTCACATCATTTTATTCGGCCCACGAAAGCAAATCAAACTTGTGAAATTCCATGCTCACCTATCAAGCTAGCTCGCGAGCAATCCAACTAGCTAGTGATCGAGCTAGGTGTCTTTCTTATTCAGCTAGCTGGCTAATCCTTTACATTACGGCTGTCAAATGAGCGAATGAAACATTCTAATGGCTTGCCCAAATTCATAACGGCTCCTCAAGAGGAAACCGTCACTCGTATGCGGCACAAAAATGACTTTGACACCCTTGCACTAAAACAATCACACACCAGCCAAACATTTCTATCACCAATTAAGAATAATGCTGTTTAATTGTGTCTTAAATGCAAACGCACGCAAAGTCTAAGAGGGGAAATCTTACAATGTGGACAAAAGCGCCCACCCCCGATGCCTGAACGCCGCCATTTTCCCCAGCGATTAGCTTAAGTAGCCCCTCGTCACAAAATAACTGGACTGCCCGGGCGGCCATTTTCGTTTCGCTCCAGAGTTGGCCAAAAGCGGCCATTTTGTCGACAGCGCGTTTGTGACGACGTCACGGTGGCTTCTGTCATGACTTTTCAAAGGGAAAGGAAGTGCCTCTGTATTCCCATGATGCAACTTGTCAAATATGAATTCAGGTTTGTTTTTGTTTTCATCTATATAAGCTATAGTAAATGGGGGAAAAGACTAAACAAAATGGCGGGCGAGGGAGAGACAACGCTTCACCAGACAATCGCAAGCATCTTTATATATATATACTACACACACCCATACATTTATACATCTATTTATAGATATGTCCTTTTTTAATTTGCAATATAAGCTCAGTGGCAGTCTAGTTATTTTATGAGGCGCAACATCTCAGCAAAATGGCCAATTGGAGGGAAGTAGCAGCCTCGCCATCGCACAAAATGGCGGGCCTGATGGGAAAAAATTTGGAAGGCAAGACACTACGATCGTAATTTAAAGGACAACCGATACCATTTTTTTGTTGTTTACTAACTGACATCAGAAAAACGTTTTATAGCATCGAAAATACCCAAAACACGCAGGATGATATTTTTAGTCCAATGCAAAACACCAATAAAAAATGACTTCAAAAAATGAGCTTGGCTCTCCAGAGATTCAGAAAGTCCCGCCCCCTTGTTCGTGACGTCACGTCAGGATACGCCTTCACAAACTGCCTTGCTCCAGAATCAAAACAATGATTTCAGAGAGTTCAGATTGGGAGAAGATGTTTTCTTGTTACTCATCCACTTAAGAATATGATTCAAGTAGTTCTGAAGAGGAAAGCATAAATGTTTGCCATCGATGAAAGAAGTCCTTCCGTATCAATTTGAGCCATCAGGACTCCAATGTAGCGTCCCAGAAAAATTCACAAGATGGCGCCCAAGCGCCTTTGGAAATGGGCTGATTTGGCTCCTGGGAATTTGTGTCAACTAGTATCACATAGTAGTCTTGTTGCTACACACAACAATTCACCATCGTGTTATTTATGTCGTTTTCCTTCTAATTTCGCCATCTGAGTTTTCAGATGAAAAAAAAGTACCCAAAATGCATTTTTCTCGGTCAGGGGCGTTCCTGACGTGACATCACGTCAGGAATCGTCACCAACTCGAAAACAAGACTTCCTGAATATTCAGCGCCAGTCTTAAAAGGTAAAATCTAGCTATATGCGCTGGAATCTGTCAAATACGCTCAGTAGAAGTCATTTGAAGTGATTTTACAAATGATGGACGCAACTTGTCCGGCAGTGTCGGTTGTCCTTTAAGAAGAGAGGGAAAAAAAAACATTTTTGTTCTGAAATGATGAGGTGTGTGGATTGAGCCGTGTGCAATGCCTTGGTGGACGCTTTGTTTGCGATTGTTGCAAGAAGAGACAAATATCTCCTTTTCTTTCTGTTTAGCGCTTTTGTTTATTTGTGTTTCAAGTCCGCGTTCTCTGGGACTCTAAATATCAGAGCGCAGGAAAAAAAAGATATCCGACTCTTTGTAAGTAAGACGGGAATTGTTTTTTTATAATCGTCTTTTTGTGTCTTTTTTTTTTTTTTTTTTTGAAGAAAAATTTCTAATCATTGCTTTTCAATATGTGGGAGGCTGAAGGAGCAACTTTGCAACTTGGAAAAAAATGGTGCTTTCTCACCTAGAGTGTTATAGCCATACACCCCCCCTCCTCCAGCCCCTCCCCCCCCCTCCCCCAAAAAAATGCATTCATAAACCTTGAAAACATTTTTTGCTACATTTGTAATCCGAAGAGAATTTTGAATGTTAACGCCGATAAACTGAGGACATCAGAAAGAGTGACTGTATTTTCTGGAATATAAGGCGCAACTTCAACGAATGACATTTAAAAATATTTCCCATGCATAAGGCACACCGCATTATAAGGCGCATGGGCATCTTTTGAAGAAAAAAAAATTAGGTGTGCCTTATCGTGCAGAAAATACGGTCATTTCAATTCAATGTGATTGGCCATTTTGTGCTTTCCGATTGGCCGACATCAATTTTACGACACCCCATAACAAAATGGATCATAAACGCTCATTTTAGGAAATGTGTCATTTGTCTTTTTGTATTTACAGGTGGGCATTGTTAAAAAAAGGGGTGCGGGGGGTTATTAGAACAAAAGGCATTTTTCCCCCTTTATGAACTTTTGACATGATATGGATTGTATCATCTCATATCAAATATGGCGGATGAACAATGAGATCATGAATGATGTTTTTTTTCTGGTCTGGAAAGAGTTTTGTTTGACAAAAAAAATGTTGGCTATTTTACATTTGGTCCTAGTGGTGCCCCCACCCCCAAACCCCCTTCTCACCCGTCACCCACTTGTAAATGAATATAAATATTTGTCTGGTGAAGTAGTGTTCTAGATTCAAAGATTTGTGTCCCTAAAAACGAAAAAAAGTGCCTTTTGTTCACAGATTCCATCTACTCACTCGCCAGCTCAAAAGAAAATCCAAAAAAAAAGGAAAAAAAAACTACCCCCCACCCCCCACCCCCTTTTTCATTCCTCTACATCAGCTCCGGTCCTCGAAGGAGGTCGTCCTACATGTTTTCCAAGTCTCCCTGTTGCAACGCACAAGGAGACTTGGAAAACATGTAGGACTACGTCCCTCGAGGACCGGAGTTTGAGACCCCTGTTCTATATCCACTCGGTTCTCTTTTTTAAAGCAGTATACGTTGTACTAAAGGCAATTTGATGTGATTTAGTTCGTTTTTATTGTTATAATAATATTTTTTTTTTATGAAAAAAAAAAAGCTTCTTTTTCCTCTGTATCTTGTCTATCTTTTTGGACACTGGAGTAGTTTAAGTAGCTGCCCCTCGCTCGTCCCCCTCATTTGTCCATTTTTCTCTCAATGTTGTTGTTTTTTTTTTAAGAAACCAGATTTGATTTGATGTATTATGATATTTTTTTTTTGTCTGAGCAGAATGCAGTTAAGCTCACATGTTTATTCTTCTTCTTCCGTGTACGCTTCACATTGTATTCCCATCGCCATCTTCTTTCTAATGGAAGTGAACAAGTTACACCAGTGGGCTCTGGGCTGAGTTGAGGATGGCTGGGGCGGTCATGGGTCAGATTAGGGGTCACGAGGGTCACGAGGGTGGGGTTAGAGAGGCATTTAGACTTCAATGAGGGAGATGTGCTGTACAACTGCTTGCAAAAAAGGCAAATTAGATTCCTTATTTGTGTGGATTTGGACGTGATGATTGACAACACATCCTGATTCCTCCCTTCCCCCACCACCGTCGTAGCTGCTTTTCCTTGGCGGCACTAAAACGCTGCACTCAATTTTGCACCTTTCAAGTGGTTGAATGTCAAACCACTTTAAAAAAACATTAAGAGGAAAAAAAATAATTAAAGCACCTTATAAAGCAGACTGGTTTTGTTGCATTGAAGCCGAAAGGATCATTTTAAGCACAAAATAAAAAGACGGGGGGCAGGGAATAAGGGTCATAAGGTCACACACACACACACACGGCCTCGCAATATGGCGTCTCTAAATTAGCAGTGTGTTGCAAACGTAGAGACCAAAGTGAAAGAAAGAAAAAGCACCTTGAAAACGTACCAGCAGCAGCAGATTATCAAGCGCAGTTGTCCGGCAGCCATATTGGAAAGGGCATATGTTGTCCAAGTAGGGGCAAAAGGGGGGCTTCCGGACATCGCCTCTAGCACCAAACGTGCTTGTTGGCCTCCCCCTGGACCCTTCAAAGCCATCCTCAGACACACTTTCAGGAGCCCCTGGTGAAATGCATGTGTTAAAAAAAAGTTTCTTTTCCATAATAATAAGAAAAAACAGTTTGAAAAGAGCAAAACTTGATTGAATAAAAGGATGTTCTTAACTGTACCTGGTTTTTGTGTTTGATTCGGGTGTTGTCTTCATGGTGATGTTCCAAGGCGATTCCCAGAGCACGAGTTGAGGGTGGCCTCAACTCGCTATATTAGCTGGCTAGCTAATATAATCATTAGCTAGCTATATAGCTATCTGGCCAGCTAACTATTGCCTATATAGCTATATAGCTAGCCAACGATACATTATCAGGCTAGATATATTGTATTTTTTTACTTTTTATTTTTGATGTAGTCTTAAAATAACTTTTATTAGCTAGCTATATAGTTATCCACCTAGCTAGCTATCTGCAAGCTGAGTATTGGCGATATAGTCTTAAAATATTTTTTTAAGCTAGCTATAAAGCTATTTAATGAGCTAGCTAGCTATCTGGCTAGCAAAGTATTGGCTATATAGCTAGCTTTAAAAATATATTTTAAGACTACATCAACATTCAATACAGCGTTAGAAACCTTACCCTGTCTTCTTTCACCAGAAAAAAAATGATTTAATTCCTAAATGATATGGTTCTGGAGTTATCTGCCTTGAAATGGGGGCAGCAGTACAAAATACAATACATCCATATTGATTTATATCGCGCTTAAACAACTGAAGCTGTAACAAAGCGCAAACGTGGACAAAAGGCAAATGCTGCCCCCTTGTGGAAAAGATGAAAAATTGCCAGAGGCCACAGCCAGCGCTTTATCGGCACCCAAGCATGAATAAACAAATTGGGCAATGGTGCTCTACATCCTATTTTCAAATCCTGAATAATATTCAGTGAATTAATTAAAGGGAGTGGACGTGGAAGCGCTAATTATTAGCCATCGGATCGATCGATCCGATTGCAACTTGAATGGAATGATTGAAGCAAATGACGCAGGTAGACACAAAAGGCCTGAAAGATTGCCGATGTTTTTTAATGTAGCATAGCATCGTCGCTGCCGAAAAAGAAAAAAAACGGTCAAGCACACACACGCAATCGACCATCGCGCCAGCAGAATGGCACGGTCAACATTTGCTCATTTTTTTTCAATCTGATCTCAATGTGTTCGACGTTAGCAAACGAATGAAAGCGCCGAGCATCCTTGTCGCCAAAACGGGCCCAGCTGAAATGAATCAAAAGGCATCTGATTTTACAACGACAACATCTGGGACGTTCCAAATATGAGATGGAAATTAGGCTAAATCGATTTTGAGCGAGGAATACGGTGATACCTTGGCTTACGAACTTAATTGCTTCCCAGAAAGTGTGCGTGTCAAGCAAAAAGTGTGTGGGGGCGGACATGGAATCATTGATTGTTGCGTGTCACAGACCTCCACTAGGTTGCTAGTTTGATGTCAAATGTCAAAGAGTCTGTCTCGCTGTGCTCATACAAAGATTCCACGTGTATTTAAATGGGGGGGGCATCAAAAATACAGGTAACATCTGACTTACGACCAGCTCGACTTACGACCACCCGTACTCACGACCATGACCGTCCAGACCCTATTTTTTTTTTTATTCTAACTCTACGGCAGGCACCGCAACGCGCCAGCAGGCCGGCAACGCGTAGGACAATTTTAGCCAGCCAGCCAGCATGTCACTCTCACACAGCAATCGACCGCGTGATGGCACCAGAGTGGGGGAGTTTGCATGTCATTTAGTCTCCGAGTCTCTATTCAACATTTTGAATGGATTTCAACTTACGACCATTTCGACTTACAACCGTTTGTTTGGAACGGAAAATCGGTCCTAAGTCAGATGTTACCTGTATTCATATCTACATTTACAACTACAATGAATGTGCAGTTTTAAGACATGCAGCCTTGTTTTTTGTGTTTATTTTGGAAGCCAAAAAAAGCGTTTTAAATGCTGGCTTGTGCGGACAAACAAAAAAATGACGTAACGAGGGGAAGAGCAAATAGCGACGGTTGATTCTATGCCCCTCTCCCCACACACACAGCTGCAGCAAAACTAGTTTGTGATGTGAAATGTCTCAAACAAACGGCGACCACGTTTGTCGAAGGGACGAAGGTGCTCGGCGAACAAACGTTGGCAATGCAAAGTGGCCAAGGCCCATTCACTCGCACACACTTAGCGCAGCAACTTCAGCCCCCCTCCAACCCCCCATAAGTGTTCACAAAGCGCATCTAAAATAAAATGGTGGACACCCTCCCTGCCCCCCCCCCTCCCCTAAACGCATTCCATTGGAATTCCGGTGGATTTGTCCAACACTCTTTCACCAGCTAAAGTATCATTAAGTCCGGCAACGCCGCACCAAACCCCACCCGCGCCATGTCCCCACCCTGCCCACCCTCCCCTCGCTCCCTCCCACTGACCGTAGGGGCAGTCGGTGGCTGTACAGGTAAATTGGTGGGGGGGGGGGGGGGGGGGGCGCAGTCTTTGAAGGGGGGAGGGGTGGGAAGGCGGTTGCCCACCCGCCCGCCCGTCTCGGCTCTTCAGTCGTCTTCCAGGCCCTGGTTGAGGAGGAAGTTGGCGGCCAGGTTCTCGTTCTTCTCGCAGGCAAAGTAGGCCTGGATGACCAGCGCCTCAGGGAAGCCGAGTGCTTTTAGCTAGCAGGGGGGGGGGGGGGGGGGGAGAAAGACCGACACCTTTAATAATAATACATTTCATTTATAAGGCCCTTGGAAAACTCTCAAGGACACTTTTCAGTCATATAATGTTTTTTTCTGCAGGTGAGCAGCGGCAGCCACACGTGCCAGCGTTCACTCAACCTGGAAGTAACATAAAGTTTAAAAAAATAATAATAATATGACAACACAAAGACACAGTCATTCATTCTTCAGCACTTTCTGTAGCTAATAGACAGCTAATAGCTAGCTAGCCAGATATCCAATAGATAGCAAATAGATAGCTAACCAGCGAGATAGATATCCAGTAGATACCAAATAGCTAGCTAGCAAGGTAAGCCAGCCATATAGATATCCAATAGATAGCAAATAGCTAGCCAGCTAGGGAGCCAGCTAGATAGCTAGCGAGCCAGCAAGATAGCTAGATAGTCAGCTCAATAGATGAAAATGTTCGCGTTTCCATACATTTCATTTATAAGCGCCTTTCAAAACTCTCAAGGTCACTTAACAGTCACAGGATAGGTGTGAGCAGCGGCAGCCACACACGACAGCATTCACTCAACCCGGAAGTAACTCAGATAAAAAGCTAGCTAGCTAGCTAATAGATCGTTAGCTAGCTAGCTATGTAGCCAATAGTTAGCTAGTAGGATAGCTAGATAGCTGTATAGCTAGCTTTAAAAATATAAACAAACACTTTTGATAACCAGCCGATGGTGCGCAATCGCTCACCCTTTCAATAGCTTCCTTCTCCTGAGGTGTGACTTGGATGTAGTTGACGGGCGCACCCTCCTCACCCGCCGCCCCGATCTCGCCCACTTCTGGCGCCTCCCCGCCCTCGCCCACCGGCTCGTTCAACATTTGGATGAACAGCTCCTGGTGTTGACTGATTTGCTACGAGGAAGGTCACGTGACAAAAGGTCACGAGGAGGTCGTTTGTGCGTCTCTCAGGCGCGTTACCTGCAAGAGTTGCGGGTTTTCCCTGCCGAGCTGTTGCAGAAGAGCTGGAAGCATGGCCGGGTTCTGTTGGATCGCCTGCCTCATGTGAAGAAATTGAGGCTGAGTCCGCAGGAATGCCAGAGGGTTCTCCCCTGAGGGCGTACACAAGACGGAGGATGGGGATCAATACAGGAAAAAGATGATGCTGGACAGTCTTCAGCTGGATGGATGGCTTGAGGAGCCGGCGATGGGAAGAAAGGAGCGATAGCGCAGAGCGCAGACGCGGATGTGGAACGGTCGCGGCTTGGAATTGAAGCGGATTGACGTGGGGCAGGAGATGGGAGACCGTTTCTTTTTGTCAATGGATGCTTCATGTTTGCTTTCAAACATTTAGCTCGTAGCGGACGTGCACATTCCACCATAACGTCTATGATCCATTGGTGAAAAGGACACTTTGCTCCTAAAGATTAAGATTGAATGAATGTCTGTCTTTTTTGTTGTGTTGCATTATTTGTAATTTAGGTTTTTTTTGTTGTTGTTTTGACGCCGCGAGAGTGGCTGCCTTTACAGCAGTTCCTGTATTTTGTTTTTCTACTTCTTCCTTTCCTTTCTAACTAATTTCTAATTCTAGCTAACTTGATCAATTTCATGGTGGTGTATCTTTATTTACGACGCAAAATCTTATTTGTGCAAGCGGCCATGACCGATAAACAATCTAAAATGCAGCTATCAATCCCAAGTATATTCTTTTTTCCCCTCCTCCATCCATCGTGAAAATAAGCCAGAAAAAAATGGCACCTTCTGCGAGAGACGGCGTTTCGGCGGGTCCAGACGCCGGCGTGTGCGCCGGGGGATTGGTGTCCTGGACGGGGCTGCACGGGAGACCCTGCAAATTCACACACGCCACCACTGTTATCAAATGCGAGTCCGATATGATGACGCAAGTTGTTTGTGGTGACTGACGGTGAGAAGGTATTCCACCGCTCTGTGAGGGTTGTTGAAGCTAGCTCGGAGTGCCGCCACCACTCGCTCCCTCTCGTAGCCCATGGACATGATTTCTTTGAGCATTGCTTCGTACTCCGCTCCTGTCACTAAAATCACAAGACACACGCAAAATGGCGGCGATTATCATTTTCAATATTGGCGAATTTTAAACAACGTCATCTTCTGGAATCAGTGGAGGTCGAGTTGCCCAGCGTCAAGTGAGTTTTTTCCTCGACTTGAAAGTCAATGGATGACTTGGAAATCCTGCCTGACGATTTGTCAATGTCAACAACAAGTAAACAGAGCAAAAGAGCAGAATGACAAAAGGAGTGCACGAGTGGCGCGACAGAAATGTCCGTCCCTCAACGGGATCTCACAATAAAGGCGCCTTTTATTTCCGCTTAAAAATAGAAAGGATAGATTTTGCTGCGCAGTGTCAAATATCCCCTATTATCTATCTATGAGCTATCTAGCTAACTGGCTGGCTTTCTGTCAGCTATCTATCCACCTATCTGGCTATCTATTAGCTATCCGGCTGGTTAGCTGGCTATCTATTAGCTATCTATCTGACAATCTATTAGCTATCTAATGGCTAGCTAGCTAGCTTTTTATTGATTTGAGTTATTCCGGGTTGAGTGAAGGCTGGCGCATGCGGCTGCCGCTGCTCACCCACAGAAAAACTCATCCTTTGACTGTAACGTGACCTTGAGAGTTTTGAAAGGTGGTTACAAATTAAATGTATTTGTTTTAGTATTAGTATATTTTTATTATATTTTCATTATTATGTTTTTATTGTTATTATTTTTATTCTTTTAATTATTATCATTATTATTATTATTATTATTATTATTATTATTATTATTATATTTTTATTCTTTGTATTTTTATTATTTTTATGGTTATTATTTTTATGTTTATTAGTAGTAGTAGTAGTAGTATTAGTAGTATTATTATTAATAGTAGTATTAGTATTAGTAGTAGTAGTAGTAGTAGTAGTATTAGCATTATTATTTTATTATTATTATTATTAGTAGTAGTAGTATTATTGTAGCGTCAATGCTGTATTTGGTCCGGAGCGAGCGGGCAAGTCCTTTGCCGGCTTTACACACGTCAAGTATGGCGACCATTGAGTGATGACCTACCCAGTGCGGAAGAGGCATCCAAACCCTGGCTCCCTCCACTGGAACTACAAAAACACAGTGAAGAGGAAAAAAATAAAATACGTTAAGTTTTAGGACTACATAAACATTTTGGGTACTTTTTTTCGTCTGAAAACACCAAGTTCATGGCGAAATTAGAAGGAAAACTACAAAAATGTCCAACGTAGCTTGTGCGCCATCTAGTGTATTTTCTGGGCACTACGTTGGAGTCCAGACGGCTCGAATGGATACAGACGGACTTCTTTAATCGATGGCAAACATTTATGCTTTCCTCTTCAGAACTATTTGAATCACATTCATAACTGGATGAGTAACAAGAAAGCATTTTCTTCCAATCTGAACTCTCTGAAGCTATTGTTCTAATTCTGGAGCAAGGCAGTGTGTGACCAATAGTGATGTCACAAACAAGGGGGCGGGACTTTCTGAATCTGCCCAGTTCCGAGCTCATTTTCTGGCAGTTTTGGGACACTAAGTCATTTTTATTGGTGTTTTGCATTTGACTCAAAATATCAGCCTACGCGTTTTGGGTTTTTTAGATGCTATAAAACTTTTTTCTGATGTCAGTTAAAAAACAAAAAAAATGGTGTCGGTAGCGCTCCTAACGCTATTAATACCGCAAAGAAAGAAAATTCATGGGGTGAATTTGGACTGCCCAATTTTACATCAACACTGTTCAACAGTGACAAAAGGGACAGCTGGGCGAAAAGGCCACTTGTCTTACGACGAGAACAACATTGGGTTGTCATGACTTCACCATTTAGCAGAACCCAAACTGGGTCAATATCTATCTATTCGCTAGCTAGCTAGGTTGCTATCTATTTGAGTTACTTCAGGGTTGAGTGAACGCAGGCGCGTGTTGCTGTCGCTGCTCACCCACAGAAAAAACTTATCCTGTGACTGTAAAGTGACCTTGAGAGTTTTGAAAGGCGCTTAGAAATCAAATGTATTATTCTTATTATTGTTGTGTACCTACCCGGCTGGTTGAGAGGTTTCCGTTGCTATAACACTTGGCTCTTCCTTCACCTCTTCCGGGGGGGTAAGGACAGCTGCAGGGGTGGAAGTTGGGGCCGGGGTGGGGGTCGGAGTGGGGCCTGTCGATGTGGAACCGCAATCCTGGGATGGAATTTTAGGTGCTTCGGAAGCAGCAGGTGCGGCGGCAGCAGCTGCTGTCTTAGCCTGTGATTGGGCGAAGAAAAGAAAAACGTTACTGTGAAAAAATCAGTTACACACTGTCGAAAATGGATTGGGATTCAATTGTCACTATGCCTGCATTAAGTACAAGAGCTGTATTAACAAAAAAAAAAATCGCCTAACACACAGGTGTCAATGCTAAGGCCCGGGGGCCAAATCCAGCCCGCCACATCATTTTTTTCAGGCCGCGAAAGCAAATCAAACTTGTGAAATTCCATGATGCCTGCTAAAATGCTAACCAAAATGTCATATTTTTGGATGTAAACCACAATAAAAGTCATTATTCTTGACTTAAGTTTGAAAACTAGTTATTCGTTAATTTGTTGTGCGCTCTATATGTAATATGCAGCGATGAGAATGACAAATGAGAAAAAAGTCTGAAAAAATATGATTAACAAAATGTCAGAATGTATTATTTAAAATAACATAGTGATAATACTCACCATCAATATGAATAGTTTTCTGTTCATCACGATAAAAAAAAATCCAGCCAAACGATCAGAATAAAAGTCAATTTGCCAGGTCCATACGCAAGGTTACTCTCGCTAGCGTGCACACTGTTCATTAGCTTTCACGTTTGCTTTCTGCCGCCTCTCGCAGAAGTATATTGATGCTAACGTTAGCATGGGGCTTGTCATAGTGCCACTGACATTCCACTGTTTCATCAATAATATTGTTTCATTTAAATTGCAAATTAGAATCTATCAAATTAGAAGCTGTTCTCTCCACAAAGGCGAACATTTCCGTCCATTCAACCTGATTTTATTTTAATTCGTCCGCTTATTCAAAAGGGGGCGTTTACCTGTTTTGACATCAACGGCACCTAAGTCAGGATCATCCAATCAAAATTGCATTTTCCGCCAATACAAGCCGAAACAGGAAATGAACAGTGAAAAAGTGAGAATACATATTTAGTTTTGGCTGAAAAAGTCGGAACTCCGCCGATAGGCGGAAAATTCTCATCCCATAATATGTGGAGGGGATGAAACACTAATGGCTTCCCCAAATTCAAAACGGCCCTCGCGAGGCAATAGTAATAATACATTTCATTTATAAGCGCCTTTCAAAACGCTCAAGGACACTTTACAGTCACGCACTTTTTTTTGTGCGAGTGAGCAGCGGCAGCCAAACCACAACCACAATGTGGCCCGCGGCAAAAAAATGACTTTTTGGTCTAACAAATCCAACAAAGCTCTTTTTTGATTAGCACGATCAGTGAAAGTACAAGAGTTTTACAATATTGTTATTAATGCAGTCGCATTATTGAGGAGAGAAGAATTGCATGACGGCAATGTGGTTGTAACATTGTGTGAAAACATTTGGATAAGATTTTATATGAGATCTCACATATACCTGAATAAAGTCCACTGAACTTATAACCTTAATAAACTCACCTTTGACACCATGACCACAACAAAATTTTTCTCATCAATTTTGTAGTCCTTAATTTGCGTGTCATCTTGAAGAATTTTTCCAGCATATATCAGCTTCTGTCCAGACACGGGAAAATTGTCTTTTCCTCTTTCTAATTCTATCTTCTCTTTTAAGGCCTTCACCTATTTTCAAAAAAGACAAAAACAGACTGCATAAGCCATGGAATGCAAGCACTCATACTTTATTTTTGTAATCTTCTGATCCAAAGCACAAGCATGTGTGAAATTTGAGCCCTTCCCATGCCACATCTGGCCAAACTGTCAGCAGGACCACCGACTATGAAATATAATCAATCAAAATATGTGATATCGGGGGATCTGGCAGATGCAGGGGGGGTGAAACGTCGTGGAAAAGTGTCTCCCCAAGTTGTTGGCGATGGCCTGTCAGGACGCATACTTGGGTTGTGACCATGCTAACAAATTTAGCTCAGTGACTTCGTTATGTTACGAGACCGGAAAGGCCAACAACAATTAGCAACGTCATTAGCCTTAGCAATCACGTTGTAAACACGCACTTTGTCCAATCACGTCATCATATTTCGCATTAAAAAATATAAAAGTGGGACCGTAAATAAACGACGGTTTTTGGATAGCACGCGTTTAAAACACCAGCCTTCACCTTGGCCAGACATTTGGACTGGCTTTTTAGCTAGCTACTTAGCTCCAGCTAACTAGCGTCGTTGCCACCCCGTAACAACATGCGGGATACCAAGACCCAAACTCGCCGCCGATATTTTTCAATCGCCACTTTTCACACGTGACAATAACGTGGAAAAAGACACGGGTGGGGGGTTGCTTAACACGCGATCCAATACTCGTTTCGCCCGCGGGTGGTGGAGCTAAAGTTAGCTGCGAGGCTACTCACCGTTAGTTCGGGATCTATCTCAATTTGAATGGTCTGCTGTTGCAGTGTTTTGAGTGTGATTTGCATGGCGGCGGTTGGCGGTTATTCTTCCAACGACTAAGTATCGGCTCGACGAGCGCTTTAGTGTGGTTTTACACTTGACGTTTGTGGTGGGATCACGGATAGCCGTAAAATGTGTGTCTCCATGAGCACTCAGCAAATCGCCATCTTTGGTGACTAGTCAGTGGGGGGTTAGCGGCACAACCCGCTTCCCAGTGCGAGATCTCGTTCTGAGCTACGGGATTTGGGCGGTACCGCTCATTTCTCCCTTTTTAGATTTCAGAGGAGTACGAATATTTTCAAACACTATAAATCGCAGATATGACAAAAAAATACTCGTTGCATTCGAGTACAATGTAAAACACTGTGGGGAATTGATTTGACGTTTCAGGAAAAGTCGTTGACTTGATTACCGGTAAAACGATGAACACACAGACAGCAGATAAAATGGAGGATATATGGGCAACAATAACCCACGCAGTCGTGAAATCGCTCAGTTTCCGGTCACTTTTATCCACGTTATGGTGCATTCGCGTGATCACGTGACATTGCAGCGACCAATCAACACTGTATTGTCCCTGATCCATTGCTGAAAATGATGCTTTGATCCTCTCCTCTTTCATCTAGAACTGCTTCATGTCACAACGTGGCTACAGCAAGTGTTGAAGAATGAATGACTGGCTCTGTCTTCGTGTTGTCATATTATTTGTTTTGTTTTACTTCAAGATGGAGTTTCTGTGTTTTGTATTTTGTTTTTCTACTTCTTTCATTCATTTCCTCTTCCTTTCATAACTTTGCTACTGTGTTACTTCCGGGTAGAGTGAACGCTGCCGCGAATGGCTGCGGCTACTCACCCGCACAAAAAAAAAAATACGTTCTTATCCCCTGACTGTAAATTGTCCTTGAGAGTTTTGAAAAGCGCTTGGAAATAAAATGTATTATTATTATTATTATTATTATTATTATTATTATTATTATTATTATTATTATTATTATTATTATTATTATTATTGTCAATAAAAAAATACTTGAAAATTACAGCACTCCGCGTTACATGTTGATGCGGTTCCGTATATGTCCACCAGATGTCAATGTTGGACAACTTTCAGATAGCCTGCTGCTGATTCGTCAAATTTGGGAGGTCTGCAAGCAAATGAGAGTGAAAGATCCATCGATTATCTCATTCGATTGATCCTCGCGAGGGTTGTGGGCGTGCAGGAACTGTTTGCCAACCAATCAGAGGAGAACCTTTTCCCACTGGCGATATTTAAAGACGTACGCGTTGCATACCTATTTCTGTGTGAGATTGTGTGTGACGTTTGATTTTAACTCGTAATACATGTCTGTTGATGTTCTTTATAAATCTGCCCAGTTACAATCATCTGGCTTTTTTCCATCGATCAAGATGTGTTCCGGTAGTCAAAACGAGATGTTTAATAACGGATTCTTTTCTTACAGTGTATTTTAGGTGTTCAAATTACCTGACGTGTTTCGGCGTATACTTCCGTATTCGTCAGAGAGTAGACATCAAGTAGACAGGATGAACTTAATACAACTATTACGAGATGTTTAATAAAACAACGGATAAAAAGAGCAGACAAGAAAATGTGTCCAAAAAAATATAACAGACGATGAAAAAGACGATTTGGATTGAAATAGGACAAAAGAAGAAAACATTGACCGAAAGGGAAGTAGAAGACAAAGAGATTCAACACGGCGCCCTAAATGTGTGTTCATCTGGGTTAATTCCAAAGGACAGAACTATTAAAGATTAACACAGAAACATCATATTTTATTGAGGCGTGTTGCATTCACGGGCATATGGCTCCAAACAGAACTACTTAAAATGGTTGTGCGCATGTGTGTGCGTCCAGAGTCGGCGGGATTGCTTTTGTTCTCCTCACATCGACTTCCTTATCAGAAAAACAAGCATGGGTTGTGGGCACTGCTTTTCACTTGAAAACAGCCATGTTGCAGCTAATTCCAAACCATATAAGTCTTATTTACCATCTTCTACACACCAAACAAATGTTCTGAGCTGAGTGTTGCTGTTACAGTAGGGCAAAATAAATACAGGTAACATCCAACTTACGACCGAGTTCCGTTATGACCAAATGGTCGTAAGTCAAAATGGCCGTGAGTCGAAATCCATTCAAAATGTTGAATAGAGACTCGGAGGCTAAATGACTCGCTAACCTCCCCCGGTGCCATCACGCGGTCGATTGCTGTACGAGAGTGAGATGCTAGCTGGCTGGCCAAAATTGTCTTACGCGTTGCCGGCCTGCTAGCACGTTGCTGTGCCAGACGTAGAATTAAAATTTTTAAAATAAGGTCTGAAGTTGTGGTCGTAAGTACGGGTAGTCGTAAGTCAAGCTGGTCGTAAGTCGGATGTTACCTGTATAAAAATCTAATTAACATCAATCTGCGATTCCGATATTTTTAGAGAAGCAGAGAAGGCTTTGCAGGCCTTACCGGTCCTCCACTGATATTGGGAGTCATTGCATCTTTTGGTTGCCACGTCAACGAGGAACACGCCACTCCCGTGGTGACGGCTCAGAGGCCACGCTGGGTAAACACGGATTCCCCCTGAGAGGACGGCAGAAGGTAATGACACCGCAGAGACTGAAAATGCAGAAATGACAAAAACGCACACCCGCACATTTTTCTATTATTATAGTATATAGTATTATTATTAATTATTATTATTATGAGTATTATTATTATTGTTATTATTATGTGTCCTCTGTAACCCCTTCCTGCTCATCTGGCCCACAGAATTCTCCCTTTTTTCTGCCAGAAATGGGCCACCCACACCATAACGTGCTCATCGAGGCACACGAGCCCAAAAGAAAAAGCGCTAATGAGTTCAGCTAACACGTCCCGGCTTGTTCTACTTGCGCGTTTAGCCCAGCGCGGTTGAGCTAGCTAACGAGCGCGTCAAGCTCTTATTCTGTCCTCACGTACAGGAAATGAAATTTGTCCCGCAGGTGACCCAAATCTCCTGACGCGGCGAGTTCAGGGAGGAGGCCAAGGCTGCAGGAACGGGAAGTACACGTGCGGGTACTTTTGGAAACCATATCTCGCGCTTTTACAAGCCAGAGTTGGGCATTAAATCAAGGATTTATGACGGGAGTCGTTGATGTCCTTATAAGGGAAAGCAGCCACGCTACGGAGCACCTGGAAAGTAGAGGTCGCAAGCTAAGTCTCAAACGCTTTGAATTCGCTCTCCATATACAGCAACGACCTTCCACTTTGTCTGTCGTCCTTCCGCCGCCATGTTAGGCTGTCCAAACTAGCGTACTTTTGAAAATTAGTACTGTACAATATGCTAATCCAGTGGCAGGCCGTGGATTTCATCGCCAGGCCTTCAGTAGTGCGGCGTCTGAATCACTCCATGGCTGTGAGTGTGGTGTGATTTACTACACGTCCACTGGAGGAGGGAAATAACACACAAAAAAATAAGAAATACTGTCATTATACTGTTCGGATTTTTACTATGAACGTGTAGATTCATGATAACCTCATAAAATGGCAATATTATTCGCTATTTTTGTTAGCTTCGGAGCTATCCAACCTTTCTTAATGATGTCCAACTTTTCTCGTGGCTTGACAAAACCGCTATTAAGGCTGACACGTTATTTAGCTAGCTATCTATTAGGAATCTGGCGATCTATCCGGCTAGCTAGATATTTATCTCTTAGCTATTTATTGGCTAGCTATCTGGCTGTCTATCTTTTAGCTATCTATTGGCTACCTATTAGCTAGCTAGCTTTGTGTCTATTGGAGGTACTTCCGGGTTGAGTGAACGCTGGCGTGTGTGGCTGCTGCCAATGTCACTTTACAGTCACAGGATAAGTATTTCCGCGGGTGAGCAGCGGCAGCCACACGCGCCAGCGTTCACTCAACCCGGAAGTAACTCAGAGAAATAACTAGCTAGCTAATATATCATTAGCTAGCTATATAGCTAATAGTTAGCTAGCTCGCTATCTATATAGCTAATTGTTAGCTAGCCAGATAGCACATCTGGAAGTAGCACAACAGTCATGATAGGAATCTTAAAGACCATTTGGAATTATTTAAGAATTCATGGACAAAATTTAATTCACATTAATCTGTGATTCAGATATTTTTTAGGCCAGCAGAGAAGACCTTGCAGGCCCAGATGGGCAACCACTGTGCTAATCTTAATCTTAATCCAGCAAGAAATGGTCAGACATTTGTGCGTAGAGTAAACACACAAACACTCCGGGTGCGAGAGTGTAATCCGAGCATAAAAGTGGATTTCGGGGTGAGGGGGGAGGGGGGGGCATTAACCAGCGCATTAGATCCCAATTTAAATCAGATGGCGAGGAAACAACAAGTAGAACGTTTTCAGGAGGAACGGGATAAAGGGGGTGTGGATTTAGCGACATGGGGTGGTGAGGAAGTGGATGGGGGGTCTGGGATTGAGAGCATTTGTTGGCGTCGAGCCGCAGAGACGCCGGAGGATTGATGGGAGCTGACCCATAAAAAAAAAGCTAAGCAAGCTCACTCGACCGAGCAAACTCTTTGACATCGTGAATACGTTTCAACCTGCGTGTTAGCATTTCGCCAGACTCAACATCACAGGTGTCCAAGTCAAGGCACGGGGGCCAAATCTGGCCCGCCAAATCATTTTATTTGGCCCGTGAAAGCAAATCAAACTTGTGAAATTCCATGCTCATCAATCGAGCTGGCTAGCGAGCTAGCTCTCTTTATATTCAGATAGCTGGCTAATCCCTTACAACACAGTCATTATTTTGGACTTTTTTTCTCTCTACTGGAGCGCCTTATAATGTGGTGTGCAGTATATTTCGAAAACTTCTATATATTTATATGCTACGCAGTATTTGGAAAACTAGTTTTTGGTCATTGAAGGTGCGCCTTATACTCCTGTACGCCTTATATATGGAACATTTTTGTTAATACACATTCATTGGGGGTGCGCCTTATACAGTACTCCGGTGAGCCTTATACACCGGAAATTTCATTAGTGTAATCATCCCTTTTGTTGTTGTATCCTTGTTTTTTTCTTCCACTGGTTATTATTGAGTCATTTGGGAGCTGTATCCATGTTTCTTTTTTTATCGTTTTAATAATCCTCGATATCCAATTCCAATAAAACGTGGCTACTGTATTTCACCGGGAAACTAAAACACACCGACAACAAAGCTCTCTCAAAATCTTCTACTTTATTCAAACTGCAAAAAAATGCAATAAAAAAAGGGATGTTGAATTTATTGCTTGTCATTCTTACATTTGGGATTACTGCAGGGGTGTCACACTCCGGTCCTCGAGGGATGGAGTCTTACATGTTTTCCAAGTCTCCCTGTTGCAACACACCTGTTGCAACACAGCCTCAGGTGGGTTGCAACAGGGAGACTTGGAAAACATGTAGGACTCCATCCCTCGAGGACCGGAGTTTGACACCCTTGGCTTAAAGTGATGCATAATCGGAAATCCTAAAGAAAAAGTGGCTAGCTAGTTGGACACACAAAAAAAAAACTACTATAAGTAACAGACACGCATACACACAGATTTTGTGAATATATGAAAAGAAAGGAAAAAAATATACAAGTTACAGTAGTTATTAGGAAGACTGGGGCAGTTTAAGTGCATCTCAAGCAAACAAACAGCAGTGCACATTTGTTCCATCCGCTTGCCGGATAACAAACCAAATGTAAGATTGGATCACATTCTTCGATTAGGAAGAAACATTTTGAGCTAAACAACTTTATTCTGGACACAAAAATTAACTCATTCACTGCCATTTACAAATTTATTTGGGAATTAATAATATGACGTAGAACGCCATTTCACAATTAGTATGCGTTTTGTTTTTTTCTTATTTGGGTGCAGATAAAGTGCTGGCTTTTTTTCTTTTCCACAAGGGGGCAGCATTCCCCTCTTTTCCATGCTAGCGCTTTGTCGCAGCTTCAGCTGTTGTTAAAAGTGCGATATAAACAAATATGTATGTATTGCATTGTCTTTTGGACAGCCACCCTCATTTCAAGATCATATAACTCCAGACCCATATCATTTAGGAATTAACTCAGACCTCCGCCAATGTCTTTCCCTTCCACGAGGTGGCAGCATTTGTTGCAGCTTCAACTGTTGTTAAATCACTGTATAAACCAATACGTATGTACATATTGTATTTTGTATATCTGCCCCCATTTCAAGCTCAGATAACTCCAGATCCATAGAACTTAGGAATTAACCATTTTTTTCTGCTAAAAGAACACAGTCTAAGGTTTCTCACGCTGCATGGAATGTTTATGTAGTCCATAAACTCAATATTTTCTGGGTCCTACAATTCGAGCGATAATGACAAAAACCCTGGCCTCTATTTTAGTCACACAATTGAGTAAATATTGGTAGTATTTTTATGATAACAAGCTCTACAAAAAAAAACAATTTTTACAAGACGGTGAGTGTTTACTAAGTTGACCAAAAATACGAACCAATGAGCACATGGTGGATGACTTTCAATTAAATATTTGCACCGAGTTGCTTGCGCAAAAGTCACCTAATTACAGAACAACCTTCAGGGAATCGCGTCCCCCAGAAAGAGTCGTTATAATGAGAGAGTCATTACAATGCAGTGAGACCTTGGCTTACGAACTTCCCAGACAGAGTGTGTAAGGCGAAAAGTGTGTATCTCAAAAAAACATTTCCCATAGGAAACCATTAAAATGAGAATAATCCGTTCCCAGGTCTCCATAAAATATAATTTTCAACTAAATCAGCCTTAAAACTACACACAGCATAGCTTATCTATGTATAATAAATGTGCTATTGTATTGTAATGAAAGAAATACACTGAAAATGTACTGAGATGACGTGGGGGGGCGGGGCAGTGGGGGTTTCGTATCGTCCTTCTACGTTTTGGGGTTTGTTTGTTTCTTCGTGGGTTTTTTAATGCATATTTTTTGCAAATTGTCTGGCAGTGAATGAGTTAATAGGCGATAAGGAGGTGGAAACGACAAACATTTAAAAGATAAGTGCTAGTATCATCACAGGAAAACATTTCCCTACATAAATAAATAAATAGATAAATAAATAAATACAATTGAAAGAGTGAAGAAGAAAAAAAGACATGTATCGATTAATAAGTTAAAGGGGCTTGGCTGTCACGTGAGCGTTTGTGTACCGACTGAGTGTTGACGTCATCCGCGGGGAAGGCGAACACCCCACCCCCCGGAGACACCCCGAGCAACGATAAACACGCACCCTGTGACCTAATGACATCAAAACATGCATTCAAATGTGAAACAGGAAAAGGAAAAGGCATGCTTTGCTTTCAACATTGTGTGATGTCAGCGCCGTTGTGGGGGTGAGAAGCCGTCGAGTCGTAAAACGTCTCCGATTTTGGCGTTATGGTAAACACGGGTTATTCCTGCGCTGGGAAAAAAGCTTTGGTTGTTTTTGGTCACCATTCCAGGCAGTGCATTTACTCCCCCTGGGATGTTTGCTGTATTTTGGGGTACTGAAATATGTCATTTCCGGGGGGAAAAAAAAACACAATATCGTGCACGGCAGTTTCAATAATGAGACTCAAAGAATGGCTTCTAGATGAAAAATGTAGCGGATTGTTTTGTATTCTTCTTCAAGATGACGTGGCGTCCATATTGGAAAACATTTTCATTGCCGATTCTTCTCTAAGTATAAGGTGACCCCAAAAAAATGCGTACCCATGAAAATGTCAATTGTGGCTTTGATTAAAAAGCGATTGATTTCAAATTACAACCACAGATTATTCAGTTTTTGGATGAAAATGCACCAGAATTTCAGCTATTTCTGACAATCTTTCGTCAATTTATGAAAGAGGAGTGTCTCAAAGTGATTGACAACTTTGTCAAACGAGCACAGGTTCGCTTGCAACAAAATGGTCGACATCTTGGGAAAGCCATAAAATGACAAAAAACTTTGGCGCTTTGAAAAATCAAATACGTAAGAAGTCGTTAAGCACCACAACTCAACCCGTTCCAGCACCAAGTTTGTTGTTTTGGATGGAAATGTGATGTTATATATCTTCATGAAATTATTACATGTGAAAATTATGCGGATTTAGGGGATTGCAATAATAATCCAGCCGATATAATCGTCAGCATGGATGCAAATGACCATTTGCAACCTTTAAGGCATCACGTCAGCCACCAAATTCCAGACTCTGTTTACATTTGAGTACAAAAAAAATTGTAACAAGTGTTAATTGTAAAATCGGAACGTCACGGTGTGCCTCGCGGTTGCACAAGTGTTTTATCGTCTATGGAGACATCAAGTACGAGTATAGCATAACGATAACGGGTGGCAGTCAGGAAAACGTGTTCGTGTGTGCGTGCGATCGGGGATGTTATACATTCGCGGTGAGAGGTCGTGAGGCAGAGTCCTGGGGGTCAAAGGTCACAGAGGGGTGGAATCTGCGGGTCTGCGATGCGAGGGAATGTGAAGGCTACAGAAGGATGCACTTTCCTTTCTCCACCCACGGGTTGTTCTTCATCAACTCGGGGTTCAGGAAAGGATCCTCCGGGACGCCATCTTCTATCCACTTCACCAAGCTATAAAAGAGGGGTAGAAAAAAAAACGTTTACATTCCACGGCTACTTTATTAGCGCAGTCCATCTTGAACGGACTTGCCGTCCTTTCCATTTATGGTCATAAAGTTGTTGTTTTTTTCAGTCAGTCAAAAGGAACTCACTCTGTCACCGTTTTGGAGGACTTCTCTCGTTTGAAAGCCAACTGGTACTTGAGGCTCTCCACCTCTTTCTTCATCTGGGGTAGGTCCATCTCGTCCATGATGGCGGCCGGATTTCGGGACTCGTCTCTCTGTACGCGGTCAACACAACAGTGGCAAGATGTTGTCTACCTTAAGGAGGAAGAAAACAAAAATTAAAAAAAAGGAGGCCGGCAAATTTATTGAGCACAAACAATATCAGACCAACACACTTAAAGGACAAGCGACGCCTCCGGACAAGTTGTGTCCATAATTTGTAAAATGGCTTCAAATGACTTCTACTGAGCGTATTTCACAAAGATTCCACCGCATATAGCTATACTTTACGTTTTAAGACTCACGCTGAATATTCAGGAAGTCTTGTTTTTCAGTTGGTGACAAGTCCGTACGTGACGTCACTGAAGGAACGCCCCTGACCGAAAAAAGGACACATTGTAGCAGTCCTTCCATCACGTCAATGCATTTTGCTGTACTTTGTTTGGACTGAAAACTTTGTGTAGCACCAAAAAGAGGCAGAAGAGGGCGACAAACCTCCGTGTAAGGAATTAATCAGCCTGTGGAAATGGGCTGATTAATTCCTTACACGGAGCTTTGTCGCCATTTTCTGCCTCTTTTTGGTGCTACATTTCCCGCCCCCAGATACCTCAAAATGGCACGGAATAAATTCTTTAATGTATGCTTTCCTCTTCAGAACTATTTGAATCATATTCATAACTTGAGTAACAAGAAAGATTATTCTCCGAATCTGGAGCCATTGTTTTGATTCTCCAGCAAGGCAAGACGTCTTGGGGTGACGCCACGAACAAGGGGGCGGGACCTTCTGAAACTCGCAATATCCGGGGTCATTTTGTAGTAGTTTTGGGACACTTTGAGTCATTTTTATTGGTATTTTGCATTTCACCAAAAATATCATACTGTGTGTTTGGGGTATTTTAGATGCTATCAAACGTTTTTCTGATGTCAGTTAGGAAACAAAAAAGTGATGTTGGTTGTCCTTTAAACTGTAATGTATTATTATTACGCTGGATCACGTCGGGGTCACCAGTGTAGCAGTTGAGGAAGGAGCACACGCGACTGAATGTAGACACGCGTTTATTCCAACGGCTAACAAGTGGGTCTAACTCAAACATGGAAAAACGCAGTGAAATATTCGGATCATAAACACGCCCCCTGCTGTACACCTGCTGGGCAAGATGCCTGGTCCTAGTGCCCGCCACAACAGTATATATTTTTTAAAACGTGATAACCAGCGAACTTCTCAGTGTTATGGTACTCGGTACTCGTGTTTTGTAGCTTTGGTCTGACACCCAAGCACATTTACGGTCAGCCATGGATCCATATTTTCCTATTTTAGCTAGCGGCGTGACCCAAAAACAAACCGACACCTCCCCGCTTCAGATTGATCACTATCCGAACATGCTAACATGCTAGCAATAGAAGACTCGATTGTGAATTGTCTTGCCGCACACTGCGTATTTTGCGACAAAAATAGCTCAAGTGGCCGTTGGACTCAAAGTTCCCATGGCAGTATTGTCACTTAGCACTTTAGCGGGCGTTGATGGTGGCACTTTTGTGCCGCCTGCCGTCCTTCACGGTTGCCTACTCATGGAAAGGCTGCTGGTCTATTTTTAGTCCTTGCAAAGGGTCAAATCAGGAATCCACCCAGCCTTTTTTTGATTTGCTTTATTTTATTGTTGCGACTTGAAAAATCACAGGAAGTAGCACGTCCCCGATAAGTCCAGCGCCGTTTTGATACGGACAAAAAAAAAAACGCGGGATTTTATTGGCTGATTAATGTTCTTGCTGAGCCAACGTCGCTACATTCATTTTGTGACGTCAAAGCCATTTAAATTGGTCTCCTTGAATGTCACTGACAAAATGTGCGACGTTTTAACTCATTGATTGCCAGACATGTGCCCACAAAAATGCGTCCACTCCAGTGCCAGGGTTTTTGTCATTGTCAAAAAAAATCCCAGAGGTCTGACCAGTGCTTTTTCTGCACCCAAACAAGAAAAAAAAGCACATTCGGGAATAGCGCTCTGTCATATTTTCAATTCCCAAATCTATTTGTGAGTGGCAGTGAATGAGTTAAGTGCAGCGCTAATGCAGATGAGCAAACCAAGGCCTACATGTCTCGCGCTTTGTCAATATTTCCTCAGGGGGGGGGGGGGGGGGACGGGGGGGGGGGGGGGTGTAGGATGGTAATTTTATTGAGGTTATGTAGGTCGCATAGCGATTTAGGCTAAAAGCATCCAGAGATTAACCTCTCACCCCCCTTCCATGTCACACTATTAAACTATACACGTGCACGTGCGTAGCCATCTTGGAGTTCACGTGCCAATCTGCAATGACTCTCATGGACAAAAATAAGAGGGGGGGGGGGCTTAAAGGACAACCGACACCTCCGGACAAGTTGTGTCCATAATTTGTAAAATGACTTCTACTGAGCGCATTTGACAAAGATTCCAGCGTATAGAGCTAGATTTGACCTTTTTAGACTGGCGCTGAATATTCAGGAAGTCGTTTATAAGTTGGTGACGATTCCTGACGTGATGTCACATCAGGAACGCCCCTGACTGAGAAAGCGACACACAATGCATTTTGGGTACTTTTTTCCTCTAAAAACACTGTGTTGATGGCGAAATTAGAAGGAAAACACGATGGTGAATCGTTGTGTGTTGCACCAAGACTACTATTTGATACTAGTTGACACAAATTCCCAGCAGCCGAATCAGCCCATTTCCAACGGAGCTTGGGCGCCATCTTGTGAATTTTTCTGGGACGCTACATTGGAGTCCTGATGGCTCAAATTGATACGGAAGGACTTCTTTCATCGATGGCAAACATTTATGCTTTCCTCTTCAGAACTATTTGAATCATATTCATAACTGGATGAGTAACAAGAAAGCATCTTCTCCCAATCTGAAATCTCTGAAGCCATTGTTTTGATTCTGGAGCAAGGCAAAGACGTCCTGGCGTGACGTCACGAACAAGGGGGCGTGACCTTCTGAAACTCGCCATCTCTGAGGTCATTTTGAAGTCGTTTTGGGACACTTGATGTCATTTTTATTGCTGTTTTTGCATTTGACTAAAAAATATCAGCCTGCATGTTTTGGGCTATTTTAGATGCTATCAAACGTTTTTCTGATGTCGGTTAGGAAACAAAAAAATGGTGTCGGTTGTCCTTTAAGTGCTCCAAGCATGCAACGGGGACGGACGGAAAAATAAAAAACGTGAAAACGAGGCAGAGGAGATTGCCGAAAAGGGAAAAGAAAGTGAGCCAAAAGCCTCGCTAGTGACTGCATTGTAAATAGAGACTAAAAATAGAAAAGAAACGAGGCAACGCGGCAACGCGGCAAAGCGGCAACGCGGCAACGCGCCTCCTCACACCGGCGGAAAGTGAGAAGATCGACAATAAAAAAAAAAAAAAGCTCCTCAAAGGGATGCCAACACCCGCCGC
The DNA here is from genome assembly GCF_051943395.1 of Hippocampus bargibanti. Classification (NCBI taxonomy): domain Eukaryota; kingdom Metazoa; phylum Chordata; class Actinopteri; order Syngnathiformes; family Syngnathidae; genus Hippocampus; species Hippocampus bargibanti. The sequence goes on along the minus strand of NC_142750.1, from coordinate 811,399 downwards.
TGCCGGGACACAACTTGACGCCATCGCCACGGCAACTGTGCTAGTCGATCGGGAGGGCCGATCAATAAGCCGGATGGAATAGGAGCTAATCAGTGTTACCCTTCTGCCACGTTGATTCAAATAAAAAACAAGAAAATATACAGTTGGTTCCATATTTCCATCGATTAAAGGAAGCCAAATTAACTCCACTCCAGTGCCAGGGTTTTTGTCATCGTCACTCCAATTGCATGACCCACAAAATATTGAGTTTTAGGACTAAATCAACATTCAATGCAGCGTAAGAAATCTTAAACTCTCTTCTTTCATTAGAAAAAAAGAGAATTCTTAAAAAAAAGAGTTAATTCCTAAGTGATATTGGTCTGGAGTTATCCGTGCTTGAAATGGGGGCAGCTGTCCAAAATACAACACAATACAATATGTATTGATTTATGGGATATAGCGCTTTAACAACGGTTGAAGGTATAACAAAGCACTAACATGGAAAAAAAGGCTAATGCTGCCCCCTTGTGGAATGGAAAAAAATATTACCAGAGGTCTGACCAGTGCTTTTTTGGCACTAGCTGAAAGAAAAACCAAAACCCCCCAAAAATTGATAAGGACAGAAAATGGTGGGCAGGGTGGGGGGAGTCCAGTGATACCTTGGCTTACGAACTTAATTGGTTCCCAGACAGAGTGTGTAAGGCAAAAAGTGTGTATCCCAAAAATTAATTTTCCATAGGAAACCATTAAAATGAGAATAATCCGTTCCCAGGTCCCCATAAAACATCATTTTGTAATTTTCTAAGCCTTAAAACTACACAAAATATACCTTATTCTATGTATAATAAATGTGCTATTGTATTATAATTAAAGAAATAAATTAATCAAGTGGTTTCATTGACCTTTGTGATGGTCTACCAGCAAATTTTAGTTCTCTGACGAAGCCTCTCGGATGAGAAGCCAAACATCTGGCGCCTTCAAATTATTTTGTCTCCGGACAAAATAGCGCAAATTTGAAGCTCCAACATGGTGGTCATTCCTTGTCTAAAATACCCCCAAGGACAAAGCAAACGATCATTGCGATCAATTCCCCACGATAACCCCGCAGGAGGAGGGGGTCAAAGTGCACAATCAGACGCTTGGTTGTTACCTCAGTGACGTGACGTGATGCGACGCGCCGCCAGAGGCTGTTGCTCTTCTCAACTGGAGAGGATGCAAATGTCGCGGCGTACCTCCTGCTGTGAAATCGGGTCCAGCGGTGTTTCAAATCAGATATCGATCCCCAAAAGGAGAAAACTGCAGTCGCCGGCAGAAACGGACGATCGCCAGCCGCGTGAGGAAGGCCAGAGTCGAGGAGAAGGAGGAGAAGAGTCGCTGGGAGGAGGACGAACGAACGAACGAACGAACGAACGAGGAGGACAATTCTTTTGATTATGAAGGTTTAGGCTGGAGCGGCACGAGACTAAATGGGAAGGACAGGAAGTGGGACACTTTGCCGGCTGGCGTGCGGAGAACGCTCCAATCTGACAAATGCACTGTGCGGCTGCGGGGGGGAACCTTGTCACAGAGACAGAGAGAGACGGAGAGAGAGAGAGACAGAGAGAGAGAGAGACGGAGAGAGAGCTAAAGAGACACTCACTGGAGACAATTTGAGAGGCCATTTATCAATGTGTGTGTGTCTGTGTGTGCCTTGCACTCGTGTTGTGTCCTAATATGGCCTCCCAAAGCATCCACTATGAGATTTTTAACCTTCTCCAATCTGAGGACATTTGACATCTACACCAGATAAAAAAAAAAAAAAATCGAGACAAACACAGAGATTGGTCGTCAACGAATGATGGTCATCAAGTCATTCGTTGCGGCAGAAGGCGAGAAATCATGTCGTTCCCGTTTGAAAAAGTAGAGTTGAAAATTGCAAGGGGACATCTTGTCACGGCCGTTTCTCCTCTGGCGACGCCAAAACCCGAGAGATGGACGAGCAAATGTCTTGTCAAGACAAAACACCAAAACAATTTACAATGATACGATACCTCAGCTTACAAAACACTTTAGATTACAAACTTTTCGCCTTACAAACATTAAATTCACGAGAATATAATCTTGGACTAGTTTCCCACACCCCATTTCTTTCAGTGCAGACATGGTTTGTTATCAAGTGTAGTACTTTTACACAAACGAAGTGTGTGTTTGTGTGACTTAGCGTCCCAGTAGCAGTATGCTAAATCGACCATCGCTACGTGTGGCTAAGGGTGTTTCTGTGTTTTCTAAGCAACGTTCTCACTCTACAGAAGAGGTTGAAAACTTCTGTTGATTTGGATGAACGAAAAGCAACTAGCAGTGGACATTGTGAGTGAGGGTATTATCACAGAGAAAGCACTGCAACTTCACTCGGATAGCATCAAGAGGCAAGGACATCAACGACCATCACAAAGGTCAATAAAATGACTTGATTATACAGTATAGTTTTTTTATTTAATCAGTTTATTTCTTTATAATACAATAGCACATTTATTGTACATAAAATAAGGTATATTTTGTGTAGTTTTAAGGCTTATTTAGCAGAAGTTATGTTTTATGCTGATCTGGGAACGGATTATTATCATTTTAATGGTTTCTTATGGGAAAGAAATGTTTGGCAGACTAACTTTTGGCCTTACACACACTTTTCTCTCATGGTCACTTTACAGTCACAGGATAAGCTTTTGTCTGGGTGAGCAGCAGCAGCCACACGCGCCAACGTTCACTGAACCCGGAAGTAACTCAAATAGATAGAAACCTTGCTAGCTAAGTTAAGGTTCGTTTTGGTCCGAATCCGAAAAGCACCGTTTGATATTTTCTCCGCCTACCCAAGCCTTATTGCCACCACCCATGTGGACTGCAGATTGAGGCCCACCACCGGCAAATTTTAGTTAGCTGACGAAGCCTCTTGGATGAGAAGCGAATCATCCGACACCTTCAAAGAAGTCCAGATGACGGCCGAAGAAACCTTTTCATTGACTAAACCTTCACGCGTATATGAGATAATGCTGCAAAAGTGATGACTCTGAGGCAGATGCGCTAGCCGCCATCTTGCGGCACTTTAATACAATTCTTTCTCCGCCGCCATATCATGTGACCATCACACGGATCGGATTGGAACATGTTGAACATTTTGGGAAACTTAGCTTAGCATATTGTCAGTTTGTCAAATATAGACAAATATAAATAATATAATATCAATAAATATCGACAAAAAGAGCAAAAGTGTTTGTGTGTCGGACCTGATTGAGTTTCTCTGAGTATGTGCAGAAGGATCTTGTCAGTAGTGCCCCACACAAAGAAGATAAAACGCCTAATGGCTTCAGCTTCCTCTAATGGAACGCTCAGTGTGCAAGCGTGTATGTGTGTATACGTATGTGCACGAGAGCTAGCATGATTGCGTGCACGCGGATGGCTCAACAAAGCTGCTGCATTCAATGCATCTCTTATTCATGGATGCATTACAGCATCCAGCCCCCTCTCTGCTCTGCTTTTCTATTTACGGCTACTTGGCTCCGTCTCGACGTGCAGAAATCCACTCACACACACACACACACACACACACACACACACACACACACACACACACACACACACACACACACACACACACACACACACACACACACACACACACACACACACACACACACACACATATATATACACACACACACACACACACACACACACACACACACACACACACACACACACTGATTCCTGTTTCAATGGTTTAGTCAGGACCGGATAACTCCAGATAAGGCATGAGGACCACCGTAGCTGATCAGTTTAGAGAAGAACTAGTGTTCCATTTGAACACTAAATGCCTGTCGGCCCATTTCCCACTTCAACTTCTTTAAAAACAAAGAAATAAAAAGTGGACTTGAAACTGAAATAACAACAGGAGTGAGGTTTCTGAATGGGTACATTCAAAGTCCTCACCTCTGTGGTAAGTTTTGTTACATTATTGTTTTACTTCTTGTGGTATGAACTTTTTCCTCTTATTAACCACACATACACACACACACACACACACACACACACACACACACACAAACACACACAGTGAGTAATAAAGTGTGTGTATTCAAGTGAAATGAAAATACACACCAAAAAAAATCATTTTTGGGTCATTTTTTTCAACATGAGGACGTTTCTGAAACTTTAACAGATGCATATATAGAGTGCAAATTAAACCTCACCCCACCATGGCGATTTAGTGAAGGGGTTTGCAGTCTTCCCCCCCTTTCAAACCATCTATTTTCTTTCGCTAAGATTCAAACCTCATTGTCGTCAAATGAGTGGTTGCTAGCTTTTAGGTGTATGTACTGCAGATTGAGGCTCACCACCAGCAAATTTTAGTTCGCTGACGAAGCCTCTTGGATGAGAAGCGAAACGTCCGACACCTTCAAAGAAATACAGATGACGGCCGAGAGCTTACATAGACGTGTTACATTATCTAGACAACACATATTTGCGTTACATTTTATGTGAATATTCGATAATATTTTATATATATTTTTTTGCACGTACGATGGACATTTGAAGCCGGTTTTGAAAAAAAAAGTACAAGGATGTTTCAAACCACTGCTTCCATAATTGGAAGATAGTAAAACAGCGCTCTCTAGTGGACTATTTACACTGCACATCTCGTTGTTGACCAAATGCAGTTTTGTTTAATTGTTCTAAATGTATAGAATTATGTAATTATAAAGACGTTACTTGGGCTTGCGAGCTCTCGTTTGTTCATTTTATTTATTTATATATTTGTTCATTTTATTTTTATTTTGGTTCTGGTCCTTTGCGCATCATGGTTCGATTCTTGCCAGGATCAACGAAAACGCCTGGTCGGAATGTTTGCCGACTGTAAAGTCACTTTATTTATTATTATTATTATTATTATTATTATTATTTGCGCTGAGCTGACAGCTCCGAATCGAATGACGTTTACGCGAAGTCGGTTATGGGTAATGTAGTTTATCCACCGAAAAGCGTTAACAATTCAACAAACGAGAGCGCGCGTTACACTACATTTCCCAGTGTGCTTTGCGGCGTCGGTAGACGAGCTTGCTTGTCAAGCGTGAGCTCGACGCCAGGGAGGGGGCGGTGGAAAAAAAAAAAAGCAATTTAGGAATTCGTCTCCAAACTTGGAGCGTCGCTGTTGCTGAAACAATGGTATGTGCGTTTATTCAACCGACATTCAAAAGAAAAACACGATCCCGCTAGTTATGGGAAAACAGCATCTGTCTGTTTTCAGCGTGCGAAGCTAATAAAGAGATTGATCTATGGTTGTGATTGCTAGTCGAAGAAAATAGCTAACTTGCGCTAGCCAACAAGCGCGCTCCGCTAGCGTTAGCTATTTCGTCATTGCAGTGGGAAAAAAACATTAGCTTTCCAAAATGACAGCTGATAAAACCTTGCTGTTTGTGTTACAAAGATCCATCCCTTTTCACATGCGGAAACGTGTGTTAAAAAAAATCACTGACATTTGCTCAAGTGTCAGAATCCAACTTTGCATCCGCCCCCCTTTTTTTGGCTGACTTTGCCCTCTTTTGACGGACATTTTCTGGTTGTGCAAATACGACGAGTGCAATATCCTGGTTAGCATTTGGAGCACATCTAGGTCGAGAAATACTTCATCATTCAATCATCCGCTAAACTACTTTAGCTTTTGGCTTTAAGTCGAATTTACGGAAGAGCACTAGAGTCAGGGTGAAAAAAAAAACATTTTTTTATAAATGAGGCAAAATTTGCGAGTTTCAAACTTGCAAATTTGCTAGATTTAAAGTCACAAATTTGCTATATTCAAATTTGCAAATTTGCTAGATTTAAACTCACAAATTTGCTAGATTTAAAGTCACAAATTTGCTAGATTTAAAATCACAAATTTGCGAGGTTAGAAGTCATAAATTTGCTATTAAGTGCAGTTATACACACTGTCATCAAAACTGTCATTTTCAAATCTGTTTTTTGTCATATAGCTCTTTCATTCCCATCATATGTTCCATACATTTTTATTTACATTGTATTTATAAGCGTTCTAACATTTCATATATTTTTTCGCCATGTGTGGTTCCAGGAACAAGCTACTATCCTCCAGCTACTTTTTGTGTGCGTCAAGTAATGAGCAGCAGCAACCCGACGAGTCACCATAACAGCTAATCCAGTAAAAAGGCAAAAGTCACAGCGACCATTCACAGCACAGCCCATTCATTCCCGGGCGGGGGCTGACTCGGCAAACGGGGTGAGACTAAATAGATGCACACCAGTCATTTAATACGCTTACAAATGTAAACAAGCACACTTTCGATTGACATTTGTTTTGCTAAATGCAATGTTAAATCACAAATAAAGGACAACCGACACCATTTTTTGACATCAGAAAAACGTTAGATAGCATTTAAAATAGCCAAAACACGCAGGCTGATATTTTTAGTCAAATGCAAAACACCAATAAAAAAATGACTTCAAGCGTCTGCCACAAAATAAGATCGAAACTGGTGAGATTCAGAAGGTCCCCGCCCCCTTGTTCGTGACGTCACGCTAGGATATTCCTTCACAAACTGCCTTGCTCCAGAATCAAAACAATGGCTTCAGAGAGTTCAGATGCTTTCTTGTTACTCATCCAGTTATGAATGTGATTCAAATAGTTCTGAAGAGGAAAGCATAAATGTTTGCAATCGATTAAAGAAGTACATCGGTATGAATTCGAGCAGTCTGGACTCCAATGCAGTGTCCCAAAAAATGCACAAGATGCCGCACAAGCTCCGTTGGAAATGGGCTGATTTGTCCGCTGGGAATTTGTGTCAACTTACACCTTTTTTATGCGTGTTACCGCAATTGGCTGCGACACACAACGATTCACCATCATGTTATTGATGTCGTTTTCCTTCTAATTTCGCCATCAACACGGTGTTTTCAGACAAAACTAATTACCCAAAATGCATTGTGTGTCGCTTTCTCGGTCAGCGGCGTTCCTAACGTGACATCACGTCACGAACTCGAAAACAAGACTTCATGAATATTCAGCGCCAGTCTTAAAAGGTCAAATCTAGCTTTATGCGCTGGAATCTTTGTCAAATACGCTCAGTAGAAGTCATTTGAAGTGATTTTACAAATTATGGACGCAACTTGTTCGGAGGTGTCGGTTGTCCTTTAAGGAAAATAAATGTTAGTTTGACCTTAGGCTTCTGCAAAGCAGGATGGAGGCTTCTTTCGGCCCGACCTTCGCAGCCGTGGCTGCAGGAGCGAAAGGTGAAGCGCCGATGACATCATCAATAACCATTTGTTTTTGTCGTTTGTTCATTAATGACAAATATTATTTGTGTCTTTTCAACAGAGACATCCACCACTTATAAACAACATCGAAGAACTCCATCTTCCTCCAGTACCTTGAACTACTCTCCTCGAGATGACGAGGATGGAATGGTGGTACTTTTTTGTGTGATGATATGCATTTTAACTAATAAAAAAAGTGACACAGGGTCCACCCCAGTGCCAGGGTTTTTGTCATTGTCACTCAAATTCCAGGACCCACACAATATTTGACTTTTAGGATGACATAAACATTTAATACAGCGTTCAAAACCTTAGACTCTCTTCTTTCATCAGAAAAAAAGAGTTTATTCCTAAGTTAAATGGATCTGAAGTTATCTGAGCTTGAAATGCGGGCAGCTGTACAAAATACAATACATAAAATGTATTGTATTGTATTTCTTTCCGCCTTACACACACTTTCTGGGAATAAGTAGTTTTCAAATCTGAAGTCAAGAATAATGACTTATTGTGGTTTACATCCAAAAATATGACATTTTGGTGAGGATTTTAGCGAGTTTGATTTGCTTTCGTGGGCCGAAAAACATTGATGTGGCGGGCCGGATTTGGCCCCCGGGCCTTGACTTTGACACCTGTGCCTTAGACCCTCTTCCTTCAGCAGAAAAAAAACAAGTTCATTCCTGAATGATATTGGTTGATATCGCGCTTTGCAAACAGCCTGAACAAAGCGCTAACACGGACAATAAAAGCAAATGCTGCCCCCTTGTGGAAGGGGGAAATCACCAGAGGTCTGGCCAGCGCTTTATCGACACCTAAACAAGCAAAAACAAAGCCCAAATTCGGGAATGGCGCTCTACGTCACATTTTCACTTCCTGAATAAATTTGTAAATGGCAGGAAATGAGTTAAGATCAAACCGCCTGCGCGAAATCTGAATCCTGATTATCTGACACTTTCCTGGATTGCCCTTTTTCTTCCAGCCGCCCATCGGTACCCCCCGAAGGTCGGATTCGGCCATCTCAGTGCGATCTCTCCATTCCGAGTCCAACATGTCCCTGCGCTCGACTTTCTCTTTGCACGAAGAGGAAGAAGATACGGTGGGTCCAACTTGTGTACGTACGTCGCATCTTGTATGCAGCCGCCGTCATACAGAAAATGTGCAGCATCTGTCACCAGTCCATATACAAACAAGAAAGGTGAGAAAAAGGATAGAACACAGTGAAACCTGGACTCGTTTCGACTTTATTGATCATTCAAAGGCAGAGTGTAGACTGCAAGGTTAAAATATCCCATCAATCAGGCTCCACAAATAAGCCATCAGTTCAATTTGAAATGAAAAGACAAGCAAGGGAGCCGGCTATCAATCAACTTTCGAGTGTGTCTGCCTGCATCTGGTGCAGTTGCAGTAGAGCTCTTTGAGACACTTGATGCAAAAAGCTATCCATTCTATCAAGCCATCAACAACCATCACAAAGGTCAATAAAATGACTTTATTATACAGTACAGTTTATTTCTTTCATTACAATATAATAACACATTTATTATACAAAAACATAAGTTATGTTTTCTGTATTTTTAAGGCTTATTTAGTTGAAAATTATGTTTTATGGGGACCTGGGAACGGATTATTCTCATTTTAATGGTTTCCTATGGGAAATTAATGTTTAGAATACACACTCGCCTGACACACACTTTCTGGAAACCAATTAAGTTGGCAAGCCAAGGTATGACTGTAATTAGCGGTAATCTGCAATATGAGTGCGCAAAACTGTTTGTTTTGGTGTTTTGGTGCATCCCTACCAGCAAGCGTATTGTTTCCATATGCGATATCAAAATTTTGCGGTCTGTGTTGATGCGTAGGAGCCTCAAGTATTTGCCGAACAGCCATCCGTCAAACTGTGCTGCCAGTTGTGCTGCAACGTTTTCAAGGACCCCGTCATCACCACTTGTGGGGTGAGTTGACTGGTTTTGTTGACCATTTTGGACCCTTTTAAGGCTATTTCCGCAAGGCTATTCCCGCAAGTTGTTAACAGTGTTGGTTTAATTTTATGAAATAAATCCTACTCATCAACTGGAGAATTAATATCAGTTTGGTTAGCTTGTTGTCTTTTGTCATTTCTCGAAACAAACTCATGGAATGTATTTTTTTTTTTATCCCAGCACACCTTCTGCAGACGATGCGCTCTGACCTCAGGTGAGTTTGAACGGATGTGACAAAAAAAGTGGAACTGAAATGTCATTCTCAAGTACCGTATTTCCCGTTGTATAAGGCGCACCCAAAAAAGCCTTGATTGACTAGTTTTCCACACCCCCATTGTTTGAGTGCAGAAGTAGTTTGTTATCGAGTGGAGTACTTTTGCTATTATGGGACCAAAAAGACCCCACCACAGGCTAGTGTTAAGCCAAAGAGGACACTAAAGAAAATGATGGTCGAGCAGAAGAAGGAGATCATCGAAAAACACCAAACAAGGTGTGCGTTTGTGTGACTTTGCGTCCCAGTACGCTAAATTGCTACGTGTAGCTAAGGGTGTTTCTGTGTTGTCTAAGCAACAGTTTCAGGCAATAGAAGAGGTTGAAATTTTTTTGTTGATTTGGATTAATGAAAAGCAGCTAGCAGGGGACAGTGTGAGTGAGGGTATTATCGCAGAGAAAGCACGGCAACTTCACTCGGATATCATCAAAAGACAACTCCATCAAAGACCATCACAAAGGTCAATAACATGACTTTATTATGCAGTATAGTTTCTTTCATTACAATACAATAGCACATTTATCATACATAAAATAAGGTACATTTTGTGTCGTTTTCAGGCTTATTTAGTAGAAAATTATATTTTATATTTTTAACGGATTATTCTCATTTTAATGGTTCCCTATGGGAAATAAATGTTTGGGAGACAAACTTTTCACCTTACACACACTTTCTGGGAACCAATTAAGTTTGTGAGCTGAGGTATCACTGTATTTGGAAAAGTGTATACATTTATAGATTATATTTGGGGGAAAATTGTCATTCATTGGGGGTGCGCCTTATACGCCAGAAAATACGGTACTATACCGTAAGTTCTATTTGTTATTGACGATTGCCCACCCTCCCTCGCAGACAAATGTCCGGTGGATGCGGCCAAGCTAACAGTCGTAGTCAACAACATCGCAGTCGCCGAGCAAATCGGCGAGCTCTTCATTCACTGTAAATACGGCTGCAGGGCCACCGTCGGGGGCGGGGCCTCCAACGCGGCGGTGGCGGGCAAACCCGGCCCCTTCGAGGTGGACCCGGTGGGCTGCCCTTTCACCATCAAACTATCCGCGCGCAAGTACGAGGCGCCTCGACCTTTCGACCCCGTTTTCGCTACCCGTCTCTCCGTGACCCCGATTTTTTTTTTTTTTTTTTTTTGTCCCGGCTCAGAGAACACGAAGGCACGTGCGACTACCGGCCCGTTCGCTGCCCCAACAACCCCTCGTGCCCGCCACTGCTCACCATGAACTTGGAGGCCCACCTGAAAGAATGCGAGCACATCAAGTGTCCCCATTCCAAATACGGGTACATCTTCAAACCGACAAATAACTCAAGAAGCGTCATGGCGTCCGGCGCGGTCACTTGCACTCATCTGGCTTGCCAACAGGTGCACTTTCATCGGGAACCAGGACACGTACGAAACACACCTGGAGATGTGTAAATTTGAAGGGCTGAAGGAGTTTCTGCAGCAGACCGATGACAGGTCAGCACACCCGATCCACAGGCGCAAAGGATGCATGCGGGCGCGCAACTTTGGATTGGACCCCCTTTTGGATTCAACTTTGTATTGCATTGACCTCGATTAGTCTCGTAGTGGAGAAATGTCACATTTCACAGCAGCAAAGTGATGAAAGGAAAGGAAGAAGTAGAAAAAACAAAATACCGGAGCTGCTGTAAAGGCAGCCACTCTCACGGTGGCCATCTTGACGTCAAAACACCAACAAAAACTAAATAACAATACAAACAAAGAGACAGAGAGTCATTCAATCTTCAGCACATGCTGTACCCTCTCTGTGACATGAAGCGGTTCTAGATGAAAGAGGAGAGGGGGGACGTCGTGGTGTAATGTGCTACTACAAGCTAAATGTTGAAAGCAAACACGAAGCGGTAGCATCCATTGACGAAAATAGATTGTGGCACATCTCCTGTTCCATGTAAATCCGCTTCAAGTCCAAGCCGCGACACTTCCACATAAATAATAATAATACATTACATTTTAAGCGCCTTTCAAAGCTCTCAAGGACACTTTACAGTCACAGACAAGCATAAGTGCTATCATAAATAAAATACAATCACAAAATACAATACATTACAACACATTGTAAATCCACTTCAATTCCAAGCCACATTTTCAGACACAAGGGGACCAACTGTCTTCCTTTATGAATTCCGCAGATGCATCCCTTCACTCAGACACGCCTATGAAGTGGTTTTGTTCTAGCCACGCCTGACCTTTGACCCCCCGCCCCATCAGGTTCCATGAGATGCAGCTGACTTTGGCCCAGAAGGACCAAGACATTGCTTTCCTGCGCTCCATGTTGGGAAAACTTTCCGAGAAATTAGATCAGCTGGAAAAAAACTTGGAGCTCAAGTTCGGTAAGCATCCAACGGAAAAAATAAAGATGTATTTATTTTTGAGTTTTGACGTTGCATAAATTAATAAAGCCCTTTGCGTGCTTCAGACATGCTGGATGAGAATCAGAGTAAACTCGGCGAGGACCTCATGGAATTTCGCAGAGATGCTTCCATGCTCAACGTGAGTACAAATATAACTAATTTGGGGGGGGGGGGGTTCCATGAAGATCAATCGATCTGATTTTCAATGATCTGTTCCTTGTGTTCCCGTAGGACGAGCTGTCCCACATCAACGCTAGACTCAACATGGGAATCTTGGGCTGTAAGACTCACTTTCCTTATTGATAATGGTGTCTTTCCTTCACTGCTAGGCGATGAGCAAAAAAGCTAGCTAGCCACATAGCTAATAGATATACAGCTAGACAGCTTGCGAGCCAGCTATATAGCTAGCTAGCCAGTGAATAAATAGCAAATAGCTAGCTTTTAGTCCTTTTCATCCAAACGTCAAGTCGACTCAGTGACCTAGCTAGCTACAAAGCTAACTAGCTATATAGCTAATAGGTATACAGATAGATAGCTTGCTAGAAAGCTAGCTAGCTTTTAGTCCTTTTCATCCAAACGTCAAGTAGACTCGGTGACCTAGCCAGCTAGCTATATAGCTAATAGATATAGATAGCTTGCTAGCCAGCTAGAAGACGAGTTAGCTTTTAGTCCTTTTCATCCAAACGTCAAGTAGACTCGGTGACCTAGCTAGCTAGAAATGAGCTAGCTAAAAAGCTAGCTAGCTATATAGATGGATAGCTTGTCGTCTTTGCGCTGTCCCGTTTTAGTAATCTTTTTTAAAAATTGTCTACTCTTTTTTTTTGTAGCCTATGACCCCCAGCAGATTTTCAAGTGCAAAGGCACTTTTGTGGGCCACCAGGGACCCGTTTGGTGCCTCTGCGTCTACTCCACCGGAGATTTGCTCTTTTCGGGCTCCTCAGACAAAACCATCAAGGTTAGCAAGTTGAGCGCCGAATCGTCGAGGAAGGCGCGGAATCACATTTTCATTTTTGGTGTTTTCAGGTCTGGGACACGTGCACCACCTACAAGTGTCAGAAAACCCTGGAAGGACACGACGGCATCGTGCTAGCGCTCTGCATCCAGGGGTAACTAGCGTACTAGCTTATACGCACGCTCGCGTCCACGCGACCCGCCTGATTTTAACCATCCCTTACCCCGTTTCCATAGAAACCGCCTCTACAGCGGCTCCGCCGACTGCACCATCATTGTAAGGACCATTTTATTTTTTTTCGCCTGAGCGAGCTACCTATTTGCTATCTATTAGCTATATCTAGCTCACTAGCTAACTATTAGTTATCTCTTAGCTAGCTAACTTTCTATCTATTTGAGTTAATCTAGCTACCTAGCTGGTTATCTATTTGCTATCCATTAGCTATCTGGCTAGTTAGCTTGCTATGTAGCTGACTATTTATTAGCTATATGGCTATCTAGCTAGTTAGCTAACTGTCTAGCTGGCTATCTATTAGCTAGCTTTCTATCTGAGTTACTTCTGGGTTGAGTGAACGCTGGCGCATGTGGCTGCCGCTGCTCACCCGCAGAAAAACTTATCCAGTGACTGTAATGTGACCTTGAGAGTTTTGAAAGGTGCTTAAAAATGAAATATTTTATTATTACTATTATTTGTCTCCATTGTTTTGCCGCCTTGGCCTTCTCAAAGCGTGCGCATTGGGTTATTGATTGATTGATTTTTGCGTAGGTGTGGGATATCCAGACCCTGCAGAAAGTCAACACCATCCGCGCCCACGACAACCCGGTTTGCACGCTGGTCTCATCCCACAACATGCTCTTCAGCGGCTCCCTCAAGGCCATTAAGGTACGGCAACTAGCTCTCTATTCGCTAGCTATTCGCTAACTATTAGCTATCTGTTCGCTAGCTAGCTATTAGCTTGCAATCTATTTGAGTTACTTCCGGGTTGAGTGAACGCTGGCGCGTGTGGCTGCCGCTGCTCCCCCACAGAAAAAAACTATCCTGTGACTGTAAAGTGACCTTGAGTTTTGAAAGGCGCTTAAAAATGAAATGTATTATTATTATATAATTATTATGTATTATTATTATTATTATTATTATTATTATTATTATTACACTTCTATTACACTTTTTTTTTTACACTTCCCTTTTTCTGACCCTATAAACGTTTTCTTTCTCTCTCTCGGAGAAGCTTCTCTGTCATGAATAAGTCAAACTTAGGTTTTCAAACATAATCCGTTCCAGAAACCTGTTCGAAAAACTATTTGTTCGAAAACCAAAACACCACTTTCCATTATAATCAATGTCTTTTTTTTAATCCGTTCCAAGTCTAGAAAACAATTTTTTAAAGCACTTTTTAACTATTTTACAGCATAAATTTGTGCATAATAAAATTGTTCGAAAACCGAAACATTTCCCATTATAATCAATTCAATTCCCTGTCTGCTTGTTTTGATCATGAGTGAACAATACAAACAGGCCTACTCACAATGAAACGCTACACGAGAATAATGCATCGGTGACAATGAGACGCGACATTTTCAGAAGGGAACTGTCCAACTGCACAAAAATGTTTGCAGGTGTGGGACATTGTGGGGACGGAGTTGAAGCTGAAGAAGGAGTTGACTGGACTGAACCACTGGGTCAGAGCTCTGGTGGCCTCCCAGAACCACCTTTACAGCGGATCCTATCAGACCATCAAGGTATAAACGGGAACTCTCGGCAACATCTCCCGCCATTTTTCTCCTCTTGACCGCTTCCTCCTTTTTTTGCCGGACAGATTTGGGACATTCGCTCTTTGGAATGCGTCCACGTCTTGCAGACCAGCGGGGGCAGCGTCTACTCCATTGCCGTCACCAATCACCACATCGTCTGTGGCACCTATGAAAATCTCATTCACGTAAGAAAACTACAGTGATACCTCGGTTTACGAACCCCTTGGCTTACGAACATTTCGGTTTCCGAACGTTAAATCGATGACAATTTTACCTTAGCATACGAACTATTTTTTGGAATACACATGGAGCACCACAATAAGTGATGTGTCGTTCGCAAACGAGCCCGTTCATCTAACAAGAAAATGACAGCCGACTCATTTTTGTTCTGTATTCTCCGCCCCCAGTCTGTAGACTGCAAGGTTAAAATTCCCATCAACCAGGTTCCATCAAGTAACCCGCACAAGCCATCTGTACACTTGATGCAAAAAGCTATCAACCCAGCTAAACAGAACACAATTGATGAGGAACTAGGTAAAATGATGGCAGAGAAAGCACGGCAACTTCACTCAGAGGCAACCTGGAAGTTTGTCATCCATTGATGATTTCATGGCTAGCCACGGATGGTTCGAGAACTTTAAGCGTCGTACAGGGATTCATAGTGTCCTTCGTCATGGTGAGGCAGTCAGTTCTGACGATCAAGCTGCCAAAGCTTACAAGGAATCATTCCTCAAGATGGTGAAAGAAGAAGGCTGCGTTCCTCATCAAGTGTTTAATGCTGATGAAAGCGGCCAATCCATTCCATCAAGCCATCAATGACCATCAAAGGTCAATAAAAGCACTTTATTATCCAGTACAGTTTATTTATTTAATTATAATACCATAGCACATTTATTATACATGAAATAAGGTATATTTTGTGTAGTTGTAAGGCTTAGAAAATTAGAAAATTATGTTTTATGGGGACCTGGGAACGGATTATTCTCATTTTAATGGCTTCCTATGGGACATTATTTTTTGGGATACACACTTTTTGCCTTACTCTGTCTGGGAACCAATTAAGTTCGTAAGGCAAGGTATCACTTTACAACTAAATTCACCGCTGGGCGATTTTGTGCTTGAGACCAGTGAGATGTCCTTCCTGTCCAGGTGTGGGACATTGAGTCCAAAGAGCAGGTGAGGACCCTGACGGGTCACGTGGGGACAGTTTACGCCCTGGCCGTCATCTCCACGCCCGACCAGACCAAAGTGTTCAGTGCCTCCTACGACCGTTCACTGAGGGTGCGCAACGACGATTTAGCCTTTGAGGTCCTCCAAAAATACGAAGCTTCAAGGCTTTGGTGTGTCTTCAGGTGTGGAGCATGGACAACATGATCTGCACCCAAACCCTCCTCAGACATCAGGGCAGCGTCACGGCTCTGGCGGTGTCCCGAGGTCGCCTTTTCTCCGGCGCGGTGGACAGCACGGTGAAGGTAACCCCCAAATTTGACGTCTTGGCGACAAATGCACCCACGCGCATTCGTTCCTTTGACCTTTGACCTTGGTCTTCCCAGGTGTGGACATGCTGAAGGAAGAAGCATCCCTTCGAAGAGCTTGTTTGTTTGCCGTGGGCCGGAAATGTCGCGCGCCTCCGTTGCCACTTTTGTTTGACTTCACAGCCGCATTCCGACGAGTATTTGCCGGAAGGTTCTTTGACCTTTGCGGCCTCCAAGGTCACCACCTGAAGGTCCTCCATCATCTCATCGCATTGTGCATTATGGCAAGCTGGCAAACTGAATGTTTCGGGCCCGGATTTGGAGCGCCGCGCCGTTTCCTTCGACATTGCAGCTTAATCAAAAAACCGCCAAATGGCTTTTTTTGGTGATATCTTCAATAATTTCTTGTTTACATTATTTCATAAAAGCAGATTACAGTTCAGGGAGACTTAAAGGACAACCGACACCATTTTTTCTGTGTCCTAACTGACATCAGAAAAAAAACGTTTGATAGCATCTAAAATAGCCAAAATACGCAGGCTGATATTTTTTAGTCCAATGCAAAACATCAAGAAAAATGACTTCAAGGACAACCGACGCCTTCGGACAAGTTGCGGCCATAATTTGTAAAATCACTTCTACTGAGTCTATTTGACAATTATTCCACGGCATATAGCGATATTTTACGTTTTTAAGACTCACGCTGAATATTCAGGAAGTCTTGTTTTTGAGTTGGTGACCATGATGTCATGTCAGGAACGCCCCTGACCGACAAAGCGGCACACAATGCATTTTGGGTACTTTTTTTTTCATCTGAAAACATCGTGTTGATGTCGAAATTAGAAGGAAAACTACATCAATAACGCTATGGTGAATCGTTGCGTGATACTAGTTGACACAAATTTTTCATGTATGCTTTCCTCTTCAGAAGTATTTGAATCATATTCATAACTGGATAAGTAACAAGAGAAGATGCTTCTTCTCCCAATCTGAAGCCATTGTTTTGATTGTAGAGCAAGGCAAGACGTCCTGGCGTGACGTCACGAACAAGGGGGCGGGACCTTCTGAAACTCGCCATTTCCAAGATCATTTTGAAGTACTTTTGGGACACTAACTCATTTTTATTGGTATTTTGCATGTGACTAAAAATATCAGCCTGTGTGTTTTGGGTGTTTTAGATGCTATCAAACGTTTTTCTGATGTCAGTGAGGAGACAAAAAAATGGTGTCGGTTGTCCTTTAAATCCTGAACCTGCGCAGACTAATGAGACACACAAATCTCATTTTGTGCGTCTTTTAATGAGTGCCATATGCAAAGGATTCAAAGAGAGGATAAATTCCTCCCGATTGTGTCGATAGTATATCATAAGATTTTTGTATGTGTTAATAATCAGCAGGAAGTGACATCAGATTCGTAAGAAACTCGCAGAAGCCAATACGGACAAAAATGATGAATAAGTGCCCATATTGGGCTGAAAATATAAGCCTGTAGTCATAGCAACACATCATATTTACGAGTAAGGTGCACCCGCCGTACATTTAAACATTGTCAAATGTATTTTGCTTTCATGTTAGGGCACATTTTGAACCACTACGTATGAGATTTTATGTAAATGTGTTATCGTGTATGGTTACATTGATCATCGATCAATAAAACGGTCGTACGCATTTGAAGTGGAGTCACATTTTATGACTGTAATACCTGTTCGGATATGTTTTTAAATTCACCTGCTTTTACACTTTGCACCATGGGAAATGAGTCACCATCGTACATTTCATTTATCAGCGCCTTTCAAAACTTTCAAGGTCACTTTACAGTCAGAAGTTTTTCCGTGAGTGAGCAGCGGCAGCCACACGTGCCAGCGTTCACTCAGTCCGGAATAACTCATATAGATAGAAAGCTGGGTAGATAGATAGCTAATATGTTTCCTGACTCAACGAGCTAGCTAGCTAATAGCTATCTAGCTATCTAGATAGCAAGCTAATAGCTAGCTAGATAGCTAATGTTTCCTGACTCAAAGAGCTAGATAGCTATGTAGCTAGCTATCGAGCTAGCTAATAGATAGCTAGCCAAAATCAGAATCCGAAAACCTTTGTTCGTCCCACAATGAGAACGTTGAGTATTTACCATTTTGACGATTAAAGAGGACGTGCATTGAATTTTGACCATAGCTACATTCTTATGTCATTGATTGATCGATTGCTGTAAATTGTATTTCATAAATAATAATAACAATAATGCATTTCATAAAATTACCTGTATATGTTTCATTTCACATGTGATTTCTTCCATGTCACAGGAGCATTTTCCCGTTATTATTATTATTTATTTATTTAAAGGTTATCGTGCCGATTTTATATTTGAGTTAGTGGCGTACACTTCCAGGTTGGGTGAACGCTGACATTCGTAAGCCGGAAATGGAGTAAGCGGAAAAAGAAACAAGAGCTATGTCCTTGTACTAAATTCATCCTGTCTACTTGATATCTAATTTAAAGCAGATTCTTTCCTTAGAGACAGTGTTCAAATACCTGACATGTTTCGGCGTCTACTTCCGCCTTCGTCCGATATGCGCTATGTCCGATTATTTTCTTAAGCAACAGCACCCTCCAGTGGAACCACACGGCGCTACATCATTTCAAGAGCGATCAAACCCAATAGACACCCAAACAAACGAAAACAACCATATTCAACACTCAATGTGACATTAGCCATCGGTAAGGGTGGAAGGCTCTTTGATTAAAACAAGCCTGTCCAAAATGCAAACAATGTCAGGGCGGAAAAAAAGCCTCTTTTCTCGACAACACGCGTGGAGTTAGTTGTGTACTCACCCCACCACGACACCGCTTGTTTGGAAAGCCAAAGTGACTCAAGGAAAAATCGATCCCACGCCGTCCTCAAAGCGTACATCCTTCGTTCCGCCCAAGATGTCCTCGAGTTACGATGTCCCAAGGAGTTACGATCCGTTCGGTGCTCCATCATCCAATCGATAATCCAATATTATACAGCATTGATCGTGACCAGACGTCACGATCCATTTAATGCGTGAAAAAAAGTAAAAAGACACGAAGTAATCCCTGCAAGCAATCACCTGTCTTCATTCGGTGGCTACCAAACATTTGCTCTCATTAAACCACGCCCACTCGCACGTGTTTTAATTACCGGCCCAATTTGCCCTCAAAGTGCCCCTAAAATAACCCAGGATCGATATTTCTATCGCAATTCACTTCAAAGAGGCTCAAAGACTGTGTTCACTTCAACGCGCGATGTCTCACCAGCGAGCGCCGCTGAAACGTGGCCGTGCACGCCACATTTTTCACCTGTTGATGATGAATTATGAGCATTGTTGGATTTTTTTTTTATTAAAAAGAACACGAATACCGAACTTGAACTGAAGAATTAAACTTTTAAAAAGGTTTCGTGACTTTGCCTTCATTGCCTCATTTGGCATTTCGGCAAATACAGTCACCGAGTTACCTGTACATGCCACAAGATGGCGGCAAAATAAACACTTGGCGTTTTTTTGTGGTTATTTTACTATTCGTGGCCTTGAGGCGTTCGATTTCAGTTGAGTGACACTTCCACGCGAACAAACTCGAAACAAAAACCAGCGGCGGGCCGTATATGTCACTCCGAGGCCTTCAGTAGTGCTACGTCTGAATCAATCAGCGGCAAGTGTGCTGTGATATTACTACATGGTCACTAGGGGGTGCTGTTGGCTTGTGACTTGAAAGTATTTTAAGAAATACTGGCAAGAAGTTAGCTAATAGCTAGCCATCTAGATAGTTAGCCAGCCAGCCAAATAGCTATTGCCCGGTATTTTCCTTATGTAGCTCGCTACACATACAGTGCGCTAGTTCTGGCCAGCAGAGAAGGCCTTGCAGGCCCTGACGCCCGCAAAAACAGCAAAAGACAGGAAATGGCGCCGTTTGTATAGAACGTTTATTTCTTGAGAGCAGATGAGCCATACGATGCAGTCACTGCAAGCACACCAACTCACGGCCACAATCACACGCAAAAGTTTCACACAATCAAATCAAAAGCGGCGCAACACAAAACACGCACTCACGTTCGGCTTCCGTCTCACAAAAAAAGTGGACACGTCGCTCTGGTATCCCTTCACATAAGCACAGGCAGGAAATTCACTTTTTTTTAGTTAAATAAAGTCAAATAAGACCTTTTGTTGTCCCTTTTCTACCTCAACCCCAACGTGCCTTCAAAATAAAAGCTGAGAACAAGATATGAAGTTCCCAGTACAACATTTTTAAACCAAGAGTGTTTAACCGAGAGCTGCGATTTTAGCAGATGATTTTCCTTTCTACACGTGGGTGCGGGGTCGCTAGCTAATAGCTATCTATTCGCTATCTATTAGCTAGCAAATAGATAGCTAATAGCTAACAAATAGATAGCTAATAGCTAGCGAATAGATAGCTATGAGTACTTGAGACGTGAAACAAAATGGCGGAATGAACAATGAACATCCCTAAAGATCGTGATAATTAAGATCGAGAACAGATTTGATGTTTTTTTAAATTTCAAAATAAAATGCAAGTAAACTCTCGAAAGGTAGCTGAAGAAGCATAGCCCGCCACAGGAGGTGCTACGATATTTCTACACGGCAGTCATCCAATCCATCACGGTTTGGTTTGGTGATGGCCAAAAAAAAATGTGATAAAATCTTCCACGGAAACACTTTGTTATTTTGTTGTCATCCTAAAATCTCATCTTGATATCTCAACGACAACCTGCTGCAGGCCTCGATCTGCAGGCCTTTGCTCACGTCCATGTCCATATTGTGCTTCTCCAACGTTAGCACGTGTGAGTGGATACGTTCAAGGTGAAAGGTGAAAGGTCAAGCAAATCAACAACGCACACGCGCAACAGCTAGCCATCCTCTCACATACGCGCACACGTACATTTTATTTAGTAGCTAACGGCTCCGGTTTTGCTCAAAACACCAGAAGATCCAAATCTCACACATCACCGGAACGTGGATCATAAGAGCGAGAGCTTCATAATGGTCGGTAGTCGATTAGATATGTAGCACTGTGCTAACGCCGGACATTTTTTTTTTCAGTAGATATAAACTCTCCATGCTTAGAATGTACACGTAGCATCCGATGGATGGGTCACCATCACACTGTTGCTTTTTCAATCGCTAGTAGTTCAAGTCCAACGGCGAAGGACGGAGCCGCTAACCGGGGCAGCCCGGTTACTCCAACATGGCGTCCAACTGGTCGGCCAGGTCGTCGAACATGCTGCCGATGTCGTCCAGGATGCTCACCGTGGGTTTTTGTTCCGAACTGCACACACAGAATGATGTTATGATAGTTAGCTAGCTAGCTAGCTAGATAGATAACTAAACAGATATATTCGATAGCTAGCTAGTTGTCAAATCGATATCTATCAGCTAGCTAGCTATATGATAGCTATCTAGATGGGTATATACATTCAATAGCTAGCGAGCTAGCTACTAGATATAGATTCGACAGCTAGCTATCTATGTAGATAGCTACTTAGATGTGTTTTATAGTTAGCTAACAAGCTAGCTAGCTAATATAGATTTGACAACCAGATAGCTGATAGATAGCTATCAAGATAGATTCAATAGCTAGCTAAGTAGCTAGCTAGCTGCTACATATGGATCTGACCGCTCGCTAGCTGACAGATAGCAAGAACTGCTACTAATTCCGAGCTAAAGAACGACGAAAGGGCTAAAGAAAGTAAGTGTTTTCAGTGGACTTGATGCTATTTTGTGTCTTTGCGCGAGTTGCGCTCTACTCACTCGTCTTGCCGCAATATTTTGTCCTCGACGGCCTGCAGGGCGGCGGCAAGCGACGCGCTGGTTTCCTCCAACTTCTGATGCGCCAAAATGTCCGCGGTTGACGACGCCGGCGTATTCATCCCCGCCGCCGCCGCCGTCGTCCCGCCGTCCACGGATACGCTGCCAATGGAAGAGCGGGGGGGCTTGACCGGCGGGCTGGGAGTGGCGGGGGTCTGAGGAGTCTGCGGCGTCGTGGGCGTGGTAGGCGTCTGCGGGCTACGCGGACTCTGCGCCGACGGGCCGGCGCCGTTGGAATTGGCCAGCGAAGGCGGCGAGCCGCTCCGCCGCGCCAGGCCGGGGTGAAGCTTTGCCGGGGGCGTGGCCGCGGTGGGCGTCGGCAAAGGCGAAGGCGGGCTGCTCACCGGCTGGATCAGTTTGGTGGGTTTGGGCGCCGTGGGGGGCGGGGCGGGTTTGGGCGAGACGGGAGGAGGCACCTTTTTTCCTTCCACTTGAGAAGAAGAAGAAGAAGAAGAAGAAGAAGAAGAAGAAGAAGAGCGGGAGGTCAGCGTGCAAATCTGTTCGAGCCCCCCGGGGGGCTTTCATTAAGGACTCGAGTTCACCGCCTGCTCTCGTTTCGTTCAAAACGAGGACACGAGTCACACAACACAGCACGTGTGCTTCGGACGTCATGCGGAAAACTGCCTTGGGGGGGGCAGGGGGCGGCATCTGTCCTGGACATCCGCATTCACCGCAAACCTAGCTAGATAGCTATTTGCTATCTATTAGCTGTCTATATAGTAGCTATCTAGCTAGAAATTAGCTATCTGGCTGGCTATCTAGCTAGCTAACTTTCTATCTATTTGAGTTGAGTGAATGCTGGCGCGTGTGGCTGCCGCCGCTCACCCGCAGAGAAAAACGATCCTGTGACTATAAAGTGTTCTTGAGAGTTTTGAAATGTATTCTTATTCTCATTCCTTTTGAGGGACTATTTATTTGGACGGGAGCTTTGCCCGCCTCCGATCAAAACCCGAGCAACACCAACTGGACGGGACGCCACATTTGGCCATCCTGTTATGCAAATCATCTGGGCGGGGCTTCAAAATCACCGCGGCCACACCCCCTCCCGCCCCTCATACCTGGACTTCCAGGCGTGCCCGGTCCCGGCAGAGGCACCGTCTTGCTGCAGGCCGACGGCGGGCCGTTCTGCAGGCCTCCTTGCCTCTTGATCTGCGCCACGGCCGGCTTGGGCGACACGGGCGGCTTTGGTTTTTTCAAGGAAGCTTCGTCGCCGCCCGCGGGAACACTTTTTTCCAAAGCGGCAGATGGCGCCTGATCTTGCGCCAGCGGTTGCTCCGTCGCCCCGGCGTCAGAAACGGGGCGACGCTTGACGGCGGCCGTGCCGTTCTGGTAAGCTAGCGGCCGCGCGGTGTCGGGCGACTCGCCCGGCGGGGGGTCTTCCAGGTCGGGGCCCGCGTAGCCCTCCGGTTCTTTGTCGCGGCTTTTGGGTCTGCGTTTGACGGTGGACGACTCCTGGAGGGTGAAGCCCGAGCCGTTGGGGTGGGCCTTGGAGGCGCGGGGGCGGCGCTTGAAGGTGGCCGTGGCTTCCGCGCGGGTGAGGTCTTGTTGGGCGTAGCCGGCGGCGGCGGCGCTCGGCGCGCCCTCGCCGTCGCTCTGCAGACACACACAAAATACACACTAACGGAAAATTCATACATTCGTGGTAAGAGGTCATTTTTTTGTACAGTCAAATCCTGTATTTTGGGTTTCTACTTCTTTCTTTCCTTTTCTCCGTAAATTTGTGAGCAGTGGCAGCCAACCCGGAAGTCAATAGAAAGCTAGCTAGCCAGCTAGGCAACAGATATCTCGCTAGATAGCTAGCCACCTAGGTAGCCATATAGCTAGCTAGCTGGATAGTTAGCTAATACACTGAATGTCACAAAAATAAACAGATAGAAAGCTAGCTAACAATGGAAACAAATAACAATAACAATACATTTCATTTCTAAGCGCCTTTCAAAGCTCATTTTCAATATGTGCCACAGGGCTCTGTTCTAAGCCCCAACAAATAGCGAGATCAGTTAGCTAGCTAGCTAGCGAGACAGACAGATAAGAATCTATTGATAGCTACCTGTCCTTCTCCTCGAGCTTGTCGGCGAATGGTCAAGCTTCCTTCTTCTGCAAAGGGCAGATTTTCCAAACAAGTCCCACTGGCTCCGGGATTCGGATTGGGGGCGGACGAGGTCACGGGGGCGGGGCAGGATTCCGGTTGGGAGATGACGGACAGCGTCGGCTGGTCCCGCCTCGCCGCCGCCACCAGCTCGCTGACGGGCCCGCTGATGGTCCGTCGGCGGTTCACCACTTTGCCGTCCAGGCCGATGGTTTTCCCGCCTGAAAAGTCGACAGATTATTATCATTATTAGTATCATCATCATCATTATTATTATTATTATTATTATTATTATTATCAATATCATTATCATCATCATCATTATCATCATCATTATTATTATTATTATTATTATTATTATGATGATGATGATTATTATTCTAGAACGTCAGCGGGGGTTTTGGCGCCGCCGCGCGAGCACGATAAACGCGCGTCGTACCTGCAGGAAATTCTTTTGCAGGGCCATGGCTTTAGCCCCGCCCCCGATGGAAGACATTTC
The DNA here is from genome assembly GCF_051943395.1 of Hippocampus bargibanti. NCBI lineage: Eukaryota > Metazoa > Chordata > Actinopteri > Syngnathiformes > Syngnathidae > Hippocampus > Hippocampus bargibanti. The sequence goes on along the minus strand of NC_142750.1, from coordinate 786,887 downwards.
CAACATGGCGGCGATGCTCCTCACGCTCCCGGCGCTGTTGGTGTCCACGGCGTCCGTTTGGAGCGCAACGCCCGCGTCGCTGGCCCGCCGCGGCTGGCGTTGAGGCACATCCAGCGTCGCCGCCGGCGAGGGGGCGGAGCCTTCCGCCAGGTTGCAGTCGGAGGTGGAAATGGCCGAGCTGGAGCGTTTGGGCGGCGCCGGCGGAGGCCCTTTTTTCTTCTGGCGCAAGGCGATGGACGCCGGCGGCTGGTGGCGAGGAAGCGTTTTGTCCTGGTTGCGGACGGAGTGGCTCCGCCCCACGCGGTGAGTGACCGTGGCGTATTTGCCGCCTTCCGTTCTGGCGTTGGCGCCTTGGCCCATCGCCGGCGCCCGGTCGTCGCCGTCCGCCGCGGCGTGCCGGTTCAGGCTGTCGGCCCGCTTCTTGCGGAGCGCCGAGGGTTCGGCTTCCTCGCCGTCCGCCGCCGGTTGCGCTTCGGGCGGCCGGTTCCGATTCTGTTCCGGAGCGCCGCGGCGGTTCGGCGACGGAGGCGCGTCCCCTTGCGCCGACTGGGGGGACGCCCGACGTTTGGACTGGGGTGAGGACGTGCTCTGGACAGACGAGGCGGAGGACGATGACGCCGTCCTGGTTTTTGTCGGGGTGTGCGGCGGCGTGTAGGGAGGGGCGGGCTGGGAGTGGGCGTGGGCGTGGCCGTGGCGGTGTTTGCCGCTTCTGTGGGAGGCGGAGCTTCCTTGACCGCTTGGCTGCCTCGCGGTCCTCGCCTCCTTCTTGGGCGCTCCGCCGACCCCCGAATTGAAGTCTTCGGGATCCTTGTTGAGAGCGTGCGTTGGTTGAGCGGAATGGCTCATGGCGTTCTGCAGCTCGCTACTCAACTCGCTGTCCTGGAAGGTGCTCATTTTTGCAGACGTCGCATCTAGACACACCAAAAAAAGATTTACACTGACACCTTGGCTTACAAACTTAATTGGTTTCCACACACAGTGTGCAAGGCGAAAAGTGTGTATCCCAAAAATTCATTTCCCATAGGAAACCATTAAAATGAGAATAATCTGTTCCCCCGGTCCCCATAAAACATAATTTTCGACTACATAAGCCTTAAAACTACACAAAATATACCTTATTTTATGTCTAATAAATGTGCTATGGTATTATAATTAAAGAAATAAAGTGTACTATATAATAAAGTGGTTTTATTGACCTTTGTGATGGTCGTTGATGGCTTGATGGAGTGGCCGCTTCCATCAGCTTTAACCACTTGATGAGGAACGTAGTGGCCTTCTTCTTTCACCATTTTGAGGAATTTTCTCTGCTATCATTTTACCTTGTTCCTCATCAATTGTGTTCTGTTTAGCTGGGTTGATAGCTTTTTGCATCAAGTGTACAGATGGCTTTTGTGGGTTATTTGTGGAGCCTGATTGATGGGATATTTTAACCTTGCAGTCAATAGACTATAATAATAATATTATCAATAAAGTTGAAACGAGTCCAAACTCCACTGTTTTCGATCCATTTTCTCACTCTCGCTCTGTTGTCTACCTGTCTCTCTAATGTTTAAACCCCCCCCCCCCTCACTGCTGCGTTCTTGACCAATCACGTGGCTTTAAACTGAGGTATCACCGCGCTTGACTTTGAACCCCCTAGCATGCTAATTTCTCAACAATACGTTTACCTACCATCGGGCGGCGTGCTTTCCACGGACATCGCTTCCTGCTGCTGCGTGAGTGGTGGCGGCTTCTTTCGGAGGGAAGCGCGTCCGTCTGAGTTGCGCTGCATTTCGGCCAGTCGCTTCACTGCTAGCATTAGCTTCTTCTGGTGCCCTACAACGTTCACAGGAAGAGATAGATATTCAAAAACAAATACATACATAAATATGAATAGATGGACAGACAGATTTGATATCTAGCTAGCTATTTAGTTAGCTGGTAGTTACAGATTTGACAACTAGCTAGCTCGATAGATAGCTCGATAACTTGAGAGATTGATAGATAAAATAGCTATAGAGACCTGATATAGATTTGTCAGCTGGCTAGCTACCCGATATAGATTTGACAGCTAGCTGTGTAGCTAGCTAGGTAGAATTAATTGGCTAAATTGAAGTTGCCTAATGAGTTCAAAATTGCGATTTAAATTAACCCTTGAAACAAGCATCTTGCGTTTGTTCCAACCTGGGCAGAATTGTGTTTGTAAATATTAGCTTAGCCTTGAAAATAATCTTAATAAATCCTGAAAAGAGGTTTGGAAAGCATTTATTCAGCGTCTCCTACCCAGTTTCGTAATGCCAATTTCCTGCAGATCCTCCCAAGTGATGTCAGCGATGAAATCGATGTTCTCGTAACCGTTTTGCACCAACACTTGGTGGTACTGACTCAGTCCGACGGCGCACAACCATTCTCCCAGATTGGCCTACGGGATCATCAAACACAGATTGTCTTTTTGCACTTTTAGTCTCCACGATATTTCCAATGTTCTCACAGGTTTGTGTTCAGGGAGCCACTCCGTGACACTCGCTTTGCTAATTTCAGTCGTCGACTTCTTTCGGTGAGCTGCTTTCGTCATTCCAATGGTTGCCACATCCTACAAACACAAAAACACACTTAAAGCGATACGCGCACCGACTTCCATTGACATATAAGGGGGCTACATGGTCCCATAACCGCTAATTCTGGTGGCCGGTTCTGGATTTTGGGACCATCCTACCTTGCCCTCGCCTGGTCCCGGCGCCTCCCCCTTCCTGTTGCTTGCGGCATCATAAGGAGGCGCTTCGTGGAGGGGGCAGCCCGATAGGCTCGATGTCCGAGAAGAACTGGCAGAACCGACTAGCGGACAGCAAGAGAGAGAGAAAAAAAAAAAAAAAAAAACACCGGTTGGGTTCAAGATCGGAAAGCAGCATCAAGCGACAGACGATTCGAAGGGCGGAGCTAAATGACAAATCCTTGATTGCCAATCAGATTTGCCGTTTGATAAGCAACTTGTCAGCCAATGGCTTCCTTACGCCCCGCCCCTAGCCTACGTCACCGGTCGGAGCCATCTGTCTGGAAAAGGCATTGTTCATCGCAAATTGCCCTATTTCCTTACACATTGTTTTATTTTCTCGGACTTCCTGGCAACCATGTCACATTCTGTGCGCCTTTACATGTTTTTTTTTTTTTTTTTTACTTCATGTCGTCATGTGATATTCTGGCCATCTTTACATTGTTTTATTTTCTCGGACTTCCTGTCATCATGTCACATTCTGTCCGTCTTTACATCATTTTATTTTCTCAGACTTCCTGTCATGACGTCACATTCTATCCGTCTACACATCATGTCACATTACATTGTTTTATTTTCTCGACTTCTGGCAACCATGTCACATTCTGTGCGCCTTTACATGTTTTTTTTTTTTTTTTACTTCATGTCGTCATGTGATATTCTGGCCATCTTTACATTGTTTTATTTTCTCGGACTTCCTGTCACGTCACATTCTATCCGTCTACACATTGTTTTATTTTCTCTGACTTCCTGTCCTCCTTGTCACATTCTGTCCATCTTTACATTGTTTTATTTTCTCGGACTTCCTGTCATCATGTCACATTCTGTCCATCTTGACATCGTTGTATTTTCTCAGACTTCCTGTCGTGACGTCACATCCTGTCCGTCTTGATAAAAGCTCTCCCGACCAGCTGCTCTTCTTCTCCCCTGCCTGCCCCTCGGTTCCAGTTCCATTTCGCGCCGTCCCAAAAATGAAATCATCTTTTTGTTTTTACTTTTGATTCCTGCTTCATTAATAATGACCTTAACAAGGATTTATTCATGTTGCTGCGGTTCTATCGACGTATAAAGAAGACACAAAGTGAGTTCTGAAGAGAGGAGACAAATATTACTGCCGCTGCTCAACCTTCTTTCTTGTTGTCCATTCTCTTCACACACCTCCCTCATTTTTCTCGCCACTTACATAACACAGACAATAAATTAATAATAATAATAATAATAATAATAATAATAATACATTTCATTTCTAAGCGCCTTTCAAAACTCTCAAGGTCACTTTACAGTCACAAGATAAAGTTTTTCTGTGGGTGAGCAGCGGCAGCTTAACCCAACCCCAAAGTAACACAAATAGATAGAAAGCTAGCTAGCTAGCCAATGGATAGCAAATAAGTAGCTCATATATAGCCAGACAGCCAACATTCTAGACAGCTTACAGCCAGTCAGCTAGATAGCTAATAGCTAGCTAATGGATAGCAAATAAATAGCGAATAGATAGCCATATAGCCAACGGCTAGCCAGCTACCAGCCAGCTAACGGATAGCAGCAGCGAAATACACCTTTTTTTTCAAGCTAATGAAAAATAACAAATTGACACGCAACATGCCTGTGATCTTGACGGTTATTACCTGAGTGCTGCTCTACAGACTTGGACTGCTCCAGTAAATGTTCCTTGGCTTTAGCAGATTGAGACAAGACTGTGGCGAGAAGCTGTCGTCGTGCGCACACATAAAAACAAAACAAAAAACAGTCAATCATCTGACAATCAACCTTTTATACAAAGACTCCGCCTCAACGCAAAAAAATTGCGCATTACCTTGACCCCTTCGGCCTGGGCATGGAGGATGTGTGCGGTGCTTCCGGCACTCTGACCGCTACCCGATGACCTGACGCTGGTCACACTGCCCGAACTCCCCAAACTGCTGCGATCGCCACCTGCAACACAACCGAACAGACGGAAGAGAAGAACACGGACAAGGACGCGGAGATCGGCTAGACAGAACTCTAGCGAGACAGCTAGCTAGACAGCTAGACAGACAGCTAGCTAGACAGCGAGACAGATAGCTGTCAAATCTATATCGGGTAGCAATCGGCCAAAACAAGGGTATTACGCACAAATGCAAGTATGCAAGACTAAAAAACAGACGCGTTAGCGTTAGCGTGCGCACATTGACTGCTTTAGTGAAGCGATCCCCAACCTCCAGGCCCGAGGACCGGTCCTGAGTCATGGATCATTTGGTGCCAGGCCGCAGAAAAAGAATCCAAAACTTTTCATGACTTGCGTTTTTATTGATTTTGGAATCTGCAATGTTTTATTTTGAAAAGATTTTCACTCTTGACCGCAGGTCAATGAGCGCTCGTCGGTCACGTGATCAGGTTATCGCTAAAATGAAACCCATCATAGGCGGCGATGGTGAGTTGTACTTTTCATGCATTTTGTTTCATGTCACAAGTTACTTCCTGGCCCTCGAGTGGACGTGTAGTCACTCACACCTCACTCGCAGCTGTGGAGTGATTTAGACGTAGCACTACTGAAGGCCTAGCCATGAAATCCATAGCCCTCCACTGGTTGTCATATCATATTACAGTAATACCTCAGCTCACAAACTTAATTGGTTCCCAGAAAGTGTGTGTGAGGTGAAAAGTTCGTCTTCCGAACATCTATTTCCCATAAGAAACCATTCAAATGAGAATAATCCGTTCCCAGGTCCCCATAAAACATAATTTTCTACTAAATAAGCCTTAAAACGACATAAAATATACCTTATTTTTGTAAAATAAATGTGCTATAGTATTGTAATTGAATAAATAAACTCTACTATATATATAATAAAGTGGTTTTATTTACTTTTATGATGGTCGTTGATGTAGTTGCCTCTTGATGATATCCGAGTGAAGTTGACGTGCTTTCTCCGCGATAATAGCCTCATTGTTATATTATATATCATATTGTCTGACATTGAACCGGTCCGTGGGGGGTGAGGGGGGTTGGGGTCCACTGGTTTAGTCGCTAGCCAAGACCAAGTGATCAATGGCGACTCTCCTTGAAAATGCACTAGGCAGCACCGGATGAGGTGGACTGAAGGCGGTCAGTTGAGTGAAGCGCAATGAAAAACCACGCAGTGTTCATGGAGCGCGCATGCACCACACGCCACACTTCCTTTCATACGTACACGCCACAGAGCAAAGCGTACGACTGCCGACCAAAAACATCACGGCGGGCGATTTTCACTAAGCTTGAGATGAAAGGACAACACAAGATGATTTCTCGTGGGGTCAAAGGGTCAAAGAGTATCTGATGACCTTTCAAGAGCGGCGCCATTTTGTTTTTTTAGATGGAAGATTTCCTATTGGATTTTCTTTGTTTGGGAATGGACACCAGATACTGTTTGATGGCTGGTTTAAAGGACAACCGACACCATTTTCTTTTTGTTTCCTAACTGACATCCGAAAAACATTTGATAGCATCTAAAATAGCCAAAACACGCAGAATGATATTTTTAGTCAAAAAATGACTTAAAGTGGCCCAAAAGTGCCACAAAATAAGCTTGGAAACTGGGGAGATTCAGAAAGTCCCGCCCCCTTGTTCGTGATGTCACGTCAGGATACTTCTTCACAAACTGCCTTGCTCCAGAATCAAAACAATGGCTTCAGATTCGGAAAAAGATGCTTTCTTGTTACTCATCCAGTTATGGATATGATTGAAATAGTTTTGAAGAGGAAAGCATAAATCGATGAAAGATGTCCTCCTTCCATATCAATTCGAGCCGTCAATGACACCAAGGTAGCGTCCCAGAAAATGCAGAAGATGGCGCCCAAGCTCCGTTAGAAATGGGCTGATTTGTCTGCTGGGAATTTGTGTCAACTACTATCAAATAGTAGTCTTGGTGCAACACACAACGATTCACCATCACGTTATGTATGTTGTTTTCCTTCTAATTTCGCCATCAACACTGTGTTTTCAGACGAAAAAAGTACCCAAAATGCATTATGTGTAGAAGTCATTTGAAGTGATTTGACAAATTATGGACGCAACGTGTCCAGAGGTGTCGGTTGTCCTTTAAGGGGTCGGAAGAATCGGAGGGCCTAGCGCAGTTACCTGCCACGGGTTTGCGCAGTACCCAGATATCTTCATTGGAGCCTCCGTGGGGCCCGCAGGAGGCGGTGGGGGAACCGTGAGGACTTGCCTCTGAACCACGGCAACCTTCAACACAGGAGACTAGCGTTAGCCGCTAGCCGGGCTCAAATTAGCATGGAGACTGTCGGCTGGATTCGCCGCCTTTTTGCAGAGGTGTTGCGGTGGAATTTTTTTGGGGGGGAACAAATCTCGAGCTTTACGAGTTGTTTTCATTGTCGCTTTGTCTTTTACGACCCCACATGGAACAATATAGCTAGCTAGCTAGCTATTTGCTATCTATTCACTATCTAACTAGCTAGCTGGCTACCTAGATAGCTGTCTATTCGCTATCTATTCGCTATCTAACTAGCTTGCTGGCTACCTAGCTAGCTATCGATTCGCTATCTAACTAGCTAGCTGGCTATTTGCTATCTATCTAGCTGGCTACCTAGCTAGCTATCTATTCGCTATCTAACTAGCTAGCTGGCTACCTAGCTAGTTATCTATTTGCTATCTAACTAGCTAGCTGGCTACCTAGATAGCTGTCTATTTGCTATATATTCGCTATCTAACTAGCTTTCTGGCTACCTAGCTAGCTATCTATTCCCTATCTAACTAGCTAGCTGGCTACCTAGATAGCTGTCTATTCGCTATCTAACTAGCTTGCTGGTTACCTAGCTAGCTATCTATTAGTTATGGATTAGCTAGCTAGCTAACTTTCTATCTATTTGAGTGATGTAAAGTGTCCTTGAGTTTTGTGTGTGTGCCTACATATGAAATACAAAGCGATCCGTATCATGGTCTTTTTTGGTTTTGTTTTTTCATCTCCAACGTAAGTTTTCTGTGCTGTTTTCCCATTGAAATATTTTGAGAAAGAGACTTTCTCAAAAACACACACGTACGCACACACAAAAAAAAAACAGAATATATGAAACATGTCTCAAGCCATAATACATGAAAAAAAAAATCAATAAAGTGATATTTTTTTTTTGCATACGTACACATCTGCCGTGGTGTACGTACAAAGCCATATATAATACAGGCGTGGATGTGTGATTATATATGTGGGCCTTTTCACAATGAGGCTGCTGGAAGTGCATTTGGAGAGCGTCATCAAAGCGTTACAACCGTAACGCTTTTAAAAGCGCATCAAAGCCTTACAACCAACCGTCCCCAAATACTCCCGAATGAATACCCGAATCAATGCTTGCACACGTTTTTGTCTCTTTTAAACACCCCCACTCACAATAAATAAAGAAACAAAAAACACACATAAACTAACAAATAAATAGGTTGATCAATAAACAGCGAATTAGATAGATAAATAAAACACATAAAAATAAATAAATAAAATAAACAAAATATATACACAAATAAAAAAAATACATACAGAAATAAAATAATAAACAAAGTAATACAAAAATAATAAATATAAAAATAAATTAACAGATGGATGGATAGATGTATAAAAAATAATTACATTAGAGAAACAAATTAAATCCAATAAAATACATACAAATACATTAATTACAAAAATACATTCAAATACAAATGAATAAATAAAATACATAAAAATAAATACATAAAATAAACAAAACAAATAAATAAATACAAAATATAAATACATAAATAAAATAATGGATAAAGAAATGAAACAATGAATAAAAATAATAAATACACAAATAAAATAAATAAAAAAACAGATGGATCGGACAGATCGAGACATAAAGAAATTAGTTAAATAAACAAAATAAATACAATAAAATATATAAAAAGAAATTAAAGAAACATAATAAATATATTAAAATAAAAATTTTAAAAATGAATAAATAAATACAATAAATAAAATACATAAGAAAAACAACATGCATAAATAAAATTATAAACTCGCAAATAAAATAATAAATAAATAAATGAAAAATAATAAATAAATAAATACCGTTAACTAAGTAACAAAAAATAGAGTCATAACCGGAGCCTCTCCCATCAGTTTTTGCGCAGTAGGCGAGGGACACCCTGAACGGGTTGCGAGCCATCAACAGGGCACAAAGAGCACAACAACCCTACGACCTTTCGCGCAGACAAACACACCGAGGGACCAGTTTCAAGTATTCCGTTCAACGACGCTCCGTATTTTCACAATGCGGGAAGAAAATGGCAGAAGCCATGCGGGCACGGGCACAACACGCAAACTCCACACGGGAAGACAGAATCAAACCCTCAACCTCTGCAATATGATGCAGATGTGCTTCAGCCGTCAACCAGAAACGCCATTTCATCATTCAATAATACTCGAAATAATCACAATGAGCCAAAGGATGGAAAATGACGACTCGGGATTGGGAAAACAGAAATTGCTCAAACTACTTCATTAACTCATTCACTGCCAGATGTGCTAAATGTGCCAGGGTTTTTGTCATTGTCACTCAAATTCCAGGACCCACAAAATATTGACTTTTAGCACTACATCAACATTCAATACAGTGTTAGAAACTTTAGATTCTCTTCTTTCATCAGAAAAAGCTAATTCTTAAATTGTATAGGTCTGGAGTTATCTAAGCTTGAAATGGGGGCAGCAGTACCAAATACAATGCAATACATCCATATTGGTTGATATAAGAATACATTTCATTTTTAAGCGCCTTTCAAAACTGTCAAGGTCACTTTACAGTCACAGGACAAGTTTTTCTGTGGGTGAGCAATGGCAGCCACACGCGCCAGCGTTCACTCAATCCGGACTAACTCAAATAGATAGAAAGCTACAGAGCTAGCTAATAGATAACTAATAGCTAGCTAGCTAGCTTGATAGCTAATAGATAGCTAGCTTGTTGGCTAGCCAGATAGCTATTTTTTAACTAATATATAATAATAATAATAATAATAATAATAATAATAATAAGTAACCAGCTAGATAACTAGCTAGCTAGTTAATAGATAGCAAACACCGTACATAGCTAGCTAGATGGCTTGCCAGATAGCTATTTTTTAACTAATACATATATAATAATAATAATAATACAAATACATTACATTTTAGCTAGCTAGATAGCCAGCCAGCCAGCTAGCTAGCTAGATAGCGCTTGAATAACAGCTGAAGCTGAAACAAAGCGCTAACATGAACAAAAGGAAATGCTGCCCCTCGTGGAAGGGGAAAAAACACTGCCAGAGGTCTCGCCAGCTCTTTATCGGCACCCCCGCGCAAGAAAAACCAAAACCTGAAAAAAATTCGGGAATGGCAGTGAATGAGTTTCAAAAATAAATAAATAAATGAATAAAAAAGCAAAATGCCGTGCTCTGATATCATGAGTTTCCCCTTTATTAAATGAAAAATTATTGGAATGATTTCAGGTTATGATCAAATTAAATTTGGACTTGACTTGATTTGTGTCGACTCTTCAGTCGTGCCGCTCAGAATGTCCATGAAAATGATGATGATGATGATGATGATGATCATAAAAATGGATTTTGTCATTAGCTATAGCCAATTAGCTTCGACAATATTAGTCCCATTAAAATAATGCTGCAGGGTTTCAATCGTGGAAAATGACAACAGCATCCAAAAAAATTAATTAATTAAAAATAAATAAATAAAAATTAAATAATAAATTAATAAAAATTAAAAAAAAGCAAAGCAAGTTCGTGTGAAAAAGTTGACAAAGAATGATGGACGACAGAAAACTTGAAAGGATGCCTTCTTTTTGAAAAATGGCCGCCATGAGAATGTTTGTAACAATAATAATAATAATAATAAATAACAATAATAATAAATAACAATAATAATAACAAGAATAAATAACAATATTAATAAATAGTAATAATAATTATAATAATAATAATAAATAACAATTATAATAAGTAACAATAATAAATTATAAATAATAATAATAACTAAGAATAATAAATAATAATAATAAATAACAATAACAATAATAATAATTATAATAAAAACAATAATTATAAATAATAATAAAGAATCATAATAATAATAAATAAATACATAAATGAATGAATGAATAAATAAATAAATTAATTAATTAATAAGCGCGGCAATTCACTTTTGGAGCACGTCGTCGTGCAAGACGGGTAGAAAGCATCCTTTGAAGTTTGAATCATAATAATAATAATAATAAGTAATCAAAGTGAAAAGGGGGCGTGTACCTGGGGCAGTGGGTGTGTCTCCCTGTGGGGTTGTCACGGGCGACCTGTTATAGCCAAAGGAAGTGAAAAGTGGAAGCAGTGGCTGATGGGAATGTGGTGGAGGAGGCGGAGGAGGAGGCGGTGGAGGCAGGATATGGATCTGATGGAACGCGGCGTCGTTGCCGTTGACTACCACCTTGGCGGGGGCAACCGTCGCCGCGGCAACCAGCGGTATCTTTTGAAACTGTTGAGTGCAAATGACTGCGCTGGCCAAACCTAGATACAACCACCGTGAACACACGCACGCACGCACGCACACACGCACAACAGCGAACCAGCGCCCACGAAACAAACGACAAAAAGGGGACATAAGAAACATAAGAAAAAAAAGGACAAATTATAAACAAAGAAGGCCCAACGCTTACGACTCAAAACCTTGAAGCCAGAAATGGGGACAAACAAACAAACAGCGGCGCAATTTGGAATGACGTGGAGACGCCACACCGAAAATCGGGAACCGAAAGCGACCTTTGAACCCGCGATTAGAAGAAAAAAGGTCGCGGCTTAGAATTGATGCGGATTTACGTGGGGGCAGAAGATGTGAGACAATCTCTTTTGGTCAATGGATGCTACAGCTTCCTGTTTGCTTTCAACATTTAGCTCGTAGCAGACGTGCACATTTCACAGTGACGGCCCTGATCCATCAGTGAAAAGGACGCTTTGATCCTTTCCTCTTTCATCTAGAACTGCTTCATGTCATAAAGAGGGTACAGAAAGTGCTGAAGAATGAATGACTCTGTGTCTTTTGTGTTGGATTGGGTGTACCTTTATAATAATAATAATAATAATAAATAGGTCACTTTACAGTCACAGGATGTTTTTCTGTGGGTGAGCAGTGGCAGCCACACGCGCCAGGGTTCACTCAACCCGAAATAACTCAAATGAGTAAAAAGATAGCTAATAGATGGCCAATAGATAGCCAGCCAGCTAGCTAGCTAGCCAACAGATAGCAAGCAAGCTAGCTAATCCTTTATTCGTCTGGCAGTGGAGAAATTGACATTTCACAGCAGCAAAGTGATGAAAGGAAGAGGTAACGAAAGAAAGAAGTAGAAAAACAAAATACAGGAGCTGCTGTAAAGGCAGCCACTCTCACGGCGCCATCTTGAAAAAACAAACAAAAACTAAATAACAAATATGACAACACAAAGACACAGAGAGTCATTCATTTTTCAACACTTGCTGTACCCTCTTTGTGACATGAAGCAGTTCTAGATGAAAGAGGAGAGGATCAAAGCGAAAGTTGTGTCACATTATTTGTTATTTTGTTGTTTTCACTTCAAGATGGCGCCGCAAGAGTAGCTGCCTTGACAGCAGCTCCTACATTTTGTTTTTCTACTTCTTCCTTTCCTTTCCTCTTCCTTTCACTGCTGTGAAATGTCAATTTCTCCCCTGCAAGACTAATAAAGGCTAATCCAATCCAATCCGCATGATTAGGCGTTACGAGTCGAGGACAGAATGTGAGCAAACCAAGATGGAGACCAGCACACATCCATATTGACATATTGATTAGCACACGAGGACAAACGACTGGACAAACGACTGGACAAACGGGACAACCGCGTGGACCACCAAAACACATTTAGAAAGCGACACCAGCTGGTGTCAAGTGCCGTGAAATGATGGGATGGATCTGAGCTTGCGTTCGGCTCACCTGGCCGACGGACGGGTCATTCAACCTTCAAGAACCAGAACGTTCTTTAGACATAAAAGCAATTGATCTCAGGCAGCCATTCTGTGTTTTGTTTCTGTTTTATTTAATTTCAGCTTTTTTAAGATTGTCTTTTGGGTCATTTGACACATGCATATTAAAATTGTTTGATATCACTTAACGTCACTTTTTTTAACAACTTTAATTATTTTTTTAACAAAACAGTTGAACAGAGGTCATTGTTTTTTTTTTGTTTGTCGCCATTTTAGAAATTTAATTGTAAAAAAATTTAAAATCATCATTTTCAAAAAAAAAAAAAAAAGAATTAAAAACCACATTTTAGAAAAAAAAAGAAAATTAAATTGCCATTTTAGAAAATTAAAAAAAAATTCAAAATCGTCATTTTAGAAGAATAAAAAAAATTGAAAATGCCATTTTTGAAAAAAAGAAAATCGCCATTTTTGAAAATTAAAAATCTGCATTTTAGAAAAAAATTAAAATCGCCATTTAAAAAAAATTAAAAATCAGCATGTTAGAATAAAAAGAAAATCGCCATTTTAGAAAATTAAAAACATTGAAAATCACATTTTTAGAAAAAAAAAAGAAAAATCGCAATTGCAGAATTTTTTTTAAAATTGAAAATCACCATTTTAGAACATTTAAAAAAATAGAAAATCAGCATTTTAGAGATAGATATTAGATTTTATTAACTGAACCTGTAAGGTGTCAACCACGAGTGGTGAATCAATCCAAAGCGTACGCGTAGTCGCAGCGGTTTTGGTTACTCTGCGGGTACTTTGATGGGGAAAGCATTCAAGAGTGATGGATTCCATCGGTAAAATGGAAGCGGAATCGTGCGAGCTTCAGGCTCAAAGCGCCATACGAGATATTCCGCCTTCGTTTCTTGGAGTGTAGCGGACAATTGTGCTCCAGAAGAATTTCCAAGTGGCGACACGGGCGGGCGTGCACGCTCATACCTGTTCGTTTGCTGATGACTTCCACCATGGCGGAGGGGAAGTAGCCCACCCGATCGTTTCCACTTCGGTTGTCATGGATACAGCCTTTCCAACGTCCATCGGGGTGCTGCTCCAACACCTGACAAGAAAACAAGAACACGCTTGAACGACAGCTGAAGCAGGAACAAAGCGCTAGCATGGGCAAAAAAGGGAAATGCCGCCCCCTTGTGGAACGGGGCGGCATCTTGCCAGCGCTTATCAGCACCCAAGAAAAAAAAAAAAAAAAAAACACATTCTGTAATGGCGCTCGATGTCCTATTTTCAAAATACTTTTTCATCAAATAATTCCATGAAAGGATTAAAATGACTCTCATTCGAATGGTATTTTAGTGGTTCAGGGTTTCGATTTGTCCGGAAGTCAAGAACACGTGCGCGTTTGTCGCCTTGCGTTGTACCGTGATGACGTCTCCCGCTTTGATGTTGAGGCTGGTTAAGTCGTAATTGTTGCAGTAGTCTTTCAAAGCCCGAACCTGAAGAGCCGCAGACGCATCTGGAACGCAAAAACACCATTTTACCACTCATTTAAAAAAAGAAATATATATATATATAAATCTCCCTATCTAGCTAGCTAGACCCTCTATTGAACTAGCTAGCTAGATGCTCTATTCAGCTAGCTACAGAGTCTATCTACCTAGCTAGCTAGATATACTGTATACGTGTACTGGTTTTGGAATTGGGCCCTCGCTGGTGAAAGTCTGACCATTAACCGACGGTGTCCACAGCGAGGGGATGGATTTCATTACCATGGCGACCGCGGTTGGGTCTGTAAGACTGAATAAGTGGCTTTTACTTGCGGAAGTGTGAAAGAAAAAACCATGAAGACAATGAAATGCATTTTCACTGGTGGAGGCGGCACTTTGTTCGCAAAGCACTCGTCAGTCAGTCAGTGACAAGTGGTCAGTCCAGCTGGAGTGCAAGTGTCCCATTTTGCCGCCTCAACTGCGTCCACCGTTTGATGGCGCCATTGTGTATTGATCGTGCCACTCGTTTCTATTTTCTTTTTCTTTCAGTGAAAAACTGGCAAAATTAAACCCCCGAAAAGCTAAACCTTAAGAGAAGCATCCATTCCTCCATGGCATACCCCGAAGAAGTTGCTTGATTTCTCTGCTAGCTTGCGTCGCAGTGAACTGATACACGATGTCCAGCGCAGTTTGGCTGTAGGTGTTTCGCACCGTGGCATTGATCCCGCTCTGCACACAGAAAAGGACAAAAGACATTAAAATGATGGTTTTTTTTTTAAACAAAACAAAACAATGGCCACTGAGTGACATTTGAAATGTTAGCGCAGGTGTCGGGAACCTACGGCTGGCGAGCCACGTACGGCTCTTTGGATGATTGCCGATAAAACTAAATAGTGTACGTATTCTCCATTTTTTGCTGTTCATTTCCTGTTTATGCTGCGGTTAGCGGAAAGCGCAATTTTGATTGGATGATATCCACCTATGGCCGGTGATGTCGTAACAGGTAAACGCCCCCTTTTAAATAAGCTCGACGAGTATCGTACACCTCAGGTTGAATGGACCTATTACTACTATTGTTACTACTATTACTACTACGATTACTACTACTACTACAATTACTACTACTCTTACTACTATTACTATACTACTACTACTACTAATACTACTACGTACTACTACTAATACTACTACTATTCCTACTACGACAATTACTACAATTACTACTACAATTACGACTACGATTACTGCTACTATTACTCCTATTACTACTATAATTATTATTAATTTTAATTTTAAGCAAATTCTTTACTTATTATTATTATTATTATTATGACTTTCACACCGCGTCAAGTCCGTTGAATTAATACGACGACAGCTTGGAGCTACTCCATCGTGAACATCTCAGCTAGGGGACTACAAAATGTGAACGTTGCATTCTGGGAACCTCTTTTCCATAAGCCGCTTGGCATTTGAGCATTTTAATGTAAGTGACATAAAACCAGATTTTGCATAATCTCTCTCTCTCTCTCTCTCTGTCGCCACTTTCGATCCCAAAGACGAGCGTCTAAGTGGATCCCGAGTCCAACAAACGACTTGCACTGACTTCCAGCAGGAGCCTGACGGCCTCGGTCTTGCCGCACAGGGCGGCCTCGTGCAGGGCGGTGCCGGCTTTGGTCTGTCGGTTGATGTCGATTCCCGACTGGATCAGCAGCCTTTCCCGGCCGGCGACAGCGCAGAGGAAGAAAAAAAAGAGTGAACATGAGGATTAGAGAAGGTGACAAGAACCCAAGAGCCAACATGAAGCCAGCTTGGTGTGATTAGCACACTGGATAATTGCCAAAAAACAAACAAACAAACAAACAAACACAAAAAATGGCAGCCGATCACTTATCTCCCATTTTAAGATTTACGTACGCTTGTTTCTCAGGAAAATTAAGATTTCTGCACTAACCTGCTCGACATTTTGTTATTCGAAGAATTAAAAATGTAAATAAAAATGGTGATTTTAGAAAAAAAAGACAAGAAAATCGCCAATAAAAAAACAAAAATTGACAACACATAAAAGAATTGCAAACCACTATTTTAGAAAAAAATAATAGAAAATTGCCATTTTAGATTTTCTTTTAATTTAGAAAATGTGTTTAAAATTACTATAATAGAAAATGTTTAAAACATTTTAGAAAATAATAACAATGAAAATCACCATTTTATATCATTTTAAAAAATTGAAAATCACTCTTTTAGAATCTAAAAAAAATTGAAAATTGCCATTTTAGATTTTTTTTAATTAGAAAAATAATACCATTTTAGAAACTAACTCTTTGAACTCTTTCAACAGTAGCCAAAATGGAACTGTATAGTGCCACTTAGCAGTTTTTTTGACAACGATACTAGTGCAGCGTGTTCTACCGGAAACAAATTCCTTGTGTGTTCTACATACTTGGCAATAAAGATGATTCTGATTCTGATTCTGAGAAATAATACCATTTTAGAAAATGGTAAGAAATTTAGCATAAATAAAATAAAATCGCCATTTTAGAAAAAAAAGAAAATCAACACAAAAAAAATACATTGCCACAAAAAATAAATAGCCATTTTAGAAAAGAAAACAGAAATGTAAAATTGCCATTTTATAATAAAAAAAAATAGAAAATCAAAAAAGTGGGAAATAAACATTTTAGAAAATGTTCAAAAAAGACTTTTTTTAAAACATTGAAAATTGACATTTTAGATTTTTTTTACATTAGAAAAATAAAAAATAGAAAATCACAATTTTAGAAAATGTTAAGACATTTAGAAAATAAAAAAATTAAAATTGGCATTTTAGAAAATTCAAAATTTTTTAGAACCAATAAAAAAATTAAATTGCCATTTTAGAAAAAAAAACTATAAAAAAATTACAATATCAACATCACCATTTTAGAAAATGTTAAAAATGTTGAGAAAATAAAAAAAAAGAAAATAACCATTTTAGAATATTAAAAAAATTCAAAAATCAACAAAAAATCAAATTGCCATTTTAGACAAAAAAATACAAATAGAAAATGGCTGTTTTAGAAAATGTTTAAAAACTTTGATTCATATCGCCATTTTCCAAAATTGGGGGGCTCATTAAGTCAATGACTCCTTTACTAATCTGCTGTTCTTAATGTAGCCTGTAGATGGCAGCACTTAGCACACGCCGGTCGCAGCGCTACTGCCCAATGTATTCACTCAACATGTGGGCCAGATGTTATTGATTTTATAATGGAGGCTGCGGACCCGATGGAAATTCACCATAGGCCGCATTTGGCCCCTGGGCCGCACTTTGGACATGCCAGTTCTACGCAGTTGGGCATTGAAAATATGTGTGTGTGTGTGTATTTGTTGTACCTAATGATGTCAATGTGTCCATTCTTGGCAGCCAAATGTAGCGGAGAAGTGCCGTTGGGATCGGTACTGTCTCCTTTCTTGGCTTCCAGCAGGGCCACGCACATGTTACTCGACAGCAATAATTGGACAACCTGCATCACGGATCAATACCCGCAGGGACAAAAAGCAACACGTTTGCTTATTATTTTAATTTGATTTGAAATTGATTTGAAAAAGCTAAGTTGCCTACCCCGACTCTGCCGAACTCACAGGCCAGGTCCAGGGGTGTTTTCCCCGCATTATCCACAATGCAGGGGTTGGATTGGTGCTGCAGTAGCATTTCAGACTTGAAAAACAAATACAAAAAAAAAAAACAATCAATCAATAAGATCAGTTGACCAAGTCATCAATTCTCCTCGACAAATCCGAAAAAAAAAAACTAATCATTAGCAGCGCCCTAGCCACTCTCGAGGACTTGCACACTGCAAGAATCGAAACAAGGGTCCCAAATTGAGAGCTAGCTAGGTAGCGAATAGACATTTAAACAGCTTCTTCCCCCGTCGCCATTAACTCTCTAAACAGTAACCGTAACAGTAAATAGCAGTGTATAGTGCCTCCATTTTTCTTATGATGATACTAGTGCTAGGATGATAGTAGTGGCTGGGTACAGCTAAGCTTACAGAGACCGCTTCCAACGAGCATTCACGAGCCGCCACTCACCACATCGTAATGGCCATGCTGCGCCGACAAGTGCAGCGGAATCTGCCCTTCATCCGATTGGACGTTGACCGACGAACCAGATTTCAGGAGCATCTTCATAGGCTCCGCCTTCCCCTGCCAGGCGGCGTAATGCAGCGGCCGCATGCCTGGGAAGGGTAACACAGGGAAGTGTTGTCGCAAAGATGTGAAAAAAGATACAGGTCACACCCGACTTACGACCGTTTGGTCGTAAGTTGGATGTGACCTGTATTTTGGGGCTTTTGAAGGCCTGGCAAGTTTTCTTCTCACCTTTCTGGTCTCTGATATCAACAGCCGCTTGTGATTCCAGCAAGATGGTAATAAGTTCCATGTTCCCGTTGAGGGCCGCATGATGCAGTGGGGAAAATCTACACGGGACACACGTGCGAGTCATATAAAATCCAAAAAATATGGCCGAATTACACATCACGCAACCATTAACTCATTCACTGCCATTCTCGAATGTATTGGGAAGTTAAAAATATGACGTGGAACGCCATTCCCGATTGGTTTTTTTTTTTCGTGGGTGCCGATATAGCGCTGGTCAGACCTCCGGCAATGTTTTCCCCTTCCACGAACGGGTGGCATTTGCCTTTTGTCCATGTTAGCTCTTTGTTTCAGCTTCAGCTGTTGTTAAAGCTGCTATATAAGGCTTATTTAATAGAAAATTGTGTTTTATGGGGACCTGGGAACGGATTATTCTCATTTTAATGGTTTCTGATGGGAAATAAATGTTTGGAAATGGAACTTTTCGCCTTACACATAATTTCTGGGAAACAATTGAGTTGGTAAACTGAGGTATCACTGTATTGTATTTTGTACAGCTGCCCGCATTTCAAGGTCATATAACTTCAGACTCAAATAACTTAGGAATTAACTCTTTTTTGCTGACGAAACAAGAGTCTAAGATTTCTTACGCTGCATTGAATGTTTATTTAGTCCTAAAACTCAATATTCTGTGGATCCTGGAATGCGAGTGACAATGACAAAAACCCTGGCACTGGAGTAGACACATTTTGGCACATTATCAACGAGTTAAAAACGTTTTCTCCTGCCCAAAAATGGAATAAAATATCACCGTTTGTTTTTTTCTCTTCAAAACACGCAAAAACAGGTTAAGCTCGGATAGGTTCCACAAATCTGCGTTTGTTTATTTGTTTGTAGCTCCTTTTAGTCTCTCTCAGTGCTTGCATGTATGTGGGGGAGGGGCGCCAAGTAGTAAAAGGCGCCTTGCAATATTTAGAGTCCTCCGGGTTTCTCCGTATGCATCCCCTTTCCCAGCATCCTCTCTCTCCTGTGAAAGTGGCGCCCCGAAGCGCTTTGCCGCTACGCTTTCTTTGATCGCTCTTTCCACTAACGCCGCTTCGTCTCAGTTCGAAAATTAGAAAACGATGTTACAATCCGCAATCGTGGTTAGATTCCAGGTTTGGGTTGCCCGTTTTGTGCTTTTCTCTTGATGGACGTATTTCATATCCTTCAAGTCTACCCAAAGGTTACTTGAATTGTTTTGAAATTGCAGTCATCCCCCGTTTCTCGCCATTAACTCATTGACTGCCAGATGGTGTGCAAAAATGTGTCCACTCCAGTGCCAGGGTTTTTGTCATTGTCACTCAAACTATCTATTTGCTATCTAACTGGCTAGATGGCTAGCTATCTATTCACTATCTAACTAGCTTTCTGGCTACCTAGCTAGCTATCTATTTGCTATCTAACTAGCTTGCTGGCGACCTAGCTAGCTATTTGCTAGCTATTTGCTTTCTATTTGCTATCTACTCGCTATCTAACAAGCTAGCCAGCGATCTATTAGTTATCTATTAGCAAGATAGCTAACTTTCTATCTATTTGAGTTATTCCGGTTTGAAATAAGTAATAAATAGATAGCTATATAGGTAGCCAGCTAGCTAGTTAGATAGCTAATAGATACAGTCACTAATAGATAGCTACCTAGCCAGTTAGATAACTAAATGATAGCTAGCTAGATAGATAGCCGGCTAATAGATCACAAATACAGAGCTAGGTAGCTAGCTTAATAGCTAGCGAGACTGTCACAAATCTTCTCTCATGAGGAATTCTATTAAATGGAAATTCCTTAATCGGAAAAAAAAATCATATGTATTAACTTTTTTACCAGTAAATGATAGCAAAGATCGATTCCCTACAAGAAAAACTCCGATATCCGGAACACGGAATTACAATCCATGCAAAATTGTCACATTTTCGTTCGATATACGGAAAAAAAGTAGTGGGGGATTACTGTATATCAATCAAGCTGCTTTTTGTTTTGTTTTGTTTTAAAGGGATGCACAGCCATCTAACGTCATTTTCCCAACATAGCCGAGGAATTTGTTTGAACAGTACGCGTAGGCAAGGATACAAATGACGCAACTCACCCATCCGTATCCTGAAAGTTGACGTTGATTTTCTTTGCAGAGCCGAGCAACTCTGGAAAACAAGCGGAAAAGCCGTTAGTCGTTTGTCGTAGCAGACCAGTTGGTGCTGGATATCTTCGCTGAGGTCCTTTTTTTTTTGCTTCCCCCTGAGGACAAGATGGAGTCAGAAGACGGGGTTTTTTTTTTTTTTTTTGTTTTATGAGCGATGAATCATCGGCCGCTGTCGGCTCTGCGGTTGCTTGCAAACATCCTTCAACTGGGTGTTGAAAATAAATCAGCAAACAATCAATCAATAAATAAATAAATAATAAATAGGAAATAATAAATAGGTACAAAAATAAATACCTAAAAAGGTAAACAAATAAATAAATATAAAACAATAAATATAAAACAATAATAAATAAATAATAAATAATGAATAAATATTTAATAAATAAATGTATACCAAATAAATAAAAAATAAATAATCAATAGCAAATAATAAGTACATAAATAAATACCTAAAAAAGGGAAACATAAATATATATATCACAATAAATAAATAATAAATCAATAATAAATCAATTATAATAAATAGAAAATAATAAATAAGTACATAAATAAATATATACATGGCTACATAAACAAATACACAAATAAATCAAAAATAAATAATAGCTGTAAATAAATAATAAATAAGCACATGAATAAATATATGAGTAGGTAAATAAATAAACAAACAAGAAATAATTAATAAAAAATACATTAATACATAATAAATAATACATAAATAAAAATAAATATTAAATAGAAAATAATAAACTCCAACATGAATAAATAAATAGGGGAATAAATAAATAAATTGCAGTTAATAAATAATTAATAAATAAAGATATGACTAGATATGACTTAGTCGTGCCCCCCAAGCTAAATGGCACTAGTGATGATCTCCGAAGTGACCTATATTGCGCAGAGGTCAAATAAACGTGACCTGACATTTCAAATAAGACTCAACTTAGGCGGCAGATGGTGTCGCATGATGAATGTGCACACCAAAGCGCACATCCCTTTTATCTTCCGCTAAATTTGCGGCCTGACAAAAACCCCGGCACTGGAGTGGACACATTTTTTTTGCACATCACCTGGCAGTCAATGAGTTAAAAAAAAATACACTGGGTGTCAGTGATGGTGGCCAAATATTTATTAGAAAGCAGCGTTTGCTCGATGATACAGGCGCACACCAACCAGCCGACTGCGATTGGGTGTTCTCGCCAAATAAGGAGAGCAGCCAGTTGTGATCGGAAAGTGTGGAAGATTTTGCCTACGAGGCCACAAAGGTGCCAATTTGCAATCGGGATTTCATGACGGTGCAGCCAAACTCTCTTGGCGGCTCCAAACGCTCACACGGACTCGCACGAGCCCGGGTTTTGCGTGGAGGGGTGTTGCTAGGCAACAGGCATCCTCTTTATCAGCCTCCACATGCCGGTGTGACTTCTGCTCAAACTGCATAGATTCACAATCACACACACACACACACACACAAACACACAACATGTGTGTTGTGAACAGAGTGACGATAGCATGAAAATGTTGCCGGTTTCATTTCCCAAAGTTCAGGCGCAAACAATCTCCTCCTCTCGAGAAACTATAATAAATAATAATAATAATAATAATACATTTGATTTCTGAGCTATCATTTAGCTATCTAGCTGGCTAGGTAGCTATCTATTAGTGACTGTATCTATTTGCTAGCAAGCTAGCTTTCTATCTATTTGAGTTACTTCCGGGTTGAGTGAACGCTGGCGCATGTGGCTGCCACTGCTCACCCACAGAAAAACTGATCCTGTGACTGTAAAGTGACCTTGAGAGTTTTAAAAGGCGCTGATAAATGAAATGTATTATTATTATTATTATTTTAGTTAATTTCTAAATGATATGGTTCTGGAGTTATACGACCTTGAAATGGGGGCAGTGATACCTCTGCTTACGAACTTAATTGGTTCCCAGAAAGTGTGTGTAAGGCAAAAAGTTTGTCTTCCAAACATTTATTTCCCATAACGAACCATTAAAATGAGAATAATCCATTCCCAGGTCCCCATAAAACATAAAATAAATCTTATATAGCGCTTTAACAACAGCTGAAGCTGTAACAAAGCGCAACATGGACAAAAGTGAAATGCTGTGTCCTTGTGGTTAAGCAAAAACATTTCCAGGGGTCTGGCCAGCGCTTTATTGGCACCCAAGCATGAAAAAAAATGAACACATTGGGGAATGGCCCTCTACGTCCTATTTTCAATTCCCGAATCAATTTGTGAATGGCAGCGAATGAGTTAAACAGCAGATAAATGAGCGGGATTCGAAATGCAGACGAGACAGGATGGAAAACGGATCACCGCATTTGCCTCCCCCCTCTCACATAAACGTGACTTTCCAAACAGGTAAACAGGAAGTGGTCTGATTAAATTAGAGAGCCGAGACGGGAGCGTCTGATGGGCGAAGAGGGAGGCGGTTGGGGGGCAGGAAGAGCCAATGCCAACTCACTGTAATAGACAACAGAAGTGCTCTGGGACGATATAACCTCTTCGTCACCGATGCGCCGTCGGTGCACTCGGACGACTTGACATCCGGATGTCAAGTCGGCCATTAGCTTCATTTTGCCCTTTGGCCAATTTGGGAATCTGTTTTTTTTTCATATCGTGAAGCATCAACGATAAAGTTGCTTCAGCCGTCATCTGTACTTCTTTCGGACGTTTCGCTTCTTATCCAAGAGGCTTCGTCAGCAAACTCAAATCTTTTGCTGGTACTCATTTGACGACAATGAGGTTAAAATCTTAGCGAAAGAAAATGGATGCTTTGAAAGGGGAGTCAAAGAAGCTATTTTCATAAAACGGCAAAACCCTTCACTCAATCGCCAGGGTGGGGTGACGTTCAATTTTGATTGTTCCTACAACCGACTTCTTCGGCAACATTGGCTTAGTTATGCTAATGAGGTGATACCAGATCAAATGGGGTAATGAGGCCAGTGGTACGTCTGGACAGTAGGGATATATGTAGGGCCAAAACTACCAGCAAAAGATTTTAGTTCTGACAAAGCCTCTCGGATAAGAAGCGAAACGTCCGACACCTTGAAAGAAGTCCAGATGACGGCTGAAGAAACCTTGTCATCGATGGACCACTCCTGTACCACTGATGTGAAGCAACAAGCACATTTTTTATTAATTTTTTTTCATATCATCGCCTGTGAGTATTGCCGTTAACGGTGCACTGGCAGTCTATGGTTGCCTAGCAACAGCTTTCTCACCCGCTGCCAAGGTTATCTGGCTTTTGGCTAACATTTGTCAACGCAACAACACACACACACGCGTTTGCGTGCAAAATGGCTTCTCGGGAAACTATAATTGGGCAAAAAAAAAATAATAATATCAGCTGTCTCTTTATTTGACATGAATAGAAAACGGATTTTAAAGAATGACAATTTAACTTCTGCCGATTAGACCGTTATGGCTGAACAGCTCAAGGCCGATTGTGCTTTTTTTGCGCCTGTCATTTTCACAGCCCCATATGTGGAACGGCCGCGGCTTGGAATTGAAGTGGATTGACGTTGGATAGGAAATGTGAGATGAACTCATGTGGAAGTGTCGCGGCTTGGAATTGAGGCGGATTTACGTGGGGGAAGGAGATGTGAGACAATCTCATGTGGACGTGTTGCCGCTTGGAATTGAAGCGGATTGACGTGGGATGGGAGATGTGACAATCTCTTTTCGTCAATGGATGCTCCATGTTTGCTTTCGAAAATTTAGCTTGTTGAAGATGTGCGCATTCCACCTTGACGTCCCAGATCCACTGGTGAAAAGGACGCTTTGATCCTCTCCTCTTTCATCTAGAACTGCTTCATACAACAAAGAGGGTGCACAAAGTGCTTGAAATTGAATGACTGTGTCTTTGTGTTGTCATATTTTGTTATTTTGCCTTCAAGATGGCGCCACGAGAGTGGCTGCCTTTACAGCAGTTCCTGTATTTTGTTTTTCTACTTCTTCCTTTCCTTTCATCACTTTGCAATTGTGAAATGTCAATTTCTCCACAGCGAGACTCATAACGGCTAATCCGATCCAAATAGGTGACACCTTTGCTCATCTTGAATGTCTGTGCAGCATCCAGAAGGCCATGACAGAACAGCAAGGGGTCAAAGGTCAACTGTCATCAACTCTTCCTACGTAAACAAAAGCGCCGCCGACATCACGTGATCGCTTCCGAGGCCGCTAAATTCCGATTCCATTTTGAATTGCTCACCGGCGTTGGCGGTAGCTTCCGGATCGCCGCCCAATTGCAAACGATGGAAACGGCGAATCCCGGCCCGGACGAGTCAGACAGATGCCGGGATTACAATTTGGGCTTTCGCCAGATGAGCGATACGCCGTATTTACTGTTCCGTGAAGATCTCCAAAATCCTCTGGTGGCGAGTACAGCTAAGCTGATGTTGCGTTGCCCGGAGAGGAGCTCATTACAGTCAGATTAAGCTCCGCGGTGCCGTGCAGGCTGCGCCCACGGCAGGCCCAAACGCGGACAGATAAAAGGACCGGAAATCTCCCCCAAAGCGTCCGTCAAGAGAAGGGAAAAGGAGGATCACAATCATCTTTATTGGCCAAGTGTGTAGAACACACAAGGAAGTTGTCTTCGGTAGAACACGCTGCACTACTGTCATCAAAAAATAGACATGACTGTTCAAAGGCAGAGTGGGGACTGCAAGGTTAAAATATCCACATCCCCGCTGTATAACATGTTTAAATTACTCCTGGAAAAAAAAAATCATTAAAAACATCAACGTGAGCCGCTTGTCACTGAACAGCAACAACACGTCTGTGCTGATAAGATCATCCACAAAGTTAATTGTCCATCAAAACAATAGCCTTGCTAACTAGCCGCTAGACCAAAATGTCACCAGAAATTAGCGTTTGCACAGATGATGAGGTACAAGTGCACTCACTTTACGTTTGTGTGTGTGAGAGAGAGAAAAAAAACGAACAAAGTGGTTGGAGAGAGCCACGAGAAGAGCAGGTTAAAAAAAAAACGAGTTTCCTGGCCGGGAGCAACGAAATAAGAGCGTGATGGAAGAGGCGGTGAAATGAAAGTAAGGATGCAAAGCGCAAAAGAGAGCAAGAGAGTAAAAAGGACCAAGGTACGACTTTGGCGTCAACTCACAACGCGCACGTAGCAACACGCGCCAACCAAAAAAAACAACAAAAACACACGTTCCACATGTGTGGCGCAGCTGGACGCAACAGCCGCATCCGCCGCAACGTCAACAATCCTGCTCATTGGCTCAGTGAAGCTAGGACGCCATTGGGCAAGCGGCTTCAAAAAGCAGGCCAGCGCAAAGTTACACACACACACACACACACACACACACACACACACACACACACACACACACACACACACACACACACACACACACACACACACACACACACACACACACACACACACACACACACACACACACACACACACACACACACACCTACCGCTGGGATCAAAAGAGATGCTAAGTGAAAGCGGCTGCTAGCGCAGATGCGATATACTGTACTCATTAGCGATGAGCTAAGGCGTCGTTACCTTGCGAAAAACGTCCGCTTTAAAGGATTTTTTTGGGTTTCCTAACCGACATCAGAAAAACGTTTGATAGCATCTAAAATAGCTAAAACACGCAGACTGGTATTTTTAATCAAATGCAAAAGACCAATAAAAATGACTTCAAGAGGCCCAAAACTGCCACAAAATGAGCTCGGAACTCGACAGATTCAGAAAGTCCCGCCCTCTTTTTCGTGACGTCACGTCAGGAAACTCCTTAACAAACTGCCTTGCTCCAGAATCAAAACAATGGCTTCAGAGAGTTCAGATGCTTTCTTGTTACTCATCCAGTTATGAATATGATTCAAATAGTTCTGAAGAGGAAAGCATAAGTGTTTGCGATCGATTAAAGAAGTCCTAGCCAGCTAGCTAGATAAATAGCTAATAGACAGCAAATAGATAGCTAGCTAATAGCCAGTTAAAATATATATAGCTAGCTAATAGATAGCGAAACAAAGATCCATAACTGATCCTTCTTTTGTAGCCTTGTTTGGATTTGACGTTTTGAACTCATGGACTGCTGTTTGATGTGCAAAAACATGTCCACTCCAGTGCCAGGGTTTTTGTCACTCCAATTGAAGGCCCGGCAAAATATGGCGTCACGAATTCCATCCAAACGGAGCACGTTTAACACGGCCGCGACTGCAGCGTGCGAATCCTTCCACCGTGCCTCGACGCCCCCTTTGTGAATGTGCAGCGGCGTGGACGCAATCGTCTGCTTCCGTTAGCGGCTCGGGGCGACAGAAAGACGAGCTATCAAAGAGGTTCCGCGTGCATTAGCGTCACTCCGCACCCCCCCCCCCCCCCAACGGGTGATTTCTGATGACGTCATCCGAGGATTATCACCACCGGTCCGCTACAAAAAAACATTCCCGTGCGTGATATTAACGTCAAATGCTTCATGTCACAAAGAGGGTACAGCAAGTGCTGAAGAATGTGTCTTTGTGTTGTAATATTTGTTATTTAGGTTTTTTTTATAATAATCTATTTCATTTTTAAGCGCCTTTCAAAACTCTCAAGGTCACTTCACGGTCACAGGATCAGTTTTTTTCATGAGCCTTCTCGTATGTTCTTTTGATTTCAAGATGGCGCCGCGAGAGTGGCTGCCTTTCTAGCAGCTCCTGCATTTTGTTTTTCTACTTCTTTCTTTCCTTTCATCACATCAGCTGCTGTGAAATGTAAATTTCTCCACTGTGAGACTAATAAAGGCATATCCAATCCAATCCAATCCAATCACTTTGTTGCTGTGAAATGTAATTTTTCTCCACTGCGAGACAAATAAAGGTACATCAGACATAAAAAGCTTCCGAGCGACGCCACGTTCTCTTCTGGCTACAGAATCCTCGCTTGAACGCGCATCTATTATGCAAAAAGGCCAATTAGGCCGACTGATGAAAACATTTGTTCCAATGAGTGACTCAGAATCATCTTTTTCGTCTTTGTTCGCGTCGCAAAAGCGGAAATGTCGAGGAAAGAAAAAAAGGAGCGATTATCCCATTGGGGTATTTTGTAAAAATGACAAACCCCAATGGATATGGGGACCCCCCCCCCCAGACCCCCCAGGGGTGGTATTTAAAATCGCATTTTCTGTGTAGCGCTTTCTCTTGTTTCGATTTATAATTGTATTTTATTCATAAAATACAATAACATGTATTTACTATTATTATTATTAGTCATAGTCTATCTAGCGTTAGATTGTCTGCCAACTCGGACCATCAGTCATTAAATTATTGACCTTTTTATGTCCTTTAAAGCCCAGCAACCCCATAACAATAATAATTATTATTATTCTAATTATCATCTGCTAGCTATTTGCCATCTACTAGCTATCTGGCTATCTATATATTGACTATCTAGCTAGCTGGCTACCTAACTAGGTATCTGTTGGCTAACGATTGGCTAGCTAGCTTTTTATCTATTTCAGTTACTTCCGGGTTCAGTGAACACTGGCGCGTGTGGCTGCCGCTGCTCACCCGCAGAAAGACTTATCCTGTGACTGTAAAATGATAGATAGCAAGATAGCCAGCTAGATAGCTAGCCAGATAGAGATAGCTAGGTAGATAGC
Organism: Hippocampus bargibanti; assembly: GCF_051943395.1. Taxonomy (NCBI): domain Eukaryota; kingdom Metazoa; phylum Chordata; class Actinopteri; order Syngnathiformes; family Syngnathidae; genus Hippocampus; species Hippocampus bargibanti. Next base: position 758,548 of record NC_142750.1, on the reverse strand, counting down.
TAGATAGATAAATAAAGTGTTTGGAGTAATACATCATTGCTACATATTAGCGCGGAAGAGAAGACGGCGAAAAATACTACGACGTTTAATTAGCGTCGTGGCACTTGACATGCTTGATTTGCTTTCGCGGGCCGAATAAAATCATGTAGCGGGCCACATTTGGCCCTCGAGCCGCAACTTGGAGACGGGTGCCAAATATGGTCGTGTTTGTCATAAATGGGTCAGTTTAAGACCCAAAAAAGAAAGGGCTTCATTTCCAAGAGCGCACCAGATTAATTGCGGCTGGTTCGGAATCACTGATCTCAGAAAACCTTTAATTGTCCCGCAATGGGGACATTTGTGGTTCTATTTGGGATCAAGATGGTGTTGCCCACATATTGATGTCATAAATGTATCAAATAAATAATCAAGGTGGAGCAGAGTCACACCGGAAGCAAAGTGCATCCAAATACAACCGACCCCAAAGCTGTCATATGCAAGAACCGGGGTCCAAACAATCCCACCCGCCCCCATTTTGTTGTTGGAGCTCTCCCTGCTCGCCACGTACAAACAAACAAACAAACAAACAAACAAACACCTGCAATATGTTCAATCTTTTGCGCTTTTCTCGCGGCGGCGTTTGAACGAAAAGGCGGTTTCTTACTCGCTTTCCCCGGCCGAGGCCTTTGCAGCAGCTTCTGCACGGCGAGCAGGTCTTCGGTCTTGACCGCCTGCAGCAGCTCCTGGTCCTTCCCCATGATCGGCTTTCAACACGTCCTTAGTCCCGCAACATGTTCCGACGGAAGGGGGCGAGGGGGGGCTTCGGGCGGGCCGCGACGAGCCTCGATTCCCGCCGCCGCCGCCTCCCTTTTTCGGTCTCCGGCTAGACGACAGCCAGCCCCGAAGCTCCGAGGGAGGGACGCCCGGGGATGGAGGGATGCTTTCCTAGTCGCAGCCAGGCCGCCCCCCCCCCCCCCACCACCTTCCGAGAGACGCGGTGGAAGGGCCGCGGACACCCCCCCCCCCCTCCGGGACCCCCAACGCCACAAGATTCCCCGACGACGGCGCCCTTCGTCGAGGACGAATTTAGCACATGGCGTTCGTCGACGCTGGCGTCCACGTCAAGCGGCTCTTCGGTGCTCTTCGTGGCTTGCGAGATCCCGGACCGCGGCGGCCATCGTTCCGCCCGCGCTCTCGCTTCGGATTGGGGAAGGATTGCCCCGCGTGGGGGGCTCGAGTGGCGAAAAGAGAGAGAGAGAGAGAGTACGGGGAGAGGGGCGGCCGAGGGTGGGGGTCGCACCTTACAGTTGTGCCAGCTCGTGGCGCTAACGAGTCTTTCTGCGACGACGAGGTGGGGTGGGGGTGACCCCGTTTGTGATGTTTACGCTTCAGTCGTTGGTGGACCGAGTGCACGTTTGGTTCGTGCTAGCAAGAAGCGGGTCGCACCTGCTCGCTTCCGGTGTCGCAATCAACACACGCCGCGTCCAATTTATTTGATTGAAACCCAAAGATGGCGAGTAATAACAATAATAATATATTTCATTTCGAAGCGCCTTTCAAAATTTTCAAGGTCACTTTACAGTCACAGGTTAAGTTTTTTTCTGTGGGTGAGTAGCGGAAGCCACACGCGCCAGCGTTCACTCAACCAGAAATAACTCAAATAGCGAGCTAGCTAGATAGCTAGCTTAGATAGCTATCTTAGATAGCTATAGATAGCTTGATAGATAGATAGATAGATAGATAGATAGATAGATAGATAGATAGATAGATAGATAGATAGATAGATAGATATATATATATACCTAGCTAGCTAGATAGCTAATAGATAGCCAGCTAGTTATATTTAAATAGCTAATAGACAGCAAAGATTGAATGACCTTCTGTGTCGTCTGACGTTATTTGTTATTTTGTTTTTTTAATGTTGTCGTTTTGACTTCAAGATGGCGCCACAAGAGTGGCGCTTTACAGTTTGGGATGTAACGTTTACTCGAGTATACGTTTCGACTGCACTTTCACTCCGTGATCCAGATGCCTTTTGGTCGCTCTTTTGATTTGTCATCTATTCATTTCTCGTTTCCGCTATCGATTCTTTTAGGGGCGTGGCCGATCCCCACTTCCGGTTCGGACACTGTTGGCCAATCAAATGGAATTGCCTTCGTTTTCACGCGCGTGTGGGTGGGTGGGCAGGAAGCAGAGCATGGATAGCCTTCTCTGCCTCCTCCACATCGAGCGAGTTATGTAAGCAATCGCAGCACTTTGAAATGCATTAGCCATATTTTTGTCTCCGCTAATGTGACTCATAACCATGAAGCTCTATCCGTTACTTCTAATAATACATTTCATTTCTAAGCGGCTTTCAAATCTCTCAAGGTCACTTTACTGTCAAATGATAACTTTTTCTCTGGGTGAGCAGCGGCAGCCACACGCGCCAGCGTTCACTCAACCCGGAAGTAACTCTAATAGATAGAAAGCTTGCTAGCTAAGCAATCGTTAGCCGATACCTAGCTAGATAGCCAGCCAGCTAGATAGTGAATAGCTAGCTAGCTATCTGTCTGGCTAGCCAGCTAGATAGCTAGCCAGCTAGAGCTAATGGATAGCAAATAGCTAGCAAATGATAATAATAATAATACATTTCATTTCTAAGCACCTTTCAAAACTCTCAAGGTCATTTTACAGTCACAGGATACGTTTTTCGACTGCAATCTAATCTAATGGTGGTCTATTTTGTCATAATCGGGAGGAAAAAAAAAGCTAGCTAGCTAGATATACAATACAAATACAAAACTTTACTTTTTTTTTACTGACAATCCACACATTTGCACAGCCTAGTGTAATCGCTCGGACGTTTATCTGCACGTTTTTCACCGATAATAAAAAGTCAAACTCGGGGGAAAAAATGATAAATTGTATTTATTGACGCACACTGCCCCCAAGTGTCCATTCCTGGAGCACACAACTTTTGACTCAAGCAACCTAAGCGGTTTCAAGTGATTTATAACGACACCGCAAACCACACAACATTCCCAACGTCTCCATTAGTCATCCTTGCTTATGTTACCGTCTCCAAAATAAACGGCGTCGTGACTCGCCGAGTGAAGCGAATTGTTTCCGAGCGTACCTGAACGCGTCTTGAGCACTTGCCTTTTCCATAGTGATCGCTCCAACTTGTATTGTTACTCCTCTCAAAGTCGTCGGCACAAGCAGATGGACTCAAGTGGGAAGCGGATTGATTGAAAAAAGCCGGAATACGCTTGATCGATCAAACCCGCGAGAAACTGTCACCGAAACCGACGAACTGGTAAGAAGTTAACTCGCGCTTTTGTTTCGCGTCCACCGTTATTACGACAAATATTAAATCGATGCGGCGTTCACGACCTTTCATGGTCCGGCGCGTGTTTGGCGTTAGCTGGACGCTGTCGCTTCATCGATAACCTTATCGTCATTTCACATGTTTCAAACAAAATCGACCGATATAGCTCGTTTCGTTGCACGAGGAAAGAACGCGTACGGCGTCAACGGTAAAACGCGGTTGCTATGCAGCTAGCTTAGCGCCACCGACGAGGACGAGCTCATGGCGCGCCTCCGATAATCAATTAAGATGAATGATGAATTGGCACGAGACAAGCACAAGACCTCATCTGCAAGGCAACCGGTTAGCATCATAGCTTCTTTGTTTTTTACGTGATTGTACGTCTTTGTTTATGTGCATGCGTGTACAGTAAACGTATTAGGGAAGTAGTAATCTCGTACGGACTGAAAAGCAGTTATAAAGCAACCGCGACCTTCCTCGTTTCTTTGCAATCACGCAACCGATGGTTACTACAATCACAAATGACTTAAATTAATGTTAGTCAGGTTTTGTTATCGATCGACTTCCGTTGCTATGTTCCGCTCGGCGTCGCTCGAACATATAAAAATAACCCGAGGGTGTATTTTGGATGTATTTCTTTGTACCAACGGACGACGAATACCTCCAGTAGTGCACAGTCACCTGATTATAGAGATATAACAACATTTTTCAATAAGAATTCATCACACATTTTCTAATACCATATTAAAGTGCATTTAAATATCTTTCAAATGATGGGTAGATTATCGTTCTATGACAAATAATAAGGAAATAATGGAATTTTTAATTTGGGAAATATGAGGGGATTTTCTGACTGTAATGACACAGTTAAAACAATGAAAATCTGTGACAGAGTATCATAACGTTCTTAATTTTTGGCGAGTAAGGTACCGTTGGAAAGCTTTTGAAATTCTAAACAAGAACAGGAAACACAAGAAAAGATTCAAAATACAAATGAGCAAATATCAACAATCGAATGCAGGCAGATTTTCGTCAGAAATCCAAAATGGCTGTCACTGAATACTAGGAAAGACAATTGCCAGCTCTAGAAATATATATGCTAACGCTTCTTTTTGCTTGAAACTTGACAGTTATGGAGAAAAATATATCTTCTACCACTTTCATGAGTTTTAAAAATACAACTTATTCACCTTTATAAACTGTAGTGTTAGCAAAAAGAGCGTCAACTTCAATCCATCCCCCCCCCCCCCCCCCCCCGTTTCTCGTTGTCGTATTGGGAAATTTCAAGAATCAGCATGGAGGGAAACGTCTAACACGTCATCATAAACTGCATAGCTTGGAAAATACCACCAAAAACCATGACGTACTTCACAAAAACGCCCGTACTCAACGCCCCTGACCGAGAAAGCGACACGCTTGTTTGGTCTGAAAACTTTGTGTTGATGGCGAAATTAGAAGGAAATAACGCGATGGTGAATCGTTGTGTTGCACCGAGACTACTATTTGATACTAGTTGCCACAAATTCCCAGCGGACAAATCAGCCTATTTCCAACGGATCTTGTGCGGCATCTTGTGCATTTTCTGGGACGCTACATTTCAGTCCAGACGGCTCGAATTGATACGGAAGGACTTCTCTAATCGATGGCAAACATTTATGCTTTCCGCTTCAGAACTATTTGAATCATATTCATAACTGGATGAGTAACAAGAAAGCATCTTCTCTGAATCTGAAGCCATTGTTTTGATTCTTGAGCAAGGCAAGACGTCCTGGCGTGACGTCACGAACAAGGAGGCGGGACCTTCTGAAACTCGACATCTCTGAGGTCAATTTGAAGTCGTTTTGGGACACTAACGCATTTTTATTGGTGTTCTTCATTTGACTAAAAATATCAGCTCACACGTTTTGGCTATTTTCGATGCTCTCAAATGTTTTTCTGATGTCAGTGAGGAAAGAAAAAAATGGTGTGGGTTGTCCTTTAAGCCTTAGTGGCAGAGTGTGTGTTGATTCAAAGCAGGATCATATGAAAAATTGGAAAATTGTGAAGTGGCCTTTGCACGTCACGTAACGGCCGAGCAGTTGGTGAACTGGTCAATTTTTAATTTTGCGAACGGGGGAAGGCGAGACATGCCGGACACCAAAGTGAAACACGCTTTTAGTCAAACAAAGTCAACGACTTTCCGTTCCAGCGTGTCATCAAAGTTGGTCCGGCACTACTCGAGGGTCCTCCGAGCCACTTTTGCTCAACTTCTCACTTTTCAGTCCACGTCTGGACTTGTCAGCTGTGAAAACAAGTGCTGCTTGTGCTCCAACACTTAAAAAAAAAAAAAAAAAAAATGTGCCCGTGAGGTTTTTTTTCCATATGTATCAGGCCAGCTCACTACACTAGCATGTCGCAACCGCTACGTTTTCCGACAAAAGGCAAGAAAAACATCAGCCATTTTGTCACAATGCCTCAAAGTACAGTACTCTTAATAATAATCATCATAAATTTCATTTATAAGCGCCTTTCAAAACTCACGGTCACAGGATACGTTTTTCTGTGGGTGAGAGCAGCGGCAGCCACACGCGCCAGCGTTCCACTCAACCCGGAAGTAACTCAAATAGATAGAAAGCTCGCCAGCTAGCTCATAGATAGCCAGATAGCTAGCTATATAGCTAATGTATAGCTCGCTAGATAGTTAGCTTGCTAGCCAGATAGCTATAAAGATAATAGATAGCCATTCACACGAAACACTGAGTAATTGAGACAACATCGCAGCGATTTAACCCTTCAGATTGGTGACTCTTTCCTCCGAGCGGCAGCAAACGAGCCCGAGCGTCACCCCCGATTGGTTTTGTCGAGCATTAACAGTCTTAGCTCCGCCCCCCCCCCCCCCCCCCTCCCCGCGTAGGAAGGACTCAGCGCGGCGTGGGTGCCTCGGGATCCTCTGCCTGAGTGTGTGGAGCCCGGCGACATGAACCGCACCAAGGGCGGCCTGGTCATCTTCACCGCCAACTCGCACCCGTCCAGCCGCGAGTTGGGCAAGAGGATCGCCGAGTGAGTACGCCGCCGGGTTTTAGCGTCTCTTTCCTCTCCGCAAAGCACTTTTCTGAAAGCTTCACGTAATCAACGCTCGGATGGGGGTTTCGTTTAGTCAGTGTCTGAAACTTGTGACAAAAGGTTATGCAGACAACTGTGAAAAGTTGCCTGCCCCATTTTTCTCAACTTGAAACACAATAAGACGACTAATCGCAAAAAAAAAACATTGTTGCAAAGTATTAAGCATTTTTTTTTATGAGGGATGTACCTACCACAAATGCTCCCTTGCTTAATTATTTGCTATCTATGTATTAGCTCTGGCTGGCTAGCTAGCTATCTATATGGCTGGCTAGCTATCTATCCACTATATAGCTAGGTATCTGTTCGCTATTGATTGGCTCGCTAGCTAGCTACCTTTCTATCTATTTGAGTTACTTCCGTGTTGAGTGATCGCTGGCGCGTGTGGTTGCCGCTGCTCACCCACAGAAAAAAAATATCCTGTGACTTAAAAAAAAGTTGTCGGAGACGTTTTGCACCCGACGTAAAAGTTTCACGCCATCCAGGTAGACGTTATTTCAGACACTGGTTTCGTTCTATGAAGCTTCACGTCAACAGCGCTCCGATGGGGCTTCGTGCGCTTCTACGAAGCTTCACGTCAACAGCGCTCCGATGGGATTGTGTTACCGCTTCTGGTGAGGTCATCGCGCACTGTCCCCACCTAATTTTTTTGGTTTCTCAAACCTAGTTTTGACTGACACGCTAAGCTCAAGTGGGCGTGTCAGTCATGACGTGGGAGTCGTTTGACAACTTTGACAACACTTGCGCTTAACGTGGCGGACCGACCGGCCGACTCTTTCTGTGTTGACAGTCAACACGATACGCACACGCTGCGGGCTTCGTCGTTGCCAAAATGGAGGCTGCTTACGTTCATTTGGTCCAACAAAACAAAGCTGGGACGGCTAACTACTTTCTCAAAACGACATAAGTGGCAACGAATTGGAAGAAATGTTCTTTTTTTTTCTTAAATGGAGTTGTTTCTGCTCACCGAGCTGAACTTTTCTGCTCTCGCATGCGGCAGCTTGTTTGTTACAAGACTCCACATTGTAGCCTGATTAAAACAACAACAAAAAAAAACAAAAAACAGTATCTGAAATAACGTCTGCCCGGAAGCCTGGAACGTGCAACTTTTACGTTGGGCGTAAAAAAACGAAGCCACGTGCACCAGTGTTCCCTAGATAGCAAATAATTAAGCAAGGGAGCATTTGTGGTAGGTACATCCTTCATTGAAAAAAAATCCTGAATATTTTGCAACAATGTTTTTTTGCGATTAGTCGTCTTATTGTGTTTCAAGTTGTGAAAAATGGGGCAGGCAACTTTTCACAGTTGTCTTCCCTGGTGTCCGCTAACATTTTGTCACGAGTTTCAGACACTCCAAAACACAATGAACATTTCTGTTTCACTGGTATTCGCCCCCCCCCTCCCCCCTCAAATACAATTAGCATATTTTGCCAGTGACTGGTCTTGTTTTTGGTCAAATATTTGCGCGTTCTGGTTGTGCTTCCTCCGCTTGTTGTAATTTGCAACTTGCAGGATGAAGAATAAAAATATTCTGATTGGACATATAATAATAATAATCCATTTCATTTATAAGCGCCTTTCAAAACTCTCAAGGTCACTTTACAGTCACAGGATACGTTTTTTTCTGTGGGTGAGCAGTGGCAGCCACATGCGCCAGAGTCCACTCAACTCGGAAGTAACTCAAATAGATAGAAAGCTCGCTAGATAGCTAGCTAATAGATAGCCAGCTAGCTAGATAGCTAATAGATAGCCAGCTAGGTAACCATCAAGATATCATTTTTAATTATATATAATAATAATCCATTTCATTTATAAGCACCTTTCAAAACTCTCAAGGTCACTTTACAGTCACAGGATAAGTTTTTTTTCTGTGGGTGGGCAGCGGCAGCCACATGCGCCAGTGTGTACTCAACCCGGAATAACTCAAATAGATAGAAAGCTAGCCAGCTAGCTCATAGATAGCCAGCTAGATAGCTAATAGACAGAACATAGCTATTTGGGCTCCATTTTGTCTCCCTTGCTCAGCTTGTTCCAGCGCGAGTTAGCAAATTGAATTCAGAGGAAGCAAACATTGTTCCACGTCTGCTGTTATTTATCGCCGATAGCTGAACGGAATTTGTTTTCTGTCTCCATAACGACTGTTCAAAGACAACTTCCATCCATCCGTGATCTGAACTTCTTAACTCCCTATTTGTTCTCTCTCAGGCGATTAGGGGTGGAGCTAGGCAAGGTGCAAGTGTACCAGGAAGCTAACAGAGGTAAAAACACGTCTTCCGAGCTAATACATTTCCACACAAACTCAATCGGGGTGATTGGACTCGTTACAACTTTATTGATAGTTCACTATCATTGACTGGCAGATGATGTGCAAAAATGGGTCCAGTCCAGTGCCAGGGTTTTTGTCATTGTCAGTCAAATTGCTGGACCCGCAGAACATTCAGTTTTAGGACGACATGAACGTTCAATTCAGCGTCAGAAACATTACATTCTCTTCTTTTGTCATAAAAAAAGAGTTAATTCCTAAGTTATGTTTCTGGAGTTATCTGAGCTTGAAATGGGGGCAGCTGTACAAAATACAACACATCCATATTGATTTATGTAGCGCTTAAACATCAGCTAAAGCTGTACCAAAGCGCTAACGTGGAAAAAAGGCAAATGCTGCCCCCCTCGCGGAAGGAAAAAAAAAAACATTGACAGAGGTCTGACCAGCGCTTTATCGGAAGAAAAAAACTAAATCCGACCAAATTCGGGAATGGTGTTCCACGTCACGCTTTTCAATTCCCGAATAAATTCCGGGAATGGCAGCGAATGAGTTAATGAATATTAATAATGAGTATTTCTTAAAATTTGAAGTCAAGAAGAACAATTTATGGTTGGACAATTTGAGATTTTTGCTTCAGACTCGAGCAAGCTTGATGGAATTTCACACATTTGATTTGCTTTTGCGGACCGAATAAAATGATGCGGCGGACCAGATCTGGCCCCCGGGCCTTAGCTTTGAGATCTATGCTTGGATGGGCCATTTCTCAAGAAATACTTCACTCTATTATTTGACTTTTTTGGTCACATTTTTCATACTTTAAAATACTAGTTCCATGGAAAGACCGCAGACTCCCGAAAGGCATTTGAAGGCCTTGCTCTTATCTCCTTCCCGTGTTCCTTCTTTGTTATTCCCACAGAAACACGAGTCCAAATCCAGGAGTCGGTGCGAGGGAAGGACGTCTTTGTCATTCAGACCGTGTCCAAGTAGGAACCGAGTCCGCCGTGAAATCCGGTCGTGAAAAACGCTAAATGTTGCTTGCCCCTTTTTTGTTCCCTCTGGAGCAGAGATGTGAACACCACCATTATGGAGATGCTGATCCTGGTGTACGCCTGCAGGACGTCGTGCGCTAAAAGCATCACGGGCGTCCTTCCTTACTTCCCTTACAGTAAACAGTGCAAGATGAGAAAGAGAGGCTCCATCGTCTCCAAGTTGATCGCCTCCATGATGTGCAAAGCAGGTCCGTCGCATGCTTTTGCTTTTTTGTTTTGCTACGCTATCCCAACGGCGGCGTGATGAGTCATGGCGTTGTGTAGGTCTCACCCACCTGATCACCATGGACCTTCATCAGAAGGAGATTCAAGGCTTTTTCAATATCCCCGTCGACAACCTGCGAGCGTCGCCTTTCTTGTTGCAGTACATCCAAGAAGAGGTAAAACGCCATTAGCAAAGTCTAGCTAGGTCTCTTTCTATTCAGCTAACTGGCTAATCCCTTATATCACAGGTGTCCAAGTCAAGGCCCAGGGGCCAAATCTGGTCCGCCGCATCATTTTATTCGGCCCGCAAAAGCAAATCAAAGTGCCATGATGCTAATAAAATCCAAACCAAAGATTTCACATTGAGCTATCTATCTATCTGAATCAGAATCATCTTTATTGCCAAGTCTGTAGAACACACAAGGAATTTGTCCGCAGTAGAACACGCTGCACTAGTATCATCTATCTATCCATCAGCTAGCTGGATAGCTTTTCTCTCTATTTGAGTTATTCCGGGTTTGTTGGCTATCTATTAGCTATCTGCTAGATGGCTAGCTAGCCTTCTGTCTATTGACTTCCGGGTTGAGTGAACGGGTGAGCAGCGGTATATAATAATAAATTTAATTTCTAAGCGCCTTTCAAAACAGGATCATTTTTCTGCGGGTGAGCAGCGGCAGCCAGATTCCTCATAGTCCATCTGCTGAGTAGGAATATCGTACCTTTTACTGCAGCTTAGTAGCGGATCTTCCCTTCATCTCGTTGACCTTGGTGACCTCCGGGCGAGGTCATTGGTGCCCTTAAACAATCACTTGAAAATCTGCCATGGGGCAGTCGTGTTGAAGACCGTCTGCGACACCAGAAACAAAACAAAATGAGTCAAAACGTTGTTGTTTTTTTAATGCTAACTTTTTTGTTCTCTTCTGTCTGCCTGCCTGATTTTTTTTTCCCCCCAAAATTTGCCCTTCCAGATCCCCGACTACAGGAATGCTGTGATTGTGGCCAAATCGCCGGCTTCTGCCAAAAGGTCGGTTCATCTCTTGTCAAGCGCTCACACTCAAACCGCCATCCGTGTCGAAATCCACTCGCCGCTGAACGCCAAATCCTTTTTTTGAACATTTCGTGGCAGAAACGAAATCCTGTCGCGCGTGACTCATTTTGCTCCAAAGTTAGCACAATTTCAGCATTTCAAGGCTTTTTTTCAGTGATACCTCAGCTTATGAACTTAATCGGTTCCCAGTCAGACTGTGTAAGTTCTCGTGGCGAGCCTTGAAATCATCAATGGATGACGAACTTCCAGGTTGCCTCTCGACGATATCCGAGTGAAGTTGCCGTGCTTTCTCTGCGATCATTTCAAGTTTACAGATTGCTTGTGCGGGTTATATGTGGAGCCTGATTGATGAGATATTTTAACCTTGCAGTCTACACTCTGCCTTTGAACTATCCATAAAGTTGAAACGAGTCCACATTTCACTGTGTTTTCTCTCCGTCGTCTGGCTATCTCTTTTTATTTGCAGCTCTGTGTTTCTGTCAGCGTTCGTAAGCCGAGGTCTCACCGAAAGATTTTCGTCTCCTCCCGGCGATTTAGGGCCCAATCGTTTGCCGAGCGCCTCCGTCTCGGAATCGCCGTGATCCACGGCGAAGCTCAGGACGCCGAGTCGGACCAGGTGGACGGCCGCCACTCGCCGCCCACCGTCAAGACCGCCGGAGCCATCCATCCCAGCATGGAGATCCCACGTAATGACCATCCGGGAGGCGCCACTCTGTCGGGGGGAAATGGTGAAAAGGAAGTTAGTTCTTCATTGTTTCTTTGTCACAGTGTTGATTCCCAAGGAGAAGCCCCCCATCACCGTGGTGGGAGACGTCGGCGGGCGCATCGCCATCATAGTGGTAAGAAAGAAACGGGACGCGGCCGGCTTTAAAAAAGGGGGCGGGGTCTTGACCGCCGCCTCCTCCTCCCGCAGGATGACATCATCGACGACGTGGACAGCTTCGTGGCGGCGGCGGAGACGCTGAAGGAACGGGGAGCCTACAAGATCTTCATCATGGCCACGCACGGCATCCTCTCCTGCGACGCGCCGCGGTTCATCGAGGAGTCCGCCATCGACGAGGTGCGTCCGTTGGACGAGCGGCCATCTTTTGCCTCGTCAAAGTCGGCTTGATTGTCAAATATCAGTGTCTGAAATAACATCTGCCCGGACGCCTGGGGCGTGCAACTTTTACGGCGGGCGGACTCACACATAGAACAAAGAACATATTAGCTAGCTAGCTAGCTAGCTGTCTAGCTCGCTACCTAGCTATTTGAGTCAGGAAACATATTGGCATAAAGCACAGCCATCTGCTGGTCAACTGTGGGATAGCACTTGTAGACAAACAGCATTTGCATTGCTTTTCGCTGACTTCTTCCCTGAACCGAAGGTGGTGGTGACCAACACGATACCTCACGAACTGCAGAAGCTCCAGTGCCCCAAGATCAAGACGGTGGACATCAGCATGATCTTGTCCGAGGCCATCCGACGCATCCACAACGGCGAGTCCATGTCCTATCTTTTCCGCAACATCGGCGTGGACGACTGAACCATTCCAACACACACACACACACACACACACACACACACTGTTCCACGCCATTTGCCTTGTCAGACCTCAAAGTGTGTGTCGTGTTCATCAAATGAGGCACACGTGAGTCCGGCGGTTGCGATTACGCAGTCGCTCACCGTCATCCGTGATGACGTCATCACCCCGCCCGCCACTCGCCCGTCCGTCCACCCAACGTCCATCAGTCAGGGCGGATGTTGTCATCAATCAGGTTTTCAGCAAGTCGTTTGGCCACTTCCTGTTGCTTTTTTATTTATTTTTGTTATTTTATTGTACAAGCTACTGATGCGTCCTTCCAGCTGGATCGAATTGTGTGTTGTTGCCGCCATTTCAACTGGGGTCAAATCTGCTACTTGCTAAATATAAACTGGAATAAATAGACCTGTTTTTTTTAAATTTATTTTGTAGTTTTTTTTTTCGGGTAGCTTTCTCTGATGCTCTAGAAGCCATGCACGAATTGACCAATGGAACCCTTTTTTTTGCCATTATCTACTCAATCACCTCCTTGCGTTTGATGATCTGCAATGTCACCAAGTTCTCAAAACGGTGGATGTCAAAGCTCGTCGCTGATAATCTGGCAAAGGCTCATTGATGCATTGATCGCCCGCCACGATCAGATACCTCAGGAGTTCATCAACGCGACGTGGACGTCTAACATCTTATTTGATTTTTTTCTTGACTGCTCACTTTGACAGACGAGCTCCCAAAATTTTTTGTATTTATTGTCAGCACTAACTGATTAAACGGGAAAATAAAGACCACTTGTCTTTGCTTAGTTCATATCCATCTCCCTATTAATCTAGTTAGCTAAGTAGCTAGCTAACTAGTTATCTGTCAAATCTATCAGCTAGCGAGCTATTTGAGCTAGCTAGCTATCAGGTAGCTATAGATTTGACAGCTAGCTAGCAAGCTGTCAAAGCTATATCAGCCAGCTAGCCATTTTATCTATCTAGCTATTGATCCATCTGTCCAGCAAGCTGTCAAATCTATATCAGCTACCTAGCTATTTTATCTAGCTAGCTAGCTGTCAAATCTATCAGCTATCTCACAATTTTTATCTAGCAAGCTAGGTATCAGGTATTTATAGATTTGCCAGCTGGCAAATCTATGTCAGCTAGCTAGCTATTTTATCTATCTAGCTATCGATCCATCTATCTATTCAGCAAGCTGTCAAATCTATCAGCTAGGTATCAGGTAGCAATCGATTTGACAGCAGCTAGCTATCAATCCATCTATCTATCCAGCAAGCTGTCAAATCTATATTAGCTAGCTACTTTATCTATATCCATATCGATCGAGCTAGCTAGCGGTCAAATCTATCAATCAGCGAGCTATTGTATCTAGCTAGCTAGCTATCACCTAGCTAGCTGTCAAATTATATCAGCTAGCTATTTCATCTATATATCTACATCATTTCATCACCTAGCTATCTGTCAAATCTATCTATCACAAACACGAATGACAGAAAAGCGCATTGTTTGTGTTGTTGTAGTCCAACACGTTTATTGGAATGCTGATAAGGTGTCAGTTCCGACAACCGCGGCGACACCCGCTACCGAACGCACGCTTTGTTTGGCACCGTAACACTCGTAACTAGCATTCATTCGGCTAACGACATGGCACCCCTCTTATTCCGTCAATTTGTTCTAAGCCATGCGTGGGGGGGGGGGACATTTGGGTAAAGAAGCACGCTGACAACAATGTAGCGTTTAGCTGCGTTTCTAAACTTTGTTTACATCTGCTCAGGTTGGTCCCGATCGCGCGACAAAATTTTCCAGTTTTACTTCCTTCCACCCTGAGTATTGACACGACATATTGAAGCAGACGTGGGGGATGTTGTGAAAGGATGTGACGATGGAAAGAATCTTCGGAAGGATTTCGCCGTACTTTCGGAATGCGATGCGCAAAAAGCTTCCCGCATCATTAAAGCTATACAAAAACAACAAGGCAAAAAAGGAGCTAACAAGGCAAATCAACTGCAACCTTTCGCTAAAGTCAGTGGCAACTTCAAATCTACTCAAGAAGCACAAGTGCAGCGATAGATTTAAAAAATGTATTTTTCTACATACACACAACAAATATCTGTTAACAGTAATTGTGATACGCTATCTCTGCACCCATACAGGAAATGACTTGATACTCCAAATACAAAAGATGAGCTCAGAAGCCATCTGGGGCTGACAAAATTAACGCAATCGCTAATGCTAGCACTGTCAGAACACTTTGTCGAACTAAATACAGTGATACCTCGGCTTACGAATTTAATTGGTTCCCAGAAAGTGTGTGTAAGGCGAAAAGTTAGTCTGCCAAACATTTATTTCCCATAAGAAACCATTAATATGAGAATAATCCATTCCCAGGTCCCCATAAAGCATAATTTTCGACCAAATAAGTCTTAAAACGACACAAAATATACCTTATTTTTATGTACAATAAATATGCTATTGGATTGTAATGAAAGAAATAAACTGTACTGGATAATAAAGTGGTTTTATTGACCTTTGTGATAGTCGATGTAGTTGCCTCTTGATGATATCCGAGTGAAGTTGCTGTGCTTTCTGGGCAATCATGCCCTCACTCACTGTCCCCTGTTAGCTGCATTTTGTTCATCCAAATCAACAGAAGTTTTTCAACCTCTTCTCTTGCCCGAGACCATTTCTTAGACAACACAGAAACACCCTTAGCCACACGTAGCAATGGTGGACTTAGCATACTGGTACTGGGACGTTAAGTCACGCAAACGCACACCTCGTTGGTGTTTTTTGATGATCTTCTGCTCGACCGTAATTTTCTTTAATGTCTTTTTAGGCTTAACACTAGCCTGTGGCGGGGTCTTTTTTGGTCCCATAATAGCAAAAGAACTCCACTCGAAAACAAACCACATCTGCACTCAAAGAAAGTGGGTGTGGAAAACTAGTCCGCCAGACATCGTGGCTGCGTGGTTTGGTTGTTCCGCCGAAAACTAGTTCGCATGCCCAGATTATATTCTCATGAATTTTATGTTCGTAAGGCGAAAAGTTTGTCAGCTAAAGCGTTCGTAAACCGAGGTGTCACTGTACTCCAAATACAAAAAGATGAGCTCGGGAGCCATCTGGGGGCCGACAAAATTAACTCCATCGCTAATCCTAGCACTGTTTGAACACTTTGTCGAACTAAATACAAGTAACATCCGATTTACGACCAGCTCGATTTACGACCATGACCTCCAGACCCTATTTTGTAATCTTTTTAATTCTATTCCTAGCACCGCAACACGCTAGCAGGCTGCAACGCGTACAACAATTTTGGCCAGCCAGCATGTCACATACTCGCACAGCAATCGACGGTGTAATGGCACCAGAGGGGGCGGAGTTTGCATGTCATTTAGCCTCCGAGTCTCTCTTCAACATTTTGAATGGATTTCGACTTACGACGGTTTGGTCGGAACGGAACTCGCTCGTCAGTTGGATGTTACCTGTACTAGAAATCCCATCAAACCGGAACGTCGTTGGCGACCAAACGTTCAGCCGTGGGTCGGGGGGGCTCAAATTTTAGTTACAAAACAAACACACTTTTGTACGAAACCTGAACATCTTGAAAACGAGCTGTCAAGCCCCGCCCTCTGCTAGTTATTCTCAAGTTTGTCTGACGACTTGTTTAAAACACTGAAAAACAAAGACGGTACCGTTTTGTCATATTTCTGATGTGTTTGATGACGCGCCAAAAAACGTTTTGTTTTTTTAATTCCAGCATCCAAGTCGTCGCTAAATTTAACACGTAAAGGACAACCGACACCTGCGGACAAGTTGAATCCATCATTTGTAAAATGACTTCTACTTAGCGCATTTGACAAAGATTCCAGCGCATATAGCTTGTGCGCCATCTTATGCATTTTCTGGGACGCTACGTTGAAGTCCAGACGGCTCAAATAACAACGGAAGGACTTCTTTCATCGATGGCAAACATTGATGCTTTCCTCTTCAGAACTATTTGAATCATATTCATATCTATTAGCGATCTAGCTAGTTTTTATCTATTTGAGTTACTTCCAGGTTGAGTGAACGCTGGCGCGTGTGGCTGCCGCTGCTCACCCACAGAAAAAAACGTATCGTGTGACTGTAAAGTGACCTTGAAAGTTTTGAAAGGCGCTTCGAAATGAAATGTATTATTATTATAACTGAATGAGTAACAAGAAAGCATCTTTTTCCGAATCTGAACTCTTTGAAGCCATTGTTTTGATTCTGGAGCAAGGCAGTTTGTGAAGGAGTATCATGACGTGATGTCACGAACAAGAGGGCGGGACCTTCTGAATCTCCCCAGTTTCCGAGCTCATTTTGTGGCAGTTTTGGGACACTTGAAGTCATTTTCATTGGTGTTTTTGCATTTGACTCAAAATATCATCCTGCGTATTTTGGCTATTTTAGATGCGATCAAACGTTTTTCTGATGTCAGTTAGGACACCAAAAAAAAAAAAAAAATGGTGTCGGTTGTCCTTTAAAGTCAAGAATATTTACAAACCAGGACGTCGTCACGTCACGCTGCCATCGTGAAAATGCTAACGTTTACCTGATTGCTGTTGGCTAGACAAGCTGAAAACAATTCAGTGTCGTCCGCTTGAAGGCGTCTTTGACCTTCGACCCTCATCGCTTTTGCTCCACGGTTGGTACTCGTTCGACTTGTCTTTCCGCCCCCCGCGGAGTCGAAGTCCCCCATCGCTTTGGAAAAGCACTTCCTGCGCGTGGGACGCCAAAATAAATCCTCTGGAAACAAAGCGCCAGGAGGCCTCGTCCGCCTTCCTGGTGGAGCGCCGAGACCGCCGCCGGGAGGACGCGCAAGGAAAATTGCGGGCGTCACACAAAGTGCATTCTGGGATTGGTGAGAGGCCACGACTTCCCAAAGCGTCCGTCTGCTTCCCGGACGGCGATCTAGGAGGGCTTGGGGGGCTTCAGGGCATCCACTTGGATCTCCAGGTCGCTAATCTAAGGAAGAAACAGATTGGATCGGATTAGCTTTAACATCTCCTGTGATACGTAAATCCGCTTCAATTCCAAGCAGCGGCCGGTTCACATATGCATTGGTGGTGACGCTACTTTTTTCTTATTGATGAAAGATGAACGTGAACAAAGTGGGAACACGACGACGACGACGGTGAAGCATCGCTTCCGACGCTCTCTCGCACACACTCACTCTCACATACTTTCACACACAACTACACACAGACAGACAGACAACACTACATCACCTAATAAAGTTGCTGTACCTTTTGGTGCAAGTTTTGCGCCTCTTCTTGATGCGAGGCCTCGCCGTCTTCCTCGGCTTGTCGTTGATCCGCCTCCTTTTTCAGGTACTCGAGTTCCCTACGAGGCGCACGCGCAAACAAACACGGCCGCGTCAACGTCATCTTGCCGTCGGGCCGTTACTTCTTCTTTTCCGCTCTTACTTTTGCTGATATTCTTTGATCATCCTCTTGGCTTTGCTGTATTTCCTCTCTAGGGTTTGGTACTGGGCCTGAGTTTCCTTCAGATGCTCATCCACTGCCTAAAAAAATGTTTACAAAGGGCTTTTTGGGTGCCTAGAGGTTTCCATCAATGCTTATTGCTTGTTTTGGTCAAATTCAACTTATTTCTGTGACTTCTATGTCACCAATAGCCTGTATACAGTGAGACCTCAGCTTACAAACTTAATTGGTTCCCAGAAAGTGTGTAAAAGGTGAAAAGGTCGTCTTCCAAGCATTTATTTCCCATAAGAAACCATTAAAATGAGAATAAAACATAATTTTCTACTCAATAAGCCCGAAAACGACAAACAACATACCTTATTTTATGTATAATAAATGTGCTGTTGTATTGTAATGAAAGAAATAAACTGTACAGTGTAATAAAGTCATTTTATTGACCTTTGTGATGGTCGTTGATGTCGTTGCCACTTGATGATATCCGAGTGAAGTTGCTGTGCTTTCTGGGCAATCATACCCTCACTCACACTGTCCTGTGCTCACTGCTTTTCGTTGATCCAACTCAACAGAAGTTTTTCAACCTCTTCTATTGCCTGAGACCGTTGCTTAGACAACACAGAAGCACCCTTAGCCACAAGTAGCAATGGTCGACTTAGCATTCTGGTACTGGGACGCTAAGTCACACAAACGCACACCTCGTTGGTGTTTTTCGATTATCTCCTCCTTCTAATCAATTGTAATTTTCTTTAGTGTCTCCTTTGTCTTAACACTAGCCTGTGGTGGGGTCTTTTTCGGTCCCATAACAACAAAAGTACATAAAAGTAAAATACTCGATAACAATCCATGTCTGCACTCAAAGAAAGGGGGTGTGGACAACTAGTCCGCCAGCCACCGTGTGGTTTGGTTCGTCCACCGAAAACTAGTTTGTATGCCAATATTATATTCCCGCTAATGTAATGTTTGTAAAGCGAAAGCGTTGGTAAGCTGAGGTATCACTGTACCTTTGCAACGGTTCCGTCTTACCTTACACAAAGTTTGGGCCTCCGTCCAATAACCCTCCAGTTTTTCCATCCTCTCTTTACTGTCCCGGATGCTTTGTTCCAGCTGCGAGCGTTCCATTCGCCATCGCAACTTATCCTGCTCTGCGTGAGCTAACTGAAAGTGGGGCGCAAAACATGAAGCCAAGATGGCGTCTCCAACGCAACGCAAGGACGCAAATGGAATCTCACCTTCCTCTTCAGCAGCTGAATTTCGGCCTGGGTGACGGCGTGTTTGATTTGAAGCTGCAAGTAGACACCAGACCAGCGGCTTTAAACGCGCGTTAGCGGTTAGCGACGACGCAAAAGGATCACCGCTTTAAAAAAAAAAATTATGATCAGGTTGACGTGATATTCCAATGTGTCCAGTCCAGTCCAGTGCCAGGGTTTTTGTCATTGTCACTCCAATTCCAGGGCCAACAGAAGATTGACTTTTAGGACTACGTCAACATTCAATGCAGCGTAAGAAACATTAGATTCTCTTCTTTTGTCATAAAAAAAGAGTTTATTCCTAAGTTATCTGAGCTTGAAATGGGGGCAGCATGGACAAAAGGTAAATGCTGATTTTCACCTATTGCGGTGGGGTTCTGGGCCCCATCAACAGCGATAAACGGGGGATTACTGTATTTGGTATTAATAATACATAGCTAATAATATTAGCGAATAGACACCAAATAGCTAGCAAATAATAATAATACATTTCATTTATAAGTTAGCGCCTTTCAAAACTCAGGTCACTTTTCAGTCACAGTATCAGTTTTTTCCTGTGGGTGAGCAGCGGCAGCCACACGCGCCAGCGTTCACTCAACCCGGAATAACTCAAATAGAGAATGTTAGCTAGATAGCTAATAGCTAGTTAATACATCGCTAGATAGGTATCTAATAGCTAGCTAGCTAAATAGATAGCTAATAGTTAGCCAGCTAGTTAGTTAAATAGTTAATAAATAGCAAAGATTTAATGACTGTCTTTTGTGTTGTCTCACATTGTTTTTTGTTGTTTTGACTTCAAGATGGTGCCGTAAGAGTGCCTTTGCAGCAGCTCCTGTATTTTGTTTTTCTACTTCTTCCTTTCCTTTCGCTTGCATATTACTGTAAATTGACCCCCTTACAGGATATTCCTGTTTTTTTCACACACAAAAAAACTAAAACTGGAAATAGCTTGAAAAGGAGCGCTGATGCATCTGTGGAACGGCCACCGCTTGGAATTGAAGCGGATTTACGTCGGACGGGAGATGTGAGACCATCTCTATTTGTCAATAGATATAGAATATAGAATAGCGATAGCTTTGTGTTTGCTTTCATTATTTAGCTTGCACATTTCATCATGACGTCCCATGACGTTTTTCTACTTCTTCCTTCCCTTTCCTCACTTTTGCCGCTGCGAAATGTCATTTTCTCCACTGCGACACTAATAAAGGCTAATTCAATCAAAAAAAAAGACATTTATTGAATGCTGATTTGCTTTGACTTTACTGCTCTGGACTCTCCTGACTGCACGTCTTTGGTTGCGATGCGACATCTATTCAACTTCCTCCTTCCTCTTGAAGAGCAGACGGATTCTACGATTGGGGAGTCATTTTACATCATTTGAGGAAGAAAAAAAAAACACCCAAAAAAAAAAGTGCTCGTTTTGTACCTCCTTGAATTTGTGGGTCAACTTCTCGGGGTCCTGCTCGACGGGCGACAGCGATTCTTGGTGTTCCGCCAGGTCGAAAACCTCGATGGAATTTGGGAACACGGGACTCATCTCCTCGTCCTCGTCCTCGTCCGTGGCGTATTCGCCCGTCTAGGAGACATTTTGTCCGCAAAGGAGTGAGGTTAGAATGGCAACTGCCGCTTGATTTTCTTCGAAATAATTTGAGTGGACCTCGAGTGACCACTAGGTGGCGATAATGGACTGCGTGCAAGAATACTGAGCCCACATTGCCTTCAACTCGAGCCCGTCAAACGTCATTCTACCACTTTTAACGTCACAAAAAAACTCCCACAAATAATAATAATAATAATACATTTAATTTTTAAGCGCCTTTCAAAACTCTCAAGGTTACTTTACAGTCACGGGATATTTTTTTTATGCAGGTGAGATAGCCAATAAATCGCCAGATAGCCAACAGCGAGCCAGCTAATAGCTAGCTAATGGACAGCAAATAAATAGTGAATAGATAACCAGATAGCCAACAGCTAGCCAGCTAACAGCCAGCCAGCTAGCTAATAGATAAATAATAATACATTACATTTACAAGCACCTTTCAAAACTCTCAAGGACACTTTACAGTTGAATATTTTTTTTCTGCGCGTAAGATAGCTAATAAATCGACAGATAGCCAACAGCGAGCCAGCTAGACAGGTAACCAGCTAGCTAATGGATAGCTCATAAAGAGCTAATAGATGGCCAGATAGCCAACAGCGAGCCAGCTTACAGCCAGTCAGCTAATAGCTAGCTAGCTAATGGATACCAAATAAATAGCAAATAGATAACCAGATCGCCAATCGCTAGCCAGCTCGCGAATGGATAGCTAATAGATAGCCAACAGCTAGACAGCTATCAGCTAGCTAGCTGATGGATAGGTAAAAATAGCTAGGCAGCTAGCCAAGAGCTAGCCAGCTAAGTAGAACGTGGCTGTGTTTGGTCCGACCTGGTCGTCGTCGTCCATGTAGCGCTTGTATCGCTGCTCCATCATCTCTCGCTGCCATTTTTCCTGCTCCAGAGTTTGTCGGATGAGCTGAGCAACTTCGCTCTGCTCGCCGGGCTTCTCCCGACCAATCACAAATCTGAAACGGCAGCAAAGGCCACGTACGTACGTCAGGCAAACGCGGGCGGACGGACGGACGGACGTGTCCGTGCAAGAAAGTGACAAAGAAAGAAAGAAAGATCAATACTTGACGCTTCCCGACGTGTTGCGGAGGACGGAGGCGGCAAAACTCTGAGTCACGCCCACCAGGCTCGTCCCGTCAACTTCCACAATCAAGTCGTTCACTTGGACCCTAACGCAAACAAACATCAAGGCAGCCATACGAAGAAAAAAACAAACGCTAAACAAAATAAAGTAAAAAAATATATTCAAATTACAATCTGAAATAAAATTAAATATAACAAAATAAATGACAAAAGATACAAAATTAAAAAAAAAAATCAAATAAAAATTAAATTAAGAAAGTTTTCAAATTACAATTTAAAATAAAATTAAATATAAAAAATACATTACAAAAGATTCAAAGTAAACAAAAAACTCACATTAAAACTTCAGTAAAATATAAAAAGTAAAAATTGAAAATCTAAAAAAATAAACAAAAAAAAAAATCACATTAAAATCTAAAATAGAATAAAATGAAGTATAAAAAATAAAATATAAAAACAAACAAAAAATTCACATTAAAATCTAAAATAGAATAAAATGAAGTATAAAAAATAAACACAACAACTCTAATTAAAATGTAAAATAAAATAAAAATACATAAAAAATGTAAACTTCCATTTAAAATTTAATTAAATTAAGTATAAAAAATAGAATACAAAAACATAAAATTAAAATGTAAAATAAAGTAGATTATATAAAATGAAATCTAAAAAAATAAATTGTCAACCTTTAAAATAAACCAAAAAGAAATCTAATTAATATTTCAAATAAAATAAAATTTACTTAACTAAAAAAAAAATACATTATGCATTTTACAACCAGTCAGTAATTTTTTTCTTAACTTTTTCTATGTCACCGTGCGCGCGCATGCGTGCCATTGAGATCCTCCAAGCCTTCCTTTTACCTGCCATCTCGCTGTGCTGCGCCACCTTCGGTGACCGTCTTGACGAAGATTCCCAACTTTTCCAGACCCATATCGGCTCCCGCACCCATTCCGATGATACTGATTCCCAGACCGTCGCTGTCTGAAAGACACAAACACGGCATCATTGTCTGCTTTCATTTGGAAATTCATTTGTTTTTTGTTTTGATTCCCTCGTGGCTTGGGGGCGCGATTGCTAGTTCAATTCCATCAGAACCACAATTACAACCCTAACGAGGCTAATCTCCGCTCACTTTAATCTCCTAATGGGATCATCGAGTCGCTGGCCGAACGACGACGGATCCGCGTTTAGCCACTAAATCCGCTACCGAGCGAAAGGATCTCATTCATGAAATCGTCTATTTTCAAAGATGCTAAAAAAAAAATACACAATAAAAAAAACCTCCGCTGACGAACGCTTCAGATCACGAACATTACATTCGCGACAAGATAATCTTGGCACACAAACTAGTTTTCGGCGGACGAACCAAACCACACGGTCGAACAGCGCCACAGTGGATGACGGACAAGTTTATCACCCCCTTTCTTTGAGTGCAGATGTGGTTTGTTATCGAGTGGAGTAGTTTTGCTATTATGGGACCGAAAAAGACCCCGTCACAGGCTAGCTTTAAGCCGAAGAAGACATTAAAGAAAATTACAATAGCGCAGAGGGAGATCAATGAAAAAACACCAACGAGGTGTGCGTTTGTGTGACTTAGCGTACCAGTACGCTAAGTCCAACATTGCTACCATCCTTAAGAACAAGGAAGCTATTAAACCATCAACTACCATCACAAAGGTCAATAAAATGACTTTATTACACAGTAGTTTATTTCTTTAATTACAATACCATAGCACATTTATTATACATAAAATAAGGTATAGTTTGTGTAATTTCAAGGCTTATATAGTCGAAAATTATGTTTTATTAGGCACCTGGGAACAGATTATTCTCGTTTTAATGGTTTCTTATGGGAAATAAATGTTTGGAAGAGGAACTTTTCGCCTCACACACATTTTCTGGGAACTAATTATGCTTGTGAGCTGAAGTATCACTGTACATTTGAAGAAAACAAAAAGGTCTTATCACCGAGAAAGCACAGCAACTTCACTGGGATATCATCAAGAGGCAACATCAACGACCATCACAAAGGTCAATAAAACCACTTTAATATACAGTAGTTTATTTCTTTCATTACAATCCAATAGCACATTTATTATACATAAAATAAGGTATGTTTTGTGTAGTTTTAAGGCTTATTTAGTCGGAAATTAGGTTTTATTAGGGACCAGGGAACAGATTATTTTTATTTTTATGGTTTCCTATGGGAAATTAATATTTGGAAGACACACTTTTTGCCTCACACACACTTTCTGGGAACCAATGATGTTCGTGAGCTGAGTTATCAGTGTATGTTGATATTTATTGTAGCGTGTTCACCTTTCTCCAGCTCGACGGGAAACAGATCCAACTTGTCGACTCTCTTCTCCAGCTCATACTCTGCCGAGGCCGCCATGGGGTCCACGTCATCGTTCCGCCGGTCGTAGTCTTCGTTGCAGTAGGTGGTGAATACCTACAGATGGGGGTCAACGTTTGTTTAGGATCTCAAGCCTTTGACAGGTGACCTTTGACCTCACAGCACCCGCTCATCATGAACATGTGACGTGCAGCCAGCCAATCGTATGGCAGCATTTGAGCCGATTTTGTGCCATTCTTAACTCCTCCCACCGGCTGCCGAAAAAGGCCAAGAGCATCCGTCTTCCCGATGACCGTCTCCATCATCAGGTGGCTCGGTTTCCTTGGCAACCTTTGCCTGGTGCCATTTTGGCAAGGGTGTCTCTCTCCCTCTCTCTCTCCCCCCATCTGTCTCCCTGTCCCTGTTTGTCTGTCTGATAGACATGCTAATATGTTGGTCATAGACACAGCGATGATACGTGGGATACATAATTCATCACATTGAGAGTTTTGAAAGGGGTTTATAAAATGAAATGTATGATTATTGTAATAATTCATCACATGGCGACACAAATACGGTTGGAGTGCAGGATGGTTCAACGGCTTCCTGTTGCGGCGTTTCCTTCCCGTTGAGTAACTTTGTCGTAGTGCGGATGTGCGTCGGCGCAACCCACGTTTGCAGGCGTAATGAGGCGTCAGCGTTGGCCCTGCCCGCCAACACGGACTCATCGGGTCAGCCATGTTTCCATGGTGACAGCCAAAAACAAAACAAAAAAATCAACAAACAAGCTGAATTTAAAAAAAGAAGAAGATACAGTGATACCTCAGCTTACTAACGCTTTAGCTTACAAAGTTTTCGCTTTATGAACATTAAATTCGCAAGAACATAATCTTGGCATACGAACGAGTTTTCGGGAAACACATGGAGTGCCACAATGGCTGGCGGACTAGTTTTCAGCACCCCCTTTCTTTGAGTGCAGACGTGGTTTGTTATCAAGTGGAGTACTTTTGCTATTATGGGAGCGAAAAAGACCAAAGAAGACACAAAAGAAAATGACGGTCGAGCAGAAGAAGGAGATCAGAAGAAGGAGATCCAACAAGGTGTGCGTTTGTGTGACTTAGTGTCCCAGTACCAGTATGCTAAGTCGGCCATTGCTATGTGTG
Organism: Hippocampus bargibanti; assembly: GCF_051943395.1. Lineage (NCBI taxonomy): Eukaryota > Metazoa > Chordata > Actinopteri > Syngnathiformes > Syngnathidae > Hippocampus > Hippocampus bargibanti. The sequence continues at coordinate 733,178 of NC_142750.1, read as the reverse complement.
GATAAGGGTGTTTCTGTGTTGTCTAAGCAACGGCCTCAGGCAATAGAAGAGGCTGAAAAACTTCTGTTGATTTGGATTAACAAAAAGCAAAGGACAGTGTGAGTGAGGGTATTATCGCCGAGAAAGCATGGCAACTTCACTCGGATATCATCAAGAGGCAACTACATCAACGACCATCACAAAGGTCAATAAAACCCCTTTATTATACAGTAGTTTATTTCTTTCATTACAATACAATAGCACATTTATTATACATAAAATAAGGTTGAGTTTTAAGTACGTTTAAGGCTTATTTAGTAGAAAAATGATGTTTTATGAGGACCTGGGAACGGATTATTCTCGTTTTAATGGTTTCTTATGGGAAATGCATGTTTGGAAGATGAACTTTTTGCCTTACACACACCAATTAAGTTTGTGAGCTGAGGTATCACTGTACACGCAAAAACGAAGACAAGGCATAGTAGCAAGAAAAACTTGGCCTCGTATTCACGTGGAAGACGAGACCGAGTGAACCATCAACCATTTTAATGTCTGGCCAAATACAGCAAATTTTCCGTTGGCAAATTTCAACCTCTCCAAATGACGAATTGGAAGTGAGCAGGTCGAGATCTAGCGCGTACGTACGTACGTGCGTGCTAGCACGTGCGTTCCGGTTAAAAAAACAAACACGGGCAAGCCCAGCCGCATTCCAACTGCCGTTCTCACACTCACAATCGGCGGCCTTGTTGGCCATTCAGCACACGTCAACGCAAGCGCCGTCGAGTTGGGGCCACAAACAGGGAGGCGCTCTGGAGAGTGCGCAATCATTTCAGATTTGAGGGACTGAAACTAGAAATAATGCGGATGTGGAAGTGTCGCCGCTAGGAATTGAAGTGGATTTACGTGAGATGGGAGACCATCTCGCTTTTAGTCAATGGATGCTACAGCTCTGTGTTTGCTTTAAACATTTAGCTTGTAGCAGACATGCACATTGCACCATGACGCCCCTGATCCACTGGTGAAAAGGACGCTTTGATCCTGTCCTCTATCGTCTAAAACTGCTTCATACGACAAAGAGGGTGCGGAAACTGCTTTAGATGGCGCCGCGGCGAGTGGCTGCCTTTACAGCAGCTCCTATACAGATAACATCCGACTTACGACCAACTTTAATTCTGCGCTCGGCACTGCAACGCGCTAGCAGGCCCAGTGCAGGTGTGGTTTGTTATCGTGTGGAGTACTTTTGCTATTTTGGTACAGAAAAAAAAAATAATAATCATAATAATTGTCATTTATAAGCGGCTTTCAAAACTCTCAAGGTCACTTTACAGTCATAGGATAAGTTTTTCTGCGGGTGAGCAGTGGCAGCCACGTGCACCTCAAACGGGAATAACTCAAATAGATCAAGTTAGCCTGCTAGCTAATAGATAACTAATAGATAGCTAGCTAGCTAGTTAGATGGATAATCGCTAGCAAATAGATAGCTAGCTAGGTAGCCAGCATCGGTGACCCCGTTCAACCGGGAATAACTCAAATAGATCAAGTTAGCTAGCTAATAGATAACTAATAGCTAGCTAGCGAGCGAGTTAGTCAGCTAATCGATAGCAAATATTTGACTGAGAAGCTGCAAACTGACCTTGATGGGCTCGGTGCTGAATCGAATCTTTCGATTGGCTCCTTGGGGTTCCTCCTCCTGGGGAAGACCTTGGATTTCGGTGCAGCTGCTTTCGGGGTGGTATTCTTCGTCCTCCTCTTCGTCATCGTCGTCCAATTGGCTGCCAGCGGAGTCGTCTTCGCCGCCGAGGCCGCTGTAGGCGCTCACGTCCACCAGGTCCCCTTCCGAGTAGTCCTCCTTCCTGGAGACGTCCTCCTCGTCCTCATCTCGCTCGACTTCCGCCACTTCCAAAGCCGGCGGCTCCTTCTCGCCGTTTTCAAGCGAAGCGTGGACGTCGGCTTGAACCAACCTGCCGCCGGCCTCCACGTCCCCCCGACAGCAATCCTGTTCCGCCGCCGCCAGAGGCTCCGCCCCCGAGACGGCCACGCACCCGGTACTGGACCCCCTGTCCTCCGTCAGCGCCGGCTGACATTCCGAATCGGCTTTGGCCTCCGCCCGAGACGGGGACGTGTCGTCCGAGTGCCGATCCCCCGAAAGTTGCAATCGTTCCTCCGCGCCGTCCGCGTGGTGCGGCGGGGGCGGATCCGCGGGCTCCGCCCCCGTCGCCGGGTTTTCAGCGCTTCCCGGTACGACGTCTTCGTCCTCCTGACTCGCAGGGGGGGCTTTCACCTGCCGGCGAGTCAGACAAACGTCACCTTAGACTCCCTTCTTTCATCGGAAAAAAAACCCCCAAAAAAACAGTTAATTCCTAAATTATATGGGGCTGGAGTTATCTGGGCTTGAAATGAGGGCGGCCATACAAAATACAAGACATCCATATCGATTCCTATAGCGCTTTAACAACGGCTGTAGCTAACATGGACAAAAGGCAAATCCTGCCCCCTCGTGGTAGGGAAAAGCATTGCCAGAGGTCTGACCAGCGCTTGATCGGCACCCCCGCAAAAAAGAAACCCCAAATTAATTCAAGAATGGCATGCGTGCAAGTGGCTAAAATACACTTGGCAGCTCCAGCTGTTGTGAAAGCGCTGGAGAAATCAAAATGTATTGTATTGTAATTATTATTCTCATTCAAAATTTGTTTCATGTACAATCCATCGATGGCTCTGGCAAAATACTAATAATACGTACTACAAATACTAAAAATATTAAAAATACAATACTAAAAATAAAAGTAATACTAATAACAGCAATAGTAATAATACTAATACAGTAAAGTCTCGTTATATCGATATGGGATATATCGATAGTCCCGGTTATATCGATATTTTTTCGGACTCCCTTGAATATCGATATAACAAGACTTTACTGTACTAACAATATTATTAATACTAATACTAATCCTCCTAGTAATAGGGTAATGTCCTTACGTGGGTCCTCGCAGGCCCCGATTTGGCGGGAAGTTTTGGCTTGGGCGCCGGGGCGGGTCTGGAGCGCCGGTTGGGGAGGTCGAGGTTGTTGTGGACGTCCGCCTTCTCAAAAACTGCGCTGAGTTGGCTGACGGTGGGGCTGACGGCCTCGGCGGGCCCAAAAGCGGCGGCGGGAACGGGAGCGGGAAGAGGCGGCTCGTCCAAGCGGTCCAAAGCTTCGGTGGAGCCATTAAAGCGAGCCACCACGTCCAAGCGGCTGTCTTGGAAACCCGAAGCTCGCTCCTTTTTCAGCAAAATCCTGTTGGTAGCAGCTTGTTTCTCCTGAAGGGGGCAGCAAAAACACGACATCATCTCACATGCGCATTTACCGTATTTTCCGGAGTTAAAGGTGCACCCCCAATGAATGGTCAAGTTTAATAACAAATACAAAATAATGTGGCGGCTCAATATGACTTCTTATAAGGCGCACCGACCGGTGTCATCAGAATCAGAATCAGAATCAGAATACCTTTATTCGTCCCACAATGGGGAAATTTGCTTTTCAAGAAAATAAAGATTGCTTTGGGTACACCTTCCACACCGCAAAATACAGTCGTAGTCGTGTTCTGCTCCTTTTCAGGTCCTTGAGGTCGTCGTTAAGGTCGACGTCAAATCAAAGGAAAACGATGGGCATTTCTGACCTGGAGCGTCCGTTGTTCAAACATCCTCCTGGTTTCCTGAAGTTTGGACAATCCCGAGCAAGCGGCGCCCTCGCCGTCCGTTTTGCTGTCGAAACGATTGACCCTCTCCGAAACGCCGCCCCCCAGTTTCAGCAGGGCGCCGTGGTCCACGTTCTCGTTCAGGCTCGAAGCCCTCGGTAGGGACAGTTTGACTTCTTGCTCGGTTCCTGACAGTCATAGGACGCTTAGTTTCTTCAAATATCAGAAAAATAATGTGTACAGATGCTCCTCAACTTACAAACAAGATACGCTCCGAACGCTCGTTCGTAAGTTGCTTCAGTGCTATATGTTGAATGGAATAAATGTTTAAGTCTTATATAAATATGTTTAAGGTTTATATAAGTTTTAGATAAGTATGTATAAGTGACCTCAACAAAGGTATGGAATTGTACAACTGGAGAGAATACTACATGTGCTACGGCAAAAATATTGGAATGTCCCATTGTTTGTAACTCGAATGGGAGCTTCTGTATATCACTTAGCAAAAAACATTGACTAAAATGTATGCTCTATATAGAGATATGTACATTTACAACTGGAGAGAATACTACATATGGTACTACAAAAGTGTTGGTATGTCCCATTGTTTGTAAGTTGAATGTTCATATGTAGGGGAGCATCTGTTTTTGACTTACCAATCACTTTGGCACCGCCGTCTTCCTCATCCCCCGGCGACTGCATCTGCATGAACATATTCTTGATGCGGTGAACGTTTGACCCGTAGCGCCGACCTCTCCCGTTTGGCCGAGGGAGGGGCGGCGGTTTGGAGGCGGGGTCATAGCCGCCATTGAGGTGATCGGCGGCTTTCTTGAGCGCCGCCAGCCCGGCCTCGTACGCGTTTCGATGCGGCGAGGCGCTTCGCACGTTGGAGCCTCCGCCGCCGCCGGCGTTTTCCGGCGCGGCCGAGGCGGCTTCCGTTTTCATCATGGTGGACGATTTAAAGGGGCGCCGACGAAGATCGGGTTAACGGCGATGGAGGCGGCAACATGGCCGTGCAACGTGAGCTGTGAGGCGGAAAGACAAGAGAAACTTGAATGAACGACGGCGGCTTTCCATTCCTTCAGTCGCCGTTGTTGCCTTCGTTCAACATATTTGCGCTAGTATTGGTTATCAAGGCTGAATCGGTTATTGATCGGGATCAGGATTTCCGAGGATGGTTGCTCCCGTTACGTTTCGGTAACAGCCACCCTCCTCCACCCCCAAAAGATTTCCAAAATGTTCCAATTCTTCCTCGTCGCATTCAACATTACAAATTATGCTCAAAAATCAGTGTTTAGGGCTGGCTGATCAACGCAGCAGCGATGTCAACAATATTATGACAAATTTTAAAAAATCATATCGCTCTCTAATCTAATGCATTGATGATGTCATAAAAACATCAAACCAAATATATCCTTGATTAAAAGCTGGTGTGAAATAGGGGAAAGTAGAATAAATAACAACTCTGAATGGAATAATAATAACAATAATCATCATCATCAATTTCATTTATACGCGCCTTTCAAAACTCTCAAGGTCACTTTACAGCCAGAGGTTAAGGTTTTCTGTGGGTGAGCAGCAGCAGCCACACGCGCCAGCGTTCACTCAACCCCGAAGTAACTCAGATAGAAAGCTAGCTAGCTAATAGATAGCTAATAGATAGCCATTAGATAGCTATTAGATTGCTAGCTCGATAGATAATAGATAGCTAGCTAGATAGCTCGCCAGCCAGCTAGACAGCTTATAGATAGCTAATAGATAGCAAATAGACATTTAGATAGCTAGCTAGCTAGATAATAGATAGATAGTTAGCTAGCTAGATAAATAGCCAGCCATCTAGACAGCTAATAGATAGCTATTAGATAGCCATTAGATAGCTCGCCAAATAGCCATTAGATAGCTAGCCAAATAGCTCGCTATATAGCCAATAGACGTTTGTCCATGTTAGCGATTTGTTACATTTTCAGCTGTTTTTTCAGCACTTTTTTTGTATAGACACCCCCCATTTCAAGCTTAGATAATTCCAGACCCATATAATTTAGGAATTTACTTTTTTTCTGATGAAAGAAGACAATCTATTCTATGTTTTTTTACGCTGCATTGAATGTTTATGTAGTCCTGAAAGTCAATATTCTGTGGGTCCTGGAATTGGAGTGACAATGACAAAAAAAAACCTGGCAATGGAGTGGACACCTTTTTGCACACCGTCTGGCAGTCAATGAGTTAATAAAAATAATAACAATAATTAAAAAAAAAAAATCAATCACACACGCTCTACTAATTTCTGTAAACGATATCCTTGATATTTTTTGCTTTGGCCACCCTCGAGCTTGGGGCTCACATGCGAACACGAATCTTGTGATCCTGCCGTGACAAAGCAGAAGCTTCTCATACAAAGATCACGTGAACTTTTCGTGGGCGCGCACGGAAAAGAGCAAGCGTCAGCAAAATAACTTTTTAAATGTCCAAAAACGACAACTGTGGAACGACCGCTTTCTTTTGGTTTGAGGTCAGGTGGTCAAGACGGCATGAAAGCGGCCAAGTTGCGAATGTGCAAACATTTATTTCCCATGAGAAACCATTAAAATGAGAATAATCCTTTCCCGGGTCCCCATAAAAAATAATTTTCTACTAAATAAGCCTTGAAACTACACAAAATATACCAATAAACTATACTGGATAATAAAGTGGTTTTATTGACCTTTGTGATGGTTGTTGATATAGTTGCCTCTTGATGATATCAGAGTGAAGTTGCTGTGCTTTCTCGGTGATAATACCCTCACTCACACTGTCCCACGCTAGTTTCTTCACATAATCCAAATCAAGAGAAGTTTTTCAACACAGAAACACCCTTAGCCACCCATGGCCTTGGTCTTCAGCACTTGCTGTACCCTCTCTGTGACATGAAGCAGTTCTAGATGAAAGAGGGGAGGATTTGTTTGTTTATATATATTTATGTATTTATTTATCGGTTTGTTTATTCATTCTAATAATGAAAGAACTTCCGGGTTGAGTGAACGCTGGCGCATGTGTGCCACTGCTCACCCACAGAAAAAAATATCCTGTGACTGTAAAGCGACCTAGATAGTTTTGAAATGCGCTTAAATGAAATGTATTATTATTATTATTATTATCAAAGCATCCTTTTCAGCAGTGGATCAGGGACGTCATGGTGGAATGTGCACGTATTACAAGCTAAATGTTGAAAGCAAACACGCAGCCAGCTGTAGCATCCATTGATGAAAAGAGATTGTCTCACATCTCCTGTCACACATAAATCCGCTTCAATTCTAAGCCGCGACAGTTCCACATAGCATCAGCTAATTTCTCAAAATAAGAAGTAAAAAGTATTGGGAGTATCGGCGCAGTTTCGATTTTACGTGTCAGACTTTGTCTTTTTTTTCTCACCGATGTCAACACTTGAATCGGTTTTACCTGAGGTTTGTTTTGTTTTTAGCCCGAGGGGACAAGCCGAGTACATCTGCATTGCTAGCTAAGCACGGTCGACGTGTTGTTTTGCCACCTCTCGTGTCGTCTTCACTCACCCCGCGTGTGTATAATTAAAGGGGTGCGGGGGCTGCAATCATCGGTTTCAGTCACCCGACGTCAATTCACAGTAAATCGACGAAAGCAAACGCGCCCGCCGTGCCTCAGAAGCCCCTTCCTGTACCATTTGGTTGTTTTGCCATTCTGCCACCGGGGCAGGCATGACCATGACAACGACTTTGACATCGCAGCGAACACAAGACACATTGTGGCAACACAATGCCTACATCTATTCGAATTCCGCGCACAAGTGCAGGAAACGCGGAGGCCCAGACGGCCTCGAGCAAAAAAAAAAAAATTAAAAAAAATAAGAGCTTCCCCCCTCCGGCAGAGGCATACCGAACGTCTGGCGGCGTTGGCATGGCGAACTTTCAGGTTTTGGGCGACCACCCGGCTGTCGGCGTCTATCGTACACGTCGGGGTTTTAAATCACACCCCCCTACACGTTGGTCTGGTGGTTTTGTGCCCGATTTATTGTTGAACGCATCCCCAATCGACGAGTCCATCTAAAGAACGGAGCATCCCTAAATGCGAGGCGCGAAGACAAAACAAAAGAGGTCGGCCAGCCCGAGACAAAGCACCTGGCGGGTGGCACGTTCGGTATCCACGCACAGCGACACAAACGGTGGGCGCCGGCACCGGTTTAGGAACCCGCAGGCGGGCTTAAAGGAGAGCCAGGCCCCGCTGGGTGGCTTGGAGAACCGCGTCGCTTCCTTCCTTTCTTCTTCCCTCGACGAGAGAGCACAAACCCCGAAAGCGTCCGACAAGCCTCGCTCGGTTCGCCGTACCTTAACATGCGGTTCTCTTGGGTAGAATTCAGTCCATCGTCCGTTTCGTGCCGCCGCCGCCGCGTCCTCTTGCTGGCGAAACAGATCGAGTGGCGGATTTCTGCTGCTCCTCCTTCTTCTTCTCCGCCTCCTCGTCTCGTCTTCCTACCCCCTCCCATCTTCTGTTTACCTTCATCTCCTCGCCCGTATCTCTCTTGTAGCCTCTTTCTTGTCCATCGGACAGACGTGTCCAGCTCCAGGCCTGGAGGGCCATTCGCGGTAAAGCCTGTTTTCCATCTGACCCGGCTGCACCCGATTCCAATAATTAGCTTCTCGGCTAGCTCTGGAGCAGCATCAAAACAATTATGATGATTTGAATCAGGTGGTTTGTTACCGGGAGAGCTTGAATACAGGAAGGACAGCGGTCCTTCAGGATCGACTTTGGACACCACCGTCAAACAGTATTTCATTTCTGTACACCACGTTACGTTCGAATATTACAAGCAAATATTAGCAATAACAGTTAGCATTTCCTTCAACCACGACCATGTTTTTCCGTTTCCTGAATACACCTTGTCATTTCTCCCCTGGTGGTGATCTCCAAACATTACTTCTCATCAGAAGAACGCCATTTATTGTTCAAATATAGCTAATTATACTGACAAATCCCTGCTTGGCCTATCAATTTCCCCGCTTACTGAGGTTTTGGCGTCATCTGGTGGCCAAACTGCAGTGACGCGGAAAGGTTTTTTTTTTTTTGTTTAGCGTTGGAGGTTAAAGTATGGAATTATTGTCAGACCTCGGGTTTCAAATATAATCCGTTCCAGAACACTCTTCGAAACCCGATTTATTCGAAAAACAAAACATTTTCCATGATAATCAGAAAACCTTTAATCGTCCCACAATGGGGAAATTTGCAATCGATGAAATCAATGTATTTTTTTTAATCGCAATTGAACACTATAAACACGTCGACTCAAAATGGAACGTTACACTAAAATAACTTCTGATTTGCGGAGATAACAGCTAAATACGTCATGTTCTTGGTTTAAAAAATAACACGAATGCGTCACGATGAGACGTGACGCATGGTAGTGACGTGTCAGGAAGCAGAGGGCAGTCCAGTGGTGCATTCAGGTGCACTCGGTTTGGTCGAAACCCATTTTCGTTTGTATAAAAAAAACACATTTTAGTCAAAAACTGAAATGGTCGAAAACCGAGACGTTGGTAATTGAGCGAGAGTTGAATTATTGAAAAGATAAAGCTCCCTTAGATATTGACAACATTTTAATAGACTCAATATATCCGAGCACATATGATCAAATACAAGCAATGTATAATGGGTACAAGAAATGTTAAGTTTTGATGGCGGAAATAGGCACAGTGTGTTGACCTGGTTATTCATAAAAATGTTGGCACTGGGCCATAAATTCTGATTTGAATACAAAATTGATTTCCACGAGATTTCAGTTGTGACTTTCGCGAACCTTTGAAAAGGGAGTCAACTGGAAGTGAAATATAAGAATGAAATCCATATTGTGAAATATTTAAGCGCTTCATCCGAGACTTGAGCTGTCCACAACGTTTCCCGTCCAGGTCTCGTGTTTGGTTCCTGGCTTGAGGTGAGTGATGGTCACCTCCACCGCTTGGACCTTCTCGAATTTGGGAGGGATGGCGCACACCTTGTAGATCACCTCGTCGCCTTTCGCTGGCACGTACTCGCCTTCGATGCTGAAACGCATTTCAATCGATGCACAAATTGTGGCCTCTTAACTCATTCACAAATCGATTCGGGGTTTTTTCATGCTAGGGTGCCGATAAAGTGCTGGCCGTGGTCTCTTTTTTTGCCACAAGGGTGCAGCATTTTCCTTTTTTGCATGTTAGCGCTTTGCGACAGCTTCAGCTGTTGTTAAAGCGCTAAATGAATCAAATATTGTATTGTATTTTGTACCGCCGCCCCCCTTTCAAGATCAGATAACTGCAGAGCCATGTAACTTAGGAATTTACTTTTTTTCTGATGAAAGATGACAATCTAAGCTTTCTTACACTGCATTGAATGTTTATTATGTGTCAAGGAAATCACTAGCTATCAGCTCTCTATTTGCTAGCTATTAGCTATCTATTCACTAGCTACTAGCTATCTATTCGCTAGGTCTTAGCTATCTATTGGCTAACTATTCACTAGCTAGCATGCTTGCTATCTATTTAAGTTACTTCCGGGTTGAGTGAATGCTGGCGCGTGTGGCTGCCACCGCTCACCCACAGAAAAACTGATCATCACTTTGCTGCTGTGAAATGTAAATTTCTCCACTGTGAGACTAATAAAGGCAAATCCAATCCAATCCAATCTTGAGAGTTTGGAAAGGCGCTGAGAAATGAAATGTATTATTATTGTTATTGTTATTATTATTATGTAGTCCTAAAAGTCAATATTCTGTGGGTTCTGCAATTGGAGTGACAATGCCAAAAAGCCTGGCAACTGTAGTGGACACATTTTGGCCCATCGTCCGTCAGCCAATGAGTTAACTTGTCCCAAATGAAAAAGGGGGTCACAAAGGTCATCTTACTCTGAGATGTGAACAAAGATTTCGCTGCCCCCGTCGGCGGGATTGATGAAGCCGTGGCCTTTGGAACGGGAAAACCATTTGCACACACCAGAAAAGACCGGACCCTCCGATGCTCGCGCTGTCCTGTGTCCAACAAAGACAAGGAAAGAAGGAAAGTTGTTTGTTTGTTTGTTTTTTTTGGGGGGGGGAGCACAATGACAACTTTTGCTTCAGTGGGTTTCATTTTTTTAGGTTGGGGGCAAAACAATGATATTCTAATGTACTGTTCACACTGCCGCTGCTCACCCACAGAAAAACTTTATCCTGTGACTGTAAAGTGAACTTGATAGTTTTGAACGGCGCAGAAATGAAACGTGTTATTAATTCTTACAGGAAATGAAGCCTTCACAAAGATATCCTTCACAACATGAACAAAACAAAATCAAGTAGAGTTTGCAAATAAGGAAATGGCCGCCGACATTTGAGACGTTAGCTATCTTACGTGCGCGTCGCGGTTGCTAACCGTAGCGGTGGAATTTCACCGGAAAACCAAAAGACGTGACGTGACGTGACGTGTGTACGTAAAGTCTCACGCTGAGCAGGTCCTGTTCCTGCGAGTGGGCATTGGGCTGGGGATGGTGAAGCCTCGTATGGGCGAAGGTGAGCGATCTCGGAGGACGCACGCCGGGGGCCTCAGGGACTCTGATTGGATGGGAAAAATAACAAGAAAACATGAGGTTACGCAGAAGGCAATCAATACAAAGAGTACAACAGCAAGATAAAATGGCGTCATCGTAAATTGTTGGACCTTTGGTGGTGGGTGGTGAGCTTCTGGAGTTCATTGGTGGACTTGGTGAGCGTTCCTGAGAAGACATGGCGGCGGGAAAAACCTTCAAAAACAATTAAAATGCCAAACATAGTCAAACATATCCAAAGTGCGGCCCGCGGGCCAAATGTGGCTGCCGCTGCTCACCCACAGAAAAACTGATCCAGTGACTGTAAAGTGACCTTGACAGTTTTGAAAGGCGCTTACAAATGAAATGTATTATTATTATTGAAATATAAAAATAAAAATTTTTGAGATACACACTTTTTGCCTTACACACTCTGGGAACCAATTAAGTTCGTAAGTTGAGGTCTCACTGTATTATTATTATTATTATTATTATTATTATTATTATTATTATTATTATTATTATTATTATTATTATTATATTCAAAGTCAAAGTCAGCTTTATTGTCAAATATGCTAATATGCATGACATACAGCACAGATGAAATTACTGCCCTCTCGGACATTATTACTAGTATTACTACTATTATTATTACTATTATTATTACTACTACTCTTATTACTACTATTATGATTACTACTTTTACTATTACCATTATTATTATGATTATGATTATGATTAACTGTAACGGACATCTTGGGTCCACTGTCGTTGCATAACACGAAGGCCTGCGATGAGCTTGCGGCACCCGAATGCGTTGGCGTGCGACCGAAGCGCATTCGCAGCCACGGATGAGCCGTTAGGGGGAAATCACATCAACCCCCAAACAAAAGCCGCCTATTATAGTGCGCTCTTTGTGAGCTTGAAAGCTAGCGTGCGTGCGTGCGTGCGCGTTGAAGGCCGAAATGGGATGCGTTGACGCAAGCGCCCGAGAGGGTCTTGATCCCGCAACAGGATGATTCATCGTCAACGTGCGTCAGCGCTCGCGTCACACAATCGCCAAAAGTCACATTCACACCTGATGTTGTCCAAATCCACATGTTGCCTCCATCCATCCATCCAACATCACAAAGGTCAATAAAACGGCTTGATTATACAGTACAGTTTATTTCTTTCATTACAATACCCTAGCACATTTATTATACATAAAATAAGGTATATTGTGTGTAGTTTTAAGGCTTATTTAGTAGAGAACTATGTTTTATGGGGACTCGGGAACGGATGATTCTCATTTTAATGGTTTCTTATGGGAAAGAAATGTTTGGCAAACAAACTTTTCGCCTTACACACTCTTTCTGGGAACCAAATAAGTGTGTAAGCCAAGGTATCACTGTATACTGTTCAAGCCATTTTCAAGACGGACTTTTCAAGAATAGATTGCCGTTATTAAGAAAGGTTGGACAGGTCGGAAGCTAGCAAAGATAGCCAATAATATTGCCATTTTATGAGGTTATCATGAATCTACACGTTCATAGTAAAAAAAAAAATCAAACAGTTTAACGACAGTATTTCTTAAGTTATTTCCTGGCAAACACTACCATCTGGTGGACGTATAGTAAATCACACCACACTCGCAGCTGTGGAGGGATTCAGACGTAGCACTACCGAAGGCCTAGCGATGAAATCCACAGCCCACCACTGGTTTTTCATGAGTACAACTTAAGGGGTGGGGCGAATTCAAGCCACCCACTTCCTAACAAGATGTTTTGACCAAAACGCCATGTTTGATATGGGCAAAAATGACCTTGTGGAGCATTTTCGGAATTTGAGGTGACGTTTTGAAAAAATGGTACGATGAGAGTAACAACCACACCTCTTCGCTCCACGGAAAAAGGACAAACCTGAGCTTCGGTGTGGGGTTTTCCCCCTAAAACGTGCTTAATTAAGATTAGCAAAGACAGTTCTGAGCAATTTAGCGATGTGTTTGTAAAGTTGCTTTTTTTTCGTCGGATTTTGTTCGAATGTGCGGGTATCGGATAAAGGGCATCATGTTGATATGTTACAAATAAAGAAGAAAACGTAAAAAACAAGGGTCGCCTTTGCATTCGATAAGTAAGAATAGATTTATCCCATCGATAGAAGATCACCTTGCAGTTATTTACTCGGAGAGACGAAAGGAGGGAGGGAGTGGTGCTGTGTTTTCAACAAATCGTAAATGGCCCCAAGCAATCGGCGGAATACGCTCAAGTCAACAAGGCAGCAAGAAAAGGCAGATAAAAAAATCTTACGGTTGCTACACATTTCAATGGACTTTCAAAAAAAGTGTTTAGTAAAGTAAAAGCTAAAAAAATGTTTGGTTGCATGGTGCCTTGCACTCACCGTTTCTTTTCACCGAAGAAGGTTCAAGCAAACAAAGCAAGTACTCGGCGGTGGTTTTTTTGGGCTAAATTGTGTCCGGCAGGTTCTGTGTCGCTCAAATTGTGAATTTGGATTCGTCCAGGAAGTTCGAACAGCACCGATGACCCCCGCACCCCCCGCCCCCTTTTGCCCCTTCTCACTGTTTCACCGAATGGGCTGGGCTGATCATACGGTGACGTCAGTCAATACATTACCGTAACTACAGCTACAATAGTTCCTTCGCAAATTGGGGAAAAAAAAAGGCCTGTAGAAAATGCAGCAATGTCATATAGAGTAATCCCTCGTTTTTCGCGATTAGTGGGGGCCAGGACCGCCCGCGATAAACGAAAATCCACAGAGTTATAATAATAATAATAATAATAATAATAATAATAATAATAATAATAATCATCATCATCATCATCATGATAATCATAATCATAATACTAATACTATTTCGACCATAATTCGTTCCAGAAACGATTTGTTCAAAAACCGAGACAGCACTTTACATTATAATCAATGTTAAAAATATATAATCCGTTCTAAATTGTATAATAATGATCCACGTGATAAGACAGAGGGGGGTGCTGGGCTGAGTCATTCAGCATTTTTTTGAACGTTTTTTTTTCCTTGGAAAAATAAATCTGTGATGCACTGAAACCGCAATAAAATGAAGCGTGAAGTAGTGAGGGATCGCTGTTTAACAAAGACAACGGAAAACAGTGGAAATGACCAAACCGTGCCTTTCTGGATCTCCAATTTGAAAGGAAAGGAGCATCAGCGCAGAGCGCCGATGCATATGTGGAAGTGTCGCGGCTTGGAATTGAAGCGGATTGACATGAGATGTAAGACAGTCTCTTTTCGTCAATGGATGCTACAGCTTTCAACATTTAGCCTGTAGCAGACGTGCACATTCCACCATGACGTCCCTGATCCACTGGTGAAAATGACGCTTTGATCCTCTCCTTTTTGATCTCAAACTGCTTCATACAACAAAGAGGGTATTGAAGATTGAACGACTCTGTCTTTTATGTTGTCACGTTATATATATATATATATATTTTTTTTTTTTTTTCTGTTTTGACTTCAAGATGGCGTCGTGAGAGTATTTTGTTTTTCTACTTCTTCCTTTCCTGGTTCAAAACAAACACGGACACACAAGACAAAAGAGTTGTTACAATCCAAAGACATTTTATTGCATACAAAGTGACTGAAATGTTCTTTTGAAATTTAGAATAATATCTTTCACAGCCACCATGACATAAAATGTGTGACAAAATGTAACCAAGTTATGGAAACAAAACTACAGTGTAACAACAACAACAACAACAAAAATAAATGAAAAGTCTGCCTGAATTTAAGTTTGACCAACATTTGGCACTTTAAATGTGCTCATTCATCAACATGAAACCGATGCACCCACAGAGATGTAACAAATAGTTTTATCTTGCTTGGGGAGCATTAAGTACTGCATACAATATATATTTCGATATACAGGTAACATACGACTTACGACGGGCTCGACTTACGACCACGACCTCCAGACCCTATTTAAAAAAATAATAATAATTCTACGCCCGGCACGGCAAGGCGCTAGCAGGCCGGCAACACGTACAACAATTTTGGCCAGCCAGCATGTCACACACTCGCACAGCAATCGATGACACCAGAGGAAGTTAGCGAGTCATTTAGCCTCCGAGTCTCTATTCAACATTTTGAATGGATTTCAACTAACGACCATTTGGTGGGAACGGAACTCGGTCGCAAGTCGGTTGTTACCTGTATGCATCCAGCGGATGTCAAAAATCAAAGTGAATCAGAATTGAAAAGATGACAAACGAGTGGTCATTAGCAGCAAGTTCACAGACAAGGGAAGCGACAAGACTGCATCCAGTTATTTTCAAGCCTTTTAAAACCACGACGTGGGAAAGTGCGCCCTTCTTCTACGGGATGATGCGACACGACAACAAGTCGTTTTTAAAGCCAAATTAAAGGACAACCGACACCATTTTTTTGTTTCCTAACTGACATCAGAAAAACGTTTGATAGCATTTAAAATAGCCAAAACACACAGGCTGATATTTTTAGTCACATGCAAAACAGCAATAAAAATGACTTCAAGTGTCCCAAAAGTACGTACTTCAAAATGATCTTGGAAATGGCGAGTTTCAGAAGGTCCCGCCCCCTTGTTCGTGACGTCACTCCAGTACTTCTTGCCTTGCTCAAGAATCAAAACAATGGCTTCAGATTGGGAGAAGATGCTTTCTTGTTACTCATCCACTTATGAATGTGATTCAAATAGTTCTGAAGAGGAAAGCATACATGTTTGCAATCGATTAAAGAATTTATTCCGGGTCATTTTGAGGCATCTGGAAAGAAATGTAGCGTCCCAGAAAATGCACAAGATGGCGCTCAAGCTCCGTTGGAAATGGGCTGATTTGTCCGCTGGGAATTTGTGTCAACTACTATCAAATAGTAGTCTTGGTGCAACACAACGATTCACTATCGCGTTATTTATCTGTTTTCCTTCTAATTTCGCCATCAACATGGATCAACGCTGAGTTTTCAGATGAAAAAAAAATACCCAAAATGCATTGTGTGTAACTTTCTCGGTCAGGGGCGTTCCTGACGTGACATCACGTCAGGAATCATCACCAACTCAAAAACAAGACTTCCTGAATATTCAGTGCCAGTCTTAAAAGGTCAAATCTAGCTATATGAGCTGGAATCTTTGTCAAATACGCTCAGTAGAAGTCATTCGAAGTGATTTTACAAATGATGGACGCAACTTGTCCGAAGGTGTCGGTTGTCCTTTAACTCGCGATGTAAGACTTTGAACGAAAACGGGTTTGCTTGACGCCAAATGCCTGTAAACATTGTGTTGCGGCAGCTTCCAACTGCAAAAAAAAATAATAATAATGTCCGCCGACGTCCCCAAGTACATTACAGTACAATCAGTTATTGCACACAGGCAAAAAAATAATAATCATATTTCATCCATTTGCAACGGGGAACGTCATTTAACACATTGTTTCCTTGTTCCCAATAAATGACTCGCTCTAGTCTACACGATAAGCTTTAGAAAGTATCGCAAAAGGAGAGTCACAATCCGACGCCATTTGTACTCGGGTCCCGACGTGCTACTTTGATATTTTTGACTCAAGTTGTAAAAAATGGCGCTTATTAAAAAAAAAAAAAAAACAGCAATAGAAGATAAGACGGTGTATGAAATCTCGCAACTTATAAATTATTAGTGGTATTTATTTAGTTAGTTATTTTTACTCCCAAATGTATATTTAAGGAAAAGAAGAAGCTATCTAGATAGCTAGTTGTCTAGCTAGCTATCTCTTAGCCATCTATTAGCTAGCTAACTTTCTATCAATTTGAGCTACTTCCTGTTAATTATATAGCTGTATAGCTATCTATTGGCTATCTAGTAGCTAGCTAGCTTTCTCTCTATTTGAGTTACTTCCGGGTCTATTATCTATCTAGGTGGCTGGCTAGATACCTCGCTGGCTATCTATTAGCTATCTATTAGCTAGCTTTCTATTTATTTTAGTTACTTCCGGGTTGAGTGAACGCAGGCGCGAATGGCTGCCGCTGCTCACCCGCACTAAAAAAAATACAGTGACTGTAAAGTGCCCTTGAGAGTCTTGAAAGGCGCTTAGAAATTAAATGTATTATTATTGTATTAGATAGCAATAGTAATAATAATAATATTAGCTAGCAAATAGATAGCTAATAGCTAGCGACTAGACAGCTAATACCTAGCGAATAGGTAGCTAATAGCTAGGATAGTCGTCATACACATGATCAGATTGGGTGAGGCGTGGCGGAAATCGAGCTCGGGTCGGAATCACAACGCGGCGAGTTCAAAAATCCCTTGCGCACCAAATTGGACGTCTTCGACTTGACGCGGTGGTCCCTAGCGTCGGACGCTCGCTACTCACTTTGGGTAGACGGGGACGGGGGACGGACGGGGACGGGGACGGCGGGTTATACAAATGCATGAGGAGGGAAGACCAGTGAGAGAGGCAACACTTCCTGGAGGAGGGGAGAAAAAAAAAGGGTTTCAAAAACATAAACTGAAACGTGGGGGGGGGGGGGGAATAAACAAATAAATCAATATTGATGAATAAATAAATAAATAGATAAATAATAAAATAGATCAATGGATAAATAAATAAATTGATAAAGAGCTCGATAAATGAATAAATAAATAAATAAACGAATGAATCAATCAATCAATGAATAAGACGTCAGGAAAGCGACACCTGCGAGGTGGAGTCACATGGTGCGTCCGTATTGGACGGCGCTTTTGGAGGCCATGTTGGACCACGGCAGCAGAGAGCGCAGCAGAGAGCGCGCCTGGCGGTACAAGCGCTGAGGGAGGGAGCACGGGCTCAGCTTGGCCAGCGTCCAACCGATGTGATGGATATAATCCGTGCGCAAAAAAAGCCACGTTAAAGAAAGGGATGGATTGCAACATCACAAATGGACCCACTGTCGGGACCAATAAAGATTTTCCAATTGTCAAAGAAGAAGACGCGCGCGGGGGGGAAAGAGACAAACAAAAAAAAAAAAAAAAAAAAAAAAACCCCAAAGTCGTGTTTGCGCCAAAGGATATAAGAAGGTCCAAGGCGGGTGTCCGCCATTGATGTAGAGCACGTAAGTGAATCCGTCCTTCAAGACGCCGTGGATGGAGTAGTAGTAGGGCAGGTAGTGGTGCTGCTTGAAGTCGCGGTTCTGGTAAAAGGCGATGGCCGTGGCGTTGGTGGTCAGCACGTGAAGGTAGATGGCCTTGCAGTGGGCCTGCGCCGGCGTGGAAATGTGCTCCTTCAGACTGTCCAGCAGGAAGGAGCCTAGAAAGCACAACATACAAAAAGACGACTTGGAGTCCGCGTGCTAGCTAGCTAGCTACTTATTAGCCAGCTAGGTAGATCTATTAGCTATCTGCTGGCTGGCGACCTAGCTTTCTCTCTATTTAGCTTTCTATTAGCTATATAGGTGGCTATCTCTTGGCTATCTACTAGCTGGCTAGCTATCTTACTATCTATTTAGCTTTCTATTGGATATATGGCTATCTAGGTGGCTAGCAATCTGGCTAGCTATCTGGTGGCTATCTATTAGCTGGCTGGATTTCTATCTATTTAGCTATCCATTAGCTATATAGCTATCTCGGCGGCTAGCTACATAGGTGGCTATCTGTTGGCTATCTATTTAGCTTTCTATTGGCTATATGGCTATCTAGCAATCTGGCTAGCTATCTGTTGGCTATCTATTAGCTGGCTGGATTTCTAGCTAGCTTCTTATTGCTGCTCAGTTACCTATGCCTTGTTTTCGGAACTCTTTAGCCACACCCAAGCTGAGGATGTAGGCAACCTGCGTGTCCGCCGGGAAACTGGACGCAAGAACATCTCCGTCCTGACACACGCACACAAATGGACAATTTTTATTTCAAAAACGTGTATCAAAAACTACAGAAGAAACCTGCAACATTAACTCATTGCTTGCCAGACAATGTGCAAAAAGTTTTTGTCATTCTCACTTAAACCCACAGAATATTGAGTTTCTGGACTACATAAACATTCAATTCGTTCATTAGAAACCTTAGACTGTCTTCTTTCATCAGAAAAAGAGTTAATTCCTAAATGATATGGCTCTGGAGTTATATGAGCTTGAAACGGGCCTACAAAATACAATACTTACATATTGACTTATATAGCGCTTCACTGACATTCCCAAATTTATTCAGGAATTGAAAAGTATGACGTGAAGCAAAATTCCCCAATTTGTTTGGGTTTTGTTTTTCCTTGTTTGGGTGCCCATAAAGCACTTGCAGTACCCTCTTTGTGACATGAAGCAGTTTTTTTTAACTATAATTGAAAATATCAGCAAATTGTCTCATCTACGCCAAGGTAAAAAAGAACAATTTTGTTTTGTTTTACTTCAAGATGGCGCCGCGAGAGTGGCTGCCTTTCCAGCAGCTCCTGTATTTTGTTTTTCTACTACTTTCTTTGCTTTCCTCTTCCTTTCATCACTTTGTTGCTGTGAAATGTCAATGTATGCACTGCCAGACTACCATCCAACCAGCCAGGCACATCCAACAGCTTACCTCTTTATGTACTTTGGTGCGACCTTTGATCTCGGCCACAATCATTCCCACAATGCCTCCTCTGAAGGTGGCAGCGAGAGAAAAGAACTTCTTGTTGGAGGTGATGTCCTGGTACCACGAGTCTGGGTACCTGCCGTCAGGTCACATGATTCAAGACAAACATGTTGTTATTCACGTCAACGTGAACTATTCTCCATACAATATGATATTTCCCATGAAATAACTCTCACTCGATTGGAAACCAGTCACCACAGAGCACTTTGATGCTGTCTATGTCATCGTGGCACAAGAACCGCAGCTGGACTTCACTGAGAGCTGTGGGAGGCACCACGTCACACATTCACACCTGCAGTCGAACCAAAAAACAAACAACAACAAAAAGAAACAATGTCACCTCAGGAAGTCTCCAATTTTCTTGTGGAGCGCGAGGTGGGAATGATAATGGTGACAAATGGATGTCAAACCGAGGACGAGGAAAGTTCCGAATGTGAGGATTTTCGAGCTTGTCGTTGTCACTTTCGTCATAAAGATTTGCACAATTATCAATCATTCGACCGTACTCGAATTGTGGTCAAAATGTCCGCACAATTTAATCACGCAGCTTCGATTGGAGTCAAACGTCGATACAAATTTGCCACGCGGTTGAGAACATCGCCGCAGATTTCACAGTGTCATTATTGTAAATAGTAATAATAATAAATACGTTATAAAGATTGGAGCGGGATCAGGGGGGGAGACAGTTTACCATTGCTTCATGTCCGGTCAAGGCAGCTAAGCTAATGTTTTGGCTAGGCTAACGTCTTCCTACCTGATTTCAACCCTCGCGCCGAAGGAAAGTCGATGATATTTACGTGGTTTGGTTATAAAGCGGCCGGCTTCCTACTTTGGATGCAACATGTCCACTCTTGATCGTCATTACGCTTATCGATGAGAGCGAAGCAAAAAGCAAACGAAGGTGGTCAAAGCTCCCAACCGGATGTTTTTTTTCCTGTTGACAACGGCCGCGCGGTGACGTCACGCTTTTCCGGGTGACGGTTTTAGTAGTACTGCCATCTAGCGGAAGTTTAAGGTATCGCTATCGTCGTCCCAGCACAGTGGTTCAGAATCATTTTTTCCAACGTTTTTTAATAATAATAATAATAATAATACATTTGATGTATAAGCGCCTTTATTTATTATTTATTTATAAGCAACTCTCAAGGTCACTTTACAGTCACGTGAGCTAGACCAACCAGGATAGCAGGTTTGTGCAGTTTGTAGAATGATCAGGATTTATATCAAAGCACCAAGTTGCACACCGATTGCTTTTTTGTACATTTGTGTGTGTCGCTCACTCCAGCGGTGGTATTAATACACTATAAGGCAACATTAGATTGCACGGACACGTGAACAGGCCTTCAATACTACTACTACTTCATCATACTTCATACTACTTTCATCACTTTGCTGCTGTGAAATGTAAATTTCTCCACTGTGAGACTAATAAAGGCATATCCAATCCAATTCAATATCCCGGACCTCACCTACCCAACCAAGCACCCATTTTCTTCATAGCGTAAACAAGCCACGTTGAAGCTGAATAGGCAACGGCAGACAATGACATGTTCGTACGAGCGGAACTACTATCACTTGGGATCGCAGGCCTTTCTCGTCGGCCATCTTCCCGTTAGGCCTTCCTCTGTTTGAGCATCTCCAAATACATGCGCAGTGAATTCTGGATGGCATCTTTGGTGATGAAATTGACAAAGTTTTGGACGTCCGCCTCTCTTTTGGATGTCAACCTGTCGATGGTGGACTTTCTCATCATGGATTTGGTGAGCTGTCTGGCGTGGGCTGGCAAACAAAAGAAGATGGCTAACAACCACCCCCACAATCATCATACATTTCATTTCTGAGCGTCTTTCAAAACTCTCAAGGTCACAGGATCAGTTTTTGTGTGGGTGAGCAGCGGCGGCCACATGCGCCAGCGTTCACTCAACCCGGAATAACTCAAATAGATAGAAAGCTAGCTCTTAGATAGCCAGCCAGCCAGCAGATAGCTAATAGATAGCCAGACAGCTGATAGCTAGCTAGCTGTGTAATAATAATCGTACATTTCCTTTGTAAGCACCTTTCAAAACTCTCAAGGTCACTTTACAGTCACAGGATCAGTTTTTCTGTGGGTGAGCAGCGGCAGCCAGACGCGCCAGTGTTCACTCAACCCGGAAGTAACTCAAATAGATCAAAAGCTAGCTAGCTAGCCAATAGATAGCTAATAGATAGCCAGCCGGCTTGCTAGCTAGCCAATAGATAGCCAGCAAGCTAGCTAGCCAATAGATAGCCAGCTAACCAGCCAGCCAGGTAATAGATAGCTAGCTAGCTGGATAGATAACTAACAGATAGCCAGCTAGCTAGGATTTTGTTCCAGCTCTATATAAACCAATATGTACGTATTGTATTGTATTTTGGACAGACATCCCCATTTCAGGCTCATATTACTACAGACCCATATCATTTAGGAATTAACTATTTTTTTTACCGATGTGTAAAGTTTCTTACGCTGCATTGAATGTTTATGTAGGCCTAAAACTCAATATCCAGTCCATTTTTTAAAGCCAAGTTGGAATGTTGATGTTAATTGACAAAAGATGGAGGCTCCTGCCACTGTCTTACACACCTGGAATGGCCAACCACTTGGCCATGGTCTGCTGGGCGGTGGTCATGAGCTTGTCTTCTGCTACAATCTGGTCCACCAAGCCAATCTTCAGAGCTTCCGCTGGGTTGTAGAGCATCCCCAGAGCCAGGGCCATCTCGGTGGCGCGGTGGCCCACCGTATTGGCCATGGTGTCCTTAAACCTGACGGCAGAACCGCAAATGAGAGAGACGTGTGCGTCAACATCCGTCCCAAATTTGCCTCGGTCCGAGGTTACCAAAAAGGTGCAACGATGCCAAGCTGAGTCTCGTTCAGGCCGATTCGATAGCGTGGGTTGTCCACCATGATTCGGTAGTCGCACGTCAAAGACATTAGACAACCACCAGCGGGACTGGAGCCCTGCGGAAGCGCGAAAAAAAAAAGACAATTAGCTTCTTTTTTTTAATTAGATTACATTACATTTTTAAGCGTCTTTCAAAACTCTCAAGGTCAAGGTTTTTGTCTGTGGGTGAGCAGCGGCAGCCACACGCGCCAGCGTTCACTCAACCCGGAATAACTCAACTAGAAAGAAAGCTAGCAAGCTAGCTAATAGAGCGTAATATAACTAGCTAATATATAGATAATAGATAGCCAGCTAAATAAATAGATAGCTAATAGACAGCCAGATAACTAGCTAGCCAACAGACATCTAATAAATAACCAGCTAGCTGGATAGCTAATAGATAGCCAGCCAGCTAGGAGGAAGGAATGATGGAAAACAGGGATGGGGGGAGGGATGGGATGGGGGAAAGCTGGCTATCTGGCTGGCTAGCTAGCTATTCACGATCTAGCTGGCTGGCTAGCTAGGTATCTGTTGGCTAACGATTGCTTAGCTAGCAAGCTTTCTATCTATCTATTCTTATGATGATGATAATGATTATTATTATTAGCTATATAGCTATTTAGCTAGCTACCTGGCTGGCTATCTATTATAGAGCTATATGACTAGCTGTCTATTAGCTAGTTATATGGATGGCTGTCTATTAGCCAGCTATATAGCTGGATATCTATTAGCTAGCTAGCTAGCTTTCTATCTATTTGAGTTACTTCCGGGTTGAGTGATGCCACTGCTCACCCAGGAGGATGCACCACTGAATCAGTTCCCAAGAGTTGGCTGGCTACCTAGCTAGCTATTTGCTGTCTATTAGATAACCGGCTGCCTATCTAGCTGGCTAACTAGCTCGCTAGCTAGCTATTTCCCATCTATTAGCTATCTGGATGGCTATCTAGCTCGCTATCTAACTCGCTAGTTATCCTGTGACTGTAAAGTGACCTTGACAGATTTGAAAGGCGCTTAATGAAATGAAATGTGTTATTATTATGATCAAAAAAATATTCTCCCAGTCAAGGTCTTTGTTTTTGGTTACGATGAGAAGAAAAAAAACGGGTTTTGTTTGAAATCACTTTACATTGATTGCGGCCACGACGACCATGTTGGAACTGTAGAATTTCAACCACATCTCCTGAACCGCTTTCCAGAACTCTGCGCAGCTTTCTGGACTCTTGCCGTACATCTCCAAGATGTCCAGTTCTGCTGAGAACACCTTGGGCAGACTCTAGATCGCAAAAAAAAAAAAAGCAAAGATAGATTAATTGATTAGCCGCGACTCGTGCTTTGAGAACTTTCATACAGAAGTAACAATGAGGCCTTGGCAGCTCTTGTCCATCTCAAGCTTTTCCAAGTTGATGCAAATGTCTGTGAGGAAGTCCAAACTGAGGCTATTGACGGGTGGATTCTTAAAATGCATCACAGCCACGCCTACAAAAAAAATGACACACAGAAAGTCAGTCATCCAAAAAAGAAATAGAAAATACCTGCAGACAAAGAAAAGATTGGCAATTTATCGTAACTTAAAGGACAACCCACAACTTTTTTTTTCTTTCCTAACTGACATCAGGACAACGTTTTAGCTAAAATACCGAAAACACGCATGCTCATATTTTTAGTCAAATGCAAAACACCAATCAAAATGACTTCAAGTGTCCAAAATCTGCAAAAAAATGAACCCCCTTGTTCGTGGTGTCACCCCAAGACGTCTTGCCTTGCTCGACAATCAAAACAATGGCTTCAGATTCGGAGAAGATGCTTTCTTGTTACTCGTCCAGTTATGAATATGATTCAAATAGTTCTGAAGAGGAAAGCATACATGTTCGCAATTGGTTTAAGAATTTATTCCGTGCCATTTTGAGGTATCTGGGGGCGGGAAATGTAGCACCAAAAAGGCAGAAAATGGCGACAAAGCTCCGTGTAAGGAATTAAATAGCCCGTTTCCACAGGCTGATTAATTCCTTACATGAAGCTTTGTCGCCCTCTTCTGCCTCTTTTTTGGTACTACGCAACGTTTTCAGACCAGCCAAGTACAGCCAAATGCATTGACGTGATGGAAGGACTGCTACAATGTGTCCTTTTTTCGGTCAGGGGCGTTCCTTCAGTGACGTAGGGTGAGGACTCGTCACCAACTCAAAAACAAGACTTCCGGAATATTCAGCGCGAGTCTTAAAATGTAAAATATAGCTATATGCGGTGGAATCTTTGTGAAATACGCTCAGTAGAAGTCATTTGAAGACATTTTACAAATTATGGACACAACTTGTCTGGAGACGTCTGTTGTCCTTTAATGGCTAATCACCTGTACTCTGGTCAAAATCCACAGATATTTTGGACGATGTGGAGTTGTTTCTTTGTTGTGCATCCAACACGGTCGAGGCACACATTCTGCCATGTCTGCTGCTGCTGCTGGAGGACAACTGGGAAAGAAAACCTGAGCGGGACAAACGCGCAGACAAGATGAAACGCAAACCACCAAAACATTTGGAAAAGTATTTAGTTTGACACATGACAGGAGACGAAGTCTGCGAAAAGCAATCGAAACGTACACCACGCAAGGAGTTGAGCGATAATAACAACGAGGCATCGAAGACCATGTGACCTTTGCCCCGCATTTTGTGCGACGGAAAACGGCGCAACAACGGCACTTTTCGCGTTAAGCCAGTCTTCAGTTAATCACTAAAATACAATATGCCGACGGCACAGTGTCGCAATATAGGCGCAACAAACCTGATAACGCACACTTCGTCCTCAATGCTGCCCTCAACGCCATTTTTGTTGGACGAGGAATGTTTAGCGCTTCGAATCAGCAGTGGCCATTTGTGGAATTGCAGTTTTCGGGTTGATATTAATAATAATATTAATAATACATTTCCTTTACAAGCGCCGTTCAAAACTCTCAAAGTCACTTTTCAGTCACAGAATAAGTTTTTCTTTGTGTGGGTGAGCAGCAGCAGCCACACGAGCCAGCGTTCACTCAACCCGGAAGTAACTCAAAGAGATAGAAAGGAAAACTGATAGATAATACATTTAATAATACATGCTCATGTGTATAAATATTATATATAATATTTATTTACCTTGGTGTCGACGTAGTTATGTGTCAACTATTCTCTACAACTACCTAGATGAATTAGAATGAGCAGTACTGACGCTTGACACCGCTAGGTGTCGCCATTATCTAGTGGATAATTCGATTAGAAACCCGTTTCTAATCACAAGTAAAATTATAGGATTTTGTCGCAGCGTCTATGAAAGACACAAAAAATACACCTATTGATCCCTTTTAAAGATAAATTTCAAGACTGCACATTTCTACTTTTACTTTTCAATTAAGAATCTAGCTGGCTGGCTAGCTATCAAGCAAACTATATTAGGTATATAGTTAGCTGGCTAGCTAGCTATTACAATAATAATACATTTGATTTTTAAGCGCCTTTCAAAATTCCCAGGATAAGTTTTTCTGTGGGTGAGCAGTGGCAGCCACACGTGCCAATGTTCACTCAACCCGGAAGTAACTCAAAAAGATAGAAAGCTTACTAATATATAGCTAATAGCTAGCAAGCTAGATAGCGAGCCAGATAGATAGCCATTAGCTAGCTAGATAGCTAATATATAGCCAGTGAGATAGCCAGGTAGACAGCTAATAGATAGCAAATAGCTAGCAGGCTACCGAGATAGCCAGATAGCGAGCTAGCTAGACAGCTAAAAAAGAAAGTGAAGAGACCTATTTGATAGCTATTTATTAGCTATCTAGCCAGCTTTCTATCTGAGTGACTTTCAGTAACTCAGCTGGAGCGTGTGGCTGCCGCTGCTCACCCGCAGAAAAACTGATCCTGTGACTGTAAAGTGACCTTGAGAGTTTTAAAAGGCGCTTATAAGTGAAATGTATTATTATTATTATTATTATTAAAAAGTGGTACTCCGGTGAAGATGGCGTGCTAACCACTCAACGGGCAGTTAATAGCATACTCTCAATCACAGGCCCGTGGGCCAAATGTGGCCCACCACATCATTTTATTCGGCCCGCAAAAGCAAATCAAACTTGTGAAATTCAATGCTCATCTATCGAGCTACCTAGTTCCCTTTCTATTCAGCTAGCCGGCTAATCCCTTATATCACAGGTGTCAAAATCAAGGCCCGGGGGCCAAATCCGGCCACTTTCATCTTGAAAATGATGCAAGGAAATATTAGATGGCTCTTCCCTGCAGGTTTACACCGAATCACACTGTGAGAACTTGGCAAGACGTATGGATTTTCATATCTACTCGGCAGTCTCAACATTGCATCATGGCGGCGCTCGGGCAATGGACAAAAAAAAAATAATCCAAATAATAAAGCAGCACTTGACGGCGCACGGTACGGTGGGGAAATCAGCGGTGCGTGTTTCGCCCCCACTCATACCAATTCAATAAAATCTCGTTGCAAAACACCGTTAAGCAGGAAACGCTTTCAACGCACGCACCTAAAACCTCAATTAATCTCACGTCACCATGGGTGCCATTTGGATGGTCGCGATTGCGTGATCTGGCTAGCTAACACGTGGCTCCGCCTATTTGAAAGACAGCGCAGTCACGACTCACCAGAACAAACAAAAAAAAAAAAAACAACTTCCTTTTCTCCCTTTTCATCTGAGAAGAAAGCGCAGATGATTTCATTGTGTTCCCAAAAGTCGGTGCTGTGAACTGCGTAGCGGCGGCGGCGGCGGCGACGAGAGGCGAGAGGGAGAAGGCCAATGGGCATTAATTATGGAACAGTAAGAACATCAGGGGGCTACTAGAATTAGATGCTGCTCAATGACTGTGACAATAAGGTCGCAGATGAACACATTGATTGTATAATAATCATAATAATTATAATAATACATTTCATTTCTAAGCGCCTTTCAAAACTCTCAAGGTCACTTTACAGTCACGGGATCAGTTTTTCTGTGGGTGAGCAGCGGCAGCAACACGCGCCAGCATTCACTCAACCCGGAAGTAACTCAAATTGATAGAAAGCTAGCTAGCTAGTGAATAGATAGCTAATAGCTAGCGAATAGATAGCTAATAGCTAGCAATTAGATAGCTAATACCTAGCGAATAGATAGCTAACACCTAGCAAATACATAGCTAATACCTCACGAATAGATAGCTAATATGTAGCTATATAGCTAATAGATACAGTAGCTAGCTATGGATTAGTCTTTATTAGTCTCGCAGTAGAAAGTTTGACATTTATCATAATAATAATATTAATAATAATAATAATCACATTTCAAAACTCTCAAGGTCACTTTACAGTCACAGGATCAATTTTTCTGTGGGTGAGCAGCAGCAGCCACACGCGTCAGCGTTCACTCAACCCGGAAGTAACTCAAATAGATAGCAAGCTAGCTAGCTAGCGAATAGATAGCTAATAGCTAGCGAATAGATAGCTCATACTTTCAAATCGCACCTCAAAACCCACCTGTTTAAACTTGCTTTCATGGTCTAGTTTAATCTGCTATTTTATTATTTATTGTTTTATTCATGGTTTTATTGTTTGTTTTTATTGTAAAGTGCTCTTGGGTGTTCAGAAAGGCGCTTGTAAATTAAATGTATTATTATTATTATTATTATTATTATAAAAATGCAAGAATGACAAAGAAACATAAAGGACATTGGTGACAAAGAAGCGCGTCCAAACGAGACAAACCCTTTAAAGGATCTTTTTGTTTATTTGGCACATGCTCCTTCTTTCTTTGAGGCACTTGATGGATCTTATTGACGAGTGATAATGAGGTCGGGTGACAAAGTACGACGTCGTGTGCACTTTCAAAATAAAATGGAAGACAAATCTATCCGACGGGATTGAATAGTGATTTTGACGTGAAAAACACAAAGTCAGTCCCCTGAAAATAATGACTGTTGGCTCTATAAAGGAAGATGAAGAGCTAAGGGGGTGGCGGGCGCAGGTCCGCAGGGATCAAACCTCTTCACTTCAGTCTTCCTATCTGTGAAATTCAAGACATTTTGTGCTATGCGGGACGTGACGCTAACACTCGCTAACACGTAGCAATGGAAGGATGACCATATTTTCTGGAAGATAAGGCACACGTTATAATTTCGAGATATAGTGATACCTCAGTTTACAACGCATTTATTTGGTTCCCACAAAGTTTGTCTGCCAAACATTTATTTCACATAAGAAACCATTAAAATGAGAATAATCCGTTCCCAGGTCACCATAAAACATCATTTTCAACTAAATAAGCCTTAAAATATACACAAAATAGACCTTATTTTATGTATAATAAATGTGATATTAGATTCTAATTAAAGAAATATATAATAAAGTGGTTTTATTGACCTTTGTGATGGTCGTTGATGTCGTTAGTTGCCGTGCTTTCTGGGCGATAATACCCTCACTCACACTGTCCTCTGCTAGCTGCTTTTCGTTCATCCAAATCGACAGAAGTTTTTCAACCTCTTCTATTGCCCGAGACCGCTGCTTAGACAACACAGAAACACCCTTAGCCACACGTAGCAATGGTCGACTTAGCATACTGGTAATGGGACGCTAAGGAACACGATTCTTATGCTCGACCGTCATTTTCTTTTGTGTCTTCTTCAGCTTAACACTAGCCTGTGGTGGGGTCTTTTTCTATCCCATAATATCAAAAGTACTCCACTCGATAACAAACCACATCTGCACTCATAGAAAGGGAGTGTGGACAACTAGTCCGCCAGCCACCGTGGCGCTGGCTCGTCCGCCGAAAACTAGTTCATGTGCCGAGATTATATTCTTGCGAATTTAATGTTCGTAAAGCGAAAAGTTCGTGAGGTAAAGTGTTCGTAAACTGAGGTATCACTGTATTTTAAAAATGGTGCACTGCATTACTAAAACACTTTTTTTAAAAAATCGTTTTTTTTTAGGTGTTTTTCAAAGAACGTAACCATTGTGACACATCAATGACATTCACACCAAGTAATGCAAAATGTCCAAATCATTTCCTCTTCTTTCTTTCATCGCCAGTCAAATATCCACGACGCTCCGTGGTCATAGAAGACGCGTGGGATGTGTTCTTCAAGAACGTCATGAAAACCATCTTGAAATCAAGGCATGACATCAAATGAAGAAGTCATGTTGCTCCATCATCTCGCTACACTGACCAAAGATAACAGAGGCAACGATTCGGCTGTTCTTGCTCACGGAAGCATCTGGTTGTCCCGCGTCACGTCCGACAACGCCGCAATATGACAAGAAGCAAGGCAGATGTTTCACTTGCAACACTTTCAACTTGCGTACATCATTTCACGATGTTATTTTAGAGGTACTGAATACTGAAATGGTTGCTAAACGGAGGTGTCCAATGTGAGTACAAGCTCCTCCTTCTGTCCAATACGTATACAGGTAACATCGGACACTCCGACAAAACAGTCGTAAGTCAAACGGTCGTAAGTTGAAATCCATTCAAAATGGCGTTTACACGACAGGATAGTAGACGATGTCAATCTGTTGTTTTTTTAGCAATGTTTTCTATTGAATACTATTATATACCAAACTGTATATTTCGTATTATCAACTTTTATTACTAGATAACTGTATCTGTAATGTATACAAAACGGTTTACTGTACAGTTCATTTATAAATGTTATACTTAACTTTTCGTGTCATTTTTATCATTTTATATTTCATATTATTGATTTTTATGACTGTATAACTGTACGGCCAGAAGAGGTCACTCGACACACATGCTCGGCCGAAGGAAAAAAAACAGTGTACAGTACTACAGGAAACGGTATCTGCACTGTATTGAGTGTCGTCACGCAGTAGATTGCTGTGCAAGTGTGTGACATGCTGGCTGGCCAAAATAGTAGTACGCGTTGCCAGCTGCTTGCGCAACGCACGCACACACTCACATACACATATACATATACATATATACACACACACACACACATGCACGCATTCTTACACTTACACATTTACAGTTATATATACACACACACACACACACACACGCACACAAAGAGGACATTAAAAAAAAAAAAAGAATCCTTCCTCTCGATGAGGACGTGAGGGAGGCGGGGAGGAGCAAAAGCTGCTTTATAAAGGTCCAAGCTCCCTCCCTGCCTCTCGGACCCCAAAAAGAGCTTTTTTGTTGTTGCGGCACTTGTGACTTTGCCAGCGGCGCCTTGAAGTGAAAATGGAGCCCGGAAAGTTCTCGGCGGTGTTCTTGGTGATCCTGACGCAGTCTCTTTGCCTACTGGGAAGTCCGCTCGGCAGCCGCGAGGACGGCGGTCAGCTGCTGTGGACGCTGCAAAACTGGCAGGTAACGCCGACACTCGCTCTCACATATCCTTTTATTTTTGTCATTTCATTTGTTGCCACTTTGATGTACCCTATTTATTCGAGTATAACGCGCAAAATTTTCAACCTAAAAAAAAGAACTCAACAGATTGGGTGCGCATTATAAACGAGGTCTGGCAAAAAAAATCTCATATATAGTTAAAATCCGACTTACGA
Source organism: Hippocampus bargibanti (assembly GCF_051943395.1). Classification (NCBI taxonomy): domain Eukaryota; kingdom Metazoa; phylum Chordata; class Actinopteri; order Syngnathiformes; family Syngnathidae; genus Hippocampus; species Hippocampus bargibanti. The sequence continues at coordinate 701,985 of NC_142750.1, read as the reverse complement.
CCAGCTCGATTTACGACCACCCCGACTTACCGCCACGACCTCCAGACCCTATTTTAAAAATTTTAATTCTACGCCTGGCACCACCGTAACGCGCTAGCAGGGCGGCAACGCGTACTAGTTTTGGCCAGCCAGCATGTCACACACTCGCACAGCAATTGACTGTGTGATGGCACCAGAGAGGGACAGTGTGTGAGTCACTTAGTCTCAATAATAATAACAATAATAATAATAACAATAAATTTTATTTTAAGCGTCTTTCAAAGCTCTCAAGGACACTTTACAGACAATACTATAATAAATAAAATACAATTACAAATAGAATACAATAAATAAAATACAACATTTTGAATGTATTTCAACTTACGACCATTTTGACTTACAACCGTTTGGTTGGAACGGAACTCGGTCGTAAGTTAGATGTTACCTGTATAATGTATTTAATGCTTTATCCCTTCCAGAAGGGGGCAGCATTTCCAAGGCTATTCTCGCCCTTCAGTTTCGATTCTTGGATTCACGTGCATTCCTTTTTTATAAATTGTTGATTAGCATTTCTTAAGCTACGCTTAATTTCCTTTCCTCGCCCACAATGAAACATGAGTTAAGCATTGCTGTTTTGCACAATGAGCAATATCCAGAGTTTATATTCAGCGTTTACATTGTCAATAAATAAATGATTTTTATTACACAATATTGTACACGGATTTTTAATGGAAAATTAGGGGTGTGCGGTATACTCGAATACAGTACTTTGACTGGATCGGCCACTGCTTGTGTGTTTGTGGCTGTTTAGGACGACCCGCTAGAAAGGGGGCTGAGCATCCGCCTGGCAGACCTGATGAAACGCTCGAAAGCGCAGCAGTTCCACGGCCTGATGGGAAGGAGCTTAGGTATTAAAAAAAAAAACGCATTAAAAATAATAAAATCATATCATCACGGTGATAATAACGCCGCTTGCAGGGAATTACACCTCTGGGTGTTGGTTTATGATAGCCGTAATGTTACACGATGTGCTTTTGACTTCTTATCTTTTAGAACTCGCCCATCCGACCAGTCTGGAGAGGAAAAGTAATCTTTTTATTTTTAATTCAGCTTTTTTTTATTGTACAACAAGTCATTTTTCTCTTTTTCAACTTTCTTTCTCGTCACCAGGAAACAAAGGGGAGATGTTTGTCGGACTCATGGGGAGAAGAAATGAAGATGAAGGTAGAAATCTTGCAATTCTCCGTTTAGTTGATGGTAGCGGATTTTACGGTGTACAAGGCGGATACTCATCCGACTTACGACCGAGTTCCGTTATGGTCGTAAGTCAAAATGGTCGTAAGTCGAAATCAATTCAAAATGTTGAATAGGGACTCGGAGGCTAAATGACTCCACGTATAAGGTGCAGGGTGATCTTTTGAAGAAAATCAAGGCGGTCCTTATACAACAGAAAATACACTAATCTCATGATCTCCTTGCGCTTGAATGGGTTTTCTTCGGGTACTCCGCCTGCCTCCCACATGGTGGGGTGGTGGAGTCGGGTCATCTTTTCAAGAAAGTCAAAGCTTTTGGCTGCTCCTTATACATCATTCATAGCTTGTGTTTACTGTATGTGTTTTGTTTGTCTTGTCAGCTTAGTAGCGAATGCTACTGGGGTTAAAATGCTACAAGTAACAAACTATTCTCGTTGTGTTTTTCCCAGATACGCAAGAGTGGAACTCGTATTCGTATTAAAGATGCGAATGAGGAGATACGGCATCGAGTTTTTTGACTTCTTGACATCCGTTTCAGACTACATGACGACTAGCCGCCATGTTTGCATTGTTTTTTCATTCCAGTTTCATTAAAGGTCATTTGTTAAAAATGTTTCCTATTTTGTGTCTTTTGCTCCTAAAATGTGACGTCGAGATCGTAAAAAATGATCGTGAAAATAGGGCAACATCATGCGATCGGGATGATTTTGAGCAGCGGGTGTCGGGATGATTGACATCAATATGAGAGATGCGGGTAAGCGAGTTCCGTTCCGACCAAACGGTCGTAAGTTGAAATACATTCAAAATATTGAATAGAGACTCGGAGGCTAAGTGACTGGCAAACTGCCCCTCTGGTGCCATCACACAGTCGATTGCTGTGCGAGTGAGATGCTGGTTGGCCGGCCAAAATTGTCGTAAGCATTGCCAGCCTGCTAGCGCGTTGCGGCGCCAGGCGTAAAATTAAAATTTTAAAAATAGGGTCTGGAGGTCGTGGTCGTACGTACGGGTGGTCGAAAGTCGAGCCGGTCGTAAGTCGGATGTTACATGTATTTTCAAAAATCAAATTCCTGCATTGACAATTCCGCCGTTTGGATGCCGCCACGAAAAAGCAAAAATCAGCCCACAGAAAAACCTCAACAAGGTGTTTATTGAAGAGGAATAAGAAGGTGGACCCGACACTAAAGTACACGAGCTGCATGTTGGATGCTAAGCTAATTTTCACTGCCACTGGGTGCATTTTGTAGAAATTCACATCCCAAAAAACGTTTCGGAAGCCGTCGGCCCAGAGCTGCCACATCCAACATGGCCGTTCTACTGTGAACTTGCAGATCAAATACTGAATACCCTGTACGACGTGGTAGCGTTTTACTTAAAAGTCGTGTTAGTAGAAAAAAAATATACAAATGGCGATGGCTTTCTTTTGTAATACTTTTCCTTATGCAGTCGCCTTGAACTGGACCCTTCGCACCCTGCCCACCACCTTTTCCAGCGACTCCGCCTTAGGCAGGTGCTACCAAATCCAGCAGACATTCCAACGGCTTCTTCCCTCCATCGCCATTAAGTTTTCTAAATAGTAAGCCAAATAGAAGTGTATAGTGCCTCCATTTTTCTTATGATGATACTAGTGCAGCGTGTTCTACATACTTGGCAATAAAGATGATTCCCAATCGCAACAGATTTTCACATTAACATTTCAAATTCGCATGGAAGAATCCTCTCACTGTTATTCTACACTCGACACATTCTTAAAAATAACAATAAATAGCACAACGTCCTTTAACAAATGTAACCCCGCCCCCCAAAAAATGAACAAGATATGAAACAAAATGTGGAATATTTCAACATTTTTTTTACAGTGGTGAAACTCAAGAGGTAGACAATGATTAAATATTGACAACTTTGTCGGGAAACCGTTTTTTGGTACAGTGATACCTTGGTTTACGACCTTAATAGGTTGCCAGAAGGTGTAAGGCGAAAGGTTCGTCTGCCAAACATTTATTCCCCATAAGAAACCATTACAATGAGAATAATCCGTTCCCAGGTCCCCATAAAACATAATTTTCTACTAAATAAGCCTTAAAACTACACAAAATATACATTATTTTATGTATGATAAATGTGATATTGTATCGCAATTAAATAAATAAACTGTACGGTATAATAAAGTCGTTTTATTGACCTTTGTGATGGTCGATGTAGTTGCTTCTTGATGATAACCGAGTCAAGTTGCCGTGCTTTCTCGGCGATAATACCCTCACTCACACTGTCCCCTACTAGCTGCTTTTGATTAATCCAAATCGACAGAAGTTTTTCAACTACTTCTATTGCCTGAGACCGTTGCTTAGACAACACAGAAACACCCTTAGCCACACGTAGCAACTTAGCGTACTGGTACTGGGACGCTAAGTCACACAAACGCACACCTCGTTGGTGTTTTTCCATCATCTCCTCCTTCTGCTCGACCGTCATTTTCTTTTCTGTCTGTCTTCGGCTTAACACTAGCCTGTGATGGGGTCTTTTTCGGTCCCATAACAGCATAAGTACTTTATTGGATAACAAACCACGTCTGTGCTCAAAGGTAGTGGGTGTGGAAAACTAGTCCGCCAGCCACCGTGGCGCTGTGTGGTTTGGTTCGGCCGCTGAAAACTAGTTTGTATGCCAAGATTATATTCTTGAGAATTTAATGTTCGTAAAGTGAAAAATTCGTTAGCTAAAGCATTCGTAAACCGAGGTATCACTGTATATACACCGTATGTGTGTGTGTGTGTGTGTGTTTAAACATTGATCTGGTTAATTTCAACACTTGTTTTTCTAAACATGACTCGTAGAATGCAGGAATGACCTCTGGACAAATATTTTCAAGTATTTTCCAGTCAAAACTCAGTTGGGCTAATTTCAGTTTGGGATTACTTGGATTGGAAAAATCCAACTTGGAATCTCAAAATGACTGGCAACGTTTTGGAAAAGAGCTCATCAACATGCGACATTTTCTCCGCATTATCATCCAATGGGGGGCCACCGAGACCTTCAGATGATAAACGGACCGACGGCAACTTTCGTGATAGTCGCTTGAGTACAAGAGGCAAAAATAAAAATGACGCGATTTAGGAAAGTGTGACTAATGTCGTGGTCGTGTGTGTGGTCGCTGGAGGGGTGTTTGTGACCCACCGCAAATAAAAAAACAAACGCTCCTCTACGTCCCTTTCGGCGGTGTCCATTTCAAGGCGGCGGGGTCGATGGTCTTGCCGTTGCCGCGTTTGCGCTCCTTGGCTTTCCACTCATCGATAAGGTCCTACGATAATAAGAAGAATCATACATTTCATTTCGAAGCAAAGTTTTTCTGTGGGTGAGCAGCGGCAGCCACACGCGCCAGCGTTCGCTCAAACCGGAAGTTACTCAAATAGATAGAAAGCTAGCTAGCTAGCGAATAGATAGCAAGCTAGCTAGCTAGCGAATAGATAGCTAATACCTAGTGAATATAGCTAATAGCTAGTGAATAGATAGCTAATACTTAGCAAATAGCTAGCTAATAGCTAGCGAACAGATAGTCTTTGTCTTGGTATTTGAGCAAGTGCAGCCACGGTTGGATTGTTGGTTCCCACCTGTCGTTTTAACACCAAGTGTTTCCCCTTCCAGTATTTGAGCATCTGGAGGGACTGCAGCGTGCTGACAATGTCCACCGGGTTCACCGCCGTCTCTTGGCTGATCTCTTCACGCCGCCACCACCCCCCCCCCCAAAAAAAAAGGAAAGATTCACATTTCAAGTCACATTTGGTTGAAAATCGACGGCTATTTTGTACATCTGCCCCCGTTTCAAGATCATATAACTCCAGATATAATTTAGAAATTAACTCTTTGAATTAAATTGGTTTTCGAACAGGTTTCTGGAACGGATTAAAAATCAGACATTATCCTCGTGTAGCGTTTGATTTTAAATCGATGTGTTAGCATTATTCAATCACCATTTTAAAAAAAGCAGAAATTGATTATAATGGGAAATGTGGTTTTGGTTTGCGAACAAATTGGTTTTCAAACAGTCAGTTTTCTGGAACGGATTATGGTGGAAACCCCAAATTTGACTGTATTTTGACCCGTTTCCGACCTTTAATGGAGATCTCCTTCCCTTGGAAGTTATTCAGGTAGTGTAACAGCACCTCCTTCCAATAACTGCGATAGCTGATGAGGCCCAAATCGGACAGCGGTCGTTCCGGCGAGCCCACTTTCTCTTCTACTTTTGACAACAAGTAACCTTCAAGGAGAACGAGAAAGAGAATGTCACAAACAAACAAACAAACAAACAAACACGGAGCAAGAGAGCTAACTTCCACTTATCCATTTAAAAATGCATGACAGTTTTTGGGAACCGTGGAACGAATCAATGGCATTTCCATTCGTTTGTATAGCGGAAGATGATTTGACCTACAACCCCCCCCCCCCCTTTTTTTTTTACCTACAGCAACAGAGGCCTCATAGAATGGCATTTTTAGACCAGTCTACTTGACATTTATTGTTTGAAATGCTTGCTAATAAGATCATAACGGGACAGAAAATTGAATACGGTGAATTTTGGAGGCCATTTGTCTGGAAAAAAAATTAGAATGAACAATTATTGATTGAATTATTGATTATTGATTGAGAAGCCAATGCTGGAAAAAGTCCATTTCATCTGTAAAGAAAATTCATTCATTCATTCATTCACATTTATTTATGTATTTATTTATTTATTTATTGATTTATTTATTAATGTATTTATTTTTACTTTGTTACGTCCGGGTTGAGTGAACGCTGGCACGTGTGGCTGCCGCTGCTCACGCACAGAAAAAAATATCCTGTGACTAAAGTGTCCTTGAGAGTTTTGAAAGGCGCTTATAAATGAAATGTATGATTATTATTAATATTATTATGATACTTACTAAAGTCGATGAGCATCTTGCCGTAGCCTTGCCTCATGAACTGTGGCATGGTGAGGATGCAGGACACGTTGTAGTTGAGGAACGAGTTTTTTTCCTACGCAAACACAAACGCGAGGGTTTCAATATGGCAAGAGTGCGATTAGCACGTGTCATTTTTGTCCTCCCCCCCCCCCCCCCCCCCCAACCAAAAAAAAAAAAAAAAACACAAACGTAGGAAAGGAAAAGGTTTTGGGACCTTGGAGAAATAGCCAACCAGGTGGCAGCCGGTGTTGTCCATTTCCGTCATCACGTAGAAGAGGAACGGCTCCACGTCGTAATACAAAGTCTTGTGGTCCAGAAAGAGTTTGGCTAGCAGGCACAAGTTCTGACAGAAAATCTGACCCCACGCCCCCCAAAAAAAAAGATTTCAGAATAAAATAAAATAAAAATCCATGATTGCAATGCATGTCAAGGAAGAATGTTTGGAAGACAATCAAACACATTGGGATACATTCATCACATGCATTCAAATATCGGATTTGGACCATAATCCATTCCAGAAATTTGTTTGACAACCGATTTGTTTCGAAAACGGAAACATTTCCCATTACAGTGATACCTCGGCTTACGAACGCTTTCGCTCACAAAGTCAATCAAGATCATCACAAAGGTCAATAAAACCACTTTATTATACAATACACATTATTTCTTCCATTACAATCCAATAGCACATTTATTATACCTAAAATAAGGTAATTTTTGTGTACTTTTAAGGCTTATTTAGTCGAAAATGATGTTTTATGGGGACCTGGGAACGGATTATTTTCATTTTAATGGTTTCTTATGGGAAATCAATGTTTGGCAGACTAACTTTTCGCCTTATACACACTTTAAGTTGAGGTATCACTATATGCTGCTAACAAACTAAAAAAAGGCTAGCGTTGCGGGTCTGAGGGTCTGCGTTGGGCTTTTTTTCCCTACCTTGTTCTTCTTGCCGTCCACCTCAAAAACGGAAATGTTGCCTTTTCTGTAGATTTCATCCCCCGGGGGATGCTTCCAAACACATTTGGCCTAATGCGAAAAGCAGAAACAATCACAGATCATGAAAACTTTGTCATTGGGACCTATTTGACGTTAGCAATTAGCGTTAGCGGGAATCACATTTGATTTGATTTGGATGAAAAGGAAGCTAGGTAGGTACCATATGTCTGCGCAAGATGGTTTGGCTCTTCATGTACTTGAGGCAGAACTCGCACATGTATAACCTGCCCAGGCGAGCGTATTCCTCCGGGTAGGGCGAGTGGTACCACGTGTCCAATTCGTAGCGTCCAAACACAATCATTTTAATCATGTTGCTGCCCTCCGACACTTGAGCGGCCAGACCCACTTTCTCCTGTAATCACCCAAAAAGGACAACCAAGACGGGTGGTGAAAAGAAAATGACAAGAAGGACTAAATAGGTCGCCGTGACCGAAGAGGAGGAAGAAGAAAAGAAGTCTTTGTGTCGTCAGCCATTTTGAGAAAACCCAAGCGAACAATCAAGATGGATGACGATGAAATGGAGACGAGAAAAAAAGGGCAGACGGACAAAATGGTGTCGTCTCGTGACGTCGGCGGAACCGTTCTTGCAATTCGGTAAAAATGACGCTCCAAAACAATGGCTGCCTTTACTGCAGCTCCTGTATTTTGTTTTTCCACTTCTTCTTTTCCTTTCCTCTTATCACTTTACTGCTGCGGAATGTCAATTTGTCCACTGCGAGACTCGTCGGGGCGAATCTAATCCAACTTTCGGTCTGCTTTTTTCAGAACCGAGCATACGTGTTGTGAAAGCGAGAGGTTTGATGACGCAATCTAAATGACATGCTAATGAGGGCTGTTATCGTGATGACAACGGCAGAAAATGTCCGCCGAGGACCCGATGGACGCGTTTATATTGAATGTGTGTTTTCGCCTTTGCTAATAGCAAGGGGTCAAAACAACATCATGTGAACTTCATCCTGGTTCTCCACGGAACCGCAAAGAAACGAGGGTGCGGATGATGAGTTGTCGTTCTCTTACAAGGTCCTCCGAGGCACGTGCCTGCGCTTTCCTGAACAGGTCCAGGTCGTAGTCGCTGGTGATGTTCTCCAGCGGCGGTTGGCGACGCTGATCCTGAGCGGTGGAGGGAGGCAAGCGTTAGCATGCTAAAAACACCTTGAAATGTCCTCCTCCACAAACCGTGAACTTGTCCTTCTCGTCCTTCTCGTTCTCGTCCTTTTCGTGCTTCTTCTTTCGCAGGTCCGTCACCTTCTCCTTGTAGCGCAGCTGACGGTCTGTTGGGGTCTGATGGCGGTTAGATTGATAATATCCTGAGTGTGTGTGATTTTTGTTTTTAAATTAATCTCATCTAATTTAATTGAATCTAATGTCCACAGAAGGCGAAATGTGACGACGGCAGAGGAAGGAAAAGCTTACATGTGTTTTTCATTGATTGTGCGTAAACAAAACAAAACAAAACAAAACAAAAACGGTTGACCTCCGTTGATTAGCATAAACAAGCTAACGAGCGTTGCCTGCGAAGGGCAGAAACAAAACAATCATCATCTTCTTTTCTTACTGGACGTTCTGAACTATCCGACCACTTCCTTTCGTTTATCTCCGCTCGCTACGACGCGCCTGACACAACAATGAATGTCTGCTCTTGAAATATGGAAATATGGAATGACTTCAGCTCTCTGTGTCATCTCCAGACGTTATTAAATCCCACTGTAGCGGCGTGATGATTATTTCATATCTTGCTCATATCGCAAATCTCCTTTGACTATTAAAAATAAAGGTAGAATGATACCTTTGCTTACGAACTTAATTGGTTGCCAGACAGTGTGTAAGACGAAAAGTGTGTATCCCAAAAATTAATTTCCCATGGGAAAGCATTAAAATGAGAATAATCGGTTCCCAGGTCCCCATAAAACATCATTTTCTAATTTTCTAAGCCGTAAAACTACACAAAATATACCTTATTTTATGTATAATAAATGTGCTATTGTATTGCAATGAAAGAAATACACTGCACTGTCTAATAAAGTCATTTTATTGACATTTGTGATGGTCGTTGATGGCTTGATGGAATGGATTGGCCGCTTTCATCAGCATTAAACACTAGCCTTCTTTCACCCTTGGTGATCCCTTGGAGGTGCTTTCTCTGCGATCATTTTACCTAGTTCCTCATCAATTGTGTTCTGTTTAGCTGGGTTGATAGCTTTTTGCATCAAGTGTACAGATGGCTTGTGCGAGTTATTTGTGGAGCCTGATTGATGGGATGTTTTAACCTTCCAGTCTACACTCTGCTTTTGAACTGTCAATAAAGTTGAAACGAGTCCAAATTTCACTGTTTTCTATCCATTTTCTCACTCTCGCTCTCTGTCGTCTGCCTGTCTATCACGTGGCTTTAAACCAAGACTGGCGGCGGGGAATAGAGGACAAAACAGTCAGCCACCATTTTCTTGTTAGGAGAACGGGCTCGTTCGTGAACGACATATCACTCATTGTGGCAGCTCCGTGTGTGTATCCCGAAAAATAGTTCATTATTATTAGTACATTTCGTCATAAAGGTAACGTTCGTAAACCGAAACGTTTGTAAGCCAAGGGATTCGTAAACCGAGGTATCACTTTATAAAAAGCAAGGAGAAGAATTTTCAAGCGCCTCCTTACCTGGTTTCTGGAAGAATGTCTGTTCTCATCATGGCGGTGAGACAACGTCCTTTCATCGGGCTGTTTTTCGCGTGTTGGCGCCTTACCCTGAAAAAAACACCAACGCAGACGACAGTCAGCCTTGCGGCGCTAAACCTGGCTTTCTTATTTGAATTCAACAAGACGTGTTGTCTGGTGGAAGGGACAAAAAAAACAAACAAACTGCGACTTTGTTAGTTGTTAGAAAAATGTGACAACATTAGCTTGGCATCGCTATAGCTACACTCACTTGCTAAGGTATTGTCAAAGAGGTTCCAACACAGAAAGATTTTGGCGGATGAACCAAACTACACAGCGCCATGGTGGCTGGCGGACTAGTTTTAAACCCCCCCTCTGTGTGGGTGCAGACATGGTTCGTTAGCGAGTGGAGTACTTTTGCTATTATGGGACCAAAAAAAAAAACCACCACAGGCTAGTGTTCAGTCGAAGAGGACACAAAAGAAAATGACGGTCGAGCAAGGAGATCGTCAAAAAACACAAACGAGGTGTGCGTTTGTGTGACTTGGTACTTGGTACCAGTACGCTAGTTGCTACGTGTGGCTAAGGGTGTTTCTGTGTTGTCGAAGCAACAATCTCGGGGCAATAGAAGAGGTTGAAAAACTTCTGTTGATTTGGATTAATGAAAAGCAGCTAGGAGGGGACAGTGTGAGTGAGGGTATTATCGCCAAGAAAGCACGGCAACTTCACTCGGATATCATCAAGAGGCAACAATCATCAACGACCATCACAAAGGTCAATAAAACCACTTTATTATCAGTACAGTTTATTTCTTCCATTACATTACAATCACACATATATTATACATAAGATACAGTATATTTTGTGTAGCTTTAAGGCTTATTTAGTCGAACAAGATGTTTTATGGGGACCTGGGAACGGATTATTCTCATTTTTAATGGTTTCTAATGGGAAATAAATGGTCGGAAGACAAACTATTCGCCTTACACACACTTTCTGGGAACCAATTAATTCCATAAATCGAGGTATGACTGTATATGCAAATTGAAGTGTTCCATTCGTAAAACACCGTCTTGTTGATTTGAATACTACGCCACTGGACATCCCACGTTGCAAGCACCAACATCCATAAAGCAACAGACATTTTAATGGGTTGTCTGTCCATGAACTGATAGCTTTGTAACCTGGCTAATGAGCTCTTCCTAAAGTCCTAAATTCCACCCAAGGCCAGATCTCCTGACACGAAGATGACAGTTTAACAGGCTGTGTCTGACCTCAGATTTGAAATATGATAACTTCAATTCTTATCTGCGACGCGTGTGCGTACATTTAAATATACCTTGCATTCATCAGTTGACAGGTTGTGATACAGAGGACACCCGGATATGGAGAAATGTCTCTCGTGTCTTCCTGTCAGGTGACCTAAACCAAGTGAGAGAAGCTGGTCAAAAGCTAACCCAGCGCTGATTATTTCAGAATCAGAATCATCTTTATTGGCCAAGTAGAACACAGAAGGAATTTGTCTTCGGTAGAGGGAGAAGGACGTATTTTAGCTGCTCTAGCCGGCTAGCTGTTTGGCTATTTAGCTGGCTGGCTTGATAGATAGCTGGCTATCTAATAGCTATCTATTAGATACATAGATAGCTATGTGGCTATTTAGCTGGCTGGCTAGATAGATATCGGGCGATCTATTAATTATCTATTAGCTAACTAGCTAGTTATTTGACTATTTAGCTGGCTGGCTATCGATTAATTATCTATTAGCTAACTAGCTAGTTATTTGACTATTTAGCTGGCTGGCTAGATAGATTGCTGGCTATCGATTAATTATCTATTAGCTAGCTAGCTATTTGGCTATTTATCTGGCTGGCTGGATAGATAGCTGGCTATCTATTAGCTAGCTAGCTAGCTTTCCATCTACTATTTGAGTTACTTGCGGGTTGAGTGAACGCTGGCTGCCGCTACTCACCCGCAGAAAAAGTGACCTTGAGAGTTTTGAAAGGCGCTGAGAAATCATTCTCATCCTTATTCTCCAGTGCTGGTGTTGAATGATAGCATTGAAATTAGCGTGTTTGGCGCCTTACCCAGCGAATTGCAACCGGGCGTGGGACACTTCATGTTGAAGTTGTAGCTCTCGTGGAAGCGCCGCCGTTTGGGTCGGTGAGAAAGGTGGTGGGCGGCGACCTCTTTGAGTGACAGCTCCTTAGCCAATCGCTCATCCTCCTCGACATCGTTGCCGCGGGAGACCGAGTCGGTCTCGGGGCTCGGCGTCTCAAGGTCCGATTCTGAAGATGCGGCGTTGCCGGTGGGCGTGCGGGGAGGGCTCTCGTCGCGGTCCGCTGCCTGCTTCGAGCCTTATGGACACCCGAGAGAACATCAAAGCACTAGTTTGGTCAAAATGGAACGCCTAAATTCACCTTAACATAGTTCCTTGGCACCAAGATGTCACAAATTGGCAAAATAATTACATTTAAAAACATTATGTTCGTCAATGGATGCATCTATTAGCTATCTAGCTATTTGACTATTTAGCTGACTGGCTGGATAGATAGCTGGCTATCTATTAGCTATCTATTAGCTATCTAGCTAAGCATTTGGCTATTTAGCTGGCTGGCTGGATCGATAGCTGGCTATCCATTAGCTATCTATTAGCTAGCTATTTAGCTGGCTGGTTACAGCTGCATGCTTTGCTTTCGACATTTATCTTGTCCCTAATCCACTGCTGAAAAGGACGCTTTGATCGTCTCCTATTTCATTTGGAACTGCTTCATGTCACAGAGGGTACAGCAATTGCTGAAGAATGAATGACTCTCTGTGTCTTTGTGTTGTCAGGTTTGTTATTTAGTTTTGTTTTTACTTCAAGATGGCGGCGCAAGCGTAGCTGCCTTTCCAGCAGCTCCTGTATTTTGTTTTTCTACTTCTTCCTTTCCTTTCCTCTTCCTTTCATAACTTTGCTGCTGTGAAATGTAAATGTCTCCACTGCGAGACCAATAAAAGTACATTCAAATAACATTTTTATACAGGAATGATACAGTGTCCAGCGCAGGAGGTGACCAGCTAAGCTAAGGTTAGCCTTCCATGTTTTTGGACTGATACGCAACTTGATTGCGGATTTTCCAGCTCTCATTATTTTCTCTTTTTTTTCACCTCGGGCCTAAGGATGCACTTCACTTCACACCGCCGAGAGGAAGCGCTGAGACTTTGGCCGGCAAATGAAAGAACACACTGTGGCCCTTTTTCTCACCCGCCTCTCCAGTCACATTGGCGTCACCCATTAAAAAAAAAAAAAAGCCAATATCAATTTTTTTGGGAGGGCTTGGGGGCTCAAAAAATATCCAGTGCCAAAAGATACGCTATGTCAAGTTTATTTTACTGAGAAGAAAGCAGGGTCAAACTCATCGTTATTCCAAAATTTAAAATTGTACATACACTAGTGGGGTTCATTTTAATAAATAAATAAACAAATAAATAAACATACAAACACATAAATAAATAAATACACAAATAAATAAATAAACGGATTGATGAATAAATGCTGGATTAATGGATAAATAAATAAAGAAAATACATAAATAAATACCTGAATAAATAAATAAATAAACACATGAATAAATAAACTGATAGATGAATAAATAAATAAATGCTGGATAAATAATAGATAAATTAATAGACAAGCAAATAAACAATAGATAAATAAATACACAAATAAATACTAAAATAGACGAATAAATGCTGGATTAATGGATAGATAAATAAATAAATATATAAATATACAAATAAATACATAAATAATAGATCAATGGTAGATGAATCAATAAATAAAATATTAGATTAATGAATGAATAAATGCTAGACAGATGGATGAATAAATGGGCAAATAAATAACTAAATAAACAAATAAATAAAGGGGCAAATAAATAAATACACAAATAAATGAATAAATAAATGAATGAATAAATAAATAAATAAATAAATAAATAAATGAATGAATGAATGAATGAATGAATGAATGAATGAATGATTGAGCAATGCCATATTTTGAATAGCCCAGTGGGTGTGGCCGAGATTGAAAAGAATTTGAGAGACGTTTTGGAGTTGAGTCATTCATCACAGGACAAAACAAGAAGGGACAAAATATGACATATTTATCTATCTTTTCTTTCCTTTTTTGAAATGTCAGGAACATGCTGTGATCACAAGCTGAACTCACAGCATGCTACGCTCCGTGTAGCGCATGATACTCGTCGTGGCCATTCAGCCGTGCCTTCTCATTTCCAACTTCTATTAGCGTCATTCCGTTGGCGTGACACTCCTTTCTCTCTTTCAAACGTGTTTTGTTTGGAAAAATAACACGAGTATTCCTCATCCCCCCTTTTGCCCCGCGGTCGAATTGACTAGACGAACGTTTGTAGTGCGTCATTGACAAGTGAAGTGAACACTTTCAAAATGGCGGGCGTCGTGTGTATGAAACGGCAGACGGTTTGGTTTTGACGCTCACCGGGATGAACTTCCCTATCGGAGCCGCCGGAGAACCTGCCTTGGCGCAGGGGGTATTTTTTGCCCGCGGTGTTTGTCGCCCCCTGTTGGCCGCGGGTGCTCCTGCGCGTGGAGGAAGACGGGGACGTGGCGACCTCTACTGGCGGCGGAGAAATGCTTGGTGCGGCGCCGCCGCGGGACTTTTCTGGAACAACAATGACAACAAATCGTCATGACCTTTGACATGGATCAAACCGCCTTTTCGTACGTGAGCATGTTCAGCGTTTGACTCCCAAAACTCCACTAGATTGAGAGGTAAATAAATAAATAACGGCATAAATAAATAAATAAATAAATAAATAAATAAATAAATAAATAAATAAATAAATACCTAGCTTGCTAGCTAGATGGCTAAATAAATAAATCAATAAATAAATAACTAAATAAATAAGCAAATGCATACTTGCATACCTAGCTAGTTAGATAGATTCAGAGGTCAAGAAATAAATCAATAAATAAATACACACCGACCTACCTAGCTAGCTAGCAAGTTAGATGGATCGATAGGTAAATAAATAAATAAATCAATGAATAACTACATAAATAACAAAATAAATATATGCATACCTACCTAGCTTGCTAGCGAGTTAGATAGATCGATGCGTAGGTAAACAAATAAATCAATAAATAACTACATAAATAAACAAATTAACTAATAGAAAGATAAATAAATACATACATACCTAGCTTGCTAGCTAGATAGATAGATCGGTAGATAGGTAAATAAATTAATAAATAACTACATAAATAATAATACATATATGCATACCTACCCACCTAGCTTGCTCGCGAGCTGGATAGATAGTTACATAGGTAAACAAATAAAGCAATAAACAACTACACCAATAAAAAATTAACTGATAAATAGAAAGATAAATAAATAAATGCATACCTACCTACCTTGTTGGCTTGCGAGCTACCTAGATAGATCAGTAGATAGGTAAATCAATCAATAAATAACTAAATAAATAAATAAAATTATACCTACCTACCTAGCTAGCTAGAGCGATAGGTAAATAACTAAGTAAATAAATAAATGCATACCTACCAACCTACTAGCTAGCTAGCTAGATCGATACATAGGTAACTAACTAACTAACTAAATAAATAAATAAATCCATGAATAGATACATCGCTACATAACGAAAGAAAAAAATCCTGCATGCGCATTCCACCTGTCGTGTTGCGGGTGAGCCGTAGTGACGAGCGAGTGGGGCGTGCGCTATGACGTCGCGGCCTGCTCCCGAGCGCTTCGGCGGGCTCGAGATCGGCAGAGAAATCCGAGTCGTCCGTCCCGTCCGAGCTGCTGCCTCCGCTCCTCTGCACGGAAAACAACAACTGTCATGAGTGTCCCGGCTGAAAGTGACCACAAAAACAAAGAAAAAGAAGTCTTTCTTTTTACCACGGGATAATCCAACAAAGATCCCATCGTTGGGGAGGAGCATCATATTCTCCACGCGATAATTTTGTCAATAAATATTCACATTAATATCGGAGTGATCCTAAAAAAACATGTATCATTTGGTTCAAACAGGCATGATTCATCAAAAAATGCAAGCGGCCAAAACTGACAATTCTGGTGAAGTGGGTGACGCTGTATCGGAGGACGAAGTATGAAGTACACTCAAAAAACAAATAAACGTGATATATGAACAGAGCACCATGACACAATATGTATTAACTTATGTACAAGAAATGTATCACAGAAGGTTGCTACCCTCTCCTTAGATTACATTGAGTATACTATAATGTCACATGTTAACTCTATGTTACTGAGATATTTATTGATTCAAAGAACGATTAAAATGATTAGTAACCAAGCATACGTCACCAAACACGAAAACGCTTCTGACGCACACTTTTTTTGACACTTCATAATAAGCCCAGTACTCTATTTGAACATGACCAATGAGAAGAGGGTAGAGGCGGGGCTACCTAACGCCTAACCAATGAGCATAAGGCTATTTGGGATTCTGACCAATCACTGTGTTGTTTTGGTATGCGAGGGGTCGCAGCATCCTCAATAGAAAAAAAATCCGCCTGTTTGTTCCGACCAAACGTGAAGTTGTCGAATTAGCGACAGCAGATGTCAGCATCAACGTCGAAAGGCGGCCATTAATTTTTACGAGAAACACAGAAACAAATGTAACCAAACTGGAAATAAACATTTATTAAGGCGATGAGCAGCAAATTGCAGCAGCTCCAATGAATTAACAATAACAATAATGGTTTAATTTCACTGGTCAATGTACATATCTTCAGTTTGCATTTTAAATTGGATCGCGTAATCGATGACGTTATGGGAGCCAGCTTGCAGTATGTTCGAAAGGCGTTTCTTTGCGCCAACGAAAAGCTATGGCTTACCTTTCTCCGGGGCATTTTCACAAAATGGCCCGTGCCTTTTTTACTAATCCGTGCATTTTATGTCAAAATCCCAGTAAGATTGCAAAGCGACCATCCGTTTGCAAGGCGAGTCAAATCAGCTGAAAACAGCGTCTCGTTTACCATTTCTGCTTTTCCTCTCAATGCGCACGCGCGGTACGTCGATAAAATCATTCCGTCTCGAAACCAGAAGAAGGGCTTTTAATTGTCCATTGGGTCTGTAAAAATAATCAAATTAAAAAAAATCATACACACAGAGTTCAACTCGATGTACGTATAAAGTTTTATCTGAGGCAGTTGGATGACTTAATGCTTGCGATCAGCTTGGATGGCTTTTGTCTGCTCCAGTTTGTTAAGCAGTTGCGTTTTATAATAATTCAAGTGATGTTAGCTGTACAGTAATACTCGCGTTTTAAAATATGTTTGAGGAAATTAAAGAAAATGATACACCAAAACATATCAAATAAAGGAAATAATACAGCAAATATACCGTAGAAAAATGGTGGTCGAAGCCGGAACTCTTCTCGCCTCGAGTTGTAAGTCGCCGGGTTTGCAAAGTTGAACGTTTGCTATGACGTTTGGCCTCCTTTCGATTGTCACTCGGGGTAGCGTTGGTGCTTTCAATTAATGATCTTATTTTTTAAAGACACCCAGAAGCGAATTGACGGGAATTAGGGTGATTTTCTGCAACATTAAGCAGAAACTATTATGGCCAGCATCACCACAAAGACTGTACACGATATTTTTCAAAGTATGGAGTTTGGACCGAACACAACTTCCAGCACTGCAACTGCACAGGTAAAATAGTTACCATTCGAGAAAATAAAGCTAAAACGACGGGTTGTTTTTTTGCCGATGTTATTAAATTTAACACATAGATCAATATTTCACGTGTCTTCTATTACATTTAGTCCTCGTCAAAAGTATTACAAGCCTCTGGTAGACTCTTGGACCCACGTGAAGTTCGTTCACCGTTAACTCACAAGGCATCCATGTGACTCGACTGGACTGTGATAACCTTGTAATGAACTGTCACGGGGATGCTGACATTGTCCAACTACGTCAACGTAAATCCGAAACTGGAGATGTTGTGGTCGAGCAAGCGTGCCCACCTGATTGCGCCTCTTCCGTGTTTCAAACGAACAAACCACATTGCAATTGACAGTAGTGATGTGTCGTTCGCGAACGAGCCGGTTCTTCCAGCCGGCTCTCCGATGAGAACGAAGAGAGCCGGTTCCTAACAATGAGCCGGAAATGGGAGCCGACTTTTTTGTCCTCTATTCCCCGCCCCCTGTCTTCAGTTAAAGCTGCACGCGATTGGTCGATATCCGTGGTAGAGGAGGTAGGGGAGAATTACAAACACGCTGCTCTCAGGTTGGGGGGAAGCAGAGGACCAATCCCTGCCGCTCCACTGATTGCTTCTATTTTCCTGACTGACAACTAGCCTGATTGCCCAATTTTCCCGGGTATCACCTCATCAGCATAACTAAGCCTATGTTGCCGAAGCAGTCTATTGTACGAACGATCCAAATTTAGGGCCGAAACTCCCAGTAATATGACGGCCGAAGAAACCTTTTCATCTCTGTTCATCTTTATTTCTATCCACTCGCTTACCATCTTATTTCTGCTTCCGCAGGCGTGGCTAGTTAGTCATTCCTGCTTTTTGGATCTGTTTATTGCTGGAAAATTTGTCCGACCCGCCGACAAGAAGACTCGCTCCTTGGGGGACTCGAAAGGTGAGTCACCAAAGTGTGTGTAAGGTGAAAAGTTTGTCTTCCAAATGTGTATTTCCCATAAGAAACCATTAAAATGAGAATAATCCGTTCCCAGGTCCCCATAAAACATCATTTTCTACTAAATAAGCCTTAGAACTACACAAGATATACCTTATTTTATGTATAGTAAATGTGTTACTGTATTGTAATTAACGAAATAAACTGTACTGTATAATAAAGTGGTTTTATTGACCTTTATGATGGTCGTTGATGTAGTTGCCTCTTGATGTTATCCGAGTGAATTTTCCGTGCTTTTTTGGCAATATTACCCTCACTGACACGGTCCCCTGCTAGCTGCTTTTCATGAATCCAAATCAACAGAAGTTTTCCAACCTCTTCTATTGCCTGAGACGTTGCTTAGATAACACGGAAACACCCTTAGCCACATGTAGCAATGGTCGATTTAGCATACTTTTACTCGGACGCTAAGTCACACAAACGCACACCTCGTTGGTGTTTTTTGATGATCTCCTTCTTGTGCTCGACCGTCATTTTCTTTTGTGTCTTCTTTGGCTTAACGCTAGCCTGTGGTGGGGTCTTTTTCGATCCCATAATAGCAAAAGTACTCCACACGATAACAAACTACGTCTGCACTCAAACTGAGGGGGTGTGGAAAACTAGTCCGCCAGCCACCGTGGTGCTGTGTGTGGTTTGGTTCCTTTGCCAAAAACGAGTTTATATTCTCGCCAATTTAATGTTTGGAAAGCGAAAAGTTTGTAAGCTGAGGTAACAGCGTATCTGTTGTAGCAAATTGCTGGCTAAATATGCCTTGAATGTAACCTTGGATCGTGTGTGATGCAACCAAAGCGATGGTGTCGTTCGTGTTAGGCGGTCTCGTGTGCAACGTGGCGTGTGCCTCGCAGGACCATATTTGGCAATGTGCATCAGCCGCTCTCAAGGGCTTTGAGGCTTGGAGTGGCTTGTCCTGCTACCAGAGGTCCAAGGTGCTCCTCAGGTACTCCTGAAACACACAGAGGAACCTAAACAGGGTGAAGGAAAGCTATTTTAGCACCACAAACACACACAAAAACGATTTCTGCTAATGTTGATTGATCCATTTTTGTGCATCATTTGGTACGTTGTTACCTGTCCTCAGGTTGGCGACCAATCTCGGCCAACATGGCCAGTGCGTGACCGAGCTCTGCGACCTATCCGGAGCATCTTGCTCCTCGTCCAGCCTCGTCCGGTTGTTGCAGTACTACGGCGGATGGGCTCAGCTCAGAGACGCCTTCGCGGCAGACTGGACGCCGCTGGGTATGTGAGCCGACATCCTTTTCACCAGTGGATCAGTGCACGGATGCTAGAAGCTAAATATTGAAAGCAAACACGAAGCATCCATTGAAAACTAATGTTTGATTTTTGTCCCCCTCTTTTACAGGTGTGGTTTTAGTCGTCGTGTCTGACGACTGCACTTTCCACTCCCTGATGCTCAAAGTCTTACCGGCGCTAGCCATGGGTAAAAAGAAAACCTCAACAACAACAAAACGGATTACAATTTCATGATACTTACTAGCTAGCTAGCTCGATAGATGAGCATGATCGCTCGCTAGCTAGCTTGATCGCAAGCTAGCGAGCTCTAGCGCTCGCTAACTAGCTCAATCACTCGGCAGTGAGCTCAATCGCTTGATTCACTTGAATCACTTGATTGCTCGATTGATTGATCGATCGCTTGCTAGCTAGCTAGCTAGCTTGATATAGGAGCATGGAATTTAGCAAGTCTGATTTGCTTTGGCGGGCCGAATAAAATGATGTAGCGGGCCAGATTTGCCCCCAGGCCTTGACTTGGACACCTGTGTCTTACTGGTAAATACCGCCTGTACCTTAGGCAACGCCGTCGTGGTGGTCCCCGGTCAAAGCACCGCCCCTCCGACACTTTTATTGGCTCAGCTTTTTGTGGCGGCCGGCTTGCCTGCTGGAGCTCTCAACGTCTTAACTGGCGCCGACGCGTCGCTAGCCGCCATTGTGGCCCACAATTCCAACATCCGCTACGTCACCTACAGCGGCAACAAGCAGGTGCGCAAATACAATGATGCCTTGGCTTACGAACTTAATTGGTTCCCAGACATAGTGTGTAAGGCGAAACGTGTGTATCCCAAACATTCATTTCCCATAGGAAACCATTAAAATGAGAATAATCAGTTCCCAGGTCCCCATAAAACATAATTTTCTCCTTTGTACTTTAATTTTCTAAGCCTTAAAACTACACAAACTATACCTTATTTTATGTATATCAAATGTGCTATGGTATTGTAATTAAAGAAATAAACTCCACTGTATAATAAAGTTGTTTTATTTACCTTTGTGATTGTCGTTGGTGGCTTGTTGCGGAAACAATGCGGAAGCATTGCGGAAACATTAACTAGCCGTGTCATTTTGTTTTATTTTATTTTTTGGATTCTGCTTTAGGATGCTGTGAAACTGTGTCAAGCTACAGCGGGGATGGGAATTCCCGTCTCTGTTTCCCCAAACATCGGCGCCACGTGCCCCATCATCATTTTTGAATCGGCCGACATCAACAGCGCAGTGGATGATGTGTTGGAGACGGCCTTCAAGAAGAACAAAGAAGTCAGCTAAGTGGCCGTCGTCCGTGTTTGCCACTTTTTGCTAACCGTCTTTGTGACTTCCTTCTTGCAGGCGCACTGGTTGTTGTGCGTGCAGGAAAGCGTCGTAGCGAGCGTGACGGCCCGTCTGAAGTTGCGCATGGCCGGCTTGAAATGCGTAACGCTTTCCGGCGATGGCGACAGGGCGCTCGTGGACGCTGCGTTGCAGGAAGCTCAAAAGAAGGGGGCAACGGTGAGTCGGCGCCAGTAGCGGGCCTGCAAGGCCTTCTCTGCTAGCCTAAAATATCTGAATCGTAGACTAATTCATTATACAGGTAACATCTGATTTACGACCAGCCCTTAAGTCCGACCAAACGGTCGTAAGTCAAAATGGTTGTAAGTCGAAATCCATTCAAAATGTTGAAAAGAGACTCGGAGGCTAAATGACTCGCAAACTCTGGTGCCATCACACGGTTGATTGCTGTGCGAGAGTGAGATGCTAGCTGGCTGGCCAAAATTGTCGTACACATTGCCGGCCTGCTAGCGCGTGGCGGTGCCAGGCGTAGAATTTAATTTTTTAGAAATTGGAATCTATAGGTCGCGGTCGTAAGTCGAGCGGGTCGTAAGTCAGATGTTACCTGTATATCGTATGGTGAGTTGAATTAAGTAAGGCAGGCGTGTTCAAGTCATTTTTTTGCCGCGTTACGTCATAGTTATCAAAAATAACGACAGTTATTGTAATTTACACGGGACAATTTGACATTTTGGTTGGCACTTTAGCAAGCATCATGGAAATTTCACAAATTTAATTTGCTTTGGAGGGCCGAAAAAAAATGATGTGGCGGGCCTGATTTGGCCCCCGGGCCTTGACTTGGACTTTTTTCCCCCTCCTCAGTTAGTGCAGTCGTGCGCTTTCCCGTCCAGTACACAATATCCCCCGACGGTGCTGTGCGGCGCCGCCCCTTCCTCGCCATGTGTGGTCACGCCCTCTCCTGGACCGCTGCTTCCTCTTCTGACCTTCCGAAGTAACACCGAGGCAGTGACACTTGGTAAAGATGCCTTTTTTGCCATCCGACTGGCTCGCTATCTCGCTAGCTGGCTGTTGGCTATATAGCAATCTGGCTGGCGTGCTATCTATTTTCTATTAGCTATCAAAGTTTCTGCTACCCCCCACCCCCCTCAAGCTTTTCTGTTCTCCACAGGGAATCACAGTCCACACGGCCAAGCGGCTTGTATCTGGACCGAAGACCTCACTCTGGCTCTGGAGACATCTAAAAGGCAAACACTTCCACACCGCTCGCTACACTTTTCCTTCTTGTTTTAGTGTTGCCGCGACAACCACACAGACGCTTTGTACATTCGATTTAACTCAACCGTGACACGAATAAAGGTTAATACTACTAATATAATTACCGTTTCTGCCTAACCCCTCCCCCGCCCCCTGGCTTTCTTCAGTCTGTCTGTGGGCTCCGTGTGGGTGAATTCACACCCTCTGTGTGATCCTTGTCTTCCCATTTCTGGACACAAAGACAGCGGCACGTGCACCGACGGGGGCCAAGAGGTTCGTTACATTCCTCCATATTTTTAG
Organism: Hippocampus bargibanti; assembly: GCF_051943395.1. Classification (NCBI taxonomy): domain Eukaryota; kingdom Metazoa; phylum Chordata; class Actinopteri; order Syngnathiformes; family Syngnathidae; genus Hippocampus; species Hippocampus bargibanti. Next base: position 679,353 of record NC_142750.1, on the reverse strand, counting down.
TCAAATGCAAAACACCAATAAAAAGGACTTCAAAATGAATCCGGAGATGGCAAGTTTCAGAAGGTCCCGCCCTCTTGTTCGTGATGTCACGCCAAGACGTCTTGCCTTGCTCTAGTATCAAAACAATGGCTTCAGATTGGGAGAAGATGCTTTCTTGTTACTCATTCAGTTATGAATATGATTCAAATAGTTTTGAAGAGGAAAGCAGACATGTTTGCAATCGATGAAAGAAGTCCTTCCGTATCAATTTGAGCCGTCAGGACTCCCAGAAAATGCACAAAATGGCCCCTAAGCTCCATTGGCTGATTTGTCTGAATTTGTGTCAACTAGTATCAAATAGTAGTCTTGGTGCAACACGCAATGATTCACCATCGCGTTATTTCTGTTTTTGTCCTTCTAATTTCGCCATCAACACGGATCTACACGAAGCTTTCAGACCAAACAAAATACCCAAAATGCATTGTGTGTCGCTTTCTCGGTCAGGGGCGTTCCCTCTGTGACATCACGTCAAAAACAAGACTTCCTGAATAGTCAGCGCGAGTCTCAAAACGTCAAATATGCCGTGGAATCTTTGTCAAATACGCTCAGTAGAAGTCATTCATTTTACAAAGTATGGACACAACTTGTCCGGAGGCGTCGGTTGTCCTTTAAGCCCCAAAAAATCTTTGTTGTCTTTTTCAGGGTCTGTATCAGTTTCTGCGACCATCTTCCTCGCCAGTTCTTCCTCATTGGATCCCTGTAACCTTGGACTACGCCAAATTTGGAACTGACCCGCCCCCGGTTGTCATTCCGGATAAGACTGCCGGGTGTGTGTGTTTTATTATTATTATTATTATTATTTTTTCGCAACGCGGTATCATGAACCAAATGTCACGTTCTTTTGCACATGATTGATTTACTAGCTCCTCCCCTTTTTTCCTCATCAGTACCACCAAGTTTTACGCTCACTTTGTTGCTGGCAAGGCATGTAAATCAGAGTCGGGCGCCAATGTTGTGGTGCGTCCACGAGGGGGCGACGGCGTGTTGGGATATTGTCCCGATGGAGGCCCGAAAGACGTCCGGAATGCTGTGGAGGCCGCTATCAAAGTTCAGCCGGGGTGAGATAATGAAAGCAACAGCAAACCAACTGCTTCTCCGTTTGGAAAGGTCAAAGGGCAAACTGCCAAATATTACATTAGATTAGATGAGCCAAACACAGTGGAGACATTTTCAACAGTCAAGTGGCATTGACATTGCTCCCATAATCAAAAACAGTGCTGGCATACAGAAAAACAACAAAACAAGCAAGTGAGAGCACTTGCTGACGGCTACCTACTCGGGCGCCATCTTGGATTTCTTTCGCCCCCGCCCCCATTTCTTTGAGTACAGACATGGTTTGTTATCAAGTGGAGTACTTTTGCTATTATGGGCGCAAAAAAGATCCCACCACAGGCTCGTGTTAAGCCGCAGAGGACACGACAAAAATTACGAAGGAGATCATCGAAAAACACCAACGAGGTGTGCGTTTGTAGCGTCCCAGTACCAGTACGCTAAGTCGACCATTGCTACCATCCTTAAGAACAAGGAAGCTATTAAGAAGAGGTTGAAAAACTTGATTTGGATTTTTGTTTTACTTCAAGGTGGCGCCGCGAGGGGGCTGCCTTTTCAGTAGCTCCTGTATTTTGTTTTTCTACTTCTTTCTTTCCTTTCCTCTTCCTTTCATAACGTTAATGCTGTGAAATGTAAATTTCTCCACTGCAAGACAAATAAAGCAGCTAGCAGGGGACAGTGTGAGTGAGGGTATTATCGCCGAGAAAGCACGGCTACTTCACTCGGATATTGTCAAGAGGCAACTACATCAACGACCGTCACAAAGGCCAATAAAACGACGTTATTATACAGTACAGTTTATTTCTTTCATTACAATACAATAGCGCATTTATTATACATAAATACGGCATATTTTGTGTAGTTTTAAGGCTTATTTTGTAGAAAATGATGTTTTATGGGGACCTGGGAACGGATTATTGTCATTTTAATGGTTTCCTATGGGAAATTAATGTTTGGGATACGCACCTTTCACCTCAAACACACTTTCCGGGACCCAATTAAGTTTCGTAAGCTTGAGATATCACTGTATCAGAATCAGTCGTCCCACAATGGGGACATTTGCAATATGTTCCTCTGTCAAGGCTCAAAGAGCAAAGCTCCGCGTGATGACGCTCAATGTAAGCACATGTTGTAACTTTTGGCTTGATAAGCTGTTAATGTCTAACTTGACGTGAGGATCACAAACATGCCGTCCCATGGCTTTGTTATTTCGGTCGCATCTGATTATATATTTTTTTTTTTTTTCCTTTAGGTGGATGAAAAAGAGCGCACCTGCGCGCGGCCAGTCCATTCTTTCTCTGGCCAATGGCCTTGAAGGACAAAAGCAAGAGCTGGCAGCGTCCATCTGTGCTCAAACCGGCGTCGCCGTGGAGGAGGCCAACGCCGAGGTGGAGCTCAGTATCGCCAGGCTCTGCGAGTGGGCCGCCCACTGTGACAAGATTCGCGGCGGAACTCTGGTGAAGCGTTTCATGCTAGAATAACGTGGGTGTCAAAGGCGAGGCCCGGGGGCCAAATCTGGTCCGCCGCATCATTTGATTCGGTCCGTCAAAGCAAATCAAGCACGTCAAGTGGCATGATGCTTGCGTGCTAGAGTCCGAACCAAAATGTCAAATTGTCGCATGTAAACCACAATAATAGGCATAATTCTTGATTTCACATTTGAATAATAATAATAATAATAAATAATAATAGTGATAGTGATGATAAATAATAAATAATATATATATATTTTTTTAATTTTAATTTTAATTTAAAAAAAATTGCCAGAGGTCTGACCAGCGCTTTATCGGCACCCTTCATAAGAAAAAAACAAAACCCGACCAAATTCGGGGAATTGCAGCGAATTTGTTGTTCGCTAATATGTTGAGGGAATGAAACATTCTAATGGCTTCCCCAAATTCATAACGGCGCTCAGAGGAAACCGGAACCACAAGGTGGGCCGTGGCAAAAAATGACTTGGACACCCTTGCTATACAAGTTCCTACTTTTTACAATACGCTGATTTTAATCATCTGACCCCTAAAAATCCGCAATGTTGGATGTCGTTCAGCCCGTCCCGCAGGCTGGCACGGGCCTCTCCATCCCCGAAGCACTTGGAGTGGTGGGTGTGGTGCTTCCTGACCGGCATCTCCTTCTCTCCACTGTCACGATTCTTGGGGCCGCCCTCGCCGCCGGCAACGCCATCGTCATGGTACCCAGTCCGGAGTCTCCGCTGCCAACTTTGGCGATCATTCAGGTCAGCCACACAAACCCTTCTTGTGCAGTTCCAAATGTGGAGATTGCACCGTCTCCCTCGCGCCCATGTGGCTTTTCTACCTCAGCTTATGAACGCTTTAGCTCACAAACGTTTTGCCTTACGAACATTAAATTTGCGAAAACTGCGTCACGGTGGATGGCGGACTAGTTTTGAGTGCAGACGTGGTTTGTTATCAAGTGGACTACTTTTGCTATTATGGGACCTGTTATCACCGTACACACACTTTCTGGGAACCGATTAAGTTTGTAAGCTGAGGTATCACTGTACTCTGGTTTCCTCCAGGTACTCCTGTCTTCAGATCTGCCGGCGGGCTTGGTGAACATCATAACCGGAAGGCGAGACCCGCTAACAAAGGCTTTGGCGAATCACAGTGTCATCAAGGCCATCTGGTACTGGGGCCACTGGCAGGTGAGCACCGCTGAAGGCCTGAAAACACTTGGGTGCTTCTTCTCCACGTGACACCCAGCAATAAAGCGTCGAGCGCTCACGTGACCGCTCACGTTCTTCTCTCGCCGCAGGGTTGCCAGTACCTCCAGCACACCTGCACCAGTCCGCTCAAAACTTTGCGCCTGTTCTGCCAGACGGACAAGGACAAGAAGCCCATCGGCCGAGACTGGACCAGCCCCTCCGTTTTGGAGGAGTTTTGGAGAAACGCTGTCCAGTGGAAGAGCGTATGGATCCCGACGGCGTAAAACAAAAAAAAAACATCAAGATGACCAAATGACTAATAAAAAATTGAATGTGACCAAACAACTCATTAAAAGCTATCTAGCTATTTGTCTTGCTATCTATCTCACTATCTAGCTTTTTAGCTATCTAAGTAGCTAGCTATAAAGCTATCTAACTGTCCAGCTATCTATCGAGCTATCTATCTGTCTATCTAGCTATGTATCTCGCTATCTACATGAACTCGTCATACAAAATGCCCGACTCACCATTTGCACTATCTAGCTATCGAGCTTGCTATCTGGCTGGCTATCTATTAGCCAGCTGGCTACCTCTCTACCTCTGGAAAGGTGCTTAGAAATGAAATGTATTATTATTATTACAATAAAATGATTGATAGCTTATGCAATACGTAGTTGCTTTTTTTCCTTTTTAGTCGGCCTCTTCGAGTGTAGTTGAGGTCATTTCTGACATTTCAGGCATGTGGTGCTCACGTGATCCCTCCCACTGGTTGCAAAACAGGAAGGTCTCATTTCCGTTTCAAAATGCTGAATCATGACAGTGACACAGCAAAATTCAGACTTGACACAACACTTTTAACAAATGAGTCACCGATGTTTGTTTAACTCTCACACATACAACAGGGACACAAAATAACGTGGGGGGTGATGTGTCCTTGCTTGCTGAGTCGCCGTGACTCAGCAATTATGAGGCTTCGAGTTTGGCTGTTTTTTTTAGTTATGCTAATCGTGAAACACTTTAATTGTGTACATTTTTCACAATGCACATTTCTTCACAAGGTTCCTAAAAAGATCTTTTTTTTTAGTTTTTGGTTGCTGTATTAAAATTTGAATCACTTAATATAATTCTGTATGTAGCATACGACTATCAAATTGGCAAGAAATTTAGCCTCTGCCGGTCATGCTGACAGCATTGTTTACACCGATGATATGTTGATTCAACAAAATTTGGAAATAAATACAATCAACACATATCCTATGACTAAAGTGTCCTTGAGAGTTTTGAAAGTGAAATGTATTATTATTATTATTATTCGTAGTAGTAGTAGTAGTAGTATTCATTTTGGTAACGAACTTTGGATGATTTTTTCTTAGTATAAATTACAGTTGACATCATTATTATTATTATTATTATTATTAGTAGTAGTAGTAGTATTCATTTTGGTAACGAACTTCGGATGGGTTTTTTTTTAGTATATAGTACAGTTGACATTTTTGACATTAAAGTATTATCCGTTGGTCGCCAACCAGAACGTGCCAGTCTGCCATTGATTGGAACGACCAACACCTGTGCAGGTGTAGGCGGGGCCGATAGCGCCACCCGTTGGTCGCCAACCACATCGTGACAAGTATACAGTTGACATTTTTATTTTGCTATGCTTAGAATATCTTGTTTTCTATCCTTTCAACCCCTTCCCCCATCCCCTTTCAAATTGCTGCTGTGGACTGCAAATTTCCCCATTGTGGGACGAATAAAGCTTTTCTGATTTAGTCCCCAGTCGTGGTTGATGAATCATTCAATTTACAGTAATAATACAAGAACGATTGGCCTTAACATAATCTAAGACGATGCAATGAAGTTTTGTGTCATGAAATAATTTAAAAAAAAACATACACCAGACATGCCTGGAGGGCCACCGTTCTGCCTGTTTTCCATCCGACCCGGCTGCAACACACCTGATTCAGATGATCAGATGATCATTGATGATCTGATTATTGATGATCAACCAGCTCTGAAGCAGCATCAAACCGATCCGGATTATTTGAATCAGGTGCGTTTTTGGCAAACAAGCTGGACAGCGGCCCTTGAACACACCACTGCGCCATACACCGTTAATTTTTGTTTCCGTGTCACGTGCTTCCGAGAGCAGCGATTGGCGGATGTGAAAAAAAAAAGACGTCATCAAGGAGTATAAATAAGGGTCTGTTTCGGCTACAGTCTCACAGTCGTCTGGAAGTTCTTGCTTCAACAGTGTTTGAACGGAACTTCTTTCAGCCCCCTTTTTTGCCTTTACTCCAACTGTCTTTTTTCCACAGACAACAGTACCTCGACGAGAAGCTTTATTTTTGTACTTTCTCTCGGTTTTTGTAAGAAAAGACGAACCAAGCCAGCGAAGATGGAGTCTCAAGTGCGTCAAAACTACCACCGTGACTGCGAGGCCGCCATTAACCGAATGGTCAACATGGAGCTTTTCGCTTCCTACACCTACACTTCAATGGTGAGTGCATTTCAAAACGCCGTTTCGAGGACCATTTTTGTCGCGTTTAGCGTTAAAACTAGTACCATAGAGTATTACTTCAACCCGCTTTTCATTCAAGCCAGTTTGCCAAACAACCGATCCGCCATTGACCAACCAAAGTGTGCATTTCCGGTTTTCTATTGGTCTCATTTTTATTTTCCATCCCCAGGCCTTTTACTTCTCGCGAGATGACGTTGCCCTCCCAGGTTTTGCTCATTTCTTCAAGGAGAACAGCGAGGAGGAGCGAGAACATGCCGACAAGTTGCTGGCCTTCCAGAACAAAAGAGGTGGAAGCATCTTCCTTCAGGATGTCAAGGTCAGCGCGCTCAGGAGACCCTTTCAAAGTAAAAGATTGCCGTTAATTTTTTTTAACAAATGTTTTTTTTTGCTTTTTGTTCAGAAACCAGAGCGTGATGAATGGGGGAGTGGACTTGAGGCCATGCAATCTGCTCTCCAGTTGGAGAAAAATGTCAACCAGGCTCTTCTGGAACTCCACAAACTGGCCTCTGAACACGTGGACCCCCATGTATGTACTTCTAACCATTTTATGTGTACTCATTTGCCATGCTACCAAGTTTTGCTAACTTCAAATTTCTTGTGTCCGCAGCTGTGCGATTTCTTGGAAAGCCACTTCCTGACCGAGCAGGTGGAAGCCATCAAGAAGTTGGGCGACTACGTCACCAATTTGAGCCGCATGGATGCTCACAATAACAAGATGGCCGAGTACCTGTTTGACAAGCACACTCTGGGAGGCAAGAGCTAAAGATTCAAAAGCGGGCCTCAACGTTGGCATTCTTTACTCGGCGCAAACGGTTTAATTTTTGGTTAACATCTGAAAGCGCACGTGGTGTTTATGTGGGTTAATAACGGGTGACTTTGTCAAATGTGGCTGTTGTAAAGATGCTGTATTCTGAATAAACAAATTTGAGCTGGAAAGATGGTCTTTTGCGCATTGTATAAGTGACTTTCAATAATTGGTTTTGCAACCACAATCCCATACGCTCGTGGGACAAATGGCTCTAACAGCTGTTGACTGTTTAAGTGCCTCAATTAAAACGCACCTTGTGTAAATAAAATTCATTTGTAAGTGCCTTTCTAACCTCTCGGTCACTTTGTAGTCACAGGATCGGGTTTTCTGCGCGTGAGTAGCTGCAGCCACATGTGCCACTAACTCGAATAGCTAGGAAGCTAGCTAGTGGATAGCCACCTAGGAAGCTGGCTAGTGGAAACCTTTTCATCAGTTGTCCTAAATAAAACTCAATACAGGTAACTTACGACAGAGTTCTGTAACGATCGTAAGTCGAAAATGGTCGTAGGTTGAAATCCATTCAAAATAGAGACTCGGAGGCTAAATGGCTAAAATTTTTGCTACGTGTTGCCGGCCTGCTAGCACGTTGCGGTGCGATGCTAGGCATAATTTCATTTTATTTTTAAATAGGGTGTGGAGGCCATGGTTGTAAGTACGGGTGGTCGTAAGTCGGATGTTACATGTATTCTATGAGCCCTGCAATTCAAGTGACAATGACAAAAACCCTGGCACTGGAGTGTACACATTTTTTTGCACATCTGGCAGTCAATGTGTTCATGTAGTCACATGAATGCATTTTTGTTTTGTTTTTAGATGAACACAAATTGTGCAGACGATGACCTTGGCACTCATCGTGCGTGACGACGGGAGCCTTTGATTCAGCAAAAAAGGTAGTCGTGATTTTCTTTATTTTTATTTTTTTTCAATGAGGGATATCAGACATAAAATTCTCACCTTGAAATGTGTTGTTCAGTGTGGCCAGTAAGTAGATGCCGGTGAGGGATAATGATGAGATTAAACTAAAAGGGGGCGGGGGGTGGCAGAGAGTGGCGGACAAACACTTCACTTGTCTTGAGCAAACGCTGTTGGATTGGAGCGCCATCCGTTTGGATGCACAATCAAAGACAAAGAACCGAAGATTGAGACAAAGATAGGTGAGTCCTATTTTGATTTACAGTGATACCTTGGCTTACAAATTTAATTGCAAATTTAATGGACGTTGATGGCTTGATGGAATGGAGTGGCCGCTTTCATCAGCACGAAACACTTGATGAGGAACGTAGCCTTCTTCTTTCACCATCTTGACGAATGATCCCTTTTCTCTGCTATCATTTTACCTAGTTCCTCATCAATTGTGTTCTGTTTAGCTGGATTGATAGCTTTTTGCATCAAGTGCACAGATGGCTTGTGCGGGTTATTTGTGGAGCCTGATTGATGGGATATTTTAACCTTGCAGTCTACACTCTGCCTTTGAACTATCAAAGTTGAAACGAGTCCAAACTGTTTTCTCACTCTCTCTGTCGTCTGCCTGTCTCTTTAATGTTTAAACCCCTCCCCTCTCTGGTGCGTTCTTGACCAATGACGTGGCTTTCACCGAAGACTGGGGGCGGGGAATAGAGGACAAAAACAAGTCAGCTGCCATTTTCTTGTTAGATGAACGGGCTCGTTCGCTGAACGACGCATCACCTACTGTGGCGCTCCGTGCGTATCCCGAAAAATAGTTTGTATGCCGTCGGTTTGATGAACTGTAATCTTTGGGTGTGATAAATAAACGTACAAAGAACACAAAAATCAGGAAGTGGACAACTACTTTCTCACGGCCTGATGACGAACCAATTGGGGAAATGATAACCTTTTTGACAGCGATTTTAAAAAAAAATACACGATATGACCATCGAGCAGGAATACAATTGGACATTTTGGTCCAATTGTGGTGATGAGGGTCAAAGTTCATGACCAAATGCTCAAATTGGACGTGGAAGTGATCGGTCATGAGGGAAAATGATTAATGGGAATATGGGGGGGGGTAAGTCCGGTGTGGAGAATAACCAAACAAACAAACAAAATGGCGGTTAATTTGTTTAAAGACAGGGATTTTTTTGGGATTAGCGTGGCTCCTTAATCTCGTTAGACGGGGACGCACCAGGATGTGGATTGCCACTCATTATTGAGAGCCACGTTGGATGGTGTGAGGGCTCAACTCACAGCTTGAAAATTCACGCGGGGCTACAGTGATACTTCATTTTATGAACTTCATTGGTTCCCAGAAAATGTGTGTGTAAGGCAAAAAGTGTGTCTTCCAAACATTAAATTCCCATAGGAAACCATTAAAAATGAGAATCATCCGTTTCGCCACACGGTGCGGAACCGACGTGGAGTTTGCCTGTTTTCCTGACCGTTGTGTTCCCACAGGGCAATGTCGCGGTCGCTCAACATGGCGGGGGCGCGGCCCCGCAGGGCAGCGGAGGAAGAAGGCCAGGAAGCCCCGCCCCCACCGCCACCACCACCTTCCCACCGTTCCAATCATCAGTTTGCGAGCATGAAGAACAAGTTCTTCAACGAGCTCACGCACTTACCGAGTAAGTCGACACCCCGATGGACGCCTCGTCACATATTGCGCAATCGTAGAAACGGCGGCCATTGCGGGTCATCATCCGTCCATCTTGTGTCATCTCACCTTCCGTTTGTTGTCTTTTCTTGGCCTCTAATTGTCACCTGAACCCACCGTGCTCACATGTAGACCATAAACTCAATCGTAAGTACCATTCCATCAAATACTGCGTCCTAGAAACTAGCGTCATGCTATTTTTTGGCGTCACTTCCAGGTAGATGATGATTGGATTAGCCTTCATTTGTCTCACAGTGGAGAAATTGACATTTCACAGCAGGAAAGTGAGAAAAGGGAGAGGAAAGGAAAGGAGGAAGTAGAAAATCAAAATACAGGAGCTGCTGGAAAGACAGCCACTCTCGCGGCGCTATCTTGAAGTCAAAACAACCAAAAAAACGGAGTCACAAAATATAGGTAACATCCGATTTAAGACCAAGTTCCGTTCCGACCAAACGGTCGTAAGTCCAAATGGTCGTAAGTCGAAATCCATTCAAAATGTTGAATAGAGACTCGGAGGCTAAATGACTTGCAAACTCTGGTGCCATCACACGGTGGATTGCTGCGCGAGAGTGAGCCAAAATGCTGAGAAAAAAAACAACAAACATATCCTCCCATGTTGCACTTCATTTTCATTCCTTTTTTTTTTTTAGTGCCCATGTGGGCAGTGGGCGCCATTGTGGTGGTGGTCCTGGCGCTCGTGGCCTGCATGGGATTCTGCATCTACAAGAAATGCTTCAACAAGGGCAAGAAACCCAAGAAAGTCCGAGAAAGGAAAGCCGGACGAGGACGCAAGAAGAAGGAGACGGAAGGAGACGAGGGAGACGAAAAGAAGGTGAGGAAACTCTTCACCACCGCCGCCATTTCTGCTGTCGGGAGGAAGTCACTTTATTTGCGTATGCATATTTTTATTTTTATTTTCATTCATGTTTTTTTTTTCAGTACAGTGATACCGCATCTTACAAACTTAATTGGTTCCCAGAAAGTGTGTGTAAGGCAAAAGGTTAGTCTGCCAAACATGTATTCCCCATAAGAAAACATTAAAATAAGAATAATCTGTTCCCAGGTCCCCATAAAACATAATTTTCAACTAAATAAGCTTTAAAACTACACAAAATAGACCTTCTTTTATGTATAATAAATGTGCTGTTGTATTGTAATGAAAGAAATAATGTGTATTGTATAATAAAGTGGTTTTATTGACCTTTGTGCTGGCCGTTGATGTAGTTGCCTCTTGATGATATCCGAGTGAAGTTGCCGTGCTTTCTCGGCGATAATACCCTCACTCACACTGTCCCCTGCTAGCTGCTTTTTGTTAATCCAAATCAACAGAAGTTTTTCAACCTCTTCTGTTGCCTGAGACCATGCGAAGCAGTTGTAAATGAAAGAGGAGATGATCAAAGTGTCCTTTTCACCAGTGTATCAAGTTTTTCTAGCGCACGCCTCGTTCTGTTTCTTGTAGGACGGCGAGGAAGGCAAAGAGGAGGAGGAGAAAGAAAACTTTGGCAAACTGGAGTACACTTTGGATTACAACTTCACCGACAACCAGGTGGGCCTCCATCCTGTCCGTCACCTCCAGACTGCCGTCGTTTATTGATTATTGATGATTGATTTTTATTTCTCCTCCTACTCAGCTGATCGTGGGCATCCTGCAGGCTCAGGACCTGGCGGCCATGGACATGGGCGGGACTTCGGACCCTTACGTTAAAGTCTACATGCTGCCGGACAAGAAGAAGAAATTTGAGACCAAAGTCCAGCGCAAGAACCTCTGTCCCGTTTTCAACGAGACCTTCATCTTCAAGGTGTGGACATCGGCGTCCATCTAGTAGGCGGGTTATTTTTTATGCCCCTCCCCCTTTGGCCCCCTCCAGATACCCTACACCGAGTTGGGTGGTCAGACGTTGGTGCTTCAGGTTTTCGACTTTGACCGCTTTGGCAAACATGACGTCATCGGTGAGATCAAGATTCCCATGAACACCGTGGACCTCGGCCAGCCCATCCACGAATGGAGGGATCTGATTGGTGGAGAGAAGGAGGAGGTGACCTTGCTTCTTTTACAATAATAATAATAATCATAATAATCATCATCATCATCATCATAATCATAATAATAATATCTAAAGATGGAGGACACTGATTTGCTGTGGCGACCCCTTGAAGGGAAAAGCCGAAAGGATAATAATAATAATAATAATAATAATAATAATAATAATAATAATAATAATAATAATAATAATAATAATAATAATAATTTATATGGCTCCCAATGAGAGGTCGGCTCCAGTCGTTCACTTCCAAGTGGCTATAAGAGCCGGTTCATTCGCGAATGACACATTACTATTCTTTTAATACTACTACTACTACTACTACTACTACTACTACTAATAATAATACTACTAATAATAATAAGCTAAGCTAAGCTAGCTAACAGATATCTCTAGCTAGCTACGTAGCCAACTAGAGATATCCAGCTAGCTCGATAGCCAACTAGATAGCCAGCTAGCATTTGGCAGGATTTAAAAAAAAGTTTAGATTGGGCCCAAAGTCAATTTCGACCTCATGACCTCAAAAACTTCATCTATCAACCTCAGTTTAGCTCTAAATACATTTTATGGAATTTTAATGGAAAGTGAATTGTAAAAGCCAAACCAATGCTAACAATGCTAATCATTTTTGTTGTTGTTTCAATGAAAGCAAGAGAAGCTAGGAGACATCTGCATTTCCCTGCGCTACGTCCCGACCGCAGGCAAGCTAACCGTCAACATCATGGAAGCCAAGAACTTGAAAAAAATGGATGTTGGAGGACTGTCTGGTGAGCAAACGATACTAGAATCTATATATTATATTTCTATAGTCACAAATGTTATCCTTGTTGTCAAAGCCCATCACCTAAATTTTTGTGTCCGAGCCACTTCGGAGTTCCGGCTTCTCTCTACTTAGCTATCTCCCTATTTAGCTATCTATTAGCTGTCTATTAGCTGTGTATTTGCTAGCTAGCTTTCTATCTGAATTACTTCCGAGTCGAGTGAAGGCTAGCTAGCTATCTGTTAGCTATCTGTTAGCTAGCTAGCTTTCTATCATAGTTACTTAGCTATCTATTCTATGTCTATTTGTTAGCTAGCTTTCAATCTGAGTTACTTCTGGGTTGAGTGAAGGCTAGCTACGCCACAAAAAAAATGTAAGACGACATCACTTTGTTGCGGTCCGCAGATCCGTTTGTGAAAGTGGTTCTTCAACACAACGGGAAGCGTCTGAAGAAGAAAAAGACATCGGTGAAACAAAACACCCTGAATCCATACTTCAACGAGAGCTTTAGCTTTGAGATCCCCTTCTCCCAAGTCCAGGTGGGTCATCCAACCAACCAATGGAGCAATCTTAGCATAGAAGCTAGCAGGAGTCAGGACGCAAATTGCATTTCAAAAGGGGAAGCCATGTCACCATTTATGCACTAGCTCTGAAATAGCAACGATGTGGACTAGCGCTAACGTACATTAGCAACCAGTGGAAGGCTGTGGATTTCATTGCTAGGCCTTCACTAGTTCTATGTCTGAATAATCCAGATGGAAATTTTCTAGATTCTCCTCCTTCAGCCATTTTGGATTGGATTGGATGTACCTTTATTCGTCTCGCAGTGGAGAAATTGACATTTCACAGCAGCAAAGGAAGAGCAAAGGAAAGAAAGCAGTAGAAAAACAAAATACAGGAGCTGCTGGAAAGGCAGTCACTCTTGCTTGCGGCGTCATCTTGAAGTCAAAAGAATAAAAAAAAAAAAAAAACTAAAGCTAAAATACAATTTGGAATTATTAGATATTTTTAGGCCAGCAGAAAAGGCTTTGCAGGCCTTGACGGTCCACCACTGTTAGCGACCAAATATGACACCCGCGCCTACCAAAAGTTTTTTTTTGAGGCAACGCTTTTGTGTCCCCATGTCGCCACGTAGAAAGTGCAGGTGATCATCACGGTGTACGACTACGACAAACTGGGAAGTAACGACCCCATCGGCAAATGCTGGATCGGTTACGGCGCTTCCGGCGTGGGCTTGCGCCACTGGTCCGACATGTTGGCCAACCCCCGACGTCCGGTGGCTCAGTGGCACGTCCTGCAGCCGGAGGAGGAGGTCGACGCTGCCCTCAAGGCTCCCATCCGCTAACGTTTAGCCGCTAAAGCCATTCGGACACCCGGGGGGGACGCAAATGGCGACAGCTCCCGATTTTTGCAGCTTTCGCTAACAGATAGCTAACTAGGCCTTCACTCAACCCTGGAAGTAAGTCAGATAGAAAGCTAGCTAGCAAATAGATAGCTAATAGATAGCTAAGTAACTCAGATAGAAAGCTAGCTAATAGATAACTAACAGATAGCTAGCTAGACCTTCACTCAACCCGGAAGTAACTCAGATAGAAAGCTAGATAGCAAATAGACAGCTAATAGACAGCTCAGCAACTCGGATAAAAAGCTAGGTAGCTAATAGATAGCTAACAGATAGCTTAGGCCTTCTCTCAACTGTGGGTCCTGCAATTTGAGTGAAGATGGAACATGCACCCGTGCGTTATGGGATGCAAATAAATGGAATATTTCAGACGAATTTGGTGACAGATGCTTGTCGGGATTTAGTTTCGGAGGGCGGTGGGTGGCAGGTTGGTGCGGGATTAGCGGATTGCCCTCTTACGTCCTTGTCTCACGCAGTCAGCCAAACATGTGAGCTGGGAATTAAACCGTGGCGGCAGGGGATGATTAGGGAGGCCACCGACACTGAGCCGATTTTCGAGCAACTTTGGGATGCCGCCATATAGCCATGTTGATGCTTTCACTCTTAAGATAAGGTACCATACCATACGATAAGATGTGGTAAGGTAGGATAAGATAAGGTAAGATAAGGAAAAAGATAAGGTAAGATATGATGGGATATACGATAGAATGTGGCGAGATAAGATAAATTAGGATAAGGATAAGATAAGGAAAAACAAGGTACGATACGATGCCATATATGGTAACATACGGTACGATAAGGTAGTTTAAGATAAGGAAAGATAAGGTAAAATACGATGAGATATACGATAGAATGCGGCAAGATAAGGTAAATTAGTAGAAGATAAGGAAAGATAAGGTATGATATGATGCAATGTACGGTACGATGTGGTAAGGTCGGAGAAGATAAGGTAAGATAAGATATAAGATAAGATAAGGTAAAATAAGGTTAAAAAAGGTCAGATAAGGTAAGATAAGATACGGCATGATATGCTATGATACGATAAGGTAAACTAAGATATAAGATACGATAAGATCAGGTAAAATAATATTTAAAAGGCTAAGGTAAGATAAGATATAAGATAAATTAGGGTAAAAAAAGATTAGAAAAGGTAGGACGTTAAGATAAATTAAGGTAAAATAAGATGAAAAAAAAGGTAAGATGATAAAATATGATACGATATGGTAAGATATAAGAAAAGATACGACAAGTTAAGGCAAGATAGGATATGATAAGATAAATTAAGGTAAAGTAAGATTAAAAAAGTAAGATAAGGTAACATATGATGAGATATGATAAGATATGATAAAATAAGATAAGGTAAGATATGATAAGATAAGGTGAAGACACAGTTGGTTAATTGACTCAGTTGTGAAGACACAGTTGGTTAATTGACTCAGTGAGATGAGGCGACTCGGACCTCTGTAACCTGAAGCCTCTAATCTGAAAAATAATCATCATCATAAATTCATAAATTGATAAAAAGATGGCAAGTCACAGAGAGCATGTTTTATTATCACCACATTATCAAAAATAACAAGACACAAAAAAAAAACAATCTATGTGACGCCGGGTGAGGCCAGAACGCTCGTCCAGATTGAAGCAGGTCTTGTTGTTACCGTGACGACGGATCGCTTTGCGCTTGCCTTGGGATGGACGCTTGTTCACTTCCAGCGGCCGCCCACTTTGCCTTTGCCGTGGCCCTTTTTGCTGAAACACAACAAACAACACAACGCTTGAAAAAGGGAGAGACAAAAAAATGCGTCAAAACAAACGTCGGGCGACACTCACAATTTCTGAGCATGTTGGATTCTGTTGAGCAGCACGATAATCTAAACACGGTGGAGAAAATTCAAACAAAAACGTCACAATTACAACTTCCTGTCACATGTCACATTCTGTCCGTCTTGTTTTATTTTCTTGAACTTTGTGTCATGACGTCACATCCTGTCCGTCTTTCTAAAAGCGCTCCCAACAACTCACCCTGAAGTCCATTTGAAAGCTGCTCACCTCGTATTTCTGGTGCTTGATATGCTCCATGTAGTCGAATTTTTCCGATTCCAGCTGGTAGATCCAATTCCACAACTCTTGGGCTCGTTGTCTTTTTGGGAACATGAAAAGGAAAACGGGCGTGAGGATTTACAGGAAAGCTTTTGCGCCATGATTCCTTGTTAATAATATCGCATGCCAGGGATAGTAAGGTGTTTTTAGCCCAAAAAAAAAACCACCATGTATAGTAAGGCGTTTTTGGTCGAAAAAATGACCATGTATAGTAAGGCGTATTTTGCCGAAAAAAAAGGACCATGTATAGTAAGGCGTTTTTTGCCGAAAAAAAACAACCATGTATAGTAAGGCATTTTTGACCGAAAAAAATGACCATGTATAGTAAGGCGTTTTTTGCCGAAAAAAACGACCGTGTATAGTAAGGCGTTTTTTGCAGAAAAAAAAATGACCATGTATGGTAAGGCGTTTTTGGTTGAAAAAATGACCATGTATAGTAAGGCGTATTTTGCCGAAAAAAAAGGACCATGTATAGTAAGGCGTTTTTTGCCGAAAAAAAACAACCATGTATAGTAAGGTGTTTTTTGCCGAAAAAAACGACCGTGTATAGTAAGGCGTTTTTGGTCGAAAAAAAAATGACCGTGTATAGTAAGGCGTTTTAGGTCGAAAAAATGACCATGTATAGTAAGGCGTTTTTTGCCGAAAAAAAAAATGACCATGTATGGTAAGGCGTTTTTGGTCGAAAAAATGACCATGTATAGTAAGGCGTATTTTGCCGAAAAAAAAGGACCATGTATAGTAAGGCGTTTTTTGCCGAAAAAAAAACAACCATGTATAGTAAGGTGTTTTTGACCGAAAAAAATGACCATGTATAGTAAGGCGTTTTTTGCCGAAAAAAACGACCGTGTATAGTAAGGTGTTTTTGGTCGAAAAAAAAATGACCGTGTATAGTAAGGCGTTTTAGGTCGAAAAAATGACCATGTATAGTAAGGCGTTTTTGGTCGAAAAAATGACCATGTATAGTAAGGCGTTTTTTGCCGAAAAAAAAAATGACCATGTATGGTAAGGCGTTTTTGGTCGAAAAAATGACCATGTATAGTAAGGCGTATTTTGCCGAAAAAAAAGGACCATGTATAGTAAGGCGTTTTTTGCCGAAAAAAAAACAACCATGTATAGTAAGGTGTTTTTGACCGAAAAAAATGACCATGTATAGTAAGGCGTTTTTTGCCGAAAAAAACGACCGTGTATAGTAAGGTGTTTTTGGTCGAAAAAAAAATGACCGTGTATAGTAAGGCGTTTTAGGTCGAAAAAATGACCATGTATAGTAAGGCGTTTTTGGTCGAAAAAATGACCATGTATAGTAAGGCGTTTTTGGTCGAAAAAATGACCATGTATAGTAAGGCGTTTTTTGCCGAAAAAAAAAATGACCATGTATGGTAAGGCGTTTTTGGTCGAAAAAATGACCATGTATAGTAAGGCGTATTTTGCCGAAAAAAAAGGACCATGTATAGTAAGGCGTTTTTTGCCGAAAAAAAAAACAACCATGTATAGTAAGGTGTTTTTGACCGAAAAAAATGACCATGTATAGTAAGGCGTTTTTTGCCGAAAAAAACGACCGTGTATAGTAAGGTGTTTTTGGTCGAAAAAAAAATGACCGTGTATAGTAAGGCGTTTTAGGTCGAAAAAATGACCATGTATAGTAAGGCGTTTTTGGTCGAAAAAATGACCATGTATAGTAAGGCGTTTTTGGTCGAAAAAATGACCATGTATAGTAAGGCGTTTTTTGCCGAAAAAAAAAATGACCATGTATGGTAAGGCGTTTTTGGTCGAAAAAATGACCATGTATAGTAAGGCGTATTTTGCCGAAAAAAAAGGACCATGTATAGTAAGGCGTTTTTTGCCGAAAAAAAAACAACCATGTATAGTAAGGTGTTTTTGACCGAAAAAAATGACCATGTATAGTAAGGCGTTTTTTGCCGAAAAAAACGACCGTGTATAGTAAGGTGTTTTTGGTCGAAAAAAAAATGACCGTGTATAGTAAGGCGTTTTAGGTCGAAAAAATGACCATGTATAGTAAGGCGTTTTTGGTCGAAAAAATGACCATGTATAGTAAGGCGTTTTTGGTCGAAAAAATGACCATGTATAGTAAGGCGTTTTTTGCCGAAAAAAAAAATGACCATGTATGGTAAGGCGTTTTTGGTCGAAAAAATGACCATGTATAGTAAGGCGTATTTTGCCGAAAAAAAAGGACCATGTATAGTAAGGCGTTTTTTGCCGAAAAAAAACAACCATGTATAGTAAGGTGTTTTTGACCGAAAAAAATGACCATGTATAGTAAGGCGTTTTTTGCCGAAAAAAACGACCGTGTATAGTAAGGTGTTTTTGGTCGAAAAAAAAATGACCGTGTATAGTAAGGCGTTTTAGGTCGAAAAAATGACCATGTATAGTAAGGCGTTTTTGGTCGAAAAAATGACCATGTATAGTAAGGCGTTTTTGGTCGAAAAAATGACCATGTATAGTAAGGCGTTTTTTGCCGAAAAAAAAAATGACCATGTATGGTAAGGCGTTTTTGGTCGAAAAAATGACCATGTATAGTAAGGCGTATTTTGCCGAAAAAAAAGGACCATGTATAGTAAGGCGTTTTTTGCCGAAAAAAAACAACCATGTATAGTAAGGTGTTTTTGACCGAAAAAAATGACCATGTATAGTAAGGCGTTTTTTGCCGAAAAAAACGACCATGTATAGTAAGGCGTTTTTTGCCGAAAAAAACGACCATGTATAGTAAGCCGTTTTTGGTCGAAAAAAAAATGACCATGTATAGTAAGGCGTTTTTTGCCGAAAAAAAAATGACCATGTATGGTAAGGCGTTTTTGGTCGAAAAAAATGACCATGTATAGTAAGGCGTTTTTTGCCGAAAAAAAATGGCCATGTATAGTAAGGCGTTTTTTGCCGAAAAAAACGACCATGTATAGTAAGGCGTTTTTGGTCAAAAAAAAAAAATGACCATGTATAGTAAGGCGTTTTTGGTCGGAAAAAAAAATGACCATGTATAGTAAGGCGTTTTTGGTCGAAAAAATGACCATGTATAGTAAGGCGTTTTTTTGCCGAAAAAAATGACCATGTATAGTAAGGCATTTTTGGTCGAAAACAAAATGACCATGTATAGTCAGGCGTTTTTGGTCGAAAAAATGACCATGTATAGTAAGGCGTTTTTTGCGGAAAAAAACAACCATGTATAGTAAGGCGTTTTTGACCGAAAAAAAATGACCATGTTTAGTAAGGCGTTTTTGGTCGAAAAAATGACCATGTATAGTAAGGCGTTTTTGGTCAAAAAAATGACCATGTATAGTAAGGCGTTTTTTGCCGAAAAAAACGACCATCTATAGTAAGGCGTTTTTGGTCGAAAAAAAATGACCATGTATGGTAAGGCGTTTTTTGCCGAAAAAAAATGGCCATGTATAGTAAGGCGTTTTTTGCCGAAAAAAACCACCATGTATAGTAAGGCGTTTTTGGTCGAAAAAAAAAATGACCATGTATAGTAAGGCGTTTTTGGTCGGAAAAAAAAATGACCATGTATAGTCAGGCGTTTTTGGTCGAAAAAAAACGACCATGTATAGTAAGGCGTTTTTGGTCGAAAAAATGACCATGTATAGTAAGCCGTTTTTTTGCCGAAAAAAATGACCATGTATAGTAAGGCGTTTTTGGTCGAAAACAAAATGACCATGTATAGTAGGGCATTTTTGGCGGAAAAAAACAACCGTGTATAGTAAGGCGTTTTTGACCGAAAAAAAATGACCATGTATAGTAAAGCGTTTTTTGCCGAAAAAAACGACCATGTATAGTAAGGCGTTTTTGGTAGAAAAAAAAATGACCATGTATAGTAAGGCGTTTTTGGTCGAAAAAATGACCATGTATAGTAAGGCGTTTTTTTGCCGAAAAAAATGACCATGTATAGTAAGGCGTTTTTGGTCGAAAACAAAATGACCATGTATAGTAGGGCATTTTTGGCGGAAAAAAACAACCATGTATAGTAAGGCGTTTTTGACCGAAAAAAAATGACCATGTATAGTAAAGCGTTTTTTGCCGAAAAAAACGACCATGTATAGTAAGGCATTTTTGGTAGAAAAAAAAACGACCATGTATAGTAAGGCGTTTTTGGTAGAAAAAAAATGACCATGTATAGTAAGGCGTTTTTGGTCGAAAACAAAATGACCATGTATAGTAGGGCATTTTTGGCGGAAAAAAACAACCATGTATAGTGAGGCGTTTTTGACCGAAAAAAAATGACCATGTATAGTAAAGCGTTTTTTGCCGAAAAAAACGACCATGTATAGTAAGGCGTTTTTGGTGGAAAAAAAATGACCATGTATAGTAAGGTGTTTTTGGTAGAAAAAAAAATGACCATGTATAGTAAGGCGTTTTTGGTCGAAAAAAACAACCGGGTATAGTAAGGCGTTTTTTGCGGGAAAAAAAATTACCATGTATAGTAAGGCGTTTTTTGCCGAAAAAAAATTACCATGTATAGTAAGGCATTTTTAGCTGGAAAAAACGACCAAGTATAGTAAGGCGTTTTTAGTCGAGGCGAAAAAAACAACCATGTAGAGTCAGGCGGACTTGAACCCTGCACCTCTGCAGTGGAAAACCACAGCATTAACCATTTGCCCAACAAGGCATGTTATTTGGAGTGATGCTGGCGGTGGTGATTAGCATTAACAAATAAAACAGTGAGGTGTTCTGAGCTGAAAAGAAATAACCATGTATAGTAAGGCATTTTTAGCCCAAAAAAACTACCATGTATAGTAAGGTGTTTTTCGCAACAAAAAAAAAAACGACTATGTATAGTAAGGCATTTTTTCACCGAAAAAAAATTACCATGTATAGTAAGGCATTTTTAGCTGGAAAAAACGACCAAGTATAGTAAGGCGTTTTTAGTCGAAAAAAAAACCACCATGTATAGAGTAAGGCGTTTTGGGGCAAAAAAAATGACCATGTATAGTAAGGCGTTTTTTTGCCGCAAAAAAAATGACCATGTATACTAAGGCGTTTTTAGCATGAAAAAAACGACCATGTATAGTAAGGCGTTTTTAGCCCAAAAAAAAACAACCATGTAAGTAAGACGTTTTTAGGCGAAAAAAACCACCATGTATAGTAAGGCGTTTTTTGTCGAAAAAAAACGACCATGTATAGTAAGGCGTTTTTAGCCGAAAAAAACAACCATGTATAGTAAGGCGTTTTTCGCCGAAAAAAAACAACCATGTATAGTAAGGTGTTTTTTGCCGAAAAAAAAATGACCATGTATAGTAAGGCGTTTTTAGCATGAAAAAAACGACCATGTAAGTAAGACGTTTTTAGGCGAAAAAAACGACCATGTATAGTAAGGCGTTTTTTAGCTGAAAAAAAAAGCAACCATGTATAGTGAGGCGTTTTGGGGCGAAAAAAATGACCATGTATAGTAAGGCGTTTTTTTACCCGAAAAAAACCCTCTTCTATTATAGTAAGTTGTTTTTCGCCTGAAAATTCCGATGAATTACATAACTTACATGAATTCCGCAAATTCGATTGAGTGTTTTCAGACTCCAGAATTTGAATTTAAAGACAAGACATGACATATTTTTTCAAAAGTCACCTGAGTGAGTCTTCTCTCATACAGTCGATGCCAAGCGGCTGGCGGCGGTCGGACAAGGTCTTCTTCTTGACCTCTCGGCCGGTCATGCGCTTGCCCTTCCTCAAATCGGTCTAGAACGGACGCAGACCAGCGCGATCGGTCAGTCGGTCAGTCGGTCAGTCGGCGTCTGAATTTGCTTTTTGCTGCAAGTGTCAAGCAAGACCTTGGCCAGGAAGCCTCCAAAGTTGGCCCCCATGCCGGAAAGCACTTTCTTCTTCTTGGCTTCATCGTCGGCTTTTTTCTTGGCTTCCTCCTCCTCCTTCCGCTGACGCTCCTCCTGCCACATCAACGCCGACATCACCAGAAAACATTGTTTGACTTAGCGGCCCAGTAACATTATGCTAAGTCCACCATTGCTACGTGTGGCTAAGGGTGTTTCTGTGTCGTCCAAGCAACGTCTCAGAAGAGCTTGAAAATCTTCCGTTGAAAAACAGCTAGCAGGGGACAGTGTGAGTGAGGGTATTATCGCCAAGAAAGCACAGCAACTTCACTCGGATATCATCGAGAGGCAATGACATCAACGACCGTCACAAAGGTCAATAAAACCACTTGATTATACACTACAGTTTATTTCTTTCATTTCAACACAATAACGCATTTATTAGACATAAAATAAGGTCTATTTTGTGTAGTTTTAAGACTTATTGAGTCAAAAATTGATGTTTTATGGGGACCTGGGAACGGATTATTCTCATTTTAATGGTTTCCCATGGGAACTAAATGTTTGCCAGATTAACTTTTCGCTTTACACACACTTTCGGGGAACCGAAGGTTCGTAAACTGAGGAATCACCATATTGACAAACTAGTTTTCTACCGGAGACAAATTCCTTGTGTGTTCTACATACTTGGCAATAAAGATGATTCTGATTTTGATTCTGATTTAATATTTAAACACCGATTGTTGATCACCACAGAAAATAAATACATAAATCAACAATTTTTCTCTCCCACAAAACGAAAACTACTAAAAGACAAAATATTCTTTCGCGGCGATAATGTAGTTTGTGTGTGTGTGTGTGTGTGTGTGCAGTTTTACCGCAATCCTGTTCTGTCTGTCCTTCTCCTTCTCCGCTCGAACTCTTTGGATTTCGGCACGCTCTGATCGACGACGTTCCTGATGGACGGAGAAGACAAAAAAATAAATGATTAAAAAAATATATCATAAAAAATACAGGTAACATCCGACTTAGGACAGAGTTCCGTTCCGACTAAACGGTCGTAAGTCAATGGTCGTAAGTTGAAATCCATTCAAAAGTTTGAATAGAGACTTGGAGGCTAAATAATAATAATAAATAATAATAATAATAATAATAATAATAATAATAATAAAATAATAATAATAATAATAATAATAATAATAATAATAATAATCATCATCATCATAAAATCATAAAGTGACGTTGAGAGGTTTGAAAGGCGCTTATAAATGAAATGTATTATTATTATCATCATTTGCTAGCTATTTGCTATCTATCTATATTGCTAGCTATCTGGCTTGCTATCTATCTAGCTAGCTAGCTATTCACTATCTAGCTGGCTGGCTATCTAGCTAGGTATCATTTGGCTAACGATTGCTTAGCTAGCAAGCTTTCTATCTATTTGAGCTACTTCCGGGTTGAGTGAATGCTGGCGTGTGTGGCTGCCGCTGCTCACCCAGAGAAAAACATACTGTGACTGTAAAGTGACCTTGAGAAATTTGAAAGGCGCTTATTAATGAAATTTATTATTATTATCATTATTGTGATAAAATATGTCAAAATTCATCCTAAAGCTGCATTTGGGTGTGGTTTTCAAGCAAAAGCAAGGTCGGCGTGGACGTACAATTCGATCCTTGAGCCCGATGAGCTCCTCCTCGTCCTTCTTCCTTTGTTCAAAGTGGACGTCGATCAAGGTGTGCAGTTCCAGCATGTCTTTTTCCATTCGCTTCCTGTGGATGTCCTGGTGGAGGCAAAAAAAGGTGAGCAGGTGACCAAAATTCGCCTTCAAAATAAAAGTATGGGCAAGTTAGCTCACATCAAAATCAACTCGATCTCCTTCGGGGATCTTTGGTGGGGCGATTTGAGGCACCAGCGGTCTAAAGGGAAGAACAAAGCACAAAAAACAGAATCAGCTCTAAAAAACACGTTGAAGTCACAGGTGTTAATGCTAAGGACCGGGGGCCAAATCGAGTCCGCCACATTATTTTATTCGGACCACAAAAGCAAATCAAACATCAAATTTGTCCTTTTGTAACTTTTCTGCTGTGAAATGTAAATTTCTCCACTGCAAGACGAATAAAGGCTCATCTAGTTAGCTAGCTACAGTATCTGGCTATCTAGCTAGCTACCTAGCTATTTGCTATCTATTAGCTACAGTATCTATATGCTATCAACCAACCAACCTATCTATCTATATAGCTATTAGTTATCTATCGGCTAGCTTTCGATCTGTTGGAATTACTTACACGTTGAGTGACCGATAGCGTGTGTGGCTGCCGCTGCTCACCTACAAAAACCTATCCTGTAAAGTGACCTTGAGACTTTTGAAAGGCGCTTATAAATGGAATGTCTCATTATTGTTCTCATTATTATTATTATGCTGGGGGTTCCCAATGAATTGTTTAGTGAGCTGATGTGATCTATTAGCTAGCTAACTGGCTATCTAGCTAGGTATTTATTAGCTATCTATCTAGTTAACTATCTAGCGAGCAACCTATTAGCTATCTATTATCGAGCTAGCTAGCTTCCTATGTAAAAAAAACCGCCTTTGACACCCTTGACGTAATTAAACAAAACAAAATGGCGACGAATTCAGTGGCTTGCGCTTGTCTGTAAAAATAAACACAATTTTGGTTATTTTGTGCATCCGAAAACAGAGAGAGGGAAAAAAAGCAGACCTACTTTGGTTTGGGGCGTTCCTCCTCTGTTGAAAAGAGGGAAGAAAATGTGGTGAGCAGGATTGAAAACAAACGTGAAGACGACAGCAAAAGTGAAAGTCGATCGCCGCGCGTCGCAACGTCGTTCGCTGCCGCCATTTTGGACCGGATGCGTTTTTAGCCCCGCGTTACCTGCTTCATCTTCATACACTTGTTGCTCCTCTTCCTCGTGCTCATATTCCTCCTCCTCATCCTCCTCCTCCTCTTCCACCGCTGGAAAGTAAAAGACGCCAATTGTGCTTGGGATAATAATAATAACAAACTCAATTTCAAAACTCTCAAGGTCACTTTACAGTCACAGGATAACTAGCTAACTAGGTAGTTAATAAATAGCCAGCTAGATATCCAGCCAGAAAGCTAATAGATGGCAAATAGATAGCAAATAGCTAGCTATCTAGGTAGCCAGCTACATATCCAGCCAGATAGCTAATAGATGGGAAATTGATAAATAGCTAGCTAGGTAGCTAGCTAAGTAGCCAGCTACATATCCAGCCAGATAGCTAATAGATAGCAAATAGCTAGCTAGCTAGGTATCCAGCTAGGTAGCCAGTTAGATAGGCAGCCAGATAACTAATAGACAGCAAATAGATAGCTGGCTAGGTAGCCAGCCAGATAGCTAATAGATGGCAAATAGATCACTAGCTAGGTATCCGTCTAGGTAGCCAGCCAGATAGCTAATAGATAGCAAATAGATAGCAAATAGATAGCTAGCTAGCCAACTCTTGGGAACCGATTCAGTGGCGCATTGTTACCTTCCTCTGTCTGGTCCCTGGACACAAAAAGCAGAGGGGAAAAAAAACAAGTCCAATGAAATTGTCCCGTTGGTCGATTGCGACCGAGCTAACGGATACTCACTCGTACTCCTCTTCGATGTCAGACATGGCTGCAAAAAACACAACATCGGGAATGAGGCGCTTCCAAAATGGAACAAAACGTAATTCCATTGTCCCGCGTGTGTCATGCGAGATCTTTGCTGGATATTTTTAGAATGCTCGACGGGCCAAAATGACGGGCGGCCACAGGCCCCCCTTTTGTTTCCTGGATCTAAATTGCTATAAATAAAGACACGGTGAGATAATACACGCATCGCTGGACGCTTCTCGCTAGAAATTGTTAGCTGGTGACATAAAACAATGGCGAGACGCGTTGGGGCTGCGCTGACATCTTCCTGGCAAAGGATGCTGCCGGCCTGACGGAGGAACAACAGGTGACAAAAGCTTCAACAAAGAGGTCCAGTTACGCTTTGCTTTCTTGACGCCGTTCTTCATACCAGTGGCTTACGAACGCTTTAGCTAACAAACTTTTCGCTTCACAAACATTAAATTCGCCAGAATATCATCTTGGCCTACCAACTAGTTTTCGGCGGACAAACCAAACCACGCAGCTTCATTTCTTTGAGTGCAGACATGGTTTGTTATCGAGTGGACTACTCTTGCTGTTATGGGACCGAAAAAGACCCCACCACAGGCTAGCGTTAAGCCGAAGAAGACACAAAAGAAAATTATGTTCAAGCAGAAGAAGAAAAACACCAACGAGGTGTGCGTTTGTGTGACTTAGCGTCCAAGTAGCAGTATGCTAAGTCGACCATTGCTACGTGTGGCCAACGGTGTTTCTGTGTTTTCTAAGCAACGGTCTCAGGTTGAAAATTTTCTGTTGATTTGGATTAAGGAAAAGCAGCGAGCAGGGGACAGTGTAAGTGAGGGTATTATCGCCAAGAAAGCGCGGCTCACTCGGATATCATCAAGAGGCAACGACATCAACGACCAACACAAACAATAAAATGACTTTATTATACAGTACAGTTCATTTAGCTAATTACATTCCAATAGCACATTTATTATACATAAAATAAAGTCTATTTTGTGTAGTTTTAAGGCTTACTTAGTCGAAAATTATGTTTTATGGGGACCTGGGAACGGATTATTCTCATTTGAATGGTTCTTATGGGAAATAAATGTTTGGCAGGCAAAATTGTAAGTGGGGAAAGTGTCGAATAAAGACTCGGAGGCGAAGTGACTGGCAAACTCCCCCTTCTGATGCCATCGCACGGTCGATTGCTGTGCGACAGTGAGATGCTAGCTGGCTAGCCAAAATTGTTGTCCACGTTGTCGGGCCGCTAGCGCGTTGTCAGGCGTAGAATTGACATTTAAAAAAAAATAGGTCGTGGTCGTAAGTCCGGGTGGTCGTAAGTCGGATGGCCAATAAAGATGATTCTGTTTTCAAATTTCACAAGCAACCTGACGATAGCAGACACATACCTACTGTTGTATCGTCAAGAAATTGATGAGAGATCAATGAAGCGCAAGCTAATGCCCCTCCCCCAAAAAATCATTAATTTGCATAGACTGAAAATCATACAGACCTGTATGAAGACGCGGGTGGGCCGTGCAGGCGGTAGTGCAAAGAGCTCACAAAGAAGGGGGACATTTATAGCAGAGCGGCGATGGGGAGGGACCACGCCTGCAACGACCTAGGATGGACTTTTCAAAGTTAGGGTTCAAAAATAGACCCCCCCCACCCCAGCCCGGACCTCGCAGGTGCGTGTTTGCGGTCGCCACGGTCGGATTAGGCGAGGGTGAGATGAGCGACCCGGTGGGATTAAAGGGGGACAGTGGACTGACCTCACAGGACAAATGCGGGGACAGGTGGGGGGACAACTGCATCAAACAAGGACGTGGGGGTACAGTAGGGTGTCATGGAGGCCTTCGTTCGACGGCGGAAGGGCTATTTATACAGCGATACCTCCGTTTACCAACTAAATTGCTTCCCAGAAAGTGTGTCTAAGGCGAAAAGTGTGTCTTCCAAACATTAATTCCCCATAGGAAACCATTAAAATGAGAATAATCCGTTCCCAGATCCCCATAAAACAGAATTTTCTACGAAATAAGCCTTAAAACGACACAAAATAGACCACATTTTATGTATAATAAATGTGTTGTTGTATTGTAATTCAAAAAATGGTACTATATAATTCAAGAAACTGTACTATATAATAAAGTTGTTTTATTTACCTTTGTGATGGTATTCGTCAATAGATGGTAGCAACGGTCGACTTAGCGTAATGGTACTGGGATGCTAAGTCACACAAACGCATACCTGGTTGGTGTTTTTCGATGATCTTCGGCTTACCACTAGCATGCGGTGGGGTCTTTTTCTCTCCCATATTGGCAAAAGTACACTCGATAACAAACCACATCTGCACTCAGAGGGGGTGTGGAAAACTAGTCCGCCAGCCACTGTGGCGCTCCGTATGGTTTGGTTCGTTTACCGAAAACTAGTTCGTATGCCGAGATTATATTGTCGTGAATTTAATGTTCGTAAAGTAAGACGTTCGCAAGCTAAAGCGTTCATAAGCCGAGGTTTCACCGTACAGACAATTTTGGCCTCCGTTGGCCTCGTTGCCACAAACGGAGGTTTCGCAAGATGGGGTTGAGGTCTGGGGACTGCCACCGCATTTCCGCAATTGAAACAAAATGGCGCCCGAGGAGGATTGTTCTTTCAGCATTTTTAGCCACGACGTTCATCAAGGAGGAGGCGGCGGCGCTGAGCGCTTTGCGACATCTCGGCAACGCAACTATGCCAGCACCGTTTTTGATTGGTAGGAATGTCGCTGCCAAAGCAACAAGAAGAAAACGCATCGGCGTTGAGTAATAATCAGAACATTAGCATTAGCCTAATGAATACAAGTGCCACGACAAATGGGAAAGTCTTTTTTTATGATTTCATTTTTAGCAAAACATCCTTTTTTTCTTTGGTGGATCGACACTAATCAGCTACATTCTGTCCATGGTGGGGAAATCAGAGTCGGAGGTTGCATCCGTCGTTTCAAGACGACACCACAGGGGAGGTGATTGTAAGGATCTAAGAGACAAATGAAATGTATTATTACTATTATTATTATTACTACAAGGCGTAACAATAACGGATTGCATTCTTTTTTTTTCCATACAATCCGCAAATACAATGCAATGCATATTTATTTATATAGCGCTTTAACAACAGCAAGTACAGTGATACCTCAGTTTACGAACTTACTCTCGCCTGCGCTGGGGTCTTTTTCGCTCCCATAATAGCAAAAGTACTCCACTCGATAACAAACCAGGTCTGCACTCAAACAGAGGATTGTGTGGAAAACTAATCCGCCAGCCACCGTGGCGCCGTGTGGTTTGATTCGTCCGTCGAAAACTAGTTTGTATGCTCAGATTATATTCTGGCAAATTTAGTGTTCATAAGGCGAAAAGTTCGTTAGCTAAAGCGTTCGTAAGCGGAGGTATCACTGTCGGACGATTAGACGGTGTAACTTTTGCCGGCCGTACCTGAGTACTACTGTTGAACTGCGCCACAGTCATGTCCTGGTCAACGAGGAGGGGATGGAAGATATCGAGAAAGTAGAGCGAAGGCCGGGCGGTCAAGACCAGGTGGTCCTCGCCGATATCAAGGACCAACGAGCGCGAGGAAGCCTGGAACAGCAAACGTTTTTCAACTTCAAGTGTCAACATGTCAATCACATTGCCATTTTTGATACATTCAGTGTTTTAGGCAGTGGGCCTGCAAGACCTTCTCTGCTGGCCTAAAAAGACCATCACAAAAGGTCAACAAAATGACTTTATTATACAGTACAGTTTATTTCTGTCATTACAATACAATATCACATTTATTATACCTAAAATAAGGTATATTTTGTGGTGTTTTAAGGCTTATTTAGTCGAACATGATGTTTTATGGGGACCTGGGAACGGATTATTCTCATTTTAATGGTTTCTTATGGGAAATAAATGTTTGGCAGACGAACTTTTCGCCTTACACGCACTTTCTGGGAACCAATTAAGTTTGTAAGCTGATGTATCACTGTACATTTGAAGAAAACAAAAAGGCGGACTCAATAAAATGGTACGATTTGATCGGAATGTTCAAGAGTTCAATATATATATATATATATATATCTTTTTTTTAAATCTGTCTGTCTCTCACCACACCAGGCAACTTTATTTCTGCAATGAGATACTCGGGGTCACCGGAAGGAGGTTCCACAAACAAAGTGAACTCTGGCCTGAGAAGAAAGATAACAAGAATTGAGAGGCCATTTTAAGACAACATTTATAAGATTACGTCTGGGTGAACTCTCAGTCGTACAGGAGTGGTCCATCGGTGAGAAGGTTTCTTCAGCCGTCATCTGTACTTCTTTCGATGGTTTGAGTAAAAGAAGATATTTTCACAAAACAGCAAAACCCTTCACTAAATCGCCATGGTGGGGTGATCGTTCCGACAACCGACTTCTTAGGCAACATAGGCTTAGTTATGCTGATGAGGTGATACCAGATCAAATGGGGGCAATCAGGCCAGTCGTAGACCCCATACTCAGGCAGGACAATAGAAGTAATCAGCCGCAGGGAGTAGTCCCCCCCCCCAACCTGAGAGCAGGGACCAATCATAGCAGAGTGTGGCACCGCCACGTCTGGACAGTACGGATATATATAGGTAACATCCGACTTACGACCGGTTCGACTTACGACCTCCAGACTCTATTTTTTACATTTTAAGAGGGGGAGTTTGCGAGTCATTTAGCCTGTGAGTCTCTATTCAACCTTTTGGGTGGATTTCGACTTATGACCATTTTGACTTACGACCGTTTGGTCGGAACGGAACTCGGCGGTAAGTCCGATGTTACCTGTATAGCTCCAAAACTACCAGCAAAAGATTTTAGTTTGCTGACGAAGCCTCTTGGATAAGAAGCGAAACATCAGTACAGATGATGGCCGAAGAAACCTTCTCATCGATTTATAAGAATAATTTGACCTTTTAGCCTCGGAATAGGAGATTTCCCTATCAAACAAAAAAAGGAAGAAGATGATAAGTAGAAGGAATCACAAAAATCAGTCAAATCTTTGATTCGTGGCCTCGACTTACGAAGGAAGTTGCAGTTCCTGAATAACCGGCTTGCTTTTTGTGCGAATGTTCTGCTCGCTGACAGACCCCAAAAACTTTCTGTTCTTCAGTATCTTCCATTCTGGAAAACACACACACACACACACACAAAATAAATACCAATAAGTTATTCCGTCAAAATAAAGACTGTCTGTTTTTAATAGCCGCTTACCTCGACTTAGCTGGATGTTGTATTTGTTCTCTAAACCTTCAAAGGAAACGATGATAACAAACTGCTGGAACAAGGCTTCCTTCTACAAGACACAGACGAGAAAAACGACAACAGCAGACGCGTCAAAGAAAACGAGTCAAAATGGCGTCGGTGGAAAAAAAAAACGGACGCACCTGACATTTGTGGAAAAAGTCCTGATTGATGACCACGTCGTACGCAGTGCAACCCTGACAGTCTACAAAAGAAACTCGCACTTAGGCGTCACATGGAAAATAAGCCATTTCAGTCACAGGATCAGTTTCTCTGTGGGTGAGCAGCGGCAGCCACATGCGCCGGCGTTCACTCAACCCGGAAGTAACTCAATTAGATAGAAAGCTAGCTAGCTAGCTAACAGATAGCAAATGGATAGCCAGCTTGATAGCTAATAGATAGCCAGTTAGCTAACAAGCAAGATAGCCATATCTTGCTATCTATATAACTAGCTAGCTAGCCAGATAGCTATTAAATAGCCAGCTAGATAGCCAGCTAGGTATCCAGCTAATATATAGCAAATAGCTAGCAAATAGATAGCCAGCTAGGCAGCCAGCCAGAGAGCATTTTCTGTGAGTGTGTGCCCCCTCCCTCCTCTATCACAGTTCTTGACCAATCACATGCGGCTTTAACCGAAGACCGGGGGCGGGGAATAGAGGAAAAAAAACACAGACTGCCATTTTAGGAGCTCCAAGAACCGGCTCGTTGGCGAACGACACATCACTCATTGTGGCACTGCGTGTGTTTCCCGAAAAATACTTTGTATTCTCGCAAATTTAACGTTCGTTGAGCGCAAACTTTGTTAGCGAAAGCGTCCGTAAGCCGAGGTATCGGTGTATGTTCCGTATTATCATCAGACAATTAGGACGGCAAAAAATGTGAGCGGATGAATCTCAAATGACTAACTGTTGTCCACTTCAGCGTGAGGCTCCCCGAGGCTCATGGGAACTCGATAGCCACTGGGATCTTCTAATTGGAGCAGGTCCAAAAGTTCCTCTTTGGAAATCTCCGGGGGAGGCGGGACCAAGTTTGATTGACAGATGTTGACAAAGACCTTCTGCTTGCCGGGATCTGACGTGGTCTTGACGCACATTCCTCAATCCAAGGACAAATTCAGGTTAGCATCTTTGATCGGATTCGTTATTGTCGATATTTGTGAAACTACACACCGGGTTGAGGCCGGATCACTTTGGAATCTGGATTTGCGGTATGCGCATTTCCTAGCGTCTGAATTGTTGGGAGGGGGAAAAAAATGCAGAGCCAACCAGGTTCATCTAATACACACTGATACCTCAGCTTATGAACGCTTTAGCTAACAAACTTTTCGCCTTACCAACATTACATTCACGAGCAGATAGTCTTGGCTCACTGGCGGACTAGTTTTCGTCTCCCCCTTTCTTTTAGTGCAGACATGGTTTGCTATCGAGTGGACTACTCTTGCTGTTATGGGACCGAAAAAGACCCCACCACAGGCTAGCGTTAAGGCGAAGAAGACACAAAAGAAAATTATGTTCAAGCAGAAGAAGAAAAACACCAACGAGGTGTGCGTTTGTGTGACTTAGCGTCCAAGTACCAGTATGCTAAGTCCACCATTGCTACGTGTGGCTGAGGGTGTTTCTGTGTTGTCTAAGCAACAGACTCAGGCAATAGAAGAGGTTGTTGTTTTAGATTAACGAAAAGCAGCTAGCAGGGAACAAAGTGAGTGAGGGTATTATCGACGAGAAAACACGGCAACTACATCAACGACCATCATCAAGGTAAATTAGCTGGCTACCAAGCCAGCCATATATTTGCTATCAATATGCTATTTGCCATATAGAAGCTATCAAGTTAGCTATCTAGCTGGCTAGCTATTAGTTATCGATTAGCCAGCCAGCTAACTTTCGATCTATTCGCGTTATTCCGAGTTGAGTGAACACTGGCGCATGTGGCTGCCGCTGTTCACCCACAGAAAAACGGATCCTGTGACTGTAAAGTGACCTTGACAGTTTTGAAAGGCACTTACAAATGAAATGTATTATTATTGTTATTATAGATCTTCTTTTCCTTTCGACTTTTCCTTCAAGGGGTCGCCACAGCAAATCAGTGTCCTCCATCTTATTATTATTATAAATAAAATGACTTATTATACAGCATGGTTTATTTATTTAATTACAATACCATAGCACATTTATTATACATCAAATAAGGTATATTTTGTGTAGTTTTAAGGCTTATTTAGAAGAAAATTATGTTTATTAGGCACCTGGGAACGGATTATTCTCATTTTAATGGTTTCTTATGGGAAATCAATGTTTGGCAGACTAACTTTTCGCCTTACACACACTTCCTGGCAACCAATTAAGTTCGTGAGCTGAGGTATCACTGTATTTAACAAATATCACCGTATTTAACAAAAGTAAGAGTGAAAGTACCTGTGCTAAGAGGTGTTGATACAGGTCTTCTTGCTGCTGTGCCTCCATCTCGGAATTGAGGAGTGTTGAGTCAGTTGTCATGGTTTCAGGCTCCAATGGTAACCAAACTATGAACCCGAACACACACAAATATTGACTGCGAACACAGACAGATTGTTTTATTTGTTTGCATTGCTATTTTTATGTCATTTGATGCCGTTTAGTTTCACTGCACTTCTTTTTCGCTGTGCAGCGTGGTTGAGAGGAAAGAGGTTTTCATCTGCGTACTATGTTGCACATCGAATTACAAAACAATGCATGCGCTATGCCTTCCTTATTAGTAAAAGTAGAGGAAATTAAAGTGCAGATGTGGAGCTGCTTTAAGTGCCGTGGCTAAACTTGCCAGACAAAAACAAGTGCAGTGTACGTCGCCACAACAGAGGAAAGCAACAATCGGCTAACAGACGTTAGCTTGGCGTCACCGGCAATGCAATAAAGCCACGCATTCATCCCTTCGTGGTTACCACCGCAAAGTTCATGTTTCCGTTGCAGTACCAGTTCGAATACGATTAAAATAGAATACAATTGAAGAGAGTACGCTCTGTACTTACCTATGTTTTCCAAAAATGGTGTTTATTTACGCTACATTACGCACCGGAAGTTCCTTCGAAGCATGCGCGTTCAAATCCATTCCACTTCCGAGCCGAGCTTTCAGAATAAAAGTATAGACTTTCGGACGAGAGAGAGAGCAGCGAGCGCGTCGTCCAAAACAATCGCTGATAGTTAAGTGACGGGGCTTGAAACGAAGAAAATCTATCGCTTATTTTTGCACGAATGCAATGTGTAATAAAAGACGTGAAAATACTAAAACAAACGACAATTTTAGCCAGCCAGCCAGCGTTTCACTCTCCGTACAGCAATCGACCGCGTGGTGGCACCAGTCATTTCGCCTCCGAGTCTCGATGTAACATTTTGAATAGATTTCGACTTACGACCATTTTCTTCTGGGTCGATTGCACGCTGGCGCGTTTTGGCTGGCGCCGCTCGCCCGCAATTATTTTTAGCTTCTCCTTAGCTTTTTATTATTTAATTCATGGTTTTATTGTTCTGTGTATTGTTCCTTTAATTGTAAAGCGTCCAGAAAGACGCTTGTAAATGAAATGTATTATTATAATTTTAACTTATGACCGTTTGGTCGGAACGGAACCCGGTCGTAAGTAGGATGTTACCTGTATTGCAACCCCGAGCTTTATTGGAATGCCGGTGTGGAAACATAGAAAAACTTATCCTCAGACTGAAAAGTGACCTTGAGATTTTTGAAAGGTGCTTATAAATCCAAGGTATTATTATTATTATTTATTAGCCTTTACGAATGTCCTCCATACTTAGTATTTATTAGCTATCTATTAGTGTTCTAGCTGCCTGGCTAGCTATCTAGGTAACTATATATTAGTTAGCTATCAAGCTACCGATCTAACCATCTAGTTGCTAAGTGTTGGATCAAAAAAGAAAGAAATGCAACTGCACATGCAAACATTTCCTGTAAGGTCATGGCTTGCTTTATTTCCGACATCAACATGTGTTCAAAAGCGTAAGTCACTCAGTGAACAAGAGGGGGGGGTTCGTTTAAATAGGATGAAATAAAGTATCAAAAGAAGAAAAAAAAAGGACACAATTTATTTAAAAGCTAAAATACAACATAGACATGAACATTCTCCCAACGAATGAAAAAAAACCACACCAACCGTTTTGAGCCCAAATGGTCAATTGTTAACATATTGCGTGTTAAAATGCAACCCGGGTATCGATGACTAAAACGGCGCAAGCTAAACATCAAGTATTAGCGATATCAAGTCACTGCGCTCCTGTACAAAGAAAAATGCGCTATTTATTTGAGAAAATACAAATAGCCAGTGTTTTTGCACCAAAAATTAAAAAAAGGCCACAATTGTGAAGATTTGTTACAGTGCTGTGAAGGAAAAAAAAAGGCCCCTTTCCTGATTTCTGAGACGCCGCTGAATGGCTCAAAATGGCTACAATGAAATGATATATAAACATATATATATATATATAAATATAAATATGCTGGATCTTCAGCATGCGTTCACGATTGTGGGCGATATTTGTACGTATTTCGACTGCACACACGGCGTTTGTTCTCCGATTAAAGCCGGGCCGCTTCTTTGGAAGCCGAAGGAGTTTTGGTGTCGGCTTTGAGGACGCTCATGATGTCCTGCAGAGCTTTGGTGATTTGGCCTCCAAACCTGCGGGAGCTCTGAAACGGGAACAGGAAATGATTGGTCAGCCAAGTGGGCCTGGCCAAAATGGTCGCTCGGTTAAAATCTCATGGTAATAGACAGCCAGCGAATAGCCAACCATATAGCTAGCTAATAGACAGCAAGTCATATAGCTAGCTAGATAGCTATATAGCTAATAGATAACCAGCTAGATAGCTAGCCAGCCATCTAGACAGCAAATAGATAGCAAATGAGGGAATGAGAAAAGATGTTTGACTTACAGTTTCCTTGCAGGAATGTTTGCACGACACGTGGAAATTGATCATATCTTCACCCACGATGATATAAGAAACGCCGTAACCGTCGTCGGCAACCTGACGGGAGCGCAGAGCAAACGCGAGAAAGGTTAGCTCAGCATTATTATCCCCACGCAAAAACAACAGGTGGCGCTCACAGGTCCAAATCCTCCGCCCAGGGATACAAATTCGGGGTGGTTCTTCAAATCGAAAAGCTCCATTTGCTGCACGGGCGTCTGGCTGGTGGAGAGACGCCAAGGTTCCGACAAAACCTGACAAACGCAAACGAGGAACTGAAGAGAAAAACTCGGCGAAAATCACAAGAAGCTCCATAGCTAATAGCTAGTTAGCTAGCTAATACACTGAATGTCACTAGTAAACACACAGATAGAAAGCTAGCTAGCCAGCTAGCAGATAGCTAATAGATAGTCAATAGATAGCTAGCTAAATAGCAAGCCACTTACATAGCTATATAACTAATAGATATATAGCTAGCTATCTATTAGCTTGCTGGCTATTTAGCTAGCTAGATGTTAGCAGGGTGGCTATCTAGCTAGCTATTAGCTATCTATTATCTAGTTAGCTAGCTTTCTATCTATTTGAGTTACTTTCGGGTTGAGTGAACGCTGGTGCGTGTGGCTGCCGCTGCTCACCCACAGAAAAACTGTGACTGTAAAGTGACCTTGAGAGTTTTGAACGGCGCTTAGAAATCAAATGTATTATTATTATTATATCGCGAATAGATAGCCAGCTATCTAGCTAGCCATATAACGAATAGATAGCCAGCTAGATAGCTAATACATAGCACAGAAGATGCTGACCTCTTTGAGAAACGGTGACTCCACCCCCAAATACTTGGAGACCACATAGAGGCAGAAGAGGTGCCTGTCGATTCCAGCTCCAGTCATGGCCAGTCGATAAAGATTCTGGTGTCTCTCCGAAGCTAGCTTAAAGAGCCGCTGACACTGTTCCGCCGTCTAAGTGACACACAAAACACAAATATCCAACCAGCTGTGTTTTTCCATCACAAAAATGGACAAAATCCCACTTCAACGGACAGTTAAGACGGCGGGGAAAAAAACATCGTTGGCACACTGCAAGAATCCAAACAAGACCGTCCGCACCCTGCCCACCACCTTTTCCAGCGACTCCCCTCAGGCAGGCGCTACCGATTTCAACAGCTACTACGCCCGTCGCCATGAACTCTCTAAACAGTCACCCAAATAGAACTGCATGGTGCCTCCTCCATTTTTCTTATGATGATACTAGTACAGCGTGTTCTACCGCAGACAAATTCCCTGTGTTCTACATAGTTGGCCAATAAAGATGATTCTGATTGTGATCCAGCCAATCCGTTTTGCGATGGTCTTTATCCTCGTGGAAGAGGTCGTGGTTGGGGTACCGTCCGTGCCAGGAAGTCAAAAATTGAAGCGCTACCTGTTGACTTTCCAAAGCTTTGACAAAGGCGCTGCTTTCGTTGGAGCAAGATCGCACCGTCTCCGTCCGGCCTTCCCTGAAGAGACGCGTCATGGACGCCTCGTAAGTCAGACAGAAACCGCCGCGATCCTGAAGAAGGAAGGAAGGAAGGTCATCAAAATCAACAATGAAAATCTTCCATATGAACCGTCATGGCCGACGTCCCCGTCATACGTAAAGACGTCAAGAAATGAGTCTTACCCTGTAGTAGGCCAACTGCAAGGCAATCTGAATGAAGGCGTCGGGACTGACCCGAAGCTTCTTAATTTGGCCTTTTCCAAAATCTCGGAAGGGGAAAACGTGGCAGTCCACGTCGTCAGCCAAAGCTTGCGCCACGGCTAGCGAGCGACACACTTGAGCTTCAACCTGCAAGGTCAAACGAAGAAGAGATACGTTGACATTTTGGGGGGGGAGCTTTGGGACTGGCACCGATCCCCAGGTGGACCGTTCAAGCCACCCCAATCGGTTCGGGTGTTGGTTTTTCATGCTTGAGTGCCGATACAGCACTGGCCATGGCCTCTGGCAATGTTTTTTTTCTTTTCCACAAGGGGGTAGCATTTGCCTTTTTTCCATGTTAGCGCTTTGTTACAGCTTCAGTGCTATATAAACCAATATGTATGAATTACATTGTATTTTGGACAGCCACTCTCATTTCAAGCTCATATAACTCCAGAATCAAATAACACATTAATTATACATAAAATAAGGTATATTTTGTGTAGTTTCAAGGCTTATTTCGTAGAAAATTATGTTTTATGAGGACCTGGGAACGGATTATTCTCATTTTTAATGGTTTCCTATGGGAAATTAATGTTTGGAAGACACACTTTTCACCTTACAGACACTTTCTGGGAACCAATTAAGTTCGTATCATTTAAGAATTAACTCAGACGTTCGATCTATCTAGATCTAGCTATCTATCTATCAATTATCTATTAGCTAGCTTTCTATCTATTTGAGTTACTTCCGGGTTGAGTGAACGCTGGCGCGTGTGCCTGCCACCGCTCACCTATTAGAAAAACTTATCCCGTGACTGTAAAGTGTCCTTGAGAGTTTTGAAAGGCGCCTAGAAATTAAATGTATTATTATTAGTAGTATTATTATCATTAGTATTATTATTATATAGTATTATTATTTATTATTGTTATTGCTTTTGCGGAATGAAATAGTTTTTGCGGGCCAGATTTGGCAGTCAATGATGAGTTAACGTGTTGCTACTGAAGCACCAGCAGCCTGTCGTGACACGTTAGCAAATGGAATGAAAACATTCGGCTACGTACGACGGTATTATGGGATGGCAAGTGGTGGAGAAAGCAAATACCTCTGGCGAAATGTCCCACGTGAGCCTCTGGGGGGGAGGCAACGAGCGCTCCACCTCACCCTTGCAGTGCCCGTCCTCGTTGTAGCCCAAATGGAAAGCGTCCGTGGCTAGCGTGTACTGAAAAGAAGCATCATGCAAAAGGTGTCAAACATGAGGCCCGAGGGATAGATCCGGACCGCCGCCTCATTTTATGCAAATTTTGGCTAGCAATTTGTTATCTATTAGCTATCTGGCTGGCTCGCTAGCTATCTAGCTGGTTACTATTATTTATACGGCTATCTAGCTACCTAGTTAGCTGTAAATCTATTAGCTAGCTAGTTCCGGGTTGAGTGAACGCTGGCGCATGTGGCTGCTGCTGCTCACCCACAGAAAAACTTTATCCTGTGACTGTAAAGTGACCTTGAGAGTTTTGTAAAAGTGCTTGATAATGAAATGTATTATTATTATTATTATTATTATGAAACATTGAAGTGGAACGCACCTCCCAAAGGTGAGCCACGGTCGGCGCGTCGGCCCACGAGTGCTCAGCGTTGAGTCCGTTCTTCCCGTTCTTGTAGATCACGACTGAAAACGATTTGTCGTACCACCTGTTGCAAAAAAATAAAAATAAACATTTGAGCGCGAACGTCAAAAGATTTATCTTTTGACGTGAACTGCCACAAAGGGACATAAGTCTTCTTGTGCCGGTCCCAGGCACGGATGAATACAGAGGGTTGGGTCAGGAAGCTATTAGCTATGGAGCTATCCAGGTGGCTAGCTATCTAGCAAGCTATCTGTTGGCTGTCTATTAGCTATCTACTAGCTGGCTAGCTAGCTTTCTATCTGTGTATTTAATAGTGACATTCAGTGTATTAGCTAACTATCTAGCTATTAGCTATAGAGCTATCTAGGTGGCTAGCTATCTGTTGGATATCTATTAGCTATCTACTAGCTGGCTAGTTATAATTCTATCTGTGTATTTAATAGTGATATATAGTGTATTAGCTAAGTATTTAGCTAGCTAGCTATTAGCTATCAAGGTGGCTATAAATGAAATCTATTATTTTTATTATTATTATAAACGCGTTATAGCCACTGGTTTGTGGAGTTTCAGCCTCACCTGTCATAACATTTGCCGTGTAGCAGCGACTTAGCGTAGCGGTCCAAATTGCCCGCCGGGTCGTTTCCTCTCATGCCTTGGTCTTCGTCGTCCAAGGTCACGAAGAAGGCCGCCTTCTCGATGGCGTCCAATGATCGCTTGTTGACGCCCGAGCTAAAGTGCAACTTTCTCATCTGAGACCAAGGAATCCTGCCAACGGAGATCACACGTGATCTTGTGGAAGGGAAAAACATTGCCAGCGGTCTGACCGGCGCTTTACTGGCACCCCCAGCAAGAAAAACCAAAACCTGAATGAATTCAGGAATGGCAGCGAATGACTTGCCACATTTAATAAACGTAACATTTAAAATACGAGTACAGGTAACATCCGAGTTACGACCGTGTTCCGTTCCAACAAAACGGTCTTAAGTCAAACGGTCGTAAGTTGAAATCCATTCAAAACGGCCGACGTTTACACGACAGGATGGTATATGATGTCAATTTGGTTTTTTAAGCGACCTTTTCGATTGAATACTATTATATACCAAACTGTTTACAGTTTATTTAAACATTTTATAACTTTTAGTGTCGTTTTTATCATTTTATATTTCGTATTATCAATTTTTATTACTGGATAACTGTACCTGTAATGTATACAAAACTGTTTACTGTACACTTCATTTATAAATAAATAAATAACATAATAAATATAATATAATAAATGTTATACTTACCTTTTGGTGCTTTTTAGTGTCATTTTTATCATTTTCTATTTCATCTTATCTATTTTTATGACTGTATAACTGTACCTGCTAACAGCCAGAAGAAGTCGCCCGACACACACGCTGGGACTCAGGCGGACGCCGAAGAAAAAAAGAAAAGCAGTGTACAGTACTACAGGAAACGGTATCTGCACTGTATAACTACTGTATTGAGCGTCGTCACGCAGTAGATTGCTGTGCCGGTGTGTGACATGCTGGCTGGCCAAAATTGTAATACGCATTGCCGGCTACTTGCGTGTTACGGTGCCAGGCGTAGAATAAAAAAAAAAAAAGGGTCTGGCGGTCGTAAGTACGGGTGGTCGTAACTCGTAACTCCAAAATTCCAGGATGCCGACTATAGGCTCAGTTTATCAGCATTTTTTGGCCAAAAAATAGCGAGTAAAAGAACGTGCAAGAGGCAAAGGTTTGTACCTGTCTCCAGCGGTCAGAGCTCCGAGTTTGTGTTCGCCACGTTGCGGAGGTGAAGGGTCATCCAGGATCTTCTGAATCTGGGACTCAATCTCCCTTGGAGAGAGCAGACGGCCAGCCCGGTACACCCACAGGCGGAAATAGCGCCCCTTGTGGTACACGGCCACAAACTCGCTGTCCAGCCAGTGTTGAAGAACATCTGGGAACACCATTGATCGATTGATTGATTGATTGATTGATTAGTCAAGTTTAAAGTCATTCTTGAGGAGGTGATGACATTTGATTGCTCAGGCTGTAAGGTAATAAATAAATAAATACGATAAATAAATACGATAAATAATGATATTTTTTAATACGGTGATACCTCATCTTACAAACTTAATTGGTTCCCAGAAAGTGTGTGTAAGATGAAAAGTTTGTCTGCCAAACATTTATTTCCCATAACAAACCATTAAAATGAGAATTATCCGTTCCCAGGTCCCCATAAAACATCATTTTCTATATGCCTTTATTAGTCTCACAGTGTACAGTGTGTTTATGTACATTAAATGTGTGTGCAATTGTATTGTAATGAAAGAAATCAACTGTACTGTATAATAAAGTGGTTTTATTGACCTTTGTGATGGTCGTTGATGTCTTTGCCGTTTGATGATATCCGAGTGAAGTTGCCGTGCTTTCTCACTCACACTGTCCCCTGCTAGCTGCTTTTCATTAATCCAAATCAACAGACGTTTTCAACCTTTTCTTAATAGCTTGCATGTTCTTAAGGATGGAAGGAAGGCGTTACCTGTTTCAACTCCCGGAGTGCGTGTCGTGTTGAACATCCTTTCGGTCTGGGCGGCACACAAAGGGATGACGGTACCCGGAACGCGGCTCTGGTTCATGGAGACAACAAGCTAGCTGAATGGCGCTGACTTTTTAGCGAGTCGCGCACATCATTGCACGTCCTCCAACCGCGTACCGGTTTCAGTTCCTCTCGGTTGACCTTGCGGCGGTAAAGGAGCATGGCGGTAATTGTGTTGCCCGCCCTGGCGGCTTGGATGGAGGTTGGCGTCACGTACAGGAAGTCCTATTAAGTACAAGCAGAAAGCCCGGAAACTTATACAGTACAAAAAAATACAGTGAAACTTCAGTTTACGAACGCTTTAGCTCACAAACTTTTTGCCTTACGAACATTAAATTTACGAGAATATAATCTTGGCGTCCAAACTAGTTTTCGGCGTTTTATGGAGACCTGGGAACGGATTATTCTCAATTTATTGGTTTCTTATGGGAAATAAATGTTTGGAAGACAAACTTTTCTCCTTACACACACTTTCTAGGAACCAATTAAGTTCCTGAGCTGAGCTATCACGGTATATAAAAAAAATGTCAAAACTGTATCCGGTTGGTTACCATGCCGTAGTAGTTACTGTTGACCATGATCGGTCCTCGGCTCCGAAGGTAAATGTATTCCTCCCACCAGTCACTCACCTGGAAGGAAAACAAAGAACTACGTTTGAGTCGTGGTTTTTTTCTGCCACGGCTTCCTCTCAAGCAATTTGGTGAAGCCATTAGAATGTTTCATCCCCTCCACAAATTACATCCAGAAAACACAATACATTAACGAATAACTACTTTTCAAATTTAACTCACTCGCTGCCATTCCCGAATATGTTCTGGTTTTGTTTTTTTCATGCTTGGGTGCAGATAAAGTGAATCAGACCTCTGGCAATATTTTTCCCTTCCACCAGGGGGCATCGTTTCCCTTTTCCATCCATGTTAGCGCTTTGTTCCAACTTCACCTGCTGTGGAAGCGCTATCTTAACCAATATGTATGGATTGCATTGTATTTTGTACAGCCGCCCCCATTTCACACTCATATAACTCCAGACCCATATCATTTAGGAAATAACATTTTTTTTCTGATGAAAGAAGAGAGTCTAAGGTTTCTGACGCTGTATTGCTTGTTCATGTATGTTGAGCCGTCGATAGCAAATAGAGAGCTTATGTTTATAGAATTATATTAAATTGCTATATGAATCAATATGTATTGTGTTGTATTGTATTGTATTCCATGAACTAGCTTTCATGTATGAAAAAGCAGTCAGCTCAAGAAGCATGTTAAAGAAAGAGATGGATAATTATTATAATAATAATAATACATTTCATTTATAAGCGCCTTTCAAAACTCTCAAGGTCACTTTACAGTCAGATGATAAGTTTTTTTTCTGTGGGTGAGCAGCGGCAGCCACACGCGCCAGCGTTCACTCAACCCGGAATAACTCAGATAGAAAGCTAGCTAGCTAATAGCTAGTTAATATACAGCCAGCTATTTAGCTAGCTAATAGACATCTGTCAGATAGATCACTAATATCCAGCTCGCTAGATAGCCAGCTAGTTAATTAAATAGCTAATAGACAGCAAATAGATAGCAGATTTGTACATTTATGGAGGATGGACTGTGTGTGTGTGTGTGTGCGTGCGTGTGCGTGTGTGCGTGTGTGTGTGTGTGTGTGTGTTTAAGCGTGAAAGCATTTCCAAGTCGTTTTTTTTCCCCGATGGAAGGCCTGGTTACCTACATAGTTGGTCGCCCAGAGAGCTTTGAGCTTTAAGTAACGTTGAAGTCGATTTCCCAGGTTGCGCTCAAAGTCACAAGCTAGTTGCGTCATCCGCTTAAAGTCGCCATCTGCCAACAGGGGGCGCGCCGACTCCAAGTACTGAAAATCGGAGCAATCGATGTTAGTTGCGTCACACAAAATCCATCGAGATGTGTGTGTGTGTGTGTGTGTGTGTGTGTGTGTGTGTGTGTGTGTGTGTGTGTGTGTGTGTGTGTGTGTGTGTGTGTGTGTGTGTGTGTGTGTGTGTGTGTGTGTATGCACGCACCCTGCTCAGTGTGTCCTTGATGGCAGGAACAGGAAGATGAGGTAGCGATGTTTGGTAACTGTACAGCAGCGGCTTCCTGCTCGATAAGAGCCTCAATAGGGTCTAAAAAACAAAAATAAATTGAAAAAAAAGACAATATGAATCGTTTTTGAGTGCAGAAGGAAAATAAATATGGCTGCTACAAGGTGGCGGCCATTTTAATAATAATACAGTTCATTGATAAGCGCCTTTCAAAACTCTCAAGCAAGATGGCAGACACTTTACAGTCACCGAATACGTTTTTAGATAGCAATTAGGCTAATACCTAGATAGTTAGATAGCAAGCTAGCCACCCACATAGCAAATACAGTGATACCTTAGCTTACGAAATTCATTGGTTCCCAGAAAGTGTGTGTAAGGCGAAACGTTAGTATGCCAAACATGTAT
This sequence comes from Hippocampus bargibanti, assembly GCF_051943395.1. Classification (NCBI taxonomy): domain Eukaryota; kingdom Metazoa; phylum Chordata; class Actinopteri; order Syngnathiformes; family Syngnathidae; genus Hippocampus; species Hippocampus bargibanti. The sequence continues at coordinate 635,431 of NC_142750.1, read as the reverse complement.
TTCCCTTAAGAAACCATTAAAATGAGAATAATCCGTTCCCAGGTCGCCTTAAAACATAATTTTCTACTAAACAAGCTTTAAAACTACACAAAATATACCTTATTTATGTATAATAAATGTGCTATTGTATTGTAATTAAAGAAATAAATTGTAGTGTATAATAAAATCGTTTTATTTACCTTTGTGATGGTAGTTGATGGCTTGAAGTTGCCATAATTTCTCGCCCATAATTCCCTCACTCACACTGTCCCCTGCTAGCTGCTTTTCATTAATCCAAATCAACAGAAGTTTTTCAACCTCTTCTATTGCCTGAGGCCGTTGCTTCGACAACACGGAAACACCCTTAGCCACACATAGCAATTTAGCATACTGATACTGGGATGCTAAGTCACACAAACACACACCTTGTTGGTGTTTTTCGATGAGCTCCTTCTTCTGCTCGACTGTAAATTTCTTTATTGTCTTCTTAGGCTTAACATTAGCCTGTGGTGGGGTATTTTTCGGTCCCGTAATAGCAAAAGTGCTCCACTTGACAACAAACCACATCTGAATTTAATGTTCGTAAGGCAAAAAGTTAATTAGTTAAAGCATTCGTAAGCCAATGTATCACTGTAGATAGTTAGCTAGGTATTTAGCTAGATAGATAGCTGGCCAGATAGCATCTGGCCAAGTAGGGGTAAAAATGGCTTACTTACTACCCAGATTTTGGTGGTGTTGGAAACCCGACCGTGCTGCTCAAACATCCAGCGGTGGTAGGAGAGAAGCAGCTTGAGACAAAACCTGAGAGCGAGGATGAGCGACAGCCACAGCAGCGTGCTGAAAACCAGCGCCGAAAGCATCGTCTGGCCCTGAGCGCTCAGAGACACGTGGACGCTGCGCACCAAAGAGACAAATCAATTGACATGGCGCTAAACTGCCGCAACTACACCAATGACCATCATAAAGGGCAATAAAAACAACTTGATTATACAGTACAGTTTATCTCTTTCATTCAAATACATTTGCACATTTATTATACATAAAATAAGGTCAATTTTGTGTAGTTTTAAGGCATATTTAGGAGAAAATTATGTTTTTTTATGGGGACCTGGGAACGGATTATTCTCATTATAATGGTTTCTTATGGGAAATACACATTTGGAAGACAAACTTTTCGCCTTACACACACTTTCTGGGAATCAATAATGTTCGTGAGCTGAAGTATCACTGTATTTTCAAAAGCTGAAAATAAATGTTGGATGTCTAGACTTTTGTGTGTGTGTGTGTGTGTGTGTGTGTGTGTGTGTGTGTGTGTGTGTGTGTGTGTGTGTGTGTGTGTGTGTGTGTGTGTGTGTGTGTGCGTGTGTGTGTGTGTGTGCGTGTACCTGAGGGGAAGGTGTTGCTTTATCTTGGCAATGAGGCCCATGCTGGGATCCGAGCGGGTGTACAAAGTGGCCAAGATGGCGATGACGACAAAGAGCCAGGATGAAGGACTGGCTGGATACATTCCCTTGATCACTCAGTTCTGCCGTGGAAACATTTTCAAGAAAACGCTCAGAGAAATAAAAAGGTTGCAAAATGGATAAACATTCCTGCGTAAACGCTAGCGGTAAGAGTCTTCAAAAAGGTTTGCCTTTCATCCTTTCTTTGTTCCATCTGCAACACATAAGTGTTAACTGTCTGGCTGGCTATCTAGCTAGCTATTAGCCGTCTGGCTCGCTGGATGACCAGCACAACTTTAGTTCGCTGACGAAGCTGTTCGGATGAGGAGCAAAATTGTTCGACACCTTCAAAGAAGGACAGATGACAACTGAGAGCCTCCACAGACGTATTATCAAATGAAAAAAAAATCAACGAGGTTTCAACCACGTAAACATTCTGTAACTTACTCTGATGCGACTGACGCGTTTTTTCCACGATCGGACTCCCGACAGGTAGATTTGATTCAGCGCCTGGTATGAAAGCTGCAGGTCGATACCCTCCGGTGTGATGGTGAACTGGAACGCCACCGCCTGGTGAGCTTCCGCCATGACTCTTGACCTTTCACCCACAAAAAAAAAAAAAATCTTACGCTATACATTTTAAAAGAAATTAGCAATTAGCTTCCCAGGGTTAGTTGTACACTCTTTTGTGGGAAAACGCATGCTTTTTATATGATCCTTGTGACTGTAAAGTGACCTTTAGAGTTTTGAAATGAAATTTATTATTATTATTATTTAAAGTTGTTGATTTCGAACATCTTTGCGGACCTGATAAATGAAAAGAATGTGCCGCGAAGGAGGGGGCGAAAATGCTCAACCAATATTTTCAAGAATGTCAAGAATGCCACCTGCTCGAATAACTGGTTTCCCCCATTCTAAATACATATACAGTAAAGTCTCGTTATATCGATATCGGATATATCGATAGTCCCGGTTATATCGATACTATTTCTATGCACGCACGGAGAAAATTACATGCAAATAGGGTCGGATATATCGATAGTCCCGGTTATATCGATATTTTTTCGGACTCCCTCGAATATCGATATAACGAGACTTTACTGTATATATATTGAAAGGCGCTTATAAATGAAATGTATTATTATTAAATGAATGAATAAATAAAAATATAAAAAATAGATGAATGAATAAATAAAAACTTAGAAAAATAAAACAAATAAATACATAAACAAACAATTAAATACATGAGTAAATAAATATATAAATAAATATACAGGTAACATCCGATTTACGACCGAGTTCCGGTCCGACCAAACGTTCGTAAGTCGAAATGGTCACAAGTCGAAATCCATTCAAAACGGTGAATACTTGGAGGCTAAATGACTCGCAACCCCCCAGTTTGGAAAGGCGCTTAGAAATGACATGTATTTTTATTGTTATTATTATTCCAAGTCTACGGGTTAATTTTTTTTTTATCGCGAAATGGCCGGGCGTCAAAAAAACAACAACACGGTGACGTCATGGCATCGATCGGGGAACCTTCTATCTCGTACCACATGAAGAATTCCGAATGATAATAACAGTTAATCCTCACGCCTTCGTTGTGGTGTTTTATAATGATAATGACGCGACCACGGCCAAACTAGTTTTCATGTAGCTCCCTTGTGGCAAAACCGGTTTGGTTTGGTCTTCGTTCCCGTCTCCATCCCGACACCGCCCGCCTTCGACGCCGGTGGACACAAATCATCAGCAAACCCCACATCAAGGGAGAGTCTGTACACCAACTAACATGCGGCGTCCCCTCCATCGTCCACCATCAGCTCATTTTAGAGAAATAGTGAAGCAGGGAGGCAGGCGGTCCAAAACAAGAGCTCCATTCAGATTCATGCACCATCTCCACCCGAGCGAAGCACACAACGCGTCACGGGCGCACAAATGCTCCGAGTAAAGCACAACTTGCACAAGAGTATCACGAGGAAATGTAACACAAAGCGAGTTGAAGTCTACCTGGAAATGTTTGAAAGTAGTTTGCTAAGCAGCGTGAGCGGCAGAGAAGCTGCTTTCTCTTCTGGACGCGACGCCGGCAGTAAAAGTGAGCGCTCTGTCTCGAGGCGAAAAATTAGCCTAGCTTGCTTTGCTAGCTAGGCCGCCGCCTCTCGCCGCCGGTCATCAAAGATCGTCAATGTTGAAGAACACGAACTCTCCTTCGCTATTGGCCACATCGGCCCCTTTTGTTTCTGGTGAGCGTCAGCACTGATTGGCTATGGATAAACACTTCATTCAGTACACATTTTTAAGATGAATTCCGTTCAGTAAAAAGGTTGATTTGATGTATTTTAAAAAGGACACGTTAGAGATAGTGTTTTGATTATGTTAAATAACCCTGATACGCGACACCAGGGGTGGACAACTGCGATCCTTTGGGGCAATCCATTTCTCATACCTGTCAATGTATAAATATCCCCCGTATTGTATACGTTTTATGTTCTCAATCCAAACAATGTACGGCGTACTAATATTTTTTTATACGGGAAATGTAATCATTTATAAGGGTAGGTTATAGCCAAGGTTGACAATTATGATTTTGACAAGTTTCGAAATGGCCCTCGTGAGCCACCGTTGTCTACCTCTGGGCTCCCCGCGATGACATTGACGATGAATGAATGTAGTAAAACAATGTTAAATCATTAAAAAAAGGAAATATCTCAAAAACCGAGTTGTGTTAAGTATATACTAACTGTTTGTTGTCTAATTTACAACAGATTCTTTTCTTACAGTGGCTTTTTAGGTGTTCAATTACCTTACCGGTACTTCCGCCTCCGTGACACCGACGAGGGCGGAAGTACACGCCCAAACATGTAAAGTAACTGAACACGTAAAAAAAGCCACTGCCTGTCAGAAAAGAATCTGTTGTAAATTAAAATCTCAAAAACCTGTTGTAGTTGAAAATATTTTGTTTAGTAGTTTTTTTTTGAAGTGGACTGGGGATCAATTTCAGTGTGAGAAAAGCATCAATTGAGCACACACAAATCCATTGCCGTTTATTGTTCAGCATTTCTCACAGGCATCTTTCCCCTACGTGACAATCATTTTGAAGGGTGAGAGGTGGACTTCCGTTCAGTGCATGTGATTGATTGATAGATTGATTGATAGGAGTGGCACAGACGCAGGTGAAGGTGGAAGAATGACACACCAGGAAAATGAGGGAGGACGTTTTATGGCGACTACAGTGTCGATAAAAGACAAAGAACGCTACATGGGAACAGATGGCATACAATGGAGACACACAAAAGGCATATAGGGTGTATGTGCGTCCAATCAAATGTATACAAAGATGGTGGGGGTGGGGTGGGGGGCGATTAACTCATTCACTGCCATTCACAAATTTATTTGGGAATTGAAAATATGACATCGAGCGCCATTCCTGATTTTTTTTCGGCTTTTGTTTTTTTTTTCTTGCTTGGGTGCCGATAAGGCGCTGGTCAGACCTCTGACAATGTTTTTTTTTTTCCCTACCACGAGGGGGCAGCATTTTGCTTTTTTCCATGTTAGCGCTTTTGTTAAAGCTTCAGCTGTTGTTAAAGCACTATATGCAGGTCACATCCGACTTACGACCGAGTTCCGTTCCGACCGTTTGGTTGTAAGTCAAAATGGTCCTAAGTCGAAATCCATTCAAAATGTTGAATACTCCGGTGCCATCACATGGTCAACTGCTTTGTGAGTGTGTGACGTTCTGGCTGGCTGGCCAAAATTGTCATACACGTTGTCTGAAAAATAGGGTCTGGAGTTCGTGGTCGTAAGTCGGATGTTACATGTAATAATAGTAATAATAATAATAATAATAATACTAATACATTTAATTTCTAAGCGCCTTTCAGAACTCTCAAGGACACTTTATTGCAATTTATTTTGGACATCTGCCCTCATTTCAAGCTCATATAACTCCAGACGCATATAACTTGGGAATTAAGTCTTTTTTTCTGTTGAGAGCAGAGAATCTAAGGATTCTAACGCCGCATTGAATGTTGATGTCGTCCTAAAACTCTGCTGTTCTGTAGGTCCTGCGATTTGAGTGACAATGACAAAAACCCTGTCAACTAGAGTGGAAACATTTTTGCACATGGTCTGGCAGTGAATGAGTTAAATGATTAGGGCCAGGGTGGCTGCGATATACTGCATAGCGCCATACATGTAAAGTCGGGTGAGTATGGATTGTTATTTTCAATCGTAGCGGTGCATTCAAAGTTGGTTCAAGGCAACTTGAATGCTACGAGTTGAAGCACTATCTCTCCATTATCTTTTTTTACTGACAAACACTTTGAACGCTCTTGACATTTAAACACAATTTCCAAGGCCTTCCTGTCATTTCAATAACGTCGCACCTCAGATTAGACAAAGAGAAACTGATAGAATGTTATCTTTTGATATCACTGTAACATTTTGGGCTTGGGGGAGGGATGAGCCAAAAACCGCCGCCATACTTTGCTAGCGGAGCCACAAATTAGCTTTCATTTTTTGACATTTCGTGCTTGTGATCCATGCGCAATGGCGCAATTTTTCTTCCATTCCCTAAAAATACATTGTATTGTATTGTATTACATGAACTAGCTTTCATATATATAAGCAGTCAGCTCAAGAAGCATGCCAAAGAAAGAGATGGATGATAATAATAATAATAAATTTGATTTATAAGCGCCTTTCAAAACTCTCAAGGTCACTTTACAGTCATAGGATAAGTTTTCCTGTTGGTGAGCAGCTGCAGCCACACGCGCCAGCGTTCACTCAACCTGGAAGTAACTCAAATAGATAGCAAGCTAGCTCGCTAATAGCTAGTTAATGGATAGCTAGCTACCTAGCTAGCTACCTAGCTAGCTAATAGATAGATAGCCAGATAGATAGCTAATAGCCAGCTAGCTAGATAGCCAACTAGTTAGTTAAATAGCTAATAGACAGCAAATAGCTAGCTAGCTAGTCAGCTAGATTTGTACGATGGTGGTGGATGGGCTGTGTGTGTGTGTGTAAGCATTTCCAAGTCGTTAATAATAATAATAATAATAATAATACATTTCATTTATACGCGCCTTTCAAAACGCTCAAGGTCACTTTATAGTCATAGGATAAGTTTTCCTGTGGGTGAGCAGCGGCAGCCACACGCACCAGCGTTCACTCAACCCGGAATAACTCAGATACAATGCTAGCTAGCTAGCTTGCTGGCTAATAGATAGCCAGCCAGAAGCTCCCTTTTAAACCATCGTATCCGAGTCAGCAACAGACACAAAAAACAAGCAAACAACAAGTCCGAATTTCTCTTTTTGCGGTGTTGGAATGGGAATTTTATCTTTTTGGTGGGGTGTAAATGTTGTGGTGGAGCAACACCAGAAGAAATGGAGCAAGAACGTGGCTTCATCATGCATGATCACAACGCGGGAGGGTGTTTGTGCAGCATTCCTTTCATAAGATTAAAAGCTTTTGTGGTGACTGAACCATCAATGAGAACTACATTGTTGAAAATAAATAAATCAAGATTGGAAGAAATCATAAACATTCATATTGACGGTGCCTGTTTTGCTGGTGGCTTGAAGATACAGAAGAAAAACTGTCAATATCCCGAATTAAAAAAGATGAAAAAAAAACAATCATGAGGTGGCTTAAAGGACAACCGACACCAATTTTTTTTGCTTCCTAACTGACCTCAGAAAAACGTTTGAGAGCATCTAAAATAGCCAAAACACGCAGGCTGATATTTTTAGTCAAATGCAAAACATCAATCAAAATGACTTCAAGTGTCCCAAAACTACTTGAGAATGATCTTGCAGATGGCGAGTTTCAGAAGGTCCCGCCCCCCCTTGTTCGTGACGTCACGCCAGGACGTCTTTGCCTTGCTCCAGAATCAAAACAATGGCTTCGGATTCAGAGAAGATGCATTCTTGTTACTCATCCAGTTATGAATATGATTCAAATAGTTCTGAAGCGGAAAGCATAAATGTTTGCCATCGATTAGAGAAGTACCAATCGAGCCGTATCAATTTGAGCCGTCAGGACTCCAATGTAGCGTCCCAGAAAATGCACAAGATGGCGCCCAAGCTCCATTGGAAATGGGCTGATTTGTCTGCGGTCAGGGGCGTTCCTTCAGTGACGTCACGTACGGACTCGTCACCAACTGGAAAACAAGACTTCCTGAATATTCAGTATTAAAACGTCAAATACAGTTATATGCGGTGGAATCTTTGTAAAATACGCTCAGTCGAAGTCATTTGAAGCCATTTTACAAATTATGTCGGGAGGCGTCGGTTGTCCTTTAAAGTTTTCGATTGCCTCCATTCGAGGCAATTTCTGTGCAGCGGCGGTTGTCCAATGACAGACGTCACAATCAATGCGCTTCACATTTGCACATTCTGTTATTTGCCCCTTTGCGAGCAATACGTGGTTTGGCATCAGCTGGCCACAATTGTGTCCCAAATAAATAAATGCATAAATATAATAAATATAATAAATAAATAAATAAATATCACCCGAAAAAAAAAAAAAAAAAGAGTTAATTGCTAAGTTATATGGATGTGGAGTTATCTGAGTTTGAAATGGGGGCCGATGTACAAAATGCAATGCATCCATATCGGTTGATATAGCGCTTTAACAAAAGCTGAAGCTGGAACAAAGCGCCAACATGGGGAAAAAGGCAAATGCTGCCCCCTGGTGGAAGGGGAAAACATTGCCTGAGATGTGGCCAGCATATGTCCACTCCAGTGCCAGGGTTTTTGTCATTGTCACTCCAATTCGTGGACCCACACAAGATTAAACTTATTTTATGTGTAATAAATGTGTTATTGGATTCTGGAGTTACAATCCAGTGATACCTCACCTTACGAACTCAATTGGTTCCCAGAAAGTGTGTCTTCCAAACATTAATTTCCCATAGGAATCCATTAAAAATGAGAATAATCTGTTCCCAGGCCCCCATAAAACATACTTTTCTATGAAATAGGCCTTAAAACTACACAAAATATACATCATTTTACGTATAATAAATGTGTTATTGGATTCTGGAGTTATCTGAGCTTGAAATGGGGGTGGCTATCCAAAATACAATGCAATACATACATATAGCGCTTTAACAACAGCTGAAGCTGGAACAAAGCCCGAACATGGAAAAAAAGGGAAATGCTACCCCTTTGTGGAAAGTAAAAACATTGCCAGAGGTCTGACCAGCGCTTTATCAGCACCCAAGCATGAAAAAAAATAAATAAATAAATAAAAATTTGAGGAACGGCGCTCTGTCATATTTTCAATAGCCGAATCAATTTGTGAATGGCAGTGAATGAGTTAAATCGACATTCCGTTTGATCATGTGACTCGTAGTCTTTACCTGTAAGGTCTTGTTCATGAAGCCTTGATGAAAAATGATGAGGATGAACGTCCACGTCCGGAGGTTCTTCGTCACCGGACGTTTGCAGCGAAATGTGCACCGCGTGAAGCAATCCGACAGATTTGTGAGCAGGTCATGTGCTTTCTTGTGAGATTTGTTTTGGGTTTGTTTTTCGGGGGTGGCCATTTTCTTTGCGACCTCTCCAAAAAATCTATTTGTTTTTCCATAGAGAGTTGAGCAAAGTCTGTTGTGTCCCGTTGCGGTTTGTCACTGAGCGGCAAAGGAAAACCGGACTGATAGGACGCTAAGTGGAATCAAAGAGAGAAGATACGTCCGTCCGTCCGTCCACCCGTCCGTCCTTGTCCTCAAGGGTGCTCCTGTGTCCCATTGGTTGCGGCGACAAGTCTGTTTTTGTCTTTCCCCGAGCCTTGCCTTTGTAGGATGGCGCCGCTCACGCTAGACGCATCCGCCACCGCCGCCGCCCGCTCCTTGTCGCACTTCTCGGCTCCGCCTTCCGAACGCTTGGAATTGTGACGCGAAGGCGCGCCGGGCTGCCGGGACGGTTTTCCGTTCTTCTCATCTGATGGACGCAAGGTCAAATTACAAAGAAAAAGCCACGGGACCGAGAAAACGGCCGTTTTACATACGGCGGATGAGTTTTTTTTTGTTTTTTTTTTTGGGAGAGGGTGGAGGGCACTACACACCAGCCAGGGCCTGCACAGAAGGCTGATCGTGAGTACTCAGCAGCTGAGCTTGAATGGTCTCCACCACCCTCTTGAATCGGCGACTCGGGCCTGAAATGAAAGACTTAGTCAGGGATGCATCTGAGAAATTTTAAAAAAAGGGTCTTATTCTGTCTAATCTCGATCATTCCCACCTCTTTATCATTTTTAAAAACGATAGCAAACAGTATTTTGACAGTGATTGCGGAGTGGGACAAAAAAAAACCCAAAGTCGTGAATATAATGGCATATATTTGTCTCTTGAATGGATTGCCCAAGTATACAAAAGTGATTGAAAGCAGATTTTGCGTATCGATGCGTGTGCACCTGTTATGAGGGTGAAAGTGACGCTGTAGATGCCCAAAGCTCTCCTGCCTTCTCTCTCGGCTCGCTCCCTTTCCAGCTCCTTGTCTCCCTCGGAAAAACCAATGTCCACCTGAAAGGGGGGAAAGCCGAGCGCACCGTTTACGCGGCGGCGGAGTCCAACGACACGGTCGCATCACAAACACATCCAATAAAAACATTTAGACTTTTTTTTTAAAAAATATGCGATAGCAAAATAATACCTCAGTTCACAAATATAATCGGTTCCCAGAAATTGTGTGTAAGGTGAAAAGTTTGTCTTCCAAACATTTATTTCCCATAAGAAACCATTAAAATTAAAATAATCCGTTCCCAGGTCCCCATAAAACATAATGTTTGACTAAATAAGCCTTAAAACGACACAAAACACAGTGCTACCTCAGCTCACAAACATAATTGGTTCCCAGAAATTGTGTGTAAGGTGAAAAGCTTGTCTTCCAAACATGTATTTCCCATAGGAAACCATTAAAATGAGAATAATCCGTTCCCAAGTACCCATAAAAGCTAACTTTATACTAAATAAGCCTTAAAATATACCTTATTTTACGTATAATAATTATGCTATTGTAATGAAAGAAATAAACTGTACTATATGTTCTTCTTTTCCTTTCGGCTTTTCCCTTCAAGGGGTCGCCACAGCAAATCGGTGTCCTCCATCTTTAGAGGTTTGAATAAAGTCCTTTTATTGACCTTTGTGATGGTTGTTGATGTAGTTGCCTCTTGATGATATCCGAGTGAAGTTGCCGAGCTTTCTCGGGACTAATACCCTCACTCACACCGTCCCCTGCTAGCTGCTTTTCATTCATCCAAATCAACAGATTTTTTTCAACTTCTTCTATTGCCTGAGACCGTTGCTTGGACAACACGGAAATACCCTTAGGCACACGTAGCAATGGTCGACTTAGCGTATTGATACTGGGACGCTAAGTCACACAAACGCACACCTCATTCCAGTTTTTCAATGATCTTCTTCTGCTCGACCGTCATTTTCTTTTGCGTCATCTTCGGCTTAATACTAGCTTGCGGTGGGGTCTTTTTCGGTCCCATATTAGCAAAAGTATACTCGATAAGATGTCAATCAAACACACATCACGTCCGCACTCAAAGAAAGGGGGTGACGAACTGGGAGGCCGTGGTTTGGTTTTGTCCGCCGAGAACTCGTTTGTCAGCAGAGACTCGCAAATTTAATGTTCTTGAGGCAAAAAGTTCGTGAGCTGAACGTGTTCGTGAGCCGAGGTTTTACTATACCTGGAACTTGACAGGTTTCTGGAAGACGGAGGGGCCACCGGAGGACTTGTACTCTGCTCGGAAACTGTTTTGCGATACAACGCTGTGGCCGAGGGAAGGGATCTGGACACAAGGGCCAGACAATAGATTAAAATCATGGCAGTCGTGGTCGTAAGTACGGGTGGTCGTAGGTGACATCCTAGTTACGACCCGGCGCGACTTACAACCACCCGTACTTTCAACCAGCACCGCCAGACCCTATTTTTAAACTTTTATTTTCTCGGACTTCCTGTCATCATGTCACATTCTGTCTGTCTTTACATCGTTTTATTTTCTCGGACTTCATGTCATGATGTCACATCCTGTCCGTCTTTATCAAAGCTCTCCCAAGCAGCCCCTCCCTTCTCTTCTCTCTTGGCTCTTCCATTCATCCATCCATCCGTTCCATTTTGTGCCGTCCCAAAAATGAAAGAATCTTTTTGTTCTAATGACGCTAACAGTATAAAAAACACAAGATGACAGGTATGTATTTTGAAATAGCGAGGCCGATCTAAATACTTACGGAAAGAAAGGCATGAACAATGTCGGCCTTAATGGAGCTGAGCGGTTTGTCTCGAATCAAAACAAAGATCTGCTCCTCTTTTTCCAAACTGATGAAATTGCCAAACCACGACCGCTTTGCCAGTCTGTCAATAAAAGCAAAACGCACACGGACATAAGACCAACGACAAAATACTAAATATATCATATAAATAATACTAAAATGCTAACAATCCATCCTCACCCACAGAAAAATGAAATCCTGTGAGAGTTTTGAAAGGCGCTTAGAAATGAAATATTATTATTATTATTATTACTGTATGATTAAGCTCTGAGTTGCAAGTGTGTGTTTGTTTTATTGTTCTCCTCGATTCATTTTGTTCTTTAAAAACACATTTCCACTGGTGTCCATTTTGAAAGTGAGATTAACGGTCTGCATCGGCGCGTGAGAAGACGACGTTCTTACTCTGGACTGGATTCCGGAGTTAAACTGGACATGTCCTCTGATGTTGGGACTGAGAGAGAGAGAGACACAAAAGGTAAGTTGTGGGGGGTTGACATAAAAAAAAAAAACATTTTTATGGATCGATTTCAGAATGCAAACGCAGTGAGAAGAACGCGAACCAATACGACATATTTTCTCACTTCTCGAATTAATTGGCGAAGGCTATTGGATGATCGTGGCGTGAGGATAAACGCAGGCGCTCTCGCTCACCTTGCAGTTTGCGGCGATGGAAGCGCGGCGAGCCCAGCAGGTTGTTTTTGAACGAGTTGAGCCTCGTTCGCCAGTGGGCCGAGCCGGAAGAGGCCAGGCCGCCGCTACCCGGGCTGGTGGGCGGAGTCAGCGACAAGGACGCCCCCCCGGAGCCTTCGCCTCTGGGAGAAGAAGACGAGGACGAAGAGGACGGAGGGGTGGCGCAGGAAGGGTGTTGCATTTGGTGCGCGGGCGTGCCCAGGGGGGTGGGCAGAGGCGAGCCCTGCGGCGTGACCTGCGACACAGGGGCAGCGGCGGCGCAGCAGTTAGACGCCGCCGCCGCCGCGTTCTTGGACTTGAAGAGCGACGGCGAGGGAAAGTTGAAGAAGCGAGGGGTGGGCGAGAGCAGCGGCGAGGGCGACGGCGATGGAGAGCGCGACGTCTGCAGCGGCAGCGACTTGATGGAGTGGAGGTGAGGGCGATGGGCGGGGCCTTTGGACGGCAGCGTCTGAGTTTTGGGCTCGGGCCGAGCCGCGCTGGCCGGAGACGATTTGGAATCTTTAGCGCAGGAAGCCGAAGGCGCTTCCGATTGGCTGAAAGTGAAGAGCGGGCTCTGGCCGGGCGGGGCGTGGAGACAATGACACACAAAGCAATGGGGGTGAAATGACGCAAAAACATGATTGAGTGACAAGCAACAAAACAAAGATGGCGGGCGTGACGTGCTCATGAAGTCGCGTGTCAAATCCTTTGGTTTCGTCATTCTGTTCACATTTCATGTTTGACAAAGTTTGCAAAAAGGAAGCTCAATTCCCAACACCAAGTAAAAGCTAGCCATAAAAGAGCCATTCATTCATTTACTATGTTTTCCATTTATTAAATAATGTATTGACTTAGTAATCACTTTATTAATTTATTGATATATTCATACATTCATTCATTTATTTACTCACTTCATTGTTTGTTTATTTGTCTACTTATTTATTCATCTATTTATTTGATTATTTATGTATTTTGTTGATATATTTTTTCTCATTTCTGTAATTGTTTGTTTATGTATTCATTTGTTTATTTTTTTTTAATTATCTGATTATTATTTTTTAAATAAGTATTTATTTATGCATCTATTTTTTTTATTTAGTTGTTATTTATTTATTGGTTTATTTGTCTCCTTATTTATTCATTCATCTATGTATTAATTCATCTATTTATTAATTCATGTATTCGTTCATTTGTTGATTGATTGGCAGCCCTGAACGAGCTGAAGCCCACGTGAGGACAACTTGAGCAAAGGCGAGTGGAGTGGTCCTACCCTGGGACTGCTGAGAGGACTGGAGGACAAACCCGTGGACGCTCCGCTCACGGAACGAGACCTTTTGGAAAGGAACGGCAGAGCCTCACAAACCAGAACAAACTAATCGATCCATCGAGCGATGGATGGACGGACATCTACCTTTGGCTGTGCGCGCTGGTGTCCAGATTCCTGCGGGGCGGGGTGGGAGAACCCTGGTCCGTGACACTTAGAACCTCCAGACTTTTCCTCTCGGGTCGACAGCGGCCGTGGCGGCTCAACATGGGCGAGTCCACCCGCTTCCTTGGCGGATCTTTCACAAAACAAAAATAATTATTTCCAGTGGAGTACGTTTGCTATCATGGGAGCGAAAAAGACCCCATCAAAGGCTCGTGTTAAGCCTAAGAAGAGACAAAAGAAAATGACGGTCGAGCAGAAGAAGATCATCGAAAAACACCAACGAGGTGTGCGTTTGTGTGACTTAGCGTATTAGCTCTCCATCCAGCTATCTATTAGCTATCAATACGCTAAGTCGACCATTGCTACGTGTGGCTAAGGGTGTTTCTGTGTTGTCAAAGCAACGGTCTCAGGCAATAGCAGAGGTTGAAAAACTTCTGTTGATTTGGATTAACGAAAAACAGCTAGCAGGGGACAGTGTGAGTGAGGGTATTATCGGCAAGAAAGCGCATCAGCTTCACTCGGATGTCATCAAGAGGCAACGACATCAACGACCATCACAAAGGTCAATAAAACCACTTTATCATACAGTACAGTTTATTTATTTCATTAAAATACAATAACATGTTTATTATACATAAAATAAGATACGTTTTGTGCAGTTTTAAGGCTTATTTAATAGAAAACCTGGGAACGGATTATTCTCATTTTAATGGTTTCTTATGGGAAATAAATGTTTGGAAGACAAACTTTTCACCTTACACACACTTTCTGGGAACCAATAAAGTTTGTAAGCTGAGGTATCACTGTATGACCTAGAGCGCCATTCCCGATTTTGTTCAGATTTTTTTTTGGGATGCTTGGGTGCCGATAAAGCACTGGCCAGAGACCTCTATCAATGGTTTTTCCCCTTCCACAAGGGGCAGCATTTCACTTGTTTTCCATGTTAACGCTTTGTTCCAGTCTCAGCTGTTGTTAAAGCGCTATATAAACTAACATGTATTGTATTTTGCACAGCCGCCCTCATTTCAAGCTCATATAACTCGAGACCCATATCACTTAGGAATTAACTCTTTTTTTCTGATGAAAGAAGACAGTGTAAAGTTTTTTTACGCTGTATTGAATGTTGATATAGTCGTAAAACTCAATATTCTGTGGGTCCTGCAATTTGAGTGACAATGACAAAAACCTTAGCACTGGCATGGACGCCATTTTTGCACATCATCTGACAGTGAAGGAGTTACCGTAATATTTGGCATGAGGGGCAGGTGAAAAGGAAAAAAAAACAGTCTTACCGGCGTCATTCCTCGGGGGCAAATCTTCATCTTCATAGCTGGGGTAGCGCTCCTTTCTGTCCAACAGGAGGTAGTAGATCATCTTTTCCTGGTTCTCCCTGAAGACCAGAAAAAAGGATCCAGAATCCGGTCCTCAATATCGCTCATCCGGGTGAAGCGTTCATGACCCCGTATCAATCTTTTTTTTTTTTTTTTTCACGTTTGGAAAATGTTGGATGTCGACTCACTCGTCACTCGTCAGGTCCCGCGTGAGTTTGACCCGGTCCCGGAAGCACCCTAAAGAGTACATGCTTTCCAAGACGTCGGGGTCCAAGTCGGTCAACGAGAGCACCCTGGTCACACACACGCGTCGGGGAGGGGGCCGCTCGGGGCACGGCTCGTTGCGACCGCTCCTAATGGGAGGAAGGAAAGACGTTCGGCCATTTTGGACACAAAAAACAATTCCGAGCTATATACGTCTGTGTAAGCTCTCAGTCGTACAGGAGTGGTCCATCGATGAGAAGGTTTCTTCAGCCGTCATCTGTACAAATGTGAAGGTTTCGGACTTCCGAAACTTTCGGACTTCCGAAACCTTCACATTTGTACAGATGACGGCTGAAGAAACCTTCTCTCCGAGCTATATAGTAAAAAAAATATGTTTTATGGGGACCTGGGAACGGATTATTCTCATTTTAATGGTTTCCTATGGGAAATAAACTTTTCGCCTTACACACACTTTCTGGGAACCAATTAAGTGCGTAAATTGAGGTATCACTGGATAGTATTCCTTCACCAAAAAGAAAAATAATGTCTATTTCTATATGTACTTACTGGTACCAGGCGTGGGTCTGTATTGCTTCTAGCTGAAAAGTAAAAATACAAAAACACGTATCAAATCAGCTCTTGGTGTAATGAATACATTACATACACTTTTTTTACAGTCTGGATTGATTCCGAGACATAGCACTACTGTTTTTGGTCATCACGTAGCATGTCGTTCTTGAAATAAAGTTTTGGGGCTTCTTACCGTGAGTCTCTTGTCAGGGTTGACTTCGATCATGCCTTTGAGCAAGGCTTGACAGTCAGGCGGTATAAAATGCGGCATGTGGAATACGCCACTTTTCACCTTTTCAAGAAGTTGCCGGAGGTTGTCGTGGTCAAACGGCAAAGCGCCCTGAGAACAAATGACGGTAAAATGACAGTCCATAGCGACAAAGTCAGAAAAAAAGCAAAAATATGACCCAAAAAATATCCAGGTAACATCCGACTTACGACCACCCGTACTTACGACCGCGACCTCCAGACCCTATTTTTAAAATTTCAATTCTACGCCAGGCACCGCAACGTGCTCGGAGGCCGGCAACGCGTACAACAATTTTGGCCGGCCAGCCAGCATCTCACGCTCGTACAGCAATCGACTGCGTGATGGCACCAGAGGGGGGGGGGGGGGGGGGGGTGCGAGTCATTTAGCCTCTATATAGACTTTAGCCGAGTCTCTATTCAACATTTTGACTGGATTTTGAATGGATTTCAACTTATGACCATTTCAACTTACAACAACCATTTTGACTTACGGCCATTTGGTCGGAACGGAACTCGGTCGTAAGTCGGATGTTACCTGTGTATATATATATATATATATATATATATATATACACACACACACACACATACTTACCACAAGCAGTGCAAAAAGGATGACTCCACAACTCCAGACATCTGCCCTGCGACCGTCATATTTCTCCCCCTGGAACAAAAAGATATGGTCACACACGTAATAATAATAATAATAATAATAATAATAATAATAATAATAATAATAATAATAATAATCCATTTCATTTCTAAGCGCCTTTCAAAACTCTCAAGGACACTTTACAGTCACAGGATATTGAACAAACTGGCATGGCTGGACAACTCTTGGGTCATTGTGATTTTTTTGCGACAGTCATGGGCAGCATTTTCACAGGCACGATTTGTTCAGCGGAAACGTCGGTGCTGTTGGACAGGCTGCGGCTTGGAATTGAAGCGGATTTACAGTACGTGGGACAGGAGATGAGAGAAAATCTGTTTTCGGCAAAGGTTGCTAGAGCTTCGTGTTTGCTTTCAACAATTAGCTTGTAGCAGACGCGCATATTTCACCATGATGTCCCTGACCCACTGGTGACAAAGACGCTTTGATCCTCTCCTCTTTCATCTAGAATTGCTTCATGCAACAAATAGGGTGCAGAAAGTGGGAATGAATGACACATTTGTTATTTAATTTTTTGTTGTTTGGACTTCAAGATGGCGCCGTGAGAGTGGATGCCATTACGGCAGCTCCTGTATTTTGTTTTTCTACTTCTTCCATTCCTTTCCTCTTCCTTTCGTCACTTTGCTGCTGTGAAATGTCAATTTCTGCACGGCAAGACTAATCAAGGCGTGTAGGCGGGAATTCACTTACCTTTATTACTTCGGGGCAAGCGTAATGCGGGGATCTGTCATGAAAAAAGAGATAAAGCGGTTCATTAAAAAGCTCGGTAACTTTTACGCTCAAATTTGATCTAGCGAGCTAGCTAGCTATCTATTAGCTGGCTATCTAGCTATCTATTAGCTATCTATCTAGCTATCTATTAGCTAGCTACCTAGCTAGCTATTAGCTATCTATCTATCTATAATAATAATAATAGTAATAATAATAAGCTAGCGAGCAAGGTAGCTTATTTCATTTTCGCTTGCGAAACACTTTGCCGGCAGACCCGAACCAAAGCAAAATGTCGGCCATACCCGCAGCTGGTTTCCAGCAGACTGTCCCCAACTTGCAAGGAGGCCATCCCAAAATCGGCTATCCTGATGTTGTTCTTCTCATCCAGGAGAAGATTTTCCGGCTTCAAGTCTCGGTGACTGCAAATGCACAAAACAAAGTACGGAAAGGAAACTCCGGAATCGGAGTTTGACCTCTCAAAAACAACTAAACGACAAAAAGTATCAAGTGATCAGTGGTACAATGAAAGGCGCTGTCCGGTGCGTAATTATGCAGACGTTCTGGAGCGCCTCAAAACGTCTGGTGCTAGCCAGAGATTGTATCAGTCAGTAATAGTGGAAAATAGCGGGAGTGGCTGTAAAACTGTCTATCTATTAGGTATCTAGCTAGCTATCTCTTAGCTATATTGCTAGCTAGCTATTGGTGAATTGTTGTTTTGATCTATTAGCCAGCTATCTAGCTGGCTATCTATTTGAGTTACTCCAGGTCGAGTGAACGCGGGCGCGTGTGGCTGCCGCTGCTCACCCACAGAAAAACTGATACTGTGACTGTAAAGTGACCCTGAGAGTTTTGAAAGGTGCTTATAAAATGAAATGTATTATTATTGTTATTATTAGTATTAGTATTAAAAAAATGGAAAAAAAGGTAAATGCTGCTCCCTGGTGTAAGGGTAAAAACATTGCCAGAGGTATGGTCAGCACTTAATCAGTACCTAAGCATGAAAAAACAAAATCCGAACAAATTCAGGAATGGCGCTTTACGTCCTATCCTATTTTCAATTCCCGAATAAATTCTTGAGTGGCTGAGTGAAACGTCTAGATTTAGTACGTAGTACGTAGCTGGAGAAGCTGGTGAGCAGGGTGTGAAGGGTCCTGAAGGACTTTCCATGCATTTATTTTATCAAATCAAGATCAGCATGGCCAGATTATTACCACGCCTGCAAATTATTTTCGTCATGATGGGAAATCTTTAATATATCGAGTGTTTTGGAGCCTAAAAATAGCAATTTAAAATATTTTTTTTTTAAACTGACCATATGGAGTAACTGTGGCAGAAATCCAAAGCGGAGATGATCTGCCTGAAGAACTTCCTGGCCTCTTTGGGGGTCAGACGGCCCTTTTTCACCAAGTAGTCAAAGAGCTCCCCGCCGGACACATGCTCCAACACCAAGTACCTGGCAGGGCGAGAGGTCGGGGGTCAAGGGTCAAAAAAGCCAAATGAGATCGCAAACCCCCCAATCCCATTTCTACTCATTCAACCGGCAGACAACAAGAGTACAAGATACTCACAGATATTTGTTATTTTCATAGACATCATGCAGCTTGAGAACGTGAGGGTGCTCGATTAGTTTGAGAATTGCAATTTCTCTCTCCACCTGCAGTGACAGATGGAGGGAGAGAAAGGAGGACAGAGGGGGGAGGGGGGCGGCGTTAAGAAAGATGGCGTCCGGGGGAGATGTTAAAAATGGAGGAAAATGAAGAGGAAGTGGGCAGAGGCATATTGAGATGACGCAAGGCAGAAAGAGAGAAAGTGCCACGATCGTCGAGCACCATTCAAGGTTTTTCATTTCAAGCTTGTCAAGGAGGCCGAAAAGGGAAGAGAGAGTAGGGTGTGGACTGTGAGTAAATGGCTATCTGGCTATCCATTAGCTAGCTGGCTAGCTATTAGCTGGCTAGCTATCTGGCCATCTATTAGCTGTTTATTTGCAATTCATTAGCTATCCGGCTAGCTATTAGCTTCTGGATATCCGGCTAGCTATTAGCTGTTGGCTATCTGGCTAGCCATTAGCTGTTGGCTATATGGCTAGCTATAAGCTATTTATTTGTTATCCATTAGCTAGCTGGCACGGAACTACAATGTGGCCCACTTGCCGCAAAATAATGACTTGGGACAACCTTGACGTCCAAAAGTACCTTCATGAGAACCGATTCGGAGAGTTTTTCTCGGTTGACAATCTTGATGGCAACTTTCTGTGCGGTTATGCAGTGGACACCCAACTTGACCAGTCCTGGAACACAAAAAGAGCAATTAGGCTTCAAAATAAATACCATAAAAACTGCTGAATTGACGCCATTTTTCTTTTGTGTTTTTCTTCAGTGACCTTAATTAAGGATCACGCCATGAGAACCTCATGAAGTGATTCTTTCGAAACGAGGGGGGATGCTAAAATGAAGCATCACGAAGCCTCGCCAGGCTTCATTTGCTCCATTGCGCCATCGATTGGACAATCAATGTCACGACAGAGAGAGTAATTTGAACGCGGCTGTGGATTTTATGGGTTCAAAATGGACCAAGAGGATATAAATATGCTATAAAAATGCTATCTAGCTAGCTACCCAGCCGGCAATCTAGCTGGCTATCTAGCTAGCTACCCAGCTGGCTATTTGCTATACATTTGCTATCTATTTGCAATCTAGCTAGCTACCTAGCTGGCGATCTATTTGCTATCAATCTGATTGGATTTGCAATCTATTTGCTATCCATTTGCTATTTAGCTAGCTACCCAGCTGGCTATCTATTTGCTATCCATTTTCTATCTATCTCCTATCCATTTGGATTGGATTGGATATGCCTTTATTAGTCTCACAGTGGAGAAATTTACATTTGCTATTTATTTGTAATCTATTATCTCGCTACCTAGCTGGCTATCTATTTGCTATCTGGCTAGCTATGTAGCTGGCTATTTAATAGCTGTATGGCTATCTGGCTAGTTAGCTAACTGTCTAGCTGGTTATCTATTAGCTATCTGTTCGCTCGCTAGCTAGCCTTTCTCTCTATTTGAGTTATTCCGGGTAGTTGGCTATCTATTAGCTATCTACTAGTTGGCTAGCTAGCTTTCTGTCTATTGACTTCCGGGTTGAGTGTGGCTGCCGCTGCTCACCCACACAAAAACTGATCCTGTGACTGTAAAGTGACCTTGAGAGTTTTGAAAGGCGCTTAGAAATGAAAAATGCATTCTTATTTTTATTCTTGTCAGATGAAAAACAGGCGTAATTAGAAGCTTCTTACCGGTCTGTCCCTTCCCGAGGGTCTTCTCCAGCCGGTAAGGCCCCACATACTGGCTGGACTGGCCCAGTTCCTTGCTGCTCATTTTCCCCGACATTGTAAAAAAAAAAAAAAGAAGAAGAACGGGAGGTTCGGTTTCAAAGCTGAAGAATCGCGAGATCGGCGAGCCCGGTTCGACTCGCAATGCAGCAAAGGCTCATCCCGGGAGACTTTGGCGTCGTCGGGGGGTGGTCGTGATCCGACGGCGGGGGCCTGCAGGCTACTCCCATTCACTTGTTTGTCGGAAAGCCTCGGTCCGAACCCGCCGCCCCCCGCCCCAAAAGAAGAACCGTGCAAAACTCTGGGCTGTAGTCCGAATCCAGTTTGGCGTTGAGCCGGGATGAGCAGTTTTTTACGTCGAAAAACGTGGAGATCAGAGCAGGATGACGTGACGGCGGTGGCGGAGGTGCTCACAAATTGCGAGTCGCCGCCTCGCCTCGCCTCGCCTCGCTTAGCTTCGCTTAGCTCCAAGTGAGCTGCCCGTTCCACCTTTTAGGCTCACAAAGTGGTCCGGATCCGACTCGGGAAGACCAACAGATTGGTTTTGTTCCAAGTGCCTCGTCTCAAATATCCCAAGTCAGAACGCCTGGATCCATGCCCCAATCGATTCCACGGAGCCCGCCATTACCTTTCCCCTTCCCCGCACTTCCCTTGATCCCGACGTCAGAAATACATTTCCGAATCCGTCCGATTCTTCAAATCCTCGCTCGACGCCGGTCTAGAAAATGCTCTGTTATCAAAGCAGCATCAGCATCCAGAATGGCTTTTCCAATATCCGGTCCGGATTTTGGCTCACCGCCCCTCCTCGGCCCCGCATCGGGGAAATAGAGGATGACGCGGGAGGGCGGGGGCCGGCGGGGGCCGGCGGCGTCAAAGAGGCGCGGACGGACCGGGCCGATCGAGGCCAAGTCGCCCCGGTTTCGAACTGGAAAACCGATCGGGAGAAGCGGAAGAAGCTACCCGAAGCGGCATCCTCGGCTCAGATGGCTCGTCGGACTGGACGCCCCTCCTCGCTAGCGTGCCGCTCTCATCTGTGGGAACTCCTGCTACTGACCGCCGAAAAACTGGATTGCGCGGAAGGGGGGAAAGGACGTCCCAGCCAGCACTTTACGGTCCGGAACGGTCCTCGTCTCCTTCGTCCTCCACCCCTCCTGCATCCTTCTGTTCATCCAATACGGGCAGCTTCAGCATCCGGGTTCCCCTTTCGTCTCGTCTTGTCTCAACCCCCCCCCCATCCACCCTTTCTTTTTAATGCAGTATCTATCTATCTTTTTAACTAACTAGCTAGCGATCCATCTTTTTAGCTAGCGATTTCTTTTTAGCTAACGATCTCTCTTTTTAGCTAGCGATCGATCGATATTTTAAGCTAACTCGCTAGCGATCCATCTTTTTAGCTAGCGATCTCTTTTTAGCAAGCGATCTATCTATCTTTTTAGCAATCCATGTATCTATCTATCTATTTATCTACCTACCTTTCTATTTTTTTACTAGCCCAATGTTATCCATGTATTTTCAACACGGGTTATGCTGAACTGGGTCATGTAGAGTCTCTCCAACCTGTCCCAGGTGACTTCGGAAGAAGGCCGAAGACCCTCTCAATCGGTTACACCAAGCAATACAGTCAAACCTTGTTTTTTTACCATAATCCGTTCCAGAACACGGTTTGAAATATGATTTGGTCCAAAACCAAAACAGTCGAGTGTTGCATTCAGGTGCGCTCAGTTTGGTCCATAACCCATTTTCAGTTGCAATCCGAGGCATAAAAAAATGTTTTTTTTGGTTGAAAACTGAATTGGTCGACACATTCGAAAACTAACGTTCGACTGTAACTTGAGACAATCACATTTGAAACATTTTTTTTGGTCCACACTGGATTTTGAATCTTTGCACTGAGAAATGTATTCTGAAACAAAGGGGATAGCTAGCTAGACAGATATCTAGCTAGATAGCTACATAGCTAGATAGCTGATATATATTTGGCAGCTAGCTAGCTATCTATAGATAGCCAGTTATCTAGCTATCTAACTAGATATATTCAATAGCTAGGGAGCTGATGTGGATTTGACAGCTAGCTCACTATCTGATAGATAGCTAGTTATCTAGCTAGATAAACAGGTATATTCAATAGCTAGGTAGCTGATATATGCCATATGATGCTAGCTATCTGATGCGTGCTAGCTATCTGATAGATAGTTATCTAGTTAGATAGCTACCTAGCTAGAAAACTCACACATTTTCTACCAACCACATTGAAAAAAACAATTTGGGAAGATTGGATGTCCATGTCCACGAAATAAAAGTCAAATGTATCGACTAACAAGTTCTCTTTCTAATTCTAAACATTCACGACATGCCTAAAATCGACTTGATGGCCACATGGTGGCACTGTTACGACTACGTTTCTTTCACCGGAGCTATTTCTATTATTGGCACTTTGCTCCAAACACAAATAATAATAATAAAAAAAAAAAAAAATAATAATAATAATAATAATAATAATAATAATAATAAAGCTAGATAGCTATATAGCTAATAGATAGCCAGCTAGATAGCTAGCCAGCCAGCTAGACAGCAAAAAGATGGCAAATAACCTCAGACAACAGCCAAAGTTGGGCGGAAAAAAAACTCAAGTCCTATTTTGTTGAGCGATTATCGGGATTTGCGTTTTCAAAACGCCCTTTTTGGAGGTTGACTTTGTCACCTCCATTGTGGATTTGAACAAATCTGCTGGTGTCGACTTTGCACATTTGCAGCGGTCAGTAAAGCCTCTCAATCCTGTTTCAATGGATGACGTGACCCCCGTCCCTGAATGACACTGTAAATAGTTGCAAATCCTATCGTTGTTTTGCACTTGATGAAAATACATCGTTTGACATCACAGTCATGGAGAACCATTTTGAGAAAGAAACACGTCTGTGATTGGCTCAATCCAAACTGCAACATCAACTTTATAAAAGCAGAGTTTTGGATGAAAATCAACTGGTCTCGCGAAACGTCTCAATGCAGAAAGCTACATAAGTGATGAGGCTGTCTAGCTAGCTGTCGAACTATTTAGCTGGCTACCTAGCTAGCACTTTATTTGCTATTTTTTTGCTATTAGCTATCTGGCTGGCTATCTAGCTAGTTATCTATTAGCTGGCTGGCTGGCTAGCTATCTATGAGCTATCAATTGACTAGCCAGCTAGCTTTCTATCTATTTGAGTTATTTCGGGTTGAGTGAACGCTAGCGCAATATTTGCTATCTGTTTGCTATGAGCTATCTGGCTGGCTATTAGCTAGCTATCTATTAGCTAGATATCTGGCTGGCTATTATCTAGATATCTGGCTGGCTTTTAGCTAGCTATCTGGCTGACTATTAGCTATCTATCTGGCTGGCTATTAGCTAGCTAGCTATGTTTAAATAAAAGAAGTTGAGATGAGAAGATCCAAATGGGTTCACCTGGAAAAGTTGGAGTGTATTTTCGGTCCATCTTCAAATGTCACCCAAAGGCTTGTCATCCAAGAACAGCAGAGGGGGGGGGGGGGGGGGGGGGGGGGGGTGCCCAAAATTAGGACTCAAGGACCCCTGAAACACCTGATTCCAATAATCCGGAAGGTTCTAATGCCACTTCAGAGCTGGAGCATATAGTTGAAGAATACGATCAGAGTCTGAAACACCTTTACCATTGTCCAATAGTTATGTGTCATTTGCGAACGAGCCGGTTATTAAAGCCGGATATCTGAATAGAACGAAGAGAGCCGGTTCCTAACAAGGAGCCGGACATGCTGTTGTTATTCAATTGTTATATTTTTACTAGTTGGTATGATAGCATTATTAATATGAAAATCAAATTAGTGACAGCTGATCATCAGACCAGAGTAACCACAGGGAAAGTCAAAGTTAGCATCCACTAACTTTGATATAGTGTATTTTTTACATGAGTAATTCGTTTTTCACATAATTATACAGGATTTTTGATACTTAATTAAAAAAAAAAACAAGGAGCCATTTAGGAGCCAAAAGAGCCGGAACTTTTTAGTGAGCCGAGCCAAAACAAGCGGCTCTCTGAAAAGAGCCGCAATTCCCATCACTATAGTCCAAGTCTTTTCAACCCCGCCCCACGCCCCGCCCCCATTTCAAATTGCCAAAGAACAACTCGTTGTTTTTGTGCACCAATCATTTTTCTACTTTTATTTCCATTGATAGTCTTCATTTCAAGTTTACAAATGACAGGAGAGAGCCATTAGTTCTCCGGAAGTATCGACAAGTCAATGCACCATAGAGGGGACGAGAGGGAATGGCGGAAGATCCAAGGAAAGGGATTTAGGGGGGTTACAGCTAGCAGACTCATCCCGAAACTCATCCCGACTCATCCCAACGCCCTTCACGCCATGACCAGGGTCGTTGTTGCCGTTCAGTCCTGTGCTGGTGTGCGGTAAGGAAAACCAGGAAGTCGGAGGACTTGGTGCAGTGCAACCTGCCCGAAGGGAGGAAGAGGCCGCGTCAAGGCTTTCCAAAATAAAATACAATTAAAAAGGTCAGGTGCTCACATTGAGGTTTGGATGGCAAAGTTCCCATGCAGCTCACGAGGTCCCCTCCGTCGCACTCTTCACACAAGCATTGAAGGCCACCAGGAGGTCTTTGCAGGCCTCCAGGCCTTTCTCTGCCACACTGAAAGATAGATTCGCAAACACCGTTGGTTGTTATGTGAAGGATTTTGTAAAATAATAATCATAAAAGTGGTCGAGAAATGCACTCGAGTTATGAGTGAAGATCAAATTCATCCACAAAGACCGATATTGAGTCTCAGCACCGTTTCTGAATGCTAGCGTAGCCGCGGAGCAATCAACTCCTCGTTTTTTATCGGAATTTCCAAGAGTCTACTTCACGTTTGGATGAAAAGGACTAAAAGCTAGCTAGCTATTTGCTATCTATTTGCTATATATTAGCTGGCTAGCTAGCTCTATAGTTGCCTCGCTAGCTATATAGCTGGTTAGCAAGCTATCTATTTGGCTAGCTTTCATCATTCATTTTAATTTGAAAATGACATATTCATAATTTATTATTCATTGATTTGTAATCTCCAAATTCATAACCCCCCTCCCCCCCAATACTTAATACAGAATTCAAACACTTTGCCGGACTGCGTCGAGGCCGACATATCCGGAGAGAGAGAGCGAGAAAGCCGGCGATTGGGATTATTTCAGGATGCTACGCGGCAGCGAATTCTCCGTCCGCCATTGCCAAAACACATTAGGGTGATGGAGCAAGAGGGGTGGGGGCAGTGGGAGGAGTTTTGAATACAAAAGAAAGTGTGTGTGTGTGTGTGTGTGTGTGCGTGTGTGTGTGTATAGCGCCATCTGTTAGGCAGGATATCACGGGGGAGGGGCTTGATGGTTGCGTGATGACATGGCATGTCATTGGCATGTCAAGTTATTTATCATCGTACATGACGTAAGTGACAGATTTGACGGAACTATTCGGATCTTCCGTGAGACATGACATCCATATATATGGCGAGCTAGCTTGTATGCTAGCAAACTAATGAGCAAGCTAGCTTGCTGCCTCTCTTTAGCTATCTATCTATCCATCTGGTAAGCTAGTTTGTGAGCTAGCTTGCGAGCTAGCATGGTCATGAGCTAGCTAACTTGCGAGCTATCTTGCAAACTAGCTATCTCATGAGCTAGCTCACAAATGTGTAGCTAGCTTGCTATCTCTCTATCCATCTGGCAAGCTAGCTTGTGAGCTATCTTGCGAGCTAGCTAGCTAATAAACTAGCTAGCTTGCTGTTTCACTTTAGCTATCTCTCTATCCATCTGGCGAGCTAGCCACAGTGCGAATAAAGGTTTTTCTGAACCTTTGCTGGAGTCACTGATTTCCTTCCGTCACGAAAAATAAGAAGAACGCGGTTGCACGACCGAACATGCAATTGCAGTCAATCAGTAACGGAAAATGTATGTGGGTCAAGGGTCAAGCGTTGAGCCGCGGGGTTGGGGGTCTATTAGTCCAAACTCCAAAAAGTATACCGATACTAGTGCAGTATGGATTGGATTAGCCTTTATTAGTCTCGCAGTGGAGAAATGGACATTTCACAGCAACAAAGTGATGAAAGTAATAGAAAAGGAAAGAAAGAAGTAGAAAAACAAAATACAGGATGAAGTCCAAATAACAAATAATTAGACACTCCACAAAAGACACAGCCATTCAATCTTAAGCACTTTCTGCACCCTCTTTGTCGCATGAAGCAGTCCTAGGTAAGAGAGGAGAGGATCAAAGCCTCCTTCTCACCAATGGATCAGGGTTCCGCTTCAATTCCAAGCCGTGACCGGTCCACATCCGCACGATGTGCCGTGACAACTTGCACTGATGCGGCGAATCAGACAATACCAAAAACTAGACAAGAGACGCATGTCAACAACGACAGTTTGCGCTCACAATCACACACCGGGACAATTTTCAAGTACTCCGTTCACTCGCTTTGTACGTTTGTAAAGTCGTCCGTAAAGTCGTCCGTCAAGTCGTTCGTAAAGTCGTCCGTACAGTCGTCCGTAAAGTTGTCCGTAAAATTGTCCGTAAAATCGTCCGTAAAGTCGTCCGTAAAGTCGTCCAATTCAGCTCTTATCTGAGCAAGTCACACCCAGCCACTTCTTTATCACGGCCCAACACAAGCTGCGCTCTAGACTTGCGGCTTGTGTTCAGAGTGGCCTCTGCCAACTTTGACGTTGGAAATCCTTCAAGGCGCTAAAACCGGTCAAGGAAGCAATTGTCCATTGCTTGCATCGTCCGCTTCATTTCATCAGCTATCAGTTCAAGGCGTGCGTTCGGTTGAGGAGTTTTAGGGGGGCGGCCATTGAGGTGATCCAGCTACGCTAATGTCGGTCGTGCGCATACCGAGGAACCCTGCTGCCGGGGGTTGTCCGTCGAAGCAAAAGCCATCAACGCGCCGAGCGCTCTCGCCGATCGGTGACATAACCAGCTCACCGCAAAGCATTCTGGGAAGAGGAGGCTAGTGACGTAAGCAGATTCCCAGCTTCCATTCATGCGGACCGATGGGTATTAACGCCCGGGCCAGCCACTGTCACATAGCGTCCGTGTCCAGATCGTCGCCTCCAACTTTGTCCATGGCAGGTTTTCACGACCTTGACCCCGATACTCCGCTAACATGGCGCCATCGCTTAAACGGAAAGCTCCGTTTGGCCGTGACTTTCAAGGCGACTCCCTACGTCCTCTACGGGGACTCCATTTTGGCCAGTTAGCACTTGCGGATCCAAACCCTTGGTCTTCGGAATTTGCTTGGTTTTCCGTTCAATCTTGAATGAATCATTTTGGATCAGGCAATCGTCCATTGCTAGCATTGTCCGCTTCATTTCATTCGCGTCAGTTCAAGGCGTGCATACGGTTGAAGAGTTTTAGGGGTCGGCCATTGAGGTGGTCCGACCCTGCGCTAACCGTAGGACCTTGGTTGGTTGCGCCGTGATCCGTTGACTGAACATTGCGCGAAAAGTACAAGCGGCAGCATTCAAAAGGTACCCACGCGTGATTCGCTTACCATTTGTCCAGATCCGCCTTGATCGCGGCGCACGAAGCGGGAACCGGGGCCTCGGCAGGGACCTCGGTAGGGGCAGCGCTCTCGGAGTCCGACATATCGCAAGTGATGGTGCGCAGTCCTGCTCCTGACTTCCCAACGTCAGCGCGACCACTCCAGCGCCAAAGATCGAGACACAGAGGGACGGCCGTCATGCGAGAGAAAGGGGAGGGACCAGGGAGGGGGGTGGGAGGGGTCATAACACGTGAGATGATAGCGTGGCTCGGAGGAGCACTGGGGGGGGGGGGGGGGCTGAGTAGGGGCTTGCAGTTTACAGTGAGACCTCATCTTACAAACTTAATTGGTTCCCAGAAAGTGTTTAAGGCGAAAAGTTTGTCTGCCAAACATTTATTTCCCATAAGAAACCATTAAAATGAGAATAATCTGTTCCCGGGCCTCCATAAAACATAATCTTCTACTAAATAAGCCTTAAAACTACACAAAATATACCTTATTTTACCTATAATAAATGTGCTATTGTATTGTGTAGTTGCCTATTGATGATATCCGAGTGAAGTTGCAGTGCTTTCTAGGCAATAATACCCTCACTCACACTGTCCCCTGCTAGCTGCTTTTCGTTCATCCAAATCAATATAAGTTTGCAAACAGGCAAGGGTCGGGGGGGGGGGGCATTGATTAACCTATTGTTTGTTCTTTTTATTTTAAATACATCAGATCAGGGTCAAGGTGATGCCACATGGAACTCATTGTTTTGTCACCCCACACGCTTGAATGGTTAGATCCAAATGTCCAAAGTGTGTCCCGGGGGCCAAAAGCGGCCCGTGGTCAATTTTGATCCGGCCCCCATCCTCCGTCAGAAAATCATTAACATCTGGCCTGCATGTAGAAAAAATATATCCAAATACTGTAAATAAGGCAGTAGCGCTGTTCCCTGCCTGTGCTAAGTGCTGCCATCTAGAGGCTCAATGAGGAACCGCACATTTGTTTCTAAGTCATTGACTGAATGAGCCTCCACCCCCAATTTTCTACAATAAAAATGAAATAAGTCTAAAATGGAATGGCGATTATCAACAAAAGAACAGTTCTGTTAAACTGTCTATTGCATATAAATTATGATATATTATTTAATGTCCATTCAATTTTGGAATGCAGGTTTCAAATGAACCAAAACACATGCTAAAGAGAGCTCAAATGAAACTAAAAAAAAAGCTAATGTGATTCACAAAATGGCTGCTCGAAATGTATTTCAGTGAATGGCTGTTATATGGAAAGAACATCCGACAAGATTACATTTGCATCAAATGTCACTTTATTCATGAATTTGGCTTTCTTTGTGGGTGAATTCAATCGGATGCAATCAAATCACAGTTTGAAAATATTCAGGTGGCGGAAAAAAAAGGGGGTTGAGAGGGGGGGGGGGGTGACGATCTCAAAGCAATGTCGGTAACAGGGCAATCTGAGCACATTTTTTTAAACTCTCAAGGTCACTTTACAGTCACAGTTTTGAGGGTGAGCAGCGGTAGCCACATGCGCCAGCGTTCACTCAAGCCAGAAGTGACTCAAATAGATATAAAGCTAGCAAGCTAGCTAATGGATAGCGATTAGATAGCTACCTAGATAGCTCATAGATAGCTAGCCAGATAGCTATACAGCTAGTAGATAGCTATAAGATAGCTAGCCAGATAGCTAATAGATAGTGCACAAAAAAATTAACTCATTGACTGCCAGCCAATGTGCAAAATTGTGCCCATTCCAGTGCCAGGGTTGTTGTCATTTTCACTCAAATTGCAGGACCCACGTAATAGTGAGTTTTAGGACTACATAAACA
The DNA here is from genome assembly GCF_051943395.1 of Hippocampus bargibanti. Taxonomy (NCBI): domain Eukaryota; kingdom Metazoa; phylum Chordata; class Actinopteri; order Syngnathiformes; family Syngnathidae; genus Hippocampus; species Hippocampus bargibanti. The sequence continues at coordinate 605,220 of NC_142750.1, read as the reverse complement.
TTCAAAACTGCATTAGAAATCTTACACTGTCTTCTTTTATTAAAAAAAAAGTGTTAATTCCTAAGTTTTATGGGTCTGGAGTTATCTGAGCTTGAAAAGGGGGCAGCTGTACAAAAGGCAATCCATCCATTTGATTTGTGTAGCGCCTTAACAACAGCAGAAACTGGAACAACGTGCTAACATGGACAAAAGGGGAATGCTGTCCCCTCGTGGAAGGGAAAAACATTGCCAGAGGTCACGGCCAGCGCTTTATCAGCACCCAAGCATGAAAAAACAAAACCTGAACAAATTCGGGAATAGCGCTCCACGTCACACTTTTCAATTCCCCAAAAAATGTGTATTATTATGTATTATTATCATAGATATAGAGAGGTACAAATAGAGAGGTAGCTAGCTAAATAGCTAGCAGGCCAGCTAGATAGCAAATAGAGAGCTAGATAGATAGTCAGATAGATATCAAATACAGAGCTAGCTAGCTAGATAGCAAATAGAGAGCTAGCTAGCTAAATAGATAGCCAGATAGATAGCAAATAGAGAGCTAGCTAGCTATATAGATAGCAAGCTAGATAGCAAATAGCGCTAGATAGGTAACTAGCTAGATAGCTAGCCAGCTAGATAGCAAATAGAAAGCTAGCTAGCTAGCCAGCTAGATAGCAAATAGAGGTACATAGATAGATAGCTAGATAGCTAGCCAGCTAGATAATAAATAGAAGCTAGCCAGCGAGATAGATAGCGAGTAAAATAGTTAGCAAATAGAGAGCTTATGTTTATATAATGATATTATTGTTAATTATACGTATACTCCATTTGAACCTATTTGATACTCTGTTTTAATGTAATTTAGATGTTTTAAAAACGAATTTATGAATGAGAACAATTGACGTCACAAAGTTATTGAAAAACATTGCGAGGAACACGCAATGTTTTTATTCATGGTGTCCAAATTAGCGCGCGGTCTCGTCCTCGCTTGAATAAGCAAACGCTTCAAGCAGAACGCGTATAAAAATGGACGCCGACGGGAGTCAACGCAAACAGGCGAAAAAACAAAACAAAGTCACAACAAAAGGGACAACCTGAACAACCAAAAATGACTCATGGTTGGAAGCCTTTCATCACCGGTAAGAGAATTACACTTTTTAAAAATATTATCATGTCGTAAATGATATTTTGGGATGTGACGTTGCTGCTGGTGCGTGTGTGATGTTACTCACTGCGGTCAATCTTGTGACTGGTCGGCGACCGGTCATTTGAATTTCTCGGTGGAGTCGTCCGGCATAGGCTACGGCTACGCGGCACAATCCTAAAGAACATAAATATGCAGATCTTTTTCTCCAACATGATGTGATGGCATACCTCACGGGTGTCAAAGTCGAGGCCCGCGGGCCAAATTTGGTCCGCCTCCTCATTTTATTCGGCCCGCCAAAGCAATTCACACGTGTGAAATTCAATGCTCATCGATCTAGCTAGCTCGTGAGCAAGCTAGCTAGTTCTCTTTCCATTCAGCTAGTTGGCTAAGACATTTCATCACTGGTGTCAAACTCTGTTCTGTAAAATCTGTTATTATTATAAATATTGTATTGTATTTTGGACAGTCGCCCTCATTGCAAGCTCAGATAACTCCAGACACATATATTTCAAAACTCTCAAGGACACTTTACAGTCACATATTTTTTTTTCTACGGGTGAGCAGCGGCAGCCATTCGCGCCAGCATTCACTCTAACGTACCTGCAGCAAAAACCGATTCTGGCAACCCTGTGATACGTTGTGGGGGGGGGGGGGGGGGGTCTTCTTCTTCTTCTTCTTCTTCTTCTTCTTCTTCTTCTTCTTCTTCTTCTTGTTTTCCAAGTGATGTCCATGGTGGCCGTGTGCAGCGCCGTCCCCCTCAGCGACCTGCTGGATCGAGCCGCTCAGCACTCGGACAGACTTCATTCTCTGAGCACCACGCTCACCCACGACCTGGTGAGTCCTCGGCGGTCCTCGGTGGTCCTCGGTGGTCGGCGTTTGGTCCGCCACGTGGCCGCTCTGAACCGAGCGTCTCGGTTGCGGGCAGGACTCCCATTTCCCTCCCGTGGGTCGGATGATGATGCCCAGGCCGTCGGCGTGCCACACGTCCTCTTTGCAGACGCCCGGCGATAAAGAGCAAGCGCTTCAGGTGCCCGTAAGAGACTTCCTTCCGTCACAATCTGGTCGCCCTAAAAAGCGGGCAGGCGGGAGGCCCAGAATGTATTTGTATGAAAAAGAAGTCAAAGGAACAAAATGAAAAAAAACAAACAAACGTCCATAGTAACAAACAAAACATAGCAAACCTGAGAAGTCATTTCTTTTTATTTAACCCACTATCCAGCTATCTTTCCAACTAGCTATCTAGATGGCGAGCTAGCTAGCTATCGATTTGCTATTTATTATCTATTATCTATCTGTTAGATGACTATCTATCTAGCTAGATATTAACTGGGTGGCTAGCTATGTAGCTAGCCAGCTATTAGCCCTATGGCGCATCTGACTATCTACCTAGCTAGCTCTTAGCTATCTATTGGCTATCTATTAGCTAGCTGGCTAGTTTTCTATTTGAGTTACTTCCAGGTTGAGTGAACGCTGGCGGATGTGGCTACCGCTGCTCACCCACAAAAAAACTGTGACTGAAAAGTGACCTTGAGAGTTTTGAAAGGCTGATTATTATTATTCAGTATAACACAGATTACATCTCGTGGCGATTGGTGGTAGTACACGTCAAAATAATGGCGGTCACCAGCATATCGGCAACATCTCGACTTTGAGTTGTGTTCTCCTGACCTGAAGACCCATCCCAAGCGTGCCTCAGCCCAGCGGGTTCCGTTTGTCCTTTTCCAGGAATCGGAGTTGCTCTCGCTGGCTCGGTCTTTGCTCCAAGCTTGGGTGGACCCGCTGGTGGTCTTGTCCTCTTCCGCCAACACTCTGCCTCATCCGGCCCAAAGCAAAATCCTCAACAAGGTCCACGAGTTGCAGGAGCACTCCAAGAACCTGGGGGACGGCCTCTACGTCGTCTCCAGCAAGGTAAGCAAGGTCAAAATGACTCTTGATTCGGTTTGGATGAGCAAACATCACATTAACTTGTTCCCTGCTAGACCATGTGTCCACTACAGTGCCAGGGTTTTTGTCATTGTCACTCAAATTGCAGGACCCATAGAAAATTGAGTTTTACGACGACATCAACATTCAATTCGGCGTCAGAAACGTGACATTCTCTTCTTTTGTCATAAAAAAAATAGTTAATTCCTAAATTATATGGGACTGGAGTTATCTGAGCTTGAAATGGGGGCAGATGGACAAAATGCAATGCATACATATTGGTTTATATCGCGCTTTAACAACAGATGAAGTTGTAATAAAGCGCTAACATAGAAAAAAGGCAAATGCTAGCTAGCTTGCTCACTAGCTAGCTCAATAGATGAGCATTGAATTTCACAAGTTTGAATTGCTTTGGCGGGTCAAATTTGCCCCCCTGGGTCTTGACTTTGACACCTGTTAAGAAAGGGATTAGCGGACTCGCTGACTATAAAGAGAACTGGCTAGCTTGCTCACTAGCTAGCTCAATAGATGAGCATTGAAGTTTGAATTGCTTTGGCGGGCCGAATAAAATGAGGCGGTGGGCCAGATATGGCCCGCAGGCCTCGACTCGGACACCGGTGAGGTATGCCATCGTATTGTCGGCCATGTTCCACGTCACACTTTTCAATTCCCGAATAAATTTGAAAATGGCCGCCAATGAGTCAATGTATTTGCTTCCGCAGATGGACCCGACGGCCCAGACCGTTTCCTCGCCGCCCTACCGGGGCGGCACCGACGTGGGTCAGGACAAGCTCTCCAAACTGATCAAATTCCACTTCCTCCTGTCTTGCTTTCGGCGAGATTCGCACAAGATCGACAGCTTTTTGAAAGTCCTCCGTTGCAGGGCAGCCAAAACGCAAGGTCAGATGTGCTAATTGGCCAAAAACGCCCAAGGGGGGGGGGGGGGAGGATGCTCCGAACGGCAAAAAAAAAAAGCCGAATCTTTGGCTGATGGAAATTAATCGGGTAGAAGATGACGATGTGTCAGAACGGGGACTCGGTTTCGCGTCGTTATTTAACAGTCAAATCAGCTGCCGTTATCGTTGATTCATCGCTGAAAGAAACGACCGTGGGGTGAAAATTAAAGACATGACTTCCTATTTGTGTGTGACGTCTTCTTCGGGATGCCGTCTCCATTTTTCATGAAGGTCATGAAAAGGTCATTTTTCAAACTCCTGTGGGTAACGTTCAAGACCGAGAGATTGAGAGATGGCCGCGAACGGCTTCGGATGCTTTGGTGTTCACGTTTGGAGCTGCCAGTTTCCAAAAGGTCGCAAATGGGCCACTTGAGTCGTCACGGTTGTCAGCGAGGTGATTTGAGAGTTAAATTGCTGATTTGACTAAGCAAAGTGAAGATGAAAAGACGGCATGCAAACCAGCAGCGGATCGTCATGATAAATCGCTGCGTTCTCCGCATCGGAAGTCCACAGAAGCTTCTCCAAAGAGACCGGCACAACATCACACCTCCGCCAGGTGACCGACTTCGGTTTCCCTCAGCGAAACTTCGAACCCGCCAGCATGTCCGAGACCTTGAAACTGTCTGCCCTGGGTCAGCCCTTCACCCTGGGGATGCTCTACAACGCCTGCAAAGACGAGCTGATCCCAGGTAGGTCCGGAGGTTCATGGCGGCGGTCCAAAGAATCTGAGCCTTGTCCCCGCAGGTTTCACTCTGTGGGACAAAGACACGCTGGACGGCCAGACCAGCGCCAGCGCCCAGAAGAGCAGTTCCTTCAAGATCACGGCCTCCGACACCATCGAATCCAGGTCCTCCCTGATGGACGTGGAGGCCTCCCTGAAGATGAGTTTCATGGGCGGGTTGGTGGAAGTGGGCGGCTCGGCCAAGTACCTGAACGACGTGAAGAAATTCAAGAACCAGAGCCGGGTGACCTTCCAGTACAAAGCCACCACCAACTTCAAGCAGCTGTCCCTTCCCGCCCTGGGGCCGCTGACCAGCAAGCAGAAGGAGGTCATCGAGAGCGGACAGGCCACCCACTTGGTCACGGGCATCCTGTACGGGGCAAACGCCGTTTTTGTCTTCGACAGCTCGAAGGTGGACGCCAGCAGCGTTCAAGACCTGCAGGGCAGCATGCAGGCCGTGATCAAGAAGATCCCCAGCTTTAAAATCGAGGGCAGTGCCAACATCCAGCTGTCGGAAGAGGAGAAAAACCTGACAAACAAGTTCACCTGCACCTTCTTCGGAGACCTGATCCTGGAGAAGAACCCCGCCACCTTCGTCCAGGCGGTGGAGACCTACTGCGAGCTGCCCAGGCTCTTGGGAGACGAGGACAACAACGCCCCCCAGGCCGTCTGGCTGTACCCCCTTAGTATGCTCTACGCCAAAGCCGCCACGTTGACCCAGGACCTCAGCGTCGGGCTGTCCAGGAAAATCCAGGAGGCCATGGAGGACGAGAATGAAGTGAAAATGAGATGCAACGACAGCTTGTACAGTGCCGCCTCGCAAGACTTTCCCATCATCCGCAAGAACATCGTCAGCTTCCAGAAACTTTGCTCCTTTTACAAAGCTTCGCTCAAACTGGCGCTTTCCACAGAGCTTCCCTCCATCCGCGAGGACAAAAAAGACGAGAGCGCCCTGGCCAAGGTCTTCGACGATGCCCAGCGATCGCCCTTCCGCCGCGAGCACCTCAACAAGTGGTTGGATAACAAAGAACGGGACATCAACGTGATCCAGTCCTGCGTCGACATGATGACGGGGAACTCCAACGCTTACGTGGTGCGGACCAAGTCCGAGCTGGATCGGGTGGTCCTCTCGGCTAGCGTGGAAAACGTTCTTTGCTACGTTTTCACCAACTTGGAGGACAACGACCCATGTCTGGACACCATGGCCCGCTACCTGGACACGTCCCAGGTGGGCGGATCCGCGGACGAGTACCGGCCCTTCTCCAACGAGGCCGTCATGGAAATGCGAGCAAACGCCCGAACCTTCCTGAAATACGCCAAACCGCTGAAGCGTAGCGGGAGCGTCAAGTTCCTCATCACCGCCATGCGCAATCGCAAGTACAAGGGCTCTTCCATCTACCATTACCGAGACGGCCTTCTGGTCACCGACAAATTCACCGCGCCCGCCGTCCCTCCGGTCAAGACCATCACGGACAGGAACCATCTCATTTGGTGTAAGTTGCCGCCTCTTTGGACCATTAATAATAATAATAATATTTTTTTTTTTCTGTGGGTGAGCAGCGGCAGCCACATGCGGCAGCGTTTACTCAACCTGGAATAACTCAGATAGATAAAGTTAGCTCGCTGTCTAATGGATAACTAATAGATAGCTTGATAGCTAATAGATCGCATATCGATCGCAAATAGATAGCTAGTTAGGTAGCCAGCTAGATAGCTAGTTAGCAAATAGATATCAAATAGATGTGTAGCAAGGTAGCCAGCTAGATAGCTAGCTAGACAGCTAGCTAATAGATAGCATATTGATAGCAAATAGATAGCTAGTTAGGTAGCCAGCTAGATAGTTATTTAGCAAATATATATCAAATAGATATGTAGCAAGGTAGCCAGCTAGATAGCCAGCTAGATAACGAGATTAGCTAGCCAAAAAATATGAATAGATAGCCAGCTAGAGAGCTAGCCAGCTGGCTAATAGATAGCAAGCTTGGTAGCTAGCTAGATAGCCAGCTAGATAGCGAGATTAGATATCCAATAAATAACTAATAAATAGCCAGCTAGAGAGCTAGCCAGCTGGCTAAAAGATATCAAATAGATAGTCAGCTTGGTAGCTAGCTAGATAGCCTGCCAGATATCCAGATAGCATAGACGCCGCCCAGGCCAAACGGCGTCTGAAACCAGGTTTCCTCCTCCCAGATGCTACCGAGCTCACCTTGGACGAGACCACCGCCAACAAAAACCTGACGCTGTCGGAGGAGAACCAGAAGGTGAGCTACGGCAGCGTCCGCTCGTATCCGTTCAGCAGCGAGAGGTTTGTGGACCACCCTCAAGTTCTTTGCAAAGAGGCGCTGAGCGATCGCCACTATTGGGAGGTGGAGTGGAGGGGTCACGTGGTGATCGCCGTCGCCTATTCCGACACCCCGAGAAAGAACATCGATTTCTTCAAGCTGCAATTCACCGACCTTTGTACTTCTTGGGGGATTCACGCCAGTAATAGATTTAAAATCGTCATCTCCATGGGGCTGGCCGATCTTCCCTATAAGAGCATGTCCACGGGCGGTGCGCAGAAGGTCGGCGTGTATCTGGACTACGTCGGGGGGACCTTGTCTTTCTACGGCGTCATCGGAAACAAGCTGAAACACATCGAAACTCTTGAATACACTTTCGACAAAGAAGTCTACCCGGCTTTCGCCGTTTATAACAAATCCAATTACGCTCAACTCTCATTTTAGCTTTAGCGCGCGCGACACGTCTTTTGCTCCGATGGCCTCCCATTTGTCAAAATTCAAAGGGCCTTTAACAAGCAATTGGAATCAAATTCTTTGTGTGTTGCTTCTTCTGAAACGGCTCCCGGGAAAGAAATGGGCTTTCACAGGGCCCACCGTCGCTATTTGGATGGGGTTTTTTTTCGGGTGTGGTGGCGCGGGTTGCATTTCCTGTTTTGCATATTTTCAATTCTGATCTGAGAAAGATCAATTTTTGGAAAAACAAGACCATTCAACTTTAGCCGATTAGGCTAGGGGGGGTCTACGCGCTGTATTACAGTCCAACCTGGGTTTCCGACCATAATCCAGTTTGAAAAGTCATTTGTCCAGCGGTCTGTTCAGGTGCGCTCAGTTTGGTCCAGAACCCATTTTCGGTTGTAAACCGGGCCATTAAAAAAAAACTAAATGTTTGGTGGAAAACCCAATTGTTCGAGAACCAAGACGTTCCAAAACCCAGGTTTGACTGTATTTTCTTTATATTAGCATGCTGTGCGATTAGCAATTCCGAAAGGTGCAATGGTTTGCTAGTTTCTGATCTTTTGACAGGAACTAGCATCGCTCTGTGTGCTTTATCGCTCAACCCGATTGTCACTCGGTTTGTAAGGTGGCATGGACAATAAAAATGCTTTTGACTCTCAACGTTCGTTGTCTTTGTGTCGCTCGAGATTCAAAGTCGAAGGAGAAGGAACTCCGAATACTATTCCAGCTCCTTGGATTGTTCATGAAAATAAAATACAATACTTTGAAGTTATTGTTTGAAAACAGAACTGAACCTGTAACGTGGCCGCTAAAAGAGAACCTGAACTGGTTTAGAACCATTGGAGTACGCGGGGTCTAGGGTTTTGACTACCAGGAAGTACTCATGACCTCATGGCCAAAAGGCCAATTGCGCTCAACAACCTCGGGTGTTACTTTGACAACCGCAGACCAAGTGAAGCAAGTTGCGATTTCGTTTCTAACCCTGGCGAGGGCGCCAAAGGCCCATTTTTCAACCGCCCCCTTTTTTTTATGGCCCAGTGAATCAAAGCAGAATAGAACACAGTGTCCCAAGAGCATGACGACGTTTCCGCCTGAATAGTCTCCGGGAGTCTTTGCCACAAGTGACACACTTCACCAACGTACGGCGTTAGCATCAATGCTACTAGCAAATGTGACTAGTAGCACATTTTCTTCTGGTGGTTACGGGCTAGTTATTCCCAACTGCACTGCTTATGTTTACACGCTTGATCAAATCCTTCAAGGGGTTTCTGGTGTTGTCTTCTCGCGTCTCTTTGAAAGTCGCGGCAGCCCATCGGCGGGGAGTTTAGCCCAGTGGTTCTTTAACTGGGTTCGATCGAACCCGAGGTGGTCATCACAGTGGTCAGAAGACGACACGCTTAGTAGAACAAATGAACAAGACCAGAAGTTCCGTTGACTTTTTGGTCAGGTCGCAGCTCAGGCCTCCTTGTGTGGATTTTCGGGCCTGCTTGCGTGGCTTTTCTCTGGGTACTCCACTCTTCTCCCATTTCTTTTGAAAATGTGAGAGACCATGTCGGCCGTCACCGCCAGCCAGATTTGGTTCTGTTTTTACAGACCATGTGCCTAGGACAGTGGTTCTTGAACTGGGTTGGATCGAACCCTAGGGGTTCGGTGAGCGGCTTCAGGGGTTCGTCCGGTGGATCCTGTGCCGCTGCGGTCCACCCCTCAGTCAAGTCTGCAGTTAGTGGGCACAGTCATTGAAAATAGGGTTCGGTGAGTGAGCATATAAAACTGGAGGGGTTCGGTGCCTCCAACAAGATTAAGAACCATTGGCCTAGGAAGTCCAAAAATAGGTACTTGTTGTGTGAGTTAACACGAAGGGACCCGGACGACAAGAACATTTGAAAATATGAGAGACCATGTCGGCCTTCACCGGCAGTCAGATTCGGTTCTGTTTCCAGACCATGTGCCTAGGACAGTGGTTCGGTGAGTCGGTCACAGAAGTTCGGCGGATCCTCCGCCGCAGAGGTCCACCCCTCAGTCTAGTCTGCAGTTAGCGGGCACAGTCATTGAAAGAAGGGAAGGTCGCTAACCGGCGCTCAAGCTACGCCGCACGTGAGGACAAATTTGGCCCTAGTGTCGTTGCGTGTTATTTAATCTCCCACGGTGCTCAGAACCCAGAATGCGGATTATATCCCGGGATTATTCCGTGTTGTGTTTATTGGTATTGGTATCAAACCCATTCCAGCCTCAAAGTGATCCCAGGTCTGGGCCAAGCCGCGCTTGGCTATTTTCCATGAGCCGCCATGTCCGGGCTCTCTTTCACTCTCTGTTAATCAGACCGAGACCTTGCGGCTCTCAAATGAGGTTTTCCGCGCTCTCCACCCCTCACGCTGTGGGAATTTACAGTAGCGTACGTTCACAAACGCTATTTCGGGGGGAGGCAGGTAGCACAGGGTTTCCAAAACCTCCAGGAAATGAAATCCCTACAGGGTCGCAAAACCAGGGTGCGTGATTGGCCATTTCTCCACACTTGATGTGTTTTCTTTCCGTCTCGTTTGTTTGGTGATTACGCGCCGTCCGCCCTTCTTTTTGCGGCTTGCGTGGTATCCTGCTCCGACCGACATATGGAGTTGATATGAGGACACGTCTGTGAGTGGTGGAGGTTCTCGCGCTGACGTAATGGAGTCTGCGTGTGGACCCGCGGGGGAAGGAGCGCCACGTGTTTTCATGCGCCGTCTGTTTATCAGGAAAGGTGGCTTTGACGAAGATCATATTAGCCACGTTCTGATACTTGTTTAGATTTCTGTCGATTTTTTTGCTGATCCGGAGTATTTATTTTGGCTTGTCGGAGTTTTACCAACCTCATGAAGACAAGCTCAGTCCAGTCTCAGTGATGGGGCGCAGGGACCAGAGCATGGGAGGTGAATCCAAGGAGCCGAGAGGTTCCGCAGCTCCAGGACGATGTCCGCCAGAAGACCCGGTGGGGCGCCGTGGGGCTCAGGTTGTCTCCTGACCTGTCAAAAGCCAGATACTCAAGCATCATTAGGAGGTGTTGTGATCCTCTATTTGTTTGGATCACAATTGGCTTTTTTTGGGGTTGACTCTGCGTGTTCTTGTCGTCCGGGTGCCTTCGTGTTAAGTCATAAAAGAAGTACCTAGTTTTGAACTTTCTAGGCCAGTGGTTCTTAATCTTGTTGGAGTCACCAAACCTCACCAGTTTCATATGCTCATTCACCAAACCCTAATTTCAATGACTGTGCCCATGAACTGCAGAGTAGACTGAGGGGTGGATCCACCGAACCCCTGACACCGAGTCACCGAACCCCTAGGGTTCGATCGAACCCAGTTTAAAAACCACTGTCCTAAGCACATGGTCTGTAAAAACAGAACTAAATCTGGCTGGCGGTGGAGGCTGACATGGTCTCTCGCATTTTCCAATGGAAGGAAAGCGGAGTACCCTGAGAAAAACCATGCAGGCTGGCCCAAAAATCCACACAAGGAGGTCCGAGCTGGAACCTGACCAAGGCTTCGGACCGAACCAAGCAAACGTAAGCCAAGAAGATTCTGTGACAGCCAGTCTGCTCTGGAACAGCTGCGCCCCGAGTGTTTTTGATGGGTTTCCAAAAGGGGGGTCGGCTTTGGGGAGGTGTGTGTCAGGCAAAGACTGGATTGGCCGAAGCTAATACTGCCCACTGTTACATCATCACCCCTTCAACAGCCGCCAAATCAGCCGGATGAGCAAGGGCAGATGGGAGGATGAAATATTTTGCCACCCTCCACCCCAAAAAAAATATCATCCGCCACCCTTCTGACCGTAGTGATTGCATTGATGCCTTGGAGGCGCCATTCGCCACACGGAAATGCGTCGGAACAAGATCACAACGGTTTTGATCACACCCACAACGGAGAAGGTGTCCAAACGACCCACCGGGGGGCAAATCGAAAAAGGAGGCTCGCGATTGCGCCCCTCGTGTTTCAACTTGAAAACTAAGTTGGAGTGGAAAAACCGTGAACAAAAACTAATGACGATTTAAAGTGCTGGATGGGGGCGTGGCTTAAGATTTTAACATTAAGCCTCGTTCATATCAAGCCTGAACACGTCCGACTTTGCGGTGTACATTCCGTTCTTTTTAGCACCGATGTCAACAGATTCAAAGTTGTTTGTATCCACCACAACACAGAAAATACATCCCATAATTAAAACGGCAAGCGGCAAAGACAACCATGGACGACGTTCAGGTGAACCTTCAAAGAAACATCACTCAGAAAATATCGGAATTAAAGTCAATTAAATATGACAAAATACAAGATCAGGCACACCTGAACTTTTCCATTGGCCACCACGCCCACATTGCTGCTCAATTTTAAACGCCACAAACTTGACACACGCTACGTTTATGACGAAAAACAATCTCATCACTTTTTTTTTACACCATCTATCTATATACATATATAAATATATACATAATAATAATAATACATTTCATTTATATGTGCCTTTCAAAACTCTCAAGGACACTTTACAGTCACACGTATATACACGTATGTATACACATGTACACACATCTACACACACATACATACACAGTACATATTTACATATATATACTGTATATATATATATATATACACACACATATACAGTATATATATATATATACACATATATACGTATACATACATACAGACATATATTATTATACATATATACACATATACATGTATACATATATATACACACATATATTCATATATATATATACACATACATATATACACACATATACATATATACATACATATATATATAAACATATATACATGTACACATAAATATACATATCCCTATACACATCCATATACATATATATATATACAGTAAAGTCTCGTTATATCGATATCGGATATATCGATAGTCCCGGTTATATCGATACTATTTCTATGCACGCACGGAGAAAATTACATGCAAACAGGGTCGGATATATCGATAGTCCCGGTTATATCGATATTTTTTCGGACTCCCTTGAATATCGATATAACGAGACTTTACTGTATATATATATACACATATAAACACATATATATACACACACATATATATATACATATACTGCGTATACATACACACACAAGTATATATACATACATATACTGTGTATACACACATTCCCACTTCCATTTCACACTCCATGAATAAATCGCACGCAGTGTTGCGCTTTGAAAGTCAACAAACACACACGCTCACACAAACACACACACACACATACACACACACAAAAGCAAAGAATGCGCATTGACAGCCAATTTTTTGGTCTGTTTTTTTTTTTAATAATGCTGAAAATATAGATCACAGAGCCACAAACACAAATAGCTTTTCAGAAGCCATTCTTTGATTGTGCCACACTGATTTTGAAACAGACAAAAAAAAAACAACAACTGTGCCCATGAAAAAAAAGCGGAAAGAAAAACACTTCCAAAGCAGCACTCGTGTATTAAATACACCTTCAATCACTCACGGGGGGCCTTTGAGACCGTCGCCTCGCCTGGCTCAACTTTTACATTCAACTTTGCACTCAGGCCGAAAGTGGCGAGTGCTTCTGCACCAGGAACCTCTCGCGCCGTCCACAGTCACAGTGAAAAGGAGCAAGAGAGGACGGACATCTCCATCACGCCAATCGCGGTCCAACGGAACTCGGGCGTCTTCATTTTCAAGGCACAACTGATCGGCTCGGGATCGGAAAAGAAACCCGACATCACGACCTTCAACTTTGACCCTTTCGGACACTAATTTGCACTCCTGCTCGGGTGATGGCGACAGTCCTCTCTTCGCTGGGTCGCTGACTCGCGGCACAGAAGGGAAATGCTAAAGTCGTCAAAGAACGGATTCATGTGTCACGCTTACGTTTTAGAGACGTAACAGAGGAAGAGCAGTCCGTTATTTGTTTTTTTTTCCTCTTAGAGTCACAAACATTGGCACAGTCGCGTAATCCTTTACAAACGTTTTGCACGTTCACGCATGGAGGCGTTTGATGGAAACACGTTTCTTTCCTCAAGTCCGGACCACGTCCTCGACTGGGACCACGTGAGGACCGTCAACGGCGGCGGTTTTTGGTGAAACCAACGAACGGCGAGAGTCACAACACTGACATCGCGTAGACGGACGGAGACATTTTGTTTGACGCCAAGATGGACGCTAGCGGAAGGCCGATTGAATGTCGAACCTTCTGAAGCGTCCGGCTAGCTTTCCCCCAAAAGCTAACGCTATGACAATGAAAATAAACCTCGTACCGAGTTCACAGGAAGGATTCCAAATTTTCAAAGTAACGGACAGAAAAAAAAAACCCATCGGAATCAGAATCAGAGAGAGAGACAGAGACAGAGACAGAGTCAAAATCAGAGTCAGAGTCAGAGTCAGAATCAGAGACCGAATCACTCAGATATCAATCGCATTGGAAACGGATACAACACTGACATAAATGGATTCCATGTTGGACATGAAAGTCGCACAACTGCCAAACAGGATTCTCTGAGAGGTTATCGTGAGAGTCGCAACCGGAATGAGACAACGTTGACAAACAGTCCTTGTCGCGGTTGTTCAAGTTCAACAGAAATAAATCTCAGATTCTTTTCAGACCGTCATTGGGTGTCAATTGAAGACAAAAGAAAGAAAAAAATGGACAAAAAGTTCGGAATCCTCACCGCACACATTTTTTGACGACTAATCAAACAAAGAATCTTCACCTCGGCGAGGAAAAGAAGCGGAACATCGGCGCGTAAATGGTCAACATCAAATTCAGCGCCGTGTTATTCACGATACGACAACCACCATTTTACATTCCACGTGCGGACATTTTCCTCGCGAGGATTGGCATCTTTCTCCGACAAACAGCGCTTGAATGATGTGGTTTGTCGGCGAAGATGTCGTAGCCCAGAAAATGGCTGCCATCGGAAAATTCGTCGTGACGACAGACGACAAACTAGCTCGCCGTTACAATCGGGCGGGACGGACAAACGTGTCGACCACCGGATGCTTTCCCTGGATAAGTCAAAGATGTTTTTTGAAGCAAGCGCACCAGCGTGTACTCTTACAAGTTCACAGTTTTATTTAATCCTAAAGGTGAGGTATAACGTAACGAGTATACAAAAGTGAGAGACGCGGTCGGCGGCGGCGGACTAAAAAAAAAAATCGCCAAGGTGACGCAAACATCGGACACGAGCTCTTTGTGTACTACGAAAGCCATGCTCAAACACGTACAATCGCTGCATACTACTGCTAATTGCGACGGCGAAGCGTCTCCAGGCGAGGCTATCTTCGCCTGAAATGGCGGCTAACGTTTCGGAAAGTAAAGTTTCGCGCTAGCAAGAGTCATGCAAGAGCAGGCCGCTAAAACCAAGTTGCGGTCTTGGTGTCGTTCAATCGAGAACGCTGCTTTGTCGTCCGAGCGAGTGTTAGCTTTGGTCGCCCAAAGTGACCATAAGCGGTTAGCATGCAAGGTGTTCGCGCAAAGGGGCGTCGTCCGTTTTCGGATCTTTTAGGAGGGCAAAAGAAAACCATTCCAACTTGCCAGGACAGGAAATCCCGCTTGCGTCAATTGTACCTTGTATACCCTGAAATGAGCGTCGGTAGCAGTCCCCGCCGACAATCTCCTCAAAACCAAAGCTAAGCTAACTAGCGGTGGCGGTATTTCAGCCGGACGCTTTTGAGCTAGCAAAATCCAAGCGGGAGCCGGCTGCAGCGCGGCGTTAGCGTCTTTTTACGCCACTTAGTGGGCGATCTGGGTTTGAACATGGCCTCGCAGCTAGCCGCTAAGGTCCAGGAGGAAATTATCGGGAACAAAGACGACCGCTAACGGATTGACTGCTGGGTGCGTCTGTCTCTGCTATGCTGGTGCACGTGATCATGGCTGAAGGCAGTGCGTTTCTGCGGTGCTGGTGATGGTTTCGCGGTGAACGAGGGGCCGTTTTCCTTCCCGCGCTCGGAGAAACAAAAAAAGCGCCAGGTCCGACCTCATTGTTTATTGTCTTTAACCCAAACACGCGAGTGATCTCCGTGCTCGGGGATGTGATCCTGAGTTGAAAAAAAGGGAGATGAAGCTCATTGGCCGAACACCAGCCCGTCAAAGACTTTGTTGTTAGCACGACATCGCTAAGAGGAGTCGAGCTGCGCTACATGACGGCTCGGGGGGGGGGATTTTATGCTAACTGTGGATTGGAAATAGCGGGCGACGTAGCCACAACAGGCGTAGGCTGCCCCAAAAAGGCCACACCCTTTTTTAATAATAATAATAATCCATTTCATTTCTAAGCGCCTTTCAAAACTCTCAAGGACACTTTCCAGTCACAGGATATTTTTTCTGCGGGTGAGCAGATTCAACCCGGAATCTAATGTATTCATTTGTTTCAATCTGATTCGATTTGAGCGATTTGACTCGATTCGACTCGATTCGACGCAACTCGGTTTGGTTAAACTTTGATGTGATTAAAATAGATTAGATTAGATTAGATAGATTAGATTTGATTCCATTTCTTTCAATCTGAGCGTTTGACGGGATTCGAATTGATTTGACTCGATTCGACTCGGTTCAACTCGGTTTGATTCAGTTTGATTCAATTTGATTTGATCCGATTTGATCCTGTCTGATACGATTAAAACAGATTACATTCAAATAAAATAGATTTGAATAGATTAAAATAGATTACATTTGATTCAATTTGTTTCAATCCGATTTGATATAACGCGATTTGATTTGATTCAACTTGATCCTGTCTGATTCGATTAATATAAATTAAAATAGATTCGATTAAATTAAAATAGATTAGATTACATTAAACGTGCTTTCGCGTGCCAGGGCGTTTGGCGCTGTAACTGAGCAATGGTTGGCGTGACGCCGCCGCCCGTTAGCGCGGAATTTGGTCCAGATTAGCGGTGCGACGTTGTGGGGGCGGCCTCATTTTTACACACATTCAGATCGTTCTCTCGTATTATTGACGGTAGCATCATATAAAAATAACAATTGTTTTGTTTTTTGAGTCGAATCGACCGTGAATGGATTTATTGCAATAGTTTCAATATATTCGCCTCCATTCATCATTTTTCCCCAAGATTGCTCAAAGCTAACGGGATTTAGAAAGGAGTTTCAGTGATACCTCAGCTCACAAACATAATTGCTTCCCAGAAAGTGTGTGTAAAGCGAAAAGTCTGTCTTCCAAACAATTATTTCCCATAAGAAACCATTAAAATGAGAATAATCCGTTCTCCGGTCCCCATAAAACATCATTTTCTACTAAATGAGCCTTAAAACTACACAAAATATACCATATTGTATTTATAATAAACATGCTATTGTATTGTAATTAAAGAAATAAACTACTTTATAATAAAGTTGTTTTATTGACCTTTGTGATGGTATTTGTCAATGGATGACGAACTTCCAGGTTGCCTTTAATTTAATGTTTGTGAGGCAAAAAGTTCGTGAGCTGAAGCGTTCGTTAGCGGAGGTATCGCTGTATGAAAGGATAAAAGGAGGCGTTTTGAATGATTACGTCCATGCTAGCTTTAGAAAATAACCACAAAAAATATCAAAGCTAACTGCGCTGAGGAGGATTTCAGTGTCATTCTATTCCAAAGTGTTCATTTCAGGCAAAGCTCAGCAGGAAGCCTTTTCCTTTTCTTTTTTTTAGCTTCTCACGTCGCCACAAGCTATGCAAGGGGGCGGGTCTTGGAGCGGGGGATCAGAAGAAAACAGTTAGCTTCCCCTTCCGCTTGGTTGGGATGAACGAACCCAGATGCAAATCCACCAGTCGCTGTTGTTCGTCGACTGCATCCAAGCAGGCCAAAAATGGCTCCCGCCGGAGTCCCGTTTGTTGCAATCGCTCACCCCGAGCAAAAACAGAAAAATAAAGACACTAAAATACAAAGTCCCCATCAACATATTTGCGGTCTGCTTCGCTCTCAATGTCCAGCTACTCCATTGCCAAAAAACAAACAAAAATGGTTGCAAGGAATGGGGGCAAGGAAGCGTCATGCGCCGGGCGATTAGCATTGAGATCGCTAATCGCAACATCCCCCCCTCCCACCTTGTCCCTCCCTGGTCTTCGTATCAGCTTCCAGACTCCGTTGGTCCCACAACCTGACTCGGGGCCACTGTGGCTCCCGAGGGTCGAACCGGGGGGGGCCGTTTAGAAAGAGTGCCTGTACAATTCGGCGTCATGCGTGTATGTGTGTGCACGTATGTGTGTGCATGTGTGCAGATTGACTGTCCAAGTCCAGTTGTTGGAGCGCCTCCGATGAAAGGCCAACCGCACCGAGATGAGAGGTGAGGTAGAATCAGTCCGCTGGGATTTGAAAACACCACCAATGGCGGTAGAAATAAGGACACCGGCAGTGAAGTGATGTGAGAAATATGTAACGCGTGCTAGATGAAGCTTCCAGAGGAGCTACCGTCGGCGCCGTCGATCCCTAAGATCTCTTAGGGCCTCTCTGAGTTATGTCACGGTGCGCTTCAGATTCCCCTGCGGTTTTTGTTGCTTTCCCGTTTAGCAAAGAGGAGCTGTGAAATGAGGTTAGTCCGGTAGAGTCAGATCATGTGACTGCGCCACGTCATGACCAGACCAGCGCTACTATCAATCCCCAAAAGTCGGTGAAGGCCCGGACAGGCATTCCGAGGGGTTCCTTTTCTGAACAGGGCTTTTATTGCCTCGCAAACAGGTCTAGGCTCAATGGTGCCTACTGTAACATTGTGGGGACGCCCGTGTAAGCGCTCAGTCGTACAGGCGTGGTCCATCGAGGAAAAGGTTTCTTCAGCCGTCATCTGCACTTCTTTGAAGGTGTGTGATGTTAACGTGACAGCTAACTAAATTTGCTGGTAGCTCTGGCCCTATATATATTTATATCCCTACTGTCCAGAGGTGGCGGTTCCAGACCTCTGCTATGATAGGTGCCTGCTCTAAGGTTGGGGGGGGGAGCAGAGGACCATATCCTGAGGCTACACTGATTGCTTCTATTGTCCTGACCGATTATGGTCTACAACTGGCCTGATTGCCCCATTGGCCCTGGTATCACCTTATCACCATAACTAAGCCTGCGTGGTAACGATCTCAGAAATGTGTTGTAAGAACGCACTTCGCGAAGGTGTGTTTAGGGGGATTCCAGCCATTCTTGCGCCTGCCACATTTTTGGCATCCCATTTCAGGGCTCTCTTCAATCAATCTCAGGTCCGTTTTGCCTGCCGGACAACATTCACTCTACTTTGGTTCCGGGTTTGCAACTCCTGAGGAAAATCTGCGGTTTTTAACCTGATAAAATACTTTCAAAGTGTCAGTTTTGTTGTTTTGAAGGAGGGGGGTGACCTGCGCCACCTCGCGTGATATGATGCGGATTTCCTTCCATTGAATATAATCAGCGACGGCTGGTTTTGGCTCAGCGTACAGGCGGAGGCCGATAGAGGAGTGTGTCAAAGTGATTGACAACTTTGTCAGACCAGTACAGCTTTGGTCTGTGTAAGCTCTCGGTCGTACAGGAGTGGTCCATCGATGAAAAGGTTTCTTCGGCCGTCATCTGTACAAATTTGAAGGTGTCGGACGTTTCGCTTCTTATCCAAGATGCTTCTTCAGTGAACCAAAGTCTTACTGGTAGTATCGGCCCTATATATATATACAGTAAAGTCTCGTTATATCGATATCGGATATATCGATAGTCCTGGTTATATCGATACTATTTCTATGCATGCACGGAGAAAATTACATGCAAACAGGGTCGGATATATCGATAGTCCCGGTTATATCGATATTTTTTCCCACTCCCGAGAATATCGATATAACGAGACTTTACTGTATATATATATATATATATCCCTACTGTCACAGTCACATACACATACAGTATGGTACACATACAGTAGGGATATATAAATAGGGCCGATACTACCAGTAAGACTTTAGTTGACTGAAGAAGCATCTTGGATAAGAAGCATAACGTCCGACAGATGACGGCGGAAGAAACCTTTTCATCGACAGTACAGGTTTGCTTGCAACCAAATGGTGGACATTTGGAACACATCTTGGGAGAGCCATAAATTGACTAAAAATTGACGGAAACAGCTGAAACTCTGCTGAATGGTCTTCCATAAATTGAATAATATGTGGTTGTAATTTGAAATCAATAGCTTTTTAATCAAAGCAACAATTGAAATTTTCATGGGTACGCATCTTTTTGGGTCACCCTGTAAGATCAACATTGAGACGTTCTCTGGATCGGATGATGTAACCCAGAAGTCTTATAAGGTCCTCCAGTTGCTCCCAAATACTGCTCGCCTCTTGACTGGTACTCCGGCACCCCCTTCACTGCCTCTACCAAGTTCTTTTTAGGAGTTTTTACCATTTGTTTTCCAAAATTTGAACATGGCCTGACCGCCATTTTGACCTCTCTGAGATGTTTAGTTGAGTCCCGCCAGCCGTCGTTGATTATACACAAAGTCTTACAGACCCACCGTGATGGAAACGCAAAGTTTGAAGGGGGGCTAAGCTGTATCTCATGTCAGGCATTAAATGTAACTGCATTGTAGCGGGATACGAAGACCCTTTACAAAAAAGGATTAGCAGAAACCGAAGACTACACGCTTGTGTTCTCTTCTTGGTAAACCACCAATAAATAAGACACTACATTTTACAAGATATGAGGTAAAACTGTAGGCATTTATGTTGTATTTTGGAGAGTATGTGTGTGTGTGTATGTGTGTGTACATATGGAGAGAGCTCACTAAGTGAGGGAGGTAGGTTGGCAAACACTGTCGTAGCAGCGGCTCAATAAAGGGGGGAGGGGGTTCGAGCCGAAGTGTGGCGCCGCTGATGATGAGGAAGGTGCAAAGAAGCGTGTGGATGGAACGGGATTGTCGGAGGAGATTGCGAGGCGGGGCAAAAGAATGGCAAAAGCTCGTCAAAATTCAATAAATAATAATAATAATAAGGTTCGGCTTGTCGGGATTGCTTTGTCTGCATATAAGTTCGACTTGAGTGTGAACTTTCAACACCTTTTCAAAGTCACATGACAAAGAAGCCATGTTGTTGTTTTTTTCTCCTTGTGATATTGAGTGCTGGTGGTAGGTAAGCGGTGGGTGTTCAAAACCCAAATGTTCCCATCATATACAGGCAACATCTCAGTTACCACCGGGCTCCGTTCCGACAAAATGGTGGTCGCAAGTTGAACGGTTGTAAGTCGAATGGTCGTAAGTCAAACGATCGTAAATGGCTGACGTGACGTTTATATGACAGGATTGTATACAATGTCAATCTGTTGTTTTTAAGCAACATTTTCTATCGAATACTATTATATACCAAACTGTATACATTTATCAATTGTATAACTTTTCGTGTCATTTTTATCAGTTTATATTTCAGATTATCAATTTTTATTACTGTGTACAACTGTACCTGTAATGTATACAAAACTGTTTACTCTACAGTTCATTTAAATGTCATACTTTGCTTTTCGTGTCGTTTTTATCATTTTCTATTTCATATCATCCATTTTTATGACTGTATAACTGTACCTGCTAACGGCCAGAAGAGGTCGCCCGACACACACGCTGGGACTCAGGCGGATGTCGAAGAAAAAAAAAAGCAGTGTACAGTACTACAGGAAACGGTATCTGCACTGTATAACTACTGTATTGAGTGTAGTCACGCAGTAGATTGCTGTGCTAGTGTGTGACATGCTGGCTGGCCAAAATTGTAGGACGCGTTGCGATGCCAGGCGTAGAATTAAAAAAAAGGGCCTGGCGGTCGTGGTCATAAGTACGGGTGGTCGTAAATCACGCCGGTCGTAACTCGGATGTTACCTGTATATACTGTATACATATATATATACAGTATATATATTATATATATATATATATTATTCCCCCCCCCTTCCTTCTTTGCAAAAACACCCTTTTACCCAGAGTTGTCTTTTTTTCTTCTTTTGTTAGCGTGAAGGGTGTTCCGGCGAAGGTTCTAGTCACACATCCTGGTCCTCGAAGACCTCCAGGAAGAGCGGAGGGAAGAGTTCGTTGGGACACTCCACCTTCATGTGGAGGAAGCGGCTGGCGTGGCACGCTCCGATCATGCGCAGGTCCGTTACCTTCATCAGCAGCTTGGGCCAGAAGTGAGGAATGTTGTGCTTGCGGTAGTTGATGTAGTGCTCAAAGGCCAGGAGGTAGGCCTCTTGGCACTGCTCGATCTTCTCCACGCTCGTCAGCCCCGAGCGATCTTCGGGGTGGAGTTAGATGTTAGGAGGAACAGACGCAAAAAAAAAACTATACAAAATTGTTAGCTCACTATCTAGCTAGCTGTTACCTGCTATCTATTGACTATCTCCATTCTAGCTAGCTAGCTTTCTATCTATTTGAGTTACTTCTGGCGCGTGTGGCTGCCGCTGCTCACCCACAGAAAAAAAAAGATATCCCGAGTGGATTGGCAAAGAGTACAAAACAAGCACGGTGTTTTGATAAGAACATCGTAGCAATAACCCTGCCCCCCACCGACCCCAACAGGATCCGTACCCCGTATTCACGGCCTTCTCCTCACCTGAGCTCATGAGAAGGACGGCCTGCATCAACGCCACCTCCGAGTCGTCCAAGTTAAACTGGGCCAGGCTCTTGCCCAAATCAAAGATGGCGTCCGAGACCACGCCCAGGCCTCCGTTCTTCAACTGCTCGCGCTTGACGGCCATCTCGCCGTTTAGCGTCAGGGTCTCGCTGTCCGGGTCGTAGCGCACGGCGGCGCGTAGCGACATGATCTCCATGCAGCAGCCTTTCAACAAGATGATCTGGTCTTCGCAAGGAAGCTGGGAACACAACAGCGACGACGTTCGTCACAAATTCACTCATTCACTGCCATTCGCAAATTCATTCATAATAATAACGGCTGGATGACGATGTCCGAGTGAAGATGACGTGCTTTCTCGGCCATCATTTTACCTAGTTCCTCATCAATTGTGTTCCGTTTGTCTGGCTTGATAGCTTTTTGCATCAAGTGTACAGATGGCTTTTGCGGGTTATTTGCGGAGCCTGATCGATGGGATATTTTAACCTTGTAGTTTACGCTCTGCCTTTGAAATATCAATAAAGCTGAAACGAGTCCAGATTTCACGGTGTTTTCTATCCATTTTCTCGTGAATTTAAAGTTCGTAAGCTGAAAAGTTCGTGAGCCGAGGTGTTCGTAAGCCATCACTATCACCGTATTCAATGCTTGCGAACGTGCAGCGAAACGCCAAGCGAGTACCTCTGAGAACATGGGCAGCTTCTTGGCAAAATCCACCACACGCGTGATGGCGGGTGTCATGATCTTGGTGAATTCACTGAAGGCTTCCAGGTCCACCTTATCCCCCTCCGACGTGGGCACCAAACCCTGGCCGATATCGTCCGGCTGGAGGCAAAAAGTGACGAATCACGGAAACACGACGATCACCGGTGATCGACCTTGGAGGCTTACCAAAAACTTGCGCTTCTGCTTCCAGGAGGATCCTTGGGCGTTGGTGTGGCGGTGGGCCTCGGTGACCATGCGGATCAGTTCCCACTCGGAGGTGTTGGGTTCTGGCCTCTCTTGCATGGTGCGCACCAACTCCTCCCGTTTTCGTTTCTCCCGATTCTCCTCAATTAGACGCCGTTTGGCCACCCGCTTTGAATCGTCCAGGACCACTGGCGGGCGGGTATATCAGAGAGTATATCAAGTTTACCTTTAGCTTGGTTGTCCTTTAAGCTAACGTTTAAAATTAAAACTACATCTAAGCAGCTCAGCTGGCGTAGCGCTTCGAGGGATAATAGCATTTTTTTCAACAGCCAGAGACAAATAAGTGAAAACAATAATGCAATAATTATATAAACATAAGCTCTCTATTTGCTATTTAGCTGGCTCGCTAGCTAGCTCTCTATTTGCTATATATCTAGCTAGCTGGCTATTAGCTATCTATAAGCTATCTATTTGAGTTACTTCCGTGGTGACCTTGAGAGTTTTGAAAGGCGCTTCGAAATTCATTGTATTATTATTATTATTATTATTGCGGATAATCGGAACACATCATGTAAGTCGATTGTTCCTTGTAAAGACAGCAAACGTCACGCTGAAGTAAAAAAAGCAGTGTACAGTACTACAGGAAACGGTATCTGCACTCTATAACTACTGTATTGAGTGTAGTCACGCAGTAGATTGCTGTGCGGGTGTGTGACATGCTGGCTGGCCAAAATTGTAGTACGCGTTAACGGCTGCTTGCGCGTTGCGGTGCCAGGCGTAGAATTTTAAAAAAAAAGAGTCTGGCGGTTGTGGTCGTAAGTCCAGGTGTTCGTAACTCACGTCGGTCGTAACTTGGACGTTACCTGTATCGTGGTCACTGCGACACTAATAAAGGCTAATTCAATCCAAAATGGCGGGCAATTGCTTGGGTGTGTTCCGTGAGCCGTCGGGAAGAGTTCCCGCACGATTTACCTTTAACCAATAAGTGGCCTGAGCGTACTCACAATCCATCGCCATGCCGACGGCGATGCATTTCTTAAAACGGCAAAGCTGGCACTGGTTGCGGGTGATCTTGTCGATGATGCAGCAGCTCTCGTATTTGCACGAGTACGCCGGGTGGAGGTTCTTTTGGATGGTTCGACGGAAAAAACCCTGCAAAGGGTTCAAAAGAAACAAAAGGGGCACTTATGAAGCATCGTGACAAGCCGAGATAAACATCCAACGGGAAAAAGGAGAATTAATAACATTATGTAAGCGTTTTATGGTCGTCAAGAAAGAAAAAAAGGTTGTTGTTTTTTTTTGGTGCCGTCTGCAAAAACATCTAAGAGTGTGTCACACATGAGTTTGGAATGCATCGCATTTCCTGCCCCCTTCTTTGGTCTTACTGTCACACAGACAAAGCAAAAGGCTGGAGGGCAAACACAACTTCCTTCCTGCCCAAAGAACAACAAAGCAATTTGCAGCACCAAAATAAGTTGCACTTTTATTATGAAATCGTGGCAATAAAAGTGGGAGAAAAACAACATCAGTCGGTGAGTCACTTGGGAGGAAACACACAAAACAAAACAGGCGCCGTTACAATTGCACCATTGCTACCCGATGCTAATGTGGCTAACTTTATTGAACAGTACAGTTTCTTTCTTTCTTTTATTAGTTTTGAGCCTTATTTAGTCGAAAATAATGTTTTATTGGGATTTGGGAACGGATTATTCTCATTTTAATGATTTCCTATGGGAAATTAATGTTTGGGATACACACTTTTCACCTTACATACTCTGTCTGGGAACCAATTAAGTTCATAAGCCAAGGTATCACAGTAATTGTATTATATTTATTATTGTATCCATGCTTGTCTGTGACTGTAAAATGAGAGCACTTTATTTGCTAGCTATTGGCTATCTATTAGCTGCGTAGCTGGCTCGCTAGCTATATAGCAAGCTACCTATTACAATTTATTTTAAGCGCCTTTCAAAGCTCTCAAGGACACTTTACAGTCATAGACAAGCATATATACGTACTATCATAAATAAAATACAATTAAAAATAGAAACAAGAGCGACACAGAAAATGCAATTTTCAATAAATGGCTTTTGAGATGGGATTTTAAGGTATCTGACTGGCTAGCAAGCTAGCTATTAGCGATCTATTAGCTGGCGAGTTAGCTTTATATGAGTGGGTTGAGTGAACACTTGACGATGCTCACCCACAGAAAAACGTATCATGTGACTGGAAAGTGACCTTGAGAGTTTCGAAAGGCACTTAGAAATCAAATGAAATGTATTATTATTATTATTATTATTATTATGATGATGATAATAATAACTTGTACCTTGCAACCCTCGCAGGTGATGCAGCGGTAGTGGTAACCGGTAGCCTTGTCGCCGCACACCACGCATGGCTCATCCTTCTCCAGGTAGCTCGGGATGTACCCTGGAACAGAGATGCTAAGAGCTATAGGAAAGGAGGAGGAGGTTCAAGGAGAAAGATGGGATGGAATTCAGAAAGGGTGAATACATCTAGCCAGCTCAAGGCCCACCGCCCATCACTAACAAAACGACATCTGTGCGTATATATATATATATATATATATATACAGGATGTATATACACTTACATAAATTAAAAAAAAAATATATATATATATATATATATATATATACTTGAGAGTTTAGCCGCTTATAAATGAAATGTACTATTATTATTGTTATTATATATATATATACTGTATTTATATATATTTTTATATATGTACTGTATTTATATAGTTTGGTTATATATACTGTATTTTTATAGTTTTTATATATACTGTATTTTTATATGTATATATACTGTATATATATACATATACAGATATACATATATACATGTATAAATGTACAAAAATAGTTTATATATCCAGTTTATATATACAGATGTACACACACACACACACACACACACACACACACACACACACACACACACACATATATATATATATATATATATATATATATATATATATATATATATATATATATATATATATATATATATATATATATATATATATATATATTTTAATTATTATTATTTTATTTATTTATTTATTACATATACAGTATATATAAATACTGTCAATACTGTAGATATATAAATATTGTATACATAAAAATACTGAGAGACACACATCTTTTTTATGTAATTTTAATGTGATTTTTTTTTCCATAAGTGATTGCATTGTTGTTTGTCGATCACACGAGTGTGGCCATGCGCTCATTGATAAGTTGCATTTTTTGCAAAGTAGCGTCTTATGACTCCCACAAACTACAGACAAGGCGGATAATCGCATTTCACGTCATCTATCGCTCATAACCGATTATGATATCATAACTTACGTGTCACGACACAAGCCAGCGCGTTATTTGGAATGCGGTCGTTCCCAAAGGCAGAATGGAAAAGCGCAACAACACAACATACGCGCCGCGTCTGAACGGCAACGACGATCTGTCGCACTTTTTTGTCTTTTTTGAAGAGTAATATGTCGGACGGGAAATGACTGATATTGAAAAGCGCGACGTGCGTCCTTATGAAGTTGGACTTGAATGTATTTAAATAATCCCTTGGGAGACTGATTAACAGGTATCAATGGCGTTGGGGGGGCGGCGTCTTATTCATGGCCGACAAAGGAAACGGCAAGACGTCTTAATTGGATGGCGAGCACAAAGCCGGAACGCCATTCGCAGTCGGCGGGAGCGTAATGAGGTGCGGCGAAACTCATTCTCCCGACAGACGACAGACTCCTCGAACGCACCGCGACGAGCATTTCAGGTGACGGCTCCGCCCGCGACGGGTGTCAATGATGACAAAAAAACAAAAACAAGACGGATGAACCGAGTTGGGGGTTGAATCATCCTTACCAGACATGCTCTTCACCGAAGACTGGCTGTTCTTCCTTTTTCTCTTTGGCACATCGAGCCACCTTACGAGAGAGGGGTTGGAGAGAAGGAGGTTAAAATGGCTCGGTCACCATCAGTAGCTAGTTAGCTCGGTCACTAACCAGGAAGATGAATAGAATGAGAGCTAGCTACCTCGCTCGCTAGCTAACTCGCTCGCTCAATAGATGAGCATTTAATTTCACAAGTTGGATTTGCTTTTTGCGGGCCAAATTAAATGATGTAGCGGGCCGGATTTGGCCCCCGGGCCACAATTTTGACACCTGTAATGTAAGGGATTAACCAACTCGCTGAATAGAAAGAGAACTAGCTAGCTGATAGATGAGCTTGGAATTTCAGTATAGTTCAATTTGCGTTGCTCGTTAGTTAGCTCGGTCGCTAATCAGAAAGCTGAATAGAAAGAGCTAGCGAGCGAGCGAGCTCGATAGATGAGCTAGGAATTTCAGAAGTATGATTTCCTTTCGCGGGCTGAATAAAATGACGTGGCGGGCCAGATTTGGCCCCCGGGCCTTAACTAGGACACCTGGGTTGTAAGTGTTTAGCCAGTTATCAGAAGAGAAAGAGAGCTAGCTCACTAGCTAGCTCAGTAGTTACCTTGATAGCTCGTCACTAGCTAGTTCGCTCGGTTGCTAACAACAAAGCTGAATAGAAAGAGAGCTAGCTCGCTCGCGACCTTGATAGCTTGGTCGCTACCTCGATAGCTCGTCGCTAGCTAGTTATCTCAGTCGCTAACAAGAAAGGTGAATAGAAAAAGAGCTAGCTCGATAGATGAGCTTGGAATTTCAGAAGTATGATTTGCTTTCACGGGCTAAATAAAATGAGGTCGCGGGCCAGATTTGGGCCCCTGGGCCTATACTTTGACACCGGTGCTAAAACGTTCCGCAAAATGTCCCAACAAATAATAACAAGAGCCGCAAACCTTCGACACAAACTGTCATTGCCGGCGTTTTGTGGCAATCCGATTAGCATCGCAAAAAACAATGCTACTCGCCGGGCATACAATTGCGCAAGAGCAAAGAGAAAAGAAGACGCCGGGAGCTTTTTTTTAAATGTCAAACATCCGCCACCACAACAAGAGCAAAAAGACCGCCACCAACCTGTTGATGCAATATGGCTGCAGAATATGCATGTTGCCCCCACTCTGATTATTATTATTATTATTATTATAATTATGTGGGTTTTTTTGGGGGGCAGTTTCAGCGTTGCTGCAATGGAATGATCAAGTTGTCAGAGCAGGAAGTCCAGATCCTCAAAGCGGTTGGCAAAACGGCATTGATCCGTACTCAACGTGGAGGTCCAACCGCCCCCACTTGCCCCCACTTGCCCCCACTTGCGCGTTGAAATTGACCTCGCAAAAGTTCACCAAAGCGTCAAACGAGTCGATCTTGCGATGGCGACTTTTGGAGCGTTCGTCGTTTGTCAGCCTGCAGCAGAGCGACTGCCGGCAACGATGACTACGATGTTTATTTACACGCCGCCCCTCCTTGTTTCATATTCTGTCTTCCTCCTTTCTGGCGGCTCTAATCCAACCCTCCTGCACTCCAACCGCGCCCCCTTCGTGTGTGTTCGTGTGTGTAATCATGTGGCATGAAAATCAAATTAATTTCACCCTGATCAGTTGCGCAAGAATCCAGCCACTTCCTGTCTACTAGTCTTTATTTAAATTGACTGGGATTTGCCCCCACCCCCCAACCCCCCGGCGTTCCCCCCAAATGCCGTCTTTGTTTCTTCTCAATTGCAAATCTGTGTCCGCATCTCATGATGCCATCATCGCTACTGCAATAAATTGGATTGAAGTCATTTCATCGTGGAGTTCCGATTTAGGGTCTGTCGGCCTGGACCACGTACACCCGCCCTCCCCTCTTAAATAGGGCCGACTCGTGATTTTCCCGCTTGCGTTAAGTAAGACTTTGGCATTTGATTTAATCGATGAGGAACGCTGCCTCCGAGCGCCAAGCCAGGGTTGTGTAACGTTGTTTTGTCACATGTTCCAAAAGGGTGGTGCCGCCGTGCGCTTCCATGTTGAAAAAGTCCCGACTGGAGTCAAGCCGGTGAACTCCAAAGGCCACGCGGAGGCTGCTTGGAAACAAAGACCAGTTCAAGATGGCGGGCATGGCGGGAAACGCCACAAAAAAACGTCCGTCGGCGATGGCGTGATGAGGCCAAACTTAAAAGTCACCCTCTTATTGTCTCAAGCGACCTAGCTAGCTCGAGACTGAGCTAGTTAGCGACCGAGCACGCTAGCTAGTGACGAGCTATCGAGGTAGCGACCGAGCTAGCTAGCGATGGGCTAGCAAGGTAGTGACCGAATTAGCTAGCTAGTGATGAGCTATCAAGGTAGTGACCAAGCTACCTAGCGACTGAGCTGTTAGTTAGCGACCGAACTAGCTAGCTAGCAATGACCTATCAAGATTTCGACCGAGCTAACAAGCTAGTGACAAGAAATCGAGGTAGCGACCGAGCTAGAGAGCAAGTGACCGCTCTAGCTAGCTGTCTTTCTATTCAGATAGATTGCTTTCGTGAGCTGAATAAAATGATGAGGCGGGCCAGATTTGGCCCCTGGGCCTTGACTTTGACACCTGTGAACTATGGGAATAGCCAGCTAGCTGAATAGAACGACAACTAGCTAGCTAGCTTGATAAATGAGCATTGCATTTCACAAGTTTGATTTGGGTGTACTTTGACACAAAAGCAGAATTGTTGCGCTCACCCTTTGTCATCTTTGAGCGCTGAGTGTTTCTGCTTCTTGGACTTTGTCTCCATTCAGCCTGAGTGCCCGTCCAGCAGCCAAGGACTGGACAACGAGCTTGACGGCTCACGGTTCACGACTCGCCGGCGGAGCCTTCAAAAGGCGGCCGCGTGGGAATGCTGGCAGCCATTGGACGGAAGAAGCGCGGTTGGCACAACGACAGCTGAGGCAAATCAAAGCTAGAAATGAAGAAAGAAGGTGTGAAGGGGGTCGGTACAGGGGAGACCCCACCCAGCCCGAAAACAAAACCGATCATTCTCAAAAACTGCATAAGGACCAGCAGGCTCAAGGACAGTTTCTGCCACCAGGCAGTCAGGAGACTCAACTCCCTCCCAGCCCTGCCCCCCCTGCCCCTTCCCACTGCCACACTCACCAAACTCAGAGTACACGCTACATGCTGTGCTATCATCCTGAACTCGATTTTTTGGTTTTTCTTTTCCCTGCAAGACCTCACTTCAACTTTTTGTTTGTTTTGCATGACTACACCAGCTCACTTTACATTCGCAAATGACATGTATTGATTGTCTGTTGTCAATTGTCTGTCTTTTTGAGCCACATTCTAAGTGCCTTGCACGCTAGGTCCGAGAGGACATTAATTTCATCAGCGCATGCTAATGTTAGCATATTAGCTATATATTGGACAATAAAGTTGACTTTGACTTTGCTGGGGACATTTAAAGAATTGCACCACCTTGAATCAGATTTTGACCTACATGCTCGTGATTTTTTTATTTTGCAATTATTATTATTTTTTTCATATGCAAGAGTTCATTTAGCTGGCTATCTATTTGCTATCTATTAGCTGCCTATTAGCTATCTATTTTCTATATATCAGCTAACTGGCTGGCTATCAGTTATATAGCTTGCTGTCTGTCTATTGGCTATCTACTAGCTTTCTATTAGCGATCTATTTGCTGTCTATTAGCTAGCTGTCTGTCTATTGGCTATCTACTAGCTATCTATTTGAGTTACTTCCGGGTTGAGTGAAGACTGGCGCATGTGGCTGCCGCTGCTCACCCACAGAAAAAAATGTATCCTGTGATTGAAAAATGACCTTGAGTTTTGAAAGGCGCTTATAAATGAAATGTATTATTATTATTATTATTATATATAGGTACAACTCAGAAATTTGAATATTGTGAAAACGTTCATTCATTTCGAGTCATTCAATTGAATTTAATTCACAAAATTTAGTCAGGAATTGAAATTATGACGTAGAATATAATTATAATATATTATATAATATATAATATGTATAGTTTTGGGTATTTGGAAGGAGCCAACAGGAGATATTTTGACCTAAAACGAAGGTTGCCGTTAGCCTGCCTGCGCTGCCATCTAGTGGCTATAATTTGCGTAAACCCAAACTGGTCCTTTTGGAAATGTGTATTATTTTTATTAAAGTTTTGCTTAAACAGTTATAAATTGATAATAATAATACATTTCATTTATAAGCGCCTTACAAAACTTTCAAGGTCACTTTCCAGTCACAGGATACGTTTTTCTGTAGGCGAGCAGCGGCAGCCAGACGCGCCAGCGTTCACTCAACCCGAAAGTAACTCAAATAGAAAGAAAGCTAGCTAGCTAGCCAATAGATAGCTAATAGCTAGACACTCAGCCCGGTAACAACTCAAATAGTAAGAAATCTAGCTAGCTAGCTAATAGATAGCTATCGAGCAATCTATTATATACAGTATATACCTAGCGATCTATCTCAATAGTTATCTATTAGCTAGCTATCTTTCTTTCTATTTGAGCAGCAGCCACACTGAACCGTGAAGTAACTAAAATAGATCGAAAGCTAGCTCGCTAATATATAGCTAGCTAGGCATTCACTCAACCCGCAAGTAACTCAGATAGAAAGCTAGTTAGCGAATAGACCGCTAATAGATAGCTAAGTCACTCGGATTAAATGTCTATGTTCTGTTGGTTTATGGATGTTGATGCTTGGGGACGTCAAATCCAAGAAATCAAAATGGACTGCACATATTTTCAGCAACAATGGCGGATGACTCATCAAATGGCCCATTTGGGAGTGCGTGAGGATTGTACGCATAGCAAAGTCTCACGCGAAAAAAAAGAGGCGGGCGGGATGAGTTTGTCCCCGTTGCACTGGTTGCCACGGCGGAAGTGGGTCACTCGCCCCATCTTCAGCTTCGCATTGACCAAAGCGGCTAATTCTTCTTCTTCCTTTTTTTGGCAACTTCCAAACACCATTGGAGATGCCAGTGAGAAACAGCCCCGCCCCCTTCGTGCTAACAGCCCCACCCCCCTCCAATGCTGGGAATCTCATTGGTGGATGGCGTCTCCTTTACATCGCGGCGGCGCTGAGCCACAGGTGGCGGCGGCGGGTTGCTAAGTGAGTTGCCATGGCAACTGGAAGCAGAGGCCAGAAATAAGTTATGGCGCCATGATGTGAGACGACTATCAATTACGCCGTACGTTACATGTGAGCGACATGGAATGAGGTTATCTGAGGTGGGGCTTGGACCCGCCCCCTCCCCATAGACCCCGCCCCCCACCATCCCAAAAAATTGTTGGGGGGGGTCAGAAATCCGTCTATTTCTGTGAACAATGTCTCATAATAATAATAATAATAATAATACATGATATTTCTAAGCGCCTTTCAAAACTCTCAAGGTCACTTTACAGTCAAAAGATATGTTTTTTTCCTGTGGGTGAGCAGTGCCAGCCACAAGCGCCAGCGTTCACTCAACCCGGAACTAGCTCAAATATATAACAAGCTAGCTAGCTAGTGAATAGATAGGTAATAGTTAGAGAATAGATAGCTATTAGCTAGCGAATCGATATGTAATAGCTAGCAAATAGATAGCTATTGAAAGGCGCTTAAAATGCAATGTATTATGTCTATCTAGCTATCGATCAATTATCTATATAGCTAGCTATGTATTACCTAGCTAGCTAGTTTTCTATCTATTTGAGTTACTTCCGGGTTGAGTGAACATTAGCGCCTGTGGCTCCCGCTGCTCACCCACAGCAAAACTGATCCCGTGACTGTAAAGTGACCTTGAGAGTTTTGAAAGGCGCTTATCAATGAAATGTATGATGATGATGATGATGATTATTATTATTATTATTGTTATTATTATTATTATTATTATATCCCCCTTAGAAGAAGTATTGCGCAACCCCAGCCTCTACTGTCGCAACGTTATAATCTGATTGCCTTACACAGGTAACATCTGATTTACGACCAGTTCGACTTACAACCACCCGTACTTACGACCACGATCGCCAGACCCTATTTAAAAAAAATTAATTCTACGGCAGGCACCGCAACGAGCTAGCAGGCCGGCAACGCGCACAACAATTTTGGCCAGCCAGCCAGCCAGCATCTCACGCTCGTACAGCAATCGACCGCGTGATGGCACCAGAGTTTGCGAGTCATTTAGCCTCGGAGTCTCGAGTCAACATTTTGAATGGATTTCGACTTACGACCATTTCGACTTATGACCGTTTTGACTTACAACCATTTTGACTTACGACCGTTTGGTCGGAACGGAACTCGGTCGTAAGTCGGATGTTACCTGTACAAATCTTTTTTTTGTGTTGTTTTCCCGAAATGTGAATCAAGCGCACTCGAATGTAGACTCTTACACTTTTATGAACTCATCAGCATTTTTTTTCTTCTCCTCATCAGTGAAACAAAAAATCCTGTCGCAATTTGCGCTTATGCAGAAAGTAGCGCTCACCAAATTCAACATCATTATTCACCCCCCGCCCCCCCCCCCCCCCCTTTCACTGTGATCATAAATAATTAACGACGTCTGCGGACCAACACGAAATGGCGAAAAAAAATCCAGAACTCACCGTCAGGCGCATTCCTTTCCCCCGACTCTTAAGGCATCTTCTCTTGAGCTCTTTGGCGCTTGACCTTTGACCCAGTCTGGATTTTCCACTTTAGGTCGTGCCACGTCCACTTTTGCCCCAAGTCCGCGACATCCCCCCCCCCCTCGGACGGATAACAGGAAGTGCACCTTGGGAACCAAATCTGCTGCAAAAAAACGTTGAGGTTCAGAAGCAAGTGGAAACAGAGGCCTTGTGGGTAATGGGGGGCGGAGTCCAAAGTGGACTCGGACTGGTGGTCTCTAAGGCAAATCAAAGATGCTGAAATGGACCAGGTTTTGCTTCCCTTTTTTCGTTTTTTCCACTCGGGTGTGTAAACGATTGATCAACTTGAGGTATATCATCAGATGGACGGTTGGGGGGGGGGGGGGGGGGCAGCTGGTGTACGGTTCGCTTCTGCGTTCAAGGTGTTCTGGTTGGTCTTATTTTGATGGTTTTTTTAGCTCAGTCAAAACTAATGCGTGGTGGGGGACTCAAGAGAGGTCAATTTGAGATCCCAGGATGAGAGGTCGCTCGGTTCGGGAACAACAAGAGTTTGAGAGGCAATCCAGGTTGTCACGGTAACAGCAGGATGAGGTCACAGGTGTGTGGATTTGCTGCCTTGCGGTCACTGGGTTGGCTGTTTTTTTGGGATGGAAGAGGTAGATCAGTGGAAAGTATCCCCGAGGTATTCAGATCATTAAAAAAATGGTTGCTATCCCTTTTTTGTGTGTTTCCACAGGAGGTCAAAGGTGAACGTTTCTTCTGGAAAAGAAGATGAGGAGGTAAAACTGTCAAAATGTCCTTTGATCTCGGAAGGTGTCAGAAAGAAAATGGATGCTGGTGGTTTGAAATGCGCCAACGATCAAAGGAGGTCTTGTTTTGGCGTGGGCGCTCGATGGCCGCTGGCTGTCTTGACTTGTCCGGGGGGGTCTCATCACTGGTTTTCCCCCCTGCAAAGACAAAACATGGCGGAAGATGAACACAAGAGGGGAAAAATAACTATCGGAATAAAGCACCCTGGGAAAAAAAAGGAGCCCAGATTTCAAACCAGAAGTAACTCAAATATATAGAAAGATAGCTAGCTAGCTAATAGATAGCTAACTAGATAGCTAGCCAGCTAGATAGCTGTATAGCTAATACTGTAGATAGCTACCAAGATTCATAATTAAATGAATGAATAAATGAATAAATAATATATATATATATAAATAAATGAGAAAAATACATATATATAAATATATATAAAGTCATAAATACATAAATGACAACAAATAAAAATATAAATAAATAAAAGAGCAGATGAAAATATAATAAAAATAATAAACATAAATAAACACAAAAGTTGGAAGAAATAAAAATATAAACAAATACAAATATAAACAATAAGTAAATAAATAAATATAAATAATTACACAATTACATAATTCCAAAATTACACAATTACACAATTAAATATTTAAATAATTACATGAATGAATGAATCCATGAATAAATACATAAATAAATCAATATAGCAAAATACTAATAAATATATAAATATATAAATGAGTGAATAAATATGTAAACGAATGAATGAATAAATGAATAATTAAATAAAAATATAAATACATTAAAACATACATACACAAATAAATAAATAAATACATAAATAAATAAATACGCAAATAGATAAACACACAATTAAATAAATAAATAAATAAATGAATAATTAAATGAATAAATGAATTATTGGGTTGGCTGGCTAGCAACTTGATATACACAAATAAATAAATAAATACATAAATAAATAAATACGCAAATAGATAAACACACAATTAAATAAATAAATAAATAAATGAATAATTAAATGAATAAATGAATTATTGGGTTGGCTGGCTAGCAACTTGATATGTGAGAGGAGCTCTGGATGGCAACGGCCCCAGAGTGGTCAACCTCTGGCGTCAAAGCAGCAATACGTGAGCGATTGTATGTCCGTTTTCATGCTTTCAAAGGTGAAGCGTATCCAACGCTGTCCTCAAAGCCGGCGGTCACACTGTCAAATAATGACGCTTGGAGCTTCGTCCGTACACTATACGAGACGGATTGGACGTCAAAATCCCTTCAGAAAGCAACCAAGATGGACATTTTGACATCCTTCCATCGGCCCCAACTCCAATGGGAGGCAAATCCGAGCCCTGATTGCTTCCCAGCGGAGCAGGAGTTCAGTAGGCGGTCAGTGGTCAGCCGCAGTCTGGCCGCTTCAACTCATTCACGCGAGTCCAAAGGGACGGCGAGACGCAGCGGATGAAAGAACGACAACAATGAGGGTGCAAACAAAGCTTCGCTTGTCCGCCCGTCGCATCTCGGCCTCGTTCCAGATTAGCCCCACCGACCTAGCGGGTGTTAATCAATGTTTTCCCCCCAAATGAGGCCCAGATGGAGCGCACGGTAGACGGAGCAATTTGGAATGCTCTGCGCGAGCCACTTTTAGACAATTGCAGCTCAAAAAGGTAAATAGGACAAGATGGTCGACCCAAAACGATGACCATCAACGACGCCATCGCGACCGCAAACGACGGCATCAAATCTCACTGCCTTGACCTTTGCATTTTCAACACTTCAACACTCATTCAACACGGCATTAACCATTACTTTTAACGGGATTGGAACTCACTACCTGTGCACCGTGCTAACCACTCGGCTACAAGTTCCTAACAAAAGAATGCAAAATAGTCCCAGTTATACTGCAAGATAGCTAATGTCATCGTCACTTGGCTCTGGGACCACAATAGAAGACAGATTGTAGAAATGTCCCCCAACCCCACCCCCCATCCGGCAGCCCAGCGTGACCTTGGTGGACTGACTACCCGTCAGACGGAATTTAGCTCAAACCCTCCCGACCGACTCAAAAACTTGGCGTCCTTCAACACGTGTGACCTGCGCTCCCTTGCCAATATTATTTTTCATCTCCTACAAAAAACAGAGGTGACTTTGAAAAGTAGCACAAACGAAATCCAGGGCGAAACCGTCTCCAAACGCATGAAGAAAAAACCTGAACCCTCCCTCAGTCTTCGGGAAGCCAAAGTGGCCCGGTGTGTGAAAGGCGCTTTCAGGCGCTGCAAATTATTCAACGCAATCTTGCATGTGAACTAAGACAGAGCCATGAGGGAGCAACTGTTGCTTATTAAAAAATCATTCATGGCGTGCGAGATTATTTTAAAAAATGCATTACAATGGCATTGCGCATTTGGAAAGGTCGTATTGATGATGAAGGACTTGGGTTTTGATCAGCATCAAGTCGAGAAAGACCCCTCCAGGTCCGAGATGGATTCATGTGTAATCTCATAGCATTTTTTTGAAGATGCGTTATTCCTGCCGTCTGATTAGCTGGCGACCAGATCAAAGCGTCCCGCTAACGCTGGCTCAGTGGTCAGCAGGAATGAGGCTTCAACAATGCAGGGACGCTAATCAGGTATGGCTAACTGAGTCTTGTCAATCACAAAAACTGGTCAGTTATAGTCGATGATCGCCAATCCGATGGAATTTAGACAAAATAGTGGAACAATCTGAATGCTGACAGTCCAGGTCGGTTAAAAATCACATGGCTCAGATTTCCCCCGGATAATTTGAACCTTGTAAGCTTAGTGAAATCCTTCAGAGAAACTTAAAACAAACAACAACTCAATGACTAAACAAACATCAGGTTTTGCTCTCGCTGACTTTCACTCTCAGAGAGACGATTGTTTCTTCTCCATTGGCTTCACTTTTCAGAAAATTCGTAGAAGATATGAAACAACGAAGACACGCCATCAGGACGCCCAAGTCCGGTGGTCCTCAAACAAGTGAAACGCTGTCCGTAAATCATAACCGTTCATGTCCCGTTTTAAATTAGATATCAAGTAGACAGGATGAACTTAACACAACCATTGCTACCATCCATTGACAACTACCATCACAAAGGTAAATAAGACCACTTTAACTTTGCTGCTGTGAAATGTAAATTTCTCTACTGCAAGACTAATAAAGGCAAATCCAATCCAATCAATCCAATTTATTCTACAGTACAGTTTATTTCTTTAATTACAATACAATAGCACATTTATTATATGTAAAATAAGGTCTATTTTGTGTAGTTTTAAGGCTTATTTAGTAGAAAATTATCTTTTATGGGGACGTGGGAACGGATTATTCTCATTTTAATGGTTTCTTATAGGAAATAAATGTTTGGCCGACTAACTTTTCGTCTTACACACACTTTCTGGGAACCAATTAAGTTTGTACGCTGAGGCATCACTGTACTTAGCCAATAACGACGATTCAGATTCAGATTTTGAATAGCGTGCGTACGGTGAAGATGGCGAACACCTGCCCGGATTGAAAAAGCGTGTTTTGCAAAGTCGGCAAACCGGATGGAGCGGCGCCGGCGGCCCCACCTGCGCCGTCTCCACCTTGATGACGCTAGCGGGCGGGCGGTGGTGGATCCTCGCGGGACTCTTATGTAAGTCATTCTCACGGGCAGGCGGGGCGGAGGAGACGGACGGGAAAGAAAAGAAAAACAGTCTCCTCCCACCCTTCGTCCACAAACACGCTGTGCCGCTATACGTTACGCATTAACCTCAGAAAACCAGAACGCAGCCTTGCAGCAATAAGCTGTATGGGAACATGGCGGGAGGCGGGGGGACGCGTTAGCAACCGACGTCAAAGGAGGTCATGTCTGGCTGCTGGCATGCAAAGCGGAGATTATAGCTTTACATGTAAACATACAATTGGGATATTTTCAAATAGCTTTGGCGTGTGTTTTCATTCATTCCACCATTGTTCTTCTGTCTTCCAGCTGACGACAAATAAAAATGAAATAATTACGATGAAATCCCGTTGGGCCGATATTTGTCTTTTTGAATCGTGATATTAAATGCACGGTTGCAATTCTGGGTAAATCTGATTTGGTGATCCCATAGGTATGTTTACATTATTAAAAACAACAACATGGACAAGGTTTGAAATGGCGTAATGAAAGATGTGCATTAATCATATCTCTACATTTCCTAAAGTTGAAATTCAACAATTGCATTTCATAGCAAACACAATGGATACAAATATTTAATTGAAAATAAAACCAAGCAGATTGCTTAAATTAGGCCCGCCACATCATTCCATTCAGCCTGCCAAAGCAAATTAAACTTCAACGCTAATGTATTATTATTATTATCCAGCAAGCTAACTAGCTAGCGAAGGAGCTAGCGAAGGAGCTAGAAAACGAGTTAGCAAACGAGCTAACGAACGAGCTATGATGCTAGCTATAATGTCCCAAACAAAATTTAAAATTGTCCCATGTAAACCACAAACAAACGAGCTAGCGAACGAGCTAGCGAACCAGCTAGTGAACCAGTTAGCGACGGAGCTAGCGAACCAGCTAGCGACCGAGCTAGCGAACAAGCTAGCGAATGACCTAGCGAACGAGCTAAAGTCCGAACCAAAAATGTAAAATTGTCCCATGTAAACCACAATTTAAATAGTCATTATTTTTGGAGTTTAAATTTGAAAACTAGTTATTCATGAATCTGTCGTGCGCTCTCTATGGAGGGGATGAAATATGCTAATGGTTCCCAAAATTCATAACCCCCCCCCCAAGAGGAAAAACAATAACTACAATGTAGCCGCCCCCCCCCCCCCCGACAAAAAAGCGACTTTGACAACCATGAGTTTAATTGTCTATAAAAATGACACAAGTGACAACAGTCTTGTGTTGCTCTCCAACATAAAGCAGAAAAACAACATTTCCTGACTGCACGCCATTGCACTGGTGTAAATAATCTGGCAACCCGTCCCAGCGTCATCATCACCATCAAATGCGTCTTTCAAACAACAACCTTTGTATCCACACCGTTCCAAAGTTCAAAGCCCCCCCCCCCTCCCCCAAAATATATATATATTATAATAAAGCAGGAAGGCAATTATTAATAACTCCTGTCGGTATTTATCGGAGTGGTGCAAATGCCAAGTGGCCATAACGTTGCGGCTTGCGTCGAGTACAACGTGTACCGCCTGGCGACTTGGCACGACCAAGTGGACGGCGTTAAATTACAGTCGCCGGTCCCGCACAACACTCGCCTGCAACCACCTCGTGAAAGCAACACTGGCCATGCCCCCCCCACAAAAAAATGGCAACAAAAAAAAGAAGCTCTGAGGTTGCCCCCCAAAAAAGCGACGTCCGACGGAACTCGCGAGATCTTCCTCCAAAAAGGGCAACGCGTTCGTCCACTAAAGCCATTTTTTAAGAAAAAGGTTCAATTTCGCTTTGCGGTCGTATCTTGAGAGAGAGGGGGGTGGTGGTGGGGGGTGTCGCCGGTCTCGAGGCGTTTCCGGCCGCCGGCGTTCACGTTTAGGTCACGTTAGCGCGCAGGCCGAGTTGACGTGAGGACAACCGCTCACCTTGCACTGAATGTTCCCTGGGAGGTGGACGCCCCCCCGCCCGCCCCCCTTCCATTTTCCCACAAGACTCGCACTCAACATCCGTCAACAATTCGGCGACGCGTCGGACATGATCGGCGACGGTGTATTTACCTTTCCGAAAGGGCGTCGGAGCCTCTTCCCTCCCCACTTGGCCCGCTTCCCCTCCGCCGAGTGGCGCGTGTGCGGCCGCGACTGTCAAAGCCTCCGCCGCGATCCTCGTGAGCGCGCTCGCCTCGCCGCGTCCTCCCTCCCCCCCTCCCACCTCTCCCCCCCCCCCCCCAACCGCGAATGCGGGTCAGGACGGTGCACGTTTTGCTTCGGCTGCCGAGGAGGAGTCGTCGCCGGGCTCGGAGCTGCTCTCTAGCGGTCGGAGAGAGCCAAGGGGGCCGCCGAGCGACAAAACTATATACGTAGCTAATAGATAGCTATCGAGATTGCTTGCTAGCGAGCTAGCGATAGAGCTAACAGATAAGCTAAAGGACGCTAAATGGGTTTTGCTGTTTTTGTGTTTTCTTTTGTCACTTTGGGTTGTTATAAAAATAATAAAAAAA
This sequence comes from Hippocampus bargibanti, assembly GCF_051943395.1. Lineage (NCBI taxonomy): Eukaryota > Metazoa > Chordata > Actinopteri > Syngnathiformes > Syngnathidae > Hippocampus > Hippocampus bargibanti. The sequence goes on along the minus strand of NC_142750.1, from coordinate 564,773 downwards.
ATAATAATACATTTTATTTATAAGCGCCTTTCAAAACTATCATGGTCAAAGTCACCTTTATTGTGTTTATTATGCTAATATGCATGACATACAGCACCGATGAAATGACTGTCCTCTCGGACCCAGCGTGCGAGGCACTTAGAATGACTTTAACAAACATAATAAACATGAAAAGGCCATTTTGCCGGGAGAGAGGAGCCGCTTCGTGTTCACGCGCCGCCATCTTGGGAAAAACAAAAAGAACAAATAATATGACAACACAAAAGCACAGAGAGTCATTCATTCTTCAGGACTTGTTGTACCCTCTTTGTGATGACATGAAGAGGATCAAAGCATCCATTTCAGCAGTGGATCAGGGTCACTTACCAGTCACATGATCAGTTTTTCTGAGGGTGAGCAGCGGCAGCGTTCACTCAGCCCGGAAACAACTCAAATAGAAATAAAGCTAGCTAGCTATATAGCTAACAGATAACTAAAAGACGCTAAATGGATTTTGATGTTTTTCTGTTTTCTTTTGTCACTTTGGCTTGTTGTAATAGTAATAATAATAATAAATACATGTAATTTGTAAGCGCCTTTTAAACATTCAGAATACAGTCACAAGATAAGTTTTTCTGTGGGTGAGCAGCGGCAGCCACACGCGCCAGCGTTCACTCAACCCAGACTCAAATAGATAGAAAGCTAGCTAGCTGGCCAATAGATAGCTAATAGCTAGTTATGATAGCTCGCCAGCCAGCGAGATAGCTATATAGCCAATGCCAATAGATAGCTAATAGCTAGACACTCAGCCCGGAAACAACTCAAATAGTAAGAAATCTAGCTAGCTAGCTAGCTAATAGATAGCTATCGAGCAATCTATTATATACAATATATACCGGGCTAGCTATCTCGATAGCTGTCCACGTCACACTTTTCAATTCCCGAATATATTTGGGAATGGTAGCGAATGAGTTAAAAGAGCGTCAAATGATTTGTCTGGAATTAATTGTGATCACACCCACAACGGCAAAAAAAAACATCCTTTTTTAGATCATCTGTCTTGTGCAAAGACTTTAGTAACAAACAATACACAACAGGATGAGATTTTTTTTCTCTGCATCTGTGCTTTTTTATTGCAATAATACATGTCTTTCTTCTTTTTCTCTCTCACACATTCACTCTCTCTCACACACCACTGTGGTCAACAGAACAAAGCACAGATTTTGGACACCATTGATGATATGAAAAAGAAAGTCAAGTCAGCGCACGACCTGATTTAAGGACGAAATTCTTCATTGCACATCAAATAACGGTCATCGCAGTCACCGACAAAAAGCAATACAGCGATCCCTCGCTACTTCACGGTTCACTTATCGCGGTTTCAGTGCATCACTGATTTTTTTTTTTTTTCAGGAAAAAAACATTCAGAATAAACAAAAATGCCAAACGACTGAGCTTTTGTACATAGCTGCAGCTTGATTGGTCACCCAATGACAGCACGATATCCCATGATTGACAGCCATGTGCTTTTGCTAGGCCCCGCCCATCACCCACCTCTGACCCCACGAACAGTGAAAAATCCATTGACATCCATCTGAAAAGCTGCGTTTTGTTGTTGTTTTTTGCAAGTTGAACACTAACGATGCTAAAGCTACGCTAACTTGACTCAACTGTACTGTAATGAACGCAACGTACAATCCAACATTCACTTCCACGATAACTAATGATGTCACGACACCCGAAAACACCAAAGGATCGCAAAATCGTACAGTTATATATATTATATATATATATGTATCACTGTACTTGCTGTGTTTCTACTTTAGGGCTTCCGTGAACCTTAAGCATCGGACACGTTACAGACAATTAAAGGCTTAACGTTGACACAGGGAACAAAGTAGGTTTTGCCGGGCTACGACGTGCTCACTGCAGCTCCTCAAAGTCAAAATAATCTGCCTGCGCGTGTGCTATTTTTGTTGTTGTATTCACTTGGTCCTGCCTTTGATGTATTTACACAAACAGAGGTGTCCAAACAATCAGTCATTTATTTTATTTGGAGATCTATATTTACGTAAACGCATTTGACAGAAAGAAGATGGATTAGCCAAACAAATGGAGGATTGTTTTTGTAACATCGGAAAGTGGTCCATTCGTCATTTCATTTTCATTTATAGTCATGCGTCCCTCCAATGAAAAGGTTTTGGACACCCCCAAATAATAACAACTTAGCAAGACAATCATAAATACAACAGCTACGACACCAGAAGCTAGAAACACATGTTGCTATATTTTTCTTCAGCACGATGCACAAAACATATTTTTAAATTATAATAATATATATATATATTTTTTTTTACAATCGTCTCTGATATAATAATTTTCCGGATCACAATTCAATGACAGTTTGAGTGTTTTAGACTGCGAGAATGACGACAAATAAATACATTTGTTGCACGGGGGTGACACGTAATACAGTCATGGAAATATTGCCGATAGGATCATGCGGGGATGAGATGGCAGGGGTCGTGGGAGGGTCGCGCTTGTGTTGTGTCTTTTTACCAGAATGTGCATTTTGAAAGATGGACGGACGCGATGACCTGCGCTCCTCTTCTTCGTCCGAACGGCGGCTTGTTGACAGTCGCCACATTTGCGAAGCGCCTTTATTCGTAAAAGCTGCGATCGCTGCAAAACAAAAAGTAGACGCGGTCCAATTGCGAACGAATGCTGGACAATTTGGTTTATTGGACACACAAGGTGCCCCCCCAAAAAAATTGCATTTTGTGAATTATTTTGGGTGAGACAAAAATGACATGACATGACAAATGTATGCAAAAATAAAATAATCATAATAATAAACCCGAAGACCCAAAACAGGGAAAAGATATGTTGAAAAGTGCCTTTAGCTGTGATGAACTTAACCAATTAGCATCGGTGGAAATAGTAAAAACAGACCGCGAACCCCGAATAGCATTTGAAGTACAGCGATACCTCAGCTTACGAACGCTTTAGCTCACGAACGTTTCGCCTTACAAACATTAAATTCGGCAGAATACCGTCTAATCTTGGCATGTGTGACTTAGCGTCCCAGTACCAGTACGCCAAGTTGCTACGTGTGGCTAAGGCTGTTTCTGTGTTGTCTAAGCAACGGTCTCAGGTAATAGAAAAGGTTGAAAAACTTCTGCTGATTTGGATTAACGAAAAGCAGCTAGCAAGGGACAGTGTGAGTGAGGGTATTACCGCGCAGAAAGCATGGCAACTTCACTTGGATATCATCAAGAGGCAACGACATCAACGACCATCACAAAGGACTATAAAACAACTTTATTACACAGTACAGTTTATTTCTTTAGTTTGTTTATTTCTTTACAATCCAACAGCACATTTATTATACATAAAATAAGGTCTATTTCGCATAGTTTTAAGGCGTATTGAGTAGAAAATGATGTTTTATGGGGGACCTGGGAACGGATTATTCTCATTTTAATGGTTTCTTATGGGAAATAAATGTTTGGAAGACTAACCTTTCGCCTTATCGACACTTTCTGGGAACCAATTAAGTTTGTAAGCTGAGGTATCATTGTATTGTTTTTTTTTTTTTTTTCAGGACACGTGATCTTACCCAATGGACAGTTTGAATCACTGACTGGCAGCTTAAATGCGGATTTGATTGCCTTCATTCAACCTGATGCAAAATAAAATGACGGGTGAGGAAAGGCCCATTTTGCCACAAGATGGAGACAGAAATGGCAAAACGGCAAGCAGATGACAGCAAAATAAAGAAGCTTTGAAGAAAGGGATGTTGCCGATGCTCTATGAGCATTAATTTTTTTTCATTATGATTTATTGTTTTCTACAAGGATACTCACGCCCCCTCATCTCGCAGCAGCGACAGGAACTTTGTCACTCGGTAATCTTGGTCCATCTAGAGACAAAAAAGGCAAACGTGCAATTAAAGAAATAAATAAATCAACGTATGTCATTAGTAGTGTTATACTGTAAGGATATCTATATAAATATATCTATATCCATATACATATCTACATCTCTCAATCTATGTATCTACAGTATCTATATATGTCTATATATTTATATCTATATCTCTATAGATGTATTTTTATTTCTATATATATTTATATCTATATGTCTATCCATATCTCTATACAGTATGTGTATATCTATATTTATATCTATATCTACATATATTTAAATCTAAATGTCTATATATTTCTATCTACATCTCTATATCCATCTATATGTATTTATATCTATATATTATATCTGTATATCCATATCTATCTATCTCTCAATATGTATGGATACATCTATAGGTATACATACCTGCAGCGCCATCTCGATCAGGACGAGGAGCTTCTTAATGCCGATCCAAACGCGCTTCCCTTTCAGCTGCTGCGCGATGGCGGCTCTCTCTTTGTCCGTGAAGCTTCCCAGCAGCTGCGAGAGAAAAAGGGAAAAAGGAAAACGCCGCAAAGGTCAGCCAGCGAACGAGAGAGCCAGCCAGCGTTCGCTGTGACTTTTTTGCACCTCTAAAGCGTCCACCAGCTGCTCCCCGGTGGAGATGTTGGGGACGTGGATGGTGGTGCTGAAGGCGTCCAACATCTCCATCTCCTGGAGGACGTCCTTCCTGCTGGTGGTGCCGATGATCAGCAGTTTACGACCCTGGAGGACAAAAACGTCACAGGGACTCATTTACTACTTTTGACTTCAAGATGGCGCCCGCGAGACAATGGCTGCCTTGACAGCAGCTCCTGTATTTTCTTTTCCTACTTCTTCCTTTTATCACTTTGTTGCTGTGAAATGTCCATTTCTCCACTGCCAGACTAATTCATAATAATAATAATAATAATAAGGATGATAATAATAATAATAATAATAATAATCCATGACCTTTTCAAGCACCTTTCAAAGCTCTCAAGGACACTTTACAGTCACAGACAAGCATTGATACAATAATTACGTTTGTAATCGTTAAAATTAAAAGGTGTTAATGTTAATATTAGCTTGTAATATTTTAACCTAACACTATCTAACTAACTGGCTGGCTATCTACTTATTAGCTCTCTATCAAGCTAGCTATCTTTCTATCGATTTGAGTGTACGTTGGTTAATGTTGCTATCTCTTCGCTATCTAGCTACCTTTCTATCTATTTGAGTTACTTCAGGGTTGAGTGAACGCTGGCGCATGTGGCTGCGGCTGCTCAAATAGAAAGAAAGATAGCTAGCTAATAGATAACTATTGAGATAGCTAGCTAGGTATATAATAGATTGCTCGATAGCTATCTATTAGCTAGCTATCTTTCTTTCTATTTGAGTTGTTTCCGGGCTGAGTGAAGTTGCTGCTGCTCACCCACAGAGAAAAAAAACTCATCCCGTGACTGTAAAGCGACCTTGAGAGTTTTGAAAGGCGCTTATCAATGAAATGTATGATTATTATTATTAATAATAAATAAAATATAATTCTAAATAGAAACAAGAGATACAGCTACACAGAAAATGCGATTTAATCAAGGCTAATCCAATCCAATGGCTGCCTTTGCGGCCGTCCACTTTTCTCAGAATTTCCATTTTAAAGTTAGCAAACGGTCGTTTGAGGCAAAACGTGTGGTGGTGAAAGCGCCCCCCGCTGGGGAAGTCTGACCTTGGGCGGCGCCTTTTTCAGGAGCACCAGCAAGGCTTGAAGCACCAGATTGGAGAAACGCGGTCCGATGGGGACGTAGTCCAGCAGACGTTCGATGTCGTCGACCACCACGCAGCTCAGCTGCGATTTGTACGCATCGTCAAACACCTGAAAGACACACACAAAAAAAACAACTTCTCCTCTCGGCTTATCGAAAATACAAAATATAAAATGATAAAAATGACACTAAAAGTTAGTACATTTTTAAATGAAATGTAAACAGTTGGTGATATAATAGTATTCAATAAATAAAAGAACAAATAAATAAATGAATGAACAAATCAAAGTAAATAAATACAGAATACAAATAGACAGAAATACAAGTAAACAAATACATAGACAAAATATGAAAGTTTAAATACAGAAATAAATAAACATAAATACACAAACATGTAAATAAATAAATAGACAGAAATACTGATGAAGATAAATAAACAAACTAATAAATAAATAGAAGGAAAGAAATAGACACAACAGACATAAACAGGAAGATCAATAAATAAAGAAAGAAAGAAATAAAATCCATAGAAAAAAATATGAATTTCTAGGCCTGCAGGAATGTTTGGGACCTCAAACATTTGAGGCGTTGGAGGGTGCGTGCGTGGCTCACCTTTTTGATAGCCTGGCACTTGGAAATCTCCGAGTGTCCAATCATCTTATCCGGAGAACAAATCTTAATGAAGGGAAACTGCGAGTCCTCCGCAATCTTGGCCGCCAAAGCGGTTTTGCCACTATGGGGGGGACCTGGGGGCACGTTTGACAAGCGAGATATTACCACGAGTTCAATGAGGTTTGCGCTTTATTCCCTCCCGCAAAGGATCGACAATGGCTGACCGACCCTCCAGCAGAACGGCAACCAGCGGCGTGCGATCGCTGTTCTTGGTCTGCTGCACCAGCAGCTCGCCGTCATCCAGGACGTGCGCCACGGGGTCGCCCCATTTGATGATGCCGTTCATGATGTAGCTGGAGTAATCCTCTTGGTTGGTACCAAAGGCCTGGAGGGGTCAGGGGTCGGGGGTCAGACCGCGACAATTATTCGGCGGCGATGACATTTGCTCATCCGCATCCCGGGTCACCGATTGATACTCGCCGGTTTAATGTCGTTGTTGAGGGATCCCATGAAGTCATCTCTGGTGACCTGCAGCTTCTCTGCCCTCTCCATGTCCACCTCCACCGTCGATGTCGCCTGGACAAACAAACAAAACCATAAATACACAAATCAATCAATCAATCGGGCCCCGTTTCCCGACGGTCCAAACTGACCTTAATGTGTCGGTTCATGGCGGTGGACTGGGCGGCCCTGACCAGCCCTTCCAACTCGGCGCCGCTGTAATTTTTAGTTTCCGCCGCCAGTTCGGGAACGTCGACGTCTTGCGCCAGCAGGTTGAAGCTTCGCATCTTGTTGGTGTGAATGGTGAGAATCTGAACGCGACCTTTCTCATCCGGGAGACCTGTCGCGTCGCCGACACGCCCGCCAAGGTTAACCGTGTCCAGATAACAACAAAACGCGGCGGGAGGGGGGGGGCGTCGTGCAGCTTTACCGATTTCCATCTTGACCTCAAACCTGCCGGGTCTCATCAGGGCGTCGTCAATCAGGTCGGGTCTGTTGGTCATCCCTGTCCAAGACACAAACCCAGATGATGGACACGAGGAAATTTGAAAGTTTTTTTTTTGTAAAAGTCAGAGTTAATTCCTAAGTTAAATGTGTCTGGAGTTATCTGAACTCGAAATGGGGGCGTCCGTACAAAATACAATACATCCATATTGGTTGATATAGCGCTTTAACAACAGCTGAAGCTGGAACAAAAAGCTAACATGAAAAAAGGCAAATGCTGCCCCCTTGTGGAAAGGAAAACCATTGCCAGAGGTCTGACCAGCGCTTTAATAATAATAATAATAAGAGTAATAATAAATTTGATTTATAAGCGCCTTTCTAAACTCTCAAGGTCACTTTACAGTCACAAGATGAGTTTTTCTGTAGGTGAGCAGCGGCAGCCACACGTGCCAGCGTTCACTCAACCCGGAAGTAACTCAAATAGATGGAAAGCTCGCTAGCTAGCCAATAGATAGCTAGCGAGCTCTTAGCTAGCTCTTAGGTAGATTAGCTCGCCAGCCATCCAGCTAGATAGCTATATAACCAATAGATAGCCGGCCAGATAGCTATTTAGCCAATAGATATCTACTAGCTAGCTAGATAGACGGCTAGCTAGCAGCCATCCAGGTAGATAGCTACATAACCAATAGATAGCTAGCTAGATAGCCGGCCAAGGAGCTAGATAGCAAATAGCTAGCTAGTGAGATAAGTAAATCGGGAATTTTATCGGCACCCAAGCACGAAAAAACAAAACTCGGCGCTCCACGTCCTATTTTCAATTCCTGAATAAATTCAGGCCAAGACGAAGGGTCCAATCAAATGTTGTTTACCAATGACCAGGATGTTGTTGAGTTGCTCGACGCCGTCAATCTTGGACAGGAGCTGGTTGACCACCGTATCGTGCACGCCCGTGCTGCTGGCGCCGGTGCCCCTCTGCTTGCAGATGGCATCCAGCTCGTCAAAAATGATGATGTGAAGGCCGCTGTTAGCCCCCAGCTAAAACCCAAAAGGTCACACGTGTCACATTAGGGTTTCCTTCCACGCCGGCGGCCATTTTGCACACCCGCTTCTGCTCATCCTCGGCGTCGGCGAACAACTTGCGGATGTTGGCCTCCGACTCGCCCACGTATTTGTTGAGGATTTCCGGGCCGTTGACGATCTTTGGCTCGCGAGCGTTGAGCATTTTGCCGATTTGCCGGGCCATCAGGGTTTTCCCGCAACCCGGCGGCCCGAACAACAAGATGCCCTTCACGTGTTTGCAACCTGGAGACAAAAACCAGAATGAAGATACATTGCATTGCCCCGACGGACGCCATTTCTTACCCATCTGCTCGACGATGTCCGGAGGGAAGACGCGAGAAGCAAAAGCTCTGCGGAAAATGTCGGAAAATTCCTTATCCAGACCCCCGATGCCCATTTTCTCAAAGTTCCAGTCTGGGTTGATGATTGTCTGGCGCGCCTCTTTAGTTTTTGCCTTACCTACACACAAAAAAAAAAAAAAAAAAGCAGCACTTCAACTATCTTAAAACTACAAGCAATTTATCAAGGCGCCGTGTATGACTGCCATCTGGTGGACGCAATTGGTACTTTGCCAGGGACTGCTGAAATATTTTAGCGCATTCAAAAATGGATAAGAATCAAGTCATTTCCATTCGTGGCGATACATATCGATATAAAGTATATAGATACATGAGGGATGACTGTCTATAGTTTCAAAGATATGTATTTTTTTAAATAGGAAGCATACCGACAAGTGTCAAGGATGAACTCTCCGCCTTCTCAAAAATCACCTGACTGTTGCCCACCAGGAGGCCAACATCAATCTGTCAAAAGAAACGGAAGACAACGGAAGTCCTTAAAATAAAAAGGGTGGACTTTTCTCTGAAAATGCCAAAGACATCGCCGAGGACATGACATCCCTTTCAAGAGGATTGACGCGGGACATTCTGTTTTGGTCAATGGATGCTACAGCTTCGTGTTTGCTTTCAACATTTAGCTTGTAGCAGATGTGCACATTTCAACATGACGTCCCTTCCTTAAGATGCAGATTGAATGACTGTCCGTGTTTTTTGTGTTGTGTCATGTTATTTATTTACTTTTGTTGTTGTTGTTTTGACTTTAAGATGTCCCCGTGAGAGTGGCTGCCTTTACTTCACTTTATAGTTAGCCAGCTAGATAGCTACATGAACAACTCTTTCAATTATCGGTGAGGAAGGAAAGCGCTAATGATTCTTCTTCCGATTCTAATCTAATCCAATCCGGCGTACCTTCTGCGCTTTCTTCCCAGAGGCCCCTTCGCCTTTCAGGATGCTAGCATCCATCGCTTCGATGTCTTTGACGACCAGCCCGAAGAGTTTGTCGCAGAAAGTGAAGACGAGCTGAGAGGAGAACGGCGCAGCGTGTAAACAATTAATACAATAAAAATGTGGATTTAAAGGAACGACAACAAAAAATGTCAACCTGCTGCGTGACCGAAAAACCCTGGCTGGTGAACTTCTGGATGAACTCGGCGGCCATTTTATCCGAGTCGTAGGGCGAAGAGTCGGTGCTCTTCTTCTGCAGGAAGTCGATTTCGATGGTCATGGCACCGATGCACTGCTTGGACTTGTCAAAGTTGTAGTTGGACACTGACGACAAAACACCAACAACATCACACGCCTTGTTTTTTATTTGATTTCATTTAATAACAATATTCATACATGCCATTTATAAGCGCCTAACGGTTTCTTTCGGGGCCGCCACAAAAAAAATCCAACTAGCTAGCTTTTCATCTATTTGAGTTACTTCCAGGTTGAGAGCTATTAGCGATCTTTATGGCTAGCTAGCTAGCTAGCTAGCTATTAGCTATCTAGCTATCAAGCTAGATAGCTAACTTATCCTGTAACTACAAAGTGACCTTTAGTTTTCAAAAGTTACTTATAAATGAAATGTATGATTATTATTAGCTATCTATTAGCTAGCTTTCTATCTCTTTGAGTTGCTTCTGGGTTGAGTGAACGCTACGTATATCATCATCATCATCATCATCATCATCATAGCCATTATCGCTATCGCTCTCATCGCCACGTTATCGTTATTATTATTATTATTTCCGGCGACTCCCCTCAGACAGGCTAGCGAGTGTCAGTTGAGAGTGTCATAATACCTTCCACTTCCTGGCCGATGGAGAGACCGGCCCATTTTCGCTGAAGGACAAAGGACAGATGAAAGCGGGACAGTTAGCATCTGAACAATGCTCAGTGTCCCGGTTAGCACGTTTACGTGCGTACCTGCGGCAGGCTGAAGGCAATGGAACCTGGCGCCACCGTGTGGTGGGTCTTAACCGTAAAGACAAATTTGTGGTTGGGTGTGGTCTTCACCGTCACGTGTCTGGAAAAGGACAGCGGCCATTTGAAACTCGTCGCAAACAAACACCAATCGTCAATGGACGGACGGACGAATCGGTGGACGAGCTGAGGACTCACTGTCCTGACTGCAGGTCCTTCTCGCTGACCACGGCGCAGTTGGTCAGGGACAACTCGTCTGTCGGGCATCGCGCCGCTTGCATTGTCTGCAAAACAGAGAAGAGAGGAACAAATGCCGTCGGGGCCCGCAAGGCCTTCTCTGCTGGCCTAAAAATATCTGAATCGCGGACGGACTCGTCACCAACTCAAAAACAAGACTTGCGGAATATTCAGCGCGAGTCTTAAAAGGTAAAATATAGCTATATGCGGTGGAATCTTTGTAATATACGCCCAGTAGAAGTCGTTTGAAGCCATTTTACAAATTGTCCGGAGATGTCGGTTGTCTCATTTTGTTGAAAATTATGTTTGATGGGCACCTGGGAACAGATTATTCTCATTTTAATTGTTTCCTATGGGAAATTAATGTTTGGAATACACACTTTTTGCCTCATATACACTTTCTGGGAACCAATTAAGTTCGTAAACCAAGGTCTCACTGTAATTGTATTGTATTAATTATAGTACAGTACCTATGCTTGTCTGTGACTGTAAAGTGTCCTTGAGAGCACTTGATTTGCTATCTATTAGCTGTGTAGCTGTCTGGCTCGCTCGCGATGCCAGGTATCACAGTACCAAGTCCACACAGGTGGGCTCAAAACCAACATTTGAAAGCAGACCCCCCGCCCCCTCCCCGCCTCCGAACTGTCAAATGGAGAATACCTAATCCAAATTCTTTTAGGGGGGGGGGGGGGCATTCCATGACATTGTAAACTTGACGTGCTTTTTGTCTCTCAAAACGATGGCGTTTTTCCATAAGACATCTAGCGTGACACACAGCTAGCATGCAGCGATATCACGTTAGCCGTCACCACCGACTCAAGCCCCCCCCTCGCCCCCCTTCCCGTGCTCGAAAAAAAAAAACACCGCAGAGTAAAGATGCTCGTCCAAAATAATATTTTGTCAGCCTCAGCTCCATGGAGCCCCCGCACCACCCCAACACCCCCCGATTTTTTTTTACATTTTATTGTATTTTTTCGTTCCGTCGCGACCTGATAATCGTTGACCGCTTTTCACGCAGCAGCCTCGGTTCAAGGGCAAGCAGCACCCCGGGATTAAGCGGCCATGGTTCTGCTTCAAACGGGAGTGCAGGGGGGCGTGTGGGGAGGGGTCGTCGAACCGCCTTTCTCACGTCGCCAATATTGCGGCATCGAATCCATTTCAACAAAAAAAAAACATCGGAAATTGTCGCTCCGACATTTTGTGCCCGGAAACCAGGAAGGAAACACCCGCTCGTCTAAAAATGCCATTAAAGACATGATAACGTGGAGGGAGGGGAGGTGGGTCTTACCCGGGTCGCCATCTTGAAGGGTTTGTGGAGGAGCGGTGATGCGGTAGTAGTGGTCGGAGGAGGGGGCGGTGGCGAAGGGGGTTGATTGACAGCAGATGGCGTCGTTAGGTGGAGCGAACTCGTCTTTGATTGGACAAATCGAGCGGAAGTTCCAACGCTGTGGGGGGTGGGGCGGAGGTCCCATTAGCTCACGTGCTCTGGGATGGCCTCCTTGAGCGGCTTTGGATGACGTGACGTCATGATCACGTGTGCACGTCACTTTAAATTGGATTGGATGTACGTTGCTTTATTTGTCTCGCAGTGGAGAAATTGACATTTCACAGCAGCAAATAATAATAATAATAATAATAATAATACATTTCATTTTGAAGCGCCTTTTCAAAACTCTCGCCAGAGTTCACTCAAACCAGAAGTAACTCAAATAGATAGCAAGCTAACTAGATAGCAAATAGATAGCTAATAACTAGCGAATAGATGGATAATAGATACCGAATAGATGGAAAGAGTGGCTGTCTTTCCAGCAGCTCCTGTATTTTGGTTTTCTACTTCTTTCTTTCCTTTCCTCTTCCTTTCATAACTTTACTGCTGTGTTACTTCCAGGTAGAGTGAACGCTGGCGCGAATGGCTGCCGCTGCTCACCCGCACACACGCAAAAAAAAAAAGTTATTATCCCGTGACTGTAACGTGTCCTTGCGAGTTTTGAAAGGCGCTTAGAAATTAAATGTGTAATTATTATCTATCCAGATAGCTGGCTGTCTATTAGCTAGCTAGCTAGCTGGCTACCTCTTAGCTATATAGTTGGCTAGCTATATCACTAGCTATCTATGCTCTATCTAGCTGTCTGGCTAGCTATCTCGCTAGCTATCTACAGTATTAGCTATATAGCTATCTAGCGAAGAAGACCAAGAAAGCAAAAAAAGAAATGTCAATTGCTTGTAAATATTTTTTTAATACAAAGTACCTGGAACAGCGGATCCCCTTTGATCTTTCTTGCATACATATTCTTACATCCGCAACGGGAAACCAAGCGTAGCATCCGTCCGCATTCTATTAGCACGAGTAGCATTCAAAGATTTCTCGTTGACACAATATTGTTCACAAATGGAAGGAGAGACAAACAAAAACCAAAAAGACAAAAATTGCTGCAAGTCTTTCATCTTCATCACACAAAAGTTTTTGTCTTGTTTGTCTTCCAAGATCAAAGATGGCACCTATTTGATGAGAGATGATTGACAGGGGTTGGAAAGGGTGTCAATCAAAGTCCCGGGGGGGGGGGGGGATTATCCCCTCGGTGGTCTTTCTTTGTTGTCGTTCATCATTTCATTGTCGTCTCGACTAAAGCGGGTGGAATCGGTTTGAAGGACAAAGAATAAGACAAAATGAATGGTCGCCATATAAGCGCCAGCACCAAGTGTGCCGGCCTCACAGATGCTAGCAGCGCATTTCTCTTATTATGATTCTTATCATTATTATTATTGTTGTTGTTGTTCAAAGGACACGGCCCTCTTGGGAAAGCATCACACACACACACACACACACACACACACACACACACACACACACACACACACACACACACACAAACAAACACACACACAAACCATCTGTTGGAAAACGTTTAAAATGACTCAACCTTCATCTTGACTCTTTTTTGATTTCTTTATCGGCTCGAAATGATCCACGTCGGGTAGGAAGTCGTTTTGCTCTCGGTGTCAATCAAGCGGTGGCAGCATTGAGGAAAAAAATAGGTCAAAGCGTTAGCTGTGATTTGTGACGCTTTCAACGTTCACACTCTTCTATAAAAATGTCCGCCTTTTCTAGACTTTTATCGTACATGACAGCACCAATAAGGGAGAAAGTGCGGGTGGGTGGGGATTTATCAAATAAAACCCCATTCTGGAAGCTTCTATTGCATTCTTATGGTAGAAGGAGGGGGGGGGGGGTAAACATTTCAGGCTATTTTTTCTGAATAATGTGTGCTCTTGCTGTATAAATTCCAAGCAGAGTTGCCAAATACCAAATTTGTTCTTTTAAAACTCTACCTTACCAATGACGCCACAACTACTTTATTTTATATGACATGTTATGTTTTTGTTTGTATGCTATTAAAGTTTCCACAGCCAGCGTTGGCGAGTGCAGTCGTCTTACTTACGCATGAGAACAGGAATAAGGTTAAAATGGAGTTGGCAGGAAGCAGGCGGGCATGTGCCATGGCGGACCGGATGACGTGATGCTCATGCAACATAATATCAATGTCCTGGATCCATTATGAATGTCTGATTTCAATCAACGTTGTCTGGCGTTTCTAACCTTTCAAGAAAAGGAAAAAAAACACAGTATTTGGTGACTTTTCAACTTTCATTTTTCTTGCATCTGCTCCGAAGTACAAGCAACTACTTCCTGTTTGTGTGACGTGAACCTGTGACATATTTGTTCATATCAAATTTAGAAACAATTTTAGCCCAATATACAAAATAAAAAAGGTTTTCTTTTCTTATGTTGGATCCGATTAGATACACCAAGCGAGTATTAGCAGCAATAATAATAATAATAATAATAATAATAATAATAATAATAATAATCTAAATTGGTTTAAATCAGAGATCTCCAACCGATGTTGTCTCACGGACGGCTGAAGTACATGTTGTTCGTTGGCTAGTAACCATTTTGTTCTCCATTTATGGAGCGGTGCTAACGTTTTATTAGCTTAGGCTTTGTTTTCATTCCTTTCTTCGATTCTACAACTTATACGAAATTAAATAAAACGCCACAGTGAACTATTAACGGAACCGTCAGAAATAATCAATAATAATGTCAAGATAATATATCTGAAGTTACGGTTTTACTTACGGCTTTAGCATGATTGCTACTTATAAATGGGACACGTCTAATTGCTGCCTGCACTGGTGGATCGGCTAGTTTTTAGCGACGAAACTGCCAATGTAGACGTGGCAAAACTCTGCTCGCGTTTTATTGTTTAACACGTGATCATTTGAAGGCGATTTGTTCAAATGTGGCCTTGTTTTTGACGACGTTCTACGCACAACGGTGCTCCGGAGAGACCGCGAGAGGAGGGACTTATCTTGTGCCAATCGCTTCATCTTTGGAAAATCATGGCTGCGCAATTCGACGCAAGTTTTGTTAATTTGTTAAGATAGTGTACTGTTCGCCGCTTACTGTTTCGTTTTTTTTTGTGTGTGTGGATTTCAACGTGATAAGGAGGGGGGGGACACCTGATTTGAGCCACAGGGCAAGATTGTTTGTTTTTGTTTTTGGTGCCTCCTTGTTCTTAATCACCATTAGAGACGGCAGACAACGCGGTTGTTTCAAAGTCGCCCTCGCTAGCGTTCCACCTGTCCTCATCACACCAAAGATGAAGAATGTTTTATCGGTCGAGTCCGATAAAGAGTTTGGTCTTCTCGTCTTCATTCTTGCTCTCGTTCTTGAGGTCGGCAAAGACCTGGGTGAAGTAGTGCGGGTCGGTGTTGATCTGGAGCATCTTGCCGCTCATGCGGTTGATGATCTCCAGGCAGCGGTCCCAGAAGGCCTCCTTCTCGGCCTCCACCAGGAAGGGCTTGAGCGGATAGGAGATCTCGTTGCCCATGTAGGAGTAGGACAGGTAGAGGCACGTGAGCAGCGAGGCCTGCAGCTCGCGCTCGGAAGCCACCTCGCCGGAGACCACGTCGCGGCACAACATGTACAGGAAGACCACGTTGGCCGGGGTGATGAAGCCCTGATCCTGCCAACCCTGAAGGAGGAGCGAGCGGTCCACGCTACGCAGCCACAGGACCGGGTCGCTGGGCGAAAGACGCTTCAGGCGGTAACAGCGGCGGCACAGGAATTCGCCCAGGCTGCGCATCAGCTCGCTGGTGGAGGCCTGAAGCGAGAGAGGAGGCGCAGGCGCAGGCGCAGAGGCAAGGTTGCCGGTTCCCGGCGGGTGAAGCGAAGGTACGGTCAAACTTAGCTTTTCCAACGTCTCGGCCAATTTGGTTTCCAACCCAAAATTTCGGGTTTTTGATGCCTCGGTTTTCGACCAAAAACCGGTTCTGGACCAAACTGAGCGCACCTGAATGACCTTGACTCCCCTGCACTTCCTTATATGCAACCCTAACCCCTAACCTCAACCCCAACCCCATCCCCAACCTGAACCATAACCCCAACCGCAACCCTAACCCAACCCCAACCATCAAGGCCTGTAAAGCCTTCTCTGCAGGCCTAAAAATATCTGGATCACAGACTAATGTGAATTCGATTTGATCTTATGAAATCATTTTAAATTGCCTTTGTAGCCATCATTTGTGATCAGGGTCAGAAACCTACCTAGAGGCCTTCACAATCAGTTCTGCAGGCCCTACAGCAGAAAAATCAATGGCGATGAAGCAGTCGCTTTAACCAATCAGAATTCGTGTTAGCAACCCATAAGGGGTACCAAGGCCTTCTTGCAGGCTTCGTATTGATTACAATGATCCTAATGGGAAATATTTCGCTTTTTGAACGGGTTCCTGGAGCGGATTATGGTCGAAAACCCAGGTCGGACTGGACTGCGTTTGAAGAAAAATGGCTTACCTGAACAATAACGCGCTTCGGCGTACCGACCGCGGTCGCGGTTTGGATCCCGGTCAAGGAATTCTTTTTAGCGGCGACCGAAGCGACGTTCACGAGGGTCTTGGAGGCCGGCAGGTGGGACGAGGTGGTCAAGGCGGCAACCGAAGGATCCTGAGCGCTAGCGTACGACGAAAGGTTGGCGCAGGACTGAGACTTCTTCAACTTGGACGCCGAATCGGAGGCGACGGCGGCGTCCGGCGAGCAGCCTTTGCCGCCGTCGCCGCCGTCCGACTGCAGTTTCTTGGAACCCTTCCGCTTGGCCGAGACGGCCACGATCCGTTTCCACGGCAACACGCTGATGATGGACGGCCGCTTGAGGGACTTGGCGGCCGCCGCCGCCGCCGCCGTAGCGTCCTTGGCGTTCTTGCTGTTCTGGACCGCCGTGTAGTGGCCCACCGTGGCCGGGCCGTCCTCGAACAGCGCCGCCTTGCGGTAGCTGGGGGAGAGTGACAGCACGGTGCCCATGATGGCTGGCGGGGGGTGGCGAAGGGGCGGAGCTTGGGTGGAGCTTGGGCGGAGTTTGGCCAGAGGAACCTCGGTGTGGAAAAGAGCCAAAGCGTCGATCCTCGGCTGATCTGCTAGCACAAAACCGTGCCGTCAGGCAAAAGAGAAGTTGTTCATGTGACTCCCCAGGGGCACTTCTGAACAGTCCAAATTTATAATAAGAATAAACAATAATTTCATTTCTAAGCACCTTTCAAAACTCTCAAGGTCGCTTTACAGTTACAGGATCAGTTTTTCTGTGGGTGAGCAGCGGCAGTCACATGCACCAGCATTCACTCAATCCAGAAGTAACTCAAATAGCTAGAAAGTGAACTAGCTACTAGGTGTCCGGCGCCACCAGGTCTGGACATTAGGGTTATATATATGGGGCCGATACGACCAGTCAGACTTTAGTTCGCTGACGAAGCCTCTTGGATAGGAGGCGAAACATCCGAAACCTTCACTTTTGTACAGATGACGGCTGAAGAAACCTTCTCATCGATGGACCACTCCTGTACGACTGAGAGCTTACACAGACGTAGCTACTAGATAGCTAACTAGATAGCTAGCCACCTAGATAGCTACATAGGTAATACTGTAGACAGCTAGCGAGATAGCTAGCCAGACAGCTAGGTAGTTATTTGATAGCATATAGATATCTAGCTAGATAGCTAGCCAGCCAAATAGCTATATATCTATATAGCTGATAGATAACCAGAGAGACAGTTAGCCAGCTGGCTAGGTATTAGCTAGATAAGTAAAAAATATTCTGGATTTTAAAAGCATGATGTGGAGCGCCATTCCCAAATTTGTTCAGGTTTTGTTTTTTTCTTGCGGGGGTGCCGATAAAGAGCTGGCCAGACCTCTTGCAATGTTTTTCCCTACCAGGAGGGGGCAGCATTTGCCTTTTGTCCATGTTAGCGCTTTGTTCGATAGCTTCAGCTGTTGTTAAAGCGCTATATAACCCAATATGGATGTATTGTAATTTGTAGAGCCGCCCCCATTTCAAGCTCAGATAACTCCAGACCCATCAAGAAAAAGCTTGTCTGTCTGATTCTCTGGTGACCAATCCTGGGTGGATGTCGTCTGTCTTTTGCTCATGGATATATTAAACGTTAAACCACATACAAATTCCAATGGATGTTCCCCCCCATGGAGATCAATTTTTGTTGCATTGGATGCGGTTCAGATGTGCCTCGGATGGCGCTCGTCTGCAAAGCTCGTCGTCGCTCTTACGTAAGAAAGAATCCGGGCCGCGCGCGGGACCCGGATGCGCCACGCAGCAGCCATCTTGGCTTCAAGATGGAAGCCTCGAAAACGAGACCCTCCATCCAGCCCACCCACCCCCTCGCGCGTGCACGCCTCCACCCTGAGCACAACGCGTGCACAAGCGGCACGTTGTGTCGCACGCGCGCACACCGACTGAATTCGAATTGCGCACGTTGGCGTTCTCCGCAGCCGCACCTGAGACGATATGCGTTCGTTATATAGGGGGGCGGGGCTTATCGGTTATGTTAAAATATAGAAATCATAGAAAATAATAATGCTCATATTTCTAATACAAAAGAAGAAAGAAAGCGGTCTACTTTCCTACCTGATGCCTACTTGGCCTCCCTTGCGACGTCCATGGATCCGAAATCCCAAATGGCCGTGATCCGGTCCGTCAAAAGACCCCCCTCCCGACCCCCCTTTACTCAAAAAAGGCCCGATTTTTATTCCCGGCGGGGTACTGATTGCCCTTCATCGTATTTCACATGCGAAAAAAAATCGCCCTCAAGGGAATACAAAGACCCAAGACAAGGAAAGACAGGGAAAAAAAACCAGATGTGCTGGGATGCGAGGTGGGAAACGTCCTCCATCGAGACCCAAAACACGAACACGAACACGAACACGAACACGCGCTTGCGCTTGTCTTTCTTTTTGGTTTCGTTTTTTTTTTTTTTTTGGGGGGGGGGATTAAAAAAAAACGAAGAAACGAGCATCAAATGGCCTCTGCCAATTCCCCCAAAATAGACGTCGGTGTCTGCCCTCGCAATGCTGACAGAGAGCGACAGACAGATAGACGACAGACAGATAGACGAGAGCCGAGAGAGGAGGAGAGAGACAGGGTTGGATGGAGGAAGGCGAATGGCGTCTTCTGATTGGCTGCAGAGGATGAAGGATGCTGCCATCGTCGTCGACGACTCGCTGTCTGCATGCCTTTTATTTATTATTATTTTTAATTGAGAACATGTCATTTAATAACCAGGAAAGACATAATAACAACAACAATAATAATAATAATAATAATAATAATAATACATTTCATTTCTAAGCGCCTTTCAAAACTCTCAAGGTCACTTTACAGTCACAGGATAAAGTTTTTCTGTGGGTGAGCAGCGGCAACCACACGAGCGCCAGCATTCACTCAATCCGGAAGTAACTCAAATAGATAGAAATCTACATATAGAATTTAATACCCATGTCCGCTGTTTTTTTAATGCTGTCGATTGTTCGCCAAAACATGTATTGCATTTTCCGTTATTAAATATTAAATATTCATTGCACCAAACTAGAATGTCACAAAAAGTGCTTTCTGGACAATAGAGTGGAAGCTGTGTTCACAGATGTCTGACCACGACTTTAACACTTATAATTAAGAATAATAACATGAATTAATCACAATAAAAATATGAAAAAATCAATCCAATATGTCTAATACAGTATTTGAGATCACTTAGTTTGATCAACATTCGTTAAAGACTGTATATTAATGCTCCCACTGCGTTGCAAGATGGCTGCGGATGAAGCCATTGGCGCTTCTTGGTCGCTTCCGCTTCCGGGCAATTGAACCCGCCCCCTCCCCGATTCGCTGTCCAGGGTCCTGAGCTCAGCTGCTGGATCACAACCGCTGCTCTTGGGGGGGCGGGGCTTATCAGTTATGTTAAAATAAAATCATAGAAAATAAGATTTACAGAAGACAATTCCAATAATTCATATACAAAAAATATTGCTTATTTCCCAGAAAGAGACGCCCCCCCCCCTCTTGTCCTCCAAGGGCTGGCTAGCTGGCTAACTAGCCAGCTATCTATTAGCTATCAAGCTGGCTGGATGGCTATCTGGCTTACTAGTTGGCTATCTGCCCAGCTATCGATTGGCTGTCTACCTTGATAGCTAGCTATATTTGCTAGCTATTTGCTATCTATTTGCTGTCTATTAGCTATGTAGCTATCTGGCTGGCTATCTAGTAAAATCAATTTCCCATAATGCAACCCGACGGACAGTAGTGAAGGGAATTCAGGCCCCTTTCAGAGAGTCGGTTCTTTTGGCTCGGCTCACTACAAAACATTTTTGTTCTTATCCTGTGACTGTAAAGTGTCCTTGAGAGTTTTGAAAGGCGCTTATAAATTAAATGTATTATTATTATTTAAAAAAAAAAAAAGTCGGCTCCCATTTCCGGCTCCTTGTTAAGAACCGGCTAACTTCGTTCACTCTAGAGATCCGGCTCGTTTGCGAACGACACATCACTAACGGACAGTCACTTCCGGGTTACCGCACGCTGATAAAAATGGCTTCTGTTTTGTTTTTGCTGTGATCTTGGGACGTCTGGCGAGCGATTCACGACCGATTCGCTTGGCGTTTACCCGGATGAACATGGAGTCCGTGCAAAGACATCGCTCGCGTTATAAAGAAACGACATTCCCGTGGAAAGAAACATATCGCAAGGTGGAGTCGACGAAAATGGCTAGTGGGCAGCCATCGAGTCGCGTCGCGTCACGTCACTTGTATGTAAATGAACGGAACGTCTTCTATTTTCAACAGCGATGTTTGGAGAGGCTCAAGGGCAGCCGGTCGAGGTTGCTGGACCGATACCGCAACTTGGGCGAAGAGCCCAAACGCGGCCGAGCGGCCACCTCCCTCGTCGTCGAGGAGGTGATGGAGGAGGAATGGGGCGCTCTGATGTCCGAGGATCGCCGCTTGCCGTCCTTATTGGGCCCGAACGGGATTGCGGAGGTACGCGGAGGTTCTGTTTGTGCCCCGAACTCAGCGCGACGAGTCCTCAAATTGCACGACAGGGTTCGACCGTGACGTGTTTCTCGACAGCTGCGCGACGTGATGAAGGATCAGGACGAACTCGCGGTTTTGGCGGAAATCCAGCAGGAGCTGCTGGCTCATGGTAATGCCTCGCACACTTGGAGCCAAATAGTCCCACGCTGTCAAAGACAAGGCCCGCGGGCCAAATCTGGTCCACCCCAAATATCATCTTGAACTCACTCGTAGCTTCATATTAGCACAAAACAGACGCAAAAAAAAAACAAAAAAGTCAAGACAGAGTAGCGAGTATCACCGCAGTTGTCATTCCAAAAGAAAACTTCAAACACCTTTTGCCGCCTTAACGTTTAAAATATGAGTTGGATTTTATTTTTTATGCAGCAGAAATGTCCCTGATTGAAGAGTACGAGCGAAACCAACACTTTGAGCAGCAGTACATCTCATCCGTTATGGAAGAGATGGACGGCGCTGGCGTTATTTGTCCCACGTGCAGCACGTAAGTAATCATAAGCATAATCATCATCATCATAATAATGCATTTCATTTCTAAGCGCCTTTCAAAACTCTCAAGGTCACTTTACAGTCACGAGTAACTCAAATAGATAGAAAGATAGCTTATAGCTAACTAGCTAGCTAGCAAACCAGCTAGATAGCGAATAGATAGCTAGCGAAATAGCTATAATATTCACACTACATGCTGATTTCATAATAATATTAATAATATTTTTAAAAAATACAAATAATAATAATAATCGTAATTATAATAATTATTAAAATAAAAAATAATTATACTAAATATGGTAAAAATAATAATACTAACTTTATTAAATATAATATTAATAATAGTAAAAATAATATGAATAATAAAAATACTACTACTACTAATAATAACAATAATAATAGAATAATAATACTAATAAAAAAAAGAAAGTACCACAGGATTGCGGAAGGATTTTGTGAGTGCTTGAGGACTGATTGTGATATCTGGTGTTTGCTAGGAGCTACTTGAACATCGGCAGCCATTTTATCTCTTGCCCGTGTGGACTCTACATCGATACGAAGGTTTGCGTCATCAAAACAACAACAAACTCCTTGCTATGAATTGTGGGGCTTGTAAAGTAATTACACAACTACCGCTCGCCAGATGGATAATCTTTTTCCCCCCCCGTGAACATATTACGCCTTAAATGGCGCCCTTGAAATCATGCTTGTCTCGCTCACCGGCTTTAGATGAAGAACATCACGCCAGCTGTCCTACGGAAACTTCTGGAATCCAGAGTGACGGAGCACGCGGAAAACTGCTCCTGCGATCCTGTTTTTTCGTTAGCATCGGATGCAACCTCCTCTCCCAACCTGATGATAAGTTGCCGGGTACGTTAACTCTTTGACTGCCAGATGATGTGCAAAAAAAGTGTTCCGCTCCATTGCCAGGGTTTTTGTCATTGTCACTCGAATTCCAAGACACACAGAATATTTACTTTTAGGACTACATCAACATCCATTTCAACATAAGAAACCGTAAACTCTCTTCTTTCATTAGAAGAAAAGTTAATTCCTAAATTATATGGAGTTATCTGAGCTTGAAATGAGGGCAGCATCAAAATCCATCCAAAATGGCCGACGTGATGTTTACACAACCGCCCAGCTCGCCTCTTGTCTCTCCGCGGTCCGACGGCCACCCAGAAAAATGACGCTGTGCGAGAGTGCGTGACATGCTGGCTGGCCAAAATTGTAGTGCGGGCGCTCGTAAGTCGTACCTGTACATTGCAATATATACATATTGATTTCCACAAGGTAAATACTGCCCCCTCATGGAAGTGAAACAGCGTTGCTAGAGGTCTGACCAGCGCTTTATCGGCAATCGCAAGAAAAAGCAAAACCCAAATAAATTCGGGAATGGCAGCATAATTAGTTTTTCTACTTCTTTCTTTCCTTTCATAACTTTGCTGCTGTGAAATGTAAATTTCTCCACTGCGAGACGAATAAAGGTACATCCGAATGAGTTAATCTGTTCCTAACATCACCGCTACAGAGTTCAGAGTTGCCTATCCTCCTCATTCATTTCTAAACACCGTTTGTTGACTTTTCTTTCAGGTTTGCGACTACCTGGCCATCGTCCTATGACTTGCTTGGAAAACCCTCAATCAAGTATTTATGTTCATATTCAAATCTCTTTCAATAAAGTTTTTTTTTTTTTAATTCAAAGGCATTTCATATTGAAAAATAAGTTCACAAAATGTCAGTGAAGTTCAAGCGTGGAACTTTGGGATCCAATGTGGACGACGAGGTTTTCCTTTCCGGGATTTGATTTGGCGACGCTGTTCCTTTAAGGCCACGCCGCCAAAAAAGCCGACCCGTCATGTTACTGTTGTGCCGCTCACCCGCATCCAACCTCCTTTTGCGGATCATCCAGCGCACCCGCGTAATTATATGCTCTCCCTTTTACACCATACAAGGAAAATGTCGATTTCACCAGTGAGACCGCCGCCGCCGCCAATTTTGCTGTTCTGGGCAAAGAAGTTGAATTCTGAGATGTTTAGAGTAGCTATATCTATCTAGCAAGCTATCGCTAGCTAGATATCTCTAGCAACCTATCGCTATCAAGCTATCGCTAGCAAGCTATCTCTAGCAAGCTTTCTCTTGATAGCTAGCTCTGACTAGCTAGTTATCTCTAGCTAGCTAGATAGCTATCTCTAAGCAAGCAGCGTGAAATTTCCCAACTTTGATTTGCTTTGGCAGGCCACATTTGCTCATAAAATGAGGTGGCGGGCCACATTTGGCCCTCGGTCCTTCACTCGGACACCTATGGCCTATAATAATAATAATAATAATAATAATACATTTGATTTATAAGCACCTTTCAAAACTCTTAAGGTCACTTTACAGCCAGTTCACTCAACCCCGAAGTAACTCAAATCGATAGCAAGCTAGCTAGCGAATAGATAGCTAATAGCTAACGAATAGATAGCTAATACCTATACCTATATAGCTAAGAGATACAAATGTCCTGTGGCTGTAAAGTGTCCTTGAGAGTCTGAAAGGCACTTACAAATGAAATGTATTATTATTATTATTATAGATACAGTAGCGAGCTAAATAGCTAGATAACAAGCCAGCCAACTATTTTCGTGACGTCTTTTGGGGGATAGCACACGAGTACTTTTCAAAGTAGGTCGTGAGTGCAGGTAAATTGGAAATGTTATTTGTTTGTTTGAGGGGCGGTTAGTTAGTTAGTTAGTTAGTTAGTTGGTTGGTTAGTCGGTCGGTTGGCAGCCCGCCTCGGCGTCTTCAAGGCTGGATGGAGGGAGAGGTTCGCCGGAGGTTTCTGCGGGGAGAGCAAGAGAGTCAGACGGGCGTCGAGCAGCGGCGAAGGGGGAGCCAATGAGAAGGGAGACTTGACCTCCTTCTCCCCAATGCCCGGCTCGGCGCGCCCTGTAATTAGGAGCTCCACTCGTGGGCTGGGCGCCGCCACCGCGGACGACTTTGGGAAGCTCCACGCCGTCGTCGGTCTCTTTCGCGTCGACGTCGACGTCGACGGCGTCCGCCATGAACGGCCAGCCGCCAGCCGCCTTCGACGACAAGAAACTCGACCTCCGCGCCTCCCCGAGCCCGGCGGCCGAAACGCCGCCGGCGGCGGACGCCTTCTACGGCGGCACCGCCGCCGCGCTCCACGGCTCGCAGGACTTTTACGCGGCGGCGCAGACGTCCTACGCGTCCCAGCACGTCAGCCCGTACGCGTACGCGCACTACAACCTGAACGGCGTCGTCCCCGGCGGAGCTTTTTCGTGCGGGAAAAGCGAGTACGTCTACCCGCACTCGGCGTACCGGGAGCCGGGGAGCTTCGGCAGAGAGACGCCGTCGACGCTACCGGACGCCGGTGAGTCGGCTCAACTTTCGATCCGCTTCAGTTGCGAGTTGCTTCGTCGTCGGGGGAGAAACGCCAAAAGGCTCCGGATGACTTTGGACGCTGAGCGAATCACAGGTGTCCATGTCAAGGCCTAGGGGCCGAATCTGGTCCATCACATCATTTAATTCGGCCCGCGAAAGCCGATCAGCCTTGTGAAATTCCATGCTCATCTATCGAACTAGCTAGCTAGCTACTAATCTCTTTCTATTCAGATAGCTGGCTAATCCCTTACACCATAGGTGTCAAAGTCAAGGTCCGGGGGCAAAATGTGGTCCGCCACTTCATTTTATTCGGCCCGCCAAAGCAAATCAAACTTCCTTCTTCCACACCGGCTGGACGACCTTGGAGTCTGACGTTCCTCCACCAAGTGTCTCCAGTTGCGCCGGAATGCTGCTGCTCGCCACTTCACTCATTCACTGCTATTCACCAATTGATTCGGGAATTCAAAATATAACGTAGAGCGCCATTACCGAATTTATTCAGTCTTTTTTTCATCCTTGGGTGTCAATAAAGCACCGGCCATGGCCTCTGGCCATGTTTTTTTCCTTCCCACAAGGGGGCAGCATTTCCCTTTTTTTTGCATGTTAGATCTTTGTTCCCGCTTCAGCTGTTGTGATAATAATAACAAATAATAGGTGATATTTCTAAGCACCTTTCAAAACTCTCAAGGTCACTTTACAGTCACAGATAAGTTTTTCTGTGGGTGAGCAGCGGCAACCACGCGCGCCAGCGTTCACTCAACCCAGAAGTAACTCAAATAGGTAGAAAGTGAGCTAGATAGCTAACTAGATAGCTAGCCAGCTAGATAGCTACATCGCTAATACTGTAGATAGCTAGTGAGATAGCTAATAGATAGCACATAGATAGCTAGCGAATTAGCTAGCCAGCTATATAGCTACAGGTAACATCCGACTTGCGACCACGACGTCCAGACCCTATTTTTCTAAAAATGGCAACTTAATCGTCTTCTTTTCCTTTGGCTGTTTTTGCTAACGGCTAAGTCTTCTGGATTGACGCTGAAGAAGAAGTTGCAAAAGAGTCTACGAGAGTGACGCCACAACGTATAGAAGCAGTTTTTCAGACATCACGAAACTCGGCGATAAATCTCCAGCATCGCCCGCTCGCCTCGAGGGGAGACGCAGACCAAAATTATACGTTTGGAGAACTCGTGGAATTTCTTTGAAACGGAGGCACTGCAGCGCCCGCTGCTATTTTGGTGCCACAGTCTATGGCTGCTTTGTGAGGACGTGTGTGAGAGAAGACGTGTCTTCTCGTCATCAAATCATAAAAATGATAACCCATTTCATTTCTAAGCGCCTTTCAAAACTCTCAAGGTCACAGGATCAGTTTTTCTGTGGGTGAGCAGCGGCAGCCACACACACCAGCATAAATAACTTGCTAGCCAGCTAATTAGGTAGCTATAGCTACTAAATATTATTTCTTGATTTAGTTAGCAGCCATCCAGGCATTTTCCCCAGCTATAGCTAGCCAGCTAGCTACTTAAATAACTAGCTACCCAGCTAGTTAGGTAGCATAGCTGCAAAATATTATTTATGTATTTAATTAGCAAGCCATCCATCTATTCAGCAGCTCTAGCTAGCCAGCTAATTAGTTAGCTACAGCTACAAAAGATTCGATCTTTATGTAGTTAGTTGCAAGCCATTCGGCAGGTAGGCCCGAGCCGGCAAAGCTAACCTCCTTGACATCTCGCCCCCTCCAGTGAAAGAAGAACCGGAGACGGAGATCCGGATGGTCAACGGGAAGCCCAAGAAAGTGCGTAAACCGCGGACCATCTACTCCAGCTACCAGCTGGCGGTCCTCCAGAGGAGATTCCAGTCGGCTCAGTACTTGGCGCTGCCCGAGAGGGCCGAGCTGGCCGCCCAGTTGGGCCTGACGCAGACGCAGGTGAGCCTCCTCCCGAGGCATCCTCGAGGCCTCCTCAAAGCCTCCTCAAGGCCTCCTCAAGGCCTCCTCAAGGCCTCCTCAAGGCCTCCTCAAGGCCTGCTCGAGGCGAGAGACACACCTTGGCTTGGATGGAATGACATGACTGAGAAGAAATGGTACTTGGGTGGCACCTAGTGGTCAAATGATCAAGTACACCTGCGCGCTAGACAGACAACATCTTTCATAATACATCATAATCATAATACATGTGGTTAGATTGCTCGCTAGGTATCTAGCTAATAAATAGCTAGTTAGATACCCAGCTAGATAGCCAGTTAGCTAGCTAATAGATCACATCAGCTCACTAAACAATTCATTGGGAACCCCCATCACAATAATAATCATTATGATAATATTAATAATAATGACATTCCATGTATAAGCGCCTTTCAAAACTCTCAAGGTCACTCGACTGAAGCCTTCAAGGGGCACTTGTGGGATTCGCAATGGTCACGAAACGTCACCGTTGCAACGCCGCGAAAGTTATTCAAACTCGAGTCGCGATATCTTTGGCTGCAGGTGAAAATCTGGTTCCAAAACCGCCGCTCCAAATTCAAGAAACTCTACAAGAACGGCGAGTTCCCATTGGGCGAAATGGCGCTGGAGCACAGCCCGGACGCCAGCGATTCCATGGCCTGCAACTCTCCCGCGTCGCCCAGCGCTTGGGAAAACAACAACAACGACGACAACAGCAGCGTCGTCGACGCTAACCTGAGCGCTAACCTCCAGAATGATGCAATACTGGACCCGACCGGCAGGGGGCAGCCGTCATATCAGCCCTCAGCCGATTCGTCTTCCGTCTACGTGGACGCGTTCCCGAATTGGTACCAGCAGCAGGACCAGGACGCACATTTGGCTTTGCAGCAGGCAAACGCTGCACACCACCCGGCACCGTCGCCGCCGTCGTCGGCGACTCCCGTCGGAGCCGTTTACTGAATGCCAAACATTCAAACGGACCGGCGCCACTTCAACAGGAGAAGCACCTTGCAGGATGGAAAATGGACTGGGATTCTTTTTTTCAACGGGACCAAATGTTTTGCTTTGCTACATGCTAAACACCAACGACTACTGATACTCTTCAACATCCGTTTAGAACTCAAATTTGCTGGTAGCCCTGCCCCTATACGGGTAACATCCGACTTACGACCAGCTCGACTTGCGACCACCCGTACTTACGACCACGACCTCCACACCCTATTTTTAAAATTTGAATTCTATGCATGGCACCGCAACGCGCTAGGAGGCCAGCAACGCGTACAACAATTTTGGCCAGCCAGTCAGCATCTCACTCTCGCACAGCAATCGACTGTGTGATGGCACCAGAGAGAGGATACATTTTTTTTTCTTCTGCGGATCAGCAGCGGCAGCCACACACGCCAGCGTTCACTCAACCCGCAAGTAACTCAAATAGATAGCAAGCTAGCTAGATAACAGTTAGCTAATAGATAGACAGCTAGCTAACTATCCAGACAGCCATATAGCTAATAGATAGTCAGCTACATAGCTAGCTAGCCGGATAGCTAATATATAGCAAATGGATAGCAAATAGATAGCTAGCAAAGTAGCAAGCTACAGCTTGAGCTGTTGTTAAAACGCAATGTAAACCAATATGTATACATTGCATTGTATTTTGGACAGCCACCCTCATTTCAAGCTCATATAACTCCAGATCCATATGATTTAGGAATTAACTTTTTTTCTGATGAGAGTCAAAGGTCAATTAGAGGGCGTTGATGAAGGCCGAGTCGCTCCAAAGTTGCTGTCGACGCTCGATTCTGTGCGAAAGTCTGAGCAGCGAAGGCGTGAGAAGGCGTGAGAAGGCGGAGCTTCCGCTGTCATCTCCCAACCTCACCTCGGTTGATTTGTTGGCTCTTTGAACTTGTTTTTTTTTTGGGTGCAAGCGGGCGTGGCCTTTTGTCACGCCGGTTACGTCAAGACTCGGTCCTTGACATTTACCAAACCCTGCAGAAGTATTTGGGCCTTCAACTGTGACAATTAAGACTCGCCGAGGTGGCGTCACTCAGCCCGACAATTATTTTGTCATTCTGGTATGAGGATGCGTCAGCTCGCTAATTAACCGGCTAATCGGGTAAGCGTGCGCAGGCGACCTCTCCGCGCCTGCCGGATGGTTTTCACTTTGGGGTCGTAGGTCAAGGCCGTTCAAGACCAACGACTTCCTTTTCACCGTTGAGCCTTCTTCTTGGCTATTTGTGAAATGGCAGCAAAAACAAAATGAGCATCATGACCTTGTTTTTCAAGTTGCCACGACAGCACTTTCAACGTGTGGCTTTTTGGCATCCATTTTGACAACGACAAAAAAAGTGGGAGTGGCTTCAAGACTTTGTTCTTCGTGACAGCTTCTGAATGGCGACGTGGACTCTTGCTTGACCGACCTACAAATCACAGCTGCAAAGTCAGTACGCTGGAGTCCGCCGTTCAAATGTCACATTCGAGTCAAGTCACATGAACGCCTTCACTGCCGGAACACGGGCCAAAAACGCGTCCACGCCAGTGCCAGGGTTTTTGTCATTGTCACTTGAATTCCAGGACCCACACAATGTTGACTTTTAGGACGACATCATCAACATTCAATGCAGCGTTAGAAACCTTTGACTCTTTTCTGTCATTGTGGCCGTAAGTCGAGCTGGTCGTAAGTCGAGTTGGTCGTAACTCAGATGTTACCTGTATTGAGTTTTGGTACGACATCAACATTCAATGCAGCGTGAGAAACCTTTGACTCTTTTCTGCCATCCTCTGTGATGCTAGTTGTCAACGGATGGTAGTAATGTGTGCTCGTGGAAATAATTTGTATCATTTTTCATCATAATCCATTTCATTTCTCAGCGCCTTTCAAAACTCTCAAGGTCACTTTACAGTCACGGGATCAGTTTTTCTATGGGTGAGCAGCGGCAGCCACCCGCACCTGCATTCACTCAACCCGGAAGTAACTCAGATAAAAAGCTAGCTAATAGATCATTAGCTAGCTATATAGTCAATAGATAGCTAGCTCGATAGCTATATAGCTTATAGTTAGCTAGCCAGATAGCTATCTAGCTTGCTAGTTAGCTACATAGGTAGCTTTAAGAAAAAGAAAGGTGGTAGCGCACAGGCGCTACCGCCTTTCATTTCATGTGGGCCGCAGTTTTGCAAATGGTGTGAGTGATGGTGAATGGGTGTGTACGTGACAAACAAGCTTCTTTTTCTTCGTTGCAACAAACCAAACCCACAGGTTCACCTTTGAAAACGACTTCCGTGAACAGAAGCTGTCAAGATGGCTTTGACGTGGCGGTAAATGAGATTTGTAGAAAAAAAAATCCATCTCACAGATCCATCTGTTGTTTGCGTTATCCTGATTAGCGAGGAAAAGGTTTTCTACGCCGTCATCTGTACTTCGTTGAAGGCGTCGGGCGTTTCGCTCCTCATCCGAAGAGCTTCGTCAGCGATCTAAAGTTGTGCTGGTAATCCTGGCCCTAGATGAGGTGGTCCTCTGCTCTGATATGTCCTTGCTCTAACGTTATGGGGAGCAGTGGACCACTCCCTGAAGCCAATCTGATAATGTTTTATCCCTGGCACTGATTTCACCTCATTAGCCAATCTGATTATCTCTACACTCTTATTACCTCTACAGTTCTATCCATGGCTCTGGATTCACCTCATTAGCATGTAATACTAATGAGGTGAAACATGAATAGAAAGTTAGCTAGATAGCTAATAGCTAGCTAGCCAGATAGCTACACAGATAGCCTTCATTCAACCCGGTAGTGGGCAGGGTGCGGAGGGTCCAGTCGGATTTTCCATGCCCTTATTGGGATTCTTGCAGTGTGCTGTTTCGCTTATAGTCTCATCGCTGTTCTCACCCAACACAAAGCGGGTGGCGGTTCATGTTTGGACTATGTTAAAGCCGATATAGCCGCGGAATCGCAGAACCGCGGAACCGCGGAAAGATCCACAGAGGAAAAGAGGAGCGCTTCATTTCGGTCCGCTGTCTTCGCCGATGTCTACCATCATGTTTTTGAACTCTTGCTAATTAGAGTGATTAGTGGATATTCCATATTTGCTGGCACGGCGTCACTGTCATCGTCTCAGTGACGCGAAAGGTCGCGTTAGCGGCTAATTGATGAGCACAACGTTAACGGAAGCGTCGCTTGAAAAACAAGAGCAAAAAAAATTTGACAAGCGCAGAAAGATAATGGTTGAGAATTAACATCAATGATCATTAGCCTTGATTTGCTTTAAGTGGATACTGTACAGCAATTGTTATTGAATGTGATGGGATAATGATAGGACATTTGTCAATCTCGCTCAAAAGAATATCGTGATAGCTCCGCGTTAGCTCGCAAAGTTTTCGCGTCACGAACATTCAATACACCAGCAACTAACTAGTTTTCGGCGGACCAACCAAACCACACAGCGCCAAGGTGGCTGGCGGACTAGTTTCCCACACCCACTTTCTTTGAGTGCAGAGATGGTTTGTTATCGAGTGGAGTACCTTTGCTATTATGGGACCTGAAAAAGACCCCACCACAGACTAGCGTTAAGCCAAAGAGGACACAAAAAAAATGACGGTCGAGCAGAAGAAGGAGATCATCGAAAGCTAATAGCGAGCTAGCTATATCGCTAATAGATAGCAAGAGATATCTAGCTCGATAGCAGTCAAACTGTCATGCTATTCCGGTACAAATGTTTAGTACACATTGGCTGAGATAGATATAGAAAATGATGGATCAAAATGCATCAATAAATAAATAAATACATAGGTGCATAAATAAATAAATAAATAAATGCCTAAATAAATAATACATAAATACATAAACAAATAAATGCATGAATAAATAATTAAATACATTCCTAAATAATTTCCTAAATAAATAAGTCAAAATTGAAATTTGTTAAAAATGTACTTTTTATTTCAAGCGTAATCGTTTCCCGCCCGTCACAAAGAATTCTTCATTTCATGCATGCAAGATGATTTTTTTATTTTATTTTTGTCATCATAAATTCTGAATGAAATTTCTTTTTTAAAGATGATCATTCTGAGAGAGAGAGAGAGAGAGAGAGAGAGAGAGAGTGCAAATATATTGAGCAAATAATGTAGCAATTGATTCCAAAATGGCCCCTTTGGCCATCTCTACTGCAAGCGTGTCCATCAACATGTTTTTCCCCCCTTTTTTTTCTGGCGTCCTTTTCTTTTTTTAAAAAAACGTGACACCGAGAAGTGCACCCAAGAATCCATCTGCAGTACTTTGCTGCACTTTTGTATATTTTGCCCTGTTGAAGCGAGCCAAAAGTGCCTCCAGGCTGAGCTTATTTTGATGCTTTTTTTATGGATTTTTTTTGCTGCACTTCAACTTGATTTTTGCTTGAGTGTCTCACACTGTCAACAATGATGTCAGCGACGGGCCAGCACTGTTTTTCATGCAAAACAACCAAACCCAAGTAGTACGCCTCACATGAGTTGAGTCCTGGACATGGCGTCCTGCGGATACCAGTGGGCAAAATTGTTCATGTATCCGGCGGAGTGCACAGGTGTGCCTTTGGGAGCCACGCTCACGTCCCACACGCTGCACGGAGAAGCTGAAGTCTGAAGGGGGGCGGCGGATCTGGGTTGGAGCTCCGAGCCGCAGGACCCGCTCTTCATGATCTTCTTGTACTTGGAGCGTTTGTTTTGGAACCAGATTTTAACCTGAATGGGAAAACACACACACACACACACACACACAAAGAAAGAAAAACAAACAAACAAACAAACAAACAAACAAACAGGAAACGTCAAAATAAAAGAAGCTTATCAGCAACTTTTTTTATCCATGAGATGATGGCAATTTAAAAACAACCATGGATGCGCTGCATGAAGCCCTTTACGATCATCATTGAATCGACTCTACTCAATAAATAAATACATCCATAAATAAATAAACCCATAAATAAATAAATAAATACATACATACATAAATAAACAAACCCATAAATAAATAAGAAGAATTATAATAAATAAA
Source organism: Hippocampus bargibanti (assembly GCF_051943395.1). Lineage (NCBI taxonomy): Eukaryota > Metazoa > Chordata > Actinopteri > Syngnathiformes > Syngnathidae > Hippocampus > Hippocampus bargibanti. The sequence continues at coordinate 531,747 of NC_142750.1, read as the reverse complement.
TATATGGATACATAAATAAAACTATGGTTAAATAAATAGATATATGAATGGATAAATAAAAAAATGTAATAAAGAACCATTTTAATAAAGAAATATATGTAATATATGGATATATAAATAATGTGATGACGAACGTAATAAATAAATAAAAATGTAAATGTATACATTTATATACATTTACATGTATTTTTATTTTTTAAACATTTCATCGTGTCAATCAAGAAAATAAGAAAGACCCCGCGCACGTCTGACCAAGTTTTCTTTTCAAAAAAAAAAAATCATAATCGTATTGAAAACGAACCCTTTTTAAAAAAAAAAAAATCAGGTGACCTGGGTGGGGCGTGACCTTTATCACCGGAAGTTGTTCGCAATCAGCATTTTACCACCGCAGCTGTTGCGACAGATGTCATTTTGGAAGCTTCTCGTGGCAAATCGCAAAGAAACGCGATCCGGAGCGACCGCCGAGCTAAGTAAGACGTTAGTATTATTCATTACTAATTATTTTAACGGGGTCAAAAGATGTCCGTAATACCCACAATGCAATGCAATGCAAAGAATAGCGTTTTCCGGCGACGTTGGCGTGTCTCGCGCGTTACCTGCGTCTGCGTCAGGCCCAGTTTGGCGGCGAGGTCGGCCCGTTCGGGCAGGGCCAAGTACTGCGTCTGCTGGAAACGCTGGTTGAGGGCCTGCAACTGCAGGCTCGAGTAGATGGTGCGAGGTTTGCGGAGCTTCTTGCCGTGACCGCTCAGACGAACGTCGCCGCCGCCGCCGTTTTCCACGACCGGACCGAGCTTGTCGCGATCTGCCCAAGGAAGGAAGGAAGGAAGGAAGGAAGGACAAGAGAACCTACGACTCAGTTTCGAGGGAAAGATTGACAGCGAGGGAAGCCATTTTGAAATCGACGAGCCAGGTCCCGGAAGGGCTCGAAAAGTAGAAAGATTGGACCAAACGTGAAAGTGGGGGGTTCAGACTTTATTTCATTTTTTTATATGCAACTTCCAGGTGGAAGCTTTTTTATTTGGCGGGGGGGGGGGGTGCAAGTACCGGAAGGAGACGAAAGGTCCAAATTTTAACGGGGGCAAAAGGACCAATCGTGTAAGTGGGGGGTTCAGACGTTTTTTCATTTTTTTATATGCATCTTCCAGGTGGAAGGGGGGGGGGGGGCTGTCTAAGTCTTGGAAGAAGACAAAAAGTCCACGTTGGACAGAACCAAAAAAACATAAACATCAAAGTAGGGGATTCAGCCTTTTTTTGGGGGGGGGGGCTGTCAAAGTCTCAGAAGAAGACAAAAAAAGTCAAACAAACATAAAAGTGGGGGATTCACACTTTTTTCAGTTTTTTTTATATGCAATTTCCATCCACGTGGAAGCTTTTTTTTTTTTTGGGGGGGGGGGGGGTCCAAATCCCGGAAGAGTCGAAAAGTCAAAGTTGGATGGCACAAAAACAAACAAACGTGAAAGTAGGGGCATCATTTAAGGGGGGGGGGGGGTCAGGGAGGGGTCCTGCAATTGGACGTACCTGCAGTAACATATCTGACAATATACTGGATGCAAGTTGCAGGTGGAAGCTTTTTTGGCACTTGCGCATTTTCGTGCTCACGTAACAAATACAAAGTTCACATTTCAATATACGTATATATGACATATATTTATATAGTCTATAAATAATCAATGTAAATGACGTTCCCCTTTCGAGTCCAACAACTGACCTTTCTCCAGCGGGCCGACGTGGCCGTGCGCGCCGCCGCCGCCGCCGCCGTGCGCGTAAGGCAGGTAAGAGCCGGGCGGGTGCGCGCTCAGCGAACTGTGGTAGGAAGGGTACCCCAGGGGTCGCCCGTACGACGGCGCCGACGACTGGAACGGCGCGTCGTGCTGCAGGCTGTGGAAGTGCGCGTAGGGGTTGTGCGTCAGGGCCGCCGCCGACGACGACGCCGCCGCCGCCGAATGCTGCTGCTGCTGAGCCGCCGTCGGGAAGCCGTGGCCTTGCACGCACTCCAAAAAGGCCGACTTGGAAGGGTCCGCCGAGACCAACGCGTCCGTGAGGGAGGTCATCGTCATCGTTTAAGGGGGGGGGGGGGTGTGCGCGGCTCGGGAGTCCCGTCGGGTCACGAATCGTGGAAAGCGGAGGCCATCCGGGGGCCAAGCCAAAAAGTGCGCGAATCCAAGTCGTTCCAAATCGAACTAAGCACTCACCCAAAAGAAAAAAGTAGACCCTAACCCGCACCCCAAAAAAAAAAAAAAAAAAAAAAAAAAAAACCGACTTTCCTACCATTCAAAAACCAAAAAACGTCTCAAAAGACACAAACGCGTCCGTTGCGACGCTCGCTCGCTCGCTTGGGTGCAGCGCGTCAAAGTCAAATGAGGCGCTGGTGAACTGAGCGGCTCGCGGTGCGCGTCTGGCGCACGCGCGTGCGCGCTCACTGGCTCTCTGAGGAAGGGTGCAGTCGCGTCGGTCACCCAAAAAAAAAAAAAAAAGAAACAAACAATCACAAATGAACTTTAAATGTAAACTTTTAAATTTTAATGTTAAAAGTTTAACGTTTAAATTAAAAAATGTGAAAATTTAAAAAAAGTAAACATTAATTAAAAAGTAAAAATTAATTTCTAAGCGCCTTTCAAAACTCTCAACTAAGTTTTTTGTTTTGTGCAGGTGAGCAGTGGCAGTCATTCGTGCCAGCCTCTACCCGGAAGTAACACAGCAGCAGAGTGATGAAAGGAAAGAAAGAAGTAGAAAAACAAAATGTGACATGATGACAGGAAGTCCATCAAAGGCTAAAATAGCATTTCCGTTTTTCAAACGTGGATCAAGTTTCGAAAAAAAAAAAAACGGTTTACAGAGACTTTGACTTCTTAAAAAAAAAAACAATCAAACTTGTATTATTAGAGTTGTAGTTATTATAGTTATGTTATTATTATTATTATGTTGATGATGATGCTGATGATTCCAACAGGCTAATTAATGTAAGGCGAATTCCTGCCGCCTCGTGCGGGCGTTCTTGCTTTCTTTCTTTCTTGTGCTTCCAACATTCTTGTCTTTAGTGGCAACGTTGACACGCCCTCCCGACTTCGACATCGACATCGACTTCGACATCGACATCGACGGGCGGGCGGGCGGGCGGCACGGTGGCGCTTTTCTCGGCTTTTCGTGAGGACAATGGCTGAAAATGCAACTTTCGAGGGCGGAGCAACTCCGCGCACAAAACCTCACCAAACCGTTAAGTTGTGGCCAAAATGGCGACAAAACGGTCGTAAGTCGAAATCCATTCAAAATGGCCGACTTGTACGACAGCATAGTATACCTTGTCAATCTGTTGTTTTTAAGCAACGTTTTCAATTGAATACTATTATATACCAAACTTATGTCGTTTTTATCATTTTATATTTCATATTATCGATTTTTATTCCTGCATACCTGTTCCTGTAATGTTTACCAAACTTTACTGTACGGTTTATTTATACATTTTATACTTGCCTTTTAGTGTCTGCGCACACGCAGTAGATTGCTGTGCGTGCGTGTGACATGTTGGCTGGCCAAAATTGTAGTACACGTTGCCGGCTGCTAGTGCGTTGCGGTGCCGGGCGTAGAATAACGATAATAATAATAATAATAATAATAATAATAATAATAATAGGGTCTGGTGGTCGTAAGTCGGATGTTAGCCGCACAGCAGCTGCTGTAAAGGCAGCCACTCTCGCGGCGCCATCTTGAAGTTAAAAGAACAACAGAACAAAATATGGCAACGCAATTTGAAGCGTCTGTAAGGTAAAAAAAAATGGCGCTTTGCTTTGCGGGAAACGTATTGAGAAGTATTGGTTCCCGTTTGGCAATATGGCGGCGTGCCGGACAGGCGTGGGTTTGGCCAACGTTACCCGCCTGACTGCATTGTCGTTATTTTCTCTTTTATTTTGACGGCAGAAGGTTAATGATGCGGCATTGTTTCATCATCAGGTTATCTTCGGCCAAGCGCGTCAAACTCAATCACGCTGGGGGACAAAACTTCAAGTCACTTCACTTTGAGGGCGAGCGGCCATTTTTCTATCCATCCCCTTATAACACAGGTGTGCAATTCAGGGCCCGGGGGCCAAATGTGGCCCGTCACGTCACTTCATTCGGCCTGCGAAAGCAAATCAAGCGTGTGAAATTCCATGTTCATCTCTTGCGCTAGCTACCTGGTGAGCTAGCTAGCAATCAAGCTTTTGTCCATGTTTGCGCTTTGTCCCAGCTTCAGCTGTTGTTAAAACACTATATTAATCTGTGTCGATTGTATTTTGTGCGTCTGCCCCCATTTCAAGCGCATATAACTCCAGACCCATATCCCTTAGGAATTAACTATTTTTTCTGATGAAAGAAGAGCGTCGAAGGTTTCTTACGCCGCCTTGGATGTTGATGTCGTCCTAAAACGCAATATTCTGTGGGTCCTGGAATTGGAGTGACGATGACAAAAACCCTGGCACTGAAGTGGATACATTTTTTGTGGGCACGTCTGGAAGTGAATTAAGTGAGTTAAAATGGACGCCGGTGGTCTGAAGTGGCCATTTTCTTCAGTCAAGCGCAAGCTGAGACCTTCTTTTGCTAGTTTCACGGGAAACAAATTAGCATTTAGCCTTTAGCAGTTGTCAAAACGGCGCTCAGATAATTGAAACGCGTTTTGGAGGATTTTGTCAATTCCGCTATAATAACAAAGAACGTTCTGGAAATGGATTGTAATTGTCTACTAGAAGACTGTCGTCTGCCGGGATAATTGCGAATAATGACAATGAAGATAATTGACAAGCTTTACTCTCTGAAAGTTGTCAGCTTGCTTGCTTGAGTAAACAGCCTCGATGGCATCAACAACGCGGAGGAACATGCACGTCAACAAATAGCTGCTCAAAAGACAAAATGGCTGACGGAAGGATTCGCTCAGTTTGGATCGACACCAATCCCGTCTCGAAGCCTTACGCAAATATTTTGTGTTAACTGGTGTCGTTTTACGAATTGATACCTCTAGCAATGTTTTTTTTTTGTTTCACAAGGGGGCAGCATTTCCCTTTTTTCAACGTTAGCACTTTGTTGCCGCTTCAGCTGTTGTTAAAGCGCGATCTCAACCAATATGGATGGACAGTGATACCTCTGCAAACGCTATAGCTCACAAACTTTGCACCTTACGAACATTTTAAATTCGTAGGGCCTGCCCGAGTCGCTGGAAAAGGTGGTGGGCAGGATGCAAAGGGTCCAGTCGGATTTTCTACACCCTCGTCTTGATTTTGCAGAGTGTAGTAGGATGTCGGACATCTTTCGGGATCTCGGACTGCTCTCCCATGTGACAAAGCGGCCGTGGAATCCTTCAACGACGTCGGCGTCGGCGCCGTGGCAGGTTTTGGGAGCCGGTGCGCACAAGTGGACACTCCCTCGCCCCTCCGTGGGATGTTGAAAGCTCGACAGACATCAAAGGATTCGCGACTGGCTGCTCGAGTTTGACTAGCAACTGGTTGGACCGAGATCAACGTGGCTAATTGTTGCGGCGTCGTTAAAAACAAAGTCGTGATCCTCGCAAAGCCTGCGGGCCGCGGCGCATCTGGATGCCCGTCTTGTGACGTCTTCCAGCTTTCGGATCGGCTCCGCGCGATCTATCTAGGTAGCTGTCTAGCGAGCAATGTATTAGCTTGCTAGCTAGCTACCTTTCTATCAATTGGAGTTATTCCGGGTTGAGAGAACGCTGGCGCGTGTGGCTGCCGCTGCTCACCCACAGAAAAACCTATCCCGTGACTGTAAAGGGAGCTTGAGAGTTTGGTTTTGTTGCCGGCAACTTCCCTCCCTTGAGCTCGGTTGCTGAAGATTTTGCTCAACCTGCTTTAGCAGTCACTTGAGAGGAAACGTGAGCAAAGCACATCTTTTTTCCCACACGGTTTGTCACACTCACCCATTTAGTCATCGCTGACACGCCTTTTGTTGGGTGTACAAATACTGTAATTATGCCTTTTGTTGACACCTCCGAGTCTCAAGCCTCTCTGATGTTTTTTGGAGATTGGCCCTGGATTTCATCGCTCGGCCTTCAGTAGTGCTATGTCGCAAACAATCTACGTCTGCCAGTGTGGTGTGATGGTACTACACGTCCACTAGAGGGTGCCGTTGGCTTGTGACTTGGAAAAAAAACATAAGAAATAATAATAATAATAATGATGATGATGATAATGATAAGGATAATAATAAAACAATCACAATAACAAACATCATAACAATCATCATCATCATCATCATCATCATCATCATAATGATGTAGATAGATAGCAAGCTAATAATACATTTCATTTATAAGCGCCTTTCAAAACTCCCAATGTCACTTTGGTGTTCAGTCAAACCGGAAGTAACTCAGATAAAAAGCTAGCTAGCTAGCTAATATAACATTAGCTAGTTATATAGCTATATAGCCAATAGTTATCTTGCCGGACAGCTAGCTCCGAGTACGACAAAGCAACCTTTTAAGGCACCGACAATTTCTTGCGGGAATTGGCCGATTTTTGAATTTTATTTTGAAATCCAGATTTTTTTCCCATCTTGTTTTTCGCAAGGAATGAGGACCCCCCTTCCCCCCTTCCCACCTTCCCACCTTCCCCCCTTCCCTCCTTCCCTCCCTCCCCCGCGAGAGGTTTGACTCGTTGGCTTCTGGTTGACTCGAGGCTCTTTTGATCTTGAGACATTGTCAGCCAAATTGAAAAGGATCCGCAAGCGTTTTGAAAACGCTCGCGGCGGTTGCGCAAGCGCCAGAAAATGGCTAGCATGCCAAACTGTCACACGATACGCGCTACGCGATAGGCCATTGATTTCATTCTGGATTTGTATTTCTATTTCCTCTCTCCTTCATAGCTACGTGAGCCCCTTCCGGCGAAACAAACTGGCTGGACAACAAGCAATCAGGAATAACTGTAATTTGCTTTGGAATGTGTTTGGACGCCATATTGTCAACGCCTGATGCTTCCGTCACGCTAATCAAATCACTTCCACCTCTCGCCTCGGGAGGGGGAAATATCTGACGCTTTGACCTGCCCAATATGTTTTTTTGTCTGTGGGTGAGCAGCGGCGGCCACACGCGCCAGCGTTCACTCAACCCGGAAGTAACTCAACAGATAGATAGATAGCAAATAGATACCTACAGTATATAGCTAGCTAGATAGCAAGCCAGATAGTCAGAAAGCGAGCTAACAACACATCACTCCTTGTGGCGCTCTGCGTGTATCCCGAAAAACAGTTTGTATGCCAAAACGTTCGTAAGCCAAGGAATTTCGCATCCTTGATTTGCTTTCATGGGCCAAATAAAATGAGGTGGCGGGCCCCGTTTGGCCCGCGGGCCGTGACTTGGACCCCCGTGCTCGAAACGGTCCCCGGATAGCCTCCAGCAAGCCAGCGGCCCCTCCTTAGACGGCGGATGTATGGATTTTGGCTATTTTGGGCGTTGTGTGTGATGCGTGGCACTAAATTTAGAAGGAGGTGTGAACAGATCGCGAACAGGAAATTGCCAAACGGAATGGCCACGGTGAAGAGAAGACAGAGCGGGTGGCGGCTGCTGCTCACGGCGACTCAATTCCTCCATTGCCAAAAGTCTCGCCCGGAAATGACAAACGGCTTGCGCCTGAGAGGGTACGCCGATGCGTCCGGACTGGTACGGAAGACGGCGGCTCGTCAGTTTTCATTTTGGGGCGTGGCCGAAGCCGACGGATTTACCGGGACGTGAACGGAATCCGCAGGGAAGTCCGTTCCGGGCTCGCCCGGTTCTCCAGGGAGCGACTTGGTCTGGTTTTGCCGTGGCGGAGGTGCGCCGGTGCGCCGCCGTACGCGTGGCTAGCGCGTCGCGACGCGGCCTCCAATTAGGTTGGCGGGGTTGCGGACTTAATCCCAATCCATCATAATAATCATACATTTCATTTAGAGGCACGTTTCAATATTCGCAAGGTCACTTTACAGTCACAGGATAAGAACAAAAATGTTTTCTGTGGGTGAGCAGCGGCAGCCACACGTGCCAGCGTTCACTCAACCCGGAATAACTCATATAGATAGAAAGCTAGCGAGCTACCTAAGAGCCAGTTAGTAGATAGCTAGCTAGATAGCGAATATAAAGCCAGCTAGCTTGCCGGCTAGTTAGTTATCTAGCAAATAGATAGTTATCTGTCTTTGTAGCTAGCAACCTACATAGCTAGCTAATAGATAGATAGTTAATATATAACCAGCTAGATAGCCAGCTAGTTAGTTAAATAGCTAATAGACAGCAAATACATAGCTAGCAAAATAGCTAGCTAGATAGCTACCTAATAGATATACATTGAGACAAATGTGTTCTACATACTTGGCAATAAAGACGATTGTGATTCTGGTGTATTGAACCAGGAAATGCAAATTTGAAGTCACCATGACCAAAATGTTCCATATTGTGATTTTTCTTTTCTTTTCTGGTAATTCATCTGGCTAGGATGGGATGTCGAAACCCGGAGAGGCTTCTATGGCCGGACGGCTTCGCTTGGAGTCATCCACGGTGATCCCGTCTGCTGAAACGCTGCCGACGAAGCTGTTCAACCACAAAAGTGCCAGGATGAGAACACATTCACACTCTGGTGATTTGAAAGAGCGTATTTTCCCGTGTATAAGGTGCACCCGTACGCCTTGATTTCCTTCAAAAGATCAAAAGAACTTAATTGGTTCCTCAAAAGTGTGTGTAAGGCCAAAGGTTCGTCTTCCAAACATTTATTTCCCATAAGAAACCATTAAAATGAGACTAATCCGTTCCCCGGTACCCATAAAACATCATTTTCTACTAAATAAACCGTAAAACTACACAAAATATACATTATTTTATGTCTAATAAATGTGCTATTGTAATGAAAGAAATAAACTGTACTGTGTAATCAATTTGTTTTATTTACATTTGTGATAGTAGTCGATGTTGATAATACCCTCACACACACTGTCCCATGCTAGCTTCTTTTCGTTAATCCAAATCAACAGAAGTTGTTCAACCTCTTCTAATGCCTGAGACTGTTGCTTAGACAACACGGAAACACCCTAAGCCACACCAAGCTTCGGTCTTTTTCGGTTCCATTATAGCAAAAGCACTCCACCCGTTCGTTAACAAACCAGGTCTCCACTCAAAGAAATGGGGGTGGCGAAAACTAATCCGCCAGCCACCGCGGCGCTGTTTGACCGTGTGGTTTGGCGTTCATCCACCGAAAACTAGTCCGCCAGCCACCGTGGCGCTGTGTGGTTTGGTTTGTCTGCCGACAACTAGTTCGTTAGCCAAGACTATAGTCTCGCGAATTTAATGTATTTAAAAAATGCTTTATACTGCATCTGAGTCGCAATGTCTTTTTTTTTTTAGGAACGGGATCACTATTTCAAAACAGAGAGCCCATACATCGGTAAAAAGGCATTCGGGTGTGTGTTTTGTTGTCACCATGGCAACTTGTGCGACTCATCCTTTGCACTTTTTGCAGGTACGCTTCCTTGGACGGGATCGACGTGGATCGTCTTTTGTCTCTCATCAACAAAACATTTTCCAAAACTCTCAAGCAAGACTACCTGGAGTCTCTCAAAGGCCGCCTACATTCCGTCTACCTCTCCCAAGGGTGAACGCTTCTTTCCCACTTTTTACACAACGGTGGCGGGCCGTGGATTTTGCCACTAGGCCTTCAGTAATGCTATGTCTGAATCAAACGCCTAAGCCTGAAACCTAAAGAACCATATGGCTGAAAAGCCTATGTCTGAAACCCCTAAAATCCTAAAACACCTAAGCCTGAAACCCCTAAAACCCTAAGCCTAAAGCCCCCAAGCTAGCTAAGAAAAATCCTAAAGCTAAGAAAATCCTAAACACGAAACCCTAAGCCTGAAAATCCTCAGCCTGAAACCCTTAAAATCCCATAACGCCTAAGGGTGAAACCCAGAAAAGCCTAAGCCTGAACCCCCTAAAATCATCAGCCTGAAAAGACTAAGTCCGAAACCCCTAAAACCCTAAGGCTGAAAAGCCCAAGTCTGAAACCCAAAAAAAACTAAAATCCCATAACGCCTAAACTATCTGAACCAATCCAGTCTTTGTGTACAATTTAGCTACACGGCTGCGGCCATTGTGACCTGGGAGGTAGTGAAGACGCCCTATATGGATAAACTGGTTGTGAGCAGCGGCGAGCAGGGGCGAGGCACTGGCCGGGTCTTGTGGGAATGCGTTCGACGAGACCTGGGAAAACTCTTCTGGAGGTCCAAAACCGACAACAAAGTCAATCCCTGGTAAAAAAAAAAAAAAAAAAAAAAACGGACACATACGATCCTATTCAAAGATGAATGCTTGAAAATGTCTCCCCCTATCTGTCCGTCCAGGTACTTGAAGAATTGCGAAGGGAGCTTTGCTAACGGGGACTGGATCGTGTTCTGGTGGGGCCTTACGGACACCCGAGAGTCGGACGAGCTGGTGGAGTATGCCAAGAATCTTCCGGACTCTTTCCAACCTTCCCCCGTCACACCGAGCCGAATTGTGAAAGCTCCATGAAACGCTCCCGCCTCTGGATGATGGGATGGATTTGACATCTTTTCTTCCAGTTGTTTGTTTGTTTGTTTGTTTTTTTGTGGTGAAAACACAGTTGCACAGTTTTCCTCGCCGAACGGTTTTCGTTGAGCATAACTTGAGGGACGCTTTTCTTGAGAATGGGGACGGCTATACGTTGAGCCCCTATTTTTAGCTGGGGTTGCCTGGGCGATCTGCTTGCCTTTCGCGGCAACGACAACTACTTTTATGAATAATAATAATAATAATGGTATGGCGACGGTCCTTCCGGATCAAACCATCACAACGCGACAATCTCTAACGTCCACTGACCAAATGTCAATTCTTGACAAAAACTGGCTATCTTGTTATCTTGCTGGCTATCTAGCTATTTAGCTAGCTACTGTATCTATTAGCTATATAGCTAGCTAGCCATTAGCTATGTATTCGCTAGGTATTAGTTATCTATTCACTCGATATTAGCTATCTATTCGCTAGGTATTAGCTATCTATTTTCTAGCTCTTAGCTATCTATTCGCTAGCTATAATAATAATAATTAATAATAATAATCCATTTCATTTCTAAGTGCCTTTCAAAACTCTCAAGGTCACTTTAGAGTCACAGGCTAAGTTCTTCTGTTGGTGAGCAGCAGCAGCCACAAGCGTTCACTCAACCCGGAAGTAACTAAAATACTGTAGATAGAAAGCTAGCTAATGTACAGCTACGTAGCTAATAGCTAGCTATCTAATCAATCATAATAATAACAACAATAATAATACATTTCATTTATAAGCGCCTTTCAAAACTCAAGGTGTTCACTCAACCCGGAATAAGTCAAATAGATAATAAAGTTCGCTAGCTAGCTAATATATAGCTAATAGCTAGCTAGCTAGATAATACTACTGCTACTACTACTACTACTACTACTACTACTACTACTACTACTACTAATAATAATAATAATAATAATAATAATAATAATAATAATAAGAAGAAGACATTTCATATGGGCCAGCGTTCACTCAACCCGGAAGTAAATGGATAGAAAGCTGGCTAGCCAGCTAGTAGATAGCTAATAGATAGCAAACAGATAGCTAGATAGATAGGTAGCCACCTGCTTTGTGTCAATTTCACTTCAAATGTTGGTCAACCCCAAATTTGTTCATGTTCTTGACCATCAGGCTTATTTGTCCGAGCTGCCAATCACAACTTTAGTTCTCTCGCACAGCCAGTTGTAATGCTAATGCTAATGTAATGTAATGTAATGAATTACCCTAAAATGGGTAGAAATCCACCCTGCGTCTGTCATTGGCTGTTGCATAATGAATTATTTTTTTCTTCACGTTTTACTTTTAAATGTACTTTATTTTGAAATACCCATTCATTCCAACAAGCGCCAATGCAATACAAACGTCATGACCCCCCCCCCCCCCCCCCCAAAAAAAAAAAAAAAAAAAAAAAAATGAAATTCGACTCCGCTGCTCAGCAACACTTCCGATTGACCCGGGACGTCCATGGCTGTACTTCCGGGTTGACCACGCAGGGTCCTCCAAAGATGGCGTCTCCTATACGGAAGTTTGACTGATTGAAAAATGATCGTCGGCGGCTTCGGGGGGCGGCACATCCTGGACTGAACTGTGATCCAGTCCTGAATTTGAGAAATAAAGTAGGGACGCCGCAGTTTATTTCACTTTGATAAAATATGTAAACACATTTTAATGCACGCGCTGTCGTATGCATTGTAGTTATGGACGAACGACGGTTTTTAAGAACAGATTCGCCATGTCCCTCGGGGTGTGTTGCAATGTCTAAATCGGCCCGTACTTGTCAAGTTGTTCGGTTTCGGCACTGTGAGCACCGATTTTTAAATGCGTGCAGCTTATATTCAAAATCTGTACGTTTTCCGCCCATGACGTTTTTTTAATCACCGTTACGGCAACGAGGCAATGCAACGAATTGGTCTGTAGCCGTTTGAACGCGAGAATCTCTAGTTGCAATTAGCGTGAAAAGCTAAAAGCCCAAATTTTTGCCTGTAAACAAAAGCACAAAGTCATCGGATTCTGTGGCGAAATTGCTTGCAAATGCTGCTAATCACTAATCATAATTCACAAAAGAAATGTTTCCTGACTCCAAGATTGCATCGGTAAATTCACTTGATCAATTCACCTTTTAAATCCCGTTGAATGTTAATTCTGCACTGTCATTTGAGTTTACGTGAACTATGATTCCATCTTGCGTCATAATACAATTTCATATATTAATACAGATTTTTTTTTTAATCTCAAGAAACATTTCAACATTTGTATAAATAAGATTATTAAAATCAAATTTAAAACAGATTCTTATTTTACAACTACAGCTAATACAACTATTTTAATTGTTTTTGTTTCATTTTACGTACGCTATATAAACCGTAAGACGAGTCACCATTTTGTTAAGAGCGGACGCCATTATGTATTTTGTAAGATTGCCAACCGCTTTCGGGTTGACGGGTATGAAATCATCGCTAACTTTTGCTCTCTTCGTTCTTGCTCTTGAACGCGGCATGTCGTATGTAGTTTTCAATTTGTCCGCTTGGAGGCGACAAAAGCTAGGAAATGAAAGTGCAGAGAGGACCGCGATGGTGTGGTGTGGAGAAAATGACGTTTTTGCTCTCTGAGTCCACCATAGGGCGCTTTTCCTTGGGTCAGCCAGCCAGCCAGCCACAAAGATGTGCTGACGGAGACAACCAAGCGCCTGGTTATTTTCCTCGCATTATTTTTCGTTCGTCGTGAGTTTCATGCACAGGTAACATCCGATTTACGACCACCTACACTTACGACTACGACCTGCAGACCCTATTTTTAAAATTTTATTTCTTTACTCAAAACAGGCCTTTGACTTGATGTGAGTTCTGAGAGTTCAGTATGAACGGAGACATCGGTGACATGGAGTCACAAGTCAACAGTCTAAGTAGATTCAATAGCTAGCTAGATTGGTTCGATAGCTAGCTAGTTTGATAGATTCTGTAGCTAGTTAAATTGATAGGTTCGATAGCTAGCCAGAGTGATCGATTCCATAGCTAGCTAGAGTGATAGATTCGATAGCTAGCTAGATAGATTCCATAGCTAGATGGATAGTTTTTAAATATATAGATTTGACAGCTAGCTAGCTGATAGCTAGATAGCTATCTCAATAGCTAGCTAAAACACTAGATAGAGAGATGGAGAGAACAAGCGAGCTAGTTCATTATCTAGCTAGCTCACCAGATAGATAGAGAGCAAGCTAGCTAGCTTGCCAGATAGATACTTTTCATTTAACTTGACATGACAAAAGAAAGCGGCACATCTGGCTACATACAGCTTAGGGTGTTTTGCTTAGCTTGATGAAGGGCCATCATTTCCTAACGCCGCCCAGTTCTGAAATAAAGCCCACCTCCCCCGGTGTCGAGTCCTCAGCCCTGCCACCCGTTTGTTGCCCTTCCTCCCCTCTTTTCCGGTAGCGAATATCGTCACGAGAGTGACGATGCAGACCTTCCGTCTGTATGTTGTCATCTCTCCTTCTGTATTTTCTTGCCTTATGACATAAACAATAAAATCACAGAGAGCAGTTTTCATTCGGGTTGATGAAGTGGCGTGGGGGAGCAGCAGGGCCGAGATGCGCGAAGGGGAGTTCTGGTTGTGGGATGGACGATACTGAATTTGGCCACCGGAGGCCGCTAGAACGATTATTTCCTCTCAGACTGAAACATGGATAGGCAGTCCACCCAAGACCCCAATAAAAATAGAGGCAACATCTAAAAGTTGTTCTACAATAAGCTGTCGCTTTGCCTCTTCAAATTTGAGAGGAACCAAAGATAGAATTTAACACAAGCGCAACCTTCCGTCTGTATGTTGCGTCCGCCAACGTCAACGTTGTGTTTGAATGTCTGGCTGGCTACAATTGTGGTCCAAAGTGGGCCACGTTTTATCTCCGCTCCAGATCCAACAGAGCAACAAGGACCGTTTAAAACGCTCTGCTCTTCTATTTCCTGTTTACGGCAACGTCAACAGCTCAACCGCTTTTGAAGGCTTCACGATAGATCAGGGGTGTCAAACTCTAGTCCAGTGATTCTTAACCTGGGTTCGATCGAATCCTAGTGGGTCGGTCTCAGGGGTTCGGTGGATCCTCCACCACAGAGGTCCACCCCTCGGTCTAGACTGCAGTTAGTAGGCCCAGTCACTGGAAGAAGGGTTCGGTGAATGAGCATATGAAATTGGTGGGCTTCGGTGCCTCCAACAAGATTAAGAACCACTGCTCTCGTCGTCGAGGGTCGCCGTCCTACATGGTTTGCAAGTCTCCCTATTGCAACGCACCAGATTTAAGGGAACGGGCTCACGTCAGACTTCCGCAGAGCTTGCTGATGATCTGGTCATTAGAATCAGGTGTGTCCATTGAACCGGGTGCGTTGCAACAGGGAGACTTGGAAAAGACGGAGGACGGTGGCGCTCGAGGACCGGATTTTGACACCCCTGGTTTAAAGGCTCCACGATAGATGCTCGACGCTGTTTACGATACGTCTTGGGTATGGCGCATCAAACTATTGGATTGGATTGGATATGCCTTTATTAGTCTCACAGTGGAGAAATTTACATTCTCGACGTTCCGCAGTTGGTGCTTCGTTTTAGAAAAAAAAAACACTCAAATGGACTTGAAACGCGACTTGTCCGGATTGGATTGTGGCCAAATCTGCAGTGTCATGGTGTCACTGGGGAAATCGTCTGAGGAACAACAACCGACGGCGAGATCGCACCAAAAGTCATTTTAGCGCGGGCCTTCCACGATTGCGACGTAGGCGAGTCGGTGTGATTTGAGGTTTTCATCCTCTGCAGATCTCATCATGGCTTCAATTCCAGCTGCTCCGAGTGTGACCGAGACCTCAGCAGCCAATAGCGCGCCGCCTGCTTAGGCTTAGCCAACCCCCATCTCGGACTCTCCACCTACTTCACTGTGCTCCACCCACAAATGGCCGCGGGAACTAAGCTTCAACCCTTTGAGGCCTTGATACTTTTCTCGCTGAAGGCCATTGCACAAAATAAGCCTCCCATTGGGTATATATTTTGAAAGGAAGAGGAAAGGAACGCAAGTACAGGATTTGCTGTAAAGGAAGCCACTCTCGCGGCGCCATCTTGGAGTCAAAACAACACCAAGGACACACAGTCAATCAATTTTAAGCACTTTCTCTGTTGTATGAAGCAGTTCAAGATGAAAGAGGAGAGGATCATCGCGTCCTTTTCACCAGTGGATCTAGGACGTCATGGTGGAAATGTCTGCTACAAACTAAATGTTGAAAGCAAACACGAAGGTGTAGCATCCATTGACAAAAAGAGACTGTCTCACATCTCCCGTCCTACGTCAATCCGCTTCAATTCCAAGCGGCGACCGTTCCGCATATGCTTCGGTAAACCAAAAATGAACAAAGTAGTTAGCTGACTTTGACAAGCCCATTCATAGGCTCCAACAAAATGACATCGGTACACCAGGAACTTTGCTAAGCGGAAAAGCTTGAACTCCAGCTCCACAAGTCCCATAAAACTTCAAAACAATGCAGGACTCCACGTAAGCAGTTCTACCGCTTCATCCATAAGCCCCCCTGCTAATGTGGCTAGGTGCTAAGAGGAACCACAATGAGATTGCAGGGGTGGGGGGGCAGGCTGAGTTGCATTAATAAGCTTCCTGAGCCGCTAACGTGGAAAGACGGACTCTTTAAAAAAAATTGCTGAGAGCAAAAGAAAAGGGGGAAGGGGTGACTTGTGCCCCCCCGCCCCCCGATGCCATGCTGGAAAATGCTGCAGGGGGCGCTTTAAAACGACCCCATAAAGACGTTTAGGAGGGTATCGGTGCCAGCGTTGCAACTAATTGGAGTCACGGGTAAAACGTGAGCAAAATTCTTCAGGGCAAGAATGATTATGGTGTCCTGCTATGGTGACGGTCCTTCTCGATCAAACCATCACAACGTGACGGTCTCTAACATCCACTGACCAAATGTCATTTCTTGACAAAAACTGCCGATCTTGTTATCTGGCTTGCTATCTAGCTGTTTAGCTAGCTACTGTATCTATTAGCTATATAGCTAGATATGTAGCTACTGTATCTATTAGCTATATAGATTAGCTATGTATTCGCTCTGTATTAGCTATCTATTCACTAGGTATTAGCTATCTATTTGCTAAGTATCAGCTATCTATTCGCTAGGTATTAGCTATTTGCTAGCTATAATAATAATAATACATTTCATTCCTAAGCGCCTTTCAAAACTCGAGGTCACTTTACAGTTACAGGATAATGTTTTTCTGTGGGTGAGCAGTGGCAGCCACACGTGCCAGCGTTCACTCAACCCGGAAGTAACTCAAATAGATAGAAAGCTAGCTAGGTAGCCATATAACTAATAGATAGCCAGCTAGATAGCTAGCGAGCCAGCCAGATAGCAAATAGCCATCTATATTACCTAGCTCTTTGCTAGCTATTAGCTATATATTCGCTAGATAGCTAGCTTGCTATCTATTTGAGTTACTTCCGGGTTGAGTGAACGCTGGCACGCGTGGCTGCCACTGCTCACCCACAGAAAAAAAACTTGTCATGTGACTGTAAAGTGACCTTGAGAGTTTTGAAAGGTGCTTAGAAATGAAATAGATTATTATTATTATTATTATTATTATTATTATTATGAAAACGGGAATACACACGCTAGTTGAGCACTACCGTTCTTAAATCAGATTTGTATGTCTTGGTTAACTCGCAGTTTTTCACTAATCTGCCGCTGTTTTTCGCTGACTGTAGAGCAACACACAGTAAAATCCAAGTGTGCGTTTCTGGTTTCTAAAGTAGGAAGCAGTAAAGCCATCGGGTATCCCACCAGGTTCTCTCCTTGTCCCCCTTGATCTTTTGCTGTGTAAAAGCCGTTGCCTCGGGGCGCCGGTGGGCACCGTGAGCGTGGATGTGCTCGCGTATGCACACTGGAGCAGTAAAATCATTTTCAACTGGTTTTAATGGAGGAATTGTGAGCCAAGTACAGTGATACAGTGATACCTCAGCTTACCAACTTAATTGGTTGCCAGAAAGTGTGTGTGAGGCGAAAAGTGTGTCTTCCAAACAATCTTTTCCCATAAGAAACCATTAAAATGAGAATAATCCGTTCCCAGGTCCCCAAAAAACAGAATTTTCTACTAAATAAGCCTTAAAATGACACAAGATATACCTTATTTTATGAATAATAAATGCGCTGTTGGATTCTGGAGTTATATGAGCTTGAAATGAGGGTGGCTATCCAAAATACAATACAGTGTTACCTCAGCTCAAGAACTTAATTGCTTTCTAGAAAGTGTGTGTAAGGCAAAAAGTTTGTCTTGCGAATATTTATTTCCCATAAGAAACAATTAAAATGAGAATAATCTGTTCCGAGGTCCCCATAGAACATAATTTTCGACTAAATAAGCCTCAAAACTACACAGTGTATCATAAATGCGCTATTGGATTGTAAATAGAGAAATAAACAAAGGAGAGTCTTAGCGACGCTTTACCAGAACGACTTTGCGTTTGTGCACCAGGAATGAATGCAACATCTGTTTTTGAGCCAAGTGATGGTGTTTGTTTCGCTGTCCCACAAGGAAGTTATGTTAATAGTTGCTCGCTGACTCTTTGTCGTGCCACGAAATGAAAAGGTCGGAGGCTTCGTCACACCTGCCGGCAAACTCCAAACGCCTTCAAAGTCGCTTTCTAATCGGCTGGACAAGCACTTGCGCCGACGGACGCGCCGTCATTCCAGAATGAACACAATTGATGAGGAACTAGGTAAAATTATCGCACAGAAAGCACGGCGACTTCACTCGGATATCGTCAAGAGGCAACCTGGAAGTTTGTCATCCATTGATAATTTCACACTTTTGGCCTTACACACTCTGTCTGGGAACCAATTAAGTTCGTAAGCCAAGGTATCAATGTATTTTGTTGTGTGCTATGTATATAATATGTGGAGATGATGAAACATTTATGAATTTATGAAAATTCATAACGACCCTCCAAGGGAAACCGGAACTACGATGTGGCCCGTGAAAAATAAGAGTTTGACACCACGGCGCTATGCTAACGCTCATTTTTGCTGTCGCTTACGCAGTAAAAAGCAACAGAAACGCTAGCGCCGGGTGGAACGATATAGGCTTCAGTTCAGTCTTCCTTCGGACAACTTCCAAAAACCGCGTTGCCGACCAGACTCTGTCATTTAGCGGATATTTATAGCGGCCGAGGGGAAAAGGAGGGGCGTGATTACACACCACGCCGTCCGTCTCGGGCCTCGTCGTCCTTTTCCGGCAGCTCGGCCTGCTTCGAACCCTTTTCACCCCGTCGGCCAGGTGGTCCGCTCGCTGTCACGCTTTCTTTGTTGTCAAGATCGGCGCCAAGGTCAAAGGTCGAGAGCCAAAGTGCGGTACTTTACTCCCGTTTGCCGGTTCCCGAGATGAGCAGGCCTCGGCATGCTTGACCATCGCATGGCGTGGCAGTGCATCCTGGGAATTAGAAGACATTATTATTATTATAGCTAGCGAGTAGATAGCTAATACATTTTTATTATTATTATTATTATTATTATTATTATTATTATAAGAAATGGGGAAAGGAAGTGATGCAAAGAAGAACAGGAAGTTGTTGAAAGTCGACCATGACGTCGCCTAGCCAGGGGAGGAAAACCACCCAAAAAAATGGTAGGGGGGAGTGGCGTTTAGTGAAAACCAGAGTGAAAGGTCCACCCTGAACAGATGAGCCCATTGGAGACACAAGACAATGAGATGCAGATGTGAAGAGAACAAAAAGTCCAATCGTTTTCTTTTTTTGCTAATAGCGCGCGATTAAAAAACAAAATAAGAGCCAATTGCTTTAGTTAGCCAAAAGAAAAAAGAAAAACAACAGCTTGTGTTTATTCAAACACACACACTTCACACACACAGTGAAGACATCTAGTGATGTCATCACTTTTGGACACTGGATGGATTTGTGACAATCTAAAAAAACATTCGCATGTATGTAGCACGTAGACAGAACAAAGTTGTTGCAACAACACGACAATCGATTGTAGCCCAAATGAGCAATGGTTGCTTCTGGTTTGATCTTTTTTCCGCGCAGGCTAAAAGTTGACCTCAATGGAAAAGAATGTAAGACGTCTCTCTCTCTTTTTGCCTCTCTCTCTTTCTCTCTCTCTCTCTCTCTCTCACGGGTGAGACACGCACATACTGCTTAGATTAAAGTGCCACGGAGTAGGAGAGAAAGCAAAGCGAGGGAATGTTCTTTTTTTCCACTTTTGACCCAGACTTTTTTTTTTCGTCCCCCTCATCTCTCGTGTTGCTCACTTTTTTTCATTTTTTATTTTTTTGCCTTGCAATTGAAGTTGAAAAGCCACCAAAACGGCTTTTATGTGCTTTTGGTCATTCTCGGAAAGAATCAATCAATCAATCAATCAATCAATCAATCAATCAATCAATCAATCAATCAATCAATCAATCAATCAATCAATGAATGAATGAGTAAATGAGTATATAAATAAATCAGTATATCAATAAATCAGTAGATCAATAAATAAATAGAAATATAAAATGAATAAATAAATAAATAGAGAAATAAATAAAGAAGTCAATGAATAACTGAGTAGATCAATAAATAAATAGAAAAAATAAATAGACAAAATAACTAAATAAATTGATAAATAAGTAACTAAATAGGCAAATTAATGAATAAATAGGCAAATTAAAAGGCAAATAAATGTAATAAATAAATAGAGAAATAAATAAAGTACATATAAATATATAATAACAATATAAATAACAAAAATATAAACATAATTAAATTTAAAATAAATCAAAAAATATTTTTAAAAAATCATATATAATAAAGAAATAGATAAATAGATAGTTACATAAATAAATAAATCAATAAATAAATCAATAAATAGAACAATAACTCGCTAAAAAATAAACACTTAAATAAATACATAAATAAATACATGAATACATACATCAGAATCAGAATCATCTTTATTGCCAAGTATGTAGAACACACAAAGAATTTGTTTCCGGTAGAACACGCTGCACTAGTATCGTCGTCAAAAAAACTGCCAAGTGGCACTATACAGTTCCATTTTGGCTACTATGCATACATACATAAATTCATACATGAATACATACATGAATGTACAAATAAATCAATACACAGATAAATAAATAGATACATAAATAAATAAATATGGATCTTTTGAAATCAGGTCATCATTAGATGAATTCGGTTGCTTTTTTTTGAGGTAACCGACTATCGGATACGAACAACAAAGGGTTAACCTTTGGGCAAAGGTATAGTTGATTGACAGGTATGAGGTTGCAGCCCGTCTCGATGGCCACGCCTCCTTTCCTGGTGCGACACATGTCACCCCCCCTCCCCTGCCCCCAACCACCATCACCCTCCCCCCGGGTGAGGATTTCCTGCTCCCCTGATAAGATAGCGCTTAGCGATGTGGTTTTGGGACTTTTAGCTTCGCTCATTTGTTTGTTTGTTTGTTTGTGTTTTGTGTGTGTGTGTGGGGGGGGGGGTGGTATCAAATGAGCATCATCCGCCATCTTTCTTGAATATTCATGGTTCCAAAGTCTGGTGAAAAAAAGAAAAACTGTTTTCTTTTCTGCTCGCTCCCTCGCTTGCTCCCTCCCCCTTTCTTTTTCTCTGCGTCCCTCAGCTGGCTTCTTCTTCTTCTTCTTCTTTTTTTTTTTGTTGCAACATCAGCCTGCCACGTCGAGGATGGGCCCAATCCCCTTTTCATTTTCCTCCTCCTCCTTCTCAACGGAAGGTCAAAAGAGTTGAGGAAACATATTCACTTCCTGGTGTGTTTTAGCGCCAATCCATCATTGGGTGTATCCAAGCCCCCCGACCCGACCCCCCCATCCTTGGGGGTCTCCGACGGCCGTCACGACGCCGCAAAGTGGACTTTTGAAGGCCGCCGGATGGCGCCCAGGTTAGGCCGGGGGTAGAGGGGGAGGGGGGGGGCACTTTCAACACAAGAGGGCGGCCATGTTGGTTGGGTGTTGACGGTGTCCAGGCAAACATTTATCTTTCTTTTGTTGGCTCAAGTTCAAGTTGTCCCCTCATCTCAAATCGTCTTTGTGATTATTTGCAGGTCGTTCCGACCCCCTCGCCCCTCCCACCTCATCCCCCTTTCTTTTTTCTTCTTTTTTTAAATACATAAATAGATAAATAAATAGGAAGATAATTAGCTAAATAAATACATAAATAGCTAAAAAAATTAATACCTAAATAAACAGAAATAAATGAGTAGATCATTAAATAAAATGAATAAATAAATAGAAAAATAACTAATCAAGTATAATACATATAAATAGATACTAAAAATATAAAACTATAAAAAAATAATGCAATATAAAAAAATAATAAAAAATATACAATATATAATACATAATAAATAAATAGATACCTAAATAACCAAATAAATGAATAGAAAGATACAAAGAAAGATAAATAGCTAAATAAATAAATAAATAGCTAAAAATAAATACATAAATATATAAATAGACGGAATAAATAAATGAGTAGATCAATACATAAAATGAATAAATAAATAGACAAATAAATAAACAAGTATAATATATATATTTATATGCATAATATAAAATAAAAATATAAATAATAAAACATAAACATAATACAATATAAAATAAAAATAATAAAACAGAAATATATAGTATATACTAAATAAATAGATACAATAAATAAATAGATAGCTAAATAACCAAATAAATAAATATATAAATAGCTAAATAAACAAGTATAATATATATAAATATATAATAAAAGACATATAAATATAGATATACAAATATATACAAAAATAATAAAATAAATAATAAAAAGTATATATATAAAATAAACTAAATAAATGAATAGATAAAATAAACACATACATTGTTAAATAAATAGATAAATAACTAAATAAACAAATAAATAGAAAGATACAAAGATAAATAGCTAAATAAATAAATAGCCCCAAAAAATAAACACATAAACATCAATAGATAAATTAAATAAATAATTGAGTAGATCAATAAATAAAATGAATGAACAAATACATAGAGAAATAAATAAACACCTATAATATATATATATATATATCTATATATATATATATATATATTTAAAAAATCTATAAAAATAAAATATACAATAAATAGATAAATAAATACACCGTTAAATAAATAGATAAATAACTACCCAAATAAATAAATAGAAAGATAAATAGGTTAAAACAATAAATACATAAATATATCAATAAATATGGCTCTTTTCAAATCAGGTCATCATGTGTTGCTTTTTCGAGGTCACCGACTAACGGATACGAACAACAAAAGTGTGATCATCTGCAGGTCGAACCGAAGACCCCCAAAACCCGTCCCCCCTTTCTTTTTTCTTCTTCTTTTTTTTACTTTACTTGACTTGTGTTGATCATTTCTCTTTGCTGTCTGGCAACCCAGCTCTTCATACTTTCCATCCTCAGCCTGTCTGCTGCGTGTGTGTGCGTGTGTGTGCGTGTGTGTGTGTGTGTGTGTGTGTGTGTGTGTGTGTGTGTGTGTGTGTGTGTGTGTGTGTGTGTGTGTGTGTCTGCGTGTGTGTGTGTGTGTGTGGTTTTGTAGCTGAGGGGGAGGGGATGGGCTGTGATTCTCTTTTCTGGATGGGGAGGAGAGTAAGTGCAACAGCGAGCCATAAAGTGTGTTAAACATTCCTCCCTTTCTTCCGCACTGTAACTGTACTTGCTAACATTTCACCCCCCCCCCTCCTCTATTTTCTTCACCCTCAGCTTGTCTCCTCCCCCTTTTTCTTTTCTTTATATTAATAATAATAAGAATAATACATTTCATTTCTAAGCACCTTTCAAAACTCTCAAGGTCACTTTACAGTCACAGGATAAATGTTTCTGCGGGTGAGCAGCGGCAGCCACACGCGGCAGCGTTCACTCAACCCGGAAGTAACTCAAATAGATGGAAAGTTAGCTAGCTAACAGATAGCTAATAGCTAGCTAGCTATATAGATAGCTAGATAGCGATACAGCTATATAACTAACTGGAAGTAGCTCAAATTGATAGAATTTGAGCTACTTTCATAGCCTCAGAGTCTCTCTTCAACATTTTCAATGTACAGTAAAGTCTCATTATATCGATATTCAAGGGAGTCCGAAAAAATATCGATATAACCAGGACTATCGATATATCCGACCCTGTTTGCATGTAATTTTCTCCGTGCGTGCATAGAAATAGTATCGATATAACCGGGACTATCGATATATCCGATATCGTTATAACGAGACTTTACTGTATTTCAACTTACGACCATTTTGACTTACTTGGTCGGAACGGAACTCGGTCGTAAGTCGGATGTTTCCTGTATTTGGAAAGCTTTGATATATTTATTCTGTTTGGACAACTTTTTCCATTCACTTTTAGTTCGGTGCACGTTATACATCCAAGAAGTTAGAAAAGACACGATTATTCATTGGGGGTGCACCTTATACTCCAGTGCGCCTTATACGCCGGAAAATGCAGTGCAGTGATGCCCTGGCTTACCAACTTAATTGGTTCCCAGAAAGTGTGTGTAAGGCGAAAAGTGTGTATTCCAAACATCAATTTCCCATAGGGAACCATTAAAATGAGAATAATCCGTTCCCAGGTCCCCATAAAACATCAATTTCTACTAAATAAGGCCTTAAAACGACACAAAACATATCTTATTTTACGTATAATAAATGTGCTATTGGATTGTAATGTAAGAAATAAACTGGACTGTATAAGAAAGTCGTTTTATTGACCTTTGTCCATTATGATATATGATTATGATTAGAAGACATATGATTCTGTTCAAAATGAAGCAACACGGACATGTTTCTTGAATATTCAAACTGCAGCTAGAAATCAATCCTATGATTACTGCCTATAATGCATCGGGAGAAAGAATGACAGAGGACAGACGAGGAAGAGGGAGGAGGGAGGTGGTGCGGGAATGAGTCACTGCATGTGGACGTGGCTTCCCATCCATTCTCCTTCGCTTGATTCTTCAAGCATCCCTCCCTTTGGCTTCCAAAACCCTAAAAAGAGGCCTTCAATTATCCCCTTTTTCAGCGGCGAGAGAATGTAGGAAGAGCTTCGGTCCTCCTCCCCCAACCGTCAGCCCAGGAACATTTGTCTTATTTTTTTTTTTTCAACGTAGGGATGGAATTTGAGCGAATCCGAATCGAAACGAAGCTTTGCACTTCTGTTTTCATCATTTTTCCACTGCAGCCGTCGTCGTTCTTCCATTAAAACTGCTAAAATTGCCACATGGGTGGGGGGGGACCCCGTCATTACATCATCGCCCCCCCCCCCCCCCCCGAGGGGTCATACGCGAAGAACTGTAACGTGGCTCAACGTGCACGCGCTCGCTTGAAAATGTTGATGAACACGTTGACGCAAACAAGCTCAGCAGCAAGTTTGCCCCCCCCCCTTTTTATCTCCTTTTTTCCAGTAGCATAAACTTCAAACAGCCATTAACTTCCGTTCATAAAGTGCCCATTACACACACAAAACATGCACACACACACACGTTTACGGGTGAACCTCTTAAATGCAGTAATGAGCTAACAGCAGGTAGCCCCCCCCTCTTCTGTATGTGCATGTTTGTTTGTTTGTTTTCCATCCACACGCTCGTGCACGTTGGCAGTCGTGCTGTGTATGATGACAGTCAGGTGCGCCTTTGGCTTTTTACGACCGCAGCGGAAGTGCAACGTCAACAGTAGAGCGACATTAAAGCAAGTTCGACGCGACCGTTACGATCACGTAATGAATGTTACTGTCGTCCAACATGCTAGCATTCGATGCCTTCAAGTTGCGTACGTAAGATAAATACGGTGATACCTCAGCTCACGAACTTAATTGGTTCCCAGAAAGCGTGTACAGACTTCCAAACATTTATTTCCCATAAGAAACCGTCAAAATGAGAATAATCCGTTCCCAGGTCCCCATAAAAAATAAATTTCTACTAAATAAGCCTTAAAACTACACATAAATATACCTTATTTTATGTATAATAGATATGCTATTAATTGTGTTTATGCTATTAATGCTATAAATATGCTATTAATTGAGTTAATTGTGACGAGGGAAGAAGCTGTTGAAATGTCTGCTGGATCGGTAGTGCCTGCCTAAGGGGAGTCGCTGGAAAAGGTGGTGGCCAGGGTGCAGAGGGTCCTGTAGGATTTTCCACACCCTTGTTTGGATTCTTGCAGTGTGCAAGTCCACGAGAGTGGCCAAAGTGCTGCCAATGATTTTTTTTCACTGTCCGAACTGTCCCTTGAAGATCAGGGGACATCTGGATTTTTTTTGATTCCCCACTATGCACGTGTCGGGAATATTGGAGGAAAGCAGAGTACCCGGATAAAAGCCACAAAGGCATGCAAAGGCCAAAGTCAGAACGCTCCAGTCGGTCTCTTGACACTGCGCCAGAATTATTTGGACAACCACTTTGTTTGTTAATCATTTGAAATCAAATGGATCTAGCGTTGACGGTGAACAGATTTCATCAACGCCTGGCATTTCCTGGAAAAACTCTTCCTTCACCAGGAAGAAGATTGCCGTGTTTTGGTGTGACTTTCTTCAACGCCAAGCGCCGTAACGCTCGGCGTCCCCCATCCCATCCGAAGGTCGAATCGGGGAACGATGAGGTGGCACTTTACTCTCTTTCTTCTTCGGCCGCGTTCGTTTCTTCTCGAAAAGCAGATTGCATTCCACCCCACAACTCACCCGCCACCCCCCTAAAAAAAGGAACAGGCGGACACATGGAGAATATGGAGGAGGTATCTGCAGTGTGAGCGAGCACAAAGTGAGAGAGAGAGAGAGAGCGAGCAAGGGAGGGAGTGTCTTGGACTTGTTGGCCAGCTAAAGACTTTGCAACGTGTCTGCTTTCTTCTGGATCAGATGACCGCGTGTCTCCCTTCAGCTCATCTCACGGTGGCCTCGGGTTTTAAGACTAGACCCTCCCGAGAGGCTCTTGATATCCCCACCATCAGGTGTGCAAATCCCCCTTTTGCAGGACCACACCCCCAATCAAAACGTTCCCACTGAAAACGCCGATCTTGCCCTTTGAGACAATGGCAAAGGCCAGATGTACGTGAGCCCAAGTCTCACCCGGTCGCAGTTTCCGCAGTGATTGGACTCTGCGACTTCTGCAATCGTGTCACGTGAGCTTCAATCCTTTGAGTGCTAAGCAGAAATGGCAAAATCTGAATTTTGCTGCTCGTGATGATGAGAAATAAACACAACGGCAGCAATGAGCCAAGTGAAGGAATCACGGAGGCGGATTCCCAAAAACAGATTCTGACATCAAATACGGGCTTGACTCAAATCAATCACTTTTTTCCCCCACGGCGGCAGACTTCAGCCCGCTTCACACCATTGAAATGTCAAAAACTGGACGGACAAAGAGTGCTTGATGGTGAAGACGACTCTTGTCCTGGTCTAGGTCTTTATTCTGTCGGCCCGCACGGACATCCTCCTGCTGTTTGCGTCCGTCCCAAATGACAACTTGACAGTAAGTCAATAGGACGAGTTAGCGACGCGCAGGCCAGCGGAGGAGCTGGGAAAACCATATGGGGGGTGGTGGTCGGGGGGTGGGCGGTGGTCCGGGTGGCTTTCGCCTGGCCCACAGGTGGTCAAATCAATCGGCATCGTGGCAACTTTGACGAGACGTCAATCCCGAGCGGGAGGCAGTCCAGCACTGGAGTCTGTGACGGACGAGATCTTCCTCCAACCAACCGATGCTCTTCAAGATCAGGTTTCCTACCCCACTTTTGGCCCCCCTTCCTCCTTCTCCTCTTCCAAACGCTTCTGCTGTGGAATTATGGAAGGAGGGACCTTTTTTCCTTCCCTTTCTTTCTTGTCATCTGTTTTCCACCCCCCTTCTCCTTCCTTTGAGGGAGGGGTCGGTTGTCGTCTTGGCTAAAGGCGATCTCCAGCGAAAAAGGCTAACGAGGGTGCGTCCCAGTCCCAGCGCCTCCCAGTTGAGCCTCCCATATAAAAACCCCACTGGAAAGTTGGTGTAGGCAGTAGGGAGTTTTCTGCTGGGGTCAGGAGGACTGTGGAACAAGCGGACCCTACCCCCCAAACACCCGTGTATGAGTGGAGTGTAGCGGACGGACAGAGAAGACACCCCCCCAACTTTTTTCCTCTCAAAGAGTCTACATGTCTAGAGGCATCTAGAGATGTTCAGCTTTGTGGATTTGCGGCTGGCGCTGCTGCTCAGCGCCGCGGCGCTCCTGGTGAGGGCGCAGGGCGAGGACGACCGTAAGTCTCAGCGTTTTTTTTCGTGGAGCTTCTCAACGCCAGACCCCCACAACCCCCCCCCCCTTTCTGATTTGGCACAGTGGATATTTTCTCGGCATCTGGATGTAGACAAACGTTTCAGGGGAGGGTTTGCGTCATGCGACGGGCATCTCCAAAGAGGCCCCCCCCCTCTCTACTCCTAGCATTGGTCTCACCCCCACCCTAATGCACGCAAAGCAAGTCCCTGCAGGTTTCCCACCCCGGGCCTGATCCAGACTTAAAGTCTTGCGCGGTTCTCCAAATTCACATTTTGCGTATCGATTTGCAACCCGAAGAAGCGCACGCTCGGCCTTCAACGGGTTTCGTACCTTCACCCCAGTAAAAATGCAGGATTCTTCCTTAACCTGGCGGGTGAAGGACGGCGAGACCTGGAGAGGGGGGGAAGGCGGGTGGAAAAATAGAGAAGGGCGAATGAGCAGGTGTCGTCTTGTCTTCATTTTGTCCTCATTGCGCTCGCTGCGCAGCGGCTTGGAAAACATTTTCAGCGAAAAATTGTGAATTTGGTATATTGATCATTTTCTCTGTCATGCCCCCCCCCCCCGTTGCCCCCAACCCCACAAAAAAGCTCGTAAAATAAGAACAAAGGAGCATGAAAGTGTTTTTCCAGATGTGAATGGCGACGAAAGGCTCGTAAAACTTGCTGTCAAGAAAAAGGAAATTTTCCTCAGCTTCTACCGCCGCCTAGTGGCTGGCCTGCGCATTTGCATTTAACGCGCACATCTGGACGCCCAGTTTTCATTTCCCACCCCTGTCCCCTCCCCTTTTTTTCCTTTTCTGCATTTTTTCCCCTTTTTTGCGGCGCTCTAATTGCAAACACATGCAAAGTGGTTCCAGCAGCTGCTGCCAACACGCCCTTAGCCGCTCGGAGCTCGCCAATGTGGAATTCTGGGAAATAATAACCTGAATCATGTAACTTGATGTGGGTAAACGAGGCTATAGGGAGACGGTTGAATATTGTTGTTTTCCATGCCTTTAGGGTTAGAGTTAGGGTTAGGGTTAACCAGCCTAAAGCTAATCTAATCTAATTTAAGTTTCTTGGAGGGCAAAATCGATCAGTTTCACCATATGCAATCATCGCTCTTCAATTAGCTCAAATAATTGTCCAGAATTTTCTTCCCAAATTGCCATGACGACGACCCGACCAGTCAATTGTCGGATTAATCCGCGACGCTAGTGTTTTCTTCCCCGTGCGTTCTGTGACCTTGACCCTCTGTTGCCCCCCGCAGGCACGGGTGGAAGTTGCACCCTTGACGGCCAGGTGTTTGCGGACCGTGACGTATGGAAACCGGAACCATGCCAGATCTGCGTGTGCGACAGCGGCACCGTCATGTGCGACGAGGTCATCTGCGAGGACACGACCGACTGCCCCAACCCCGTCATCCCCCATGACGAGTGCTGCCCCATCTGCCCCGACGACGGTACTGACCATTTCCTTTCCAACAACACCAAATAGCTGACACGGTTGCGTCAAAACGGCGACGGTTGCATGTCAAGCCATGATTGAAAAACGGAAATCTGCCAGCGAACAAACGAATTGACGTCAGTCTTTACTGACCAAGTCCAACTAACCAAGGCGTCCGTCCGTCTCTTCTTCTGTTCACAGGCTACCAGGGTCAATCTCAAGTGGAGGTAAATATGACACGTCTGTGATTATTTGTTCCACGCGATCAATCAAGCCGTTTTATATTAATTAGCTAATTAATCGCATGATTTATCAAATAAGTTGTAGCATCTGCTAATTTATTTTTTGTCCCTCCTCCTGCTCAAGGGACCCAAGGGAGACCGTGGACCCAAGGGAGAGAGAGTAAGTCCATACTTTTGTCCACCTGTGAGCTCTCCTTTTAGTCTCGTATGCATGCTAGCTAGCTAGTTAGCATGAGAACTGAAAATGTGTTCCCGCTTGGCAATGAAGATCCCACCGAGTTCCATTCAAATGTGGTCTTAAGCCGGATAGAAGTCACCATGTGGAAATATCAAAGCCATCTTGTCAAGGACGGCGGCCATTTTCCGCTAAAATTGTTCGTGCGGACGTTGAAGGAAACCGCAAACCGCCGACCTGAAGTCTGTCCGTCTTTGAAAAGACAAACATTTTGTCCTAAATCAGCAGGAGACAAAATGAGCCAGTCCCACCAATGGTCTTTCAGCTTCCTAGAAAATGGCCGTCAACTAGATTCCATTTATTGATTGATTTATTTACGACAATGCCGATTCACGTCGGTCGCAAGCATTGTGGTTTCATTGATCGTAAACTGTGATTTGCCCTCAGTTGGGCGCCATGATCCAAACGTTTGATTAGCATTTCCAGAGTCCACGTATTGAGCCATTGGAGATTGATAATCATTCCAAATATGTCAAAGTGTCTTGTCCGAGTTCTGCTTTCCTAAAGTCACATGACTGTTGTCATGTGACCGTAGGCCATCCTTCAAATCGCTCATACCATTGATGTAAAGTCAGCTCAATGGTTTGGACTTTGTGATCAGGACTTTGAAGGCCTTCCATTTTCTCCCTACCCACCTTTTCGCAGGGTCCCGTCGGTCCCGCTGGTAACGATGGTATCCCCGGCCAGCCCGGTCTGCCTGGACCTCCCGGTCCCCCCGGACCCCCCGGCCTCGGTGGAGTAAGTCCAGAGTTTTTCTTCAACTATTCTTTCGTTCTCCTTGTTTTTCAACGTTATGTCATTTCGTTTCGAGTGGACGACGAATGGACTTCTTGCGACAATCGCTTTCCAAATAGTACAGTCGAGTGTCAGCGCTAATTTCTCGATTTGCACTCGACATTGCAAAATAGTAGCTACTATAGTAGTAGTCTCCCAACATTCAGCTACTTTCAATGATTATTCTGCATGAATGTTGCGTAGCTAACTGCTAACAACGTCCTGCAACAATAGTTAACCCCCACCAAGCACAGACCAAGCACTTTTTTACCCGTTGGAACTAATGGGCAAGTTCTGCCATTGGGTTAAAGGTTTCTAACGCGGGTGTACGGCTTTTTTTCCTTGCAGAACTTCTCCCCTCAGATGTCTGGCGGCTATGGAGATAAGTCTCCAGTCGCGCCCATCCCCGGACCCATGGCAAGTTTATTTATTTGGCACACGCACACCAATGCTTTGGATACCAATTTTTTCTTGAATACGCTGACTTAACTTTCTGGCTGGCCTTTGACAGGGCCCAATGGGACCTCGTGGAGCCCCCGGACCTCCCGGTTCAAGCGTAAGTCCAAAACTTCTACGCTTTCTCGAGCTCACGACTAACACAGAGATGACAAAATGACATTGCCTGAAGTGGCGACTCCGTAATGAGGTTCTGAAAGTGCCTTCAATCCCGCATGATGTCTTGTGCGCAGGGCCCTCAGGGATTCACCGGTCCCCCTGGCGAGTCTGGAGAGGCCGGACCTGCCGTGAGTACCTCAAATGCAGCAACTTTGCGACCGTGAACTTGTTTTGATCTGGGATGATTGACCCTCGCAGGGCCCCATGGGACCCCGTGGCCCCGCTGGTCCTTCCGGCAAGAACGGAGAAGATGTAAGTAGACCGAATCTCACCTCGCTCCCCACTTGGCCTCATCGCGCGTGGCTTCAGCTGTCCTCCGTTTCTTCCAACACCAGGGCGAATCCGGCAAACCAGGTCGTTCCGGTGAGCGCGGACCTCCCGGTGCTCAGGTGAGTGAACCGTCGCGCCTCACCTTCACGCCGCCAAAGAGAAGAGCGTGAAGACAACTCTCGCCATTGGTTTTGTGCCTCAGGGAGCTCGTGGTTTCCCAGGAACCCCCGGACTGCCCGGTATCAAGGGACACAGAGTGAGTAGAAGAGCAACAAGACCGCTGCCAACCAGGCCGAGTGCCACCTTTGCCTCCGCTTGACTTGTGAACCGCCGTTCCTCCTCAGGGATTCAGCGGTCTGGATGGTGCCAAGGGAGACTCTGGCCCTGCTGGACCCAAGGTAACTAATCACCATTCCGATTGTCCGAACGCCCCCCTCGATCATATTTTGGACACATTCCACTCGAACAGTCGACCAAATGTGTGAATCCACCTACACGAAGTATTTTGGTGTTTGGAATCACTGAGTAAGATAATCTGGCGATGATGGTGGTTGATCTTTGAGCTTTGAAGAACTGACACCAGTAACGGTGTCCGGTTGCCCTCATAATATCACGCGTAGCAATGAAGGCACCGGATCCGACAAACCCAAATTGGGGGAGTACAATTTGAGTCCTTGATAGATTTTGCATATGGAACTGCTAAGGAAGAAGCCGTGACAGCGACGGCAATGCCAAAGTATTGCTCAAAGTAGCCGTGTTGATGCTCAATATGGTTCCTGCGAGGGACCAGCGGCGTCTCTCTTACCACTCCATTCGAAGGCCATTCGGTTTTCTTCAGTTGCGCACCAGCTTCATGTTATCACGCTGTCTCAAGCATCGTCTTAACTCCCTGCGTTTGTGTTCAGGGAGAGACCGGAGCCTCTGGTGAGAACGGAACTCCCGGTGCTATGGTGGGTAAAACGAGTTCCCCGATATATCGGATTCCCTTCCGCACTGTACGCTCTGAATCCGAATGTCGTCCGTTTTCAGGGACCCCGTGGTCTGCCTGGCGAGAGAGGACGTGCTGGCCCCGCTGGATCTGCTGTGAGTCTGCGCGGTTCTTTTTTTTTTGGTTGATCGTAGCTTTCGATTGAAGCTGAATTGGCTTTTTATTGTGACACAGGGTGCTAGAGGAAACGATGGTGCTGCCGGTGCTGCCGGACCTCCCGTAAGTGTCCATTTTCAAGCAGGTTCTCTCTGAACTTGATTGTTTATCCCACGTTTGTCTGTATATGTTGAATGTATTTTTTTTTTTTGTTAGGGTCCCGCTGGCCCCGCTGGACCTCCTGGATTCCCCGGTGGCCCCGGAGCCAAGGTAAAAACACAATTATTTGATTTGTTTTCATGACATTCTTTGAGGAGAAGTGGTTTGTAGCCCTCGGGGACTTACGGAGCAAGGCGACCGCTGGTTGCTTAGCGGTTTTGGATTTGGGTAAGGAGACGTGATGACAATCTTGGATATGAGTGACAGATCCAAATGCAAGCATTAGCGTTTTAGCTGTAAAAACGGGAGCTAGCTGTCGCCGTTGTGTATATTAGCATACTCTGGACAAAGCTGATTTTATCTTCAATTCAGTCTTGTTTCGTTGCGACCTATTTTTAGCTTGTTATTTCATCACAAAACTCACTTTTCAGGGTGAGGTTGGAGCTCAAGGTGCTCGTGGACCCGAGGGACCCTCTGGTGCCCGCGGTGAGGCCGGTAACCCTGGACCCGCTGGTATTGCTGGACCTTCTGTAAGTATCAGAAAGAAAACACGTACATTTCCTCATGAAACTAGGACCTGTACAGACCTGGTCACTGAAAAGCGTGTTTTTTCCCCATCAGGGTAACCCCGGTGCTGATGGAGCTGCTGGAGTTAAGGGACTTCCCGTAAGTGCAAGATGCCTGGAAAGTTAAACCGGCGAGGCATTGAGAGTTGAGATGAACGAGTTTGCTGCCCCCCGCAGGGCGCTGCTGGAGTTGCCGGAGCTCCCGGCTTCCCCGGACCTCGTGGACCCCCAGGACCCCAAGGTGCTGCTGGTGCCCCTGGACCCAAGGGCAACACTGTGAGTAAAGCTCTTTCATTGCAAATTAGCTCCGTTCTGTATCTGGACCACAGACAGAATCGGATTCAGGACTCCTGATGAGTTTTTGGTCTCCTTTGCTTATGTTTACTTCTTTGTTTGTTTCAGGGTGAGGCTGGTGCCACTGGATCCAAGGGAGAGCCCGGTGCCAAGGGAGATGCTGTAAGTTCACCGCCATCGACTTACCCGCGTTTCAAGTACAACCAGGTAACGCTCATCACGCTTTTGTATCATGCAGGGCGCCCCAGGAGTTCAAGGACCTTCCGGACCTTCTGGTGAGGAGGGCAAGAGGGGAGCCAGAGGAGAGCCCGGTCCCGTTGGAGCTCGTGGAGTTCCTGGCGAGCGTGTAAGCACCCTAGCATAAAAACACCACATCACGATTTGAGTCGAGTGAACTTCATGGACCTAAGTGAGCTTTGTTGGATTTCCTCCACAGGGTGCCACTGGCGGTCGTGGTTTCCCTGGTGCTGATGGCGCTTCTGGACCCAAAGTGAGTGCATGGTTTTGACTCACTGGTGTCAATGACCTGTAGGTTTCTTGTCTCTTGAAAGTCATCAAATATTTGTGGTACCCCTATTGCCCAATCTTAGGGCGCCACCGGTGAGCGCGGTGCCCCTGGTGTCGCTGGAGCTAAAGGTGCTACTGGCGAGCCTGGTCGTACTGGTGAGGCCGGTTTGCCTGGAGCTAAGGTCAGATTTTGCCTCTCGTCATTTTCTATGCACACGTGTCCAGATGGTCCTCTGAACGCTCGTCTTTGACCTCTAGGGTATGACTGGCAGCCCCGGCAGCCCCGGACCCGATGGCAAGATGGGAGCTAACGTAAGTACGAACGTTAAAGCCCTCGTGTTTTGGAAACAAAGCACCAAGAGCTAACAATAGTGTTTCATTAGGGTGCCCCTGGACAAGATGGCCGCCCCGGACCCCCTGGTGCTGTTGGTGCCAGAGGCCAGCCTGGTGTCATGGGATTCCCCGGACCCAAGGGAGCCGCTGTAAGTGGCGAGTCTCGAGCTACGACGCACATTTGATCAGATCCACAGTTATCCGGATCAGTGTCGAGAGGCTGCTTACCCCCCCCCCCCCCCTTCCAACCCAACTTATTTTTAGGGTGATGCTGGAAAGTCCGGTGAGAGAGGAGTGATGGGACCTACCGGCCCAGTTGTAAGTTCTCAGAGATACTCTCTTCGGTCCTTAGAAGCAAGCTTGCCAGACAGCCCAAATTAAATATTTGTGGTTCTTTAGGGTGCCCCAGGAAAAGATGGTGAAGTTGGTGCTCAAGGACCTGCTGGACCCAACGTAAGTAGAGGAACACATGAACCCCAAAGTCCACCGACTCCATCTTTTTCCATCCTCACATTCATTCCTTTGGTCTTCTTAGGGACCAGCTGGTGAGAGAGGTGAGCAGGGACCTGCTGGACCCCCAGGATTCCAGGGACTCCCAGGACCCCAAGGTGCCGTCGGTGAGACTGGCAAGTCCGGAGAGCAGGTGCAAAATGAATTCAATTCCACTTCTTTTAAACAAAAACTACATTCTTCTGTCATGAACTAACTTTTGGTTTTCTGGAATTTAGGGTGTTCCCGGAGAGGCTGGAGCCACAGGACCCGCTGGCGCTAGAGTAAGTCAAAATCACCTTTACCTGATAAGACTGAGATGTTTGATCTGTAAAACTATCAGGCTGCTGATTTTAGACTCTGTTAGCCGACAGTTGCCTTTAGAATTCAATAGTCTGCGTTATATTTAGCTCCAGGGGATCCCGCCTTAAGTTTGTGCTGCCTCTCTGATTCAGGGTGACAGAGGTTTCCCCGGTGAGCGTGGAGCCCCTGGTGCCATCGGACCTGCCGGGGCCCGCGGATCTCCTGGATCTGCTGGAAACGAGGGTGCTAAGGTAATTTGGGCAGAAACCAAACAAAAAAAACTGATGTTTGATGCGAGTTAGTCCTCCATCTGATTGTGTCATTTGGTTTTTACTTCAGGGAGATGCCGGAGCACCCGGTACTCCCGGAGCTCAGGGACCACCTGGACTGCAAGGAATGCCCGGTGAGCGCGGTGCCGCTGGTCTTCCAGGACTGAGAGGAGATAGAGTGAGTTGTCACACCAACGTCAAATCAGATTCCAGCTCCCCTCGGATCAAGTTCTTATTCGTTCTCCATCGTTTCTGCCCTCTCCAGGGAGAGCAAGGAGCCAAGGGTGGTGATGGAGCACCTGGCAAAGACGGTCCTCGTGGTATGGGTGGTGCTATTGGACTTCCCGGACCCGCTGGAGCCACCGGAGACAAGGGAGAGTCTGGACCCGCTGGACCTGTCGGACCTGCTGGAGCCCGTGGTGCCCCGGTAAGTTATACTCTCTCTGTCTGAAACACTACAGACTCAAGTCCAAGTCTCCCTTTGATATCATCATTGATGCACAAGACATCAATGCTAATCAATGCTTGTAGCATTAGCATCAGTGTCTTATTCAGGTACCTCTGTCATCTTCTTCTCAAGTTCTGCAATTTTCTCCTCCCTCATAGGGTGAGCGTGGAGAGAGCGGACCCCCCGGACCTGCTGGATTTGCTGGACCTCCTGTAAGCCCATAAACGCTTGAGCTCCATTCGCAGGCCCTTTCCGGTTGTTTGGATCACTCCAACCTTTTTCTCATCACCACCGTTTAGGGTGCCGATGGTCTTGTTGGTGCTAAGGGAGAGGCTGGTAACAATGGAGCTAAGGGTGATGCTGGTCTTCCTGGTCCCGCTGGACCCACTGGTGCTCCCGGACCCCAGGTTTGTCAGCCCAAATCATCAGTTGCTATTGTATAATGTGTCCGTTGTTAGCTTTCCAACACCGATCAACTCTGAGTTTTGTTCATTCAGGGTCCCGTTGGCAACACTGGCCCCAAGGGAGCTCGCGGAGCTGCTGGACCTCCTGTGAGTTAGAACAGTTCTGAGGCCACTCTCACATGGCATTCACATTTATACGCAGTCTTCTCATTGACCTTGTGCCTTCTCACCAAGGGTGCTACCGGTTTCCCCGGTGCTGCTGGCAGAGTTGGACCACCCGGCCCCTCTGTAAGTCCATTTTGAATCTTAGAATAACAACTTGTGCGATGCGCAGAGCCGTGAGAAGAATTGTGTTCTGCTTCTTTTGGAAAGGGTGTCGCTGGACCCCCCGGACCTTCCGGACCCGGTGGAAAGGAAGGACCCAAAGGAAACCGTGGTGACACCGGACCTGCCGGTCGCGCTGGTGAGGTTGGAGCCGCTGGAGCCCCTGGACCT
The DNA here is from genome assembly GCF_051943395.1 of Hippocampus bargibanti. Classification (NCBI taxonomy): domain Eukaryota; kingdom Metazoa; phylum Chordata; class Actinopteri; order Syngnathiformes; family Syngnathidae; genus Hippocampus; species Hippocampus bargibanti. Next base: position 494,951 of record NC_142750.1, on the reverse strand, counting down.
TCTGGTGAGAAGGGTAGCCCTGGTGCTGATGGTGCCCCTGTAAGTGATTTCCACTTTTGCGTAAATCCTACGCACATAAAAGCGCAGCGGAAATAAGTCTCCATGCTTAATTTTGAAATAGCGTCCATGTTCTGGTGGTCTGCCTAACACTTTTCCTCTGCAATCACCTCCCCCAGGGTAGTGCTGGTATTCCCGGACCTCAAGGTATCAGCGGACAACGTGGTATTGTCGGTCTGTCTGGAATGAGAGGCGAGAGAGGTTTCCCTGGTCTGCCCGGACCTACTGTAAGTTCATACGAGGACTTTGTCCCGGCGTTATCCAGACCTTATTTGAGCACCCCGTGAGGTGGACTCAGGCTATCGCAACTCATCGCCCGCCCACAGGGAGAGCCCGGAAAGCAGGGACCTGCTGGCCCCGGCGGTGAGCGCGGACCTCCTGGACCCATGGGACCCCCCGGACTGGCTGGACCCGCTGGAGAGACCGGACGTGAGGTATGACAAGAAAGCGGCTCCTCTGTCATCCATCAATCTCCTGTTGTGGGTGTCCTTTGACTGCATCAAACGGTTTGGGGTTTCTCTTTCAGGGTGCCCCTGGTAATGAGGGATCTGCTGGCCGTGATGGACCTGCTGGACCTAAGGTGAGCGCAATGCTGATTATTCAAGGTTCAGGGACATTTTGTTGTCCCATTTTGCGTTCGTTTGATTAGAAATGTGTCGAACAGTGAATGAGATATTCCCTTTCTCCCTTTCTGAAAGCCTTTCTGAAAGAAATCAGAAAGGCGTCGATGCTAATACTAGCGACTGGCGAAGGTTCTGCTTCAAGAACACCTCATTTCTTTTGTAACTGAGATGATCTTGTGGAACAAATTTAGGGAGACCGTGGAGAGTCTGGCCCTGCTGGAGTTCCTGGTGCCCCCGGACCCCCCGGTGCCCCCGGACCCGTTGGACCTGCTGGAAAGAATGGCGACCGTGGAGAGACTGTGAGTGCACTGCGGATTTTCCAAATCTCAACTTAGGTTCATGAACTACCGTTTCTGCCGACTGAAGTTTTAAGAGGTGAACATTGGCCATGCGGCACCACACGCCTCATTGATTCGGTTGTGTTCCAGGGAGCTGCTGGACCCGCTGGTCCCTCTGGCCCTGCTGGACCTCGCGGCCCCGCTGTAAGTAACGCCACAAGCACCAGCAACACAGCTCTGCAACGGCCACAGATCAGGTCAATGGTCTCCTCTCCACCTAGGGAGCCGTTGGACTTCGTGGAGACAAGGGAGAGAGCGGCGAGGCTGGCGAGAGAGGCATGAAGGGACACAGAGGATTCACTGGCATGCAGGGAGCTCCCGGACCTGCCGTATGTTACTCAACGCTCTGGAACAGACACACGTGTTTTGACTGTAAGGTTGGAAAATAACCCCGGTTTGGTTGCTACTAGGGTCACGTTGGAGAGGCAGGACCTGCTGGTGTTGCTGGACCCGCTGGACCTAGAGTGAGTTCATACACCAAAGGGACTTTGTTTTGGGGTCTTCTTTCTTCTTTCTGGGAATTTCACTTACCCACCGTCCCCTCTCCCTCTCAGGGACCTTCTGGAGCTGCCGGTTCTCCCGGTAAGGATGGTATGACTGGCCTGCCTGGTCCCTCTGGACCTCCTGGACCCCGTGGACGCTCTGGAGAGATGGGACCTTCTGTAAGACTGGCTTCACTTTGTGATCTATTGTGATCACCGGCCAAATTGTGTTAACGCCGTATTCCCTCGTTTTGCTCTTTAGGGTCCTCCCGGACCCCCCGGACCCCCTGGAGCACCAGGCGCCTCTGGCGGCGGATTTGACCTCGGATTCATTTCCCAACCCCAGGAGAAGGGTCCCGATCCTTTCCGCATGTACCGCGCTGATGACGCTAACGTTCTGCGCGACCGCGACCTGGAGGTGGACAGCACTCTGAAGACCCTGAGCCAGCAGATCGAGCAGATCCGCAGCCCAGACGGAAGTCGCAAGAACCCCGCCAGAACCTGCCGTGACCTGAAGATGTGCCACCCCGACTGGAAGAGCGGTGAGTCGTTTGGACGCTTACTTGCGCCGGTAGCGGACCACGAAGTCTTAGACCCACTCAGACGAGAATGGGCGATGCCGCTTTTGAAATGCAAGATGGTTTTCTGATCGTTTGCGCCCGTCCGTCTTCAGGCGAGTACTGGATTGACCCTGACCAGGGCTGCAACCAGGATGCCATCAAGGTCTTCTGCAACATGGAGACCGGAGAGTCCTGCGTGTCCCCCACTCAGCGTGAGGTCGCCATGAAGAACTGGTACATCAGCAAGAACATCAAGGAGAAGAAGCACGTCTGGTTCGGCGAGGCCATGAACGAGGGCTTCCAGGTAAAGGCGCTCAATCCCCAACAAATTTAGTCTTCTCGAACGTTTGATCGGACCATGTACCAAGCCCTCTTCTGCACTTTGCTTCCCCCTGAAGTTCGAGTACGGTAGCGAGGGCTCTCTGCCAGAAGACGTCAACATCCAGATGACCTTCCTGCGTCTCATGTCGACCGAGGCTTCCCAGAACATCACATACCACTGCAAGAACAGCATCTCCTACATGGATGCCGCTACCGGAAACCTGAAGAAGGCCCTGGTCCTTCAGGGTTCCAACGAGATCGAGATCAGAGCCGAGGGCAACAGCCGCTTCACCTACAGCGTCCTGGAGGACGGTTGCACGGTGAGGCTATTTTCTTGGATCCCCGTTGGCTCACTTTGGTCGAACCCGCCGCTCATCCCTGACTCTGATTAACCCCCCCGCCCCCCTTTGTTTGTCTCCTCGCAGTCACACACCGGTACGTGGGGCAAGACAGTCATCGAGTACAAGACATCGAAAACATCTCGCCTGCCCATCATTGACATCGCTCCTATGGATGTTGGTGCTCCAGACCAAGAGTTTGGCCTTGAAGTTGGACCTGTCTGTTTCTTGTAAAAAGAGAAATCTGGACTTGAAAATTTTGTGGTGCGTGCGTGAGTGTGTTTTATTTTTTTCCCAGCAACCATCCCTCTGAATAAAAAAAAAAGAAAAAGCCACTTAAATATTATTATTTTTTGCTGATCTGGCCCGGTTTTTCCCTGTCATCCAATCCGACCACGTTTCCGATGGTCTACCATGCCAAAAACCTGCACTTCAACAAAGATGGCGGCGACGCTCGCATCGTCGCATTTGGGACCACTACTTTTATTTTTGGTTTGTTTGTTTCTGACTCTGTTTTTGTCTCGTTTTTACCATCACCAACACCAAGGATCCCAATCCAGAAGATTTTCACTGGCAACAAGAAAATAATATATGCTTCCTTCAAATTGATTCCGCCCAGCCCCGCCCCTTCATGCCCCGCCCCCTCTTCAAGCAAGCCAATCCAGGCTTCTCTGGAGTTGATAGAAACAATACAGGTGACTTTTGTATTTTTATACAACCGCCCTGCGGTGAGAGGAAAAAAAAAAGGACAGACCCGACCCGGCAACCTTTGTACCACATTTCAGGTGTTGATGAATAAACGGTGAAAGTGACAGCCATCTTGGTCTCTGTTGTGATGCCGGGCCGCTACCCAACTGACGCCTAAAAAGTCCCACCGTGTATAGTGAGGCGTTTTTGACACGAAAAAATGACCATGTGTAGTAAGGCGTTTATGGGTGAAAAAAAATGACCACGGAGAGTAAGGCGTTTTCAGCACGAAAAAAATCGACCATGTATAGGAAGGCGTTTTAAGCCGGAAAAAAACTACCATGCATGTATAGTAAGGCGTTTCTTGGTGAAAAAAAACAGCATGTTTAGTAAGGCGTTTTTAGCTGAAAAAAAAACAGCATGTATAGTAAGGTGTTTTTAGCCCAAAAATACGACCATGTATAGTAAGGCGTTTTTAGCAGCAAAAAAAAATATGTATAGTAAGGTATTTTTGACCCAAAAAAATGATCATATATAGTAAGGCGCTTTTATCACGAAAAAAACAACCATGACTAGACACTTTTAACCCCCCAAAAAACGCACAAAAAGCGAGCCACCCACATCGAAAGAAATCAGCACGAATGCCACAAGATTTGTACCTATTTTGTGTATGTCAAATAATTTGCGATGTTTCGAATGATTTGAGTGCTGAAATAAAAGCCGTGAAGTGGTCATACAAACAAGTCTGCCTTTTACTTTCTCACCGACAGGACTCGGGCACATTTTGACCAGGCTTTAAGAGAGACGAATAGACGGGTAGCCCACCTACCGGGCGCAGCGGCGGCTTTCCAATTTTCATCCCAAGGAATCACATCCACGGAGGAAAAGCAACATTTCGATTTAATCCAGCAAGAGAGCAGATCTCGCAATTGGAAAACCCAAAGGCAAAATCGCAGCGTCGCTTGTCAAAGAGCGAGTGGCTGCTTGAAGGCACAACGCGAGAGGTGAAGGCGTCACACAGGCCGATTGTTCACCTTGAAGGCGGGGCTTCGAGCCCATCGCGGGCCTTCGCGCAAGTACAACAAGCCGTCTGTTTGAGGGGTTTTGAGGTGAAAAAAAACCATCATGTATCGTCGGAAGTTTTTAGCCCAAAAAATGTATAGTAAGGCGTTTTTTGCACGAAAAAACGACCATGTATAGCAAGGCGATTTTTTTTTTGTGAAAAAAATGACCATGTATAGTAAGGCATTTTTTTGGCAAAAAAATTGACCATGTATAGTAAGGTGTTTTAGCCGAAAAAAAAACGACCATGTATAGTAAGGTGTTTTAGCCGAAAAAAAAACGACCATATATAGTAAGGCGTTTTTAAGCCGAAAAAAAACGACCATGTATAGTAAGGCGTTTTTAGCCCGAAAAAAAAAACACCATGTATAGGAAGGCATTTTTAGCCGAAAAAAACAACCATGTATAGTAAGGCGTTTTTTTGGCAAAAAAATTGACCATGTATAGTAAGGCATTTTTAGCCGAAAAAAACGACCATGTATAGTAAGGCATTTTTAGGCGAAAAAAATGACCATGTATAGTAAGGCATTTTTAGCCGAAAAAAACGACCATGTATAGTAAGGCATTTTTTTGGCAAAAAAATTGACCATGTATAGTAAGGTGTTTTAGCCGAAAAAAAAAACGACCATATATAGTAAGGCGTTTTTAAGCCGAAAAAAAACGACCATGTATAGTAAGGCGTTTTTAGCCCGAAAAAAAAACACCATGTATAGGAAGGCATTTTTAGCCGAAAAAAACAACCATGTATAGTAAGGCGTTTTTTTGGCAAAAAAATTGACCATGTATAGTACGGCATTTTTAGCCCAAAAAACAACCATGTATAGTAAGGCGTTTTTGGCCCCAAAAAAAATGACTATGTATAGTAAGGTGTTTTAGCCGAAAAAAAAAAAAGGCCATATATAGTAAGGCGTTTTTAGCCGAAAAAAACGACCATGTATAGTAAGGCATTTTTAGCCGAAAAAAACGACCATGTATAGTAAGGCATTTTTAGGCGAAAAAAATGACCATGTATAGTAAGCCGTTTTTAGCCCAAAAAAAACAACCATGTATAGTAAGGCGTTTTTTGCACGAAAAAACGACCATGTATAGCAAGGCGATTTTTTTTGTGAAAAAAATGACCATGTATAGTAAGGCATTTTTTTGGCAAAAAAATTGACCATGTATAGTAAGGCATTTTTAGCCAAAAAAACAACCATGTATAGTAAGGCGTTTTTGGCCCAAAAAATAATGACTATGTATAGTAAGGTGTTTTAGCCGAAAAAAAAATCACCATATATAGTAAGGCGTTTTTAAGCCGAAAAAAAACGACCATGTATAGTAAGGCGTTTTTAGCCCGAAAAAAAAAACACCATGTATAGGAAGGCATTTTTAGCCGAAAAAAACAACCATGTATAGTAAGGCGTTTTTTTGGCCAAAAAATTGACCATGTATAGTACGGCATTTTTAGCCCAAAAAACAACCATGTATAGTAAGGTGTTTTAGCCGAAAAAAAAAACCGACCATATATAGTAAGGCGTTTTTAGCCGAAAAAAACGACCATGTATAGTAAGGCATTTTTAGCCGAAAAAAACGACCATGTATAGTAAGGCATTTTTAGGCGAAAAAAATGACCATGTATAGTAAGGCGTTTTTAGCCGAAAAAAACAACCATGTATAGTAAGGCGTTTTTTGCATGAAAAAACGACCATGTATAGCAAGGCGATTTTTTTTGTGAAAAAAATGACCATGTATAGTAAGGCATTTTTTTGGCAAAAAAATTGACCATGTGTGTAAGGCATTTTTAGCCAAAAAAACAACCATGTATAGTAAGGCGTTTTTGGCCCAAAAAATAATGACTATGTATAGTAAGGTGTTTTAGCCCAAAAAATAATGACTATGTATAGTAAGGTGTTTTAGCCAAAAAAAAACCACCATATATAGTAAGGCGTTTTTAAGCCGAAAAAAAACGACCATGTATAGTAAGGCGTTTTTAGCCCGAAAAAAAAACACCATGTATAGGAAGGCGTTTTTAGCCCGAAAAAATTGACCATGTATAGTACGGCATTTTTAGCCCAAAAAACAACCATGTATAGTAAGGCGTTTTTGGCCCAAAAAAAAATGACTATGTATAGTAAGGTGTTTTAGCCGGAAAAAAAAAACGACCATATATAGTAAGGCGTTTTTAGCCGAAAAAAACGACCATGTATAGTAAGGCGTTTTTAGGCGAAAAAAACAACCATGTATAGTAAGGCGTTTTTAGCCGAAAAAAAACGACCATGTATAGTAAGGCGTTTTTAGGCGAAAAAAACAACCATGTATAGTAAGGCGTTTTTAGCCGAAAAAAAACGACCATGTATAGTAAGGCGTTTTTAGGCGAAAAAAACAACCATGTATAGTAAGGCGTTTTTAGCCGAAAAAAAACGACCATGTATAGTAAGGCGTTTTTAGGCGAAAAAAACGACCATGTATAGTAAGGCGTTTTTAGGCGAAAAAAACGACCATGTATAGTAAGGCATTTTTAGGCGAAAAAAACGACCATGTATAGTAAGGCGTTTTTAGGCGAAAAAAACGACCATGTATAGTAAGGCGTTTTTAGGCGAAAAAAACGACCATGTATAGTAAGGCGTTTTTAGGCGAAAAATAACGACCATGTATAGTAAGGCATTTTTAGGCGAAAAAAATGACCATGTATAGTAAGGCGTTTTTTAGCTGAAAAAAAACAACCATGTATAGTAAGGCGTTTTTAGCCGAAAAAAACGACCATGTATAGTAAGGTGTCTTTAGCCGAAAAAAACAACCACGTATAGTAAGGCATTTTTTGGCAAAAAAAATGACCACGTATAGTAAGCCGTTTTTAGCAAAAAAAAAACAACCATGTATAGGAAGGCGTTTTTCGCACGAAAAAAACGACCATGTGTAGTAAGGCGTTTTTAGCCGAAAAAAACGACCACGTATAGTAAGGTGTCTTTAGCCGAAAAAAACAACCATGTATAGTAAGGCGTTTTTTGCACGAAAAAAAACGACCATGTATAGTAAGGCATTTTTTGGCGAAAAAAAATGACCATGTATAGTAAGGTGTTTTTCGCACGAAAAAAACGACCATGTGTAGTAAGGCGTTTTTGGCAAAAAAAATTACCATGTATAGTAAGGCGTTTTTAGCCAAAAAAAACCGACTATGCATAGTAAGGCGTTTTTTGCCCGAAAAAAAACGACCATGTATAGTAAGGCATTTTTTGGCGAAAAAAAATGACCATGTATAGTAAGGCGTTTTTCGCACGAAAAAAACGACCATGTGTAGTAAGGCTTTTTTTGGCAAAAAAAAATGACCATGTATAGTAAGGCGTTTTTAGCCGAAAAAAAAACACCATGTACAGTAAGGCGTTTTTAGGCGGAAAAAACGACCATGTATAGTAAGGCGTTTTTCGCACGAAAAAAACGACCATGTGTAGTAAGGCGTTTTTGGCAAAAAAAAATTACCATGTATAGTAAGGCGTTTTTAGCCAAAAAAAACCGACTATGCATAGTAAGGCGTTTTTTGCCGAAAAAAACAACCATGTATAGTAAGGCATTTTTTAGCAAAAAAAAAAAAACGACCATATATAGTAAGGCGTTTTTAGCCGAAAAAAACGACCATTTATAGTAAGGCGTTTTTGGAAAAAAATTGACCATGTATAGTAAGGCGTTTTTCGCACGAAAAAAACCAACCATGTGTAGTAAGGCGTTTTTGGCAAAAAAAAAATTACCATGTATAGTAAGGCGTTTTTAGCCGAAAAAAACGACCATGTATAGTAAGGCGTTTTTAGCCGAAAAAAACGACCATGTATAGTAAGGTGTTTTTAGCCGAAAAAAACGAACATGTATAGTAAGGCGTTTTTAGCAAAAAAAAAAACCGACCATATATAGTAAGGCGTTTTTAGCCGAAAAAAACGACCATTTATAGTAAGGCGTTTTTGGAAAAAAATTGACCATTTATAGTAAGGCGTTTTTCGCACGAAAAAAACGACCATGTGTAGTAAGGCGTTTTTGGCAAAAAAAATTACCATGTATAGTAAGGCGTTTTTAGCCGAAAAAAAAAAAACCGACCATATATAGTAAGGCGTTTTCAGCCCTAAAAAACAACAACAACAACAACCATGCATAATAAGGCGTTTTAGGCCGAAAAAAAGACTTTTATTTTGGGTCAAGCAAATTGAGTAAAACCTTTTCCGCATATTCAGCGTCACCAAGAAGGATCACATCTGCCACTAAAAAAAATGTAAAAGCACAAAGTTAGACGAATAAAATCCGAGCATTTGAGCAGTCGCTCTTCATGAGGGAAAGAAAGGAAGCGTTTCTACGAGCAAGAGTCCAAAAACGAACGTGGATTATTCGTCAAGAAAGATCAAAATTGTTACAAAGCACAAAACGGACGACGACTCAGAGAAATATTTGCCGGAAATGGCGGCCATCTTCTTTTTCATTTCATGTCGCGTTTCGTGACTCTTCACAAGGGCGGCAAGAACCAAATCCGGCACGCAAATCCGCAAAAATGATTAATCGTTTATTGGTTCAAGTCTGACGACGTTTCAATCGGTCAAAGTTTTGGATTTTCGCTTGAATCGCGAGGAACCTCGGTCCTCTTCGTCCCCTTCAATGCTAATGAAATCCCCCCCCCTCCCGCATCCCCGGCTCGGGGAGGGTGGTTCACTTCCTGAACTGGGGGCGGAGTTTGACGGGCTCAATGGGACGCACGCCGGCAGGTTTTGGCGTGACGTTGGCCCGATCGCCCGCGGTTACGGTGCTGCGGAGGGGGTGGGGCTCGCCGGCCGCGGGCGCCCCAGGAGGTCGGGTGGGCGGAGCTTCCGCTTTCCGTTTCCTCCCGGCGGTGCGGCCCGGTGCCGCTGTTCCGACACCCGTTGGACTCGGGTGGGTCTTCAAGCCTTGGCGGAACCAAAAGACGCCAGAGACGCCGCCAGAGACGCCTTCACACCCAAGCGGTCCAGCCTTCGTAGAGCTGGGCCAGGTTGTCCAGGTTGGTGGCGTCCTTGATCACAAAGTCCACCTGGAAGCAGACGGACGGACGGACGTTAACTCTTTCACCGCCAGTCACAAAATTGATCATACGGCGGCGAGCGTCCTTCCCAAATTTGTTTTGTGAGTTTCGGCTTTTCATGCGGGGGTGCCGATCAAGCGCTGGTCAGACCTCAGGCCGTGTTTTTCCCCTTCCACCGGGGGCCGGCATTTACTACCTTTTGTCCATCTTAGCACATTGCTTCAGCTGTTGTTAAAGCGCTAAATAAGGCTTATTTAGTAGAAAATGGATGTTTTACGGGGACCTGGGAACGGATTATTCTCATTTTAATGGTTTCCTATGGGAAATAAATGTTTGGAAGACTGACTTTTCGCCTTACGCACGATTTCTGGGAACCAATTAAGTTCGTAAGCCAAGGTATGAATGTATAAGGCTGATTTACGAGAAAATAATGTTTTACGAGGACCTGGGAACTGATTATTCTCATTTTAATGGTTTCGTATGGGAAGACAAACTTTAGAAGAGAGTCGAAGGTTTCACCTGTTCGCTGACACTCATCCTCCGGTTGGGATCGAGGTCTCGGCCTTCCAGCTTGGCTTTCACCCTCTTCCACACGCTGACGGCGTACGAGTTCCTCTCCTGGACGGCTGCGGGCCAAGCAGGAGGTGAAGGCCTGGCGAAGTGGCAGCGGGCGGCGGCAAACAGACAAACAATTTACCTTTGCCCGTTTTGGGGTCTCGCGCGGCCCTTTTAGGGCTGGGGTTGAAGTTGAGGCCCTTGCCGGGCGGCGTGTCGGCGGGCGTTCCCGGGTTGCGGGCCAGGACCTTGCGGGCGTTCGGGGACATGGATTCCGGCTGGGTCTTCAAGCCGCTGCAACGCACGGCTAACGGAGCGCAAGCAAATTTAGCACGGAGGAGGGGCGCTAACGCGAACGCGGCTTCGCTCGCGACCGTGGCGGCGTTCGGCACACCTGCCGCGAAGCTGGTTTGCGCCGCCGACACGGGGCTGGCGCACTCGTTTTCGCGCTCCGTCACCAGCGGGGAGGCAAAGCCCACCAGGCCGTTGTAGACGCTGACGCCAAAAGACAAAGACAAAGGTTAGCGGGTGGCGGCGGCGCCAAAAAAAAATACAAAATACAAAATAATAATAATAATAATAATACATTTGATTTCCAAGCGCCTTTCATTAGATGGCTAGATAGCCTATAGGTCGCCAGATAACTAGCCAGACGAATAAATAGCCAATAGACAGCGAGCCAGCCAGCTAGCTGATAGCCAACAGACAGTCAGCTAACTAGCTAGCCAGCGAGATGGATAGATAGCCAATAGATAGCCAGCCAGCCAGCTATATAGCTAATAGATAGCCAGACACCTAGCTTTAATAATAATAAGAATACATTCAATTTATAAGCGCCTTTCAAAACTCTCAAGGTCAATTTACAATCACAGGATAAAGTTTTTCTGTGGGTGAGCAGCGGCAGCCACACGCGCCAGCGTTCACTCAACCCCTAAGTAAGTCAAATAGATGGAAAGCTAGCTAGCGAGCTATTGGATAGCAAATAAATAGCTAAAAGATCACCAGATAGTCAACAACTAGCCAGCTAAATAGCTAATGGATAGCAAATAAATAGCGAATAGATAGCCAGATAGCCAACCAGCAGCAGCTATCCAGCTAGATAGCTAATAGCTAGCCAGCTTGGAGACTTTAGTGGTTTTTTTAGGTTGTTGGTGTAATAAAAAATGGAGAAGCAGCATTTGAGATTGAGTTGTCCATTTTTCTTCCGGCGAATGGGCCGGGCTGACCTTTGACTCTGGGCCTGCAGCTCCTTGACGGTGGCGGGAATGTCCTCCAGCGAATCGGCTCGGTCGCGGCGGCGCGGCTGCCCGCTAGCCTGGATGACGGTGAACAAGACCACCTGGATGTTGTCCTGCCAGGCCTTGTAGTCCATCAGGAAGTGGCGCACGCCGCCGCGGCGAGCCGCCTCGTCGCCGTCGGCCAGCGCCGCCTCCTCGTCCTGCGACACGGAGACGGTGGGACGGACGGACGGACGGACACGAGAAGGACGGACGAGGCGCGCGGGCGGGCGACCTTGGCCATGGCCCTGAGGAGGTGCTTGACGTCGGCCAGTTGGCGGTTGTGGTTGGACAGGATGCTCCTGATGGAGTCCACCAGGAGCTGCTGCGTCTCGCCGCACGACTCCAAGCGCTGCTCGCGCTCCTCCTGCAAGCGCCGCTCGCCGTCAAGCTCCGCCTCCAAATGGCGCCGGGCGCACGTCAACCAATCGGGGCTGCCGATCGGAAGGTCCAGCACCGGAATCTGCAAGAAAACACACCAGGACGCTTGTTGGGGGCAGCCAGATGATAGTCACAAAGCTAGCTAATAGACAGCTAGCTAGCGAGCCAAATAGTCAGAAAGTTAGATAGCTAGCCATAGTCAGCTATTGGCTAATACCTAGCTAATAGCTAGCCAAATAGTAAGAAAGTTAGATAGCTAGCAAGATAGTAAGAAAGCCAGCGAGCTATTGGCTAATACTTAGCTAATATCTGACTAGCTAGCTAGCTAGCCAGATAGAAATCTCGCCAGCTAGCTAGCCAAAGACCAATCCAATCCAATTCCACGGCGCTGCGACCCACCAGCCTGTGCAAGAGCGCTAGCTCCAGCGCGGAGACGCTGCTGCTAAACTGGGCGGCGTAGGAGCAGGTCTGCTGGCAGCGCTTCAGCAGCTCAAACAAGGCGGCGTCCATGTTGTGCGCCTCCGCCGATCGGGTGCGAAGGCCTTCGAAGTTCAAGATGGTGGAACACAGCAGGGTGACCTGCCAGGACAGACGCTTGGAAAATGAGCGGTCGCCGTGCCCCCCCGCCCCGCCCGCCCGCAACAAGCTTTTGAAAGCAACCTGGCTCGCGCGCTGGTTTTCTCTGGCCACCGTGGAGCGTCGCTCCCTGATGCTCATGTCAAAGTCCTGAAGGACCGGCGCCAGTGCGGGGTTGGCGCCGCCGGCCCATTTCAGCCGCTGCTCGATGCTGCCCTCTAGGGACGAAAGCTTCTCCTGCATCGGAGAGGAAATACACTCACGTGGATGCTATCTGTTGGCTGGCTAGCTAGCTCACTATCTATTTACTTCCGGGCTGAGTAAACGCTGGCGCGCGTGGCTGCCGCTGCTCACCCACGGAAAAACCCATTTTCTGAAAACTCTTTGGCTGGCCTGTCGAAGGCCGTCGCCTTGACTGAGAAGGTTCCAAACCTGAATGGCGACGATGCCTCCTTCCTCCTGACTCAGCTTGTAAAGCTTCTTCTTCATGTTGGCCAGAAGGACGGCGCGAGGGGGAATGTGGACGCTCAAGCTTTGATTGTTGGGACCCAGGATGTCTTCGTGCTGCCACTGAACGGACCAAAACCGCAGACAAGTTAGCTGAGGTGGCCAAAGCGGAGCAAAAACGGACGACCATTAGCTGGCTTTCTATTGCGCCAGCGTCCACTCAAGTGGGAATAACTCAAATAGATTAACTAGCTATGAGCTGGCGAGCTATTAGCTTTTTCCGGGTTGAGTGAACGCGTGTGGCTGCCGCCGCTCACCCACAGACAAAACTCATCATGTGACTGACTCGACGAGGACTACCTGAAACATGGCCACGTGCAGCTGAATCCTCTGCAGGGCGGCCTTGGCCGCGTCCAGGTTGGCCTCCAACCTGCGCAACCGGTCCAACTTCTTCCAGGCCGTGTCGTAGGAAGCGGCCAGAACCGTGACCCGGTTGAGCAGCATTTGGGAGACGCGGCCCGACGCCAGGCTCTGCTCCGCCGCCATCTTGCAGAGTTCGTCCAAAGACACCTTCCGGGGACACAAAAACAACTTTATTTAACAAGACAAGAGACGGATGGACGGACGGAGGGGCAAAGACGAGCGAGCAAGAAGCCGCCACCTGCTTTTCGGACCCGAAATCTTTGGCCTCCACCTGGGCGACGACATCCAGGCCCAGGGCCGACACGGCGCTGCACAGGGCCAGACCGAGAGCCCGACCCGGCAGGCCCAGCAGCATTTGGCGAACAAATTCGGCCGTGAAGGCCTTGACGGGGCGGCTCATTTGTTCCTCGCCGACGACGCTGGCGTTCGGCTGCCGGTACGACGGCTTGCCGAAAGGCGTCGGTCCGTTGGGGGTCAACAGGTCATCTGGAGACGGGACTTTGTATGCGGGGCGGAAAGGAAAAACAAAACAAAACAAAAAAATGGGATCAGCGGCGTATTCCGGAGCCGGTTGCAAATAATAATAATAATAATTCATTTCATTCATAAGCGCCTTTCAAAACTCTCACTTTTTAGTCACTGGATCAATTTTTCTGTGGGTGAGCAGCGGCAGCCACACGCGCCGGCGTTCACTCAACCCGGAAGAAAATAGACAGAAAGCTGGCTAGCTAATAGATAGCCAGCAAAACAGCTAGCTATTAAACTAATAGATAGCAAGCTAGATAGCTAGCTAGCAAGCCAGATGGCTAATGGATAGCAAATAGTCAGCTAGGTAGCTAGCGAGCTAGCTATATAACTAATAGCCAGCTCGGCAGACAGATAGCTAAGAGATTGCAAATAGATAGCCAGCTAGGTAGCGAACAAGATAATAGATAGCAAGCTAGAGAGCTAGCTAGGCAGCCAGATAGCTGATAGACAGCAAAAAGATAGCCAGCTAGGTAGATAGCTAGCAATATAACTAATAGATAGCCAACTAGATAGCTAGCTAGCTAGGCAGCCAGATCGCTAATAGATAGCAAAAAGATAGGCAGCTAACTAGATAGATAGCTATATAACTAATAGAGGGGGAAAAATGATCTCACCGGACAGAGTGTGAGCATAGCAGGAGCACATTTGGAAAAAGTCTCGGATGGTTTGGAGTCTCTTGAGGAAGAAAAGCTGCTCCATCAGCTCCCTCTGCGTCGGCGTGTCCAAGAGGTGGCGCTGCGTGGCGCCAGCTTCCCTCAGAACGTCCACCTTCCTCCACGCCGCCGGCACTTCCAGCAAACTCAGCTGAGGGTCGGCAGCAGATCGACAGCACGCCGCGTTTTAGGATTCATTTGATTTCACTTCAAGAGTGGCTGCCTTTACAGCAGCTCCTAGATTTTATTTTTTCCCTTTTCGCTTTCTTTCATAACTTTGCTGCTGTGAATTAATTGGAATTGAAGCGGATTTACGTGGGGGCAGGAGATGTGACACAATCTCATGTGGAAGTGTCGCGATTTGGAATTGAAGTGGATTGACGTGGCGGCAGGAGATCACTCAATCTCATGTGGAAGTGTCGCGGCTTGGAATTGAAGCGGATTGACGTGGGATAGGAGATGTGAAGACAGTCTCTTTTCATCAATGGATGCTACACCTTGGTGTTTGCTTTCAACCATTCAGCTAGGAGCAGACGTGCGCATTGCACCATGACGTCCCTGGTCCACTGGTGAAAAGGCCGTGTTACATTGACGACAAACCTTGTCGGTGAGCTGTCCAAAAGCCGCCTCCAACTGCGTGAACATCCCGTCAAAGGCCACCAGGAGCATTTGACCGGCGGACATTTTGGGCGAGTCCGGACCGGTTCCGTCCAGGCAGCGCGGCTGGATGAGCTCCGAGTACTGAGCGCGCAACATCCTAAACGTCCCCCCCACAAAACACATCCGGGTCAAAGTTTATCATTTGCAACACGTTGACCAAAGTGCAACATGGCCGCCGCTGACCTGGTGATGTCCAGACATTGGTTGCGTCCGTCCTGGTCCAACAGAGCGTCCGCCAATCCCTGCAAGCCGAGCCCGTCGGAGCTCTGCTCCACCAGCTGCTCCAATTCCGCCAACATGGCCTCCAGCGTGGCCTCGCCTTTCACCAGAAGGCGCAAAGCCTCGGGGAAGATGATCTGACGGAAGTTGCCGTTCAATTCCTGCCGTGGCAAAGCGGACAGCTCGAAGACAAAGGGACGTAAGCATCATAACAATCACAATACGAGCTACCCAGCCAGCTATTTGCTACTTATTAGCTATCTAGCTGGCTGGCTGGCTATCTATTGGCAGACTGGCTAGCTATCTATTTAGCTAGCTACCTAGGTAGCTATCTATTTGCTATTTTGCTGGCTGGCTAGCAATCTATGAGCTATCTAGCTGGCTATCTGACTCGCTACCTATTTGCAATCCATTTGCTACTTATCAGCTATCTAGCTGGCTGGCTGGCTATTAGCCCACTGACTGGCCGGCTAGCTAGCTACCTAGGTAGCTATCTATTTGCAATATATTTGCCATCTTGCTGGCTGGCATTCTATGAGCTATCAAGCTGGCTATCTATGAGCTTGATGGTTGTCTGGCTATCTAGCTAGCTATTTCGCTGAATAGCTATATATCGATCTAGCTGGCCATGTATTAGCAATATAGCTATCTAGCTATCTATGAGCTAGCTGGCTTGCTTTCTATCTATTTGAGTTACTTCCGGGTTGAGTGAAAGAAAAACTGATCCTGTGACTGTAAAGTGACCTTGAGAGTTTTGAAAAGCGCTTGGAAATGACGATTAAAGGTGAGCAGATCATCGTTACCTGCAAGCAGGTGTAGACGGAATTGGCCAGATAAACGGCCTGAACAGTGCTGGAGGGCGATGGCAGCTCCAGGTCGTTGGGCAGCAGCGGGCAGCGCTGCCAGAGCGTCGCCAAGGCGCTAATGTTGCCCATCATGCTGCAGAGCTCCTCCAAGAACCAGGCTCCGTCCCGGGACATCAGGTCCACCAGCTGCTCTCCGGCGCTGGCCGCCGCCGCCTCCATTGCCAGGTTGCGCCTACAAAATGTCACACTATTTGTGATTTGGACTTCAAGATGGCGCCGCGAGAGCGGTTGCCTGTATTTTGTTTTTCTACTTCTTTCTTTCCTTTTCTATTACTTTCATCAATTTGTTGCTGTGAAATGTCAATTTCTTCACTGCGAGACTAATAAAGGCTAATCCAATCCAATCAACCCCATTACAAGAACAGTAACCCCCATAGCTAGCTATGTAGCTGGCTATTTATCCTTTTGCTATCTGTCTAGCTAGCTAGGTATGTAGCTGGCTATTTATTAGCTATTTGGCTATCTAGCTAGTCAGCTAACAGTCTATCTGGCTATCTATTAGCTATCTTTTAACGAGCTAGAGTTCTATCTATTTCAGTGACTTCCAGGTTGAGTGAACGCTGGCGCATGTGGCTGCCGCTGCTCACCCGCAGTAAAAACGATTTTTGTGACTATAAAGTGACCTTGAGTTTTGAAAGGCGCTTAGAAATGAAATATTATTATTATTATAAAAAGCACATTTTCAACCGTGCTTCCGTTTCGCCGGCGGTTTCGGCACCTGGAAAGCGAGCAGAGGGCGGAGGTGACGATGCCAGCCAGGCCGAGCGAGCCCGCCTCGCCGTTTTCCCGCAGAAAGACGGCGATGCAACGTTCGATTTCCTTCAGCTGCTCCTCGCACGCAGCCGCGCTGGCGCCTTCGGCTTTCAGTCGCTCGGCTTGATGCAACACCCGCTCGTTGGCGTCGGCCACTTGGCGTTGCAGCGCCAACTCCACGTTGGACGCGGACTGGCAGGCGGACGCGTTGGACGGAGGCGTGAACAGAAGCTCGTACCTGCGCCGGAAGACAAAAGCTCAATCCGGGCGGTCTTTGCAGCAAGAAGCAACAGTGATACCTTGGCTCACCAACTTAATTGGCTCCCAGAAAGTGTGTGTAAGGCGAAAAGTGTGTATTCCAAACATTCATTTGCCTCACCATGACAAATGACACTATGAATCCCTGTACAACGCTTAAAGTTCTGGAACCATCCGTGGCTAGCCTTGAAATCATCAATGGATGACGAACTTCCAGGTTGCCTCTTGACGATATCCGAGTGAAGTTGCTGTGCTTTCTCTGCAATAATTTTACCTAGTTCCTCATCAATTGTGTTCTGTTTAGCTGGGTTGATAGCTTTTTGCATCAAACGTCTCAAGGAGCTCCGGGTTGTCTCTCATCTCATTTTCCGTACCGCTTATTCCTCATTAGGGTCGCGGGGGTCGCTGGAGCCTATCTCAGCTGTCTTCGGGCACGAGGCGGGGGACACCCTGAATTGGTTGCCAGCCAATCGCAAGCTCTGGGTTGTAAGTTGTGATATTGCAACAGATGCAGGCAGACACACTCGAAACTTCATTCATAGCTGGTTCCCTTGCTTGACTTTCCTGTTCGACTTGTACAGATGGCTTGTGCGGGTTCTTTGTGGCGCTTGATTGATGGGATATTTTAACCTTGCAGTCTACACTCTGCCTCCGTATGGCAAGATTATATTCTTGCAAATTTAACGTTCGTAAGGCGAAAAGTTTGTTAGCTAAAGCGTTGGTAAGCCGAGGTATGACTGTAATTGGTGAAGGCGCTGCGCTTACTGTCTGTAGATGTTCTGGCAGTGGTCCACCGTCATGACCGTGAGCATCTCCTCCAACCAGGCCTTCCACTGGTACGTTCGATGGCGCAGCAGGTTAGCTCGCGGGTACAGCAAAGCCACCGTGGCGTAGCTGTGCAGCTGCTCCAGGCAAATCCGAAGGGCGCCGCGGCGCTGCTGGAGCGAGGAGCTCATCTCGGCCTCCAGGCTCTCACATTGGCTGATCAGGTGGGCCTGGCCTGCGTTCTGCAAGAAGGCCGTGGCGGGCACGTAGCTGGGAGGACCTGGAAGGGTCCGACGGAATTTCAACCACAACCTTTGGACAACGGTGGAAAAATAGATAGGTGACTCATCAAAAAGATGCTCCTAACCCAGATCAATGGCGGTGCTGATGTCCTGCAGCAGAGCAGCCAGCTGAGTGGTCTCCAGATTGGAAAAAGCCGCCTGGTACTGGGAAATCCATTGATCCAGGTCAGCCAGTTTACTTCGAATGGCCTCTTGCACAGTCCTCTGCCGTGACTGCAACTGGCTGTGCTCGGAGTACCTGGGAGATAAAAAAAAAAAAAAAAAAAAAAAAAAAAAAAAAAAGGACAGTTGGGGTTTAGATGACGCTTTTTCATAAGCTAAAAGGTCCTAACAGTACAGTGATAGCTCTGCTGACGAACGCTTTAGCTCACGGACTAGTTTTCGTCACCCCCTTTCTTTGAGTGCAGACGTGGTTTGTTATCGAGTGGAGTACGTTTGTACGTCATTTTAATGGTTTCTTATGGGTAATAAATGTTTGGAAGACGAACTTTTCGCTTTACACACTTTCTGGGAACCAATTAAGTTTGTGAGCTGAGACATCAGTGTCCTCACAAACGATGCGCTCTTCCTACCTTTGCTCCAGGGTGGCAAGTCGATGCTCCGGATGGTTCTCTGCCGCTTCCAGGAAGGTCAACTCCTCCTGCAATTTGCTCTGAAGTTTCTCTCCTTGGCAAAGCTGATCCTGGAGGACCAAATATTCTTCCACAGCTTCTTCCACTTGGGGCAGGACAGCCAGCATTTCGTCACGATTCTTAAACCAGTTGACCTTTTGGGGCGGGCGGGGACAATGGGCTCATCTCATCTTTCTTCTTCTTCTTCTGCAGTTGGTCTTGAGGTCTTACCTTGATCTCCGCCACACGCGATGAGTAGAGCGAGCGTGTGATTTCTCTCTCCATCTCCCTTTTACTCTGTTTGCTGTCAGCCTGTTGGCCTCCTCCTCCGTAGACGGCGCCGGCGAAGCCCACCTCCCCTCCAGCGGTCCAGTCCACCAGTGGATCGTAGACGAAGGCCTCCAGCAGGGTCAAGAGGGTCTCTCTGCCACGCCGCATCATCTGAATAACCTGCCGGCGGAAACTCCACTTGGAAGCGTCTCAACAACACTGACGCAATCGAGATGAAGTACGGTGATACCTCAGCTCACAAACTTAATTGGTTCGCAGAAAGTGTGTGTGAGGCGAAAAGTTAGTCCGCCAAACATTCTTTTCCCATCAGAAACCATTAAAATGAGAATAATCTGTTCCTAGGTACCCACAACACATCATTTTCTACTAAATAAGTCTTAAAACTACACAATATATACCTTATTTTATGTATAATAAATGTGCTATTGTATTGTAATTACATAAATAAACTACTGTATCATAAAGTTGTTTTATTTACCACTGTGATGGTAGTTTATGGCTTGAAGTTGCCGTGCTTTCTCGGCGATAATACCCTCACTCACACTGTCCCCTGCTAGCTGCTTTTCGTTAATAATCCGAATCAACAGAAGTTTTTCAACCTCTTCTATTGCCTGAGACCGTTGCTTAGACAACACAGAAACAACCTTAGCCAAATTTAGTAACTTAGCGTACTGGTACTGGGACGTTACGTCACACAAACGCACACCTCGGTGTTTTTTGATGATCTCCTTCTTCTGCTCGATCGTAATTTTCTTTAGTGTCTTCTTAGGCTTAACACTAGCCTGTGGTGGGGTGTTTTTCGGGGGCCATAATATCAAAAGTACTACACTCGATAACAAACCACGTCTGCACTCAAAAGAAAGGGGGTGAGGAAAACTAGTCCGGCAGCCACCGTGGCACTGTTCGACCGTGTGGTTTGGTTCGTTTGCCGAAAACTAGTTTGTATGCCAAGATTATATTGTCGTGAATTTAATGTTCGTAAGCAGAAGCGTTCGTAAGCCGAGGTATCACTGTATGTACATATCAAATATTGATATCCGCAGACATTTACCGTAAACTTATTCCATTGGAGAGGCGAAGCTTACCTGTTCGCAAGAAAGCCGAAAAATGCCCTCCACGCCGGTAACTCCCAGCGCACTCTCAATATTGTGCGTCATTCTGAACGGGACCTTCTCTGGGACCCGAAGACTCTTTCCTAATAAAAAAAAAAAAAAAAAAAAAGCAAATGCAGCATAAAGCCCAAATTTGAGTGCACGTGCGTGGACATTTATGATTTTTATGTAGCGTACCTTTTTCAAAACACACGTTGTAATCAATGTGTACGACTTCCCCGGTGGTCATGTCAATCAGAACATTGTCAAGGTGTCTGTCCCCAAGGCCAATGATGTAGCCCACCATCGACATGACAGCCGTGGATCTGGCGTAAGACTAGGAAAAAAAAAAAAAAAAAAAAAAAAATGGTCGTCGGGAGGAAACTCATTGACTGGCAGATGATGTACAAAAAAGTGTCCAAGAATTAAATGTTTAAAAAATAGGGTCTGGAGGTCATGGTCGCAAGTACGGGTGGTCACAAGTCGGATAGTTACCTGCATTAAAAAAATACAAATAGCTGATGAAAAACCGGCAGCTCTGCTTACCTGTGTGACTCTCCACCATTCACTGGGAGTGGTACATGAACACCACAACTCCTTGGCCAGTAAGTTGGAAGGTGTCGCCTCCATCAGTTCTTTCAGAACCTCCTTCATCACACCCAGGGGCCAATCACGTCGCGTGAGGTCCAGACTGAGGCCGACCGCTTTCAGGGCGGGACCGATGTGACTGTAATAAAGCTCACTCGGGCGGGGGACCAGAGGCACCGGCTGCTGCTGGAAGGAGTCTTGGGCCTGGGGAAGGAAATAAAACATTGCTCAGGTAACGTCCCACTTACCAGCGGCTTCCGTTTCGACAAAACGTTTTGGCTTGTAAACAGAGGCATACAAAAATACCCCAAATTTGTGGTTGAAAACCAAATTGGACGAGAACCGAGGCTTGACCGCGTTGCTAAAAGATGGCGGACGGAGGCTGTTACCTTCTGAGCCTGCAGCACAGCCTCCCTCTGCTGCCAGCGTTTGTAGAGTCCAAAGAGGGGCGTGGCTCCATCCACCCACTGGATCAATCCGGATCGGGTGCCGAGAGGCGTGACGGAATAATGGCGGGCGTGGAAGCGAGGCTGCTCTTGTTGGTTAATTTTGGTGAACATGGTGTTGACGATGGACAAGAACTGCATGATGCGCTCGTCCAAATGTAAATCCTCCAGACCTGTCCCGTCCAATTCAAAACTCTCAAGGTCAAGGATTTTGATTATGATTTTTGATTGACTTTCATTCCTTTCATCACTTTGCTGCTGTGAAATGTAAATTTCTCCACTGTGAGACTAATAAAGGCAATCCAATCCAATTATGATCAACTACACAGAGCCAGCGTGACGGCGGACTTTACCTTTAAAGAGGTACGGGTAGTTGTGGCCATCAGAGCCCTGGAAGAAGAGCTTCTTGGGCTTGGTCTTGGTGGGCAGGATGGTGATGGATTTGCCAATGCTCTGAATGGTGACGGCGTCCGAAGCCGACACCTCGCCCGGCAGGGCCATTTCGGTCCCGGTCAGAGACGCCAGATGTGGGCTGATCTCATCCAAATGGAGAAGATAGCTGGCCCGTTTCTGGGCGCGTTGCTGCAGGCTTAGCATGATCTAACAAACAGGTCGCGGTGAAGTCAAATCACAAGCAGGGGACGCAATTCGTGGCTATCTATAAAACTCTCAAAGTCACTTTACAATCACAGTTTTTCTGTGGGTGAGCAGCGGCAGCCACATGCACCGGCGTTTACTCAACCCAGAAATAACTTAAGTAGATGGAAAGCCAACTAGCTAGCTAATAACTGATAGCCAATAGATAGCTAGATAGACAGATAGCTAGCTAATAGATAGCTAGATAGCTAATAGATAGCCAATAGAGAGCTAGACCGTTGCGAGATAAGATAGATAGCCAGCCAACTAGACCGCTAATAGCTATCTAATAGATTGGAGGTCGTGGTCGTAAGTACAGGTGATCGTAAGTCGAGCCGTCCACCACACCTGCTTAAACGGGAGCCAGCTGCTAGCGGGGTTAGCGGGGTTGTGCGGGTTCCTCAAGCGCTCCAGGGCAGAAGTGATGGCATCTCCATACGTTTGCTGGAACCACGTCTCGTGCGGCGTCTCCGCCGGGGCCGAGGTGATGCTGCAGACGTGTTCCAGGGCAAAAACCACCGGCCGCATCAGAGCCGAATGCTTCTCGCGCATGATGGCGATCTTCTCGTCCCTGAAGCACAAAATGGAGGACATACGGTGATACCTCGGTTTACGAACACTTTATCTAACAAACATTAAATTCGCAAGAATATAATCTTGGCATACAAACTAGTGTTCAGGAAACACACGAAAAGCGCCACAATTGCTGGCAGACTACTTTTCCACACGCTCTGTTTGAGTGCAGATGTGGTTTGTTATCAAGTGGAGTACTTTTGCTATTATGGGACCAAAAAAGACCCCACCACAGGCTAGCGTTAAGCCAAAGAAGACATAAAACAAAATGAGGGTCGAGCAGAAGAAGGAGATCATCAAAAAAGACCACCGGGGTGTGCATTTATGTGACTTAGCGTCCCAATACCGGTACGCTAAGTTGATCATTGCTACGTCTAGCTAATGGTGTTTCTGTGTTGTCTCAGGCAATAGAAGCGGTTGAAAAACTTCTGTTGAGTTGGATGAACGAAAAGCAGCTAGCGGGGGACAGTGTGGGTGAGGGTATTATCGCCAAGAAAGCACGGCAACTTTACTCGGATATCATCAAGAGGCAACTACATCAACGACCATCACAAAGGTAAATAAAACCACTTTATTATACAATACAGTTTATTTCTTTCACGACAATACAATAGTAAATTTATTATACATAAAAAAGGTATATTTTGTGTCGTGTTAAGGCTTATTTAGTAGAAAATTGTGTTTTATGGGGACCTGGGAACGGATTATTCTCATTTAAATGGTTTCTTATGGGAAATCAATGTTTGGAAGACACACTTTTGGCCGTACACACACTTTCTGTGAACTAATATAGTTCGTAAGCATCATGTTGCCTTTGCGATGGTATAACGTTGTATAAAAAGTCCGGTTGGTGGAAAGAAGCTAAAGGCCCCATCGAGGAGCAAGCAAGCAAGCAAGCTCACCTTCGTAGCGTGTTGTTATTTTGAACCCTCTTCACCTCGTCCTCCAGCTGTTGGATCCTCCGCAGAACGTGCATGTGCTGCTGCTGCAGAACGCCAAGCCACAACTCGTCCCACAGTAACGTGACCCTGCGCAGCTCACCCACTAACTGCTGGACCTGGACGGGAGGCACCACGGCTTACAACCACATCGACCACCACTTTACAGTCACCGGATAAGTTTTTCTGTGGGTGAGCAGCGGCAGCCACTTGCGTTGGCCATTTTGAATGGATTTCGACTTACGACCGTTTGACTGAACCCGGTCGTAAGTCGGATGTGACCTTATTTCAATCAGTTTTGTCTACTTGGGCAATCTAGTTAAATGGGGCCCATCCATTATTAGAATGCGGCCCCCTTTTTCAGACACAAGGGGGCCAACTTAAATCTCCCAGATGCATCCCGGGAGGGCGGTGTCCCCGAAAAGCCACTGACCTGAAGCACCATGGTGGGGTTGGCCAAGGACAACTTTTCCACAATCTTGCTGTAGCAATCCTGCATCATGGCTTGGTCTTGACTGGAGCAGAAAGCGGCCAGTTCTTCTGGAACGTCGCCCTTGTCGCCGCTCTGCGGCTGCTCCTCCTCCTCCTCGCCGCCAAGCGTTTCTCCTTGGATGCTCCCCAAAAACGTGGGCAGAGCCGATGGCAGTTTGCTCCCTGTCACAAGCAGATTGGCCGTTTTGAATCCAAGCGTGGCGGTCCGTATTTTCAGGATGGCTCAAAGAAGACCAACAGCAAGCCCTTGCCTGAATTCTGAGCCTCCCCTCCAAGGGAGAGCGAGCCCACAATGGCGGGGTAAAGGATGAGATGCGGGGAGTCCTGGGCCACTCGGCACAGCAAGCTACAGATACTTTGGCGAATGTACGCCTCGGGATGATTGAGGCGAGAAAAGAGCTGCGGCGTGATGCCTGGCGGAGAAAGAAAGACGAGCTCAATATTCAGAAAAAAAGGCGTGGTCATCTGGACGGCTGCTTTGAAGAAGTCGGACGTTTGGCTTCTCGTCCAAGAGGCTTCGTCAGCCAACTAAAATTTTTGCTGGGTCTAGCAGAGGTCTGCCGCGCCATCTCTGGACAGTAGGGACACCCGAGAACAAGTATTACGTAACCCCAGCTCCTACTGTAGCCTTTCATAATGTGGTCTGCCATATAGAGGTAACATCCGAGTTATGACTGGCGCAAGTTACGACCACCCGTACTTGCAACCATGACCGCCAGACACTTTTTTTTATTCTACACCTGACGCCACAACGCACTAGCAGCCGGCAACGCGCCCTACAATTTTGACCAGCCAGCATGTCAAACTCGCACAGAAATCTACTGCGTGACTACACTCAGTAATAATAATAATAATACATTTCATTGAGCGCCTTTCAAAATTCTCAAGGTCACTTTACAGTCACAGGATAAGTTATTTTGTGGGTGAGCAGTGGCAGCCACACACGCCAGCATTCACTCAAACCGGAAGTAACTCAAATAGATAGAAAGCTAGCTAGCTAATAGATAGCCACTGAAAGCTATTAGATAGCCAGCAAGCCAGCTAATAGATAGTGAGCCAAATAGCCAGCTAGATAGCTAGCCAGATAACCAGCTAATAGATAGCAAATAGATAGCTCGGGAGCTATCTAGATAACTTTGAGTGTGAGTTCATGACCAAAACGTGAGTACAACTCGCTGTATCTTTAGTAAGTTGTGACTTATGTTCGTTAGCCACACTAGCCCGCTAGCATCAGGTGACCAAATTTCGCAATGTTACTATACTGTCGTGTAAACGTCACGTTGGCCATTTTGAATGGATTTCCACTTACACCCGTTTGACTTATGACCGCTTTGTCGGAACGGAACCCGGTCGAGAGTCAGATGTTACCTGTACAGGGCCATAGCTACCAGAAAAATAAATGTTCGCTGACGAAGCCTCTTGGATGAGAAGCGAAACGTCAGACACGTTCAAAGAAGCACAGATGACCTTTTCATCGATGAATAAACAAGATGATGGCAGAGAAAATGGGAGTCCGTTTGCAGTGCATTATTATTATTATTGCATTATTATTAAATGTAAATTTCTCCACTGTGAGACTAATAAAGGCAAATCCAATCCAATTACCCCTCCAGGGCGCCGTCGGCGTGGAGGCCAAACCCAGCTCGAGGCCCTCCCGCAGTTCACCGGCATGCTTGACCAATAGGCGGAGCAGACGAAGGGTCGCCATGACGATCATGTCATCATGACTCTGTTTGCTGCTCTGACAGGACAGCAGGAGTTTGGGGTCGTCCTCATCAATAGAAAGCTGAAACGACAGAAAGAGAAAACTCTGGATCAAGACCTGAAGGAGCAGGTACAGTGAGTGATACCTTGGCTTACGAACTTCATTGCTTCCCAGACACAGTGTGTGTAAGGTGAAAAATGTTTTAATCCCAAACATTAATTTTCCATAGGAAACCATTAAAGTGAGAATAATCCGTTCCCAGGTCTCCATAAAACATCATTTTCTACTTTCTGATTTTCTAAGCCTTAAAACAAATATACCCTATTTTATGTATAATAAATATGGTATTAAATGTGCTATTGTATTTTATTATTGCATTGTATTTGTGATTAAAGAAATATGCTTGTCTGTGACTGTAAAGTATACTTGAGCTTTGAAAGGCGCTCCACCATCTTGAGTACCTAGTGTTTCTCTGCCATAATTTTACCTAGTTTACTTAGTTGAAACAAGTCCAAATGTCACTGTTTCTATCAATTTTCTCACTCGTCTGCTTGTCTCTTTAATGTTTAACCCCCCTCCCCCATCACTGCTGCGTTCTTGACCAATCACGTGGCTTTAACCAAAGTTTGGGGGCGGGGAATAGAGGACAAAAATGAGTTGGCTGCCATTTTCTTGTTCTTGGCGAACGGGCTCGTTTGCGAACGACACATCACTTATTGTGGCGCTCGGTGTGTATTGCGAAAAATAGTTCGTATGCCAAGGTAAAAATGTTCATCAATTTAACGTTCGCAAACCGAAAAGTTCGTAAGCCAAGGGCTTCGTAAACCGCGGTATCACTGTAATCGGATGTGTCAGGATGTCCAGAAAACGTCGCCCAAACGTCACCTGTCCCGCGTTGAGTTTCAAGAAGGTGAAATAGGCCTGGCAAGAGATGCGGTAGAGGCCAAATATTCGGTCCACCACACGTCTCCAAATGCGAATCAAACCATCTGCAACAGGTTGTCCCGCCTCGGCCAGCCAGGGGCAAGACCCCGTGAGCTGTCGCCAGATCACGTCCACCATGTCGTCCTCGTCGTCCTCCTGCTGCAGCGCCATATCCTCATCCTAAAGGACAAGACACAATCCCAACGAGAAGGTAAATAAGAACCTTTCACAGGGTGGCCTGGAGGGGTGGAAATGCTGTTGATCGTTCCGTTCCCAAATGGAAGTTTGGATCTTTTCCTTGCTAAACTGTAAGTACAGCGATAAAAGCATGTCCATTCTCGCCGTCTTCTCAATAAAATGAAACTTAAATAAGCGAGCGCGGAAGGTAAAACCTGTACCGGAAGTAACAACAACCTAGCTAAATAGCTATATGACTGAGAGCTTACACGTTAGACGTATTAGTATTATCATTTGCATTTGCTATCTATTAGCTCTGGCTGGCTAGCTAGCTGTTGGCTATCTATTAGCGAGCTAGCTTTCTATCAATTTGTGTTACTTCCGGTTTGAGCGAACGCTGGCTCGTGTGGCTGCCGCTGCTCACCCACGCGCTTCGTTTGTGTGTCAACCTGTCCGAGTTAAGACGTGACGACTAGCCGGGTAGACGCTACCTGTATGCCGGTCGGTCGACACATCGCTTGGCCGAGAATGCTAAAAATGGTTTCCTTGTCTTCTTGGCTGGTCGTGGCAGGTAGAAGCTCCTCAATGTCCTTCTTTTCTCCAGGAAGAAGCGGCAATCCCTCACCTTGGCTACAGGGGAAGACATTTACTTACAGCGTGCAGCGTTAAAATCAGGGTTTGCTATTTTTTTTGGCTAACCTGGCATTGTCAACGACTTTCCTCCCCCAGCGGTACGCCCAGCTGGCTAACGCTGCCCAGGATTTTGCCACCTCAGGAGCCAGGCTGGTGGACAGCTGGTAGAGTTGACCGAGCACAAAGTCGGGTTCCCCGACACCGACGCTCACTGCGCATAAATTCCAGAGAGGAAAGTTTGCCTTCCTTTTTGCCAAGTTTCTGCCAC
Source organism: Hippocampus bargibanti (assembly GCF_051943395.1). NCBI lineage: Eukaryota > Metazoa > Chordata > Actinopteri > Syngnathiformes > Syngnathidae > Hippocampus > Hippocampus bargibanti. Next base: position 467,436 of record NC_142750.1, on the reverse strand, counting down.
CGGGCAGTCAGGAGACTCAACTCCCTCCCAGCCCTGCCCCCCCCCCCGCACCTTCCCACTGCCACACTCACCGAACTCTGAGTACTATCATCCTGAATGTTGTCGTTTTTTTCTGCAAGACCTCCCTTCAACCTTTTTTTGTTTCTTTTTGCATTACTACACTACCTCACTTTACATACGTCACTACCTCACTTCACATTCACAAATGACATGTATTGTCTGTTGAATTGTCTGTCTTTTTAGCCACATTTTAAAGGACAACCGACACCATTTTTGGTTTCCTAACTGACATCAGAAAAACGTTTGATAGCATCTAAAATCGCCAAAACACGCAGGCAACAAAACAATGGCTTCAAAGTTCAGATTAGCTATATGCCATGGAATCTTTCTGACAAATGTATGCTCAGTAGAAGTCATTTCAAGTGATTTTTACATAATTATGGAACAACTCAGTGTCATTTCAAGTGATTTTTACAAATTATGGACAACTTGTCCGGAGGCGTCGGTTGTGAGAAGACATGAATTCTTTCACCATCTTGTGGAATGATCCCATGTCGGTGCTTTCTCTGCCATAATTTTACCTAGTTCCTCATCAATTGTGTTCCATTTAGCTGGGTTGATAGCTTTTTGCATCATGTGTACAGTTGGCTTGTGCGGGTTATTTGTGGAGCCTGATTAATGGGATATTTTAACCTTGCAGTCTACACTCTGCCTTTCAATTATCAAAGTTGAAACGAGTCCAAAATTTCACTGTGTTCTATCAATTTTTCTCTCTCTCTGTCTTAATAACAATTCCATCTGTGCTGTATGTCATGCATATTCGCACATTTGACAATAAAGCTAACTTTTTGTCAATTGTCTCATATCAATCCAAGTTATCAATCGTGAAAATGAGGTCAGTCCGAATCTGCGGGCCCTTCTCACGGTTTCTCAAGGGAATAAACGTAAGCGTACTTGAAATTACCTGAGGTCTCTGGGGTGATGTGAGGAATGCTCTGTTCTACCAGAGGAAGCTCCAGCAGAGCAGAAATGGTCTGACATAAAGGTGACGTGACGCTCAAAGCATTGAAAGAATTGACCGCCCCGGACATCTTGACCACCTGGAACAAAACGAACGGCACAGTGTATTGAAATCACGCCATTTAGCCAGCTACATAGCCAATAGCTAGCTGGCAAAATAGCCATCCATACAGCTAATAGATAGCTAGCCAGCCAAAATAATAACAAATAATACGACAACACAAGAATAGATATTCCATTTTTCTGCTAGCGGCCGTCCAACGGCTATCTATCTGGCTAGCTATTGGTTATGTGGCTACCTAGCTAGCTAGCTATTAGTTATCTATTAGCTAGCTAGCTTGCTTTCTATCTGTTTGAGTGACTTCCGGGCTGAGTGAACGCTGGCGCGTATGGCTGCCGCTGCTCACCCACAGGAAAAACTTCATCCTGAGACTGTTAAGTGACCTTGAAAGTTTTGAAAGGCACTTAAAAATGAAATGTATTATTATGATGATGATGATGATGATGATGATGATGATGATGATGATGATGATTATTATTCTAAAAGTAGCATTTTTGTGCAAATGCGTACCTGTTTAAGCTGTGGAATCATGTCCTTCCAGTCAGCCAACAGCCATTTGCAGAGCGTGAGCAGCGAGCGGCAGGCGGCACCTTCATTTTTTCCCACGTAGCAATATGAAAGAGCAGCCTTGCTTAGCATTTCCATGGCTGGAATGGACTGGCCTGTCGGAGAAAAAAAGGTTTTGTTCATGTCTGAACTGGATTTGTTCACGTGATTTATTATTATTATTATTATTATTAATTATCTAGCTAACTAGCTATCTATTCACTATCTAGCTGGCTGGCTATCTAGCTAGGTATCTGTTGGCAATCGATTGGCTAGATAGCTAGCTTACTATCTATTTGAGTTACTTCCGGGTTGAGTGAACGCTGGCACGTGTGGCTCCCGCTGCTCACCCGCAGAAAAACTTATCATGTGACTATAAAGTCACCATAAGAGTTTTGAAAGGTGCTTATAAATGAATTATTATTATTATTAGCCGTAGTAGTAGAAATAGTAGTAGTATTACTATGACTATTACTACTATTATAATTATTATTATAAAGCCATTTTCAAGACAGACTTTTCAAGAATAAATGGACATCATTCAGAAAGGTTGGACAGCTCCGAGGCTAGCAAAAATATCAAATAATATTGCAATTTTATGAGGTGATCATGAATCCACATGTTGAAAGTAAAAATTCGAACAGTTTGACAACATTATTTCTCATGTTTCTTCATGTCATAAGTCATTTCCTGGCCAATGGCACCCTCTAGTGGACGTGTAGTAATGTCACACCACGCTCGCAGCTGATTGATTCAGTCGGACATAGCACTACTGAAGGCCTAAGAGATACGCCACTGGCATATGATCATGTTGTTCAAAGTAGAAGGTTTTGATATCCATATTTAGCTTCTGTTAAAATATGGGCAACATAATAATAATAATAATAATAATACATTTTATTTCAAGCGCCATGCGTCCTGTCCTCACCTGAAGTCCTGACCACTTTGGCTTTTTCTATCTGCAGCTCGGGGCCCCACTTTTCTCCCAGCGTGCCTTGCACACTGAGGCGGCGAAAGGCCTTGATCGATTGGTCGTCCTGCTCTTCGTCTTGAGTGCCATCACAACACTGGCTGAGCAAGCGGGACGCCAGGGCCACGTTGCCTTTTTTTCGAGCAAACTTGACCGTTGTCAAACAAAGCTCCATCAGGTGGGCATCTGTGGTCGGAGAAGAACCTGAAACGAGAAAAAAAAAAAAAAAAAGATCCAGGTAACATTCAAGTTACGACCGGTGCGAGTTGCGACCACCCGAACTTACGACCGCCAGTACTGTACACTGCTTTTTTTTCCTTTGCTGATTTTTTTTCTATTCCTTGCGTTAAAACGCGCAAGCAGCCAGCAAAGCGTCCTACAATTTTGGCCAGCCAGCATGTCACACACTCGCACAGCAATCTACTAGCGTGATGACACTCAATACAGTAGTTATACAGTAATAATAATAATACATTTCATTTACAAGCGCATTTCAAAACTCTCAAGGTCACTTTACAGTCACAGGATAAGTTTTTCTGTGGGTGAGCAGCGGCAGCCACACACGCCAGCGTTCACTCAACCCGGAAGTAACTCAAATTAGAACAATAATAATACATTGCAAATACCGTCTCGGCAACATCTTCTGGCTGTTAGCAGGGAGCGCAATTTTTCAACAGCGCACATGCGTGGGAAGCTGTGCATAATTGGATCAGCAGCAGAACGTAATTTTGTATTTGTACCTACAGTATATGTTGTCTTAATACTGTAATAATGCTGTATTGTTTACGTATAAGTGTTTTCTTTAACCCACTAAAATAAAAATTGATAATATGAAATATAAAATGAAAAAAATCGACACTAAAAAGTAAGTACAGGTAACATCCTACTTACGACCAGCTCGACTTACGACCATCTGTACTTCCGACCATGACCTCCAGACCCAATTTTTTCAATTTTTAAGAGGGAGTGAGTTTGCGAGTCATTTAGCCTCCGAGTCTCTATTCAACATTTTGAATGGATTTCGACTTAAGACCATTCGGTCGGAACGAACTGGGTCGTAATTCGGACATTACCTGTATAAAATGTCGAAATGAACTGGACACTAAAAAGTTTTGTGTAGATTACAGGTACAGCTGTATAGTAATAAAAATCGATAATACAGAATATACAATGATGAAAATGACACTAAAAGTGACACAATGTATTAATGAACAGTAAACAGTTTGGTATATAATAGTATTCAATAGAAAACGTTGCTTAAAACAACAGATTGACATCGTATACCATCCTGTCGTGTAAACATCACATCGGCCATTTTGAATGGATTTCGACTTACGACCGTTTTGTCGGAATGGAGACCGGTCCGAACTCGGATATTACCTGTCTATGTTTCTTGCAATAATGTTTTTAACTCAGTTGCAGAATAATTGACACTTCACCTCTGATTTTGTTGAGGAGTTGTCTCTGAAACATGGTGTATCTGAGAGCTTGAAGGAAAGGCTGGACATCTTGTGGTTTACACGACGTCAGTGCTTCACTATTCAAAGGAATCACCGAGTCCTAAAGGGGGACCCAAAAGATCTGATGCCGGCAGGAATTGATGTTTCCAAATGTGAGAGCGGCATGCGTACCTCTTGCCCCGAAAGCGTGCTCTCTAGAGTAGCGGTGCAGTGAAGCTGCAAAGTGGGAAGGGTGGGCAAGGCATCGGAGAGGGTGAGGGTAGACAACCGAAGAGGACCCAGGCAGATGCGTCCCGTTTGTTTCAGGCAGCGCACCAACGTACTGCAATAATACACCGATCGTGAGAAGATGGACCAAAAGATCAAGACCTAAATGAACAATGAGCAAATACCCACTCTTGATTGGCCGGGGCCCTTTGCTCCGGTGGCTGGCCGGATTTTGCTAGCGCGCTAACAGCGGTACGCAGGAGCTGTATCTCGATGGCTCTCTGAAGTTCTGCAGGATCAGGACTCAATGAGGGTAGAAGCCTCTTGAGATCTGCAACACACACAGATGAAAACCCTCAAGACCACAATTAAAAGTATCACCAGAAGAAAAATGGAGGCACGAGACAGTCTATTTGGGGTACTGTTTAGAGTTAATGGCGCCGGGGTAAGAAGCTGTTTAAATATCTAGTCGCTATCTAACTAGCTAGCTGGTTACCTATTTGCTATGTAGCTAGCTATCTATTAGCTATCGATCTATCTATTAGCTATCTACTAGCTGGCTAGCTAGCTTTCTATCTGTGTGTTTCATAGTGACATTCAGCGTATTAGTTAACTAACTTGCTAGCTTTTAGCTATGGGGCTATCTATCTATCTGTTGGCAATCTCTTAGCTATCTACTCGCTGGCTAGATAGCTTTCTATCTTTTAACTTCCGGGTTGAGTGAACGCTGGCGCGTGTGGCTGCCGTTGCTCACCCGCAGAAAAGAAATATACTGTGACTGTGAAGTGCCCTTGAGAGTTTTGAAAGGCGCTTAGAAATGAAATGTATTATTATAATAAAAGATGAATTGAGGGACGAGGCCCAGACTTGCCCATCTTGTCCTTGCTCGTGGAGATGGAGCTGAAGTCTTCTCCAGGCAGAAGTTCCAGCTGAGTTGCACATTGGCTCAAATCTCCGTCCTCGAAGCGGCTCAGGGCTTGAATGTAGTTGAAATCGGCCCTCAGGTTGACGTTTTGCAGATGGGCGGAGTTCTGTTTCAGGGCGTGAACGCTGGCCTGCCATTCCTTGACCGAGGGCCAATCGCAGAGGGCCACGTAGCACTGACACGCCTTATTGGCCACCAGGTTGACCACCTCGGGAGAGCAATCATTGGACTTCAGAAGCACGGTTTTCCTGCCGTCACCTTTGGTGAAGAAAACAAAAACGTGTTACTTGATGATCGCAAGGACCAAAATCGAATCTTTCAATCTTGACTGGATTTAAAGGACAACCGACACCGTTTTTTTTGTTTCCTAACTGACATCAGAAAAACGTTTGATCGCATCCAAAATCGCCAAAACTGATATTTTTAATCAAATGCAAAACACCAATTAAAAATGCCACAAAATGCACTCGGATATGGCGAGATTCAGAAAGTACCGCCCCCTTGTTTGTGACATCACGCCAGGATACTCCTTCACAAACTCCAGAAACAAAACAATGGCTTCAGAGAGTTCAGATTCGGGAAAAGATGCTTTCTTGTTACTCATCCAGTTATGAATAGGATTCAAATAGTTCTGAAGAGGAAAGCATCAATGTTTGCCATCGATTAAAGAAGTCCTTCCGTATTAATTCCAGCCGTCTGGACTCCAATGCAGCGTCCCAAAAAATGCACAAGATGGCGTACAAGCTCTGTTGGGAATGGGCTGTACATGTTTGGTCTGAGAACCGTGTTGCACCCAAAAGCCGCCAGAAGAGGGCATCCATGCTGAATTTATCAGCCTGTGGAAGCGGAGGTGGCCACCGGAGGTCGCCATTTTGTGCCTCTTTTTTTTGGGTGAGAGATTTTCCCCCAATGTTGTCTCAAAATGGCACATACAATTCTTTAATCGATGGCAAACATGTATGCTTTCCTCTTCAGAACTATTTGAATCCTATTCATAACTGGATGTGTAACAAGAAAGCATCTTCTCCCATTCTGAAGCCATTGTTTTGATTCACAAGCAATGCAAGACGTCTTGGCGTGACGTCACAAACTGGGGGCGGGACTTTCTGAAAATGCCCAATTCGCAGCTCAATTTTTGGCAGATTTTGGACACTTGAAGTCATTTTTATTGGTGTTTTTCATTTGACTAAAAATATCAGCATGCGCGTTTTGGCTATTCTAGATGCTATCAAACATTTTTCTGATGTCAGTTAGGAAACCAAAAAAATGGTGTCGGTTGTCCTTTAAATTCCTCTCTGTGACTCACCATTGCTCGTATGTTTAGGGCTGCTGGTGCTACTGGCGAGTTTGAGCAGATAACTGTCCGAACTTTTGATGCTGCAGTCCATCCCAGAAACGGCAGACAGCTGATCTTGATAGTCCAGAGCCGCTTTCTCAAACCTGCAAGTCCAAAAAATTTCGATTTTGCCGTTGGCGGCGTGTTTCTATCGTGTTAGCTTACTTACCGTCCTTCCGCCTGTAAAGCCACTGAGGACAACCAGCTGAGACTTTTGCCGGTGTTTGAGAGGCTCCAGGCGGCGAGTCCGTGGATGGCATCGGGACAACGGAGCTCACAGAGCGCTTCTGCCAATAATGTGAGAGGAACCTCGAATTCTGGACCCTGAAGTGAACATCACAAATGATTACAAAAAAAAATAGCGAAAAAAAAAAAAAAAAAAAAAAACATCCAGAAATAAATCCAATTTAAATTTTTTATACAATGTATTCACCGCGATTTGCTTTTCGTCAATCATATATAGTGATACCTCAGCTTACAAACTTAATTGATTCGCAGAAAGTGTGTCTTCCAATCATTTATTTCCCATAAGAAACCATTCAAATGAGAATAATCCATTCCCATAAAACATAATTTCCCACTAAATAAGCCTTAAAACTACACAAAACATACCTTATTTTATGTAGAATAAATGTGCTACTGTATTTTAATTAAAGAAATAAACTGTACCACATAATAAAGTCATTTTCTTGACCTTGGTCGTTGATATCGTTGCCTCTTGATGATATCCGAGTGAAGTTGCAGTGCTTTTTCAGCAATAATACCCTCACTCACACTGTCCCCTGCTAGCTGCTGTTAATTAATTCAAATCAACAGAAGTTTTTCAACCTCTTCTATGGCATGAGACCGTTGCTTAGGCAACACAAAAACACCCTTAGCCACAGGTAGCAATGGTCGACTTAGCATACTGGTACTGGGATGCTAAGTGACACAAACACACACCTCGTTGGTGTTTTTCGATGATCTCCTTCTTCTGCTCGACCGTCATTTTCTTTTGTGTCCTCTTTGGCTTAACACGAGCCTGTGGTGGGGTCTTTTTCGCTCCCATAATAGCAAAAGTACTCCACTCGATAACAAACCACGTCTGCACTCAAGGAAAGCGGGTGTGGAAAAGTGGTTCGCAGACGCCGTGGCGCTGTTCGACTGTGTGGTTTGGTGTTCATCCGCCGAAAAGTAGTTCAGATGCCAAGCCTGAAACTCCCCACGATCCCAATCACGCCAAACCCCCTCAGCCCCATTGACAAAGTTCTGATCCAAACCTGGTTTCCGCCGGTCTTGATCTCGGTGAGAAGGTCAAAGCCGTGACGTACAGTCACGGCCGGTTGTCCAGACAGGAGGCCAACCCTCATCAGCGAAAGGCGGATCCTTGTCAGCCAGTCTTGGCAAGTCTGACGGTTGGTGTGGAAGAAGGTCCTGATCCCCTGCGTGAAAGGGGTCCGGATTCAACATGAGTCCTGGGGCTCAAAAACTTCAAGCGGCTCAGCGTGGTCCGTTCACCTTTGGCGGGGCGGTGAGAGCGTTGGCGCATCCCTCATACGCGTTGTACATGAGCTTCTCCAGGTTCTCAAGATACTGTAGCAGTAGCGCCACCCGCAGTTGATTTGAATGGTGACCGTCGATGTCACTTCCTGCGGCGGCCCACGCGCCGACATCCTGATCCGGGTTCAGGCTGCGGGCGGCCAGGCTGCGGATCATACCTTCGATCGACAAGACGGGGGTGGGCGGAGTCAGAAAACGGCGTCCACTTGGAATTGAAGGCAACCGAGCGCTCGGGCGCCACCTTCGATGGTCTGGAAGGTATCTTGAGCTCGCCCCAGTGGCGTTCGCAGCTTGGACAGGACGGTGAACTGGGCGGCTTCCCAAACCGCCCACTGCCACAGGACCACTTCCGTTTTTAACAAGGCCCGGGGCACCGCGCCATCGCCGCCGCCGCCTCGCCCGTCGCGCTTTTCCAGTCGCTGGCAGCTGTGATAAAGTCGTTCCAGCCACGGGTCCTTCCTGCCGCCACAAATAGTACACATAGAAAAGCCCTCAATACCTTGCTACAAACGGAAGATATAATAATAATAATAGATATAAAGCTAACGAGCGAGCTAATAGATAACTAATAGACAGCCAATAGATAGCTAATAGATAGCCAATACCTAATAATAATAATAATACATTTCATTTATAAGCCCTTTCCAAAACTCTCAAGGTCCCTTTAAAGTCACAGGATCAGTTTTTCTGTGGGTGAGCAGCGGCAGCCACAAGCGACAGCGTTCACTCAACGCGGAAGTAACTCAAATAGATAGAAAGCTAGTTAATAGATACCTCGCGAATAGATAGCTAAGATTGTTGACATTGATGGTACCCAATCACTTTTTTAGACTACTAATGTTGTAGCCGGAGGTGCTCGCTACCCGGCCCCCACTGTCACTATCTTTGGCTCAACTAGCTAGCTAGCTAGCTAATAGATAGCATCTCTTAGAAAAGGACGTTACCCTCCGCGGTGCAGCGCTCCGTATAAGATGAAACTGATGAGGTCACCAAAGTCTTGAGGGTGCAAAGTGCCGCTTGGTGTCCGGCTCATGTGGTGGCGGATGGCCAAGGAGATCTGAGTCATCTCCGGGTGGCCGTGGTTACTATTTGGACAAAAATAAACGCCAAGCTAAATGTAGCGCTCCTGTTCATTTACAAACTTTGGATTTCTTACAAAATAATCGGGAACAAGGAGGATGACGGCCAGTTAGAATTGAAATCTGTCTTTACCTTAAAGAAACATCCAAGGGGACGGTCCGAAGCAGTTTGCCGTAAGCTTGCCTCACTTTCACCGCTGAGTGGACTAGCTGGACTCTACACACATCCACACACCTAAGACACAAAACTGAAGGATCAGCATCACAATCACACTTATCTTTATTGGCAAAGTATGTAAAACGCACAAGGAATTGGTCTCCGGTAGAACACCCTGCACTAGTATCATCATAAGAAAAATGGAGGCACGATACACTTCTATTTGGGTTACTGTTTAGAAAGTTCATAGCGACGGGGGGGGGAAGAAGCTGTTTAAAAGTCTGCTGGATTTGGTGCGCGTGGATAGGAGAGTTGCTGGAAAAAGCGGTGAACAGGGTGCGGAGGGTCCAGTAGCATGTTATGTTGTTTTCCTTTGTTTATGACCAAAATGGAAACTTACACAACACAAAATTTTCTGAAGCTCCAAATCCTGTTCAAAGTAATAATAATAATCATAATAATACATTTCATTTATAAGCGCCTTTCAAAACTCTCAAGGTCACTTCACAGTCACAAGATAAGTTTTTCTGTGGGTGAGTGGCGGCAGCCATACGGGCCAGCTAGCAAGCTAATAGATAGCTAATAGATAGCCAGCCAACTAGCTAGCGAGCTAATAGATATCTAGCCAAGTAATAGATAGGTATTTATAATTCTATAACTCTTTATAAACTCTCAAGGACATAGCTAATAGATAGGGAGCTAGATAGCTATATCGCTAGCTAGCTAGATAGCTAGCTAGATAGCTAACAGATAGCAAATAGATAGCTAGCTGGGTAGATAGCTACTCTAAAAATGTATCCTAAGCCCCCCGGCAACACGTTGCGCGTGGACGACGGGGCGCTTACCTCTGCAGAAGCTCCACAGATAAAGAGGAAGAGAGGATGAGGAGGCTGTTGCAGGTCTGAAGGCAGATGTTCTGGTCTTCATTCAGGGCTGGAATGCAGAAGAGCGGAAAATACGACTGTCAGCAATCTGTCCGCGGGGGAAGACGAGTGGACACGTGGAGCTTACCATTGGACAGGAGACCACGACAAAACTTGTTGAAGGAAGGCAAGGAGAAGAGAGGACTGTAGGTGTCGGACTTCTTCATCAGCAGCGAGATCTCTTGAGACCACGTCAGCAGCAACTTCCTGAGACATAAACACAGAAATACAGACCCCCCCAAGAAAGACAGAAAATGAATTCCTCGTTTCCTTTCATAGTGTCAAGCCTGCAGTGCTGGTCCCAAGAAAGAAAAGTAAAACCTGGCTTCAAGGCTCAGATGTTCCTTGGCCAGCAGACCTCCCAGAAGGTTGAGCAGAGTGCTGAAATGTTTCTTTGTGGCCGTCGTGACGGTGCTGATGACGGCGCCGTCAAAAAGGGAAGGAGAAGATGAAGACAAGCTGGACGAGATGAAATGATCGTGCCTAAAGGAGAAAAAACGCAAAGAGGATGCATGCGCCGGGTTCAAAATGGCTTTCTTTTGTTCACACGTGTCCAAGTCAAGGCCCAGGGGCCAAATCTGGCCCGCCACGTCATTTCATTCGGTCGGAAAAAACAAATCAAACGTGGGAAAGTCCATGATGCTGGCTAAAGTCCAAAGCCAAATTTCAAATGTACATGACAGGATCGTATACGATGTCAATCTGTTGCTTTTAAGCAACGTTCTCGATTGAATACTATTATCTACAAAACTGTTTACAGTTCATTTATACATTTTATAACTTTTCGTGTCATCTTTATCATTTTATATTTCGTATTGTTGATTTTTATGATTGTATCACCATACCGGTAATGTATACCAAACTGTTTACTGTACAGTTTATTTATAAATGTTATACTTACCTTTTAAGTTTTGGCGCACACGCGTTCTGCTGACCTAAATACGCACGGCTTCCAACGCTTGCGCGCTGTAAAAAAAAAATATTGCTCTTTCTGCTAACGGCGAGAAGAGGTCGCCCGAAATTAATGCTTGGACTCACGCGGACGCCGAAGGAAAAAAAGCCGTGTACAGTACTACAGGAAACGGTATCTGCACTGTATAACTACTGCATTGAGTGTAGTCACGCAGTAGATGGCTGTGTGAGTGTGTGACATGCTGGCTGGCCAAAATTGTAGTACGCATTTCCGGCTGCTTGTGTGTTGCGGTGCCAGGTGTAGAATAAAAAAAGGGTTGTGGCAGTCGTGGTCGTAAGTCCGGGTGGTTGTAAATCGCGCATTTAATGTCGCGTATGAGTTCAGTATTTGATGAGAAGCGATGTGAAAAGTTTCTCGATTACCTGGTGCAGTGGGAATAGAGGGTGTACAGCACAGCATACTGGACGGCGGGGTAGTAGACGGCTAACTCCGAATGCACCGGCATTAGCGTGTGACTCAGAAGGGCAAAGACGGTAGGCGTCAAAGCCCACATCTAAACAGCGCAAACAAAACAAGATTAGCAAATTAGCAATCGAAGAATCCAAGTTGACTTGGCCAATTGACTTCAATGTCATATTTCTAAGCTTTCAAATTCCACATTGCTAGTTGGGACCATTTTATTTTCAATTACAGTGATACCTCGGCTTACAAACATAATTGGTTCCCAGAAAGTGTGTGTAAGGCGAAAAGTGAGTCTTCCAAACATGTATTTCCTATAGGAAACCATTAAAATGAGAATAATCCGTTCCCAGGTCCCCATAAAACATCATTTTCAACTGAATAAGCTGTACTGTCATTTTATTGACCTTTGTGCTGGTCGTTGACGTTGTTGCCTCTTGATGATATCCGATTGAAGTTGCCGTGCTTTCTCGGTGATAATACCCTCACCCACACGGTCCCCTGCCAGCTGCTTTTCGTTAATCCAAATCAACAGAAGTTTTTCAACCTCTTCTATTTCCTGAGACTGTTGCAAAGAAATCTATTCGCGAGCTATTAGCTATCTGTTTGCTAGCTAATAGCTATCCATTCGCTAGCTATTAGCTATCTGTTTGCTCTGCTAGCGGCCGTCCAACGGCTATCTAACGGGTTAGCTAATGGCTGTGTAGCTGTCCATCTAGCTACCTATTAGTTCTCTATTAGCTAGCTAACCCGCTTTCTATCTATTTGAGTGACTTCCGGGCTGAGTGAACGTGCGTCTTACCCCGATGAGCGAATTCTTGGTGTTCCCAATGGTGGTCAGAGTGCTGAGATTGAAAATGAGGATAAACTGCGCCTTTTCCGGGTCAAAGGTCACCGAAGCGAAAGCAGGGTGCCGGATGCCGAGGCAGTTAGCTTGCAGCCCGCCGCTCGGCTCCAGGTTGGCCGCAATACTGCACAGGGCGCACGCCATCTCCCCTAATACCAATTTATACGCCGCCTCCAGGGTTGGAATATTTTTCAGACTCAACAGCGCCTGGTAGACGTCGTGAATCGCTGATACCACCTGCGGTGCAAACACATACACAACGCGGACGTCTGTGTAAGCTCTCAGTCGTCCATCGATGAGAAGGTTTCTTCAGCTGTCATCAGTACTTCTTTCAAGGTATCATCAGCAAACTAACGTATTACTGGTAGTTTCGGCCCTATATATATATATATATATATATATCCCTACTGTCCAGACGTGGCGGTGCCAGACTCTGCTATGATTGCTCCCTTTACTCAGGTTGGGGGGAGCTGAGGACTAATCCCTGTGGCTCCACTGATTACTTCTATTGTCCCGACTGATTACTTTTATTGTCCTCCCTGAGTATGAGGTCTACGACTGGCCTGATTGCCCCATTTGCGCTGGTATCACTTCATCAGCATAACTAAACCTATGTTCCCTCAGAAGTCTGTTGTAGGAACGATCCAAATTGACCCTCACCCCACCATGGCGATTTAGTGGAGGGTTTTGCTGTTTGATGAAAATAGCTTCTTTGACTCCCCTTTCAAAGCGTCTAATTTCTTTCGCTAAGATTTTAAGCTCATTGTCGTCAAATGAGTGGTTGCTAGCTTTTAGGTGCAAAAAAAAAATAGTTTGCTGACGAAGCCTCTTGGATAAGAAGCGAAACGTCCGACACCTTCAAAGCAGTACAGATGACGGCTAAAGAAACCTTCTCATCGACACACAAGCGGACTTTCACATTCACGCTGTGCAGTTTTAATGGCCGTCATTTGCTCGCTCACACTTTTTCGACGCGCTAACAAACCTCGTTTTCTCGATGGAAACGCAATTCCAGCAGCTGAGAATCTGGCGCCAGCAATGTTTCCACAAAGGACGCGGGCAACTTTGTGTTGACTTGTTCGACAATCTGAAAAAAGTTTTGGTCCGCAAAAAACCACAAAGAATGAGATGATTGGCAAACGGTGTTCAAGTCAAGGCCCTGAGGCCAAATCCGGCCCGCCACATCGTTTTATTCGGCCCGCAAAAGCAAATCTAACGTGTGAAATTCCATGAACCCAAATTTCAAATTGTCCCATGTCAACCACAAAAACACTCATTATTTTTTACTTCAAATGTGAAAAATAGTCCTTGATTATTTTGTTGTTTGTAAAATTGCTAACTTGAGGAATTTGCTCATTGAAACGGGTCGGTCGTCATACCAGAGTGAGAAGGCTGAATACTGCCAGGTTGTAGTCGGACCCACAAGAGCGGCAGCAGTCCAATTGGTCCAAGCCGTAAGTTAAGACGCTCTCCATAAGTTGTCCGCAGGGCTCCATGCTAGCCAACAAAACACCCACGCATTCGTTGCCCGCGGTCAGAACCGCCTCAGAGAACTGGACCTGCTTGGCTGTGGTCAGGCACGCCAGAACCCGGTTCAGAATCTGGACCAAAAATAAAGAAATTAATACAAGGTGAGTAAATGTTGAGGCTTGATGGATGTGCTCAGGTGAGCTCGTCTCACATCAGTGACATAAACTTCCGTGATTGGCGGTCCCCTGATGGGGTTGAAAAGCTCTCCGATGCTGCGAACCACTGTGCTGAACACCCTCAAAAGAGCCGCCAGTTTCGGCAGAGACACGGCAGGAGGCGGGATATCTTCATCCAGAACTTCCCCCGACACCACGTGACTCAGATCCTAAAAAACAAAAAAGTCAGTCAGTCTCATCTGCTTAATTAAAATGTCACATTAGCGGCGCGCCAGCATCGACGCTTCACCTCTGCGTATGCTTCCATGTCCTCCAAAAATTGTCCAAGCAGAGTTGTGGAAAAAGTCAAATCGGCCACCCAAAATTGCTCCAGACTCTGAAGCCAGGCTTCAAGTAGGGAAAAGGCACAAAAAAAAAAAATCAATAGGACAATTAATTATATATTAAAGAGTTATATAAAAGAGTTAATTCCTAAATTATATGGGTCCGGAGTTATCTGAGCTTGAAATGGGGGCAGCTGTTCAAAATACAGTACAGTGATACCTCAACTCATGAACTTAATCGTTTCCAAGAAAGTGTGTATAAGGCGAAAAGTTAGTCTTCCGAACATTTATTTCTGATAAGAACCCATTAAGATGACAATAATCCGTTCCCAGATCCCCATAAAACATAATTTTCTACTAAATAACCCTTAAAACTACACAAAATAGACACTATTTTATGGATAATAAATGTTCCATTAGATAGTAATTACATAAAATAAACTGTATGGTATAATAGTTGTTTTATTGACCTTTGTGATGGTCGTCGCCTCGATGATATCCGAGTGAAGTTGCCGTGCTTTCTCGGCAATAATACCTTCACTCACACTGTCCCCTGCTCGCTACGTTTCATTAATCCAAATCAACAAAAAAATTTCAATCTCTTCTATTGCCTGAAACCGTTGCTTAGACAACACAGAAACACCCTTAGCCAAACGTAGCAATGGTCGACTTAGCTTACTGATACTGGGATGCTAAGTCACCCCGTGCGTGTTTTTCGATGATCTCGTTCTGCTCGATCGTAATTTTCTTGAGTGTCTTCTTTGGCTGAAACCTAGCCTGTGGTGGGGTCTTTTTCGCTCCCATAATAACAAAAGTACTCCACTCGATAACAAACCACGTCTGCACTCAAAGAAAGTGGGTGTGCAAAACCAGTCCGCCAACCACCGTAGCGCTGTTCGACCGTGTGGTTTGGTGTTCGGAAGCCGAGGTATCACGGTACATCCATATTGATTGATATAGCGCTTTATATAACAACAGCTGAAGCGCTAACAAAGCGCTAACATGGACAAAAGGCAAAAACCTACTAACCCGACACCTGCTGAGTGAGCGAGTGCTTCTGAGTGTGGTCAATGTGCCAGCCCACCAAGATATCCACCGTGTCCTATTGGACAAAAAAAAACAACAAAGCACCAGCACCCAAAGATGCCGACGTGGATGGTGATTATCACAACGCTAGTCCAATGCTAACGATGTTGCACATTACGACATCAAATGATGATAGTAGATCCTTAGCAACAAAAAAAAAAATCTCACCCTAAAATTGGTGCTGAAGACGTGCGGGTAGCAGCGAGCCACCTGAAGAATACACTTGACGCTTTGACACAGCAGCTCTGGAGTGTCGACGTTCTCCAAGATGGACTGAAGATTGCTCATTACCAGCTACAACACACAAAATACATATTAGCCGGCCGGCTAACAAGGTACCGTGTTTTGCGGTGTATAAGGCACACAAGAGTACAGTGATACTTCAGCTCACGAACTTAATTGGTGTGTATAAGGCGAAAAGTTCGCCTTCCATACATTTATTTAGCATAAGAAACCATTTAAATGAGAATAATACGTTCCGAGGGCTCCATAAAACATAATTTTCTACTCAATAAGCCTTAAAACTACACAATATATACATTGTTATATTTATAATGAATGTGCTACTGTATTGTAATGAAAGAAATAAACTTTACTGTATAATCAAGTGGTTTTCATTCCACTAAAGGAACCTGGTTGAGGACATTCAAATGTGAGCTTTACCATTTACTATTATTTGTTCTTTAGTTTTTATTGTTTTTTTCCCCTTTCTTTCCTTCCCTCTTCCTTTCATAACTTTGCTGCTGGGTAGAGTGAACGCTGGCGCGAATGGCTGCTAAGTCCCACAAACGCACACCTCGTTGGTGTTTTTTGAAGATCTCCTTCTTCTACTCGACCGTCATTTTCTTTTGTGTCTTCTTCGACTTAACACTAGCCTCTGGTGGCGTGTTTTCTGCCCCCATAATAGCAAAAACACTACACTCGATAACAAACCACGTCTGCACTCAACGAAAACTAGTCCGCCAGCCACTGTGGCGCCGTGTGCTTTGGTTCGTCAGCCGAGAGCATATGCTCGCGAATTTAATGTTCGTAAGGCTAAATGTTGTGTCTCAATATAGACGTCCATCTTTTGAATCAAAATCACGGCTATATACAGGGGAAAATACGGACGGGTGCGACGGGTTACCTGCACGACTTGAGTGAAAGTCTTGCGCTCCCCCGCCGCCTCCAACGCTCGCTGCGTGGCTAACAGGTACAAGAGCTTGACCTCGTCGCGATTGCTTGAAGTCAACTTGAGGAAGAGCCACTTGAAGATGCGCTCCGCCTCGTAGCCCAACGCGCCGCATAGCAAACCCAAGCAGGCCGCCGCGTCCTGACGCAACTCCCACAGAAGCTTGCTACTGCCACCGCCCGCCACAAAAAGGAAGGCGCTAAGTTAGCAGTTTGTTTCGGGATTCCTTGTTGTATATTTAGGGGGGCGTGGGGTTCAATTTACCTCTCATTCAAAATGTCATTCAAGGTGCTGAGGATGGTGTCCAACTGTTTGACCAGGTTCTGGAAACCAAAAAAATACATGTTTATAATTCAGGGATGAGAATGAGAAATGACAAAAAAGGTGGGCGGCGGGGCGCACACGCATAAGCAGGTCAGGTAACATCCAACTTACGACCAAGTTTCGTTCTGACCAAACGGCCGTAAGTCGAAATGCATTCAAAATGTTGAATAGAGACTCGGAGGCTAAATGACTTGCAAACTTCCCCCTTTGGTGCCATCACGCGGTCGATTGCTGTGCGAGAGTGACATGCTGGCTGGCTGGCCAAAATTGTTGTACGCGTTGCCGGCGTAGAATAAAAAAAAATTAAAAGAGGGTCTGGAGGTCGTGGTCATAAGTCGAGCCGGTCGTAAGTCGGATATTACCTGTAAATGTTTCATCATCTCCACATATTATTATATACATAGCACACAACAAAATAATGAATAACTCGTTTTCAAATTTGAAGTAAAAAATCATGAATTATTGAAAATAACTGTGATAATACTCCCCATGAATATGAATGTTTTTCTGTTTCTTATCATTGGCAAAAATCCAGCCAAACTATCGGAATAAAAGTCAACTTGCCAGGTGCATACGCAAGGTTACTGCAAGCTAGCCTGCACATGGCTCGCTTGCTTTCTGCTGTCTCCTGCAGGAGTATATTGATGCTAATGCTAACGTTAGCATTGGGGCTTGTCATACTGCCACTGACATTCCACTGTTTCATCGCTGCTATCTATTGTTTCATTGCAAATTAGAAGCGCTTCTCTCCACAAAGGTGAATCCTTCGGTCCATGCAACCTGATTTTTTTTCCCGCCTTCAACAGTGACTTGAAGACTGACCGCTTTGTTGTCGCTGTGACTGATGAATTCCTTCAACTGCTTGAGGGCGGTCAACCTGCGATCGCGATCGTCCTCCCTCGAGACGCGGCGCAGGAGGCTGGCCAAGCGAGACTCATCCGAGTGAGCCATCCCTCGCTCTACAAAAAATTAATACGACGAATAACAATTATAATAATACATTTCATTTAGATGCGCCTTTCAAAACTCTAAAGGTCACTTTACAATCACAGGATAACTAGCTGGCTATATAGCTAATAGATAGCTTGCTAGATAGCTAGCCAGCCAGATAACTAATAGAAAGCAAATAGATAGCCAGCTAGGTCGCTGGTTATCTAGATAGCTGTATAACTAATAGATAGCCAGCAAGATAGCTAGCTAGCCAGACAAATAGCTAATAGATAGCAAGTAGATCGCCAGCTAGGTAGCCAGCCAGATAGCTAATAGATAGTAAATAGATAGCAAGTAGATAGCCAGCTAGGTATCTAGCTAGCTAGCCAGCCCTATAACTAATAGATAGCAAGCTAGATAGCCTGCTAGCCAGCCAGATAGCAAATAGACAGCAAATAGATAGTTAGCCAGCCAACTCTTGGGAACCGATTCAGGGGCGCATAAAGCACACGAACATTCAACAGGAGTGAAACGCAACAAAGTCTTGGCCTGATTTGGACGTAGTAAGTAGAGCGTTGGCATCCCAGATTTGCGTCTAGGCCTCACCCTGCGATTTCCTCATGTCCTTTGAAGCAAAAGCACGCTTTGCATGCTGAAAAGAGTTGAAATCCGCCGTCACGTCATTTGGCCTCAACTCTTGCCCCAGCGACTTCCAACCAAAAGTCGCATCGCAGACACCTTGGACAGCTTCATATACACCTGCGGGACGCAAAAAAAGTCACTTTTACATTTTTATGGATCGCACAAGTTAACTTATTGACTGACAGATCATGTGCAAAAATACGTCCATTACAGTGCCAGGGTGTTTGTCATTTTCACTGCAATTGCAGGACCCATAGAAGATTGACTTTTAGGACTACACCAATATTCAATGTAGCATTACAAACCTTACACAAAAACAAAGAGTTAATTCCTAAATGATATGGGTCTGGAGTTATCTGAGCTTGAAATCGCGGCGGCTATACAAAATACAATAAAACACATACACATACAGGTAACATCCGACTTGCGACCGGGTTCCGTTCCGACAAAACGGTCATAAGTCAAACGGTCGTAAGTCGAAATCCATTCAAAATGGTTGACGCAAGGTTTATATGACAGGATAGTAATAATAATAATAATAATAATGCATTTAATTTTTAAGTGCCTTTCAAAACTCTGAAGGACACTTTACAGTCAATGGATTTGCTTTTTGTGCGGGTGAGCAGTGGCAGCCATTCGCGCCAGCGTTCACTCTACCCGGAAGTATGCATTGTTAATCTGTTGTTTTTAAGCAACATTTTCTATTGAATACTATGAAATACCGAACTGCATATACAGTAAAGTCTCGTTATATCGATATTCAAGGGAGTCTGAAAAAATATCGATATAACCGGGACTATCGATATATCCGACCCTGTTTGCATGTAATTTTCTCCGTGCGTGCATAGAAATAGTATCGATATAACCGGGACTATCGATATATCCGATATCGATATAACGAGACTTTACTGTAGTTAATTTATACATTTTATAACTTTTCATGTCATTTTTATCACTTTATATTTAATATTATTGATTTTATTTAAAAAAATGCCAGACATCTGGCCAGCGCTTTATCGGCACCCAAGCATGAAAAAACTAAAATTCTGGAACAGCGCTTCAGGTGACACTTCAATTCCCGAATAAATTCAGGAATGGCAGCAAATGAGTGACCATGTTGTGACGACTGACTCTCTTTACAAGTCATCGGTGAGAAGGAGTTAGTTGGTGGGACAGCTCACCCGTTTCATGAAGTGCATCTGCGGCAGCGTCGGCATCGCTGGGCGCCGCTTGCTGCTCAGCCAAACTGGGGGACGAGATGTCGGAAAACGCTGCAGAGACAAACTCGCTGGACCTCACAACGTCCTCCAGGAAAGACACGCTGTCAATTCTGGAAAATAGCGCAGACAGCCCACCATTTCACAAACAATTAATAATCATAATAACAATACATGTCATTTATAAGCGCCTTTCAAAACTCTCAAGGTCACTTTCCAGTCAAAGGATAAGTAACTAACTATATCGATGAGAAGGTTTCTTCAGCCGTCATCTGTACAAAAGTGTACTATATATATATATATATATATATTAGCTTTCTATCTATCTTATTATTATTATGATTACTACCCAGCTGGCTATCAGGCTAGCTATCTAGCTGGCTATCTATTTGCTATCAAGTAGCTATCTGGCTGATTTGCTAGCTATCTAGCTGGCTATCTATTAGTTATACGGCTACCTAGCTAGCTGTCTATCTATTTGCTATTTATTGGCTATCTATTAGCTATCTGGCAGGCCCGCTAGCTAGCTAGTTATTAGCTAACTATTAGCTTTCTAGCTAGCGTTCTATCTATCTTATTATTCTGATTATTATGATTACTACCCAGCTGACTACCTAGCTAGCTACCTAGCTGGCTGTCTATTTGCCATCTGGCTGGTTCGCTAGCTATCTAGCTGGCTATCTATTAGTTATACGGCTACCGAGCTAGCTGCCTAACTATTAGCTAGCCAGCTTTCTATTTATTTGAGTTACAAACTGAACAGTAAACAGTTTGTTTTATATTACAGGTATGTAGTCATAAAAAAATCGATAATATTAAATATAAAATGATAAAAATGACATGAAAAGTGATCAAATGTATAAATGAAGTGTAAACAATTTGGTATATAATAGTATTCAATTGAAAACGTTGCTTAAAAACAACAGATTGACATTGTATACTATCCTGTCGTATAAACCTCGCCTCTGCCATTTTGAATGGATTTTGACTTACGACCGTATATAAGTCACAAGACTAAAAATGAGATAAACCAAAAAGATTTTGGGGGGGTTTGAAAGTTTGCAGATGTGGCAGCTGCTCTAATTCACTTTGGGATAGATGACCAAGCAAAAAAGTTGGCCCAGTTTTTTGTGTGTGTGCATTTTCAGGTGTATATTGAAAAAAAAAATGAAGGTGAATTTGATTCCGTTCGAAATGGGAGGACTATAAAACCCTTGCAAATAGCACCGTGAGAATGTAGAATGTCATAAATGCTATCCCCACATGGCCACGGTCGTATTCGGTGGAGACACCTCGTGCTCCTAAAGTGGACACGATCATCATCGTGAATACTAAATGCATATTTTGCAAATATATTGCACATTTCCCCATTTATTGGGACGATGAAGGATTTTTTTGATTCTGATATTGCCCTGAAAACTCGGATGCTTGTAAACGAAAGCAGACACTTGGCGATAAACCGCAATGTCTGGTGAAAACAAATTTTCTATGTACGTCCTCCCAAATTCAACCTCGTTGAAACCGTGGGCGATGATCGATTCGAGATCTTCTACCCTGGTCCAAAAAAAGAGACAGGTTCTTCTCAAAATGTTCTTCCGATGATTCGACGCGTTCTTCCAATGCCCTCAACGCGTAACATCGAAATCAATGGACGTCGCAGAAGATGGACAAGAAGCATGTTTGTCACAATTGGTTAGCGCGCGCTTTGCAATCAGACACCCGAGCACAAGAAGCACCCGCGGGTCTGCTGGGCGGCATTTCCGAGACCCCCGCCATGCTAACGTTAGCCTCACATCA
This sequence comes from Hippocampus bargibanti, assembly GCF_051943395.1. Taxonomy (NCBI): domain Eukaryota; kingdom Metazoa; phylum Chordata; class Actinopteri; order Syngnathiformes; family Syngnathidae; genus Hippocampus; species Hippocampus bargibanti. The sequence continues at coordinate 445,858 of NC_142750.1, read as the reverse complement.
CCAAAATCAGTGCCTCATGGACGCCTCGGTTCGGTCGCCCGCCGCCGAAAACGAGCCAAGTGGCGGTCTTGGGGGACGACGACCACGTAGTGTGTCTCCGGCCACGTATAAGGGTTTGATTTTAGGAGTAGAAGCCCCCGAAAATAAGTTCCCTTCCCACGCGGCGGACACTACTTGACGAAGAAGCGGGAGGTAGGCCCCGAAACACACCGCGTTCGATTTTCGCCAGTCGCCCCCGAAACGGAGCACCAACCTGGGCTGCCAGTCATTCCGGTGTGGCTGCAGTTTGTGGGCACCGCTGAGCCGAGACTTCGGGGCTTTCCGGCTCATTACCTTTTGAGGAGCTGCATGGCCCGCTCCGCTCGGTTCGCGGCGGGAACGTCGAGCGAGGATCTCGCGTTTGTCGTTCACTTTCCGATGATGTCAAGTATCGCAAATCGATGGCTACTCCTTGTTACAGTTAGCTTAGCTCCAAGAGGTTGTGTTTGGTTAGCCTTCTTCGTGCTGGAAGAAGCGACGGCGTCGCTCTTAGGTTTCGTTAGCGCCTCCGATCGACTGGCGGCGGCAACTGCAACTTATCTCCTCCATTGGCCATTTTGATAACAAACAGTTCATTTGTAAGCGCCTTTCTAAACTCTCAAGGTCACTTTACAGTCACACGATGACGTTTTCTGTTCACCGCAACGCGCTAGCAGGGCGGCAACGCGTACGACCATTTTGGCCAGCCAGTCATTTAGCCTACGAGTCATAATTCAACATTTTGAATGGCTTTCGACTGACAACCATTTTGACTTACGACCATTTGGTCAGAAGGGAACTCGATCGTAAGTCGGACGTTACCTGTATACTGTCGTGTGTATATACACACGACAATATACAGGTAACATCTGACTTATGACCACCCGCACTTACGACCACGACCTCCAGATCCTATTTTTACAATTTTAATTTTACGCCTGGCACCACAACGCGCTAGCAAGCTGGCAACGCGTACGACAATTTTAGCCAGCCTGCTAGCATCTCACTCTCGCACGGCAATCGACTGTGCGATGGCACCACAGGGGGGGAGTTTGCATGTCATTTAGCCTCCTAGTTTCTATTCTTGTTTGTTGGGAGGTGTGGGCAACGGAAGCCAAATTGGACTTGATTTGTGGGATCGGCCATTTTGAATGGATTTCCACTTACGATTATCATTAGCTATCTCTTAGCTAGCTAGATTTCTATCTATTTGAGTTACTTCCGGCTTGAGTGGACGCTGGCGCGTGTGGCTGCCGCTGCTCACCCACAGAAAAGCTTATCCTGTGACTGTAAAGCGACCTTGAGAGTTTTGAAAGGCGCTTCAAAGTGAAATGGATTATTATTATTATTGAACATTTTGAATAGATTTCGACTTGCGACCATCTCAATTTACGATTATTTGACTTACGACCATTTGGTCAGAACGGAACTCGATCGTAAATCAGATGTTACCTGTGTTTCATAAGAATTCATTGGACAAAATAGAACTCACATGAGTTTGTGATTCAGATATGTTTACGCCAGCAGAGAAGGCCTTGCAGACCCTGCCGGCCCAACACTGGTATGAGTAGACGGCGCGGTATTCTGAGCCGAATGTGTCCCACGCAGGCAAAAAGGTACACAGGCGTTGAATTTCAGTGGTCGGCGAGGGCGCAGTTACTTAGAGACGGATTGCAAAGAGGCTGCGTTTCCATGGAAACCCTGCTGGCTGAGTCATCTTCACTGCAGTGCTCGCTCGCTCGCTCGCTCTTCTTCTTTGTGCGCATGTGCTGCTGTCGCTCTTTTCATTCATTCATCTTCATTCATTCATTCATCTTCATCCCGTTTGAATCATCTCCATTCCAAAATTCTGCATTGGCTGACAAGGACGTCAATCAACCTGTGACACTTGATTTCATTCACCGTTCAAACCATCGGCAAAAATGTGTCCACTGCGGTGCCAGGGTTTTTGTCATTGTCACTCCAATTGCAGGACACACAGAATATTGAGTTTTATCATCAACATTCAATGCAGCATATGAAACCTTAAACTCTCTTCTTTCATTTATTTCCTAAGTTAAACAAGTCTGGAGTTATCTGAGCTTGACATGGGGGCGGCTGTATAAAATATAATACAAAGCATCCATATTGGTTGATATATCAACATATGATATAGGTATATATATATATATATATATATATATATATATATATATATCAACATTCAATCCAGCCTAAGAAACATGGGACCTTTCTTCTTTCATCAGAAAAAAGTGATTTCCTAAATTATACGGCTCTGGAGTTATGAGCTATAAATGGGGGCAGCTGTACAAAATTCAATACAGTGATACCTCAGCTTACAAACTTAATTGGTTCCCAGAAATTGTGTGTAAGACCAAAAGTTCGTCTTCCAAACATTTATTTCCCATAAGAAACCATTAACATGAGAACAATCAGTTCCCAGTTCCCATAAAACATCATTTTCTACTAAATGAGCCTTAAAACTACACAAAATACAGTGATACCTTAGCTTACAAACTTAAATGGTTCCCAGAAAGTGTGAGGCCAAAAGTTCGTCTTCCAAACATTTATTTCCCATAAGAAACCATTAAAATGAGAATAATCCTTTCCCAGGTCCCCATAAAGCATCATTTTCTACTAAATAAGCCTACCCAGCTATTAGCTTGCTAGCTAGCTTTCTATTTATGAGTTACTTCCGGGTTGCTGATGTGACCTGTTAGGTAGCTAACTGGCTAGCTGGGTATCTAGCTCGCTATTTATTAGCTATCTATCTAGCTAGCCATCTAGCGAGCAATCTATTAGCTTGCTAGCTAGCTTTCTATCTATGAGTTACTTCCGGGTTGCTGATGTGATCTATTAGGTAGCTAACTGGCTATCTAGCTGGGTATCTAGCTAGCTATTTATTAGCTCGCCGGCTAGCTAGCTTTCTATCACACACATGCGCACAAGGCCTCATGGCGGGCAACGTTTCTTTCGTCATCCGAAGGGCCTCCGATGCCCCCCTGCATGATTGATGCTGTCGCGTGTGCTCGACACGGCGCCGACGCTGGCCTTTGATTTAGGCCTTCGTGTGACATTTTCGGGGCCTGCGATGGCGCCCACTTTGCTTGTGTGCCGGCACGGCCAATGCATGAATTGACTGGGCTGTTTCATGCGTCCATCCCGCGGGCGCTTTGTGCCAGTCGGCGTGGGTCTTTCTCTTTGTTTGTTTGGGCTGGGGTGGAGGCTGGAGGGCAGGGGGCGCTCTATAAATAGAAAGCCACAGCGCCCTCTTACCGCTCGCCTTGGATGCCAACAGAAAGCTGAGGGAAGAAGAAGGCTGGATGGATGGATGGATGGATGGATGGAAGGCAGATGAAGGAGATATCTATTTGCCGTCTATTAGCTATTTAACTCACTAGCTAGCTATCTGGCTAGCTATCTGTTAGCTCTCTATTAGCTAGCTAGCTTTCTATCTGAGTTACTTAGCTATCAAATTAGCTGTCTATTAGCTAGCTAGCTAGCGTTCATTCTGAGTTACTTCTGGGTAGAGTGAAGGCCTAGCTAGCTATATGTAAGCTATTAGCTAGCTTTCTATCCAAGTTACTTTGCTATCAAATTAGCTGTCTATTAGCTAGCTTTCTAGCTGAGTTACTTCCGGGTTGAGTGAAGGCCTAGCTAGCTACCTGTTAGCTATCTATTAGCTAGCTTGCTTTCTATTTGAGTGACTTCCGGGTTGAGTGAATGCTGGTGCGTGCGGCTGCCGCTGCTCACCCACAGAAAAACTTATCCTGTAAACCGCATCCTGTGACTGTAAAGTGACCTTGAGAGTTTTGAAAGGCGCTTAGAAATGAAATGTATGATGATGATGAAGGAGAAAATGCACATTCGGAGCAGTTGGGCGGGCATTGACGAACCGCGGCATCTCTTGCACAACGGATGCCCGTAAAAGGACGTTAGAGATAGAAGCGGCCATCCGCGTAACCCAAAACACGTTAGCTGTCATAATATCATAGCTAGATAGCCATATAACTAATCGATAGTCAGCTAGACAGCTAGCTAGCTAGCCAGCCAGATAGCCAATAGATAGCAAATAGCAATGCAATGAAACGGAGAGAAGTGAGCCGCGAAGTAGCGGGGGAGGACTGTATTGTCATCCACGTCAAAACGCTTCCGTGTTTTGACGTGCATTTCTCTTTCTAATTATTCCTTCTGACCGTCACGTGCCTAACTTTTCATCACGTGACATTTTCAGCAACCCCCCCCCCCCCCCCCCCAGGCACCAAGGTTTGTTTACCCGGATGGAGCCATGCTGTGACGTCAGCAACCACAACCGTCCGTTCCTTGAAGGGAGGGGGGGGAGGGGGGCACCTCACACGCCAAAACCAAAGGCGCGCGGGGGGGGGGGATCTCTCCCACTTGAAAGTCCCCGCACGGACGCGCGCGCACGCGTGTGATCGGATGCGCGCGCCCTCGCTCGCTCGACGGCTACGGACGACCAAACGCGGGGGGGGGGGGGCGGTCAACTGATGGCACAGCTGCCCCATCCCGCTATCTCTTTAAATGACACCGAGCCGTAGCGCTGTGCGCGGGCGCGTGAGTGCGCGAGTGCACGCGCGCGCGCCTTTGGGGGCGAAATTAGGCGAGCGCCGCCGACGCGTCGTGCCGGAGGACGATCGAAAGCTCGACTCGGACGCCCTTTTTTGCTCACCTTCCGCCGAGGAGACCGAGCGGACGCCATTTTCAGGCTTTTTCGAGCTTTGAAGGCTTTTGGGGCGAGCGGTCTGCTCGTCCGCGGTGGGCGCGTCGCCGGCCTCGCGAGAGGATAGAGCGGACGGGTGAGGGGGTGAGGAGGGGCGAGTGGGGGGAGGCGGCTCCCTCGCCCTCATATTTTCTGGTTTGTCAAAGAAGGAAACGTGATCGAGAGGACCAGCATGGATTAAGAGACGAGCGAAAAGCCATTTGAGAGGTAAGGTAAGGTGGGGGGGGGCGATAGCAGCCGGTGCTTGTGCGCGCGCGCGCGCGCGCGGCCGCGATGGCTGAAGCTCCGCTCGGTTATGTCAGTGGCGGCGTCGGCGCTCTACACCGCGGTCATCCGCTCCCGCTTTGGTGCTCGTTGGCGGGTGGTCCGGCCTCTTTGTTTGCATCCGGCCTCGGGGAAGACCAAAAGCGATCGAACCGCATCGAGCTGCGGATGGAGAAGGAGCGCGGTGACGTCACGGGGGAGGGGGGGGCACGGCACTGATTTTGAGTCTGAATGCACTGTCGGGGGGGTGCACGCGCGTGCGCGTCGTTGTTTGTTATCGGCTGTTTGATTCCGTTGTGGTCCAAACATCCTTTCGGATAAACGAGGCTTTTCAAAATAAGAGCGCGTTTTCACCCACAGAGGACATTGATGGCTAAGCTAACGTTAGCGAGACATCCATTTCAAAGCCTTTGCTTGATGTGATGTTGTTTTGTATTTGACGGGGGACTTTCACAGTAAAACAACAAGAAAAGGCGCAAAATCCTTCCAAATCGTCCATGAATGCAAATTTCCCCATTGCGGGACGAATAAAGGTATTCTGATTCTGATTCTGATTCTGATGAAAGCCAGGAATGACTCGTCAAAAACAACCTTGACATGAAAGGCTCGTCGCCACAGTTCAAGGCGCCAATCACCTTTGGCCTAATTAATAAGCTCATCTTGCGCAACAAGATGGAAACGAGACTTCGTTTGATTTCAGAAAAGTGGACAAAAGGCTTTGACCCAAGTGATGACGCAACAGCATTCGTTACCACGGTTACTATTGTTTCACCACAATATTGCTAGGACACACTGCACTAGTATCATCCCATAAAAGACATGACAAATAATCATCTAATCTAAACTCAATTGATCTCATTGGATTGGATTGGATGCACCTTGATTCGTCTCGCAGTGGAGAAATGGACATTTCACAGCAGCAAAGTTATGAAAGGAAGAGGAAAGGAAAGAAAGAAGTAGAAACACTAAATATGGGAGCTGCTGGAAAGGTAGACACTCTCGCGGCGCCATCTTGAAGTAAAAAAAAACTAACAATAAAACTACACAAAGACGCACATAGTCATTCATTCTTTAGCCCTTGCTGTACCGTCATTGTGACATGAAGCAGTTCTAGATGAAAGAGGAGAGGATCAAAGGATCTGATCTCATCTAATCTAAGCGAATCTAATCTAAACTAAATGGATTTGATTTGATCTAATCTAATCTAATCTTATCTGGTCGTAAGTAGAAATACGTTCAAAATGTCGAATAGAGACTGGGAGGCTAAATGACTCGCAAACTCTGGTGCCATCACGCGGTCGATTGCTGTGCGAGTGTGTGACCTGCTGGCTGGCCAAAATTGTGGCGTAGAATTAAAATTTTTAAACTATATAGGACCTATATAGACCGTACTTACGACGACAACCTATATTGGAGGGCGCGGTCGTAAGTACGGGTGGTCGTAAATCGAGCTGGTTGTAAGTCGGATGGTACCTGTAAACGGATGAGGATTAAGATCCCGGCATTCCTCAGAGGCCCCAAATGGCAGACCACTTTGACTTTCTTGGACTTGGTTTCTTGGTCTCGTCACTAGACTCGAGTGACTAAATGCTTCCCGTTTCAGATCAATGTCTGGTTGGCCTTTTCCCCGACGCTTGTCCAGGTGCTCCTTCAAGTCATCGTCGCTGTGAAATATGTCCAAGCACTTCACCCGCAGCCGGTCCAGCTGTAAACAGACTTGTATTATGTAACGGAGGAACCCGGCCGGCGACGCCGCCGCAGCTGAGGCGGAGCGAGGCTCCATCTGCTCCGGCACCCAAAATGGCTCATGCTAACGATAGCGCAAACAGATACATGCAAGTGTGCGCCGTGGGGTTGTTGCGGCGGAGCCACGGCGAGGTTGTGTGCAAAGTCGGGATGTTACGTAATAATGAAATGAATAAAAAATGAATTCACATTCAGATATTTTTAGGCCAGCGGAGAAGGCCCTGCAGGCCATGACGCTCCACCACAGGTGGATCCTTTCCACTTTCCGCCACGTCCAGAAATAATGAAATGGAAAAAAATGACTTCACGTTCAGATATTTTTAGGCCAGCAGAGAAGGCCTTGCAGGCCCTGACACTCCACCACAGGTGGATCCTTTCAAAAATTGCCGCTTCAGTACTTTTCGGCTAAACAATTACATTTAGTAGTCTGGAATCACGATATAGGATTTTTAAAATGTAATTCATTAAAAATAATAAACATGTCATGATCTGGTTGGCGACCAACGGGTGGCGCTGTCGGCCCCGCCTGCACCTGCACAGGTGCCGGTCGTTTCCAATCAGTCACACTCAAAAGGACACCCGGCACGACCATTCGGTGTCGGGTAATTGTTCAATGTCCTTGTATGCAATTGTACGCACTGTGTGCGGTGCATGCGTTTGTTTAATCTTGGCGGACTTTTAATCTTGGTTTTCTTTTGCTACTTTGTCTTTTTTCCATTCAGATGATTTTGATGTTTTTCATTTTGTTCCTGCTGACTTTATTTTCATACAATTTGTCAAATACAACCTCCTGCTCCCTCCTGCCTGCTTTTTGGGATCCGCACCCGCCATCACCACCTTGCAAAAACCTGACAAACCAGTGGACTGTGATTGACTGCTATCAAATTGAAAATTGTATGAACCACGCACAACATTTCCAATCTCAAATATTTCAAATCCTGGCATGCTTTGGCCACATTTTGCAATGGTCACCCCGATGGTTATTATGATTATTATTATTGCGGTTATTATGATTACTACCTGGATGGATATCTAGCTAGCTACCTAGCTGGCTATCAATTTGCTATCTATTAGCTATCTAGCTGGCTATCTGTTAGTTATACGGCTATCTAGCTATCTATTAGCTAGCTAGTTTCCTATCTATTTGAGTGACCTCCGGTTTTAGTGAACGCTGGCGGGTGCGCTGCCGCTGCTCACCCACGGAGAAACTTATCCTGTGACTGAAAAGTGACCTTGAGAGTTTTGAAAGGCGCTTGTAAATGAAATGTATTATTATTACAATTATTACTTTGCGCCACGTCGAGAAAGGCGATGAAATACAGCGCCCCCATGTGGCTGAGCTGCTTTCCCAATGTGTGTTTCCCCGGCAGGTTCCCGATGTTGAACATGTCCACCCCCAGCGAGCTGAAGTCTCCCTGCGTGACTCGCAACGGCCTGGTCAAGCTGCCCCCCAGCCAGCCCAACGGCCTGGGCAGCGCCAGCATCACCAAGGGCACGCCGGCCGCCAAGAACCGCCTGTGCCAGTCGTCCTCGGTGCCCTCCATTTTGCCTCCCCCGCCATCTTCTCTCCCCTACCGCCACCACCTGCACCTGCACCTGCACCACCATCACCACCACCGCCACCCGCACCGCCACCCCCACCCGGACAACGCGGTCACGCCGCACTCGGCGGCTTCCGTCCTCGGCGGCGACCCGCAATCCGGGAAGCCGCCGGCGGGTCCGAAGCCGTGCCCGCGCCAAGCGCCCCCGCTGACGCCGCCCAAGCCCCTTTTTCTGGAGCGCCAGCCGGTCCTGGACGAGAAGCTGCTCAATCGCTTGCTGTGGTACTTCACCAGCGCGGAAAAGTGCGTGCTGGCCCAGGTCTGCAAGATCTGGCGGAAGGTGCTGTACCAGCCCAAGTTTTGGGAGGGGGTGACGGCCATCCTCCACGCCAAGGAGCTTTACACCTTCTCGCTCAACGGAGACAAGGAGTTTGTCAGTCTCCAGGCCTTCGCCCTGCGCGGCTTCCAGTCTTTTTGCTTAGTGGGTGTGTCAGACCTGGACATTTGCGAGTTTATTGACAACTACCCGCTCTCCAAGAAGGGGGTTCGTTCCGTCAGCCTCAAGAGGTCCACCATTACGGATGCCGGACTGGAGGTGAGTCACTCTGTGGCGGAAGAGCCACCGACTCACAGAACCCCTAGGGTTCGATCCAACCCAGGTTAAGAACCACTGCGCTAGGCAAAGTCGCTATTCTATTGGACTGTTGCCATGGCGAAAAGCTGCAACTGTTGAGCGCCTGATCCACGGTGCGAGCTATATGGACTGTCTTGGCGTGAGTGCCCGAAAATGCGACTTACGTCCACTCAACTCGACTCGAGTGTGAATTTCAAGGACCGCCGCCGTGCGCATTCAGACAGAACCATTCAAACCGACTAGAACAGGGGTGTCAAAATCCGGTCCTCGAGGGCCGCCGTCCGACATGTTTTGCAAGTCTCCCTGTTGCAACGCACCTGATTCAAGGGAACCGGTTCAATGGGCACACCTGATTCCAATGACCAGATCATCAGCAAGCTGATGAAGCATGAATCAGGTGCGTTGCAATAGGGAGACTTGGAAAACATGTAGGACGGCGCCCCTCGAGGACCAGAGTTAGACACCCTTGGACTAGAAAAAGAAACAATGGATGACAAAGGCGACACCGAAAGATGGAGCATCCGGAAGTCCACCACGCATCAATTGCATTTGTCTACTGGACCGGGTCTATTCGTTGCCTAGTTTTGCCAGATTGAGACCTACGAGATCTACGAGATCAATGATCTGTTTTTCTATTGATATCAAACATGATATCAGACATTGACAAAGAATGAGGTCTAGATACTAAGGCGACCTTTGTACGGCAGGTGATGTTGGAGCAGATGGAAGGTCTGATGCATCTGGAACTGTCAGGGTGCAACGACTTCACGGAAGCCGGCCTTTGGTCCAGTCTCAACGCTCGCTTGACCTCGCTCAGCGTCAGCGACTGCATCAACGTGGCGGACGACGCCATCGCTGCCATCTCGCAGCTCCTGCCCAACCTGTCCGAGCTCAGCCTGCAGGCCTATCACGTGACCGACACGGCCATGGCCTACTTCACTGCCAAACAGGTATCCCGGGGGGGAAACCCCGCCCGGAGAAACAGTTTCTAAGATTTCTGTATGTGGCCCTTTGGCGATAACGTTGAGACAAGTTGAACTCCACCCCCAACATGACTTTCTGGCCCCCCTTTTAGGGCTACACCACCCATACCCTGCGGCTTCACTCCTGCTGGGAGATCACCAATCACGGCGTGGTCAATATGGTGCACAGCCTGCCCAACCTGACGGCGCTCAGCCTCTCCGGATGCTCCAAAATCACCGACGACGGCGTGGAGCTGGTGGCCGAGAACCTGCGCAAGCTCCGCAGCTTGGACTTGTCCTGGTGCCCCAGAATCACTGACATGGCCCTGGAGTACATTGCCTGTGACCTGCATAAGTTGGAAGAACTTGTCCTTGACAGGTCAGTCATTTTGTGTGTGTGTGTGTGTGTGTGTGTGTGTGTGTGTGTGTGTGTGTGTGTGTGTGTGTGTGTGTGTGTGTGTGTGTGTGTGTGACTATTATTGTGAGGACCAGTATGACTCAGAAAGGATGGTCCTCACTCCTTATCTGGAGTTACCCGGACCTCACAAAAACGTTGAAACAGGAATGTTTGTGTGTGTATACACATATAACAATAAATAAATACATACACAATACATACATAAATACATACACATAAATAATAAACAAATAATAAATAGAAAATAATAAACAAGCACATAAATCAATGAATAAATAAATAATAAATAGCAAATGATAAATAAGCACGTGAATAAATATATGAATAGATAAACAAACAAGAAATAATGAATAACAAATACACTACTAATAAATAATAAATGAGTCCTGGCCACTTCTCGTTTTGCTTTGGCTTGGAATTGAAATGCGTTTGTGTATTTTTGCTTCCTTTGAGGTGCGTCCGGATCACCGACACCGGTTTGGGCTATTTGTCCACAATGTCGTCATTGCGGAGCCTCTACCTGCGCTGGTGTTGCCAGGTACGAAAATCCAGGCCACAAAATCACGTCTGCGGACCTCACAAACATTCCAGTGATTGTTTGATTGACGCTCAGGTGCAGGATTTCGGATTGCAGCATTTGTTTGGGATGAGGAGTCTTTGTCTACTTTCTCTAGCAGGTACTGTCACATTTTTGTCAGTAGAGAAGGCCTTGCAGGCCCTGACGGCCCGCCACTGGTTATTTTAGACCACGTCGCCATCTAGTGGTTGCTCGTAACGCAGTGCAATAAGTCATTTTTTTTTTGGGGGGGGGGGGGGGCAATAAATATAGGTAACATCCAAGTTACGACCGGGTTCCGTTCTGACAAAACGGTCGTAAGTCAAAATCCATTCAAAATGGCTGACGTGACGTTTACACGACGGGATAGCATACGATGTCAATCCGTTGTTTTTATGCAACGTTTTCAATTGAATACTATTATATACCAAACTGTATACAGTTCATTTATACATTTGATAACTTTTCATGTCATTTTTATCATTTTATATTTCGTATTATCGATTTTTATTACTGTATAACTGTACCTGTAATGTATACAAAACTGTTTACTGTAGGTTATTTTTAAATTTTATAGTTAGCTTTTAAGTTTCGGCGCACACAGGTTCTGATGACCCAAATACGCACGGCTTCCCACGCACGCGCGCTGTTGAAAAGCTTGCTTGCGCGTTGCGGCGCCTGGCGTCGAATTTTAAAAAAAGGGTCTGGCGGTTGTGGTAGTAACTGAGATGTTACTTGTATTGACTTTTGAATCATTTTTCCTCCCTGAGACGACGACGATGTCAACATGTGAACGTCCCCTCCCTTCAGGTTGCCCCCTGATTACCACCACGGGGCTCTCGGGCCTCATTCAGCTGCAGGATCTGGAGGAACTGGAACTGACCAACTGCCCGGGAGCCACGGCCGAGCTCTTCAAATACTACTCGCAACACCTCCCGCGTTGCATGGTCATCGAATAAGGAAGAGCGAGGCCTCGTCCCGCCGCCGCCATCGCTCCACCTTCCTCCTCCTTCCTCTTCCTCACTCTGGTTAAAATGAAGGCCGGACGGCGTGCGAGCAAAAAGGCTCGCTTGGACGTCTTTAAGTTTGGTTTGAGGTTGGAGACCAGATACCCGGGGGTTTGTCCGAGCGGTCTTTGCAAAAACACCAAGGCCCGCTTTGGTTCGGAAGTCCCGCTCACAGCCATCGTGTTAGGCGGTCAGGGACGCCGGCGCATGTTTTTCATCACTGGGTGTCATCTAAGCCGCCATTTTTGTCTTCCGAGCTTCAATGTCGTCTTGTTGGGACACAAACCAGCCGCTCATCAAATCGGACTCCACGGATGGAACTTTTTTCTCTCTTTCTCTCTCTTTGTACCTGTGATGTGTGTGTCATGAACCCAGAGGTTCCGATGGGGTCATAGGGGAAGGAATATAACAGCCCCTTAACCCCCCCCCCCTCCCTCCACATCTGAATCAGCAGTTCAAAAAAAATCCAAAATATAACAGGACATTTTGGACAACAACTGTTTACATCATTTGTCCTTTTTTTGCTCGGACTGGTGGACGCATTTCTCCTTTGACATTTCATGACGAAATTCTAGCTAAAGCTAACACGCTGTCATATGCTAATCCAGTGGTTCTTAACCTATTGGGAATTAATTCCCCATCGGCTCGATGGGGGATTCAGGTTAAGAACCACTGCTAATCGCTTTTGTTGTCTTTAAAGGATTCGTCGGGGAAGCGGTGGAAGAGTCAAAAAAAGGATTCTACTTTTTTGTTTTTGTGTTTTTGCCGGAGGGTTTTAAGTGCTTTTTGCCTTGAGAGGTGTCCTTATTGGCCTTGTTATTTCCAAGTCAGACGACAAAGCGTCCGTTTGAAGTACAGCTAACATCCGACTCACGACCGAGTCCCGTTCCGACCAAACGACCGGAAGTCGAAATGCATTGGCAAACCCCACCCACACGGTCGATTGCTGTCCGAGCGTGAGATGCTGGCTGGCTAGCCAAAATTGCTGTACGCGTCGCCGGCCTACTCGCTAGTTGCAGTGCCGGGCGTAGAATTAAAATGTTAAAAATTAAGGTCGTGTTCGTAAGTGTGGGGGAGGGTTGTAAGTCGAGTCGGTCATAAGTGGAATCGGTCGTAAGTGGGATGTTACCTGTATTTCTGGAATGAGGCGATGTTGCATTTTGAAACTTGACTGGAAAACACACCCGTGGTTTTGCGGTTGTATTTTCGAGTGCGGATTTCGAGGTAAACTTTCAACGCAGTATTTATTGACTCTGCCTCAAAGAGTTTTTTTATTATTATTATTATGATTATTATTTTAGGGGGTGGTTTTCACCGTCTTCATTCGCAATTTTTTATTGAACACGTTTGGAAGGCTCATCATATCGTCATGAAAAGGAGCCACAAATTTGCAGATGCCTTTTGTGTTGCCCTTTGGGGTCAGAGGTCACGGCATGGCTGACTTGAGAGGAACCACATCAATCAAAGAGCGAAAACAACAACCGGGTAGACACCAAAAAAAATAAAAACACACACACATTGATTTGATTGGATTGTGACTGGAAACGGCACAAAGTTGTACAAAAGGATTTTAAATCCAGCAAAAATGCATCAAGGTGGAACAAACACAAAATGTGACTCTACAAAAAAAAACTACAAAACATCAATTCAAAGGCAATAGATTTATTTTTATAGCATTGGTTTGATATTCTAATGAGATGAAAATGCCTGTGAGTTAGCCACACACACCGCCACTTTTTTTCTGATTATTTTGCCTCTTAAAGGACAACCGACACCTGCGGACAAATTGCGTCCAGTATTTGTAAAATGACTTGAAATGACATCTACTAAGCGCAAGATTCCACGGTAAAATATAGCTAGCTACATTTGACGTTTTAAGACTCGCACTGAATATTCAGGAAGTCTTGTTTTCAAGTTGGTGACGATTCCTGACGTGACGTCACGTCAGGAACGCCCCTGACCCACAAAGCGACACACAATGCATTTTGGGTACTTTTGTTGATGGCAAAATTAGAAGGAAAACTACATCAGTAACGCCATGGTGAATCGTTGTGTGATGCACCAAGACTACTATTTGATAATAGTTGACACAAATTCCCAGCAGACAAATGAGCCCATTTCCAACGCAGCTTGTGTGCCGTCTTGTGCATTTTCTGGGCGCTACATTGGAGTCCAGGCGGCTCGAATTGATACCTTGAAGGACTTCTTGAATCGATGGCAAACATTGATGCTTTCCTCTTCAGAACTATTTGAATCCTATTCAAAACTGGATGAGTAACAAGAAAGCATCTTTTTCCAAATCTGAACTGTCTGAAACCATTGTTTTGATTCTGGAGCATGGCAGTTTGTGACCAATAGTGACGTCACCAACAAGGGGGCGGGACCTTTTGAAACTCGCCATTTCCGAGGTCCTTTTGAAGTACGTCGTTTTGGGACACTTGAAGTCATTTTAATTGGTGTTCTGCATTTGACTCAAAATATCAGTCTGCGTGTTTTGGCTATTTGAGATGCTATCAAACGTTTTTCTGATGTCAGTTAGGAAACAAAAGTAAATGCTGTCGGTTGTCCTTGAAGGTGTCCTCAGACGTGCTTACTGCCAACTCCGTGACAGCCGGTGTGAGTTTGTGCCAAATAAACGTGCTGCTTTGCCTTGTACGCCGACTGTAAAGAGGCGGGCGGACGCTGCATGTTTTCATGTGATTTTCTTTTTTTTTTCCACGGCGTGAGCGAGTGAGCGATGTTGGGTGGGAGGGCTTGATCTGCTTCTGTATTTCAAAGACTGTCCGTCTGTTCATTGTACATATTTATTTTATCTATTTATTTCCATTCTTTTGGGTGTCGCCGAAAGGGTTTGTTTATTTATTGAGAGACATTGCTTCAAATTGACCATGATTGCTGCCTTTCATTTCTTTTCCTGCCTGACATTTCAACTCCTAAAATAAATATTCCACCCTGTCCTGACATGATATACTCACTGTCACTATTTTAATTTATTTTATGATTTTTATTTTGTAATTTATTATTAATTATATATTTTTTGTTTAAAAAAATAATTAGATATAGAGATAATTATATAATGAATATGATAATATATAATTGTAATATATTGTAGTATTTTTTTTATTCTAATTGATAGCTGTTTTTCGGAGGTTTGTGGTGTCATTCCCTTGCTGTCCAGCAGACGGCAGCATTGTCATTGAAAGCGTGTTTCCGTGTTCCCTTCCGGCCACGAAGAAGAGTTGCGACCCTTCGGCTCGGCATGTGAAGCTCGAACGAACGAAACTCTCCAGTTACGAAACCTAAGCTCCAAAAAGCTCCCCGGACCAGTCGCGACTTCTCTTCCATGACATCCCAGCAAATGGGCCTTGACACATTCTGTAGCCCTGACGGCTCCGACCACTTCTGGGTGAGTTTGTTTTTTGTGTGGGTGACTTTGTTTTCTTTGTTGACTTTTTTGTTGACGTCTGTTATGCTAGGTGTAGGTGCCGGTCACCGGTTGCTTATGCTAGCTGACTAGCTAACTCCATTGAATTCAGCGACGGCGCAGTTTACTGTGCTCGCCGGTCACGTCCATAACCGGCTTATCGACATTTTTCGATGAATTAAATTCAGCGCGCGTGTTCTTGCGTGCACTCGCAGTCATTTTCTGGAAAAGTGCCCGCTGTAAGTGCTTTTGGGTGTACGCAAAGACGTCAACAACCACACACGACTGGCTGATTCGTGGAGAGGTACTTGGGAGCCTGTCGCGGGTGCACTTTGACTCTTCGTTTCAACGTCGATCTTCAGCACCATTGACTCGTTTTGAAACTATAAGCTCGCAACTGGCTGTATCTCATGACATCTCACTTGTCAACTGTCACACGGAGACCATAAAATATCACAAGAATGGGAATTTAAAACGATGCTTCATTACTAGATTATTATGTCCATTGCTACAGAGTTGTTTACGGAGGTGACGTCGGGAACCACGTGATTTTTCTCGCCGGTAGGCAAAAGCAACAATGGCGAGTATGGACAAAGCCAATTAGAGTAGCGTGAAATCTGAACAACGCTACGAACGTGTGCGAAAGCTACCGTTAGCAGTCCAAGAGCGATACTTTGAGAAGCTGGCATCTCGTGACGGATCTTTTCAATTTGAAGAACGGATAGGGTGACCATCCATCATTGTGGCCGGACATTACTTTCACCGATATTTATTTTGACCTCGTCGATACTCCCGGACAGTTCACTCACGATAGTTTGAAGGCATATGAAAGCTTATAAATACGTGTATCCAGTGTTTTATTACAACATTGAACAGTCGCAGTATTGTTTTTTTTGAAGACTAAGTTGTAGTGTCTGATGTACAATTTGAATCATATTTAATGATGATGATAATTCATATTTTGAAAGGGAGCATAGTATGTCAGTTGTGGTAAGTCATTAAACCAACTTGGCATGTGAATTTGAAAGAGCACAGCATATTGTTATCATATTGTCAAACCGAGGCACAAGATTCATTCTCATATTTGTACTTAAATTTTTTTTTTGGGGGGGGGTTTCTTGCTGGATCCTTGCTGTCGTCTGCCTGCCTGCCTGTCATCTTCCCGACGCTGCGCTCGCTCATTCTTACCTTTTCTTTCAATTATCAGGAGTTAACATGGCTGAAGTTTTACACAAGCTGTTTGGCGGGCACTAGGACCGCGAATCGCACCCGGCAGGTGTGCAGCAAGGGGCGTGGTTATCATAAGACTGTTTTCCTGCTTTTTGCCATGTTCAAGTCAGATCAACTTGTTAGCCGTTGGAAGAAACACGTCCAGTCCGCATTCAGTCGTGTGTGTGTGTTCCTTCCTCAACGGCTACACTGATAGCCAGCGAGCCAGCCCGACGGCTAATAGATAGCAAATAGATAGTTAGGTAGCTTGCTAGCTAGCCACACTATCTCGTAAGGAATTCTGTCAAAGGGATAAAAACATAGCATTTTCTTTCTACAAGATGTATTTGAGAAGAAGAAATGGAGATGAATCATCCAAATCTTCTTCTTGCGTAGGATTGGGAGCGTACATGCAATACGACAAAGCCAGATTTTACGCAGTGCTTCCACAACACAGTCCTGGTGTGGCTGCCCTGCATCTACCTGTGGCTGTGCGCCCCGTTGTACTTCATCTACCTTCGTAGCCACAATCACGGCTACATATGTATGAGTCACCTCAACAAAGCCAAAACCGTGAGTCCCACCAACAGTCCGTCCTTGTCGACCTTCAGGTATCCCACCTCGGTTACCTAATAGATAGCAAGACAGCTAATAGATAGCTAGCTAGCTACATAGCTAATATGTTTCCTGACTCAAATTGCTAGTTAGCTAGCTATATAGCTAATTGATAGCAAGCTAGCTAGATAGCTAATGTGAAATAGAAATAATAATAATAATACATTTCATTCACAAGCGCCTTTCAAAACTCTCAAGGTCACTTTACAGTCACAGGATCAGTTTTTCTGTGGGTGAGCAGCGACAGCCACACGCGCCAGCGTTCACTCAACCCAGAATAACTCAAAAACATAGAAACCTAGCTAACTAATAGATAGCTAAACAGCTAATAGATAGCAAGATAGCTAATATGTTTCCTGAATCAAATTGCTAGGTAGCTAGCTATATAGCTAACAGATAGCAAGCTAGCTAGATAGCTAATATGTTTCCTCACTCCAATTGATAGGTAGCTAGCTATATAGCGAATAGATAGTAAGCTAGCTAGATAGCTAGCCATATAGCTAATAGATACAAATGAAAGATTGCCGTGTGGGGATGGTGACCACTGTTGTTGTTTGTTCAGGCTTTTGGCTTCCTTCTGTGGATTATCTGCTGGGCAGATGTTTTCTATTCTTTCTGGGAAAGAAGTTACGGCAGTCAAGTTCCTGCGCCGGTCCACTTCGTCAGTCCAACCGTACTGGGCTTCACCATGGTGAGCGCCAAAAAACCCGACATGCTAATATTCGTGTTTGGGTAGGTCAAAAAAAAGTTTGATTCCAATACAGTGAGTGATACCTCAATTTACGAACGCTTTAGCTTACGAACATTAAATTCGCTACCTGGGAAGGGATTATTCTCATTTTTAATGGTTTCTTATGGGAAATAAATGTTTGGAAATGGAACTTTTCGCCTTACACACACTTTCTGGGAACCAATTAAGTTGGTAAGCTGAGGCATCACAAAAAAAGTTACATTTTTCTCCTTGTGGCGTGTCCTAATGTATTTTTTCTGCACGTTCCAGTTGCTGGCCACGCTGTTGATTCAATCCGAACGAATGAAAGGGGTTCAGTCTTCTGGCGTCTTGCTGTTTTTCTGGCTGCTAGCCTTGCTGTGTGCCACAATCACTTTGCGCTCCAAGATCCTCCAAGCCCTGGACCAGGTTGGTCCTCCACTTTGATGGGCCATGACTCGTGATTGACAGGCATTACAAATGGCGTCTTGGATTCATTGCAGCCGTCAAGCATCAACGTGTGGAGGTACGCCACCTTCTTTGTGTACTACGTCCTGCTGCTGGTTTCCTTCATTTTGTCCTGCTTGTCAGATCAACCTCCGCTCTTCTCACGAGTCGTCAAAGACCCTGTAAGTCTGTTTCCGTTTTGAGCAACAACAAAAAAACGACGGTGTTTTTAGCTGTAAATATAAATATATACCATACATAAATATAGACCAGCCGTATATAAATATAATAAATATAGATCAGCCGTTTCTAGTCTTCTTCTTTCTTCGTCTTTTCTTCGTTTCTAGTAAAACAAAAACGACGATGTATAGTAAGGCGTTTATAGACGGAAAAAAAACAATGACGATGTACAGTAAGGTTTGCCTGTTTGCTCGTGTGGCCTTGAATGTGTAACTTTGTTGATTAATTTTTTTCTCTAATGGATGTTTGATTTGTTGTGTGTAGAATCCTTGCCCTGAACCCGGAGCTTCTTTCCTTTCCAAGATAACCTTCTGGTGGATCACAAGGTAAGTCGGCTTCCTTGATCACATATTTTCACACTGCGCTTGACAGTTTCATCCTGGCCCGCCATTTGCTATCAGCACATGTAGCTATGTAGATAGCTATTTATTAGCTATATGGCTATCTGGCTAGTTAGCCAGCTGGCTATCTATTTGCTATCTATTGGCTATGTGTCTAACTAGCTAGTTATGTAGCTGGCTATCTATTTGCTATCTATTGGCTATGTGTCTAACTAGCTAGTTATGTAGCTGGCTATTTATTAGCTATATGGCTATCCAGCTAATTAGCTAGCTGGCTATCTATTTGCTATCTGTGTAGCTAGGTAGCTATGTAGCTGGCTATTTATTAGCCTGACCTATGGTTCCCTACTAGGATGATGATTAATGGCTACAAGCATCCCCTGGAGGAGAAAGACTTGTGGTCCCTGAACCCCGAGGACCGGTCCCAGAAAGTGGTGCCGAGGCTGGTTCAACGTTGGAACGCCGATTGCCAAGCGCAAAAGTAAGAACTCACAAAACACCACTAGCTATTAGTTATCTATTCGCTAGCTAACTAGCTTTCTATCTATTTGCGTGTGGTTGCCGCTGCTCACCCGCAGAAAAAAAAAACCTGTGACTATAAAGTGTCCTTGAGAGTTTTGAAAGGCGCTTAGAAATGAAATGTATCATCTCTGACCTGTTCTCAGAGCAGAAGTGAAGACGTTGTACTCTCCCAAGTCGGCCCAAAAAGCTCAGCCCAAGGAGAGTCTCGCCGCCGCCGCCGCCGCCACCGAGGAGTCTGAAATCTTACTGGTGAAAAGCGGCAAAAGGAAGGAGCCCTCCCTGCTGTGGGCTCTGTGCGTGGCCTTCGGACCTTATTTCCTCATTTCGTGCCTCTACAAGTTCATCCAGGACGTCCTGATGTTCGTTGGACCCGAGATCCTGCGGTGAGAAGACCCAACGCCGCCATGACATTTTGCTAGTAGATAGCGAGATAGCCAGTAGCCAGTGGCTAGCTAATATGTTTCCTGACTCAATTGATGTATTATTAGCCAATGGCTAGTTACATAGCTAATATGTTTCCTGACTCAATTGGCTAGCTAGCTAGCTAGCTAGCCATATATTATTGGCTATTGGCCGGGTTTCTATCTTTTTGGGTTGTTCCGGGTTGGGTGAGCGCTGGTGCGTGTGTGGCGAGGGGTGACCTTGAGAGTTTTGACGGGCGCTTATAAATGAAATGTATTCTTATATAGCTTCTACCAAAAATAGAAGGACCCGATTGCATTGCACGGCAACACAAAGTCTAATCTAACACATAGCTGGCTAGCTATTAGCCATCTCTTGGCTTGCTAGCTAGCTTTCTATCTATTTGTCCTACTATTCTATTTGAGTTACTTCCGGGTTGAGTGAATGCTGGCGCGTGTGGCTGCCGCTGCTCACCCACAGAAAAACGTATCCTGTGACTTTAAAGAGTGTTTTGAAAAGGCGCTTAGAAATCAAATATGTATTATGATGATGATGATGATGATTATTAATTGTTGTTGTGTTTGCTGATCCGCAGGCTTCTCATCCATTTTGTCAACCAGTCGTCGGCTCCTTCGTGGCACGGCTTCTTCTACACGGCTCTGCTCTTCCTTTGCAACTGCGTCCAGTCGCTCATCCTCCAGCGCTATTTTCACATCTGCTTCATCACGGGCATGCGGCTGCGCAGCGCCATCGTCGGCGCAGTCTACCGCAAGGTACTCCCGGTTATTATTATTATTATTATTATTATTATTACGGAACTTTAATTTAAAAAAAAACGAATGAATCTTTTTTATATAATAGATAAATAGCTAGATAGCTGGCTAGCTATCT
The DNA here is from genome assembly GCF_051943395.1 of Hippocampus bargibanti. NCBI lineage: Eukaryota > Metazoa > Chordata > Actinopteri > Syngnathiformes > Syngnathidae > Hippocampus > Hippocampus bargibanti. Next base: position 425,171 of record NC_142750.1, on the reverse strand, counting down.
ATTAGCTATCTGGCTGGCTATCTATTAGGTATACGGCTACCTAGCTAGCTGTCTATCTATTAGCTATCTATTAGCTAGCTAGCTTTCTATCTATGTATTCTAATAATCCATTTAATTTCTAAGCGCCTTTGAAAACTTCTCCAGGCCTTGGTGATCAGCAGCGCGGCCCGTCGCACGTCCACGGTGGGCGAGATGGTCAACTTGATGTCGGTGGACGCTCAGCGCTTTATGGATCTGATCGCTTATATCAACATGATCTGGTCGGCCCCTTTGCAAGTGGTGCTGGCCCTCTACTTTCTCTGGCAGGTAAAGGGGGAGGGGATAGAGCAATGATCGCGCCTCGCCTACTTGCGATCCTGTTGGTGTTCATCTTTTGTGTAGAACTTGGGTCCTTCGGTCCTGGCTGGAGTGGCCGTGATGGTTCTCATGGTTCCAGTTAATGCTTTCATTGCCATGAAAACCAAAACTTACCAGGTGAGATTTGATCGTATTCGGGATAGTTTTGCTTTTAGTGTGTATCCCAAACATTAATTTCCCATAGGAAACCATTAAAATGAGAATAATCCGTTCCCAGGTCCCCATAAAACATCATTTTCGTTTTTGTCCTCCATTCCCCGCCCCCACTCTTTGGTTAAAGCCACGTGATTGGTTAAGAACGCAGCAGTGAGGGGAGGTGGTTTAAACATGAGAGACAGGCAGACGATATGAAATGGATAGAAAACAGTGACATTTGGACTCGTTTCAACTTTATTGATAGTTCAAAGGCAAGGTGAAAATATCCCATCAATCAGGCTCCCCAAATAACCCGCATAAGACATCTGTACACTTGATGCAAAAAGCTATCAACCTAGCTAAACAGAACACAATTGATGAGGAACTAGGTAAAATGATGGCAGAGAAAGCACCTACAAGGGATCATTCAGCAAGATGGTGAAAGAAGAAGGCTACGTTCCTCATCAAGTGTTTAAAGCTGATGAAAGCGGCCACTCCATTCCATCAAGCCATCACAAAGGTCAATAAAACCACTTTATTATACAGTAGAGTTTATTTCTTTCATTATAATACCATAGCACATTTATTATGCATAAAATAAGGTATATTTTGTCGTTTTAAGGCTTAGAAATTTTGAAAATTGTGTTTTATGGGGACCTGGGAACGGATTATTCTCATTTGAATGGTTTCCTATGGGAAATTAATTATCGGGATACACACTTTTTCCGGGAACCAATTGTTTGTAATCCAAGGTATCACTGTATGTCATACAGAGCGCGCAACCAATTCATGAATGACTACTTTTCAAATGTGACTTCTTCTTGGATTTCTTGACATGGCACCGTTTGAGATGTTCCTTCAGACTTTAGCGAGCATGACGGCATTTCCCAAGTTTGCTTGTCTTTGTGGCAGGTGGCTCAGATGAAGAGCAAAGACAGTCGCATTAAGCTGATGAACGAGATGCTGAACGGCATCAAAGTCTTGAAGCTGTACGCCTGGGAGCTGGCCTTCAAGAGCAAAGTCTCGGAGATCCGCGAGCGAGAGCTGCGGGTGCTGAAGAAGGCCGCCTACCTCGGCGCCATGTCGACCTTCACTTGGGTCTGCGCCCCTTTTCTGGTAAGGCTGACAACAAGGTTCAAAATGCCATCAAATCTTGTCCGGAGCTCCAGAAAAAAATACAAAAGCTTCCCGTCACTCTGGAGGACTTGCACCACCGCAAGAATCCAAACGCAAAATCCTACAGGACCCTCCGCACCCTGTCCACCACCTTTTCCAGCGACTCCGATCCACACGCAGCAAATCCAGCAGACATTTAAGCAGCTTCTTCCCCCCGTCGCCATTAACACCCTAAATAGTAACCCAAATAGAAGTGTATAGTGCCTCCATTTTTCTTATGATGATACTAGTGCAGCGTGTGCTACCGCAGACAAATTCCTTGTGTGCTCTACATACTTTGCCAATAAAGATGATTCTGACTCTGATCAAGATTTTTTTTTTTTTTTTTTGGTGCTTGTCCAGGTTGCCCTTTCCACGTTCGCCGTGTACGTGCTGGTGGATGAAAAAAACGTTCTTGATGCCCAGAAGGCCTTTGTTTCTCTGGCGCTCTTCAACATCTTACGCTTTCCTCTCAACATGCTGCCCATGGTCATCAGCAGCATGGTGCAGGTCAGTGCGAGCGGCGATTCAACGGGTGTTTAAACGGGTGTTTTGCAACATTGAGAGCATTTCCCCCCCATCTGAAGGCCAGCGTCTCCTTGAAGCGGCTCAGGGTGTTCCTTTCACACGAGGAGCTCCAGGAAGACAGCGTCCAGCGCAAAGTGCTGATTGGCTGTGAGTCTTTCATGTCATTTTCCACAAAAAAATGGCGACATTTTATAAATGCTGCTCTTGTATAATAAAAAAATAACCATACATTTCATTTCTAATAGCTCATAGATTGCGAGCTAGATAGCTAATAAATAGCTAGTTAGATACCCAGCTAGATCGCTAGTAAGCTAGCTAATAAACAATTCATTGGGAACCCCCAGCACAATAATAATAATAATAATAATAATAATAATAATTATACATTCCATTTATAAGTGCCTTTCAAAACTCTCAAGGTCACTTTACAGTCACGTAATGAGTTATTATTATGATTATAATATTTGCTATTTATTAGCTAGCTAGCTGGCTAGCTTTCTATCTATTTAAGTTACTTCCCAGTTGAGTGAAAGCTGGCGCGTGTGGTTATCCTGCGACTGTAAAGTGACCTTGAGAGTTTTGAAAGGCACTTAGAAATGAAATGTATTATTATTATTATGATTATTATTGTTATAACGTGGCGTTTTCTTGACACCCCCCACTCTCCCCCCTCACAGCCTCAAACAGTATCTCCATTGTGGACGGAGTTTTCAGCTGGTCAAGAACCGAATCGCCGACACTCAAGATGTAAGTCTTCCTACATCCTTAGACAGGCGTCTAAGGATGTAAGCTTGACAGCGTACAGCCAGCTAGCTAATGGATAGCTCATAAATAGCTAATAGATAGTGAGATAGCCAACATGTCATTGATTCTCGTTTTATTGACTTTTGACTTTGTATTTGTCCCCATGTGGTTGCAGGCTGAACGTGTGCATCCCAGACGGCGCTCTTGTCGCTGTTGTGGGCCTTGTGGGTTCAGGAAAGTCGTCTCTACTGTCAGCCCTGCTTGGCGAAATGGATAAACTTGAAGGGAGTGTGGCTGTCAAGGTGCGCTACCGGAAAAGCACATTTTCAGACTCTTTGAGCCCAAACGCGCATGATTTTATTGTGACTATTTGTCAGAGATGTTCGATCGGACACTGTGGACAAAGACTCCAACCCAGAAAGATTGTCTTTTACTGCCGGCAGGAGACGCGGCCATTCGTGACAGCTGCCCGAATTCTGCAGCCCTCTGCCAAGCTATTTATTGAGAGTCTATGCAAATTAAAGTGATACCTGAGTAAAACATTAGAATACCACGCCCCTGGGCGTTCTAAGCGCAAACAGCTGTAAGCAATAAAACATTGTCTCTTCCATGAACTGATACATTTGTGACCCGGCGAATGAGCTCTTCCTGTGAAGGAGTTTCAAGTCGTAAATGGCTTCGGCGATAAAGGAGTTTCCCAAGTCTTAAATTGTGTCCAAGGCCAGATCTCCCAGATGAACGAGCTGTGTCTGTTGACCTCAGATTGACCCCAGGTTGCCTGTGCTTCAATTGCGCGTTTGAGTCACACACGTTGACTAAGCATACAACAGCATGAAACTTTGAAAGATGATCACTTCTTATCCTTCATCACTATTTTGTCTTTTTAGGGTTCGGTGGCGTATGTTTCCCAGCAGGCCTGGATCCAGAATTCCACCCTGAAGGAAAACATCGTATTTGGCCAGGCGACCAGCGAGGCCTGGTATCAGCGCGTGGTGGCCGCCTGTGCCCTCCAGCCCGACTTGGAGATCCTGCCCGCCGGAGATTCCACAGAGATCGGCGAAAAGGTCGTGCGTCATCATCCAGGTACCTATCGTGCTTGTGCCAACATGTCTCGCCCTCTGGACAGGGTGTCAATCTGTCGGGGGGTCAGAAGCAGAGGGTCAGCCTGGCCAGGGCCGTCTACTGCGACCGCTCGCTCTACCTGCTGGACGACCCCCTGTCCGCCGTTGACGCGCATGTGGGAAAACACATCTTTGAGCAGGTCATTGGGCCGCGGGGCTTGCTGAAGGACAAGGTGTGTATTAGTGACGGGAATTCCGCCGAGCAGCGGCAGCCACACGCGCCAACCCGGAAGAAACTCAAATAGATAGAAAGATAGCTAGCTTGCTAATGGATACAGTACTAATAATACGTTTCATTTAGAAGCGCCTTTCAAAACTCTCAAGGACACTTTATCGTTGCAGGATATTTTTTTTGCGGGTGAGCAGCGGCAGCCATACGCGCCAGCGTTCACTCAACCCGGAAGGAACTCAAATAGATAGAAAGCTAGCTAGCTAGCTAGCTAATAGATATCGAAGACCAACTCCAAGCTTTGCTATCTATTTGCTATGTATTAGCTATCTGGAAGACTAGCTGGTTATCTACTTGGCTATATATTAGCTATCTTGCTAGCTAGCTGGCTATTAGCTATGTATTAGCTACTTGAGTTACTTCCGGGTTGAGTGAACATTGGCGCGTGTGGCTGCCGCTGCTCACCGACCGAAAATAAAACATCCTTTGACTGTAAAGTGACCTTGAGAGTTTTGAAAGGCGCTTATAAATGAAATGTATGATGATGATATGATGATTGTACGCAGACCCGTCTGCTGGTGACGCACGGGCTGAGCTACTTGCCTCAGATGGACATGATCCTGGTCATGGTGGACGGAGAAATAACGGAAGTTGGCTCCTACCAGCAGCTCATGGCCACTGAAGGGGCTTTTTCCGAGTTTCTGCACACCTACGCCGCCGTTGACCACGGAGACGACAACGGTGAGACGCGCCGCGCACGCCGGTGGCGACCGTTGCAGATGACTTTCCGTCGTTTTTTTGTTTCCCTGCGGGGATTTAGAATCGAAGCCAAAAGGAGTCACCAAAGGAATGGAGAACGGCAGCTCTACCGGGCTAGCTGGGTTCGTATAACTCAATGACAAAAGTGCTGGGCGCTTGATTTACTTTGGCGGGCCGAAGAACATAATGTGGCGGGCCAGATTTGGCCCCCGGGCCTTGACTTGGACCGTGGTCTAAGCGTAGCATTTGAGGTGTATCAAAAGTTGCACTGTTTTTGTTGGTAACTGTCTATCTAGCTATATTGCTGTCTATCTGACTAGCTACCTAGCTAGCTAGCTAGCTATTTGCAAACTATTTGCAATCCATTTGCTACTTATTAACTATCTAGCTGGCTGGCTAGCTATTAGCTAACTTGCTGGCTGGCTAGCTATCTATTTGGCTAGCTACCTAGGTTGCTAGCTATTTGCTATCTACCTTATGAGTTTTGAAAGGTGCTTAGAAATGAAATGTATTATTATTTTTTATTATTATTATTATTATTATTATTATTATTATTATTATTATTATTATTATTATATATATATATATATATTTTTTTTGGATTAGGTCGGATGAAAGCAGCAGTCCGACCAAGCTTCTCCAGTCAGACGAGGACAAAGGGAAACTGGGCAAAAAATCCAAGGATGCGGCGGGGAAACTAACGGAGGCTGACAAAGCCAACACGGGACGGGTGAGTGGAGCAACGGCAGCAACGGCAGCAACAACAAAAACTTGCTCAAAGTGCAAAAGCCAATTTTTGTCTTTTGACGCCCGCAGGTCAAGCTGTCGGTGTTCTGGTCTTATTTCCAAGCAATCGGCGTGTTGATTTTGGTAGCTCTGCTGCTCTTTTTGGCCCATAACTTGTTTTCGCTGCTCTCCAATTACTGGCTGAGTCTTTGGACCGACGACCCGGTGGTGAACGGCACTCAGCCTCAAAGGCAACTCCGATTGGGGGTTTACGGCGCTCTCGGACTCTCCCAGGGTGAGTCGGACATTTTTTTTTTGCTTTTTGGCCTGGCCCCTTTTCCTCATCTTAATTGAAAAATATGGACAGGTAACATCCGACTTAGCTCCGTTCCGACCAAACGGTCCTAAGTCGAAATCCATTCAAAATGTTGAAGAGCGACTCGGAGGCTAAGTGACTTGCAAACCGCCCCCTCTGGTGCCATCACGCGGTCGATTGCTGTGCGAGAGTGAGATGCCGGTTGGCTGGCCGAAATTGTCCCACGCGTTGCCGGCCTGCTAGCGCGTCGCGGTGCCAGTCGTCGAATTGAAATTTTAAAAATAGGATCTGGAGGTCATGGTCGTAATTACGGCTGGTCGTAAGTCGCGTGTTACCTGTATTTAATTTTAGCGGTGAGCCAGATGCAATCATCATTAGCTGGCTAGGTGGGTAGCTATCTAGCTAGCTATCTGTTGGCCGGCTAGCTAGTTTTCTATCTATTTTTGGTTCCCGACCTCTGCTGTATAACATGTAAGTTGCGCACACCTCTCATTGTAGGGGTGGCGGTCTTCGGTTACTCCCTGTCCATGTCCATCGGGGGCATCCTGGCCTCCCGCTTCCTCCACCAATCCATGCTCTACGACGTCCTGCGCTCGCCGATGTCGTTTTTTGAGCGCACCCCCAGCGGTAACCTTGTCAACCGCTTTGCCAAGGAGATGGACACCATCGACACGGTCATCCCCAGTATTCTCAAAATGTTCTTGGGCTCCATGTTCACCGTGATCGGCGCTTGTATCGTCATCCTGATCGCGACGCCCCTGGTGGCCATCGTCATTCCCTTCCTCGGTCTGCTCTACTTTTTCATACAGGTTGGTGTTTCGCTGCTACAGTCATACCTCGGTTTACGAACTTTTCGCTTTACCAACGTTAACCTGATGAAAATTTTACCTTGGATTTTTCGGGATACACACGGAACGCCACAATGAGTGATGTGTCTTTCGCAACGAGCCCGTTCTCCTTTTTTTGTCCTCTATTCCCCGCCCCCAGTTTTCGGTTCAAGCCACGTCATTGGTCAAGAATGCAGCATTGAGGGAGGACGTGGTTAAACATTAAAGAGACAGGTGGACGGCAGAGAGAGTGACGAAATGGATAGAAAACAGTGAAATTTGGACTCAACTTTGATAGTTCAAAAGCAGAGTGCAGACTGCAAGGTTAAAATATCCCATCAATCAGGCTCCACAAGCCATCTGTGCACTTGATGCAAAAAGCGATCAACCCAGCTAAACAGAACACAATTGATGAGGAACTAGGTAAAATTATCGCAGAGAAAGCACGGCAACTTCACTCATCCATTGATGATTTTAAGGCTAGCCACGGATGGTTTGAGAACTTTAAACGTCGTACAGGGATTCATAGTGTCATTTGTCAACACAATTGATGAGGAACAAGGTAAAATGATGGCAGAGAAAGCACCTCCAAGGGATCATTCCTCAAGATGGTGAAAGAAGAAGGCTACGTTCCTCATCAAGTGTTTCATGCTGATGAAAGCGGCCACTCCATTCCATCAAGCCATCAACGACCATCACAAAGGTCAATAAAACCACTGTATTATACAGTTCAGTTCAGTTTATTTATTGAATTGTAATACCATGTTCAATTATTGTACATAAAATAAAGTATTTTTGTGTAGTTATAAGGCTTAGAAAATTAGAAAATGATGTTTTATGGGGACCTGGGAACGAATTATTCTCATTTTAATGGTTTCCTATAGGAAATTATTTTTTGGGATACACATTTTTCGCCTTACACACTCTGTCTGGGAACCAATTAAGTTTGTAAGCCCAAGGTATCACTGTATTTGTGCTCACGCCTTGAGTTGCTACTTTTGACACGACGGCGTTGTTTGGAGTTAATTGCAGCGCTTCTTCTCTGCTCTTTGTCCAGCGATTTTACGTGGCGTCCTCACGCCAGTTGAAGCGTCTGGAGTCCGTCAGCCGTTCGCCCATCTACACTCACTTTAATGAGACGCTGCTGGGCACTGCGGTCATCAGAGCTTTCGGCGAACAGAGACGCTTTATCCGGGAGAGCGATCGGAGGGTTGACCATAACCAGAAGGCTTATTACCCAAGCATCGTAGCCAACAGGTAGGCTGGAATCGCTTCTCACTGATCAAGTCTTTTGGTTGATATTAATATTAATAATACACATTTCATTTAGAAGCGCCTTTCAAAACTCTCAAGGTCACTTTACAGTCGCAGGATGTTTTTTTCCCGTGGGTGAGCAGCGGCGGCCACACCTGCCAGCGTTCACTCAACCCGGAATAACTTAAATAGATCGAAAGCTAGCTAGATAGCTAATAGATAGCTCGTGGGCTATATAATAGATAGATAGATAGCTAATAGATAACAAATAGATAGCATGCTAGGTAGCCAGCCAGATAACTAGCTAATAGACAGCAAATAGATAGCCAGCTAGGTAGCAAACTAGGAAGCCAACCAGATAGCTAGCTAATAGACAGCAAATAATAATAATAAATTTAATTTCTAAGCGCCTTTCAAAACTCTAAAGGTCTCTTTACAGTCACAGGATAAGATACGTTTTTCTGTGGATTAGCTAGCTAGCTAGTTTTCTATCTATTTGAGTTACTTCTGGGTTGAGTGTACGCCGGCTCGTGTTGCTATCTATTAGCTATCTAGCTAGCTATTTACTATCTGTTAGATATCTAGCTTGCTTTTAGTTATCCATTAGCTAGCTTTCTATCTATTTGTGTTACTGCCGGGTTGAGTGAACGCTGGCTGATTTTGCTATCTATTAGCAATATATTTAGCTAGCTATACATTTGCTATATATTAGCTATCTAGCTAGCTATTGGTTATCTATTAGCGAGCTGTCTAACGTTCTATCTATTTTAGTTATTGCGGGTTGAGTGAACGCCGGCGCATGTGGCTAGATAGCAAATAGATAGCCTGCTAGGTAGATAGCTAGCCAGGCAGCCAGCTAGATAGCTGAAGTGAGAAACATGGTGTCAACAGACTCCGTCCTACTTGCTGGATGTGCGTGCAGATGGTTGGCAATCCGACTGGAGTTCGTGTGCAACTGCATCGTGTCATCGGCTGCCTTGTTTGCCGTCATCGCCAGGGAGAGTCTCAGTCCGGGGATCGTCGGCCTGGCCATCTCCTACGCCCTTCAGGTAAAAGAAAGAAGTCAAGTCCTCCTTTGTCAAAGGACAATCATGACGTCGTTTAAGACTTATTTAGTCAAAAAATAGGTTTTACGGGGACCTGGAAACAGATTATAGTCATTTTTAATGGTTTCCTATGTGAAATTAATGTTTGGAAGACACACTTTTAAGCAGTTAAGTTGGTAAGATGAGGTATCGCTGTCTTTGGTTCTGAGGTTTACTTCAGATTGAAATGAAAATCCCGTCGTCCGGTGCGCACGCGACAACCTCTCGGGCCTCTGATCTCTCTTCCCGTCGTCTGGTGTGCAGTTGACGGCGTCTCTGACCTGGCTGGTGAGGATGTCCTCCGACGTGGAGACAAACATCGTTGCGGTGGAGCGAGTGAAAGAGTACAACGAGACAGAAAAAGAGGTCGGGACTTGGGAAACTCCGAAGCTATTTACGACTTGAAACTCCTTCACAGGAAGAGCTCATTCGCCAAGTTACAAATGTATCCGTTCATGGAAGAGACTTAGAAGTCAAGAGGTGTGGTATTCTAGTCGAGAAAACTATGTTTTACTCATGTATCGCTTCAATGTGCATATACTCTCAATAAATAGCTTGGAAGAGGGCTGAAGAATTCAGGCGTCTGTCATGAATAAAAGACAATCTTTCTGGGTTGGAGTCTTTGTCCACAGTGTCCGATGGAAGACGTCTGACACATTTTCATTTGGATTCTTGCCATCACCAGGCTGAGTGGAAGCGCGAAGGCCCCGGCCCGGACCCCGGATGGCCCGCCGAAGGCCGCATCGAGTTCCGAGACTTTGCTCTGCGATACCGTCGCGATCTGGACTTGGCCATCCGCCACATCACAGCCAGCATTTCAGGAGGAGAGAAGGTCACACGCTGTTTTGTGCATCCAAGGAGCGTACGCGCTCGCTGCACTAGTATCACCGTCAGAAAATGGGGATTACAATAATCGGAATAATACATTGAATTTCTAAGCGCCTTTCAAATTGTGATAAATGATTCTTTTTCCATGCGACCTTCCTGTCAGGTCGGGATCGTGGGTCGCACGGGAGCCGGCAAGTCATCGCTGACGCTGGGTCTGTTCCGGATGATCGAGGCGGCCGAGGGCCAAATTTTCATTGACGGAGTGGACGTTGCCCAACTTGGCCTCCATGACCTCCGCTCCAGAATTACCATCATACCCCAGGTCAGTGCCGGGTCAGGGGGACAAACCAGCCAAAAAACACACTCAACACTTTTCAAAAGAAACAACAGATTGACATCGTATACTACAGCTAGCTATTTGCTATCTCGCTCCCTGGCCGGCTATCGAGATAGCTAACTATTAGCTATAGAGCGATCTAGCTGGCTGGCTAGCTATTAGCTGTCTATCTGGCTAGTTATCTGGCTGGCTACCTGGCTATTTGCTATCTATTAGCTAGCTAGCTTTCGATCTATTTGAGTTACTTCCCGGTTGAGTGAACGCTGGCGCGTGTGGCTGCCGCTGCTCACCCACAGAAAAAAACTGATCCTGTGACTGTAAAGTGACCTTGAGAGTTTTGAAAGGTGCTTATCAATCAATTATGATTTATGATTATGATTTCTTTTCAAGCCTATTTGTTTTTTCCTGATCATAGCTGCTGTGTTTTTGTTTTGTTTTTGTGAGATCCACGATGCCCTTGACTTCCTCTTTGCGTCCCCTCAGGATCCGGTGTTGTTTTCAGGCACTCTGAGGATGAATTTGGATCCATTTGAAAGCTACTCTGATGACGAGATCTGGAGCTCTTTGGAGTTCTCGCACCTCAAGAACTTTGTGTCCGGCCTGCCGGACAAGCTCAGCCATGAATGTAGTGAAGGCGGAGAAAATCTCAGGTAGGAAGCAACCGCATTTACATTTCTTGCCACAAATATAATAACCTTTTTTTTTTTTATCCTACGCCTAGCACAATTTTGGCCAGCAATCATGTCACACACTCACACAGCAATCTACTGCGTGACGACACTCAGTAAGGGGGGGGGGGGGTTAGTTATCTATTAGCTATCTATTAGCAGTCTGGCTGGCTGGCTAGCTATGTAGCTATCTAGCTATTAGCTATCTATTAGCGGTCTAGCTCTTGAGGGTCCGGTTTCCTCTCGGGGGCCATTATGATTTTTATATCTAGCTAGCTGGCTATCTATTTGATATCTATTAGCTATCTGGTTGGCTCTCTAGCTATTTAACTGGATATCTATTAGTGTTACGGCTACCTAGCTAGCTGTCTATCTATTAGCTATGTCTTAGCTAGCTAGCTAGCTTTCTATCTATTTGAGTTACTTCTGGGTTGAGTGAACGCTGGTGTGTGTAGCTGCAGAAAAATTTGATTTACGACCGTTTTGTCGGGACGGAACCCGGTCGTAACTCGGATGTTATTTGGATGTCGTATAAACCTCGCGTTAGCCATTTTGAATGGATTTCGACTTACGACCATTTGATTTACGAACATTTTGTCAGAACGTTACCCGTATAATGTTTTGTTTTTGTTTTTTTTCCCCCTGTAGCGTGGGCCAGCGCCAACTGCTCTGCCTGGCCAGAGCCTTGTTGAGAAAATCCAAGATCCTGGTTTTAGACGAAGCCACAGCCGCCGTGGACATGGAGACGGACAACCTGATTCAGACCACCATCCGCTCTCAGTTTGAGGACTGTACGGTCCTTACCATCGCTCATCGTCTCAACACCATCATGGATTATACAAGGTATCCAGTTGCAGTTGTTAAACCAACATGATGACCTCAATTGGGTTCCATATGAATTAGATTAGATTAGATTAGATTAGAAAAAATAAGACTTTATTTATAGCTGCTGTAGAGGCAGCCACTCTCGCGGCGCCATCTTGAAGTCAAAAGCACAACAAATAACAAATATGACAACACAAAGTCACAGACAGTCATTCCAGTTTAAGCACTTTCTACACCCACATTGTTGTATGAAGCAGTTCTAGATGAAAGAGGAGAGGATCAAAGTGTCATTTCACCAGTGGATCAGGGACATCATGCTGGAACATTGTCAGAGATGTTCCATCGGACACTGTGGACAAAGACTCGAACCCAGAAAGATTGTCTTTTACTGCCGGCAGGAGACGCAGCCGTTCGTGACAGCCGCCCGAATTCTGCAGCCCTCTGTCAAGCTATTTATTGAGAGTCTATGCAAATTCAAGTGATACCTGAGTAAAACATTAGAATACCACGCCCCTGGGCGTTCTAAGCACGAACAGCTGTAAGCAATAAAACATTGTCTCTTCCATGAACTGATACATTTGTGACCCGGCGAATGAGCTCTTCCTGTGAAGGAGTTTCAAGTCGTAAATTGCTTCGCTGATAAAGGTGTTTTCCAAGTCCGAAATTCTGTCCTCCAAGTTGAAGATGACAGTTTAACAAGCTGTCTGTTGACCTCAGATTGACCCCAGGTTGTCTGTGCTTCAATTGTGTATTCGAGTCACACATGTTGTCTAAGCATATAACAGCATAAAACTTTTAAAGACGATAACTTCTTCTGTCTCTATCAAACGTGCATGTCTTCTATAAGCTAAATGTAGAAAGCAAACACGAAGCAAATAGAGATTGTCTCACATCTCCTGTCCCACGTCAATCCGCTTCAATTCCAAGGCGCGACCGTTCCACATACCTTTCCTTTCACGGCGGCCGGGAATTGAAGTCATTTCATACCAAAACGACCAAAATACAAACTTTCCCGTCCACCAACTCATTGTTGTTGTCGTCTTTTGATTTAGGGTGCTGGTTTTGGAGAGAGGAGAAATGGTGGAATTTGATTCCCCGTCCAATCTTCTGGCTCAAAGGGGATCCTTCTATAACATGGCCAAAGATGCCGGCCTGGTCTGAAGCTTTGGCCACACTGGTCCTTCCAAGCACTTTGGCGGCCGGCCTGCGCTTGCTGCATTGCAACCTTTCCATTTGTTACGCCGAATGATTTGCCTGTTTGAATGTTCTTTTGTTTTGTCAGGGCGGCGGCGGCGGCGGTTGGCTGCTTCCAACTATTGATTGCTGATTGTTTGCAAACTTGAGACAATAGTGGCTAATAATGTTGAACTTTAAAACGCACAAGTTGAAGGGATCTGTGGAGCAGATTCCAATTTGCTGCCACTTTACATCTTCTCTCTTTTCAGAAGCTTTAAATCAACAGTGTCAAAGTCATTTTTTGCCCCAGGCCATATTAATAATAATCATACATTTCATTTCTAAGCGCCTTTCAAAACTAGCTATTAGCTAGCTATTGTATAGCGAATAAATAGCTAGGAGAGCCAGCCTACTAGACAGCTAATAGCTAGCTAGCTAATGGATAGCTAATAAAAAGCTAATAGATAGCCAGATAATAATAATAATAATACATTTAATTTCTAAGCGCCTTTCAAAACTCTCAAGGTCACATTACAGTGGCAGGATAAGTTTTTCTGTGGGTGAGCAGTGGCAGCCACACGAGCCAGCATTCATTCAACCAGGAATAACTCGAATAATAATAATGATAATACAAATAGATAGAACGCTAGCTCATAGAATGTTAGATAGCTAGCTAACTAGATAGCTAATATGTTTCCTGACTCAAATAGCTAGCTAGCTATATTGCTAATAGCTAGCTCTGTAGCTAGCTAGATATTGTAGTTGCGGTTTCCTCTCAGTGCCCCTTATGAATTTGGGGAACCCATTAGAATGTTTATCATAATAATAATAATAAATCCATTCAAGGTGTTGGATAGAGTTGTCGTACACGTACCGGCCTGCTAGTGCGTTGCGGTGCCAGGTATAGAATTAAAATGTTAAAAATAGGGTCTATATCGGTCGTGGTCGTAAGTCGGATATTACCTGTATCTGTGAGCAAAGTGTCTCCTTTTGTCATAAAATACAACCCGGAACCAAAATGAAATGGTGAACATCAGGGTGTCCTTTGTAACATATTAATTTGTGTATTTGTCACCAATCAAAATGAAGATTATTTTGCTCTTCATTGGCTGTTTTCTTTGTCGTAATCGTACATGCTCATGGAGATTAAAGAACGTTTTGTTACTTATTTATTATTGCAAGTTCCCGCCCCCCTGCATTTGTCTTGTCGGTTGAAATAAATGTAGTTTATTGTACATATTTCTGTTTCTTTCTCGTTGATGCGTATAATGATGCAAAACAATACAAAGCATCGTTTTCTCCCATTTTCCATCAACATGCATGGCAAGTTGATTGGGCTCCATTTCATTTCTAAGCGCCTTTCAAAACTAGCTATTATCTAGCTATTGTATAGCGAATAGCTAGGAGATAGCTAACAGCTAGATAGCTAATAGCTAGCTAGCTAATGGATAGCTAATAAAAAGCTAATAGATCGCCAGATAATAATAATAATACATTTGATTTATAAGCGCCTTTCAAAACTCAAGGTCACTTTACAGTCACAGGATAAGCTTTTCTGTGGGTGAGTAGCGGCAGCCACACGCGCCAGCGTTCACTCAACCCCGAGGTAAAGTAAATAACAAATGATATGACACCACAAAGACACAGAGACTCATTCATTCTTCAGCACTTTCGGTACCCTCTTTGTGACCCTCTTTATTATTATTATTATTACCATTGAAAGTTTGCGAGTTTTCTTCCCAAAACTCCATTTCCCACAATCCCCTTTGTCATGCGACTTGAGGGAGTGCAAAATGGCGGAGATTGATGTCACTGAGCCGCTGTTGCGTTCATAAAACTGCACAAAAAGCAATCTTTTTTGATTTCCACCGTCGAATCTCATGTGATAAAAAGACATTCCGGTATGCGCAGTGCGCACGCTGGGAACAACGAAGTGGACGTAACAGGATTGAAGGTGATTTGCACACACAATCCACGGTTGCTACCTTTTAGCTAGCTAGCTAGCCTCGGCTAACGTATTTTAGCTCGATGGCTACGCCGGTTGTGCTGTTATTTCCGATGACATGACTTTTCAAAACTCCTTCTGTCCTTGTCGTGACTGAAAGTAAGACCCTAAACCTATTCCACCACCTTTGTAAACCGTAACGAAAAGGTGCCAACGGTGGGAAAGAAGCCGAAAATGTGTCGTTTTTTTCCAATCTTTTGCCGTCAACATAATGTAGGGATGTGACAAAATTGTTCAATAATAATCCATCACACATGTTGTAATACCATATTAAAGTGCATCTCAATAGCTTTCAAATGATGTATAGATTATTGTTCTATGACAAATAGCAAGGAAATAATGGAATGTTTAATTTTGGAAAAATGAGGGGATGTGATTTTCTGCGTGTAATGACACAGTTAAAACAATGAACATCTGTGACCAAGTTCTTTATTACAGTTTAAACTATCATACCTTTCTTAATTTTTTGACAGATCTTAACGAGTAAGGTACCATTGGAAAGCTTTTGGAATTCTAAACAAGTACAGAAAAGATTCAAAATATAAATGAGCAAATATCAACGATCGAATGCAGGCAGATTTTCGTCAGAAATCCAAAATGGCTGTCACCGAATACGAGGAAAGAAAAAAATATAGAGCTCTAGAAATATAGATGCTAATGCTTCTTTTTACTTGGACCTTGGCAGTTATGGAGAAAA
Source organism: Hippocampus bargibanti (assembly GCF_051943395.1). Lineage (NCBI taxonomy): Eukaryota > Metazoa > Chordata > Actinopteri > Syngnathiformes > Syngnathidae > Hippocampus > Hippocampus bargibanti. The sequence continues at coordinate 409,459 of NC_142750.1, read as the reverse complement.
CTATAGCTAGATAGATAGCTAGTTCAATAGCTAGATAAATAGCTTATAGCTAGCTAGGTGGATAGCTCGCCAGCCATATAGCTAATAGAAAATAGATAGCCAGGTAGGTAGCTAACTAGATAGCCTGCTAGATGCAGCCCCCTTGTGTAAGGGCAAAGCATTACCAGAGGTCTTACCAGCGCTTTATCAGCACCCCGCAAGACAAACCAAAACCCGAACAAATTGAGGAATGGCGCTCCACGTTATGCTTTTCAATTCCCGAAGAAATTCAGGAATGGCAGTGAATGAGTTCAACTGCATTTTGGGATATCTTCCGTCAGTGGTTCGGGAACTTGTTTTTACGCAATGGCAATGGCCACCTTCTAAAGATTTGTCATCTTTTCCATTTAGCTGGGCTGAGACGCCACCATCCGTCGCCCTCGTTTGTGGCTTCCAAGCCCCGTCGGGATCCAGCCGAGGAACCTTTTGCTACAAGCAAGCGCTAAAGCATGGACCTGGCGTCAGCGTCGGGCCTGAAAAGGAGGCTGGCCACCTCCCGCTCACCCAGCCTCCAAAGAGAGCTTGCCAGAAGCCCACCCCGTCGCTCACCTTCTTTGTCTCGCTCGTCTCCGTCATCTGATGAGTCTTTGCCTTGGTCCACATCGTCCTCTCCTAAGGCGCCATTTTTGCCCAATCGGACTCACCAGTCAGAGCGGCTGAGGGTGTCTTCCACGTGTGCCTCGCGAGCAAAGTCATCCTTCTCCGCTGCCAAAGCCGCTTTGTCGCCGTCAGGTGTCGACTACCAAGAAGAAGGTGGGAAAAAGGAGATCTACGATCCCTTCCACCCCACGGAGGGGGACAAAGACGGACAGGCTGAGGACGACGATGCGGAGAAGTATGATCCTTTTGAGCCTACTGGTTCTCCAGCATCAGATGAAGATGACCAAAACGGCAACTCCAGAGAAATGGAGAAGAAAGAAGAGGAGCCTCCAGATTCCACCGACGTTTTCAGCCGGCCGCCCAGCCCCCCGTTGGCTCCTCAGCTCCCTCACCGACGGCGAGTTGACTACAGCGCCTCCAAAGCTCGAGTGAAGCGAGAACGGGCCGACTCGGACCGTTCTGAGATCGAGGAAGGGGAGATCGTCGTAGCCATTGAGAGAGACGTCGGCGCCAACGGAACGCCGGCAGAAAATCTCCTCCTGGACTCTCCCGAGGTCACCTTTTTTGACCCCAAACCGGAGCGCATCCTGCGCGTGCTGGACGGAGATGGATTTGTATCTGTTTGCGCCGACAGCAACTGGGACGTGGACGGCGAAGCGGACGACGAGCCTCGGGTCGGCGTGGAGGATCTGAGAAGGAAACTGGTCAGCAAGAGGAAGGAAAGGTATCTTGCCTTTCCTGGTTCCTCCCCGCCAACTTCCCAGCCGGCTGCGAGCCCCGCCGCGGACTTGATGCCTTGTTCCCCGCCTGCCGAGAAAGGGAAGACCAAGCGCAAGTCCTCCAAAGGACCCAAAGATCCGAGCAGGCAGAGAAGTAAGGAGACCAAAGCCAGGGAGAAGGATGAGAAGCGCAAGAAAAAAAGGAAGGACAAGGAGGGAGACGGAGAAAGGAGCAGGGACAAGAAGCCGGCGGACAAGCCCGACAAAGACGGCAAAAGGAGGAGAAGCAGCCGAAGTAGCAGTCGCAAGAGAAAGAAAACGCATCACGGCAGCCCGGAGGCTCCCCAAGCGCACAATTCGTCTCGACGAGACGCCCACGGGGGACACTCGTACCGGAGTCCTTCCGCGGAGCGCCACAGAGACAAAGAAAGAGAGCGGGACCGAGGCCGAGACAGAGACCGAAGCAGAATCAAGGAACGAGAGCGCCACCGAGAGGCCCAACCCAGTCGCACCTTCGCCCGCCGAAGAGACCAACCGGATAGACGCTCCGGCTCCAATCGGAATTCCGCCGGTCGCGAGCGGCCCGGAAGAAGCCCGGCGGAAAGACCCCGGGAGCACCGGCGAGACCGCCGGCGGGAAGGACGTCCCGTGGTCCCCCCGTCCATCCAGGACCTGAACGGTTCCGACCTCTTCGCCATCAAGCGAACCATCACCGTCACCACCACCACCACTACCACCACCGTCCCCGGCTCGCCCGTCCTCACTCAAGCGTCTCCGTGTCGCCTGGCGCAGGACGCGCCCCGCGAGAGGACGAAGACGAGACCGTGGCACTCGGGCGGGGAGGAGGCGGAGCGCCGGTCGCCGCCGCCGCGCTACCGCAGATACCAGTCGGACCGCTATTCCGATAAATTAGACATGGACGCTTTGTCTTTAGACGGGGAAGCCTTGGACTCGGACTACCCGTCTCTGGAAGACACTCCGCCGGCAGCCCCGCCCCCGGAGTCGCCGCCTGCCCCCGGCCCCAAATCCAAAGCCAGTCCCAAGGCCGAACGCCATCGCCCCAAAAAGAAAAGCCACAGCTCCAAGAAACTGGCTCCGTCGTCCTCCTCCTCGTCCTCCTCGTCCAATAAAACCAAAAGCAAATCCTCGTCTTCTCTGTCCGCCGCGTCGGGTCCCGCCCCCCTCCCGGCGGGCCTTCCGTTGACCAAGAGAACCAGGAAAGTGGGCAGAGACAAAATGTGGGACAAAGACGGCAAAAAGGATTTGTCCCGCTCCGGCAAATCCAAGAAGGACGGCGGCGGCCGCAAAGCCAAACTTCAGTCCAAAGTGTCCGTTTTGGTGCGCGAGGGAGTGAGTAGCACCACCGGGACTTCGTTGGGCTCCGGTAAGCTGAGCATGGACCTCCTGGGTCCCGCGGGTAGCGGGGGGGGTCCCGGAGGCTCCGTGGTGGGCGGCTCCATTGCCGTGGTCTTCTGTCGAGACAACGAGAGCAGGTCACCCTTTCTCAAGCCTTGCGGCGAGCCCCTCTCGCTCGCCGTTCGCAATAAAGATCGGAACAGCCTGGCGGCGCCGCGCCCCGCCGGGGCGTTGAGATCCAAGAAAACAAAAACCGGCTCCATCACGTCCACGTCCTCCTCCACGCCCTCGCCGTCATCCACGTTGGCCGCCAAGCGCCGCCGTCGCTTCGCCAAGAAAGTTCGGGGAAAGGATTCGGTCTCGGGTCTGGACCCGCCAGGCGGGGGCCAAGCCGAGGCGGCGCCGGACGGCCGGAGCGCCCCACCGCCCGAGGTTCCGTCCGCCGCCGCTGACGCCGCCGAGGCCGTCGGTCCGCAGCCTGGCCGGGCGGGCCCCGCTCCTTGTTCCTCATCGTCCTCGTCCTCGTCGTCCTTTGCGGGGGCGCTCCCGCCCTCCTCCCCGCCACCCCGAACGCCCCCACCTCTCGCGGCGCCCTCGCGCGACGCCCGACTCGCGTCTTCGCCCGACTCGCAGACGGTGGACAGCAGCTGCAAGACCCCGGAGCCTTCTTTCCGAGCCGACGACTGCCCGACCCCGAGCCAGACCAGCCCCGCGCCGCCGCCGTCCGGTCCGCCCAGTCCGTCCCCGCCCCGGGTGTCCGCGCCCACCACCACGCAGACCCCTTCGGACGAGGCGGCCCACTGTGCGCCCTCGCCTCCTTCGCCTTCATCGTCGTTGGCGGGCGCGGGCGCTTCCCTTTCTCTGGCTCCATCCTCGTCGGACCCGTCTTCCTCGTCGGTGTCCTCGTCCTCTGCCGGCAAGCCTGCGGCGCCTCCTCTGGCGGCTCCCGCCGTCCTCCCGTGGAGTCTGCAGACCGGGGTGGACTGCGCCACCGGAGGGGTTCTCGCCTGTGAGTTTGCTCAATCGCTTCCCGGACCTTTTGCCCGACTTTGACGCTTTAGCCATTTGCCACATTTCTCGATGTACAGGTAACGTGTGAGTTACGACCGGCGCGAGTTACGACCACCTGTACTTACGACCATGACCGCACAAAGCTCGCGGTTTTTCTATCAAACCAATGGCAACAAAAATTGACATTCCTTTTTGTGCTCGTTTCCGATATAACGGGTGCTCCTGCGTTTTTTTTCTGTCGGGGACGCAATATATCCGAGTTACGACCGGCACGAGTTGCGACCACCCCTACTTACGACCACACAATGCGTGCGTTTTTTCCATCAAATCAATGCCAAGAAAAATCGACATTGCTTTTTGTGATCGTTTCCGATATGATAACGGTTGCTACTATGTTTGGGTTTGTTTTTTTCGTCGGTGACGGAATATGCGGCGAACGGCCCCTCACAACCGCTAACCAAAAGTCCTTCCTTCTTAGTAACTGCCCTTCTCTTCAAAATGGAGGAGGCAAACATGGCCAGCAGAGCAAAAGCACAAGAGTTCATCCAAGCGACCAGTCAGGTGAGAGGATGCGTTTTTGACTCTCAGGCTCCATCGCCGTTTTTTCCACGTGGTGGACGAAAAAAAGCAAGAAGCAAGAAGAGCGCGGAGGCTCTTTGTTTCATCAAACTCCTCATCAGATGTTCACGTGTGTTGACTTCAGATCAAATTTTGTGTCAAAAGATCATTTGCCACATCTCTCGATATACAGGTAACATCCGAGTTAGGACCGGCGCGAGTTACGACCACCCGTGCTTACGACCGCCAGACCCCTCAAGGACAGACACTATACAGTCACGTAATTTTTTGTGCGGGTGAGCAGCGGCCATATACAGTGCAGATACCGTTTCCTGTAGTACTGTACACTGCTTTTCTTTCCTTGGGTGTCCGTCTGAGCCGTCACGCAGAGCGATTTTTGTATACATTTCAGGTGCGGTTATGCAGTAATGAAAATCCATAGTATGAAATATAAAATGATAAAAATGACACGAAAAGTTTATAAATAAAGAGTTTGCTATATAATAGTATTCAATAGAAAATGTTGCTTAAAAACAACAGATTGACATTGTATACTATCTTGTCGCGTAAACGTCACGCTAGCCATTTTGAATGGATTTCAACTTACAACCATTTGTCTTAGGACCGTTTTGTCGGAACAGAACCCTGTCGTAACTCGGATGTTACCTGTATTTCCAAGCGGAACGATTTGCTTTGATTCTTCTTTTTGATCCAATCCGATTTTCCGATTGAAATTTGGTGGGAATGCCGCCCCGTAATGGCCGCCCTGTCTCGAACGCAGATCCTCTCCCAGGCCAACCAGAGTCAGTCTCAGGCTCCATCGGCTGCCTCATTGACCTCCACCCAGATCCCGCCTCCGCCGCCCAACCTACCCCCACCGCCCGCCTTGAGCCCAGCGCAGTTCATCCTCCAAAGCTCTCTGCCATTAGTCGGTTGCACCAAAACGCCGCCCTCCCACTTGCACGCCACCCTCGGCGGCGCATGTGCGCAGACGCCTCCGCCCGTCATGCCCGTTGGGCTGCCGGGATTTACGGGGACCTCCGGAGACGCTTTGTGGGACAATGAAAGTAAAGACCCCGACAAGGTGAGTGAAAGCTCATCATCCTGTCACATTTGCAGTTGTGGGAGATACTCGACTCTTGGAGCTCCAGTTTCCTCTCGGGGGGCCATTATGATTTTTATAGCTAGCTAGCTAGCTATCTGGCTGGCTCGCTAGCTATCGAACTGGCTATTAGTGATACGGCTACCTAGCTAGCTGGCTATCTATTTGCTGCTAGCTAGCTGTCTATCTATTTGAGTTACTTCCAGGTTGAGTGAGCGCTGGCGCGTGTGACTGCCACTGCTCAGACTCAAACAAACTTATCCTGTGACTGAAAAGTGACCTTGAGAGTTTTGAAAGGTGCTTATAAATGATATGTATTATTATTATTATTATTATTATTATTATTATTATTATTATTATTATTCATCCCCACCACATATGACATCTAGAGCGCACAACTAATTAATGAATAACTACTTTTCAAAAATAATGACTGTTATTGTGTTTTACGTAAGATAATTTGAAATTTAGGTTCAAACATTAGCAAGCATCATTGGAATTTCACACGTTTTGCTTTTCGCGGGCCGAATAATGTGATGTGACGGGCCAGATTTGGCCCCCGAGCCTGAACTTTGACACCAGTGGTTAGTTTGACCAGCGGGTGACTCTGCACAGCGTTTGTCTTTCTCATGCAAACGAGTGACAAATGCAGTATACGGTGACATCCGACTTACGACCGAGTTCCCTTCCGACCAAACGGTCTTAAGTTGAAATACTTTCTAACTGTTGAATAGAAACTCGGAGGCTAAATGACTGGCAAACTCCCCCCTCTGGTGCCATCACACGGTCGATTGCTGTACGAGCGTGAGATGCTGGCTGGCTAAAATTGTTGTGCGCGTTGCCGTCCTGCTAGCGCGTTGCGGTGCCAGGCGTAGAATTAAAATTTTAAAAATAGGGTCCGGAGGTCGTGGTCGTAAGTACGGGTGGTCGTAAGTTGGATGTTAGCTGTATTTTCAAGAGTTCATGCTTCAGATCACGCTCCGTCTCTGACTTGCAAGGGGAGAACTTTGTGTTTTGTTCTCCTAGCCAGCCAGCCAGCCCTTTGGGATTTCATTTGCAAAGCACATTTTTTGCTGGCTTTCTCGCGAAGGCATGTTGACCCACGTGTCCCCTTTGTGATGGAAATGCACAGTACCTGAAGAAGCTGCACACGCAGGAACGGGCCGTGGAGGAGGTCAAGCTGGCCATCAAACCTTACTATCAGCGCAAAGACATCAACAAAGATGACTACAAAGACATCCTCCGAAAAGCTGTTCACAAGGTCGCCCGCACATCAGCTTACACCCGCCCGTCTTGTGACTGTCACTCATTGTTACAGGGACATGGATGAATCAATCAATCAATATATTATAAAACCTTGAGTTTTGAAAGGCGCTTATAAATTAAATGGATTATTATTAGTAGTAGTCGTATTCGTATTATTATTTTTAGTATTAGCATTAGTATTACTATTAGTATGAGTATTATTAAGGTGAGCTGGTCTTGAATGGCGCTTTTGTCCTGCTTTCAGATCTGCCACAGTCGCACCGGTGAAATCAACCCGGTGAAGGTCAGCAACCTTGTGAAGCTCTACGTCCAGCGATACAAGTACTTCCGAAAACACGGACGCAAAATGGATGACGAGGACAGGGACGAAAGGGAGCCCAGCGGGACTTTTTAAAAGCTTCTTGTGTACTTTGCCTTTGGTTGCTTTGTTTTTATTCTTTGGTCTTCTTCCATTTGATGCAGCTTATACCTGTGATTTCACTGTAAATATGTCCAACGGAGAAAACAACAAGTCTTTAGACAACAGGTCACGTCGAGGAAATTTAAAGAAAATCCCCAAAACATTGAAACAACGCGCTAGCAGGCCGGCAACGCGTACGACAATTTTAGCCAGCCAACCAGCATCTCACTTTCGCACAGCAATCGACCGCGTGATGGCACCGGAGGGGGCCGTTTGCAAGTCACTTAGCCTCCGAGTCTCTATTCAACATTTTGAATGGATATCGACTTACGACCGTTTGGTCGGAACGGAGCTCGGTCGTAAGTCGGATGTTACCTGTTGTCAAGCTTGGCGACCAGCAGGTTGGTCGCCAGTAAATATTTCTGGCACTGCGGTTCATGTACAGTTGACGCTCAGCCACTGTGCTTTGCTTCGATCGACACCATGACTGAATCAACACAGATCGTGTATTATAATTTCAACATTTTAATGTTTTTTTTTTTTAACCATGACCACTACTAACTTTGGGGCAGAAAGACTTTTTAAAAGATAAACGAATGAATTGTTTTACATCCATGGAAAATAAATATTTTGATGGAAGCTGCACAGGTCAAGACGTGTGAGTACATTTATAACACAGCGAGACTAATAAAGGCAAATCCAATCCAAAACTTATTTGCTTCACCATATTAAATGTAAAATATAATGCTCATGCTTTTATTACAATGAGCACAATGAATTTCCTCCTTCTCTAATAGTTTCTCCCTTATTTACTTGCATAATACTCGTGTTGAGAAAAAAAAACGGCTAAAATGCAAAATTAGGCTTGGGTGGGACGAGCCGAGTGGCAGAAATCCGACTTTCTCTGGTCCTCGAAAGCAGCGTTATTTTACGACGACTCTGGCTGTTATACGGCATCCCGCCATTTTAATTTTCTTCAACTTCTAAGATACGCATTGTCGCATTGTACGTGTTGTTCCACTCGACAGTATTTTGTTTCGTTAACTTTCATACACCAAAGCAATACACACCGAACGCACCAAGGCATTTATGTGTCTTCCGTGTCCGTTTGAATTCGATGGTGTAATTTATCTTTGGTCGTTGGGTGAGCGAAGGAAGGTAAGAGTCCATGTGTCTTGTTAGCATAGCGTAGCTAGCTTGGTGCTCACCACTATTAAGTCGAGTGTTGAGCGAGCGAAACAAAAGAGCCACTACACCTGGTGGGGTTCTTTGTGTATTTTTTGGGTTGTGTTATCTCATTTGGTAAAGGCCATTTGCTTAAACAAGAACCCGATTTGAATCTGGTCCATTATTATACGTCGTCTCCGAGACACATGCTAGTTAGCCAGCTAAGCTAGCAAATACGTTTGCCTTTGTGCTTGCTCACCCTTGACCTGACATTGACTGCATGTTTGTTTTTTGGTACGTGAAATTGGTGTGTCTAGGTGAAAAATGACGCAGTTTTTGCCTCCGAACCTCCTGGCCCTGTTTGCCCCGCGGGACCCAATCCCTTTTCTGCCTCAACTGGAGAAGTTGCCGCATGAGAAACACCACAACCAACCTTACTGTGGCATCGCCCCGTTCATCAGGCACTTTGAGGTTGAAAGCTTATCACCTACAACACATTGTATCTTCCCAAAATGTAGCGTGGGCGCAAAATACATCTGATTTGTTGTGATTAGGACCCGAGGGATGCTCCACCGCCAACAAGGGCTGAGACTCGTGACGAGAGGTTGGAAAGAAAGGTGGGTTTGGGAACCAGGAACCATAGAAAGACGACTTTGAACATTTTGATTTTGTAAATAGGGAAAATGTTAAGTGTTTGATTCATATATATGGATGTTATGGATGAATGATAGCTAGCTTGCTATCTATTTGAGTTCGGGGTTGAGTGAACGCTGGCGCGTGTGGCTGCCGCTGCTCACCATAAACTGTGACTGTAAAGTGACCTTGAGAGTTTTGAAAAGCGCTTAGAAATGAAATGTATTATTATGATTGCTCTTCTGGTGTTTGTTTTGCTTACACGATCTTGAGAGGTGGTCATTGTTTGGTCTACCATTTTGTTTCACATCTCAAGTACTAACAGCTATCTATTCGCTAGCTAATAGCTATCTATTTGCTAGCTAATAGTTATCTATTTGCTAGCTTGCTATCTATCCGAAAAAATAAAATCATATAATCTCCATGTGCGGGTGAGCAGGGGCAGCCACATGCGCCAGCGTTCATTCAACCCGGAATAACTCAAATAGATCGAAAGTTTTCCAACAGATAACTGTCTGGTCACATAGTCTTTTGCTGTGTTTGTGTCTTGCCATTGCCATAGAATTCCCCAATGTCAGCCATTTAAGTGTGCAATTGTTTCATTTGTAGAGGCGAGAGAAAATCGAAAGAAGACAAACGGTGGTGGAGACGGAGCTGAAACTCTGTGAGTCTCTTGGACGGACGACAAGCCGTGTGATCTGATTGAGCTTGGCGGACCTTGACATCCACTTTGTATTGTTTTAGGGGACCCGCATAATGATCCAAATGCGCAAGGAGATGCCTTTAAGACGTTGTTTGTTGCAAGAGTGGTGAGTTTGTCAAAATGACGGCCACGTGTTTTTCACGCTCACCGCTTAGTAACAACCAGTCTTGACATTTTCCTAGAACTACGATACCACAGAGTCCAAGCTTCGCCGTGAGTTTGAGGTCTACGGTCCCATTAAGAGGGTAAGTTTGTGCCTTTGGCAAAAGGCTAAATGGCAGCTTTTAAATGGGTTTACACAGTCACCTTAAAGGACAAGCGACACCATTTTTTTTTGTTTCCTAACTGACATCAGAAAAACGTTTTTTAGCATCTAAAATGCCCAAAACGCGCAGGCTGATATTTTTTGTCAAATGAAAAGCACCTATAAAAATGACTTAGTGTCCAAAAACTACTTCAAAATGACCTCGGAAATGGTGAGTTTCAGAAAGTCCCGCCCCCTTGTTTGTGACGTCACGCCAGGATGTCTTGCCTCGCTCAAGAATCAAAACAATGGCTTCAGATTCGGAAAAAGATCCTTTCTTTTTACTCATCCAGTTATGAATAGGATTCAAATCGTTCTGAAGAGGAAAGCATAAATGTTTGCCATCGATTAAAGAAGTCCTTCCATATCAATTCAGGCCGAGTAAGCAAAGCGACGAAACTGTTGAAGGACGTGACACATGAAGCTCTTTGAATAAGGAATATAGCATGAACTTCCGTGATATGTGGCATATAAGGAAACAAATAATAAACTACAAGATGTCAACATCAATGCAGATTGTTGAATGGTTTTGCATGCAAAACGTTGTTTCAAGATGAGTTACAATCTTGCATATGAATGTCAGCGGTTATCCATCGCTAACCAAGGTTAGCTCCTCGTTCCCAGCAGCTGAATGTTTGTCCGATAGGTTTGCTCCACTATGATGACCATTGCTCTCTTTCACCACTGGAAGCAACTTTATAATATCACCACTGACGATACGATACGTTCCTGTCGCTTGCAGATTTACATCGTGTACAACAAAAGGACGAGCAAGCCTCGCGGATACGCCTTCATCGAGTACGAGCATGAGCGCGACATGCACTGTGAGTACAAATACAAGACTGACTGACGGCATCAGAAAAAGCATCATTCGGTCGCTGCGGGTCTTCCATTGGCACCGGCTTCTCATATATATTTTTTTAGGGGGGGCGGGGGGTGGCATCTTGTAAACATCTCGCCTCAGGACCGCTAGCAAAGAATCCAAAGTTCCGTTCCACATTTTGCATGGTGAAAAGCCGTCCGTCCCGTAGTGGTGCTGTGACGTTTTGTGTGTCTGTGTTTGTTGCGTATCATGGGTTGACTGGCGCTTTGGTTGAGAAGGGGGAAAGGTGGGTGGACCCCAAAAAGATGGAGGTGTGACTCGTCTGTGAAACTTGAACCTCTTTGCTTCTCAAAGGGGGCCACGTTGTCTTTGAACTGTTAGGTCAAGTAGCTCTGTGGAAGAGCAAGCCTGCTGCTTGGACTCCATTGGTAAGCACAAGGTTAGACTAGTCACTCATCCAATGGGTTATTATCAACTGCACCCCAACGTAAGGGTGGGCAGTGTGGGGTTTTGTGTGTGTGTGTGTCTGTGTGTGGTCTTCAACCCTGGTCATGGTGAGGGTAATTCAATGGAAATGCCGCCACCGCCGCATTGAAGTACAGTGATACCTTGGCTTACGAATTGAATTGCTTCCCAGAAAGTCTGTGTAATTTCATTTAATTTCCCATAGGAAACCATTAAAATGAGAATAATCCGTTTCCAGGTCCCCATAAAAAAAATAATTTTCAACTAATTAAACCTTAAATCTATTCACAAAATACCCCATTTTATGTATAATAAATGTGCTATGGTATTGTAATGAAAGAAATAAACTGTACTGTATAATAAAGTCGTTTTATTTAGCTTTGTGATGGTCGTTGATAGCTTGATGGAATGCCTAGCTTTTTGCATAAAGTGTCTCAAGGTCTGGGTTGTGCATCTTAGAAGTTGTGATATTGCAACAGATGCAGGCAGACACACTAGAAACTTCCCTTGCTTGTAGGTTCTCTTCAAATTATACAGATGGCTTGCGCAGGTTATTTGTGGACCCTGATTGATGGAATATTTTAACCTTGCAGTCCACACCCGGCCTTTAAACTATCAATAAAGTTGAAACGACTCCAAGTTTCACTGTTTTCTATCCATGGTCTTACCATTTCACTTTTCATTTTTTGTTTCAAGCTCTTTCGTCTCCCTTTCTGTAACCCCTCGCCCCGCTCACTGCTGCGTGTGTCTCCCTCCTCTACCGCGGATCTTGACCAATCACGTGCGGCTTTAACCGAAGACTGGGGGGTGGCTACTAGAGGAGGAAAAAAAGCCGGCTGCCATTTTCAGCTACTTGTTAGGAGCTCCAAGAACCGGCTCGTTCGCAAACGACACATCACTCATTGTGGCGCTCCGTGTATTTCCCGGAAAATAGTTTGTATGCCAAGATTATATTATCGCGAATTTAATGTTGGTAAGGCGGAAAGTTCGTTAGCTGAAGCGTTCGTATGCCGAGGTATCGCTGTATTTAAATTGAGATTTTTTTTTCCCCTGCCACAATGCGCAACTATCTGATGAGCACCGTGACATCACTCTGGGACGTGGATGGCAATAGTTGTTCCAGACCAGAGTTGCTGATCACCGCAGTGTAGCCAATTAAAGGGATAAATTGAGCGGGGGAGGCGGGGCTACGCGTCATATTAACTGTGTGTTATTCTCATTGCCACTGCAGCCGCCAATCTGTGATGGCTATTGGCCAGAGCTGGCTGGCAGATGATGATGATGGTTAGGATACATCTACACCCTACTACCACTGCTCAATGTATGGTTGGTATCATGGGTTTGTATGATGGGTAAGATTTCTTTCCACCCTCCGTTTCCGATACAGGGAAGAGGAGTCACGTTCAATGGGAAAAGCCTTTTGTTTTTTTGTTTTTGTACTGGCTAGTAGTTTTATCTACGCACCTTTGACCATTGAACGCCCCCTGAACATTTAGCAGTACCCGGTGACTCGGCCCTTTTTGTGAAAGCCACTTTGCACGGCTCCTCAGAGCTTGGTCTCTACTCTAGGCGACGAACCGGAGAGAAAACAGACCTACCGTTGTAAAACCCCTTAAAGTTTGTGGCAAAGTAACCATAGCATTGAACATTTAGCCGTCGGTACCTGATGACTCTGCCCTTTTTGTTAAAGCCACCCTTGCACGGCTCCTCAGAGCTTAGTCTCTACTCTAGACGACGACAGACCTACCGTTGCAAAACTCTCAAAGCTTGGGACAAAGTAACCATACCGCATGTCGGGTGGTGTGCGGTCCACGCACCGTGTGTCGTGGAAAACGCCGGATATATATATCATAGCCATTATGAGGATTAGCTCGTCGTACCCGTTTGTTTCTGGACGCTTGTTTCTAAGTGCCATCGACATCGGATTTATGAATCAGACTCCCCAAAAAGATTTTTCTGTACCGTTAACTCCGTATCCAGGTAGCGTAAGGTTTTGATTTTATCCCCCGATATGAAGAAATGCCATTGTGAGCTGGCGACTAGGGCAGCCATTGCTATGAACGTTCCAGGATATTCGTCTGCGTACAGCAGTGGTCCATCGATGAAAAGGTTTCTTCAGCTGTCATCTGTACCAGGATATTCCACTTTGGTGCTTCAATCTATTGAACTCGTCCTATTCGGGCTTAGTTGACTTTAATGGAAAGGGCAGATGTACTTGTTTTGGTCTTTCTGACACGGACGGCCACCATTTCCAAATGACTTAGTCACTCATTCACAATATCAACATGCGGATTTAGTCACACAGTGTTCTTAATTACAACCATGAGTAACTAGGTCGTACCCCACCCCGACCCCTCTTACGTCCCGTTGGAACAAGGTTTAGTCGACAATCTTCCACCAAAGTGGTTTGTGTTTAGTAGCGTGGCGTTACAGGCCTCCATGAATTGCCGTGAAGGCCATTTTGCACTATTTCAAATGTTGATCAGCTTTTGTTGGGGGTTTGGTAAGGCCCTGTTAGTGGGAAGCCATTTTGGTGGCATCCTTTTGTCTAGAGAGGAAAGTGGTGGGGTTCTGGTAAGGCCCCCCCCCAGACTGAGTTTGTGACCCCAATGGAATTCTGGTGTTGACGAGGGGTTGTGGTAAGACCCCTCTGACTGAGCTTCTGAGACCGTGTGAGATTCGGTCTTGTCGAAATGGTACGAATGAAGGAAAAGGGGTTGCGGTAAGTCCTGGTTCTTCAACATCCCAGAGCGGTGTGGCGTAGCGGACGGGAAGCAAAAGACGCCACCACAAACTTGTGTGATATCGCCGCTTTGGGGTGGGAGACGCGTTGTGAATGAGAACGCCGCCTTTGTTGTTGCTGCTGCTGCTGTTTCTTCTGTTTGCTGCTCTCGCGTACAACAACGGGGAAGCGGGTCAAGGTTCACGGTCCACCAAAACCACCGCCAAAGTCTCGATTGAGGGGAAAACACCGGCATCCCAAAAACTTTGACGTTAGATGACCACAATCAAGCCCTATTTTCAGACAAAGCGTCGAGTCCTGTCGCTAAGTAGAAAGATGGGCTAAGATGCTATCGCTAACCGCAATCGAAATGACCCCAGCAAGCCTGTCAAGTCAAGTGAATGCTACAACAACGCCACAGAGAACTTAAGAATTTAAGATTGGCGCATTTATTAGCCTGGCAGTGGAGACATTGACATTTCACAGCAGCAAAGTGACGGAAAGGAAGAAGTAGAAAAACAAAATAAAGGCTGTAAGGGCAGCCACTCTCGCAGAGCCATCTTGGAAGTCAAAACAACAACAAAAAAACTAAATAACAAAAGACAGTCATTCAATAGGAAGCACTTTCTCTTTGTTGCATGAAGCAGTTTGAGAGGATCAAAGCGTCCTTTTCACCAGTGGGGCGTTGTGTTGGAATGTGCACGTGTGCTCCAAGCTAAATGTTGAAAGAAAACACCAAGCTGTGGCATCCATTGACCAAATGAGACGGTCTCACATCTCATGTCATGCGTAAATCCGCTTCGATTCCAAGCCGCGACACTTCCACATACGAACGAGTTAACGGTTGCTTGCGTTATGTACACGAACCGAGCTACGTGGCACATAAGCCCGATTTTATCGACTTTTGAGGTCATGTGTAGTCAACCCACTGGTGTTCACGGTTAAAAGAACGAAAAAAAAAAAAGGGCAAAAGACCGTTCATCGGGTGGAAGGAAGTCTGCTCCCATTATCCTTGGGCAGCCCTCTCGGCTTCACCCGCTCCTGGTCAGTATGCTAAAGCACCGTTTGGTTTTCCTTGTTGCGGCGACGCGTGGAACTCTTATCCCCTTCTGTTTTTTTTTTTCCTCTCCTCTCCAGCCGCCTACAAGCACGCCGATGGCAAGAAGATTGACGGCAGGAGAGTCCTGGTGGATGTGGAACGAGGTCGCACTGTCAAAGGATGGCACCCCAGGAGACTGGGTTAGCATCTCTTTTTCATTAGTTAGGATCAGCTTTTCTGCGGGTGAGCGGCGGCAGCCGCATGCGCCGGCGTTCACTCAACCCGGAAGTTAATAGATAGAAAGCTAACTAGCCAGCTAATAGATAGCTAGCCACCT
This sequence comes from Hippocampus bargibanti, assembly GCF_051943395.1. NCBI lineage: Eukaryota > Metazoa > Chordata > Actinopteri > Syngnathiformes > Syngnathidae > Hippocampus > Hippocampus bargibanti. The sequence continues at coordinate 394,215 of NC_142750.1, read as the reverse complement.
AGATACCTCCATAGCTAATAGCTAGCTAGATAGATAGTTAGCGAATACACTGAATGTCACTAACAATAATAATAATAATAATACATTTTTTAATAATTCGCCTTTCAAAACTTTCAAGTGCCGCTGCTCTAAGCTTCCTATTGCTGCCTTGAATGTTGACGTTGGCCGAAGAGTCAAGTTTGAAGGCGAGGAAAAGCTCACATTTGCATTTGTTTGACTCAGGTGGAGGTTTAGGAGGGACCCGAAGAGGCGGAGCAGATGTCAACATCAAGCACTCGGGAAGAGATGACGCGTCCCGCTACGAAGATCGTCCCATGGGAGGGTGAGCGTCCTTTTATTTTCACCACGTACACTTGGTTATATAGCTAGCTAGCTATCTATTTGCTGTATCAGCTATCTGGCTGGCTGGCTAGCTAGCTCTCTAGCTGGCTATCTATTAGTTATATAGCTAGCTAGCTGGCTATCTATTAGCTTGCTATCTTGCAGATACAATAGCTAGCTAATAATTTCCTTGACATGGGTCTGGAGTTATCAGAGCTTGAAATGGGGGCGGCTGTCCGAAATATCTGTTAGCTTGCGAATAGATAGCTAATAGCTAGGGTATAGCTAGCTAGCTTGGGAATAGCAGTGAATCTATTCGCTAGCTAATATCTGTCTATTTGCTAGCTATTAGCTATCTATTTGCTACCTATTAGCTATCTATTTGCTAGCTAGCTTTCTATCTATTTGAGTGAACGCTGGCGCCTGTGGCTGCCGCTGTTCACCCACAGAAAAACTTCTCCTGTGACTGTCAAGTGACCTTGAGAGTTTTGAAAGGCGCTTAGAAATCAAATGTATTATTATTATTATCATTTTAAGCATACCGATTTGTGATTTTTCTGTGTGACTTTGTAGCGAGCGCGATCGTGGAGAGCGTCGTGAGCGTAGTCGCGACAAGGAGAGAGAGCGTCGCAGGTCCCGATCCCGCGAACGCCGCCGCCGCACACGTTCCCGCGATAGGGAGAGAGACAGGCAGCCGGCGCCCGGGGAGGACGGCGGCGTCGCCGCCGCCGCGGGCGGCGGCAGGCGTCGAGAACGCGATCGCGCGGCGCCGCCCGCCGGCAACGGCAAAAGTCGAGAAAGAAGCAGGGATCGCGACAGGAAGAGGAGGAGCCGAAGCCGCGATCGCAAGCGCGAGCGCGACAGGACCGCCGGCGAGGAGGCGGACGGCGGCCCCGAGGCCGGCGAGCGACCCGCCGAAGACGGCGAAGCGGTCGAGCCCGCCGAGGAGCGGAGGGAGCGCGACCGAGACAAAGACCGCGACCGCCGGCGCAGCCACAGGGACCGAGACCGGCGCCGGAGCGACCGGGACCGCGACCACAAGAGGGAGCGCGGCGAGCGTGGCGACCGCGAGCGGCGCGACGAGCGCCACGCCGCCTCTCGGGAAGACGTCGGCCCCCAAGACCAAATGGCCAACGACGAGGAGGGCCGAGAAGCGGCCAACATGGACGACTACAGTCAGGATGGGATGACGATGATGGCGGCGGCGGCGCCTGACCAGCAGTCGGCGCCTGACCAATATGGCGCCCCTGAGAATGGCTACAAGATGGAGGAGACGACCGGAGATGAGTACTAAAATCGCTCGTTCAAAAAAACAAAAATAGTTTTCATATTTTACTGTACCGTGATTAAAAAAAAATCATTGAATGGCAAAGTTTTCATCTGGATTTTGCCAATTTATTTGTGCCGCCATATTAATTTTTCAACCGTCCCAACATTTTTTTGTTTCACCTTTCATCACAATTTAATTCAAAGTCGCTAAGATCCTTTTGGTGTCACATTCTGGGCTACGTTTTGTGGCGTATCACAATTGTATGCTTTCAAATTCAATAAAAAAAAACAAACAAACATTAATTATCATTTGATATCCTTTGCTTTTGTTACCCGGGTTACTTTATGAACTGCATCTTACGAAATAATTGCCTTCCAAGTTTAGAAAAACTCCAGTGAATGAAAAAAAGTTTTCCAAATCCAGGTAACGTCCGACTTACGACCGTGACATCCAGACCCTATTTTTAACATTTTAAGAGGGGGGCGGGGGGGTTGCCACTCATTTAGCCTCCCAGTCTCTCTATTCAACATTTGGAATGGATTTCAACTTAGGACCATTTGGTCGCAACGGAACTTGGTCGTAAGTTGGATCTTACCCATATATACACTGATACCTCAGCTCACGAACTTAATTGGTTCCCAGAACGTGTGTGGAAGGCGAAAAGTTCCTCTGCCAAACATTAATTTCCCATAAGAAACCATTAAAATGAGAATAATCCGTTCCCAGGTCCCCATAAAACAATTTTCTACTCAATAAGCCTTAAAACTTATTTAATGTATAATGAATGTGTTATTGTATTGTAATGAAAGAAAGAAAGTGTACAGTATAATAGTCATTTTATTGACCTTTGTGATGGTCGTTGATGTCGTTGCCTCTTGATGATATTCGAGTGAAGTTGCTTCTGTGCTTTCTGGGCGATAACACCCTCACTCACACTGTCCCCTGCGAGCTGCTTTTTCTTAATCCAAATCAACAGAAGTTTTTCAACCTCTTGTATTGCCTGAGACCGTTGCTTAGACAACACAGAAGCACCCTTAGCCACACATAGCAATGGTCGACTTAGCATACTGGTACTGGGACACCTTGTTTGTGTTTTTTGATGATCTCCTTCTGCTCGACCGTCATTTTCTTTTGTGTCCTATTCGGCTAAACGCTCGCCTGCGCTGGGGTCTTTTTTGCTCCCGTAATGGCAAAAGTACTCCACTGGATAACAAACCGCGTCTGCACTCAAAGAAAGTGGGCTGACAAAAACTTATCGCTGCGTGGTTTGGTTCGTCCTCCAAAAACTAGTACGTTAGCCAATCGAATCATGAATTTAATGTTCATGAGGCGAAAAGTTAATGAGTTAAAGCGTTCGTAAGCTGGGTCATCTCCAGGGTCATCTTTGGAAGAAAATCAAGGCGTTTTTTTTTTTTTTTTTTCGGTGTGCGCTTATACACTGGAAAATACGATACTCTAAAGTTCATGTTGTTCTTCTCACCGGCAGAAAAAGCAATCCTGTGACCTTGAGAGTTTTGAAAGGCGCTTAGAAATGAAATGGATTATTATAAATAAATAAAAAAATCGGCTCCCATTTCCGGCTCCTTGTTCGGAACCGGCTCTCTTCGTTCACTTCAGAGATCCGGCTCGTTCGCGAACGACACATCAAGACTCCACTCCCCCCGCGCGATCGATTTGCGCCAATCGATCGCGCCGCTTTGTCTTCGGCTCCCCGGACGACTTTGGGAACGATGGAGCAGCAAATCCTGTGAAGAAGGATTTGAAAGATTTGAAGGATTTGCCGTCTGCTGTCCCGGCGACGCCACGATGTCGTCTTACTTCCATCCGGCCAAGGAGGCGGACATGGCGGCCATGGCGGCCACGGCGGAGCCGCTTTGCTTAGAACGAGGTACGTTCACCTTGTACGACATGGCCACCGTTCATTCCGTCCGCATCTTGTTGACTTTCGTCACGGAGGCGCCGCGCTCAAAACGGAGGTGGAATTAATCGACCGTGTCGGCGAGGCGTGCGTCGAACCATTTCACAAATCGAATTCGGCCATTGACGTCCGCGGATGCCATCGCGCGTGACGTCATCGTTGCCGGTGACCGGACGAGGATGGGATGGCGTCACCATTCCGAAATAGGATCGATATCTTACGCATTGCTCAACTCGCGGCACGTTGCGAGCGGAGTTGATTAAGATCACCGGTGGTAAAGCCGCGGCCCGGGGGCCAAATCTGCTCCGCCGCATATTTTGATTCGGCCCGTGAAATCAAATCAAATGAATGACATTCCATGCTCATCTATCAAGATAGCTAGCTAGCTAGCTAGCGACCTTCCTTAATTTCTTCCTTTCCTCCGACCGACCTTACTTTTTTCTTTCCTGACTTTTTTCCTTCCCGACTTCCTTCTTTAATTTCTTCCTTACTTGTTTCCTTTCTTTTTCCCTTCCTTAATTTGTTCCTCACGTCCGACCGAGTTATCAAGCAACCGAGCTAGCTAGCGACCATACTTTTTTCCTTCCCGACTTCCTTCTTTAATTTCTTCCTTACTTGTTTCCTTTCTTTTTCCCTTCCTTAATTTGTTCCTCACGTCCGACCGAGTTATCAAGCAACCGAGCTAGCTAGCGACCATACTTTTTTCCTTCCCGACTTCCTTATTTCCGACCGAGCTAGCTAGCGGCCTGACTTTTTTCTCTCTTGTTAGACGTGCGTCGGGTGATTGAGCTGCTGGAGCGTCTGCAGCGCAGGGGCGATCTGCCTCCTCCCAAATTGCAGGGCCTTCAGAGGGTGCTGCAGAGCAAGTTTTGCGCCGCCATTCGAGAGGTACGACGCCGCACGAGGGATTGTTTTTTTTGTCCGCTTCCTGCGCAATCAACTCATACGCTGCCGTCCCCGAATTGATTGTTGTTTAGGTGTACGAGCAGCTGTACGACACGCTGGACATTGTCGGAGGACCTGAAGTGCGAGCGCAAGCCACAGCGAAGGTATTCAAATGCAAGCGAAGAAACAATCGTGTATAGTAAGGCGTTTTTGGTCGGGAAAAAAAAACCATCCAAGGTATTAAAACGTGTGATTGTTCTGATGATGATGCGGAATCCAATGCAAGGCCAATCCAATGGCTTCCTTTCATGTTTTGAAGGCTGTTGAACTTTTTTTTTTGCCAACAGGCCACGGTGGCGGCGTTTGCGGCCAGCGAGGGCCACGCCCACCCGCGGGCGGTGGAGCTGCCCAAGACCGACGAGGGTCTGGGCTTCAACATCATGGGGGGCAAAGAGCAGAACTCGCCCATCTACATCTCCAGGGTCATCCCGGCCGGGGTGGCCGATCGCCAGGGGGCGCTCAAGAGGGGAGACCAGCTGCTCTCTGTCAACGGAGTGGTAAGAAACAGCTCAGGAGCCGCATCATCAGAAAGCTAGCTAGCTAGCTAGCTAGTCAACAAAGTCAGCCGCGTGATTGGCACGCCGACTTTTCAGAGTGTGGAGGGCGAACAGCACGAGAAGGCGGTGGAGCTGCTGAAGGCCGCCCAGGGCTCCGTCAAGCTGGTGGTGCGCTACACCCCCAAAGTCCTGGAGGAAATGGAGGCTCGCTTTGAGAAGATGACCACCGCCCGCAGGAGGCGGCAACACGCCAGCTACACGTGAGACCGCTCGACGCGCTCGCCGTTGCGTCATTCGCAGCGCTGGCCCGTGTCAAAGTTGAGGCCCGGGGGCCAAACGTGGACTGCCGCCTCATTTGATTCGGGCCGTCAAATCAAAATAATTTGTGAAATTCCACGCTCATTTATCAAGATAGCTAGCGACCGAGCTAGTTAGCGAACGAGCCAGCTAGCACCCGAGCTAGTTAGTGAACAAGCCAGCTAGCACCCGAGCTAGCTAGCGACCGAGCTAGCTAGTGACCGAGCTCGCTAGCGACGGAGCTATCTAGCGACCGCGTTAGCTAGCTTGGTCGCTAGCTTGGAGCTGCTCCTGACATCGTGTCTTTCTCCTTGCAGTTCTCTGGAGTCCAGAGGCTAAAGTGTGGCAAGTTGTTGGTGCAGCCCAGCGCGACATCCGTCCGTCCATCTGTCCATCTGTCCATCTGTCCGCCCTGGCTGGCGTGTTGCGCATGGAAACGTGACATTTTCAAGACCCCCGTTAGCAAAACAAAGTAGGCCGCCCACTTCCCAGCCGAAAGGAAAGCAAAACGCCGCCCTTTGGCTTGACCTTTCACCTCCAAATCCAGCGTCGGCTTGTGGCGTCAAATCTTGTCGGCCGTCCGAGCAACCTCAAGGTCATCTCCGGGGCGTGTGCACGTGGCGTTGCTTCGCTAAATGCTAGCCTTCCTTTTGGGAACGGGCGCTTGGCCGTACATTTCCGACCTTTTGTTCGTCTTAAAAGGACAGCCGAGCCTTCCGGGGCCTTCCGGGGCCTTCCGGGGCCTTTCTGTCAGCCATGTTGAAATGGAGGAAGAAACGCCCACCCTCGGTGCCTGCTGTGGGTGACCTGAGCTTGGCGCATGGATTGTGATTTTTTTTTTTTTTTCCTTCCTTCCTTGCCTCCTTGCTTGCTTCCTTCAATAAACGGTGGCAGTCAAGCGATAGTCTGTCTTTTTTGTCTTCTTCTGTCTGACAGCTAAAGCTAACGAGCTAGCACGTCAGACAGCTAACCCGAGTATAAATTGGGCGTGGCTGTTGTGCCATTTCTATGGAGCAGTTGCAATTGGAAAAAAATGCTCATCTTGGGGATCCTTCCGACGTGTCCTTGACGTTTTGCTAATCAAATTGACAATCGTGTTACTTTTTCATGCATTTCCAACTTCACACAAAACAACAATCCGCAGGGGGTCGGTGGGGGTGGGAGGGGACAGACAGACATTTTTATTTTCCTCCGTACGGTTGTCGGAGAGTCCGAAATGGATCAACGTTGGGAGCTGAGTCGCGTTGACTTTCACTGACATTATTTGAGCGGACTTGAAATTCAAGCGGCTTGGAAAGCGAGCCAGCAGCCATCCGTCGCTTCCGTCATCCTAAATTCGAGACGTGACCTCCGCCCTCCTGACCAAGGATGCGCCGACCTCTGACAGCGAGCGACAACCTGCTCGCAGTCCAGAAAATATTGCCACAATTCTGCTTTTGGCCTTCTTTCTTCATGCGTGTGAGAGTGAGCGGACAGAAAAGTGTCTTACCAGCCAAGGCCATCGCTAGTTTCAGCTCCTCCTTCAGAAGGTCCAGAACTGCAAGGACACCTTCTTCACCCTGAACACCAGACATGTTTTGCTGCTCGTTGAACTTTGCGACGGCCATGTATAGTAAGGCGTTTTTTTTAGTTAAAAAAATGACCATGTATAGTAAGGTGTTTTTCATCCATAAAACGACCATGTATAGTAAGGCGTTTTTAGCCGAAAAAAACGACCATGTATAGTAAGGCGTTTTTAGGCGAAAAAAATGACCATGTATAGTAAGGCGTTTTTGGTCGAAAAAAATGACCATGTATAGTAAGGCGTTTTTAGCCGAAAAAAACGACCATGTATAGTAAGGTGTTTTTAGCCGAAAAAAAACGACCATGTATAGTAAGGCATTTTTTGCCCAAAAAAACGACCATGTATAGTAAGGCGTTTTTAGGCGAAAAAAACGACCATGTATAGTAAGGCGTTTTTAGGCGAAAAAAACGACCATGTATAGTAAGGCGTTTTTGGTCGAAAAAAATGACCATGTACAGTAAGGCATTTTTAGCCGAAAAAAAAACGACCATGTATAGTAAGGCATTTTTTGCCCAAAAAAACGACCATGTATAGTAAGGCGTTTTTAGGCGAAAAAAACGACCATGTATAGTAAGGTGTTCTTAGGCGAAAAAAAACGAACATGTATAGTAAGGCGTTTTTAGCTGAAAAAAACGAACATGTATAGTAAGGCGTTTTTAGCCGAAAAAAAACGACCATGTATAGTAAGGCATTTTTTGCCCAAAAAAACGACCATGTATAGTAAGGCGTTTTTAGGCGAAAAAAACGACCATGTATAGTAAGGCGTTTTTAGCCGAAAAAAAACGACCATGTATAGTAAGGCGTTTTTAGGCGAAAAATAACGACCATGTATAGTAAGGCGTTTTTCGCTGAAAAAAACGACCATGTATAGTAAGGCGTTTTTAGGCGAAAAAAACGACCATGTATAGTAAGGCGTTTTTCGCTGAAAAAAACGACCTTGTATAGTAAGGCGTTTTTCGCTGAAAAAAACGACCATGTATAGTAAGGCGTTTTTCGCTGAAAAAAACGACCATGTATAGTAAGGCGTTTTTAGGCGAAAAAAACGACCATGTATAGTAAGGCGTTTTTAGGCGAAAAATAACGACCATGTATAGTAAGGCGTTTTTCGCTGAAAAAAACGACCATGTATAGTAAGGCGTTTTTAGGCGAAAAAAACGACCATGTATAGTAAGGCGTTTTTCGCTGAAAAAAACGACCATGTATAGTAAGGCGTTTTTCGCTGAAAAAAACGACCATGTATAGTAAGGCGTTTTTCGCTGAAAAAAACGACCATGTATAGTAAGGCGTTTTTCGCTGAAAAAAACGACCATGTATAGTAAGGCGTTTTTAGGCGAAAAAAACGACCATGTATAGTAAGGCGTTTTTCGCTGAAAAAAACGACCATGTATAGTAAGGCGTTTTTCGCTGAAAAAAACGACCATGTATAGTAAGGCGTTTTTCGCTGAAAAAAACGACCATGTATAGTAAGGCGTTTTTAGGCGAAAAAAACGACCATGTATAGTAAGGCGTTTTTCGCTGAAAAAAACGACCATGTATAGTAAGGCGTTTTTCGCTGAAAAAAACGACCATGTATAGTAAGGCGTTTTTAGGCGAAAAAAACGACCATGTATAGTAAGGCGTTTTTCGCTGAAAAAAACGACCATGTATAGTAAGGCGTTTTTAGGCGAAAAATAACGACCATGTATAGTAAGGCGTTTTTCGCTGAAAAAAACGACCATGTATAGTAAGGCGTTTTTAGGCGAAAAAAACGACCATGTATAGTAAGGCGTTTTTCGCTGAAAAAAACGACCATGTATAGTAAGGCGTTTTTCGCTGAAAAAAACGACCATGTATAGTAAGGCGTTTTTCGCTGAAAAAAACGACCATGTATAGTAAGGCGTTTTTCGCTGAAAAAAACGACCATGTATAGTAAGGCGTTTTTAGGCGAAAAAAACGACCATGTATAGTAAGGCGTTTTTCGCTGAAAAAAACGACCATGTATAGTAAGGCGTTTTTCGCTGAAAAAAACGACCATGTATAGTAAGGCGTTTTTCGCTGAAAAAAACGACCATGTATAGTAAGGCGTTTTTAGGCGAAAAAAACGACCATGTATAGTAAGGCGTTTTTCGCTGAAAAAAACGACCATGTATAGTAAGGCGTTTTTCGCTGAAAAAAACGACCATGTATAGTAAGGCGTTTTTAGGCGAAAAAAACGACCATGTATAGTAAGGCGTTTTTCGCTGAAAAAAACGACCATGTATAGTAAGGCGTTTTTCGCTGAAAAAAACGACCATGTATAGTAAGGCGTTTTTAGGCGAAAAAAACGACCATGTATAGTAAGGCGTTTTTCGCTGAAAAAAACGACCATGTATAGTAAGGCGTTTTTAGCCGGAAAAAAAACGACCATGTATAGTAAGGCGTTTTTAGGCGAAAAAAACGACCATGTATAGTAAGGCGTTTTTAGGCGAAAAAAACGACCATGTATAGTAAGGCGTTTTTAGGCGAAAAATAACGACCATGTATAGTAAGGCGTTTTTCGCTGAAAAAAACGACCATGTATAGTAAGGCGTTTTTAGCCGAAAAAAAACCACCGTATATAGTAAGGCGTTTTTAGCCGAAAAAAACGACCATGTATAGTAAGGCGTTTTAGGCGAAAAATAACGACCATGTATAGTAAGGCGTTTTTCGCTGAAAAAAACGACCATGTATAGTAAGGCGTTTTTAGGCGAAAAAAACGACCATGTATAGTAAGGCGTTTTTAGCCGAAAAAAAACGACCATGTATAGTAAGGCGTTTTTAGCCGAAAAAAAACGACCATGTATAGTAAGGCGTTTTTAGGCGAAAAAAACGACCATGTATAGTAAGGCGTTTTTAGCCGAAAAAAAACTACCATGTATAGTAAGGCGTTTTTAGGCGAAAAAAAACGACCATGTATAGTAAGGCGTTTTTAGGCGAAAAAAACGACCATGTATAGTAAGGCGTTTTTAGGCGAAAAATAACGACCATGTATAGTAAGGCGTTTTTCGCTGAAAAAAACAACCATGTATAGTAAGGCGTTTTTGGTCGAAAAAAATGACCATGTATAGTAAGGCGTTTTTGGCGGAAAAATAACGACCATGTATAGTAAGGCATTTTTCGCTGAAAAAAACGATCATGTATAGTAAGGCGTTTTTAGGCGAAAAAAACGACCATGTATAGTAAGGCGTTTTTCGCTGAAAAAAACGACCATGTATAGTAAGGCGTTTTTAGGCGAAAAAAACGACCATGTATAGTAAGGCGTTTTTAGCCGGAAAAAAAACGACCATGTATAGTAAGGCGTTTTTAGGCGAAAAAAACGACCATGTATAGTAAGGCGTTTTTAGGCGAAAAAAACGACCATGTATAGTAAGGCGTTTTTAGGCGAAAAATAACGACCATGTATAGTAAGGCGTTTTTCGCTGAAAAAAACGACCATGTATAGTAAGGCGTTTTTAGCCGAAAAAAAACCACCGTATATAGTAAGGCGTTTTTAGCCGAAAAAAACGACCATGTATAGTAAGGCGTTTTAGGCGAAAAATAACGACCATGTATAGTAAGGCGTTTTTCGCTGAAAAAAACGACCATGTATAGTAAGGCGTTTTTAGGCGAAAAAAACGACCATGTATAGTAAGGCGTTTTTAGCCGAAAAAAAACGACCATGTATAGTAAGGCGTTTTTAGCCGAAAAAAAACGACCATGTATAGTAAGGCGTTTTTAGGCGAAAAAAACGACCATGTATAGTAAGGCGTTTTTAGCCGAAAAAAAACTACCATGTATAGTAAGGCGTTTTTAGGCGAAAAAAAACGACCATGTATAGTAAGGCGTTTTTAGGCGAAAAAAACGACCATGTATAGTAAGGCGTTTTTAGGCGAAAAATAACGACCATGTATAGTAAGGCGTTTTTCGCTGAAAAAAACAACCATGTATAGTAAGGCGTTTTTGGTCGAAAAAAATGACCATGTATAGTAAGGCGTTTTTGGCGGAAAAATAACGACCATGTATAGTAAGGCATTTTTCGCTGAAAAAAACGATCATGTATAGTAAGGCGTTTTTAGGCGAAAAAAACGACCATGTATAGTAAGGCGTTTTTAGGCGAAAAATAACGACCATGTATAGTAAGGCATTTTTCGCTGAAAAAAAACGACCATGTATAGTAAGGCATTTTTTGCCCAAAAAAACGACCATGTATAGTAAGGCGTTTTTAGGCGAAAAAAACGACCATGTATAGTAAGGTGTTCTTAGGCGAAAAAAAACGAACATGTATAGTAAGGCGTTTTTAGCTGAAAAAAACGAACATGTATAGTAAGGCGTTTTTAGCCGAAAAAAAACGACCATGTATAGTAAGGCATTTTTTGCCCAAAAAAACGACCATGTATAGTAAGGCGTTTTTAGGCGAAAAAAACGACCATGTATAGTAAGGCGTTTTTAGCCGAAAAAAAACGACCATGTATAGTAAGGCGTTTTTCGCTGAAAAAAACGACCATGTATAGTAAGGCGTTTTTAGCCGAAAAAAAAACGACCGTATATAGTAAGGCGTTTTTAGCCGAAAAAAACGACCATGTATAGTAAGGCGTTTTTAGGCGAAAAATAACGACCATGTATAGTAAGGCGTTTTTCGCTGAAAAAAACGACCATGTATAGTAAGGCGTTTTTAGCCGAAAAAAAACGACCATGTATAGTAAGGCGTTTTTCGCTGAAAAAAACGACCATGTATATTAAGGCGTTTTTAGCCGAAAAAAAACGACCATGTATAGTAAGGCGTTTTTAGGCGAAAAAAACGACCATGTATAGTAAGGCGTTTTTAGCCGAAAAAAAACGACCATGTATAGTAAGGCGTTTTTCGTTGAAAAAAACGACCATGTATAGTAAGGCGTTTTTAGCCGAAAAAAACAACCATGTATAGTAAGGCGTTTTTAGCCGAAAATAATGACCATGTATAGTAAGGTGTTTTTCGCTGAAAAAAACGACCATGTATAGTAAGGCGTTTTTAGGCGAAAAAAACGACCATGTATAGTAAGGCGTTTTTAGGCGAAAAAAACGACCATGTATAGTAAGGCGTTTTTCGCTGAAAAAAACGACCTTGTATAGTAAGGCGTTTTTCGCTGAAAAAAACGACCATGTATAGTAAGGCGTTTTTCGCTGAAAAAAACGACCATGTATAGTAAGGCGTTTTTAGGCGAAAAAAACGACCATGTATAGTAAGGCGTTTTTAGGCGAAAAATAACGACCATGTATAGTAAGGCGTTTTTCGCTGAAAAAAACGACCATGTATATTAAGGCGTTTTTAGCCGAAAAAAAACGACCATGTATAGTAAGGCGTTTTTAGGCGAAAAAAACGACCATGTATAGTAAGGCGTTTTTAGGCGAAAAAAACGACCATGTATAGTAAGGTGTTTTTAGGCGAAAAAAACGACCATGTATAGTAAGGCGTTTTTCGATGAAAAAAACGACCATGTATAGTAAGGCGTTTTTCGGCGAAAAATAACGACCATGTATAGTAAGGCGTTTTTCGCTGAAAAAAACGACCATGTATAGTAAGGCGTTTTTCGCTGAAAAAAACGACCATGTATAGTAAGGCGTTTTTAGGCGAAAAAAACGACCATGTATAGTAAGGCGTTTTTAGCCGAAAAAAACGACCATGTATAGTAAGGCATTTTTTGCCCAAAAAAACGACCATGTATAGTAAGGCGTTTTTAGCCGAAAAAAACAACCATGTATAGTAAGGCGTTTTTAGCCGAAAAAAACGACCATGTATAGTAAGGCGTTTTTAGGCGAAAAAAACGACCATGTATAGTAAGGCATTTTTTGCCCAAAAAAACGACCATGTATAGTAAGGCGTTTTTAGCCGAAAAAAACAACCATGTATAGTAAGGCGTTTTTAGCCGAAAAAAACGACCATGTATAGTAAGGCGTTTTTAGGCGAAAAAAACGACCATGTATAGTAAGGCATTTTTTGCCCAAAAAAACGACCATGTATAGTAAGGTGTTTTTCGCACGAAAAACACCTGAACACAAGGCAAAAGTTGTTGCCTTTGCTCACCTGGCAGGCGAGGCCCCACAGCACAGGCCGCCCGATGAAAACGGCCTTGGCGCCCAAGGCCAGGGCTTTAAGCACGTCGCTCCCTCGCCTCACTCCGCCGTCCAGATAGACGTCGCACTGTCCTTTGCTTGCCTCCACAACCTCCTCCAACACATCCAGCTAATCACACGCACACAAATGATGATAAACAAATATAATAATAACTATTAGCTAGCTAGCTAATAGATTGCAAATAGATAGCCAGCTAGCTAGCTAATAGATAGCAAATGGCTAGCTAGCCAGATAGCCAGCTAGATAGCTCAAGTGAGCAGCATAGTGTAAAAAGACCAGGAAGGACCCATAGCAAATAGCTAGCCAGCCAGCTAGCTAACAGATAGCTAATAGATAGCCAGCTAGGTCCAAACCAATTGGGGAATGGCGCTCCACGTCCTATTGGCATTTGTATGCAAACTGGTTGGTAAAAGCGGGCAAAAACCCACCGTGGCAGGAACGCCGTCCAGCTGTCGAGCTCCGTGGTTGGACACCAAGATGCCGTCAACGCCGTAGCGCACGGCCCTGCCAGCATCCTCCCCTGAAACCACAACATCCAAATGCTGGGCAGATATACCTCGGCTTACAAATTTCATTGCTTCCCACAAAGTGTGTGTCGAGCCAAAAGTTGGTCTTCCAAACATTCATTTCCCGCAGGAAACCATTAAAATGAGAATAATCCGTTCCCAGTTGCCATAAAACATCATTTTTGACTAAATAAGCCTTAAAACTCGACAAAATAGACCTTATTTTATGTACAATAAACATGGTACTGGATTGTAATGAAAGAAATAAACGGTACCGTATAATAAAGGGGTTTTATTGACCTATGTGATGGTGGTTGATGTCGTTGCCTCTCAATGGTATCCGAGTGAAGTTGCCGTGCTTTCTCGGCGATAATACCCACACTCACACTGTGCCCTGCTAGCTGCTTTTCGTTCATTCAAATCACCAGAAGTATTTCAACCTCTTCTATTGCCTGAGACCGTTGCTTAGACAACACCTTTAGCCACACGTAGCGATGGTTGACTTAGCGTACTGGTACTGGGATGCTAAGTCACATAAACAATGATCTCCTTCTTCTGCTCCACCGTTATTTTCATTCATGTCTTTTTAGGCATAACAAACCACGTCTGCACTCAAAGAAAGGCGGTAAGGAAAAGTAGTCCCTCAGCCACGTGGCGCAGCGTGCTTCGGTTCGTCCGCCGAAAATTAGTTGGTATGCCAAGATGATATTCTGGCGAATGTAATGTTGGTAAGGCGAAAAGTTGGTGAGCTAAAGTGTTTGTAAGCCGAGGTATCGTCCAATACAGTGCGGGTCGTTCCTTTTTAAGCAACGCGTACCGCTTAGCAGCCCTTTGACGATGACGGGAAGGCGCGTGTTTTTCTTCAACCAGCCGACGTCCTCCCAGCAGAGCGCCGGATCGATGGCTTTGGCCACGTAGACGGCCAGGCCGCTGTCGCCGCCGCCGCCGCCGACCTCCGAGAACGCCAACGAGTCCGTCGAGAAGTTGGACAATCTGCAACATCGTGGTGGGGGGGGGGGGGGGCAATTTGTCCTTGCGTTCCAATGGCGAGAACCGAGGCTTTGCGCAAGTCCTACCTGAGATGCGAGGGCAGTTTAAAGCCGTTGCGCATGTCCTCAAGCCTGCGGCCCAGGTAGGGCGTATCCACGGTAACAAAGATGGCCTCAAAGCCCGCCTCCTCCGCACGACGAACCAGGGAGAGCGTGAGCGCTCTGTCCTTGTAGATGTAAAGCTGCAGCCACAGCGGGCCGCCGTTGCCGCCGCTGCCGCCGCCCATCATTGCCGCCGCCACTTCCTCGATGGTAGAGGTGGCCCAGGAGCTCAGCATCATCCCCGTGCCCGCCGCTCTGCACGCTGTCATGAGACACATTTGCCGTTGAATTCACCAAGGAGCAACTGCGTTGACCTGAGCTGAGGAGTTTCACCCAGCGAGACAAAGCCAGAGCTTGCCTGACTGGGCTGGGTCTCGGGACATATGTCCGAGTGAGTTGAGGCGCTTCATTTCAAACACTCTGCCATGATCCCGTGGCATTTTACAGTCATGCGGAAGTGAATTGAGGAGCTCCGTTTTGAGCCGAAAAAAAAACAACCGTGTACAGTAAGGCGTTTTTCATCCCACCTCTCGCCGTGGCCGTCTCGCCATCCGGGTGAGCTATCCTCTGCATGGCGGTGGCCGCCGCGCACACGGGCATCTCCAGCCGGCGCCCCAACACCCACACGCTGGCGTCCACCGACGACACGTCCCTCAACACCCGAGGGATTAGCCGCCACCTGCGATCGCAAGCGCGGAAAGCAACGTTCAAAATGGCCGCCACCTGCGATCGCAAGCGCAGGAAGCAACGTTCAAAATGGCCCCCCTTGCCCCTCCCCCGTGGCGGCTTTTAATGAAGCCAAATGGCCGCAAGTGGAGGGCTTCGCGTTGCCACGCTGCCGTGTTTGTCCAACCGCCATAAAAGCCGTAAAAGGATGAAACCTGGTTGGGCTTCCGATACTGCCACTTTCAAATGATAACAATAATAATCATACATTTCATTTAGAAGTGCCGTTCAAAACCTTCAAGGTCACTTTACAGTCACGGGATAATTTATTTCTGCGGGTGAGCAGCGTTCACTCAACCCGGAATAACTCAAATAAATACAAAGCTAGCTAGCAAGCTAATGGATAGCAAATAAATAAGATAACCACAAGCTAACAGCTAGCTGTATTTACAAGAGACTTCTCAGATTGTTACCACGTCGGTTAGTCACGCTGATGAGGTGATACCAGTGCGAATGGGGCAATCAGAGCCAGTCATAGAATGTTTGACCCGCCTCAATTTTGCGTCAAATTTGCCATCTCGTGTTCATAAAAGCTATGATTTCGTGTGGGAACATTCCCGGCGTTCCGGAGGATTGCGCAATCCAAAACGTCCATCAAACGTTTTGGGGGGGTCGGCGGGGTCACCGAGGTGGACATCAGACAGACAGACAGACAGACAAAATACTGAGTCCCGGTTAGCGTGCGCGCGCTACCTTTTGAAGGCGGCCACGTTGTCGGCCAGCGTGAGCTGCTCCTCAGCTCCGGAGCTGAAGTAGTCGTAGGCCACCTTGGGAAGAACCTTCCTGGCGTCCTCCTCAAAGTCGGACACGCAAACGCGCTTCGCCGACATGGCTGAGGTGGAGATGGCCGTCTGAGGGCGAGTGACGGGACGAGAGGAAGGGCGCCCGTGGAATCATTAACCTGGCGCCCCTCCAGTGATCCCTGATTGGCTAAAAAGGACAGGAAGCAAAGACCACGGCGAGGATGATCACGAACGACTCACCGTCGGGTTGATTTTTGACCAATGACGCCTGACGCTAGTCCCCAACGGGCGCTCGGTCACCTTTGAAGTCCTTGACACCGCTGTCCGCTCCGTGACTTTTCTGGGCGCTGCTATTTCGTCCACACCCCACGTGGACATTTTGTGCTCCAGAAGAGGCCAAGTCGCCCTCTTTCTGTAACGAGGATTAGCGACATCTGTCGCTAATCCTCGTTGCGCCATTCCGCTTCAGCTTGAAAAACACTTTGGCGACCGCTCTGTATCTCGCGTGGGAGTCCAAAGTCCACAAAGCCCATGCGTGGCTGCACACATTTTGCCATGAAGACAAACTGGAGCTTCGTTTGATTGCACGACTTGTTTGTAATTCAATCGTAAAGGTGTGGGGGGGCACGCAGGAGAAAACGGTAGCTCCGGTCCAACTCTGATTCTGACTCTGGCTCTGATTCGTGCTCTAACTTTGACTCCAGATCCAAATCAGACTCCGGTTTCGGCTCGCGTTCCGGCCCCGGCATGACTCCGGCTCCGACTGATTCTGACTTCAGCTCTGATTCTGACTCCAACTTTGACTCCACCTCCAATTCAGGCTCCGGTTTCAGCTCCAACTCCAACTCCGGCTCCGGCTCCGGTTCCGGTTCCGGTTCCGGCGCCGCGCCGCTCTCAGGAAGGGGCACCCTGGGTGAGGTTTTGGGATTCGGTGTCCCAGTTCTCGCCGCGGTTCCTCTTCCTGTTGCGTTCCGCCATGACCACGGCCGCCGCGACCGTGACCAGCACGGTGACGGCGATGACGAGGACAGTGGCGGTCTCGGCCACGCACAGCTGGCCGTCCACCCACGCCAGAGAAGCCCCGGCCAGCTGCGGCGGCCGCCCGCAGGTTACGTTGCGGTAGTCGTCGATGTGGAGACGGCGAACGTGAAGGATCTTGCTGAAGACGCGGTGCAGCTCGCAGTCGCAGCTCCAAGGGTTCCCTGCGGAGACGACAAACTCAGGAAGCCGTACGGCAAAGGGCGGCCGGCTGACAAAGGAGGCCGCCACCTGCCAGCCGGATGTGCGTCGCCGTCGTGCGCAGACTGAGGAAGGTTTTGAATTTCAGACGGTGCAGGTTGTTCCCGTCCAGCGCCAGAAGGCCCAGGCCGTAGAGAGGAGCCAGGGCCTTGGCGTCCACCTCGGAAATGTTGTTGCGGCTCAGCTGGAGCACCTGGACGGACGGACGGACGGCCGACACGCGAGTCAGACTCCACCCCCCAACCCGGCGGACCAACCTTGGCTTTTTACCTCCAGTCCGGGCAGTAAATCGAAGCTTCCTCGGAGCACCGCGGAGAGCCTGTTGGCGTGCAAGTAGAGCCGCCTGAGCCTCGACAGACCGCGGAAGACTCCCGGGCCCACCGACACCAGGTGGTTGTGACTGAGGTCCAATTTCTCCACGTTGTCCAGATACTCGAAGCTGATTCGGGAGAAGGAAACGTCGGCTCGGATGGGAACGTGGCAACGTCGCACGGTTCCTCGGGCTCGACAGACACAAACGGCCAACGAGAATCTTGAAGTTCTCCCAAGTCCATCTAAGAGCTGACGGTACTTGAAAGCGGAGGACGAATACGGTCGCGGCTTCACAAAGAATCAGCGAAAGCCGTTCATTTGAATCCGGTCCTGAAAAGCTTTGAGTGAGTCGCACCTGAACGGAGACAGATGACGCAAGTTGTTGCGCTGCAGTCGTAGCTCCCTGAGCGCCGTCAGGCCGACCGAGAAATCGGCGGGCAGCCGCGTGAGACGGTTCCCGCTGAGGTCCAGCTTCTCCAGGTCCGACAGGGACGAGAAGGCCTGCGGAGACGCGCCGGACCGAAAGTGAGCGCGATGGCCGGCGCCCGGAACTCCCGCCCGCCCGACGGGCGCCGCCTCCCGACCTGCGCCGGAAGGGCCCGGATCTGACTGTCGGCCAGCGCCAGCGCGCGCAAGGACCGCAGGCCCGCGAAGGCTCCGCTGCGGATCTCGCTCAAGTTGTTTCCGCCCAGCTCCAGAGACCGGGCGCCGGGCGGGACGCCGCCGGGAACGTTGGCCAGCCCGCGCCGGCGGCAGTCCACCGAGTCGCCGCGCTCGTAACAAAGGCAGCGGCGGGGACACGGGCGCCCGCTCGCCACCGGCGAACAGCCAAAGCCCACCGCCAGCCAAACGAGGCCGCTCGCCAGGAGGCGCATCCTTCGCCGCGACGCCGGACGGCTCGCGGGCCACTCGAGCCCAGGAGTCCAGGAACCGCCGTCAAGTCAGCACCGGCGCACCTGAGGAAAAAGCACGACAGTGGACCTTTGGGCATCGTCACACGGGGACACTTCAAAGCGGCGGTGGGCCGTCAGGGCCTGCGAGGCCTTCTCCGCTGGCCTAAAAACATCGCAGACTAATGCGAAGGATAGTTCCTCCACGAATTCTTATGAAATAATTCCACATTGTCCAAATCCCGGCAAATTGGCGTTTTCATGTTTATTATGTTTGTCAAAGTCATTGTAAGTGCCTTGCACGCCGCGGGTCGGAGAGGACAGTCATTTCATCTGCGCTGGATCAGAATCAGAATCAGAATCAGATGGATGTATGCATTTTAGCAGATTGGACAAGAAAGCTGACGCCGACTCATGATTTATGAGCCTTTTTTTCGACATTTTTGACCTCACTTTATTGTCTCCTTACACACTCGGATCATTTCCTAAGAAGACATTTTTTGAGACGAGACTCACCGTTGCCGCCGAGGACCTCCATTCGGTTGCAGAAAACAAGAGAGTCCAAGCGTCCAAACGGCGATGACAACGATGGGTTGATGATGATGGGAGAGACTTTGGAGCCGCGTCACTAATCCCATAATCCTTTTCCAATCACCAAATGTTTCCTCTTATCCTCCAAACTGGCATCTCGTCACGTTTTCATCCACGCTCTGTCCCTCCCGTTTCTCTTAATGCCGCTTTGGGAGGGCCCGCATCTGTTTCTCTGACTCTTGGATTATATAAGGACCATTACAGTGTTATTTGAACACTTGTCAATAAAGTTTCGGATTCAAAACATTCACATAATGCGGAAGGACGGAGTTGTCTTTTCTAAGAGTGATGGGAATTACTAAATCCGGTCGTTCACTTCCAAGAGACGACTCTAAGAGCCGATTCGTTCGTGAACGACACACGACTATTTTCTAACAAGTGACGGACGGCCCATTTCACGAGTTTCCTCCTGAAATGGCGCCAGACTTGTGTAGATCTTCTAGAAATGGACAGCTCGGGGGTGTTAAGGAACCTCTGACACACGCAAAGCAACATTTGCGGCGAGATTTCAGATTTGACGACATCGAACAAAACGGAACAAATATTCACCGCCTCGTCGTTGTTTTGGATTTCCGGAAGACATTTCCGAAACACACATGTCAAAAGTGGAACTCGATGATCTTAATGTAGGACACGAGAGAGTTTTTTTTTTCATATGTGAGCGTCCTTTTGAAGAGTCGACCAAATCCTTCCCGGTTTCCAAGCCCGATTTGGACAACTTGACGCGATTTTCTTCTCCAACCAACCAAGCAACCAACCAACGTGATCGAAATGAGGCGGCTCGCTGGCTACCAAGCGCCGACGAACGTGACCGCGTTGCGGGTTGCCTCCTCTCGGCGGTGATTGACAGGTGCCGCCTTACTTGGGGGTCATGGCCGAGGCGGGGGCTCACCTGACCTCCGGCGTGGCGGGGGACCAGCCGTCCATCTTTGAGCTTCTGGCTCAGGAGTCTCTGATGGAGGCGCTGAAGCCGGCGCTCAAGCACGCCGTCAAGGTGCGACGCTCGCCCCAAACCAAACGCCAAGTCAAAGACGACTTTGCAAATGCACCCCCAATAGAGGGAGGGGGGGGGGGGGGGGTTGAACGCAATCAATTAAAACGTCCATTGGATGTAAATTGTACATGAACTGGACATTTCCGAGCCTAATAATAAATAATCATCCATTTCATTTCTAAGCGTCTCACGGTCACTTTACAGCCATTTGTGCCAGCGTTCACTCAACCTGGAAGTAACTCAAATAGATAGCAAGCTCGCTAGCTAGCGAATAGATAGCTAATAACTAGTGGATAGCTAGTAGCTAGCAAATAGATACAGTAGCTAGCTAAATACATAGCTAGATAGCCAGCTAATAGATTTTCAAGACGTCTTGAATAATAATAATAATAATACATTTAATTTCTAAGTGCCTTTCAAAACTCTCAAGGACACCCCACAGCCACAGGATTTTTTGGGCGGGTGAGCAGCGGCAGCCATTTGCGCCAGAGTTCACTCAACCCGGAAGTAACTTAAATAGATAGCAACCTTGCTAGCCAGTGAATAGGTAGCTAGCTACTGTGTCAACAATGTTGTTCTCCCCGATTTGAGCTTGTTTGTGACCCGTCAGGTAATGGCGGAGTGGAACCCGCGGCGCTTGGGTTTCCTGTGGCGAGGCTTTGACGAGTTGTACCTCCTGCTGGACGTCCTCCTGCAGAGGCACTTCCTGTCCCGCTGGAGCGCCTCCTTCTCCGAGAACTTCTACGCTCTGAAAAGGGTTCCGGCGGCGGGGGGAACCCTGAACTCCCGGGCCCGCCTGCGCTCGCTGCTCCTGCTGTGCCTGGCGCCGTACTTGCGGGCCAAGATGGAGGCCGCCTTGGCCAGGCAGCGGGAGGACGACGACTTCTCCATCCGGCTGCCCCGGAGCAGCTCTCGGAAGCTGTGCCGGGCCGCCGCCGCCGCCTACCCGTACGCCCACGGAGCCTGGCGGGCGTGGATCTTGGGCCAGCAGCTGCTCTTCGTCTTCGGGGCGGCCGGCGCCCACAGTCCTTTGCTGTGGCTGGCGGGGGTCCGCCTGGCCCGACGAGAGATCCGAGAGGTGGCGCCGAAAGACCTCCCGGCGGGCGGCTCGCCCGGGGACAGGTACAAAATGGCCGCCGACCAAGCTTAGCGCTGGCAGCAAACACGCATCGGCTTTGTGTTTGTTTTCAACATTAAGCTTGTAGCAGACGTGCATCTTTCCCCACATTACATCACAAAAGGTTAGCTATCTATTAGCTAGCTAGCTTTCTATCCGAGTTACTTCCGGGTTGAGTGACGGCCTAGCTAGCTAGCTAGCTATCTGAGTTACTTCCGGGTTGAGTGACGGCCTAGCTAGCTACCTATTAGCTAGCTAGCTTTCTATCCGAGTTCCTTAGCTATCAAATTAGCTAGCTAACTTTCTATCTGAGTTACTTCCGGGTTGAGTGAACGCTGGCGCGTGTGGCTGCCGCTGCTCACCCACTGAAAAACGGATCCAGTGATTGAAAAGTGAGCTTGAAAGTTTTGAAAGGCGCGTGTAAATGAAATGGATTCTGATTAATATTTGAGACCGCCCCCTTTTTTTTTCAGCTTCTCGGAGAAGGCCCGGTGGCTGATGTCGCAGGCCGCCAGGGGGGCGGCCGTCTCCCTTTCCGCCTCCCTCTCGCTGGCCGTCTTCTTCTTGCAGTTCCTGGAGTGGTGGTACTCGTCGGAGAACCGCGGCGTGGCCGAGCGCCTGGCGTCCCTGCCCGCGCCCCCGCCGCCCCTCCACTTACGGGCGACCGCCGCCGGGCCGTGCCCGCTGTGCGGGAAGCCGCGCGCCAACGCGGCGGCGCTGTCCACGTCGGGCTTGGTCTTCTGCTACCGCTGCATCTACTCGTACGTGAAGGCCAAGCGGCGCTGCCCGATTAGCGGCTACCCGACGCAACTGCAGCACCTCATAAAGATCTACTCGCCGGACGCTTAAAATGGCTTCCGCCGAAGAGGAAGCGGCGTCGTGGCTGCGCGATGGACACACGCTACAAGTTGGCGTTCTTCGGCGCCTGCAAGACGAAGGGGGTGAAATGAGAAGATCATCATCATCGTCATCGAGGTGCACGTCCAACTTTTCAACAACTCAACGGGCTACCGACCTTTTTGTTGCTTGTCATTTCACCAAACAAATGTAACATAATAAACTTCTTTCGCTAATAAATAATAATCATCCATTTCATTTCTAAGCGCCTTTCAAAACTCTCAAGGTCACTTCAGTCACGGGAGACGTTTTGCAGTTAGCAGCGCCAGCGTTCACTCAACCCACAAGTAACTCAAATAGAAAGAATGCTAGCTAGCTAATAGATAGCCAGCTAGAAAACTAGCTACATAACTAATAGATAGCCTGCCAGAGAGCTAGCTAGCCGGCCAGTCAACTAAATGATAGCTAATAGATAGCCAGCGAGACAACTTGCTACATAACTAATAGCCAGCCAGATAGCTAATAGATAGATAATCCAAAAGCTAATATATAGCTAATAGCTAGCCAGCTAAATGAACAGACAAGTTTGAAAAATCAAAAACCAACAACAACCAAAGTGAGATTCAACATGACGACTTTTACAGTGGAGAGACGATGTGGAAAAAGGGGCTTAAAGGCAACCAAGCTCACGCTATCAATCAATCAATCGATCAATCGACACAACGAGTGGCGTCGTCAAAAAGAGTCACAGTCATTGCTTGCTCGGCAAGCTTGTATTGCACATGTGGACGCTTCGATGCATGATATAGACGCCAGCCGGCGAGCGAGTCCACGCTGAAAAATGTGGCGTCTCACTTCTCGTCCAACCACGAGGACAAAAAAGGAATGTGCTTGTGATCACTTTGCACCAAACCACAGTCCAAAGTTTGCGGTCGTGAGGCCATGGCCAGACAAGGACAAGTCCGGAAGAGGCAAGAGCCCCCTTCCGCAAGGGGGACGGACAAAAACCAGGGAGGTCCAAACTTTTTGCACAATCTTCATCGTATGCATAAACATACGGCAAAAAGTGGAGGGCAAAATACAAAATAGACATATTTTGGCCGATATATATTGATATATCTAGTGTAAATAAATGGATTGCGGTGATGAGTTTTGCATCTCCAAAAATGTGGTTGGTCCAGGCTCGGTCCTACCAGAGGAGCCAAAGAGCCTGCAGTCCACCTCCGTTCGCAACAATCAGCATCAAACTGATGCTGACTGCCTCACTCCACGTGGAAAAAAAGGTGGGTTTTTTCATACAATCTACTTATAGAACTGCTCTGATACAATTTATACAAAGGGGTGTGTGTGTGTGCATGTACACACGGCACTATACAGGTAACATCCGACTTACGACCGAGTTCCGTTCCGACCAAACGCTCGTAAGTCAAAATAGTCGTAAGTCGAAATCCATTCAAAATGTTGAATCGAGACTCGGAGGTTAAAGGCCTGGCAAAATCCCGCCCCTCCGGCGCCATCACACAGTCGATTGCTGTGCGAGTGAGATGCTTGGCTGGCTGGCCAAAATTGCCGTACGCGTTGCCGGCCTGCTAGCGCCTTGCGGTGTCAGGCGTAGAATTACCATTTTAAAAATAAGGTCGGGAGGTCATGGTCGTAAGTACGAGTGGTCGCAAGTCGGATGTTACCTGTATCTATTTTTGACAGAAGCCCCCCCAAAAAAAAAATATATTTACACACACAGCGTGACTTTGATGCAACAAGACAGGACACCAAATAACATCTGTACAATTTAAAAAAAAATTACTAAGACAAAAAAAGAATGGGGGGGGGGGGGGGCGAGTGGTCGCAGGCCACAATCCCCCCCTGGTCGCCGAGAAGATAAAGAAGGTCCACGTCCCATCGCTCACAGAATAAATAAAATGTGTGGAAAGCCGTCTCGTTTCCTCCAAGTTCCCTAAATGGTAAATTAAGGCAACGGGATGAGGACAGAAGGACAAGTGACCCCGTGACCTCGGTGACCCCATTGACCTTTTCGTGCGTGAGTGGACGGGGAAAAAAAAGGCACCTCGTTCCACCTCGTCGTCCGCCGCAATGGCCGAGCGTCACTCGCAAGGGCGACAAAAGGGGGCGGGGCCAGGCGGTGCCGTGCGCAGGTTGAAAAAGTGACGAGGGAAGGGCGCCGACGGGTGGTCCGCCCCTCCGGCGCAAGCGAGCGCTTCCTCCGCCGTTGGAGGTCACCCGCAGCATTTCCGCTGGGCGCCAACGTGGGCGTGGACGTCCGCGCCACCCGGAAGAAGAAGACCAGCGGCTGCCATCTTACAAAACGGGCTCCTCTTCCATCGGCTCCTCCGTCGACCTGCGGCCGAGCACAGGTGTCAAAGTCAAGGCCCGCGGGCCAAATCCGGCCCGCCACGCCATTTTATTCGGCCCGCCAAAGCAAATCAAACTTGTGAAATTTCATGATAAATAATCATACATTTCACATATAAGCGCCTTTCAAAACTCTCAAGGTCACTTTAAAGTCAGAGGATAAGTTTTTCTGTGGGTGAGCAATGGCAGCCACACGCGCCAGTGTTCACTCAAGCCGGAATAACTCAAATAGATAGAAAGCTAGTTAATAGATAGCTAATAGACAGCTAATACATTTGGATTGTAACCACATTACATATGACCTATAGTAGCCTAGCAATTTGTCCGATAGCTTACTTGCTAGCCTATAGGACACATTTTGCTAGCATACATAGATGCATTGAATGAGTTAATATCACCAGTAAATAAAACCAGTGTTTTCTCAAACTATTTTAAAGTCCCAACAAAAATTGTTGTATGAAAACCACGATATGCCTATCTATTCGCTAGCTAATAGCTATCTATTCATTAGCTATTAGCTATCTATTCGCTAGCTAATAGCTGTATATTCACTAGCTATTAGCTATCTATTCGCTAGCTAATAGCTGTATATTCACTAGCTATTAGCTCTCTATTCGCTAGCTAATAGCTATCTATTCACTAGCTAACAAATTCCGACGCCTCCCATGGTGACCGAAGTAGACGTGAGAAAGGGGTTCCGCGTTTTTTAACCACCCGGCAATGAGGAAGTGAGACATGGAGTCTCCCGGCTCCACCCACCTGCCGGCGTCGGCCATGTCGGCGGCCGAGGCCGACTGCCGGACGTCGACGCTCAAAGAGGCCATGGCGCTCACGGTGTCCGCCTCGTCCTTCTCCGACTGCACCCGAGCCGCCGGGGGCCCGTCCGGTAGCGCCTGGCAAGTCTGCAGGCAGGGCCAGTGCTTGCCTGCAAGCGGCGACCAAAACAAACATGGCGTCAGGGGAACGCGCGTTGAACTGGGTCCAATCAGTCACAAGATGGACGCCGGAATCGGGGTGTGATTTCCTATATTATCGCTGGCTATCTAGCTAGCTACTGTATCTATTAGCTATATAGATAGCTAGCTATTCGCTAGGTATTAGCTATCTAGTCGCTGGCTATTAGCCATCTAGTCGCTAGCTATTTGCTAGCTAGCTGGCTGGCCATCTATTTGAGTTACGTCCGGGCTGTGTGAACGCTGGCGTGTGGCTGCAGCTGCTCAACCTAGTTATCTAGCTAGCTACCTATTTGCTATATAGCTAGCTACCTTGCTAGTTATCTATTTGCTATGTATTAACTGTCTAGCTGGCTATATATTAGCTATCTAGCTATCTATTGATCTGGCTAGCTATCTAGCTGGCAAGCTATTAGTTATATATCAGCTAGCTTTCTATGTATTTGAATTACTTCTGGATTGAGTGAACGCCGGCGCGTGTGGCTGCCGCTGCTCACCCACAGCAACAACCTATCCCGTGACTGTAAAGTGACGCTTTGAAATAAAATGTATTGTGATTGGGGGGACTGATGATTATGATTATTACGAGCGTGCCGCTGACTCACTCTGGATTTCCAGCACTCTTTGCAGGGAGGCGCAGGCCTTGGGACACGGCTTCTCTTGAGGCCACTGAAACGCAGAGTCACTCTGGCGAGGACACAAAAGAGGCGTTGCCGTTGGCGTTGGCGCTCGCCTCCATTTTGGGCGCTGGAAGATACGCCGACGCCCCTACCGGGTCTCCGAGGAGGGCGGAGACGCAGGCTTCCGAGGCGTCGCAGATGGCGGTCAGGTCGTGACCCCCCTCCAGCGCCATGACAACCCGCCCGCCGGCCAGACCCATCAAGAGTTGCGTCAGCAGGCCAAAACCTGCCCGAATCGAGCAGCGGAACCGCCACGTCCAATCGCTTCTCTGGTCGGCGAACGGTCGCCGCGGTCGGCGGATTGTAACTCACACTTGGCGGAAACGATGTAGCCTCCGAGGGGAGACTGATGACCCTCCACGGCGTCAAAGCCGGCGGACACCAGGATCACGTCCGGGCCGAACTGCTGAGCGATGGGCATCACCACGCTCCTGCGCCAAAGAGCACAAATGTTAGCCGTCGCTTCTGCGAGACAATAGACAGAAGAAGAAGTGATCATCTTTCAAAGTTTCGTGCTGTTGTATGCTTAGTCAACGTGTGTGACTCAAACGCGCAATTGAAGCACAGGCAACCTGGGGTCAATCTGAGGTCAACAGACACAGCTCGTTCATCTGGGAGATCTGGCCTTGGACACAATTTAAGACTTGGGAAACTCCTTTATCACCGAAGCCATTTACGACTTGAAACTCCTTCACAGGAAGAGCTCATTCGCCGGGTCACAAATGTATCAGTTCATGGAAGAGACAATGTTTTATTGCTGACAGCTGTTTGCGCTTAGAACGCCCAGGGGCGTGGTTTTCTAATGTTTTACTCAGGTATCACTTGAATTTGCATAGACTCTCAATAAATAGCTTGGCAGAGGGCTGCAGAATTCGGGCGGCTGTCACGAACGGCCGCGTCTCCTGCCGGCAGTAAAAGACAATCTTTCTGGGTTGGAGTCTTTGTCCACAGTGTCCGATCAAACATCTCTGTCAACCTTGGCTACTTAGAAATAATGACAATTCCCATTATTTGAAATGATAAAGAAACGTAGAAAATACGGGGACAACTTTGACAGGTACACGAGGTGTATTAGCACCCTCTATCGGTGACCCTCTGGAACTGCAAGCGGTTAATAACAGACCGGTTTGGTGTAGAAAAAAAGAAAAACAAATGCAAAAGACGAGTCTCAAACGGGCAAGGGATCCCTGCACTTCCACTCAAACCTCTCAAGGTCACAGGGTCAGTTTTTCTGCGGGTGAGCAGCGGCAGCCACACGCGCCACCATTCACTCAACCCGGAATAATTCAAAAAGTTAGCTAGCTAGCCAATAGAATGCTAGATAGCTAGTATGTTTCCTGACCCGTCCAGTTGCAAATGGCTGAACGGTTGCTAGTGTACCCAGATAAAAAGGCTAATGTCGAGTTTTGAAAGGCGCTTCGAAATGAAATGTATTTCTTCTTCTTATGAAATGTGTTTGTGTTTGCGTTGACCTGAAGGCGGCGAGGTACTCCACATCGCCCATGGGGGGCTCCACTCCGCCCGTCCAAGCGATGTTGACATTAAAGCCCGCACCCGCACCCGATCCCACCTGCAGAAGAAGAAGAAGAAAAAGAAAAGATGGATGAGGCGGCGGCCATCCACCTTTGCGGGCGTTTGCGGGCGTTGACCTCCTCGGGGGCGCCGCTGCCCGGAAAAAAGTTGCCGTCGTCATAGCGATGGAGGGAAATGTACAGGACGTCGGGGTCGGCGTAGAAGGCCTGCTGCGTGCCGTTGCCATGGTGAATGTCCTGCGGTGACAGGTGACGTAGGGAGGGAGGAATCATAATGGGAAGCGGCGGCTTGGGATTTCTTCGGGTGTCGCCTCACCCAATCCACGATGAGGATCTTGCCCACTCCCAGTTTGCGCTGCAGCAACTTGCCGGCGATGGCCACCGAGTTGAAGAAGCAGAAGCCCCTGCTCACGCACGCACGCAAAGACAAGGAGGAGAGGCTTTCCTCAGAAAACACCAACCTCGCAGCCTTTCAAAACAAGACGCGGGTACCAACATGGCAGTGGATTCCTCGGCGTGATGCCCCGGCGGACGCACCACCGCAAAGCCGTTCTGGTGCACAAAAGGACGGTCAAGGGTGGCCTCTCTCTCTCACCCTCTCTCACCCTGTGGGCGCGCGTGTTACCTTGAGCTCCCCCGCCGCCACCCTGAAGGCCAAGTCGATGACGGAGCCGACGGCCACGCGGACGGCGGCGGACGAGTGCATCTCGTTCCACACCGTGTCGCTGTCCACCTGCCGAAGGAAGGCTCCGTTTCAAACAAACGCCGCCAACCTCGTCGCCGACAAAAGAGAGCAAAACACACCCCGATTCCTCCGCACGGAAGAACGGCGTACATCTTCTGACTGATTGGACCTGAAAGCACAAGGAGGGAGGGAGCTTTCAATGTGCAGCAGGCGCTATCTCCGGGCCACACCCCTTAAAGGACAACCGACACCTCCGGCCGGACAAGTTGCGTCCATCATTTGTCATTTCTACTGAGCGCACACAATGCAATTTGGGTACTTTTTGTCATCTGAAAGCACCGTCCGTGTTGATGGCCAAATTAGAAGGAAAACGACATCAATAACGCCACGGTGAATCCTTGTGTAAGGCAGACGATTGCGGTAACACGCATCAAGAAAGCGTGCGTTGACACAAATCAGCCCATTTCCAACGGAGCTTGGGCGCCATCTTGTGCAATTTCTGGGCGCGACATTGGAGTCCAGGCGGCTCGAATTGATACGGAAGGACTCCTTTCATCGATGGCAAACATGTATGCTTTCCTCTTCAGAAGTGGATGAGTAACAAGAAAGCATCTTCTCCAAATCTGAACTCTCTGAAGCCATTGTTTTGATTCTGGAGCGAGGCAGTTTGTGACCAATAGTGACGTCACCAACAAGGGGGCGGGACTTTCTGAATCTGCCCAGTTCCGAGGTCATTTTGTGGCAGTTTCGGGACACTTTCCGTCATTTCTTGAGTGTTTGACTCAAAATGTCAGCCTGCGCGTTTTGGCTATTTTAGAAGCTATCAAACGTTTTTCTGATGTCAGTTAGGAAACAAAAAAAATGCTGTCGGTTGTCCTTTCAAGGCCATCGGTTGGTCGTTTGGTACCCAGTAGCTTCTTGTGGTCCAGTTTGTGTCGATTGAGCGGACTGGTTCCGTAGAGCAGCGTGTGAAACTCGGAATGGACCGTCTGGATCTCATCCAGGGAAGCTTTCCGCCCACGAATTCTCTGCACGGACACAAACGGCGAGAAGCTCGCAAAAAAGGCCTTCTTGAGGTGCGAGGGAGGGTGTGGAAGTCCGCGTGCTGGCGTGCTAGCGCGCTAACGGGCGGTGGCGCCTACCTCGCAGCGGCCCAGCAAGCCCGTCTCCTGCAGCCTGGACCAGATGCTCTGCACTCTCCCGGCGTGCTCCGGGTGGATGTGAGCGTTGCCACAGACGCACTGGTGCTTCAGCATCAAGCTGTCGTAAACCAGACCTGCAAGAGGACAGACAAAAAGCAACAAGAAGAAGAAGAAGAAGAAGAAGAAGAAGAAAGCCAGAGCAGCACCGGCGTCCAAGTCATCATTTGATGTTTTTTTCCTGGCGAGGGGTTTCATCTACAGTGATACCTTGGCTTACGAACTTCATTGCTTCCCAGACAGTGTGTAGGGTTGAAAAGTGTGTATCCCAAAAATTTATTTCCCATAGGAAACCATTAAAATGAGAATAATCCGTTCCCAGGTCCCCATAAAACATCATTTTCTAATTTTCTAAGCCTTCAAACTACACCAAATACACATTATTTTATGTGTAATAAATGTGCTATGGGATTATAATGAAAGAAATAAACTGCACTGTATAATAAAGTCATTTTATTTTATTGACCTTTGTGATGGTCATTGATGGAATAGAGTGGCCGCTTTCATCAGCATTAAACACTTGATGAGGAACGTCTTCTTTCGCCATATTGCGGATTAAACCCTTGTCTGTGCTTTCTCGGCCATCATTTTACCTAGTTCCTCATCAATTGTGTTCTGTTTAGCTGGGTTGATGGCTTTTTCCATCAAGTGTACAGATGGCTTGTGCGGGTTATTTGTGGAACCTGATTGATGTGAATTTTAACCTTGCAGTCTAGTTGACAAAACCAGTCGGCTGCCATTTTCTCGTTAGGAGAACGGGCATTGTGGCGCTCCGTGTGTATCCCGAAAAATAGTTTGTATGCCAAGGTCAATTTTTCATCAATTTAACGTTCGTAAACCGAAAAGTTGTTAAGCCAAGGGCTTCGTCAACCGAGGTATCACTGTATTTCCTCACCCGTGGTGAAGAGATGGCGGACGGCGCTGGCGGGAGAACGACTGCGCCCTTCCCAGAGCCCTGTGAGCCAACGTCGTGGGGAAGGCACCCATCTGCCGCGAGGACTGACGGAAAGAAAAGGACGGCGCCGGATCAATTTGCGCGTCGCAACCAGAAAGGAGCAAAAGTTTTTTGTTGTATTAAGTCGACTTAATATCTAATTGACAACAGATTATTTTCTTCCAGAGTGTTTTTTAGGTGTTCAGTTGTAAATTAAAGGACAACCGACACCATTTTTAAGTTTCCTAACTGACATCAGAAAAACGTTTGATAGCATCTCAAATAGCCAAAACACACAGGCTGATATTTTTAATCCAATGCAAAATACCAACAAAAAATCAAAAAGTGTCCCAAAACTACTTCAAAATGACGTCGGAAATGGCGTCCCGCCCCGTTGTTCGTGACGTCACGCCAGGACGTCTTGCCTTGCTCCAGAATCAAAACAATGGCTTCAGATTGGGAGAAGATGCTTTCTTGTTACTCATCCACTTATGGATATGATTCAAATAGTTCTCAAGCGGAAAGCATAAATGTTTGCAATCGATTAAAGGAGTCCTTCCGTATCAATTCGAGCCGCCAGGACTCCAATGTAGCGTCCCAGAAAATGCACAAGATGGCGCCCAAGCACCGTTGGAAATGGGCTGATTCGTCTGCTGGGAATTTGCGAATATCAAATAGTAGTCTTGGTGCAACACACAAGGATTCACCATTGCGTTATTTATGTGTTTTCCTTCTAATTTCGCCATCAACACAAAGTTTTCAGACCAAACAAAGTACCCAAAATGCATTGTGTGTGGCTTTCTCAGTCAGCGGCGTGCGTTCCTTCCGTGACGTCTCGTCAGGAATCCTCACCAACTCGAAATCAAGACTTCCGGAATATTCAGGGCGAGTCTTAAAAGGTAAAATATAGCTATATGCGGTGGAATCTGTCAAATACGCTCAGTAGAAGTCATTTCAAGTGATGGACACAACATGTCGGGAGGTGTCGGTTGTCCTTTAAATCAGGAGCACAAGGATGGTTTTTTTTATTTTTTTGACAACTTTGACGTCGTATCGGCGTCATTGAATGCGTGAGTCGATATGGGGAATATTGCTGCCATCCCTGCTCACAACTGGGTGAGTCATCACGTGTGGGTGGAACACACACACACACACACACACACACACACTGGCGCACAGCGAGTCCAGTGGTTGAGTCACCAGCAGGTGATGTCGATGCAGCGTCAAATAAGGAGGACAAAAAAATGGCTACCTGAGCGCAGCCCCCCCCGCCGTCATCTTCGCTATCCCCCAGCCGGATGACGTCATCGTCCTCGTCCTCTTCGTCCAGCTCACTTTCCGCGCTCTCGCCTTTGACGTGGACGACGGCTAGTTCGCCTTCCTTCGGGTGCGCCGCGCCGCTGACGCCGTCGTCCGACGTCTCGCAGCTAAAAATTAAAAAAAAGTGAGCGCGCTCGCCAATGTTTATTATTCTACATGCACAGCTAAACACACACATAAAAAACTTTGAAAGGTGCTTATAAATCAAATGTCTGCTGATGTGTGTCAGCGGCGTCCCGGCGAGGAGGTCACCTGTCAGCGTGGTCCTCCTGCATGTCGTTGGTCTCGGTCAGCTCCTCTTCGGTCTCCTCCGGGTGGGTGGGCGGCGCTCTGGGTAGTTCGCAAGCCTTTGACAGCATCTAGACGGGCGGATAGGGCGGCCACGTCAGGGCACGCAGAAAGCGTGCGTGCGTGCGTGGCTTTACCTTGTAATGTTTCTCCAGAAAGTGCTGATGTTGCTGCTGAACGACCAGCTGCTGGAGGGCCTGAGGCGACTGGGGCAACGGGGCGCTCTGGGTGCGGGCCAGCGGACGATGGCGGGGCAACTTGTTGACCGAGCGCAGAGCGCCCGAGACGCCCGAGACGCCCCTCTCCGCCGTCACCAGTGGCGACTGGCTGTACATGGGAACTGAGAGAGCCCAAGTTTCAGCAGAGTGCAACAACAACAACAACAAGAAAAAACAAAAACCTCATTTTCGCTCCATTGCTAGCGCGTACCGGCTAGCATGGCGCTTTGCTGTCTGGCCTGCTCCAGGAGCAGCACGTGTTGCAGTAAAGAAGAATGAGCAGAGTGGGAGGTCGGAGGTTGAGCCTCCGCATCGTGCCCCACCCCTGCAAAAACAAATAAAAACGAACACACACACTGGCAGACGTGCCAAAATGGGTCCAGTCCGGTGCCAGGGTTGTTGACATCGTCATTCCAATTCCAGGACCCACACAATATTGACTTTTAGGACCACATCAACATTCAATGCGGCGTTAGAAACCTTAGACTGTCTTACGTCTGTGTAAGCTCTCAGTCGTACAGGAGTGGTCCATCGATGAGAAGGTTTCTTCAGCCGTCATCTGTACAAAAGTGAACTTTTGTACAGATGACGGCTGAAGAAACCTTCTCATCCTTAGACTGTCTTCTTTCATCAGAAAATAATCAGTTAATTCCTAAGTTATATGTGTCTGGAGTTATGTGAGCTTGAAATGGGGGCGGCTGTACAAAATACATCCATATAGCGCTTTAACAACAGCTGAAGCTGGAACAAAGCGCTAACATGGACAAAAAGGCAACCGCTGCTCCCTCGTGGAAGGGAAAAACATGGTCAGAGGCCTGACCAGCGCTTTTTCAGCCCCCCCCCCCCCCAAGCAAGAAAAACCAAAACGCTTCATGCGTGAATGCGCACCTGCGGGCAGCGAGGACGTGGAGAGAAACTTGCCGGTGAGAGCGCCACCTGCCCGCAGCGACTGAATGGCTTGACGCTCCGCCTCCTGTTGGCTTGACAAATTCTGAGAGGCCTGTCCAGGGTTAGAATAACAACAATAATAATAAACCATTTCATTTCTAAGCGCCTTTCAAAACTCTCAAGGTCACTTTACAGTCACAGGATGACATGTTTCCGTGGGTGAGCAGCGGCAGCCACACGCGCCAGCGTTCACTCAACCCCAAAGTAACTCAAATAGATAGAAAGCTAGCTAGCTACCTAATGGTAATATAGGTAATAGATCGCCAGATAGCCAACAGCAAGCCAGCCAGACAGCTAATAGGTAGCCAGCTAGCTAATGGATAGCTAATAAATAGCTAATAGATAGCCAGATAGCCAACAGCTAGTTCGCCAGCGTTCACTCAACCCAGAATAACTCAAAAAGATAGAAAGCTAGCTAGCTAGCTAATAGATAGCTTGACAGCTAATAGCTAGCTAGCTAATAGATAGCTTGACAGCTAATAGCTAGCTAGCTAGCTATTTCAAATTTTGGTTGGGAGTTGAGCAAGCCACATGGAATTTGATTTGATTTGGCGGGCCAAATCCAATGACGTCACACAAATGGCTCACAACTGGCTTTGAGTTACTTCCGGGTTGAGTGAACGCTGGGGCGTGTGGCTGCCGCTGCTCACCCACAGAAAAAAATATCCTGTGACGGTAAAGTGACCTTGAGAGTTTTGAAAGGCGCTTAGAAATGAAATGGATTATTATTACTACATGGAAAAATGGCAATCAATAGCGAAAATGTGGCGCCCCCCCAGGGCGATGTGGTACAAAACAGTATTACACATGTGGCCGTGTCAAGCATTCTTTCATGGCGAAGCAAAAAAAAGTGCGTGTGTTTTCCTACCGTCAGGTGTGCGTTAGCGGGGAGGCCTAAGGAGATATTGGGAAGCGACGGCGACGTGTAGAGACTCAGCGGACTCAATGTCCCATCAGCCCCCAGCGTTTGATGAAGGGATCGAAGCTGCACGCGCACAAGCACACGCTGGTTAGCTAGCGACGGCACACGACAACACGCGACATATTTCAAGGACAACCGACACCGCTTTTTCTTTCCTAACTTACATCATTTGACAGCATCTAAAATAGCATTTGACTAAAAATATCATCCTGCGTGTTTTGGCGCGGCGGTCCGAAAAAGCGCTGGTCAGACCTCTGGCTATGTTTTTCCCTTCCACGAGGGGGCAGCAGCGGTTACCTTTTTGTCCATGTTAGCGCTTTGTTGCAGCTTCAACTGTTGTTAAAGCGCGATATCACTCTATATGGATGTATTTTGTACGGCCGCCTCCATTTCAAGCTCATATAACTCCAGAGCCATATCACTTAGGAATTAACTCTTTTTTTCTGATGAAAGAAGAGAGTCAAGGTTTCTTACGCTGTACTGAATGTTGATGTCGTCCTAAAAGTCAATATTCAGTGGGTTGGAGTGACAATGACAAAAACCCTGGCACTGGAGTGGACACAGTTTTTCACATTGTCTGGCAGTGAAGGAGTTAATCAACGTGACCATCGACCGGGCGACTTTTTTCCCGACATTTTCATCCAGATGTCAAGAGAACGACGCCGAAAGGTTTGTGTACCTCCGTCTGTATGTTGGGGACCGAGCCCGTGTTGCCATTGGCGATGGCGGAATGGGAACTATTAGGACTGCTGGGCCCCGAACCTGGAGCGCTACTACACAGAGGCGAAACTGCAACACAAAAAAAGAGATGGATCAATGCGTCAAGCAATCAATCAATCAATCAATCAATCACATGAGGCCATCTGGAGCGTCATGATTTAGCGGAGGACTGGCGCTTGGTCACCAGAGATCTCGCAGGCTCTTTTCTTGAAGGTGCTGATGACGGTGCCGTCTTTCCTTCTGAGCAGCGGCGAGCTTCGCCTCTCCGCCACTTTCTGCTTCAAGCGCGAACGCACCTTCAGGTTGGGCTCCGACACTGAACCCAAAACCCAAAACCAAAAGAGAGCTTCACGTCTTTACAAGTCCACAGTATCAAGCGCATTGCCTTCACAAAAACGTCGCTGAAGGAAAGCCTTTCGGGTCGACAGTGATACCTCAGTTTACGAACGCTTTAGCTTAGCAACTTCTCGCTTTACGAACATTAAATTCGCGGGAATATAATCTTAGCATACAAACTAGTTTTCGGCGAGAAAGCACAGCAACTTCACTCGGATATCATCAAGAGGTAACTACGTCAAATACCATGACAAAGGTCAATAAAACTACTTGATTATACAGTACAGTTTATTTCTTTCATTACCATCCAATATCATATTTATTGTACATAAAATAAGGTCTATTTTGTGTCGTTTTAAGGCTTATTTAGTCGAAAATGATGTTTTATGCGGACCTGGGAACGGATTATTCTCATTTTAATGGCTTCCTATGAGAAATAAATGTTTGGAAGACAAACGTTTGGCCTTTTTGTTTTTGTTTTTACTTGCCAGTGTTTGTTTTGGCCGCTGTTCCTTCTGAAGCTACTCCAAATGTGTCGTTCTGTGCAAGATTTGACTTTTTTTATTTCCGGCTTTTTGGATTTGATTGGCTAAGTCCTCGCTCGCGACCAACTGACCTGTCTTGCGGAGCGGAAAGTCGTCCTTGCCCTCATAGTTAGCCAGCAACGTGGGAAGTCTGTAAGATGGCGGCGTTCCCGGAGTGCTACCCTGGGGGGGCGAATTCTGCTCCAGCAAAGTGTTCTGGCCTCCCCTGCGGATGCGCAAAAAGACTAAAACGGACGCTAAAACGGACAGTTGAAATGATCGCACAAGAATAAGACGGCTGGCCTCGGCGCCGACTCGACTACATTGCATTTCTAAGCGCCTTTCAAAACTCTCAAGGTCACTTTACAGTCACAGGATCAGTTTTTTTTCTGTGGGTGAGCAGCGGCGGCCACATGTTCCAGCGTTCACTCACGCCTGAAGTAACTCAAATAGATAGAAAGCTCGCTAGCTAGCTAATAGCCAGCTAGATAATTAGCCAGATAGCTAGCTAGCCATATAGCAAATAGATAGTTAACCAGATAGCTAGCTAGTTAGATAGCTATATCTTAGCGGCTGCCCCCACCATCTGAGAAGCGGCTCAAAATTACTACATTACTACATTATGACTGTTTTCAATTGTCTGCCATTTTTAGCCACATTACAAGTAACTTGCATTAATTTCCTCTGTGCTGAATGTCACGCATATTAGCATATCTGACAATAAATAATGGATAGCTACTAAATAGCTAATAGATAGCCAGATAGCCAACAGGTAGCCAGCTAACAGACAGTCAGTTAGACAGCTAAAAGCTAGCTAAAGGATAGCTAATAGATAGCCAGCTAGACAGCTAACAGCCAGCTAGGTAGCTTATTGAATTTGGGGAAACCTTTTGAATGTTTAATCCCCCCTCCGCCCCGTCATATGACATCTTTCGTCCTCCTTACCAGCACTTGGACGAGAAGGAATGGTTGAGTCCGGCGGCGGCCGGTTCTTTCTTATTCAGGAGGAATTCTTGCAATTTCAGCTTCACCTCGGTACTGGCAATGGCACCTTTCACAAACAGGGATGACAATGACAAATGAGAAAAAAGGCGGAGGGGGGGCGGGGTGCGCACATTTTATACATATATATATATATATATATTTCAACAAAATGGTAAAATTCCAGCCAAACTATCTGAATAAAAAGTCAACTTGCCGGGTCCGTACGCAATGTTACTTTCTAGTTACCCTGCACACTGCTCATTAGCTTACACGCTTGCTTTCTGCTGCCTCTCGCAGAAGTATATTGATGCTAACGTTAGCTTGGGGCTTGTCATAACAGTGCCACTGACATTCCACTGTTTCATCGATGCTATTGTTTCATTGCAAATTTTTCTCTCCACAAAGGCCAATCAATCCGATTTGTTTTTACTCGTCCGCTTATTCAAAAAGGGGCGTTTACCTGTTTCGACATTAACGGCACCTAAATCAGGATCATCCATACATATACATACATAGAATAAGGTATATTGTTTGTAGTTTTAAGGCTTATTTGGTTGAAATTTTAATTTTATGGAGCCCCGGGAACGGATTATTCTCATTTTAATGGTTACCTATGGGAAATACATTTTTGGGATACACACCTTTCGCCTTATACACCCTTTCTGGGAACCAATTAAGTGCGTAAGCCAAGGTCCCACTATGTTTAGTTTTATCTGGTCATTTTGGCCTGAAAAAGTGGGAAATCCGTCGATGGTCGGAAAATTGTCCTTCCCGCACAAAGAAAGGGCGCGCGCGCTGAATCAACGGCGGCGACGGCGGCGATGGCGTCAACCTACTCTCTTTGCCTTTCTCCTTATTCCGAAGCAGAAGCAGCTGCTGCTCCAGTCGCTGTTTCTCCTGCTCCTCGTTTCTTTGCTGTTCCACTTTTCGCTTGTGGTCCAGCTCCTGCTGCCGCTTGGCCGCTAGCAGTTCCTGTTGTTGCTAGCGACGCCAGAACATTGACGGCAAGGCAATCCAAAAGCAAAACAAACGACACGGTGGACCCAACCGAGTCGGCGGTGGGTACCTTCAGGTGTTCCTGCAGCTGGACTTCGTGCTGTCTGGTGAGCACTTGGTGTTTCTTCTGGAATTCGGCAAAGAGGAGTTGCTTCTGGAGTTCTTGCTGCTGCTTGAGGAGCACCAGTTCGTGCTGGAGCTGCTGCTCTCGCAAGGCCGTGTCCACGCCCGCGCTTCCCACGGGCAAAGAGCCCAACCTGGGCTCGGTGCGCAGGTCGACGGGGCCCCCTCCGCCGCCGCCGGCGGGGCCTTCTTCCGAACCTGGACCTGGGCGAGGGGGGGGGGCGGGGAGGAGAGGACATCACTGATTTAGGGATGCCTTTTGGAAACCAGCGGAAGGCGGCGGACATTTGGAGGGGGTCAAGAGTGCCTTTTCCAATTGGAGTGTAGCCAACGGAAATTGTGGGTGCCGCTAGCGGAGAGATATCCAGATAGATTTGATAGCAAGCTAACTAGCTGATAGATACAGATTTGACAGCTAGCTAGCTGAGTGATATCTAGATAGATTCGCTAGCTAGCTATCTAGCTGAGAGATATAGATTTGACAGCTAGCTAGCTCAAATCGGAACACATATAAGGCCCCGACGTTGGAGGACAAGTTGGACAAAAAAGGCCCGCAGGATAGCCACCCATGTACAAAAGATCGCCCTTGATGAAGGTCAAAGGATGCCCTCGGTCTTATTCCATCCACGTGCGCTCGCTTTGCTGCGTCACACATTTGCGCTTCCATCACAAGATTGTTTGCTGGAGGCCATTTCAGGCCGCCGTGACGCATTTCAACAACTTGCGCCATGATATGAAAAGCGCATTTGGGAAGGCCGGAATTTCCGGGATCTGCTGGAAAGGTGGCGGGCAGGCGCAAGCAAGAAGACGGCAGGACCATGGAGGACGATGGAGGACGATGGAGGACGACGGCAGGATGACGGCAGGACCATGGAGGACGCTGGCGTACTCACCACCTTCACCTTCGCCGCCGCCGCCTCCTCCTCTCTGTTCCCCGACGGGGCTCCGCATGGCCGACGGAAGGCTGCTTTTCACCTCCACCACTGCAAGGGGGGACAGAGAAACAAAATGGCTGAGCTTTAGTCTTTCATTGACGTACGCGGCCATCACCAAATGAACGTTGCGCAACGTCCGGCTGCTAACAAAGTCCAAAGGGAGTGTCCTTTTTCTCAGCTAGCTAGCTAGCTGAGTGATATCTAGATAGATTCGATATCTAGCTAACTAGCTGATATAGATTTGACAGCTAGCCAGCTAGCTGAGAGATATCTATAGATTCGATAGCTAGCTAACTAGTTGATAGATATGGATTTGAAAGCTACCTAGCTGAGTGATAACTAGCTATCTAGTTAGATAGCTAGATAGATTCAATAGCGAGCTAACTATCTAGCTATCTGATAGATACAGATTTGACAGCTAGCTAGCTGAGTGAGATCTAGATAGATTTGATAGCTAGCTAACTAGCTGATATAGATTTGACAGCTAGCTAGCTGAGTGATAACTAGCTATCTAGATAGATTCGATAACTAGCGAGCTATTTAGCTAGAGAGATAGTCACACACACACACACACACACATAGATGTCAAAATGATCAAACAACTTGAGAATGATGGCGGGTGTTTGCGCTAGTGTGTGCAAGTTGTGACTTTTGAGGAGTGAGCCAAGTGTGACCCTGATCTGCTCCTGAGCGCCGATGATCCCTTCCAATGGATTAGGCTACTTCCTCAAGACGGACATTTTCTATCTGCGGCCTGGACAGGAAATGACATCGGGGGCGGAAGAACTTTTAACCGACCTCTTGAACCCACTTGGCGCGTGGCTTGGATTTGACTTCCCAGATAAGTTGGGTTGATTCGGCTTTTCCAGCGTCAGCTTTTGCGCACCATCAAAAGTAGGAGGTAATCTCATCAAACGCCAACAACCACAATAAGGCTAAGCTTGTTAGCTTTGTCCTGGCAAGCGAGAGGAGAACGTCATTCAAATCCCGACTGTCTTTTGGACCAAAGTGACTATTAAGGCTGCAATACATTTCATTGATAAGCGCCTTTCAAAACTCTCAAGGTCACTTGACAGTCACAGGATATGTTTTTCTGTGCTATTCTACTAAAAAGTCATGGACACAACAAAGTCCCTTTGTCATTTCGTCTCACATCCTGGTTCTTCCATCGCCGTTTACTAGCTAGCTAGATAGATCCATAGCTAATAGCTGGCCTGCTAGCTAAATAGCTAATATGTTTCCTGACTTGAAGATTGCATTTCGACATCGGTGAGTGGCTTCAAAATATTCCTCCCAACTGTCGCACACGTTCAAAGGGTGTTTTATATTTGGTGATGTGTAAGCATTCAGTTGGCTCGGTCGCTGCGGTTTGGTGCTAACGCCGCCGCCGCGCAGCGCTAAAAAAGAGAGAAGAAAAAAACCCCGAAAGCCGGTGGATGAACACGATATGTGTGTGTTTACATCCACTCACTTCTATATGATCGAAACAAATATTGTGTGTGGCGCGTCACCGTGACGCACGTGTCTCCCTTTGCGCGACAACACAGGCCCTGTTTCCATAGTGTGTGTGCGCGCGTGCATGCGTGTGTGAGACTGGACTGTGAGAGAGTGTGTGTGTGAGAGAGCCTTCTTGGCATGAAAGCGGCATTCCGCAGCAGCCAGCTTCTGACGTCAAACTGGAGACATTTATAGTCTTGTAAACACACACGCAAAGTCACACTAACACACAGTCTGGCAGGCAAATAACGTGAGACGCTTTCAACAAAATAAGGCCACAATCCACTTCAATGCAGTCAAAGAGTTACTTAGCTATCTATTAGATTTGATCTGAGTTACTTCCGGGTTGAGTGAAAGCCTAGCTAGCTATCTGTTAGCTATCTATCAGCTAGCTAGCTTTCGATCTGAATTACTTCCGGGTTGAGTGAAAGCCCACCTAGCTATCTGTCAGCTATCTATTAGCTAAGTAGCTTTCTATCCGAGTTACTTCTTCATCACTTTACTGCTGTGAAATGTAAATTTCTCCACTGCGAGTCTAATAAAGGCAAATCCAAATCCAATCCAACTAGCTGCCTAGCTAGCTATTTGAGACAGAAAAACATATTAGCTATCTATTAGCTAGCTAGCTTTCTATCTATTTGAGTGATTCCGGGTTGAGTGAACGCTATTTGTCTCGCTATCTGGCAAGCTGGCTAGCTATTGATTAGCAAGCTGGCTAGCTTTCTATTCCAGGTTGAGTGAACGCTGGCGCGTGTGGCTGCCGCTGCTCACCCACAGAAAAACTTCTCCTGTGACTGTAAAGTGACCTTTTTGAAAGGCGCTTAGAAATTAAATGGATTATTATTATTATTATTATAAAATAGCCGTGATGACGTCAGCCCTGCGGGCAGATTGGGGAAAGTGTAAGAATAGGATGACGGCCGCCGTGTGCGCTTCCGCCAAATTAGAAAATCAGAGAGCGCGCGTGCCCTGTTGCCATAGAGACAGATGGGCGGGTATGGCGGGATGGCGACGGGTCGTCAAGCGATTTGCCGTCGTGATGCGTCGCGTCCGTGGCGACGACCCGCCGAGCTTAACGGCATCGTCGACGGGACTCGGTCATCAGCTCCGGGACGACCGTTACCGCCTCGGTTGGTTCAATGTTTTCAGCCGGACGACAAGAAGACCGACGATCCGGTCAAGGCGGACTCACCGTCCGCGGGCGCCGCGGCGCCACCGCCGCCGCTCAGGAGCTCCGTGCCGGCGGAAGAAAAACAGGACTCGGTCTCATAAATGGTCTGCAACATGGTGCACAATCCCGAGACGGTGGGCTGCAACCGCATGCCCAAACGGGACCAGAAAACCCAAAAGACCCGAAAAGCCCTTTTCAAGAAGAGCGCCGCGTCTTCGAGAAGCGTCCGACGCCCCTTTGGGGAGGACAAACGGGGCAAGCGCCTTGAAAAGTGCTTGGATCTACTCCCAAAAGTCCCATTGGAAAATCCCAAACGTCAGATGGAATTCCCGGAGCTGCTTTCGAGGACCGTCGGACCAAAGTGCGACGCTCCCCTCGACCCGATCGACAGGAGATGCGCCCTAAGTCTGGAGTCCGGATCGCCGAGGACACGTTATCGTGGCCGCCGCTGGCTCAGAGCGGAGAGTTGGCCTCCGATCTCGGAGCGCGTCGAGTCGGAAAAAGGGGACGAAAATCACGGCGAGGCCGTTTGGAAAAGTGACGGACGCAAGGCGTCGCATCAAAAGGAAGAGAAGGAAAAAGCCAGGACGCAAATAGCTCAGAGAGAGCGCTCCCCGAGGTTCCGTCTTTCCAAAATTAGAATCCGGCACGGCGCGGAGGGGCGGGGGAGGGGGAGGGGCCGGGGGAGGGCACCGACGCGAAACCAGGAAGCCAACAAGAAAAAACAAGGACTTCCCGAAGCCGCTCGGGAAAACTTTACGGAGAAGACGACGCTCGCCGCACCCGCTGGCCAAAATGGCTAACGCTCAGACCGTCTGACAGCCGGCGTTCGCCGTCTACGCTCTGAGCTGGTGAATGAAAAGGGGGCGGGGCAAGCGAGGGGGGGGGGGTAGTGCAGTGGGTGGAGCAAAGACAACGTCCGACGCTTTTTGTCCTTCCGTCACACACAAAAAAAAGAAGGCGCGAGTTGTTTTTTTAGCCTCTCGTCAGGAGAGGAAACGCCAACGTGGGAGGTGGAGAAAAGCGGGAGGGGCCAAGGGGGGCGCTGTGGATGAAAATAGCCCGCCTCGGAGAGGGAGGAGCTACCCATATAAATAGACAACAGAGACAGAGGAGAAAAGGAAGCCTGGAGCTGCAAGAGGGAACGGCGTGTTTCGCCACGGCACTGCCCGCCCTTGGCCTGTCAATCAAAGAGTGAGGCTCGGCTCACTTTTTTTTTTTTTTTTTGTGTGTGGGGGGTAATAATAATAATAACAATAATAATAATAACCCATTTGATTCATAAGCGCCTTTCAAAACTCTCAAGGTCACTTCACAGTCAAATAAGTTTTTCTGTGGGTGAGCAGCGGCAGCCACACGCACCAGCGTTCACTCAACCCCGGAATAAATCAAACAGATAGAAAGCTAGCAAGCGAGCTAATAGATAGCTCTGAGATAGCTAATAGCTGGCTACCTAGCTAATAGATAGTAAATTGCTAGCTAGCGAGGTAGCCAGCTAGATCGCTCACTGGCTAGCTAGGTAGCCAGCTAGATTGCTAGTTAGCTAGCTAGATAACAAGATAGATAGCTAGATACATTAAAAGAAGTGAAGAGATTAAAAAACGTGACATTTTTTATAATGGAAAATGACGTTTCGTTTCTGGAATGGTTTATGGTCGAAAACCGAGGTATCACCGTACCTCAAAATATTTTTTGTCATGTAGGAAAGTCTCATTTTTCTACGCTGGCGCGTGTGGCCGCCGCTGCTCACCCGCAGAAAAACTTATCCTGTGACTGTCAAGTGACCTTGAGAGTTTTGAAAGGCGCTTAGAAATGACATGGATTATCATTATATGATATTATTTACGCCCCAAAAATTCAATTTGAGACTTGCGGAAGGGCGACGACGTCTGGCGGCGAGGGGACAAAAGTCATGGCGCATAATGGCAACAGGCAAACGTCTGCCTGCCATTGGTTGGGTGGCCTTTTTTCATGCAACGCACCTGGGGAGCATCGCAGCGTCAGAGCGCTGCACTGCGCACTTTGCCGCCTGCGCCGCCATTATTAATTGAAGGCGACGGCGGCGGCGCGCGCTATTTTTAGACGCGCGTTTCTTCCATCCGCCGCTTGCTTCCGACGTCAACTTCCAGAAGGCCCGACCAACGCCGACCCATTTAGAAGCGCCTTTCAAAACTCTCAAGGTCACTTTACAGTCACAGGATACGTTTTTTTTTTTCGTGGGTGAGCAGCGGCAGCCACAGGCGCCAGCGTTCACTCAACCCGGATTAACTCAAATAGACAGAAATCTAGCAAGCTAGCTAATAGATAGTAAGCTGGCTCGCTAATAGACAGCCAGCACCAGCAAGCTGGATAGATAGCTAATAGATAACGAGCTAGCTAGCTAATAAATAGCCAGCTAACCAGCTCTTCAGCCCCCAGGCAAATCCTTCCAAATTGGAACGCTTGCAACATCTCCAACATGGCCACGTTTGCGTG
Organism: Hippocampus bargibanti; assembly: GCF_051943395.1. Classification (NCBI taxonomy): domain Eukaryota; kingdom Metazoa; phylum Chordata; class Actinopteri; order Syngnathiformes; family Syngnathidae; genus Hippocampus; species Hippocampus bargibanti. The sequence goes on along the minus strand of NC_142750.1, from coordinate 350,459 downwards.
CAGGCGTGCGCACTGCAGTGGTTGCGCGTATGAGTCATCTCTGCGTTTCTATTTGAGGCGCATCCAGCGCTGGAGTCACGCTGTGGCTTTTGCGCGGCGGGGTGTGCGCTCTCTGCGTCGCCATGGCAACCGCATGATAGTCAGCGCGTCCAGAAGGCGACGCGCACACGAGGCGTCCCGCCTCGGATGACGTCGCCCATCAGTCGTTGGGGCTATTTTAACTTCTTGACCGTGTGCAAAAAGGTGTCCACTCCGGCGCCAGGGTTTTTGTCATTGTCACTCCAATTGCAGGACCCGCAGAAAATGGAGTTTTAGGACCAAATAAACATTCAATGCTGCGTTAAGAAACCTTAGACGCTCCTCTTTCATCAGAAAAAAAACAATCAGAGTTAATTCTGAAGTTATATGAGATTGAAATGGGGCCGGATGTACACAAAAGCAATGCAAGACAAAAATATTGCTTTATATAGCGCTTTATATCTGCAATCTATCTATTAGCTAGATAGCTAGCATTCTATATATGAGAGTTTTGAAAGGCGCTTATAAATGGAATGGATTATTATTATGATTATTATTAATAATCATAATAATAATATTATTATTGTGCTGGGGGTCCCCAATGAATTGTTTAGTGAGCTGATGTCATCTATTAGCTATCTATCTTTCTAGCTATTAGTTATTGACCAGCTAGCCAGCTAACTTCCTATCAGAGTTTTTCCAGGTTGAGAAAAACTCTGGCTGGTCTGACCGCTGCTCACCCACAGGAAAACTTCTCCTGTGACTGTAAAGTGACCTTGAGAGTTTTGAAAGGCGCTTAGAAATTAAATGTATTCATTATTATTATTAATAACAGCTGAAGCTGGAAAAAAAAATCGCTAACACGGACAAAAGGCAAATGCTGCCCCCTTGTGGAAAAGAAAAAAATACATAGGCAATGCTTTATCGGCACCCAAACAAGAAAAAAACAACAACAACAAATTTGACTCCCCCCCCCACACCGCCTTTCAGAGAGCACTCAACTCATGGCCAACGTGTCAATCAAGAAGGGTCGGTCGGCTGACATGGCGGGCGGAGCCAAACTCACCGGAGGCGTGCGATGAATTCATGGAGGCTGAATCGGGCGTCGGTTGGGCGATCCGTGGGGGGCAGAAGGGGGGTCTTGGCGTTAAAGCGGGTCCTCCGTGTCAGCCATGTGGCGTCGGGGCGGACGATGGATGGGCAGATCAGCTGATCAATTAGACCCCCGTCTCTGTGGGGGGGCGGGGGTAAAAAAAAAGAACATTGAGAGACCATTAGAAAACCCCCGCCGGACCCCTCCTGAGATGGATCCAAGTGGCTGCCCGCTGTTCTGGCGACACCTACTGGTCCGTTTTGGGATTACAGCAGCTAAAAGTCCCAAAGTAACAAATGAAAATCCATCCCATTTTCATCCATCATCCTCACCTCACAAGGGGGGGGGGGACACCCTGGACCGGTTACCGGCCCATCTGGAAGGAACCGGACCCAGCAGAGGTGAATGGATGGATGTCTATATGGCTAATGGATAGCTGGCTAGCTAGCTGTCTCGGTAGCTATCTATTGGCTAGCTAGCTAGCTAGCTTTCTATTTATTTGAGTTACTTGCGGGTTGAGTGAATGCCTGCGCATGTGGCTGCCGCTGCTCACCCACAGAAAAACTGATCCCGTGACTATATAGTGACCTTGAGAGGTTTGAAAAGCGCTGTATGTATGTAAATGTATGATGATTACGATGATAAAAAACCCGAAAGGCTGATGATTGTGAGTCACGTGACTTTGCACGTTGGCGACCAATCCAGCAAAACAAAAGCGTCTGACTTTTCCCACTTTTTTTTCCCACAGCGGCGCTTCCCAAAATAGCCGCCGGCTCCCCTTGGCATGCGGGAGAGGAGCAGGAAGCGTTGCCTGGCAACCAAAGCACCGGCTGCCGTGGCAACGCTTCACCTGAGCATTTCTGGCCTAAACAAACAAGCGGCGGCGGCGTCCCTGCGGGACGGAGAAAGGACGGCTTGTGGACTCAAAGGCCCGTCACGCCGTCCGTCCTCCGACTGCGCGACTGCGCGCTGGCAGACTTGACCGCCAACGTGGGGAACGGCAAACATGGGACGAGCGGCGTCCCCAAACGGTTTGCTTGGAGCGCCGCGTTCATCCAAATGCAAGAATGCGAGGACAACCTGGACACTTTCATTCGGGAATTGAAAATTCCCCAATTTGTTTGGGTTTTGTTTTTTTCCTTGCAGGCGTGGTGCCGATAAATCCCCGGTCAGACCTCTGGCAATGATTTTTCCCTTCCACCAGCATTTGCCTTTTGCGCAGGAAAGTCCATCCTGGCGTTTCTTCTTCACTCCTTGACTGGCAGACGATGTGCCAAAATGCGTCCGCTCCAGTGCCAGGGTTTTTGTCATCGTCACTCCAAATGCATAGAATCCACAGAATATTGACTTTTAGGAGCGCATCAACATTCAATTCAGCGTTAAAAACCATTAGACTCGCTTCTTTGGTCAGTTATTTCCTAAATGGTATGGGTCTGGAGTTACATGAGCTTGAAATGAAGGCGGCTGTCCAAAATCCAATAGGATACATACATAGTGATTGATCGAGCGTTTGAACGACAGCAGAAGCTGAAGAAAACGGTTGGGGGAGCAAAGGTTCCGACGCGGGATGGCGCGGAACGTGTAGCCGCGTAGCTGTTAGCTCGATTGAGGCGAGCGAGCAACTTCCACTTGTTCGCTAGCTGCAAGAGCTGTCACTTGCGTACACGTTCAACCAACGACCGCGAGGCCCCCCCTGGCCGAAAGCTCTCGCGTGGCCCGAGGTGGCTCGTCACGCGTGCGCGCGCGTTGGTTTGTTTTTCCAGATGCGCGCGTTAGTCGAAGCAGGTAGCCGTTTGGGTGCGTTAGCTAGCCATAGCGGCGCCTTTGCAAATTAGCTCCGTGCGGATAAACCAAAGCATTCCGTTTGACGGTCGGGCGACCAAAAAAAAAAATGGCGGGGGGGGGGGGAGCTTGCGGGCCAGAGAACGCACGAAACGCACTCGTTGTCTTTCTCTCGGTGCACGGTTAGCACGCTTACCGCGGATGTCGGTCGGAGGGTCCTCCCGGAACGCGGACGTGCGCCGCGGCGGCTGCCGTCGCGGCTCGCAACGTCTCCGCGAAAAGCGACGGCGGTCGCAAGGTGAAATTTCCACCGGCGGCTTCTAACGTTTGTCCACCTCCATGTTTGGGGTCGCTCTCGCCACGGTTCGCCCGCGCCTTCTGCTGCTCTGCGCCGCCGCCGCCGACGACGACGACCACATTGTTGACGTCCTCCTCCTATCACGTGACCGGTCTGCTCAGGCTAAAAATAGAAAGCGACCGAAAAGAAAAGAAAAGAAAAGCCCACGCGCGGCAAGGACAGAACTACGTCCAAGTTGATCTGAAATGCTTCAACCGTCAACCACGTAGAAAAGAAACAAAGCATAGGGCTTCACAATTACCTGTTGGAACAGGCCGCGGTGTCAAAGTCACGGCTCGGGGGGCCAAATCCGGCCCGCCGCCTCATTTTATTCGATAAATAGAAACAAGAGATAAAGCTACACAGAAATGCCATTTTAAATCGCTGAGTTTTGAGATGGCATTTGAAGGCGGGGAGACAATCGCTGTAACGAATGTTGGGAGGAAGTGAAGAGGAAGTTCGAGAGTTTGGGGGGCGGAGCGGCCCAAAGCTCTGTCCCTCATTGTGTTGAGATGGGCCGGGGGGCACACAGAGGTGGAGGGAGGAAGAGGATCTGACGGAAAGACACGGAATAGACATTTGAAGAAGCTGAGAGATAGTGGATAGATAGCTAGCTAGCTAGCCAGACAGATAGCAAGTGATAATAGTGATAGATGGATGAAGTGATGAACTAGTTATCATAGTTTCATGCTTAGTCAACATGTGTGACTCGAACGCACAATTGAAGCACAGACAACCTGGGGTCAATCTGAGGTCAACAGACAGCTTGTTAAACTGTCATCTTCAACTTGGAGGACAGAATTTCGGACTTGGAAAACACCTTTATCAGCGAAGCAATTTACGACTTGAAACTCCTTCACAGGAAGAGCTCATTCGCCGGGTCACAAATGTATCAGTTCATGGAAGAGACAATGTTTTATTGCTTACAGCTGTTTGCGCTTAGAACGCCCAGGGGCGTGGTATTCTAATGTTTTACTCAGGTATCACTTTAATTTGCATAGACTCTCAATAAATAGCTTGACAGAGGGCTGCAGAATTCGGGCGGCTGTCACGAACGGCCGTGTCTCCTGCCGGCAGTAAAAGACAATCTTTCTGGGTTGGAGTCTTTGTCCACAGTGCCCGGTCGAACATCTCTGACGGGTCCGTTTGGAATATGCGGAGGAGATGAAACGTTCTAATGGCTTCAAAACGGCCTTCGAGAGGAAACCGGAACAAAAGTGTGTCCCAGTCGCGGGGGAACAAAAGGATTTTGACATCCCATCCTGTGCACGCCGTAGGATGATCGAGGAGAGAAAAGTGTCCCAAAGTCAGATAGAAAGACGGCAAGGGAGCCATCGTGCGGAAGAGGAACGGAGAACGCCGTGGAAGGCGCTGGCATGGAAAGGAAGGAGACAGAAATGGAGAGCTATTCTGGTCATGATGTTGTTGCCATGGAAATGCTTTCCCCCGGTGCCTCGTGGGGATTTTTCCAGCGCGTCGCCGATTGGTGGCGAGCTGCTCAAGTCAAGGTCGCATCAGTCAAAAGATGGAGATGCGCCGCAATCATTTGACTTCTTGATTTGGAATCAATTGAGATTGTGGTTGAATTGGCACGCACGCACGCGATGGCGCCGCAAAGATGCTGGCAAAACTTGCACGCGCCCGCACTGGCGACCAGTCGTGACGTCGCAGCAGAAGCCGGCAAGGCGTGCAACAATTTGGCCAGCCGGCCAGCCAGCCAGCCAGCCAGCATGTCACACTCGCACAACAATCGACCGTGTGATGGCACCAAAGGGGGAAGTTTGCTAGTCATTTAGCCTCCGAGTCTCCATTCAACATTTGGAAAGGATTTCCACTATACGACCATTTGATCGGCGCAGAACTGGGTCGTAAGTCGGATGTTAGCCGTATCTTCTTTCGTCAGGAAAAAGAAAAGTTAATTCCTAAATGATATGGGTCTGGAGTTATCTGAGCTTCAAATGGGGGGCACCTGTACAAAATACAATAGTAGACATACCTATTGATTTATATACCATGACGTCCCTGATCCACTGCTGAAAAGGATGCTTTGATCCTCTCCTCTTTCATCTCGAACCGCTTCATGTCACAAAGCAGGTACAGCAAGTTCTAAAAAATGAATGACTCTGTGTCATTGTGTTGTCATATTATTTATTTTCCACTTGAAGATGGCGCCGCGGCAGTGGCTGCCTTTCCAGCAGCCCCTTTATTTTGTTTTTCTACTTCTTTCTTTCCTTTCATAACTTTGCTGCTGTGTTACTTCCGGGTAGAGTGAACACTGGCGCGATGGGCTGCCGCTGCTCACCCACACGCACACGCAAAAAAAGTTATTTCCTGTGAATGTAAAGTGTCCTTGAGGGTTTTGAAAGGCACTTAGAAATTAAATATTATTATTATTATTAATATTAAATCAAAAATGTCAAGCAGAAAAACACGACACACACACACACACACACACACACACACATATATATATGAAGAGACATGGCGCCATTATTATTCAGGATGACCTTGATAAACGTCTTTTTTATAACCCTGGCACATTATGACCCAGTTGCTGAACATCATCGCCTTTGATGTCCGATTGCTAAGTACATTTGTATCACCTCAAATCTTGACATGTACCAAACTAAGATTGCCAAATAAGCTTGTCATTACGGGAGGACGCTTGATTAAAACTTAAAACTGGCCTCTGCCAAGATGACTGAGACTGCAGCGCCCTCTGTGGGACGGGGGGAGGAACTGCCAGCCACATACAACATCATTCAAAGAATTTATTTGCATCCCTCATTGATTAATAAAAAATAAATACAAATAATAATAATAATAAGAAGAAGAAGAGATTTAATTTTAAGGGCCTTTCAAAACTCTCAAGGTCACTTTACAGTCACAGGATAGGTTTTTTTTCTGTGGGTGAGTAGCGGCAGCCACACGCGCCAGCGTTCACTCAACCCGGAAGTAAGTGAAATAATTCGAAAGCTGACAATTAAACAATGGCATTAAGGGCAGATAATGGCTTTCTCTATTCTAATGTATTGAGATAGAAAAAGTGAAATGATTTCAAATGTGTTGGAATGGAAATCAATGACTTTGTGTGAATGGGCCAAATGGGACTCATGACAGATGGAGTCACAATAACAAATAGATGTTGAGCAGCATCGTTTTCATCTCACTGCCAAACAAATAATAATTATAATAATAATAATAACACCTTTGGATGATTGAGACTTGATGGAGAATCCCTTTACAGTATACAGTTGACATTTTTATTTGACTACGCTTAGAATATCTTGTTTTCTATCCTTTCACCCCCTCACTCCATCCCCCTTTCAAATTGCTGCTGCGGACTGCAAATTTGCCCATTGTGGGACAATAAAGCTTTTCGGATTCTGATTGGACGTTCACGCATCGAGGGAGGGGGGGCGGGGTCACTCTGACTGACGTGATTTCCTTGTCACGCCCAGCCTCCGTTTCTTCTTCTTCATCGTCGGGGCTGTCATGGCAACCGGCCCCTCACGTTTGAGCCGAGTCGTCGCTCGGAGCTGTGACGTCACCTAGAGTTCGGATGAGGACCGCGCCCTTAAAAAAACTCGACATCGATATTTTCAAACGTCAACATAACTGTGACAAGTGGACGAGGCGCTCTTTAGCAACGCGCCATGATTGGCTAAGGAGTTGGGACGTCATTATTTTCGGACTTTGGTGTAGGCGGTCACGTGGTGTGTTTGGAAAAGCACCCCCCCCCCCCCCCCCACGAGCGCTCCACTCGAGGGAGGAGGAGGAAGGCGGATGCATAAATCCACGCTGTGCCAAACAAGTCGACCAGGAAGGAGCACAACCACCACGTCGTAAGTATTGAAAGTCTGCTTCAAAGTCGTTTTTGAGCGCCAACGCGGATGTCCGAACAGGTGGCGGGAGGGAAGGCGGATCGCCGATCCCTCCGCGAAACGATCCAAACTGGATCTATTTTCTAGGTGCGATTGATTGGCCGCCATAGAATACGAACAAGGACATCACCACATTTGGAATAATAATAATAATAATAATAATCGGGTGGTGGATGTGACAACAGTTGAGGTGAGGGGTGTGCCCACCACAGCCGTGCGTCATTTCTGTCACGCTATCCAGCCACAATCAGGGTTTCGGCTAAATCGAATTACATTCATGCACACACACAAGATTAATTGAAAACAATTTGAAATGGAGGTTAAAATATTTACCTGCAGCAGGTTGATTCTCTTCTTCTTCATTGTCCTCTTGGTCCCGTTCTTCTTCTGGTCCAGTTTGATAGTCTCGTGAGAATTGAGGCGGCGTTGTTGGATCCTTGCTGTCGTCTGCCTGCCTGCCTGTCATCTTCCCGACGCTGCGCTCGCTCATTCTTACCTTTTCTTTCAATTATCAGGAGTTAACATGGCTGAAGTTTTACACAAGCTGTTTGGCGGGCACTAGGACCGCGAATCGCACCCGGCAGGTGTGCAGCAAGGGGCGTGGTTTTCCTGCTTTTTGCCATGTTCAAGTCAGATCAACTTGTTAGCCGTTGGAAGAAACACGTCCAGTCCGCATTCAGTCGTGTGTGTGTGTGTGTGTTCCTTCCTACTCACTGGATCACGTCGGGGTCACCAGTGTAGCCGATAGCTATATAGCTAATACTTTACTTCATAAGGCCACCACTATTATTTCTTGTTTCCGTGTCCTTTTTTCAAGAAGAAAACACATCGCAAAAAAGATTTAGTTACAGAAACCTTCAAAAAAAGACAATTCTACACAAGGTCTAAAAAATGTTTTCTACGATTTACAAATGCACGACTAGAATCGGACAAAGTCGACATCAATAAGGCGGCTGTGCTATTTACAATGCACAAACGAGTCCAGCTTTGCTTTAGTTTAGACTTTTTAGCAAATGATTTGCGGCCGCTATCCGTCCAAGCCGGCATCCATTTTGTTGTGATGTGAATTCCAAAATGGCCGGATGCATCAAAAAAAAAAGCGCATTTGGCCTTTGCGATCCCAAAGCGTCGAGTGCGAAGGCAGAAAATGTCCCTTCACGTCACGGCGGACGCGGATGTTGGAAAGGGAGATCCGATTAGCCTTTCGATTCCACGTCCTAACCCAGTTTGTGCCATTGCAAAAAGAGCTCCGGGCAAAAGACGCCGTGTTCCGCCGCTCTCTCTCTCTCTCTCTCTCTCTCTCCCTGTGGCCGCCGTCTCAGATCATGGAGGATTCTTCCGCACGCTCCGCCTTTGCGTGGCTGGTGGGAGGCTCGCAGCTTCTGGGCGCGACGTCGGTGGCGCTGGCCGGCGTGTGGATGGGACACTACCACGGGGGCTTCGCCTGGGACGGCTCCCAGCGGGAATTCAACCTGCACCCTCTCTGCATGATTCTGGGCCTGGTCTTCTTGCAGGGAGATGGTGAGCGAGCGCTCAAAAAAGGATGGACAGGTAACATCCGACTGACCGCCGAGTTCCGTTTCCACCAAACGGGTGGAAGGCAAAATGCTCCTAAGTCCAAATCCATTCAAAATGTTGAATATACACTTGGAAGCTTAATTACAAATAAAGAGAACCATTAAACTCTTTATGCCCCCCCCCGTGCCGATTGCTGTGCGAGCGGGAGATGCAAAAAAGGCGTCGAAAAAAAGGGGTCTGGAGGTCATGGTCGTAAGTATGGGCGCTTGTAAGTCGAGCTGGTCATAAGTCGGATGTTACCTGTATATAGAAATATGTCGAGATAGACATACTATTTCATCCCTATTAGCTGATATATCATCGTGCAAGTTGACGTGACGCCAACTAAATGCGGCATGACTAATGGATGTCTGCGGCCGCTCTCTGCTCAAAGGGTGGAAATCAATGAGCTTCCGTGGCCGTCAAAGGCAAATTGCATTCAAGCGACAACAGACGGCAAAGGTCAGCCCAACCAACACCAGTGACGTGTTTACAAGTGATTAAAAAGCAAGGGGGCCCTGGGGGGGATTTTCATCACTCGTAAACAACGGCACAGATAGCTACGTGCTGTTAGCTTACCAAAGCTAAGATCAGCATTAACCTTTAAAATTGTAATCATTACGAACGGAATTAAATAAATAACATGTATTTCCTGCGATGGTCATCATAATCCTCCAAGGGAGCATCTTTCCCATCCACGAAAAAGAAATCTTAAAAAGTCAAGTCCGGTTTATTTGTAGATTCCCGTCGAACAGGAAGTGACCTAACTGTGCTCTCGGAAGTTAAACTCGCAAATGTGAACATTTTCGTCGATGTAGCTAACGAAATCTTATTTCTAGCATAGTCCGATAAAATGCGGAAATATATAGGAACATATGTTTGTCTTTTGTTTTGCGTCACATTATTTGTTATTTCGTTTGTTGTTGTTGACTCGAAGATGGCGCCGCGAGAGTGTCTTGCCTTGACAGCAACTCCCGTCATTTGTTTTTCGATTTCCTTTCGTCACTTTTCTGCCGTCAAATGTCCATTTCTCCACTACGAGATGAATCAAATCTAATCGAATCCAATCCAATGAAAACAATGCGCATCAATCAATCGAGCGCCGGCCGCGTCAAACGTTTAATTAGCACGAGAGGACCAACGGCGCCTCCTAGCGGCAGAGCAAGGTACGGTTCCCGCTCGAACAGCTTTTCCAACATTTCTCCGAACCTCCAACGGCAAACGTTTGCATTTGCGAAAGTATTTGACGTCTGTCTTCCCGTCCGCAGCCATTTTGGTCTTTCGAGTGTTCCGTAACGAGGCAAAGAAGAAGGCGAAGATGCTTCACGGCCTCCTCCACTTGCTCGCCCTCGTCGTCAGCGTCGTCGGTAAGTGAGGACGAGAAAAGAAGAAGCGCGACAAGTTTCTCTTTCTCGCTTCCGTGCCGTTTTTTGTAGGTCTGGCGGCCGTGTTCGACTCCCACAAGGCAGCCAAGTCTCCAAACATGTACTCGTTGCACAGTTGGTGCGGCATGGCGACCGTGGTGCTATTTGGCTTGCAGGTAAGCCACGCGTACGGACGGACGGACGGACGGAGGCAAAAGGCCACGTTCGACTTGCGTGTTTCCATCTCTCTCTCGCCAGTGGCTCTTGGGTCTGTCGTTCTTCCTGTTTCCCGCGGCGTCGTCGCGCTTGCGAGCGACGTACCTCCCCGTCCACGCCTTCTGCGGTCTGGTTCTGTTGGCGATGGCCGTCGGCACCAGCTTGCTCGGCATCACCGAGAAGCTCCTCTTCAGCGTCACGTAGGCCGGCGTCCGTCCGCTTTTTGTCCTCGCGTTCGGGACGGACGGACGAGACTAACGACGCCGTCGTCGTCCGGAGCAGGTCCGGCGGCTATTCGCTGTTTCCACCCCAGGGGGTTCTGGCCAACGTTTTGGGCCTGCTGCTGGTGTGTTTCGGGGTGCTGCTGGGCTACGCGGTCACCAGGGAGGAGTACAGGCGGCCCCCCGACCCGGAGGAAGAAGCTCTGGCCGTCCATTTCAAGACCCTGCGCGAAGGCGGCTCGCCCAGCTCGCCCACCTCGCCCTAAAGGCCTCGGCCGTCTTTGTCTTGTCTTCGGACGACAAGCGCTGCCGACGGTTTGGGCTTTGGCTGCAGGTCGCCGGAATCCCGCATGGTCACATTTGGACCGGGCCGCGTTGCTTTATTTGCTATCGCTTGTGGCGTGGATGTGCTTGTTTGTCTAGCGTGCGTGTTTGTGTTTTTGGAAGATGAAAAATGAGGAGCGGAAACGGCTAAGGCTACTTTCCAATCAACAATTGTTTTGCTTGATTTGGACGGACGGACGGACGGACGCTCGGAGCTCTGAAGGCTCGTGCGTCACAAACGCCCAAAAACAATCATAGTCATAATCCATTTCATTTGTAAGCGCCTTTCAAAACTCTCAAGGTCACTGGATCAGCTAGCTAATAGATAGCCAGCCAGATAGCTAATAGCTAGCTAGCCAACTATCTGGCTAAAAAGAAACGGACCGACATTTATCATCAGAGAACCAAACCTCAAGGCAAGGAAGCAAAAAAATCCGTCTGGCAGCGTCTGAAAAGTGGGCGATGGAGCGCCTCGGACGCCGTCTGGCGCCACGGCAACCGTCCGCTTCAGACATTGGACTCCGCAAAGGGTCTTTTGGCTTTGACGGGCGAGGCGGGACACGTCTTTCGGTGGAGCGGCAGCGTCCGGGTGAGCTTGGCGTCCACGTAAGCGGCGCCGCGCCGGTAGAAGGGCGGCCGCGCGTGGCCGTTGTTGTTGCTACGGTTGTGGTGGGCGAAGAAGAAGGTGGGCCGCGACGGGCCCGGCCCCTCGCCCCGTCGCCCCGGCGACGGAACCGCCGCGTCCACCGAGGACACGGCCCACGAGCGCCGGGGGCCGAGACCGGACGGCGCCGGTTCGCCGTAGCTGTCGGACGACGAGCGCTTGCCGCCAGCGGCGGACTCTGCCTGGGGCGAAGGGGCGGGGGCCGAGTCCGCTCGCCGCGGGGGCGTCGGAGGCCCCGGTTCCGGGTCGGCGCCCGCCGCCGTTTCCGTCACTTCCAGGGGGTAACGGGCGGCTTTGGATTGGTTGCGGCTGGAATGGCGGGGCGGGCCAAAGCGGCTGGGCGGCGGTTTTGCGGCCACGTCCTCTGGAAGAGGCGAAGCTCCGCCCCCCTTCGCGTCAAAGGGGTTTGGACGGAGGCCCTCTCCCAGTTCGGCCAGTTCTGGCGGCAAGTGGGCAAACCGGGCGTAGGCGCATCGCCCCAAAGACGCCGCCGGCGGACTCGTTCCGGCGACCTGCGGCCATCGGCTCTGTTGCTGGCGGGACGACGGGGGGCTAGCCGGAAGCCGCGGCAAACGCTGGCGGCGAGGCGAGGGCGGCGAATGGGCGAGAGCGGTCTCGGGGTCGCGCCGGCGATGACCCGGGGAGAGGGGCGGAGGCAAGCGCCGCCCCGGACGGCCGTAGACGTCTCCGTCGCTCCGCTTGGGACCCTCGTCGGAGGCTCCCGACCCGGCGTCCCGCTCGGACGGGTTTCCTCGGCAAACGTGGGCGGCGGCGGCGTCCGATGGCGGCGGCGCCTGCTGGCGACACTCCTCCCGAACGCGAGACAGGAGCCGTTGAATCTCTCGGTTGGAAGGACAAAGGCGGCCGGCCTCCAGCAGGTCCTCCAGGGCGGCGGCGAACTGCCTGCGTGGCGAGACGGGGCGAGACGGGCGTCAAACACTCTCGCCCGCTTGCCGCCCGGTGCCAGGGTTTTTGTCATTCGCACTCCAATCCCAGGAACCGCACGATATTGACTTTTAGGACGACGTCAATATTCAATGCAGCATTTCAAACCTCAGACTGCAGGTCAAATCCAACTTACGACCTGCCCGACTTACGACCACGACCTACATAGACCCTATTTTTTAAAATGTTAATTCGATTGTAAAATGTCTTTTTTGGATTTCGACTTACGACCATTTGGTCGGTGCAAAACTCGGTCGTAAGTCGGATCTTACCTGTATCGTTTTTCATCAGAAAAAAAGTTAATTCCTAAATGATACGGCTCTAGTTATCTGCGCTTGAAATGGGGGCAGCTGTTCAAAATAGAATACGTACCTATTGATTTATATACCATGACGTCCCTGTTCCACTGCTGAAAAGGATGCCTTGATCCTCTCCTCTTTTGTCTAGAAATGCTTCATGTCACAAAGCGGGTACAGCAAGTGCTGAAGAATGAATAACTTTCTGTGTCGTTGTGTTGTCATATTTGTTATTTAGTTTTATTTTTACTTGAAGCCGTGGACTGCAAATGTCCCCATTGTGGGACAAATAAAGCTTTTACTGATTCTGATCCTGAAGAAAGATGGCGCCGCGAGAGTGGCTCCTGTATTTTGTTTCTCTACTTTTCTTTCTTTCCTTTCATAACTTTGCTGCTGTGTTACTTCTGGGTAGAGTGAACGCTGGCGCGAATGGCTGCCGCTGCTCACCCGCACACACACAAAAAAAAAAGAAATGGTTATACCGTGACTGTAAAGTGTCCTTGAGAGTTTTGAAAGGCGCTTCTAAATGAAATGTGATGATGATGATGATGTCAGGGCGGCGGTTGCCTTACCGGCGACTGCGCTTGGCGCGGGCCCTGGCGTAGAAGGCCTCGTAACATTTGTCTTTGAGCTCCAAAGCCCTGGTGGCAAACTCCTCGGCCAGCGCGAAATCCTGCAAGTTGGCGTTTTGAGCGCAAACTCCAGGACCGGGTCAAAGGTCGCGGACGACTCACGTTCATCTTGCGGCGACAACGCGACAGGTTGAGGAGGACGCACACCCTCAGCGGCCTGAACGCCGTCGGCTCGTCCGCCGGAAACTTCTGCAGCGCCGACTGGTAGCAACGTGCCGCTTCTCTCGCTTCACCTCGCTGCCAACGCAAGCGACAAATCATCACATTTCATTTCGAAGCCGCTTTCAAAACTCAACGTCACTTGACAGTCACAGCATCAGTTTTTCTGCGGGTGAGCGGCGACAGCCACACGCGCCAGCGTTCGCTCAACCCAGAAGTAAGTCAAATAAAGAGAAATGTAGGCAGCAGATACCGAGATAGATAACCGCCAGCGAGCTAGCTACCTAGATAGCTTTTAGATTTTTACCTTGTACAGCTTGTCCCCCTCTTGGACTAATTGAGTGAGAAGCACCATTAAAATGTCGGGTTTGGACGTGGCCATGGCCCAGGTTGCCGGTCCTGCACACAAAAGGGGCTCTTTAACTTGCCAAAAATTACGGCCGGCGGACGGCAAGTTGTCCTCTTGTAATATTAATACATTTCATTTCTAAGCGACTTTCAAAACTCTCAGTCACTTTACAATCACAGGGTAAGGTTTTTCTGTGGGTGAGCAGCGGCAGCCACGCGCGCCAGCGTTCACTCAACCCAGAAATAACTCAAATAGATCAAAAGCTAGCTAGCTAGCTAATAGATAGCTAATTGATAACAAGCTAGCTAGCTGGCTTCACTCAACTTGAAAGTAACTCAAATAGATCGAAAGCTAGCTAACTGGCTTCACTCGACTCGGAAGTAACTCAAATAGATCAAAAACCAGCTAGCTCGCTTGTTATCTCGTAACTCAAATAGATCGAAAGCTAGCTGTATTGCCTCACTCAACCTGGAAGTAACTCAAATAGATGGAAAAGCTAAAATGATCAGAACTAAAAAAAAAAAAGTCTCTTTCAAATTCAGGTTTGTGATATTAGCTCCCCTTTAGCAGAGTTAGCGCATGTTTACATTTGGCTAAGATGGGGGCCATCTTTCAAAATGGAGGACTTGGACGGACGGACGGACTCGCCTATTTGGGCTCCTTTTTGGAGCAGCGCCACGACGGCCAAAGTGTTCCTGCAGCCGACGGCTCGGTCCAGCGCTCGCATCCCGCTGGAATCCACGTGTTCCACCGAGGCGCCGTGATCCACCAGATGCTTGACCTGAAGGGGGACGGACGGGGGCAACCTGAACACGCCGGCGCTCGCTCGCAGGCGCATTTCACCCACCACTCGGGGGTCGCCGCCAAACGCCGCCAGGTCCAAAGGGGTGCGGCCGCTGCGGTCGCAGTGCGCCGTGCCGGCCCCCCTGGCCACCAGTTCCCGGACCGGCGCCAGGTGGCCCTTCAGGCAGGCCCAGCTCAGCGCCGTCAAGCCCTCGCGGTCCGCCTGATCCAGAGACGCGCCTGCGGGCGAGCCGGCGTCGGGAGGTCCGGTTGCGGGCGCCCCCTCCCCGGTTTTCCCTCCTTACCGCGATCCAGCAGCAATTTGGCGGCGGTCACGTGACCTTCCGAGGCCGCCGTCATCAAAGCCGTGCGACCCTGGCGGTCCGCCGCGTTGACCCGCGCCCCGTGACTCAGCAAGAGCTCCGCCACCTGATGCCAATCGGGGGAGGGGAGGGAGGGTGTCAACGTCTTTTTTTTCTGCGGGTGGGCCACATTGTTTCGTTGACACAATCTTTAAGGAGGTTCATTGTTTGGCTAATACTAATAGCCATCTAATCGCTAGCTGTTAGCTAGCTAGTCACTAGCTGTTAGCTAGCTTGCTAGCTATTTGAGTTACTTGCGGGTTTAGTGAACGCTATCCAGTGACTGTAAAGTGACCTTGAGAGTTTTGAAAGGTGCTTAGAAATGAAATGGATTATTATTATTATTATTATTATTATTATTATTATTATTATGAATAGAAAGAGAGCTAAGGGAGGTCGATCGCTAGCTATCTTACTAGCTAGCGCATGGATTTGCTTTGGCGGGCCGAAAAAATGATGTGGCGGACCGGATTTGGCCCCTGGAACTCGACTTGGACACCTGTGCATTAGGAGGAAGAAAAGACAAAGGCGGCGCCCCCTCGTGGCGCGGCTTCTACCTGCCAATGGCCTCGCCGGACGGCGCAGAACAGCGGGAAGACGCCCGGCCCTCCGCCTTGCTCCGGGGCGGCGCCCCGAGCCAACAACAGCTTGCAGACCGCCAGCCTGCCGCCCGCCGCCGCTGCCGTCAGAGCTGCGGAAACAAGGAGCGGAACACCCCCATTTCAAGCTCAGATAACTCCAGACCGACATAACTTAGGAATTAACTCTGATTCAGATGACGGACGAGAGGCTCAGGTTTTTTTTTTTATTGGCCGAGGAGCTTCACGTCCACACAAGTAGTCCTTGGACCCTGTCTTATGGTGTCTAGCTGGCTATCTAGCTAGCTAGCTATTAGCTAGCTAGCTCGCTATTAGCTAGCTAGCTATTAGCTAGCTAGCTCGCTATTAGCTAGCTAGCTTTCGATCTATTTGAGTTACTTCCGGGTTGAGTGAACGTTGGTGCGTGTGGCTGCCGCTGCTCACCAACGGAAAAAAATATCCTGTAACTCTAAAGTGACCTTGAGAGTTTTGTAAGACACTTAAAAATGAAATGTATTTTTATTATTATTATAAAGGCCAATCCAATCCAAAAAGGAGAGGATGTCGCCGTTGCTCCGTCTTCGGCGTCCAATCAGATGAGGCGTGACTGGCTAAGCGTACCCGTCTCTCCCCACAGGCTGTCGGCGGCGTCCATCTTGGGCCTCTCCTCCTCCTTGTATTCGCCCTCCGCGGAGTCCAGCAAATAAGACACAATCTACAAACAAAACACGCCCGCGTTGGGGTCCACTCCACGCCCGATTTTTCACATCGAGCGTGACGTTACCGCGGCTACGATAGGAACAAATCCGTTGGAGGCGGGCGCTTACCTCGGCGTGGCCCATGCCGGCGGCGGCGGTCAGCGCTTGCTGCAGCGCCCGGCCCCTGGTGACCCCGCCCGGGCCGCAGCTCCAGTCGGCCCGCTGGAGGAGGAAGCGCAGCGCCCGCAGGTGACCCCGCCGGGCGGCGTGCACAGCCACGCAGCGACCCGCGCCGTCAACGTGGCCCACCTGAGCCCACACGGAAACGCAGCCTCGTCGGGACGCTACAATTTTGGCCAGCCGGCATGTCACACGCTCGCATCGCAATCTACTGCGCGACTACACTTAATACAGTAGTTATACAGTGCAGATACCATCTCTTGTAGTACTGTACGCTGCTCTTTTTCCGAGCGTGTGTCAGGCGACCTCTTCTGGTGATTTTTCAACAGCGCGCATGCGTGGAAAGCTGTGCGTATTTGGGTCAGTAGAACGCGTGTGCGCCGACACAGTTTGGTATCTAATAGTATTCAATAGAAACCGTGACTTCGAATCAACAGATTGACATCCCGTCGGCCATTTGGAATTGATTTCGACTTACGACCGTGTTGCCACAAGTCGGATGTTACCCGTCTTCCCCTTTTGTTTGCCGTTGAGCCACGCCGAGGCGGGCTTTACCTTGGCTTGATGCTGACTCAGCAAGGTGATGACGTCCAGATGTCCGGCGGAAGCGGCAAACCCGAGTGCGGTCAACCCGTCTTGTGACTGACTGTCCACCTGGAAAAAATAGAATCATTTGAACTTTGACCACAGTCAAAAAAGAACAAAACAACAACAATTGCCACAGTGATACCTCGCTTTACAAAGTCCTTGGCTTACAAAGTTTTCCGTTTACGAACGGTAGATTGATGAAAATTTGACCTTGGCATACAAACTATTTTTCGGGATACACACGGACCGCCACATTGAGTGATGTGTCGTTCACGAACGAGCCTGTTCTCCTAACAAGGAAATGGCAGCCGACTCATTTTTGTCCTCTATTCCCCGCCCCCAGTCTTCGGTTAAAGCCACGCGATTGGTCAAGAATGCAGCCGTGAGTGGCGGGGGGTTTACACATTAAAGAGACGGGCAGACGAGTGAGAAAATGGATAGAAAACAGTGAAATTTAGACTTGTTTCAACTTTGATAGTTCAAAGGCAGAGTGTAGACTGCAAGGTTAAAATATCCCATCAATCAGGCTCAAACAACCCGCACATTGATGCAAAAAGCTATCAATCCAGCTAAATAGAACACAATTGATGAGGAACAAGGTAAAATGATGGCAGAGAAAGCACCTCCAAGGGATCATTCGTCAAGATGGTGAAAAAAGAAGGCTACGTTCCTCATCACGTGTTTCATGCTGATGAAAGCGGCCACTCCATTCCATCAAGCAATCAACGACCATCACAAAGGTCAATAAAACCACTTTATTATACAGTACAGTTTAGTTCTTTCATTATAATACCATCGCACATTTATTATACATAAAATGAGGTCTATGTTGTGTAGGTTTAAGGCTTAGAAAATTAGAAAATTATGTTTTATGGGACCTGGGAACGGATTATCCCCATTTGAATGGTTTCCTATGGGAAATTAATTTTTGGGATACACACTTTTCGCCTTACACACTCTGTCTGGGAATCAATCAAGTTTGTAAGCCAAGGTATCACTGGATTTGCATTGTTTGTTGTTGTTGTTGTTTTTTTTTTTTTTGGGGGGGGGGGGGGGGGGTGTGCGTCATACCTGAGCTCCGTGGTCAAGCAAAAGGGCGACGGCGTCCCCGTGTCCCAAATGAGCGTGGACGCATAGCAGGGGGGCATTATTGAGGACGCCGCTGCGAAAATCCACATCGGCCCCACTTAGGATCAGCAATCTGCTCACCTGCCGACGAAAGGACTTTTCTGAATAGTCGGAATGCGGACAACCCAAAGCGCCCGTTTTCCGAGGCGGGCCCCAAAAATCATGCGCTGGGGCTGATCTGGCTTGAAAAGTCCATTACGTTTTTCGTCTAATGAAGCCCCTCACCCCCCGGCAACGGATGGGGTCACCGTAAATGCTGTTGATACGTTTGTCTATAACTGCTATCCCACAGTTGACCAGCAGATGGCCGCGCTTTATTTTTCTTGACATTACGTTGGGTCGTTGTCACTTCCGGTACAGGTTTTACTTTCCGCGCTTCAAGTTTCATTTTCACTGAGAAGACGGCGGGCGAGAATGGACGTGCTTCTTCGCTGTCCGTACTAAGTTTAGCAAGGGAAAGATCAAAACTTGCATTTTGGACGGACAATTTTATCGCATCCGTTTTATTTCATTGATGTCAAGTCCAAATGTTTGTTTACTTGTTTGTAGTTGTGCGGTGGTGTGAAATCACATTCAAGTAGAAAGAAGTCAGTCCTGTTTCCAACGTTACCTTGATGTTGGGGGTGTAAAGGTTTCTCAAGGACGAGAGCGCACCATTCAAACTGTCGCTGCTGTAGGACATCCACAGGCCCTGCAGGACGGACGAGGACATTCCCAACTTCTTGCTTAAACCCTGAAAGACCAGCAAAAAATCACCACGTGCAGCACCGCCAACGCTTTTCACGCAAGATTGTCAAAGTGGTTTGGAATAGGCCAGCGCCGTTTTTGAGTGTCGTGGCCGGACGGCTCGATTGTGCTTTTTTTGCGCCTGTCGTGGGCGGCATTTTCACCAGTCTGCCACCGGACGGATGCGTGGCTTCAGGAGTCCGCCGTGAGCGTACGTGGAACGTTCGCGGCTTGGAATTGAAGCGGATTGACGTGGGCGGGTCAAGAGATGTGACGCAATTTCTTTTCGTCAATGGAGGCTGCAGCTCGGTGTCCGCTTTCAACATTTAGCACGTAGCAGACGAGCACATTTCACCATGACGTCCCTGATCCACTGGTGGAAAGGACGCTTTGATCCTCTCCATATAACAAAGAGGGTGCGGAAAGTGCTTCAAATTGAATGACCGTCTGTGTCTTCAGAAGATTTTTTTTGTTGTTTTGACTTCAAGATTTTCCTCCTACTTCTTCCTTTCATCACTTTCCTGCTGTGAAGCTTGGAGTAGACGTGACCTCCCTGATCCAGTGGTGAAAAGGACGCTTTGATCCTCTCCTCTTCCATCGAGAACTGCTTCATGTCACAAGGAGGGCACGGCGAGTGCCGATCTACTCAAATGTCTAAATGTAAATGTCCAGTGGAAGCAAGGAAGTGATCTTTACACGACTGGAAGGGCTTTTGACGGACGGGGTCGAAGGTGGCTCTTACTTTGTAGATGTGAGCCTTCAAGATGTGATGTCCCAGCTCCAGCGTCTGCCGTGGGCTCAGCTTCCCCCCTTGCCTGCACAGCCACAAGGCCAACAGCGTGTGGCCGTTCCTGCGGGGGGAATTATTTGCGGGTGCTGCGGTCCCGAGCGGAGGAGGGGGTCCCGGAGGGCTACCTGGGCTCGCAGAGGAACCCGCGGTCCCGCCCTCGGTCCCGCCACGTCAGCCATTCTCGGAAGGAGGCGTGCCCGAGCGTCCGGCTGCCGTCGGACCGCCGCGGCAGGAAAGGCGCCAGCTGCTCCAGGCGTTGCGTGAACTCCGCCCACCGCACGGCGCCCCCGCTCACCGCGCCGGCGTTGATCACCTCAAAAAGCTGACGGGGAACTTCTACTTAGTCATGTGTCCTTCGCAAACGAGCCGCTTCTCAGAGCCAAAAAAAGAGCCGGAGTTCCCATCACTCCTGTGCACGTACATATCAAGAAAAAATGTTTTTGGACATGACCAATTCGTTTTACATGATTTTTGCTACTTCATTAATTTAAGCGTAAAAAAAACAAACAAACAAAGTGAGGAAGCATTTGGGAGCCAAAAGAGCCGGATCTTTTTAGTGAGCTGAGCCAAAAAAAAGAGCCGGCTCTCTGAAAGGAGCCGGACTTCCCATCA
Source organism: Hippocampus bargibanti (assembly GCF_051943395.1). NCBI lineage: Eukaryota > Metazoa > Chordata > Actinopteri > Syngnathiformes > Syngnathidae > Hippocampus > Hippocampus bargibanti. The sequence goes on along the minus strand of NC_142750.1, from coordinate 330,173 downwards.
ATAGTCCCATCGCCGCCTTTTCCACGCGTCCGGATGGAAGAAGAGAAAAAAAAACGAGATGGCGGCTACCTGTCGATCAGTCAACGGGTGCAGCGTTGCCACGGTGACATTCAGCAGCGGGACCACCCTCTGGAAGGACGACTGGGTGGGAAAGCGCATGTTGAGTTGCAGCAGGTAGACCTCCGCCAGGCTCACCGGAACCACCTGAAGAAGCCGACAAACGGCGGGCCATCAAACGCCACATCCAAAGACGCCAAGCGCAGGATTTCCGCGCCGCCGGCTCGCCTACCTTGAAGCCGGAGCTTTTGAGGACGAGGTATCCTCCCTGGATCAGGTCCAGGGTCAGTTTCAGGTAGAGGAAGGAGCCTTTGCTGAGGGCCTTCAGGTGGTCGATGAGCTTCATCAGGGCCGCGTTGTCCAGGCGACCGTTGCTTAGCGCCACGTTGCTCTGAATCTCGGGGCTGCTACGGATACGTTGCAAAAGGTACGCCTGCAAAAAGACGGCGCCGGACAGGAGAGCTGGAGAGCAGAAGCACTCTGCGCAAGCTAGGCTATCGCATCGCCACTTTCAAGCGACTTCAAAAAGCGTTCGACAACAATCCGCGAAAAATCAAGTCTGGCGCAAAGTCCCTCCCCTCGGAGCCTCCGCTGGGTTCTCGCTAGGCTCAACTAGCGCCCGGCTGCTCCGGGAGGGACGGAAAACAAATCACGGCGCTCTTCAAAAGAACGCCTGGAAAATGGAGCCCGGCGAAGGAGTTGGGCGGCAACGGCGGCATTCTGGTGGAGGAGCGGCCGCCGATCAACGCGCGCGTTACCTGGAGGTCTTGCTCGACGGCCGCGTTTCCGTCCATCCCGTCCAAGGAGATGCGATGGAAAGGCAACGCCCCGGCGATGTCCTGTCGGAGGGAAAGCGCAGCGCTCGGATGCGGCTCGTTCGCATCCGAGCGGCCCGAGCGAGGACGCCACCTGCCGATCGGTCCTGACGGTGGCGACGAACTTCAACCAGCGAGGGAATTGGTGGATGTTGCGGGACAAAAAGGAGGTCAGCGTGTCGCCGTAGTCCGGCCGATGGAACTCGGCCTCGTCCAGCCCGTCCAGCAGTAAAATCAGGCCCGCCTCTTCCACCCGCAACTTCCTCTCTGGAGAAAAAACAAAACAAAAACCACAGAATATGGCGCCGTCATTGCCCGCTTTCTGCAACATTTTACCAGGGTCTGAAACTCTTGAGCAAAAGTTAGCGGACACCAGGGCAGACAACTGTGAAAAGTTGCCCGTCCGGCCATAAAGTCGCCTGCCTCATTTGTCACAACTTGAAACACAATAAGACGACTAATAAAAACCATTGTTGCGCCAAACGAACGTTCGTTTGGCAATTTGCGTACTTGGCACGGCGGCCAATCAGAAGCCTGTTTTGTGCTGCAAAGTGTACTTGAGAGTTTTGAAAGGCGCTTAGAAAGAGGAGTCCACGTGACTCGTAGCAATTTGCTTGTAGCGTTTGCTTTATTGAATGAAGCAAATTTGCTTTTGTTCTTTTGAAGAAGTTGTCGGCCACCCGGGCGGAGACGTTCTGGAAGTTGCACGCCCCGGGCAAACGTTATTTCGGACCGTGATTTTACTTACCCTTGTGGAGAGCGTCCAGCGGCTCCAGGATGCCTTTTTGGAGGGCGGAGTCGGGGTCTTGGATGCAGGATCGCAGCGTGAGCGAGCTCTGAAGCTGCGGCGATCCGTGAAGCAGCTGGCGATACGCCGACAGCCGCGGGGCTTCGCTGAGCAGCGCCGCCATGTTGTGGACCAACTCCGGCACCAAACACGTGTGGCAGTTGTCGGCCTGACAGAAATGATACGAGACCACCTGCCGCGCCGGGCGGACGCATCAATCAATCAATCCGGTGGCCATTTTGAAAGTGTCAAAGTCAAGGCCCGCGGGCAAAATCCGGCCCGCCACATCATTTTTTTCGGCCCACCAAAGCAAATGCAACGTGTGAAATTCCATGACACTCGCTCAAATCCGAAGCAAAATGACATATTTTGGCACGTAAACCCCAATAACAGTCATTATTTTTGACAGTTTTTCTGTGGGTGAGCAGCGGCAGCCACACGTGCCAGCGTTCACTCAACCTGGAAGTAACTCAAATAGATCAAAAGCTAGCTAGATAGCTATACATGTAGTTAACTACAGGAAGTAGCTGACATCCTCGCTTTCAGTCCATCGAGGAAAAGGTTTGTTCAGCCGCCATCTTTGTTTGGCTCCTCCTACCTGTCCCGCCAGCCTCAGCACGGTCTCCCGCTGCCTCCTCTTGATCTCCGGAGTCCCCGGACAGCCCCGCCCTCCTCCGTCATCCGCCCCTCCCCCTCCCGGCGAATGGCGGGGGGCGGAGTCAGCGTCTGAAGGACAAGTCGAGCGACCGCGGCCGCCGTATTTCAAAGTCAGACTTGATTTTTTTTGGGCCTCTCGCCGGCCGCTTACGTTCGGGAGACGACGGGCGGACGCGGTCGCCGTGACAACTCAGCGCCGCCAACCGGGCGACGATGGCCGTCTTGCCGAAACCCGCGCCGCCGGCGATCAACACGCCCCGGTTGATGAGCGGGTCGTCGCTGGAGAGAGCACGCTCCACTTCCTGGAAGAGCCACTCCCTCCCGCTCAAGCTCCAATCGGACGGCGGGCCGGGAATCTCGAAAGGGAGGGGCTTCAGGCTCAGGAAGGGACTCAACCGAACTGCGCGGAGGGAAACAAAAAAAGGCTGACGGCGCCGCGGGGGTCAAAGCGGCCGGGACGACCTCCGTGGCCTCACCGCGCTTTTCCCGCCGACCGGGACTTCCGGAATGCGGCATTCTGAGGGAGCGGCGGGAAAGGCTGCGTCGCTGCTGCTCGTCCAGGAAGGCCAGATCTTCCAGTTGAGCGCAACTGCCGGCTGCGCAAAGACAAAGTTCCCTTGGACCCGATTGGAGAAGACCCACGAGCCCCTCCTCCAATCTGCGCTAACATGAGCGGCGGCGGCCACGTGTGTGACAAGTACAGTGAGACCTCATCTTACGAACTTCATTGCTTCCCGCAAATTGGGTGTAAGGCCAAAAGTTTGTCTTCCAAACATTTATTTCCCATAAGAAACCATTCAAATGAGAATCATCCGTTCCCAGGTCCCTATAAAACATCATTTGCGACTAAATAAGCCTTAAAACCACACAAAATAGACCTTATTTTAGGTCTAATAAATGTGATATTGTATTGTAATGAAAGAAATAAACTGTACTGTATAGTCAAGTGGTTTTATTGACCATTGCGATGGTCATTGATGGAGTTGCCTCTTGATGATATCCGAGTGAAGTTGCCGTGCTTTCTGGGCGATAATACCCTCACTCACACTGTCCCCTGCTAGCTGCTTTCCGTTCATCAACAGTTTTTCAACCTCCTCTATTGCCTAAGACCGTTGCTTAGACACACACGTAGCAATTAGCGCACTGGTACTGGGACGCTAAGTCACACCTCATTGGTGTTTCTCGATGATCTCCTTTTTCTGCTCGACCATAATTTTCTTTGTGTGTCCTCTTCGGCTTAACACCAGCCTGCGGTGGGGTCTTTTTCACTCCCATAATAGCAAAAGTACTCCACTCGATAACAAACCACGTCTGCACTGAAGGAAAACAGTGATGAAAACCAGTCCGACAGCCGCAGCTTTTCGTGTGTTTCCCGAAAACGAGTTTGTACGTCAAGACTATATTCTGGCGAATTTAATGTTCGTAAGGCAAAATGTTAGTAAGCTAGAGCGTGTGTAAGCTGAGGTATCACTGTATGCAGAGAACACAGAAATCAGGAAGGGGAACAGCAGATCCCCACCAGCGCAAACTTTTTGGGGACAAAATAGTGAAAAGTCTGTGGCGCTATTGACCAAAAAAGCCAAAGTCACCAAATGTGTGAAAGCGCTCGAATCCAGTCACGAGCAACGACGACGTTTGCGCTAACTCTGCTTCATATCCTGTGCGTGTGTGTTGTGAGAAGTCATACGTGGGACTTCCTTCCTTCCTTCCTTCCTTCCTTCCTTCCTTCCTTCCTTCATTCATGAGTCAGTGAGCACGGAGAAAAGGGAAGGGAGGCTGACATCAAACCGAAGTGTGTTTGCCTTCTTCAACCGCTCAGCCCGTACGGGTTGCGTCAAAAGATCAGATACAGTCAGCGTCCAAACACTTTAGCTCACCAACCTTTCGCCGTACGAACGTTACATTGGCAAGCAGATCGTCGTGGCTGACAAACTAGTTTTCGGCCCACGAACCAAACCACACGGTCGAACAGCGCCACGGTGGCTGGCGGACTACTTTTCATCACCCCCTTTCTTTGTAGTCTCATTTTCATGGGAAATAAATGTTTGCAAGAGGAACTTTTGGCCCCTAAACACACTTTCTGGGAGCCAATTAAGTTGGTGAGCTGAGGTATCACTGTCCACACACGGCCATTGGTCCTTACCAGCGAGCGAGTTGGGTCGAGGCGCCGGGTGGAGCGAGATGGAGCGGGCGGATCCGGACAAGCGCTTGGAGTCCAGTCCCCAATCCGGGTGGAGTTTCTTCAGGCCGTAGGCGGAGGCGCCGCCGGACTCCGCCCCGAAGACAAAGTCGTCGTCGGAGCTTCCGGTCGCCATCATACAGGAAGAGGAAGTGGACGTCCATCGTCGGCCGCCACTTCCTGGCTCGGCGTGGCCCTTGGCGTTGTCGGCCGAATAGCTGGTCAACGTAGCTGAAAGATGGCCGATTCGTCCTCATATCATCATATTCATAACGGATGAGTAACAAGAAAGCATCGTTTTCCGAATCTGAACTCTTTGAAGCCATTCTTTTGATTCTGGAGCAAGGCAGTTTGTGAAGGAGTATCCCGGCGTGATGTCACAAACAAGGGGGCGGCGGGACTTTCTGAATCTCCCCAGTTCCGCGACCTCATTTTATGGCAGTTTTAGGACACTTGAAGTCATTCTTATTGGTGTTTTGAATTTGACTAAAAACATCAGTCTGCGTGTTTTGGCTATTTTAGATGCTATCAAAAAAATCGGTGTCGGTTGTCCTTTAAGAAGAGGCTTGAAAAGGATGTTTAGCGCCGTGGCTACCTATGATGCCGCTATCTCTGCTCTCCAAGGTTGACGTGGGAGAGGTGACGCAGGCGTGGACGGAAACTTTGTTGTTGTTGTTGGCCTCCACGCCAGCGGGGGGCGCTAGTGTGGATGAAGGGGAGGTGTCGCTGCTGTCCAAACCGGACGAAGGCGAGATTCTCTTGGGGAGAGAGAGAAAGAGACAGAGTAAGAGACAACGCGGCGCCATCTCTTTGGGAACGGCGTCCCGTCACGGGATTACCTGCGCACCCACTCGGGCGTGATCGGGTGGCCCACATTCTTCATGAAGGATCTTTTCTCCCAATAAAAAGCCCAATCTGGTCATCAGCGCGTCCGCCGCCTCATCTACGGAGGGAGGGGGTCCCAAATCTTCCTCGTCACCTACGGATGAGAAGAAAGAAGCGGATGCGGAAATGTCGCGGCTTGGAATTGAGGCGGATTGACCGACCCGGAATAACTCAACGAGATAGAAAGCTAGCTAACTAATAGATAGCTAGACAACTAATAGCCTGCTCGCGAGCAAGATAGCTAATATGTTTCCTGACTCAAATAGCTACCTAGCTAGCTATACGGCTAATAGATAGCTAGCAGCTAGATAGCTAATAGATAGCGAGCTTCCTTATTTGACTGGAAGATTGCATGAGAATGTCAACGTTATCCATTGAATATTGTTAATTGTGTACTGCAATTTGTCACGAGTATTTGTTCTCTTTAGCGTCGGGACTTGGACTGCGGTTCTCCCACAATCTGCCTTCACTGAAACGTGAGCACTTTCCAACCGCGGCGGCCCAAAATGAGAAGGACTGTCAACATGACACCAATTCAAATTGGAGCGCAACGTCGGTGGTGTCCGCGCCCACTTGCACCACAAAAACTAAAAGTGCATCTTCACCACAACCCCGACGTTCCGAGTTGGATGCCAGGGTTGTCGCGGAGGAGTGGCCTACTCCAAAATCAAGTTTCTCCACAGCTTGTAATTACAGCGAGAAATGGCCGACTGCTGGAGCAGATGATAGAAAAGGCTTATTAGCGCGTGCCGCCGCAGAGTCACTCAATGACAGAGTGCAAAAATAAAAGGCCTTTACCTTCCTTGACTTTTCCATTTTCACTCCATTTCACCTTTTTTTTTTGGTCCTTTTCAAAAAGTCTGTTTTGCATCTTGTGGTTTTTAGAAGTTGGCGGAAGGGACAAAGAAGGAAACTAGCTAGCTTAAAGGACAAGCGACACCATGTTCTTGTTTCCATCAGAAAAACGTTTGATAGCTCCTAAAATAGCCAAAACACGCAGGCTGATATTTTGAGTCAAACACCAATAAAAATGACTTCAAGTGTCTAAAAACGACTTCAAATTGAAACCAGAAGTGGCCAGTTTCAGAAAGCCCCGCCCCCTTGTTCGTGACGTCACTTTGGGTCACAAACTGCCTTGCTCCAGAATCAAAACAATGGCTTCCGAGAGTTCAGATTGGGAGAAGATGCTTTCTTGTTCCTCATCCACTAATGAATAGGATTCAAATAGTTCTGAAGAGGAAAGCATCCATGTTTGCAATCGATTCAAGAAGTCCTTCCGTATCAATTCGAGCTGCCTGGACTTCAATGTAGCGCCCGGAAAATGCACAAGATGGCGCACAAGCTACGTTGGAAATTAGTGTCAACTTACACCTTACCGCAATTGGCTGATTCACCATGGCGTCATTGATGTCGTTTTCCTTCGAATTTGGCCATCAACACGGTGTTTTCATACGAAAAAAGTACCCGAAATGCTTTGCGTGTGGCTTTCTCGGTCAGGGGCGTTCCCTCCGTGACGTCACGTAGGGATCGTCATCATCTCGAAAACAAGACTTGCTGAATATTCAGCGCCAGTCTTAAAAGGTCAAGTGTAGCTTTAATATGCGGTGGAATCTTTGTCAAAGGCGCTCAGTCAAAGTCATTTGACAAATGATGGACGCAACCCGTCGGGAGGTGTCGGTTGTCCTTTAAGCGAGTATACGGGAGAACCTTTCCCCATTTTGCCGGGAAGCAAAATGGCTCCCGTGCGGCGTCAAGAAGAGAATTCCACTTTGAGGCCAGGATGAAAAATGAGCTTTTGACTTTTGGGCAGGCCGAAAGCGTCGTTCGTTCGGCCGGCCGGCCCCGAGTGGACTTGAGTCTCACCTTCCCGAGACCTTCCTCCGTCGGCGGGACCGTCCGGCCCATCCCGACGGCAGCAAACGCGAAGGAGGAGGCTTGGCAGAAAGCGTCGCAGAAGGGAGGGGGCGCGGCCTGAGGCGCCGACCGCCCCGCATCGCCGGCGGCCGGCAAACCCGCGCGGGAGGCGCGCCGAGACCCGCCCGGAGCGGCCGCGCGCTTTCAAAAGAGCCGCGGCGCCGTCGTCCATCGCCAAAGGAGGGGGCGGGGTCAATCCATCAAAAGGCCGCCGTCACCCCCAGAGGAAAAAGTTCCGTTTGTGCGACGGACAAAAAAGGTCCTTTGGCGCCTTGCCGCGAGCCGCCTCTTGTTTCAAAATGGCTGCTGGCCACCGTTGGCTTTCCCAGCAGCTTCTCCAGAGAAGACGAAAGAGCAAAGGGGAGACGGACGGACGGACGGACGGGCGGGGAGGGAGGCAAGGAAGGAAAAAGACAAGAGACGCAAGAGACTCCCGCTTGAAGTCCACACCAAAGTGCAAGCGGCGGAAGGCGAACGGTCCCGGTCAGCAAAAGCGGCGCCGCTGCTCAAATGAGAGCTTTGAACGTTGAGGAACAGAGCGCTGTGTCCGCTGCTCCTTTTAGTCCAAAAGTGCAACGGAGGAAGGGGGGGAAGGGGAGGAAGGGGGAGGAAGGAGGGGAAGGAGGGGAAGGGCCTGCCAAAGACGTGGTCCAAAACAAAAGAATTTGGCCAAAGTTCCCATCAAGAAAGAAACAAGTCACGTCTTCAAGTCCTCAAAGGTTCTGCTGCGGAAGACCATCTACCTCCCTCTACCACCTCTCTCTCTCTCTCTCTCTCTCTCTCTCTCTCTCTCTCTCTCTCTCTCTCTCTCTCTCTCTCTCTCTCTCTCTCTCTCTCTCTCTCTCTCTCTCTCTCTCTCTCTCCGCCCGTCTCTCTCCCTCTTTTTTGTCTCTCCGGTTTGTCTGCAGCGCAAATCCAAGATGCCCTCCTCCAAGCCAAACACATTGTGTGTCTTCCAGCTCACGAAGGAGAAAGAGGGAGGGAGCGCATGGAGTCGCTCAACACAGCAATTTTCGGCCGTCACGGGAAAAGAAGAAAAAAATGGGGCGTTTCCACTTTCAGAAGTGACTTGACAAAGATATGGAGGACTTTTTTTTGGCCTCAAATGGCATTTTTGAAGGAGCCTCCCGCAGAACCGCATCGGCTCCGAGGCCACGGAGGCCACTCCCCTCGACCCCTCGACTTCCCTTGCGTACACGGTTGCCCAAAGCGGCCCACACGAAAGCTGTTTTTGTCCTATTTTGGAAAGGGCTCGATGGCTCCGCGCGCCGGCTTTTGCTGGAGCTTTGGGAGTCTTCCGCCGGGTTTTGCGCAAAGACTCACCGCTCGCTCTTTTGGCCTGCCGAAGGTTAAGAGGCGAGGAGGGGAGGGACCGAGTCGATCCTTCGCCGGCCTTCATCTCCGAGCTTGCGGACTCAACGTCGCCGCCGCCTGGCAACGCAAAATAAACATTCAAGCGGCAAAAACATTTCAAAGACGTCCAATCTTATCAAGCAAAGTCTTGATTCGCAGAGACAAACAAAAAAAAAAAAGCATACAGATACCCGTCAAGCTTAGCTAATAGCCGCCCTTATAAAGGATTCCAATTTCCTGTCTAAAAGTGGTAGGACGCCGTACACGATTTGAAATGATTACAAAAACCGCTAACGCAAGCAGAAATGCAGACAGCTAGCTTACTGCGTGCGCACCTTATGCTTTTATATGCAAGTAACATCCCAGTTACGAGCGGGTTCCGTTCCGACAAAACGGTCCTAAGTCGAAATCCATTCAAAATGGCCGACGTGACGTTGACGCGACAGGATGGCGTACGATGTCAATCTCTTGTTTTTAAGCACCGTTTTCTAGTGAATACTCTTCGATACCAAACTCTCATCACTTTTCGTCTCATTTTTATCATTTTATATTTGGCGAGATGGGCAATGAGACTGACCGCCGTCGTTCTTGCGGCTTTTGCTTGCCGGCAACATCTTCAGGCTGTTCCGGAACATGATTGCTCACTCGTCCTGTCGAAAGATGGTGAAAAGTTGACGCGTGACAACAAAGGGCAAACAGCGCCGCGTGATCGTCGGCATCACGCGGCGCACACACGGCGGGCCCAGCCCACTCGCCATCTGTCGTCGGTTACTGCTCCAAGTGACCTCCCATATCCTTGTTAGCCATAGAAAGGGGGGGGGGGGCGTTCAGCCCACTCCTGCGCCAACTCCTTTGGCGCCGTCTGTCAACGATGATCATCAAAAAAGTCTTTTTCTTTCATCTTAATGTTTGTCACAAAATCAAGTTCCGCCTCGTCAGCAGAACTTGCTTGCAAGCGTGCGTGGAAACAAATGCAAATGCCAATCAAATCCTCCCCAAATGACAAAGGCTTGAAGAATTTTGCGGCCACTCACTTTAATTAGCCGCACGCTAACACCATCGAATTAAGCCTCGGCGGGAGGGATTTTAATCGGCGCGGCATTAAAGCCGGACTACAGACGACAAAGTTGGTCAGATTAGCTTGGGATGACATCCATCTGCGCCGCCGCTGTCCGGGAACGCGACGGGAGGAGCAAAAGACGTCCAAGGACGACAACCATCGTCCAAATGACGGCGGGAGACTTGACGTGTCACGATGGCGGATGGCGGTGGCGCTTTGGAAAGTCAGAAAAAACTAATGATGATAAACGGATGCGTCTGTGCAAGCTCTCAGTGGTACACAAGCGGTCCATCGATGAAAAGGTTTCTTCAGCCGTCATGCGGACTTCTTTCAAGGCGTCGGACGTTTCGCTTCTTATCCAAGAGGCTTCGTCAGTGAACTGAAATGTTTTTGGCAACCACTCATTTGACGACAATGAGGTTAAAATCTTAGCGAAAAAAAATAGACGCTTGGAAAGGGGAGTCAAAGAAGCTATTTTCATCAAACAGAAAAACCCTTCACTAAATTGCCATGGTGGGGGGAAGGTGAGGTTCAATTTAGATCGTTCCTACAACAGACTTCTTAGGCAACGTCGTTATGCTCGTGAAGTGATACCAGAGCAAATGGGGCGATCAGGCCAGTCGTAGCCCTCATACTCAGGCAGGACAATAGAAGTTATCAGTGTAGCCGCAGGGAGTAGTCCTCCGCTATCCCCAACCTGAGAGCAGGGGCCAATCATAGCAGAGTCTGGCACCGCCACGTCTGGACAGTAGGGATATATACAGGGCCAAAACTACCAGCAATTTTTTTTTTCGCTGACAAAGCCTCTTGGATAAGAAGCGGAACGTCCGACGCCTTCAAAAAAGTCCAGATGACGGCTGAAGAAATGTTTTCATCGATGATAAACGGATGGTTATTGATGGACGATGGAGTACAAGACTGTTGATGAGGAACATTCCGTGATATAGCGAAGCATTTTTGTGGTCAAGATAAAGGAAGGGGATGAATGATGTTGTCGTGTGTCCGATAATCCCGTCATTTGTCCACAAAGGATTTGTCTCCCGTCAAAACAAATGTCTGCCATCACGATCGCTCGTCTTCACTACCTCGCAAACAAACAACGAGCAACAGCTTCGCAAAAATGACATTAAAAACGACTCCTGCGTTGTCGTCCACGTTAAGCTTCGCAAAAATGACATAAAAAAAAAGACCGGGTAGTCGTCCGCGTTAACGTCCGCGTCTATGTGGCGCTTTGACATTCACAAGTGAGAAACGCTGTCAAGTGAACCGCGGGAATATTCAAGATGAAAAACAGCAAAGTTAGTCAGTCTTCGCGGCGTGTTTTCTTTTCTTTTCATAGACAACAGCGGGAGATGATTGCAACGATGACGATTGACAACAAAGCATATCCAAGCGGTACTGTTCATTTTATGTTATATTGCAAAGCGATGGCGGTACAACTGTCACACACACGCACACATAAACGCACACACGTACGATACCAGCATTATGAAAAAAAAAAAATAGGACAATGAACGTACCGCGAGTGAGTCACCTGCGTGTCTTGGGCTGAACGAGGGGCGCCAATGGCGTCGCGAATGGCAGCTGATAGGTGGGGTCGCGGTTGGGGCGATATCAAGCCCTGGTCGCGCGCCCCGCTCATGGCCGCCTCCCTCTTTTCACGTCCTTGTTCGGGAAGCGGCGGCGAGAAAATGCCTCCCTCCCGGCGGCGGTTCCCGCTTGACGTCGACGAAGGCTGCCTGCCCTCTTCGGTCTCGGCCGGGGCGATGAATTATTCACGAGAGGGTGCGGCCGGTACGCTATTCGGCGGCCTGCGTCAGAGGGACCCCTTGTGGCCATCTTCGAACAAAGCGACGGATTCCTTTCACTTCTTCTCTTGTTCCGTCTGACAAAATATATTATCATACACCGAGGCTAAACCGCGAGCAATCGACGGCGACCCACCCAGCTTACCCGGTTGTCCGTTCGCCATGATTTTTGACGTCAGGTCAAAGCTACGCCGTGACGCCATCGCGTCGCCGTAATGGCGTTAAACGTCACAGTCTACGTCGGGGTCCGCCGCGGCGCGGAGGTCGAATCGAGCCCGCGCGCGCGTCCGCCGCTTTTCACCATTTCAGGAGACAACTCTGCTCTTTTGACTCCTTTGTGTTTGTGACCATCGTTTGATTTGAACGACAGCACATATTTAGGGGAAAGTGGCGTTGCAAGTCGGTTGCCGAACGGCTGACGTCCATGTTGGAAAACGACCAGTTTCAAATGAGGTTCAAGAAAAACAAAAACAAGACAAGAAACGAAGGATAAAATGCCAGTGGGGAAAAAATGATTCTAAAGAGTAAATCGTGGATGAGGACTCCAGAGGTGTAAACACAAAAAATAGATCCCCTTTAATAAGATCAACAGTGGAATTGTGAAACCATCGGCAGTGGCAATCCATACAAAGTGAGCCGGTGGTACGCGGTGGTACATTTCCAGATATGCACTCGTGACGTCGCAGTGGATGAAAGCAGCCAACTGCGGTTTGACCATTTAAAAACAACCCTGAAGGTTCGCCACAAACGGTCTCAGCGGCAATTTTGGCCTTTGTGACCCCACCCCGAAATACTGCACTGATGGCGTGAAGGAAAGAACGGCGCTAAAATATGTCAATTCAAGAAAATATCTTTTGACAGCCCAACAAACGCAGCCATTTTGCCTGACTTTCCACGAGGAAAAAAAGCATGAGGGTCGCCATCTTGATCAAACCAGACCCGCTAATCCTTCATCAAATCTGTTCCCGTGTGACGAGGTCCCGAGAGGCGCGGCTGTAGAGACACATCGCATCTGCCGCCCGTCATTGATGAAACTTTATGGCTTCAAACAGCCCGTTGACGAAATGTACGGTCGGACGTGCGCGGATCCCGGCGCCGCCGTGCAATGCAGAGGTACAAGAGGCGGGACTTCAAGCGGAGGGGCTCCGACTTGGCGAGGGACCGGACGTCGGGGACGGAGCGCCGGCGCGTTGCCGCTTTGTTTGCCGGCGGCGTCGGCCGCCTCCTCGGCGGTCTGCGGCGCCGTCCTCTTTTCCGGCAACTTGGCCCTCCGGTCCCTCGGAGTTCTCCAACATTTCCTGAATGAGCGGCGGCATGGAGCCCGGAATCTCCATTTTCAGTGTGATCACTCGTTCTGCTCCTGCAAAAAGTGGCAGACGCCGTTCAAAAACAGCCGTGGGACCGCCACGCGCTTAGGTTACGCTTTCCTTCTCTCCAATTGTATTACGTCTGTGTAAGCCGACTGGCCTGATTGCCCAATTTGCCCTGGTATCAGATTTCATCTGTGCATATTTGACAACGAAGCCTCGCGACTTTGACTATGTCTATGTCTATGCTCCGATTGTATTGAATTTCCTTGATTTTTGAGAGCTTGAACTAGCTTTAGCTGGCCGCCGCGATGCTTACCCTTCACGCTGATGCTCCGCAGGTCCGTGATCTTCATCAGGATCTTGGGGAACATGCAAGGCTTGTCAGGTCTCCTCCTCCGGACATAGAGCTACAAACAAATTAGACAGACAACAAAACATTGCTTCAAAGGAGTCCATGTGACACACAAATGAGGCCTTTTCCGTGGATGTGATGTCTCGGGATTCTTCCGTCAAGCGCTACCGGGACCAGATCTAAACACGTGCCTACACCGCATTCCAAATAACGGTGATGTGTCAAACCTTCAGAGCTTCCAGCATGGGCTCCTGGAGAACATCCACTTTGTGCGACTCGTCCAGATCCTGACGGTCTGCGGGACAAACGCAAACACGGCCAACGCGTTGACTTGATGCATTCCCACGGCGGTCCGTCGACCGACCCATCGGGGAAAAAGGCTCCCTCCCCTCGCAGTACCTCCGCACAGCAGGCAGATGGCGCTGAGCAATCCAGTTTCGGCGTCGTCCATCTCCAGGGGGAGCAGCTGGCTGGCGAAGGAGAAGACCAGGTCGGTCAGCGGCCCGAAGCCGGCGTTGTGCATCTGCGTGCGGTTCAGAGTCAGACCGTCCGAGAAGGTCATGGTGTCCTGGTCCGGGGTGTAGCGGGTGCAGATCCTCAGGATCTGCGAAGAGAGGTCAGGGGTCGGGCCCGTCAGGGGATTTTGGCGCCGCCGTCAGCCACCGACCAGGATGTCCAGGCAGGCCGCTTTGAGAAGAGTGATCTGATCGGAGATGGTCAAGGTGGTGAAGCCGGGCAGCTGCTTGGCGAACTCCACCGTCTTGATGATGCACTTGGTGGACAGCTCGCTAAACTTGTCCCACAGGTTGACGTCCAGAGGGACGCGATGCTCGGCGCTGTTCTTCTGCCGCCGGGAAAAAGGGACAAAGCGCAATGAGGCGTGACGCCGCCGGGCGATACCTTCCAGGTGAAACCAAGGAAGTGCTCGGAGGGCAAACAAAATGCACTGACACCTCGGCTTAGGAACTTAATTGGCTCCCAGACAGTGTGTAATGCGAAAAGTGTGTATCCTAAAAATTACATTCCCATAGGAAACCATTCAAATGAGAATAATCCGTTCCCAGGTCCCCAGAAAACATCATTTTTGAATTTTCTAAGCCTTAAAACGACACAAAATATACCTTATTTTATCTATAATCAATGTGCTATGGTATTATAATGAAAGAAATAAACTGTACTATATAATAAAGTGGTTTTATTTACCTTTGTGATGGTCGTTGATGACTTGATGGAATGGAGTGACCACTTCCATCAGCATTAAACACTTGATAAGGAACGAAGCCTTCTTCTTTCACCATCTTGAGGAATGATCCCTCGGAGGTGCTTTCTCTGCCATCATTTTACCTAGTTCCTCATCAAATGTGTGCTGTTTAGCTGGCTTGATAGCTTTTTGCATCAAGTGTACAGATGGCTCTTGCGGGTTATTTGTGGAGCCTGATTGATGGGATATTTTCACCTTGGTGTTTTCTATCCATTTTCTCACTCTGTCGTCTGCCTGTCTCTTTAATGTTTAAACCCCACCACCCTTCACTGCTGCGTTCTTGACCAATCACGAGGCTTTGACTGAAGACTGGGGGCGGGGAAAAGAGGACAATAACATTCGGCTGCCATTTTCTTGTTAGGAGCATGGGCTCATTCGCGAACGACACATCACTCAATGTGGCGCTCCGTGTGTATTCAGAAAAATAGTTTGTATGCCAAGGTAAAATGTTCATCAATTCAACGTTCGTAAACCGAAAAGTTCGTAAGCTTCGTAGGGCTTCGTAAAGCGAGGTATCACCGTACCGTGGTGTACTTCCCCAGCTGGCCCAGGGAGGGAAACGTATCTTGGTGGGCGCGACGAACGCGCTCAATCATCTGCTCCGTTTCTGCCGACAAGACGTAGCGCTCCGCCTCCACCTGCCTCTTCTCGTCCTTCTTCTTCTTCGTCCGGTCATTTCGGACCACTGGGCACAGAGGCGCCGGACGTCAATTTTTGGCGGTCGGTCATAAAGCTCCGTCCCGGATCCAAACAATACGGCGGGTCGGATCAGTCATGACTGCCACGTATGACTTTGACGACACATTCAGTACGACGCTCGTCGTTTGCAGTGGCGATTCAAATGTTGTTTTTCCCTCCTGTATGCCATATCGTTAGAATAGCTGGCTAGCTATTAGCTACATCTATTTGCTATCTATGAGCTATCTAGCTGGCTATATAGCTAGCAATTTATTAGCTGTCTATCTATTAGCTATCTAGCTAGCTAGCTCACTATCTAGCTTGCTATCTACAGTATTAGCTAGCGAGCTATTAGCTACATAAATTTGTTATCTATGAGCTATCAAGCTGGCTATCTTGCTAGCTAGCTATTAGCTGTCTATCGAGCTAGCTATATCGATTCTGAATCTACACGCTGGCGCGTGTGGCTGCCGCTGCTCACTTGCACAAAAAATATCCTGTGACTGTAAAGTGTCCTTGAGAGTTTTGAAAGGCGCTTCTAAATGAAATGTATTATTCTAATAATATGTAATAATACAGTAAAGTCTCGTTATATCGATATCGGATATATCGATAGTCCCGGTTATATCGATACTATTTCTATGTATGCACGGAGAAAATTACATGCAAACAGGGTCGGATATATCGATAGTCCCGGTTATATCGATATTTTTTCGGACTCCCTTGAATATCGATAGAACGAGACTTTACTGTATATGGCTGCTGTCCGCTTCTATCCCCAGTGACCCAAAATAGCCACCGGAGGGCGACAAGGGTCGCCAACAACAACTCAAATTCGAGTACAACGACGGACTTGACGGGGAGAAAACTCAAAATGGCGTCACTTGGAGGCGCGTTTCCCCCCGCTTTATGGTCAACTCACACTCTTTGGACATGCCAACCTGGAGGCATTTCTGCAGGCGACACGACTGACAGCGGTTGCGCGTCACTTTGTTGATGACGCAAACTTTATCTCGATGGCAAGTGTACGCCATGTTTTTCTGGATGCTCCTTCGAAAAAATCCCTGAAACACAGACGACATTCCTTTAGAGAAGGCCGCCTGACCTTTGACCTCCGCCAACCCAAACCCCGCGCGTGTGAGCCGAGACCAGCAAAGACTTCCAACGGTTAACCAAGTCAATAGTAATTGCGTGTCTGTTTATTGGATTAGATAGCGCAAAGAGGATTAGCCATCCTCGGGGAGGTGTAAAGGTCGCGGCCTCCGCCCCGTTGTCACGTAACGCAAGCACCCCGCCGACCGCAGCAGGGTGGAAGGTTTATTGATCATGATATGTGTCAATCATAACTTGTGTTAAAATAACCGATTGTAAACAATAACGGGGGAGTTTGTCTACGATGACTATAATATAAATGTCTGTCTGTCTGGATTGCTAGCTATCTAGCTAGCTATTAGCTGTCTGGCTCGCTGGATAGCTATCTAGCTGACCAGCTATTAGCTAGCTAGCTAGTTAACTGGCTAGCTAGCTGGCTCCCTTTCTATCTGAGTTATTCCGGGTTGAGTGAACGCTGAACGCCTAGCTAGCTAGCTATTTGCTATCTGTTTGCTATTTATTATCAATTAGCTATTTGTTGTCTGTCTGTCTGGATGGCTATCTATAAGCTGTCTGGGTCGCTGGATAGCTATCTATCTGACTAGCTATTAGCTATATGGCTATCTATCTAGCTAGCTAGCTAAAATAAAGTTGTTGTCCCGTGACTGTAAAGTGTCCTTGAGAGTTTTGAAAGGCGCTTATAAATGAAATGTATTATTAATATGATTATGATTATGACTTCCCTGGTGACGTGGGTCGGTGGGTGGGCGCCATTTTGCATACCTTGCAACCCTCGCAGGCGCTGACTCCATAGTGGTAGCCGGACGATTTATCCTGACATACGAAGCACGGCTTGTAGATGCGCGGCGGAGGCGGCGGAGACGAGGGGCTGGTGACCAGCAAGTCTTCTCCGGAACTGCTGCTTTCCGTTTCGATGGCTGCAAAGACGTCAACAAACAACAACAAACGACAACAATGACAAATGGAGTGTGACGCCCATTCAATGAGGTCAATGAGAATGGAAAAGCGCAACGTGGAGTGCCCTTCCCCAATTTGTTTGGGTGTCGGTTTATCTTGCGGGGGTGCGCCACTCAAGCGCTGGTCAGCCCTCTGGCAATTTTTTTCACTTCCACGAGAGGGTGCTGCTCACCTACAAAAAAATATCCTGCGCCTGTAAAGTGATCTTGAGAGTTTTGAAAGGCGCTTCGAAATCAAATGTATTATGATTATGATTATTATGATTATTGAAAAAAAATCCCAGCTTTGAAACGTTTGATGTCACTTTGCACGCTTTCTTTGCTCCTCCACGACTTGCATGGTCAACTTCCGTATGGATTCCAAGTTTTGAAGATTCGGGCCTCGCGAGCCTTTTGCTTTTTTGTTCAGAGACACGCCAATGATGGAGTGTGACACATTCTAAGGTCACGACCCCCCAGATTAAAAACACAATCCCTTTGCGGCCCCCCCACGCCCTAACCTCTAACCTGACACACTTGGGCGCGCACACACACACACACACACACACACACACACACACACACACACACAGTGGTCCCCCCCCCCACTCCCACGGCAACCATACCAGACATTCCACGATGGCGAGGTCGGGCTTCCCTCCCTTGACGTGCTCTCTTTGAGCAAAGAGGAACAAGATGTGGAAACGAGGGCTCTCCCTGATCCCGAGTCCCGCAGGCTTTGCAGGCTTTGTCCAAGTGGACATTTTCATGCCGCCACATTTGCGCTTGTGGCAAAGGAGTTGCCACTTTCCGATGATTGGGCCTTCTTGGCAAGGTGCTTGCGCAACAACGGGAGAAACGGCGGCTTACAAGTTGATTTTCAAGCCACACCTGCAAGCTCCGCCGTGTTTAAAATAATAATAATAAGAATACATTTGATTTCTAAAGCGCCTTTCAAAACTCTCAAGGTCACTTTTCAGTCACAGATCAGTTTTTCTGTGGGTGAGCAACGGCAGCCACACGCGCCAGCGGTCACTCAATCCGGAAGTAACTCAAATAGATAGAAAGCTAGCTAATAGATAGCTAATCGATAGACAGCTAGCTCGATAGCTGTATAACTAATAGATAGCTAATTTATGCACCCTCCACACAATTATTCGGCACCATTCCATTTAATTTTGAGATTGTTTTTTTTTAAATCAACTTATTTAATTGATATGCTATCTATTAGCTGGCTAGCCATCTATTAGCTATCTTAATTTTGAGATATCAAGCTGCCTAGCTAGCTATCTATCAGCTATCTATTGGCTGTCTAAGCTGCCTAGCTAGCTAGCTATCAGCTATCTATTGGCTGGCTATCTGGCTATCCAGCTGGTTGGCTATCTATTAGCTATCTATCGGCTATCCATTAGCTATCTTTAGCTATTAGTTATCTAGCTGGCTATCTATTAGCTAAATAGCTAGCTTTCTGTCTATTTAAGTTACTTCCAGGTTGAGTGAACGCTGACATGTGTGGCTGCCGCTGCTCACCCATCGATAAACTTATCCTGTGATTGTAAAGTGACCTTGAGAGTTTTGAAAGGCATTTAAAAATGAAATGGATTATTCTTATTCATTCGCTACTTGGCGTCACAGCGCGCATATTTGGTCGGATAGGACGTCTTTTCAGCCATTTTTGTTCAGGTGGCGTACGGACGGACGGACGGACGGACGAAGGGAGACCATTTCAGCTAAACTTTGGGCCTACAAGAGGCCTAAAAGTGACGTGACTTTGTCAAGGACTCCGACTTCCTCAAAGCGGCTTTGCTCCGCCAGGCTTTTATCTTGAAGCTGACGGCGCCTTTTGATATCAACACGGACACGCAAGTATTCAACTGCTCCCTTTTCGCACACTCGAGTCAAACTTAGTCGGCGTAGTCGCCGCACATTCCGCCGCGGCAAACTGCCGGAGGATCCGTGGAGTGTACACGGCCGCCCCTTGTGTGCCTCAAGCAGAAAGGGGAGGGGGCATTGAGTGCAGAGAACTGATGAGTGGGCAGCTGACGCAGGAAAGAAAGAGGCAGGCAGATACAAGGTGGAGAAAGCCACGGAGAGATGTAGGTCACTTCCCAATTGGCCGTGACTCATTGCTCTGGCTCACGCACACACATTCCCGTTTCAATTCTTTTTGTGAGGTCCGGAGAACTCCAGGTCAGGAGTGAGCACCGCCGTTGCTGATGAGTGTAGAGAAGAACCAGTGTTCCATTTGAACACCAAATAATCACCCTATTTCCCACTTCAACTACTTTAAAAACAAAGAAATACAAAGTGGACTTGAAACTGAAATAACAACAGGATTGAAGTTTCTGAATGGGTACATTCAAAGTCCTCAGCCTTGTAGTGAATTTGGTTAAAATATGGTTTTACGTTTTGTGGTATGAACTTTTTCCTTTTTCTCATCAACTACACACAGTGAGTAAAAAGTGTGCGTATCCAAGTGAAATGAAAATACACACCAAAAAAATCTTTTTGTGTGAATTTGTGAGGACTTCTCTGAAACTTTAACAGATGCATATATAGACCCTCTCGAAGCCTTCAGAATGAAAAACTTGTGAGGACCAGGCAAAAGGTCCTCACCTGTCAATGTCCTCACTACGTATGGTATAAAATGTTAGTGGTCCTCAAGACTAGTCATACAAACACACACACACACACACACACACACAAAGCCAAGTAGCGTCCCACGGCTACCGTCGTCGCATTCGAATGTGCGTCTGTGTCCACTCGGCCTTTTGACCTTTGAACCGGCTTGATGCTCATCATTCCAGTCACAAAGACACACAGATAGACACTCGCGAGGGAGGGACGCGTCCCCCCACCCCGACGGGGCTGCGGTGGGGTGAGGTGGTCCTACATCAACAAAAACGCAACGCACTAACGTTAGCTCTCGATCAAAACATCGCTTAACGTGGGTTCGGACTGTGAATCAGTCTTCAGAGTTTGACATATATGAATCATCTTTCCTTTTTTGTCAAAATGCATTTTTATCATCAGGCATTTTTTTTTAATCATACCTCAGTTTACGAACGCTTTAGCTCACCAACTTTTCGCCTTACAAACATTAAATTTAACAAAATATAATCTTTGTGTGACTTAGCATCCCAGAACCAGTACGCTAAGTCGGCCATTGCTTCCATCCATTGACAACCCCCATCACAAAGGTCAATAAAATGACTTGATTATACAGTAGTTTGTTTATTTATTTAACTAAAATACAATAGCACATTCTTATACATAAAATAAGGTATATTTTATGTAGTTTTAAGGTGTATTTAGTCGAAAAGTGTGTTTTATGGGAACCTGGGAACGGATGATTCTCATTTTAATGGTTTCTTATGGGAAAGAAACGTTTGGCAGACAAACTTTTGGCCTTACACACACTTTCTGGGAACCAATTAAGTTGCTAAGCTGAGGTATCAGTGTATTTTGACTTTTGCCAAATGAAGCATTGGTCAGATGTGCATCTGAAGCGGTTGGCTTGGGTGACACGACACGAACAAGGGGAAGAAGGCGTCCAGACCGTAACACGGGACCAGATTACTACATACTTGGCAATAAAGATGATTCTGATCCCGATTCTTGGCAGGAAAATCACGACTCGGGCCGCTAACTGAGGCCGGGCGGTTGTTGATGGACTCAAAGGGCCACTTGAGTGAAAGGCTGGCAAATGACATCACTTTTAGAAGCCCAAGAAGAGCCATAAAGATAAAGGCCATTGAGCAAGTGACCACATGAAAAAAAAGCAATTCATTGCGGGCCCAATGTGGCACTTGGCGACTTCAATCAAAACACCTTTTTCCCCTTAAAATTGGCAACAAACACAACAACAAAGTCCTTTTGCCAATGCTAGTTTTCAAGGGTCCAGAAGCATTTTCGGTCCGCTTGAACACGAAATACAAACGGCTTGTTTCTGGACAGAGGAGCTCAAATCTGGCAAGGCGTGAGTCACCTTCATGAGAAGTTTTGAAAAACAAAACACACACACACACACACACACATTTTTCAGACGACATCGTTTCAGAAGAACAAAGTGACGTCTATGTGTAATTTAGGGAAAAAAAGACGAGTGACTCACAGTGACAAGATCCGCTCCAGTGTCTGCCGCCCACCGGGGAGCCGCCGAACGGCCTCTGCGGTCCCCCGACGCCGACGGCGGACAGGAGTCCTTGCTCGGGCTCCAAGCCCAGTGCTCCGTGGTAATAGTCCATGGCCAGGAAGGAGCTCCCGCTCGGGCTGCGGGGGCTGCGGGGACTCAAGCCCGCAACGTCCGAGTTTTCGTACATGGCCGCTCTTGCGTTTGAGCAGACCAAACAGCCGCAATGAAAGGCAAGGGACGCTTAAAAGAGCTCCGATGGGCGAAGGAGAAGGGGGAAGGGCAGAAACGAGCCGTCCTTTTGACCTTTCAACCCTCCACGACGTCGCACTTTTCTTCTCAAACTCCGCCACGATGTCGCCTTATTATTCTCTCCGCTTTGACTGACATTCGCCGGGCTACAAGTGCTCCGAAATTCAAGGACGAGAAAGGGACGGACGGGGAGGCGCTTTCGAAGCACCCAAATAAAATCACGATCGGGACGGCGTTCCACGTGCTGCGTGTTGACTTGAAGAGAAATCCGAACGTACCCGGTTCCGACTCGAAAATCCTTCCAAAAACAAACCGAAGCGAGACCGAAAGAAAAGCGAGCGTCGCTTCCTCGAAGCCGTCCCGCTCTCGGGGCTTCGAAATGCGGCGAGCCGGCGACCGGCCTGAGGTTCAGTCCTGGTCCGCCCGCCCGCGGAAGCTCCGAGGGGCTCTCGGAAATGCTCCCAAGTCAAGAGGTCCGCTGCGCTCCGGTCGGCGGCGGGCGCCCTTCGACGACTCCGCGCGGCGGCCGATACCGAAAGGGACTTTGGGGCCGCCGCGACGTGTCAATCAAACGGGGACGCGCAACGGCGGACGGCCCGAGAAGCCCAACGCAAGTCGGCGCGGCTCGTCTTGTGGAGAGCTTTCGCCTTTTTGTGTTGGGTTAGGGTTGTGTTCCGCCAGTGTCCTGTGGTAAGCCCCGGTCTCCGGCCCCCGGCCCGTCCTCGTTGGCCTCTTTCTCTCTTCCTCTCTTTCGAAACGCCTCCTCGGCCCCTCGCCAGCTGAACACGAGCGCCACCCATCCGCCATTCCGCCATTGTCAACGCAACTTAGCTTAGCAAAACATTAGCAGCGGTCCAAAGTCACAACAAATATTTCCCACTGAACTGCGGTGGCATTATTAGTGTAGTATCTTAGTTTAGATACATGAAAGAATACACATTTAACAAAATGTACGGCCCGCTTTGCTAATTTTGTTTTTTTACATTCACAAATTTTAGCTAGCTAGCTAGATAGATAGATACTGTAGTTAACTCGATAGCTAGATAGTAGCGATGTGTCGTTCGCGAACGATCCGGTTCTTCGAGACGGATCTCTGAAGTGAACGAAGAGAGCCATTTCCGAACAAGGAAAGCTGGAAATGGGAGCCGACTTTTTTTGTCCTCTATTCCCCGGTCTTCGGTTTAAGCCGCACGTGATTGGTCGATATCCGTGGTAGAGGAGGAAGGGGAGAATTACAGACACGCAGCAGTAGGGAGAAGGAGGGAATGGAGGGACATTAAGGTAGACAGATGGACAAATGTTATCACATTATGCTGTTATTCAATTAGATGTTTTTACTAGTTGGTATGATAGCATTATTAATATGAAAAGTAAATTAGTGACAACTGATCATCAGATCAGAGTAATCACACGGAAAGTCAAAGTTAGCATCCGCTAACTCTGTGCACATATAAATCAAGCCATATAAATAAAATTATTTGATAACGCATATTTTTTATATGAGTAATTCGTTTTTCATATAATTTTACATGATTTTTGGTAGTTAGTTAGTTTAAGCAACAACAAAAAAAATATTTATAAACTGAGGAGCCATTCGGGAGCCGAAGAGCCGGATCTTTTAAGTGAGCCGAGCCAAAAAAATGAGAGCAGAGAATTTGGGTCTGTGGGCCAAAATGACAAAGCTCTCAGCAAGCGGTCTCTCACCCCATTTATTGCTGTTGGCAGGGATGTGCGCCGCCCATGATGTGGACAAAAACAGGACACACTTTTTCTTGTGCTTGTGTGTGTGTGAGAGAGAGAGAGACCACTTTGGCCTATTATTGAAATAAAAACAGCTCCATCTAAGTTGCTTCCAAAAATGTCCACAGCGAGTATCAAGAGGTGTTCTAACACCCCCCCCCACACACACACACACCTCAATGTGGCATGAAAAGTGAACACGCGGATTCTTTTCCAGATCGGTGGCATCATGAGAACTGGAAGAAAGCCTGCAGGCACAGACGGAAGCATGAAGGTCTCGCGGTCGCCGGACGTGACGTGACGAGCGATGTTGTCAATGCGGACCGAAGTGATGGGGAATCCCAAGCTTTCACAGCCACTCCATTGTTTCAAAAGATGCCCCTTTGCTAGCTAGTCTAGATAAAATATCCGTTTGCCAAATAGCAATAGAGCGTAAAAGCAATACTGACATATGCTCAGTAACAATGTATTCAAACGCGAGGTGAAAAGGTCACCGCTCACATGCACACATATAGCTTGCAAAAGCAGTTCACCACAAGCTTGAGCAAAAAAGCGCAGATGCTTAGCAGTTGACAGGAAACCAAGACGGACGGCGAGCGAAGAAGCGGAACAACAGCCGGGGACGCATCTCAAGCGTTCGTGGGACGAGAGAACCGCAGCGGAAGCGACGCCTGCACTTGTCACATGCTGATATTTGTAAAGCGCAAGCACACGTCGTCTCAACTCAAGTTCACTCTAAAAACCAGAGACTCAATTAGACAGACAGAGAAGTATTGGAGCTCTGCGGATGGAGAAGGGCTGCCTTCTCACATCAGATGGTTCAAACTGTCTCTCCAGATCTGTTGGTGCTCTGCTTGATCTTCAAAATAAAGGCTTGCAGTTCAATCTGTAGGTCCCTTCGGATTTATAGAACCTTGAAAAAAAAAAGGTTGCACGACGACAACGAAAAATTCCCCTTCAACAAAAAGTTGATCAATTAACGAGAATTGCTTCTTTTGCGTCTTTGCAAAAGTGACATTTCAAAAGTGGCCTTTTAACCATTCAACACATCACCATATATTTCAGTGCTAAAAAAAGACGCAGCGGCACCACACCACGCTAAAATGCATCCAGAGAAACCCGCGAGGCTTTCTTTTATCATTTAACAAATAATATAAAGATATTAAGATTTTAATGTCATCATTTCTGATAAGTCATCAACCAGTGAAGTTCCCGAAAAGAAAAAAAAAACCCTCAAGCAATCAGAAGTGAAGACGCCACTGGGATGAGGCACACCGGCACCGCTCTCTCTGTCAGTTGTGGCGGTCTCCGTCCTCCTCCTCCTCCTCCTCAAAGACATCGGCGACGGTCCTGCGGTTTCAAGCATCCAAAGTGGATGGCACGCAACGATCAATACCATTTGGGACTGACTTGATGGCGCGTTGATAGCAAAAGACTTACTTGTAGATTGAGCCGCTCACTTTGTCAAGGAAGCCCCCTGCCGCAAACGGAATCCTTATTGGCAACATCGCGTGGCGTCAAAACATCAATCGTCCTCTTTCATATGATCGAACACAATTAGCTTCCTTTTTTTACTGGCCAAAAAATGTCAAAAGCGCGCGCGCGCGCACGCACGCACGCACGCACGCACGCACGCGCGCACACACACACACACACACACACACACACACACACACACACACACACACACACACACACACACACACACACACACACACGAGCAATTAGACTTTGCTAGTTGGGGAATGTAAAGAAGGACAACGACCACCAGGGGGAGACGTGACGGGAGGCTTCGGCGGTGCGCCGTGACGTTCAATCAAACCAACGGGACTTTTTGTCTTCTTTTGACTCCAAAAGTGAGGCGGCTTGGTTTTGTCGTCACTCACCGGGTTGGCAAAGGGCTCGACACGCGGGACACGCGTGGCAGAAGCTGCACATCTGACAAAACAAGCAAGCAAAAGCCACAGTGACTCGCTCCATTCCAGCGCCATTGTTTGTTTCTGTCCAATGAATGCAGTGGTATATCGTTGCATTTTTGTCAAGTACGACATGGTTTTTGGTGGGATTTTCCAAGATATGCAGTTTATGATGACGTATTACACGTTTCTCTCATGTTGCTTCTTGAAATTTCCCAATGCGACGACAAGAAACAGGGAAAAATGCATTGAAGTTGCCGCTCTTTTTGCTAACACTCCAGTTTATAAAGGTGACCAAGTTGTATTTTGATAACTCATGGAAGTGGTTGGGTATATATTTTTCTCCATAACTGCCAAGTTTCAAGCAAAATGAAGCATTAGCATCTATATTTCTAGAGCTGGCAATTTTCTTTCCTCATATTCCGTGACAGCCATTTTGGATTTCTGACGAAAATCTGCCTGCATTCGATCGTTGATATTTGCTCGTTTATATTGTCGATCTTTTCTGTTGTTTTGAATTTCAAAAGCTTCCCAGTGGTACCTTACTCGCTAATACATAGCTAATGGATAGTAAGCCAGCTCATCGGGTTGTTTTTCAAAGCTGTGCCATAAGAAAAAAAATGATGAGGAAAGCCCAGTGGGCGCCTCTCTCCCCTCCCTCACCTCCTCCCCTCCCTCACCTTGCAGTGGTGGCAATGTTGCGACTGCTCTCCTTCTTGGCAAGGACACTTTTGGCAGCTGTCGCAGTGCTGAAAGGAGACAACGTGCGTCCCGGTCACTCTCACTTCGCACAAGCCACAGCGACAGGTAGGTATGTACGCACGCGCACACGCACGCGCACGCACGCCAAGTATGGATGTAAAAAGACATGTCTTTTTTTGGTGGTCCTTTCAAAATGGTGGCCGTGTGCCTTGTTTACTTGCGCTTTTGGAAAAAGCGGACGCTTACCTCACAGATTTGGCAGTGTGCACAGATGGAGCCACGCTGGTATTTGCCTTCGTCTTCGTCATCGTCATCGTCGCCCTTGTCCTCCTCATTGTCGTCGTCGTCGCCATGTTGGCTATCGTCATCGAGGTGGTGGTCTGCAAGTGTGATCAGCACACAATCTTCTGGTCATCAAGTCAAACACCGGCGGCGGCTTCCCTCCCGGTGTCCGTATTTCCATTTTTCATTACCCGCATAATGTTTGTTTTGTACCTAATGCCCCCCCCCCCCCGTCATGTCAGCTAGCTGGCTATCTATTAGCTAGCTAGCTACTCAATGTATTAGCTAACTGACTCTTTAGCTAGCAAGCTGTATAACTATCTAAGTGGCTAGCTATCTAGCTGTTGGCTATCAGCTATCTACTAGCTGGTTAGCTAGCTTTCTATCTATTTACTTCCGGGTTAAGTGAACGCTGGCGTGTGTGGCTGCCGCTGCTCACCTACAGAAAAACTGATCCTGTGACTGTAAAGTGACCTTGAGAGTTTTGAAAGGCGCTTACAAACGAAGTGTATTATTATTATTATTATTATAGATGGGAAGAAAGAGAGAAGGTTTGACTGGGCCGTTGGAAAGCGCCTGTTGGGCAGGCCACAAAACCTTCTGGGCGTCGCCAACTTTGTCGTCCAAGTTGCAAAATGTCCCAAAGTGGCCCTCCTGCACGCCTCCGCCCCCCCCCAAAACTGAAGTCTCCCTGCATCTATTTCAGGTGGTGTCAAACATACAGCCCGCGGGCCGCAACCGGCCCCCGAGCAGGTTTGATCAGGCCCGCAAGATCATTTAAAAGTGAGAAAAAAATGCAAAAACGACACGGAATTGATATTTTTTAATGAGGTGCCATTCAAGGATTGTCCACTAGAGGCCAAAGTGGTACCGTTTCAATCAACGTTTTTTTTCTCAACACCCTCATTAGCCAAAATGTCATGCTCCAAAAAGAGACGAGTAGATGAGGAGTGTCGAATTTTCAATGAAAAATGAACCATGTCATATTTGTTTTGACAGAGATACGTGGGAAACAATTGTGCTTGCTGTGTTTTCAACAAGTTTCGCTATTGAAAGAATGCTATTTGGCTATTTATAGCACGTATGCTATCATTTGACATCTAGCGAGGCCATCTGTGGCCCGCCGTGTCAAATGACTGCGTGGACCTCGGCTATCATGCTCACTTTCTCTGTCAATGCGGCTCAATCCAATTGGACAAAAGTCAAAGAATACAAATGCAAATCTCGGTGAGAATCAAAAAGCCTCAATGCGGGCCAAAGCAGAGGCGTACAATGTACAATGCGTGGTTTTTTTTGGGGGTGCTCTCTCTCTCTCTCTCTCTCTCTTTGTCTTTCTTGTGCAGTCTTCCACGTCGCTAGCTAGTGCGGCGTGTACGAAGAACTTGGGGTCGGTGGGCTTCAGGTGGGCCACTTCAATTCCCTCAAAGTGCTCATAACTCTAAAAGTGCAGTCGGGGGGGAAAAGAACAGAGTGGAAACAAGACAGAAAGGGACAATTGGTCAGCTCCAAAGTGCCGAGAGGGCCACTTGGAAAGAAAAAAAAAAACAAAAAAAAACAGCCAAGCGAGGTCGAGGTCCTTGCCATGTCACCAGTGTCTGAAATAACGTCTGCCCGGACGCCCGGGGCATGCAACTTTTACGTCGGGCGTACAACTTACAAAATGTCTGAACGATGATTGCATTCAAAATCGAACGAAAATCTTCATTCGGTTCGTTTGTCAATTTGCATACTCGGCACGGCATCCAATCAGAAGCCTGCTTTGTGCTTCCAGACTTTCCCCGAGTGTTATAAGGTCGTGTATTTGCGTCTTATTTTCCAAAGTAGATGCAGTTGAAGGTCATCGCTCCCGTGTCAAACTGGAGAGTCGTTGAAATCCACTCAAGTCTCCAGCAGCATTTCTGAATGACAGTTGCTAGCGTAGCCGCGGGGAAATCAAGTCCTCATTTTCATCGGGATTTCCAAGTCTACTTGACGTTTGGATGAAAAGGACTAAAAGCGAGCTAGCTATTTGCTATTTATTAGCTGGCTGGCTAGCTATCTATTGCTATATCTGTTAGCTATACAGCTGGCTAGATTTCTATTAGCTAGCTGACTAGCTTTCTATCTATTTGAGTAACTTCCGGGGTGAGTGAACGCTGGTGCATGTGGCTGCCGCTGCTCACCCACAGAAAAACTTATCCTGTGACTGTATAGTGACCTTGAGTTTTGAAAGGCGCTTAGAAATGAAATGGATTATTATTACATTACATTAACTGACCTTTATGATTTGTCGTCGTCATCATCATCGTCATCATCATCGTCGTTATCGCCATCATCATCGTCGTTATCGCCATCATCATCATCGTCGTCATCATCATCGTCGTTATCATCGTCGTCATCATCGTTATCGTCGTCATCATCATCATCGTCGCCGTCATCATCATCATCGTCGTCATCATCATCATCGTCGTCATCGTCTTCGTCACGGTCGGCCGCGAGGCCTCGCTCACGGCGAAAGCGGCTCTCCTGCGCCTCGGCGGCGGGAGCCGACGGGGCGTGGAAGGAGCAGAGCAGCGCCATCAGCAGCGCAACGATCACATTTCTCACGGACGCCATGTCTGCGGCCAAAGATTCCCGCCAAGAGGAGTCGGCAATTGTTGTCGGGCAACCGCAACGTCCAAGCCGCGCTCGCTCGCTCGACGGAAAATATTCCAAGCGGCGTTCCGGGGACGCGTTTCCGCTTTCCGGGCCGACGTCACGCCAAAAAAACAAAAAACAAGTCCTGGATTTGAACGGCGGCTTCTCAGCGCTGACTTTGATGGGAGCCACCGGCGCGAGGCGAGTCAAAAAGCCGGACAGCAACCCGCGGGGTAACTTGATCAGGTGGCTGCCCGGAGGGGGGGCTTAAGATTGATGGACAGGGGCAAATGGCGCTCACCGGTCACTGAGGGGAAAGGCAGCGAGCCATTCAAGGGCCCGCTTTGAAGGTTTGCGCCGAACAAAGCCTTGTTCACATCCAAAAACTAGCGGCCATGTTTTCGCACTTTCTCTCTGGAACGAAGATTTCAAAAGCTTCATTCAAACGTTTGATTGGAAAAAAATAATCCTAATTTTGTTGGAAGTTGTACGCTTGACATAAAAGTTGCACGCCCCGGGCGTCCAGGCAGACGTTATTTCAGACACGGCGACTTTTTAAAAGCGCGCAACGCCGCAGTCGGTGTCGAGACGAAGACGACTCCATTGGTGCAAACGACATTTCACGTCGGGACGCTCGGAAGCTAAAATGGCGCCCGGACCAAGACGGCAAAGTATCTGAAAGTGGAGATGAGCTCACACACGCCGACGACATTCCTCCAATTTAAAAATAATCCTTCAAAGCATCAAATGGGGTCAGCGGATCCGCCCGGACGCCATCTTGGAAAAAGGCATCCACCTCCGAGAAAAGAAAAAGAGGCTCGCTGACCAGATGACTGCAGAATGTGCCGGATCAGCCCGTCCGTCAAGCGGACTCCAACCCCCCCGGAGGTCGTTTGCTTCCGTCAGTAAGATGTACGGTGATGCCTTGGCTTACGAACTTCATTGGTTCCCAGACAGTGTGGAAGGCGAAAGGTGTGTATCCCAAACATTCATTTCCCGCAGGAAACCATTAAAATGAGAATAATCCGTTCCCAGGTCCCCACCAAACATCATTTTTGACTAAATAAGCCTTAAAACTAGACAAAATAGACCTTATTTTACGTATAATAAATGTGTTACTGTATTGTAATCAAAGAAATAAACTGTACTGTATAATAAAGTGGTTTTATTGACCTTTGTGATGGTCGTTGATGGCTTGATTGAATGGAGTGGAGTGGCCGCTTTCATCAGCATGAAACGCTTGATGAGGAACGTCGCCTTCTTCTTTCACCATCTTGAGGAATGATCCCTTTTCTCGGCCATCATTTTACCTAGTTCCTCATCAATTGTGTTCTGTTTAGCTGGCTTGATCTCTTTTTGCATCAAGTGTACAGATGGCTTGTGGAGCCTGATTGATGGGATATTTTCACCTCGCAGTCTACACTCTGCCTTTGAACTATCAATAATTTTTCTCGTCTACAATCCGCACACAGAAATGCTTTTCCTGACCAATCAGATTTTACCGGTGCACTTGAAGGCACCACTTGCAAACACAAAGTTGGCTTGAAGTGGTCATCCAGGTTTTTCTATTGACATGAAGGATTTATTTTGTCATGAAATACAAAATCCACCGGCCAAGAAAGATCCCGATGGGGATTTTCTTTTCCGCTCAACAAAAGCTATCGTGAAAGGGATGCCAATCGAGGCCACAACATTCTTCTTTTTCTCATTTGAAATTCAGAAAATTGGAAGCTGACGTCAACGTCGATCCACTCCCGAAATGTTTGGCACTTCCAAAACAATAAAACTTCAAACTAAAACTCTTCTCCCGAGTAACCAGCATGTGAATGAACAAATGCGTGCACGTTTGTGTGTTGTGACAGAGAAGAACCTTCGTCGGGCGCTTCAGCTTGGCGACAGATCTGCAACAGGTGGGGGGATGGGGGGCACAGAAAAAAACTGAATGAACACCTCATCAAGAGACGGGGAACATTCCCCAGGGAGGCGAAAACGGCGTTCCTCGGCGTTCCTCGCTCGGCATACCTCTCAAGAGCGGAGGGCTGCGCCCGCTTGCTATCAAATGACTCTCCGACATTGCTTCCATCATCCAGGAGAGGGCGTTGCAGCAGAACTCCATCTGGGGAGAGACACCACAACATGGCCGACAGACGCGAGATATAATAAGAATACATTTCATTTCGAAGCGCCTTTCAAAACTCTCAAGGTCACTCTACAGTCACAGGATATTTTATCTGTGTGTGAGCAGCGGCGGCCACATGCGCCGGCGTTCACTCAACCCCAAAGTAACTCAAATAGATCGAAAGTTAGCTAGCTAATTGATAGCCAGATAGATAGATAGCTAGCCAGAAAGCTAATAGATTACTAATAGATAGATAGCTAATAGATAGCCAGCTAGCCGGCCAGAAAGGTAATACGACCGTGGCTTACGAACTTAATTGGTTTCCGGAAAGTGCGTCTAAGGCAAAAAGTGTGTATTCCAAACATTCATTTCCCATAGGAAACCATTAAAATGAGAGTAATCCGTTCCCAGGTCCCCATAAAACATCACACTCTACTTTCAGCTCCGCGTACGAAAAAAGTTTGTATGCCAAGGTAAAATGTTCATCAATTTAACGTTGGTACGCCAAGGGCTTCGTAAACTGAGGTATCACTGTACTCCTATAAAGCTTCCGCATAGATTGATGTGAGTGAAGAAAGAAAGGCTCACCTCCGTCTCCAGAAGCTGCAAACGCCGCTCGTGCTCACGGCCCTCCGCCATCTGCTTCAGCATACTGTCCACCCTTCACACAAAGGAATGATCTGTTCCCAGGTCCCCATAAAAACATCATTTCCTACCAAATAAGCCTTAAAACGACACTCAATAGACCTTATTTCATGTATAATAAACGTGCTATTGTATTGTAATGAAAGAAATAAAGTGTACTGTATAATAAAGGCGTTTTATTGACCTTTATGATGGTCGTTGATGTCGTTAGGTTGCCATGTATTCCTGGGGGATAATACCCTCACTTACACCATCCCCTGCTAGCTGCTTTTCATTCATCCAAATCAACAGACGTCTTTCAACCTCTTCTATTGCCCGAGACCGTTGCTTAGACAACACAAAAACACCCTTAGCCACACGTAGCATACCGTGTTGGGACGCTAAGTCACACGAACGCACACCTTGTTTGTGTTTTTCAATTATGTCTTTCTTCTGCTTGACGTCATTTTCTTTCGTGTCTTCTTTGGCTTAACACTAGCCTGCGGCGGGGTCTTTTTCGCTCCCATAAAAGCAAAAGCACTCCACTCGATAACAAACCACATCTGCACTCAAAGAAAGGGGGTGACGAAAACTAGTCCGCCGGCCACCGTGGCGCCGTTTGACCGTGTGGTTTGGTTTCCGTCCGCCAAAAACGAGTTGGTCGGCCGAGAATTGAAAGTCGCTGAGCTGTCAGCGTATTTGCATCGAGGTCAAAGTGCAGCACTTACTTTCCGGACGTCCGTTTCAGGCGCTCCGTGTCACTCTCCCTTTGTCGCTTCTTCTGAGCGGAGAGGAGATCCTCCTTCTGGATGGCCTCCCACATGTTGAGTCGGCTGGCCTTCAAGCCTTGCAGCTCCAAAACTGCCGGCGCAACGTCAAGAGAAGTCAAGCGCTGAGCCCAGAGCCCAGAGACGGTCCGTCCCGCTCGGCCGCCCTCCTCACCAAAGTGTTTTTGCTTTTCCGAAGGGATGCGGCGAACGTATCGCTTGATGAAAACGTTCAGGTGTGAAATGAGGATAAAGGGCGGGGCCAGGCAAGGCCTGGAATGGTATTCCACAATCAGGTTGTAACGCTGAAACTTCCAGTAGGTGTCGCTGCGCTCCTGAACTTCGTTGAAAGTGTAACTGCAGGCCAGTCGGGCAAAAGAAAGCAGAAGGTTAGCGGTTGTTAGCGCCCGCGCCCGCCAGCCGCCAATCCTTCCCTTCCCGGCGTACCTGAACATGGCGATGAGGAGATTGATCAAGAGGATGTTGGTGACCAGAAGGTAGACGGTCTGGAGGAGGATGACCAGCCAGTTGGCGTGGGTGTTCATGCAGGGCTCCGCCCCCGCTTCAATCAGCGTGCGGTTGTCGCTGCAGTTGACTTGTTGAAATAATTCGGCTACGCGCACAACAAAGAAAAGCAGCTCAAGTGCCTTTTTCACCGTTCATTCGCTTTCCGCAATACGTCCGTGTAAGGAATGGAGTGCACCGGCGACGCTACCGAAGCGACGGGACGCTCACCGTCCACTTCTTCCATGGGAAGGAGTCCATAAATGTGCATGTAGGGCTTGTACAAGACGCGGCGAAAGATCCAATCGGCTCGCGGGTCGTAGGAGTAGAGGAGCGCCTGGTTGGCCACCCCGTAGGCCACCAGCCACACGGCCAGGAAGAACAGGAAGAAGAAAATGTCCTTCATCTGTGCAAAGGAAAGCGTCAAGCCTGCTTTTCCTTCTTTCGGCGGCGGAGGCGGCGGCGTCCACCATTTTGCCCACGATGATGATCTTGGGCCCCAACTGCTTGTGGACGGCGAAGATGTGGATCAGGCGCAGCGAGAAGACGATGTAATCCATGGCCATCAGAGCTCGGCCAAGCTCAAAGGACGGACGGAACATTCTCAAAGAGAAACAACAACAAACACATTTCATCATCATCATAATAATACATTTGATTCATGAGAGCCTTTCAAAACTCTCAAGGTCACTTTTCAGTCACAGGAGAAGTTCTGCAGTGGGTTAGCAGCGGCAGCGTTCACTCAACCCACAAGTAACTCAAATAGAAAGAATGCTAGCTAGCTAATAGATAGCCAGCTAAACAGCTAGCTATATAACTAATAGATAGCCAGCCAGATACCAAGCTGGCCAGCCAGATAGATAATGGATAGCAAATAGGTAGCTAATAGACAGCTAATAGATAGCTAATAGACAGCTAACAGATAGCAAATAGATAGCTAATAGACAGCTCATAGATAGCTAATAGACAGCTAACAGATAGCAAATAGGTAGCTAATGGACAGCAAATAGATAGCATTTATGGTTGCTCCATCAAGGAACGTCCGAGGATCCGCTGGCTCACCTGCAGCACAGAGCGACAATGAAGATGACGATGGCGGTGACGTCGCATTGATTCCAAATATCCAGGATGTAGCTCTTCATCCTCTGGAGCACAAAGTTGCTGGGCATGAAGACGCCCTGGCGACCCCCCCCCCCCAAAAAAAAAAAAAAAAAAATTAAATCCAAAAGTTTTGAGGACGGAATCTTCAACGCAGATGTTCAATGGCCAAACGGCAAAGCACCCACCTGCCGAATCTCTTCGCACACCAAGGTGAAAACCCAAAAGTAGAGCACAAATTCCAGTTTGGACGGGCCGCCTTGAGACGGGGACTTGAAGTCCACCAGCAGGACGTACGCAAACAGGATGAGGAACAGGAAGTACATCAGCACGTTGCCCAGAAAGGAGGTGACGGGGGCAAACCAAAACTTTCTCCAGCGGGACACCAGGAAGGGTCTTCTCATTTTGGAGCTTGAAGAGGCTGAAAAGGCCAAAGGACGATGAAGACCCCAAAGGGGGGACGGATTGGACCGACGCCCGCCAGACGGACATGGATGGAAAAGTCCTTTCCTTGCCTCGGGCGGCCATTTTGTGACGGGGGCGCTACCAGGGGTTGCGTCGTCGGGACGTGCTGGAGACTCACCTTTCACATCTTCTTTCAGAGCTCTGACCTCCTCAGCGCGAGCGTCACTATTGAGCAAAGAAGAAAACGGTTTACCACGGTGGAAACGGAACCATCAACCAACGACCGGATGTTTACTTCTGGATCACTTCGTCCAGGGAAAGGACGGTAGCGGCGTTTGCCTCGGCGTTGTCCGTCTCCACGTGACGGTCCACCACGTCCTCCGGACCCTTCCTGCATTAAGTAGGACGCCGGTTCAAATCCGGCCCGGCGCGGCAGCGTGGAGAACGGCGCCGAAAACCAGACCTGAAGGCGATCAGGTCCGTGTAGATGAGGGGCGGCGCGAAGAAACAGGTCAGCAACTTCCAGACCGAGGTACTTCTGTCCATGCTGCCCCACCAGATCTGCGACAGCAGCGCCTACGGCGGAGAGGGGGCGGCTCGCCGTCAGCCAAGCGGGCGTCGCCCCTTCAATCTCACGGGGATCAACCTGAACGCCGTCGTGGCTGAAGAACTGGCGAGCGTCGGCCGCGGTGGCCATCTGCAGGCAGGTGCTTCCGGGCCAGGCCGAGGACCTTCGGATCAGGAGGTGGAACGAGCGCCTCTCGCTACTCTGGTAGCACTCGCCAAAGACATCTGAAAAGGATCCCGGAGCTGAGCGACCAGTCGCTCGACGACAAACGCGGGTGCGCCCCGGAGCTCAGCGACCAGTCGCTCGACGACAAACGCCGGCGCGCCTCACCGTGCGCCAGATCCTCAAACTCCCGCGCCAGTTCTTTGACCGCCACCTTGCTCTCCGTCTCGCTTTCCAAATGGGAAATTTCCCTCAGCAGCTTACAGCCGCCCAGCGCGCTCAGCACAGACTCGCCCGCCTGGACGGGAACAGGGGCAAAGGTCAGCCAAAAGGCGGCGGAGCCCATGGGCGCGGTTGCTTTTGCCCGGGAGACTCGCCATCTCCCAGAAGTAAACGGCCATCTGGCTGCGGTTCTGCAGGACGGCCCAGATGAAGAGCGACGCCCAAGGAGACTGGCAGCGTCTGTCCCGGTAGGCGCATTTCCCCTGCAGCAGATTGATGACTTGCTGACGGAAAAACAAAAACAAGACATTTGAGCGGACGGACGCTCTTGATTGGGACGCGTCCGTTTGCCGACGTACTCGGAGGGCATTCCGAAGGCTGGATTTGGGGTCCAGGCCCAGGATTTCGTAGTAGAAGGGCTGACAGACGTCTCCCAGCAGGTCCTGCAGCAGCCGTGATACCTGCATCGTGGACCGCAACCTTGTTTTGAACGTCCAGAAAGCACCTGAGGACCATCTAACCCTAACCCTAACCCCACGGACTTCCCTGATGCAACGGAGGAAGCCAATTCCACACGATTCTCACCTCAAACAGACTGAGCTCTTGCGCCGAAGCGGGCCAGGGCGCCGCCGATTGCGCCGCTTGTCCGGCTCCGGCCGCGTTGAGGCTGGCCAGCGACGCCGACAGACTCAGACGGTCGTTCAGGTGCCTCTGGAGCAAAGCGTAGACCACCGTGCTGTCCGAGAGCGAGCGGTATAAGCTCTCCAGGCGCTCGTACGTCAGGTAGTCCAGGATGTTCAGGCCGTTCTCGCAGAACAGGCGCACAAACTGGGGCTTGTCGTTGATCAGGGCGTCGGTCATGGAGTCGTCCAGGTCCTCGTACTGAAACCACAAGCGGCAAAGTGTCCGTCGGAGAAGCGCCGAGACCCCCCCTCGGCGCGCCGTCTACCTCACGGTCATACGGCTTGATAGGATCGCTCACACTTTACAGCTTGGATTCCGTTTTGGCCTCCCTTTCTCCAAATTGGACCATTTTCACACCAGGCGGTCAAAATGGGACTTGCGCCACTGCGGTGCCAGGGTTTTTGTCATTTCCACTCAAATTACAGGACCCACAAACGATTGAGTTTTAGGACGACATCGACATTCAATGCGGTGTAAGACTCAACTCCCTCCCAGCCCCGCCCCCCCAGCCCTTCCCACTGCCACACTCACCGAACTCTGAGTACACGCCGTACTATCATCCCAAACTATTTTTTTCTTCCGCAAGACCTCACTTCAACCTTTTTTGTTTGTTTTTGCATGCCGTCACTTGACATACATACGACACTACGTCCCTTTTCATTCACAAATGACATGTATTGTCAGTACTGTCTTTTTTAGCCGAGAGGACAGTCATTTCATCTGTGCTGTATGTCACGCATATTAGCATATTTGACAAGAAAGCTGACTCTGAAACCTTTGACTCATCTTTCATCAGGAAAAAAGTACATTTGAGTACATTCCTCAGTTATAAGGGGTCTGGAGTTATATGGGCTTGAAATGGGGGCGGTTGTACAAAAGGCAACCGCTGCCCCTCGGTGGGAGGGAAAAACGTTGCCAGAGGTCTAACCGGAGCTTGATCCGCACCCGCCGCAAGAAAAACAAAACCCAAACAGATTCGGGAATAGCAGTAAATGAGCTAAGAAGGTGAAGTTCGGACAAGCATTTTACGAGTCATTGAACGCCTCATGTACGACGCCAACAAAATCCCCATGAGAGGATGAATGTCAGCGTGAACGTCACTCAACAGAGAAATGGATTGACAGCAGACGACGGACGGACGGACGGACTCTGACCGTCCACTGGATGTTTCCAGCAAAGAGTTCGGCTTTGGCGATGTCCACCCTGTCCCAGGCCACGGCCAGTTTCAACTCTTCCGTGTAGCGACTGGCATCGCCGGACAGGCGTTTACTAGCTTGACACACAAAAACAAAACCAAGAAAGGAACACGGATGGAAGGAAAGGTCAAAAGGTCAGGCTTTGAGTGACGGAAAGTTGCTTTGGGGGCTTTTCAAGTCCAAACCTCTCACAAGGGCTTTGAGGAGGACGGTATCAAAATCATACAGGCCTTCTTGCTGCCCGTGGAAAACCGTGATGAGCTCTCGGTGGTGATAAATACTCAGCGCCTGCGGGAGTGGACGCAAAAGAGGTCAGCCAGCCGTCTTCTTCCGCTTTGTTCTCAACAGAGGCAACCCTGGTGCAATTTCATTTTTGGCATCCAATTGATGTATTGACATTTTTTTTTTGAACTCAAATGCACATTTTAGTAAGAAGAAGGGTGTCATCCATTCCTTGTTCTTTATCACCTCGGCGATGGAATCCACCAGATTTTGTCCGTTGTTGACGATGGAAGGGTCCCTGTAGCGGCTCTTAATTAATTAGGGCTTTTTTGTTGCGCAATCTTTGTCACGCAGACAAATCTTGACGATTGACCATAAATTCTCAATCGGGGTCACGTCCGGTCAATTGCCAGGCCAATCCATCACAATAATAATAATAATAATAATAATAATGTCCTTCTGTGCAAAGAAATCCGTACGCATGTCGTCGAAGAACTGATTTAGAAGGCAAAAAAGACCTTCTTTCTAGACCCGACCGAAAGGGGATGAGGACACGCTCATCCATTAATTATCCAATCGGAGGCCGTAATTAGGGAATGTGGTCGGTCAGGTATATCAGAGGGACTCCGCCCCTATGGTGGCAAACATTGTTCTGAACTTTTCACAAGCTTTCGAATGATTGAAAGCAGCAAAGGGTCAAGATGACACGGCGGTGCAATTCAATTGCAAATGGCGACTAACTTACACTGTCCACCAGTTTCTCCAGGTCTTCTTCTCCTCTGAAGAATCTTTGGATCTTGTCGCCAATCAGCTGGCGGACGTCGGCCAGATACTGGGCGATGTCGGCCATGTTCGACGGGGGAGTCTGGCCGACGGAGGTGCGGGGCAGACTCAAGAGAAGTTCGCTGATAAAGTCGGCCGCCGCACCGGTTCCGGACAGAACCAGCCAGGGCGTCGATCTCCTCAGCGACGCGTCCACTCGCTGCACGGAAAATGCCCACGCAGTCAACAAAACGGATGGCGGCCGGTGGACGCTCCGAGGACAGATTTTTTGGGACATGGCATCTGGTGTTTGATCGCATACTTGTGGCCAAAGAAACCCGATATATCCATTTCCTTTTTGTTTTTTAAATGATTTTCATTCCGTTTGTTTTGTGGACAATTTACTAGCGTCAGTTGTCAAGAACGGCAGTGAAGAAAACAACGCTCATCCGTTCAGACACTCGTCAAGCTTTCTTGCGGACTCAATCGAAAGATTGACAAGGAATTGCCAATCATTGTACAGTCAAACGTTGGTTTTTGTCATCATCTCAGTTCTCCTCCAATTGGTTTTTCGACCCCCCCCCCAAATGCACCACGGGACTCCCCTCCGCTTCCTTCTATGTCACTTCCCGGTGCGGTGTTCCATTGTGAGCGGGCGTTTTTGGATTACTCAATCGCAATTAAAAAAAAAAAAAAAAAAACCCCGACATTGATTATTATGAAAAATGTTGTTTTGGTTTTCAACCAAATTGCTTTCCGGAACGGATTATGGTGGAAAAGTCCGTCCGGTTTGACTGTACTTTGTTTTGACTTCCGCTCGACACAATGCGCCAATGTCTTTGGAATTGGGCGTGGTGGCATTGCGCAACTTTGTTGACCGCGTGGTCAGTTGAGTCAAAGTGCGCCCGCGCGAGCAAGCGCGTATACGAGGAGTCTTCCCACCTCCAGCATGCCGGCATCCCCCGAGATCAGCATGCACAGCACGGGGATTTCAATACTCCCACTACCTGTTGAGACACCATTCATTATGATGATGATTATTATTGATGTTCAAAGACACGATGGCGTCCTTCCACCGGCTCATTTGAGATCTTCCAGATGATCCGGTGATGGCCACACCTCACCCAACCTCTCTCCACTTTCACATTTGGTTGGACTGCTTTTGTGTCGGTTCTGAACGCACGGCTTTGTTTGTTGACGCCTGGATTCTTTTGGCTCGGCGCGACGCACTTTGAGTCCGGCCGGGCGCCTTACCCCAAATGCCGGTGCGCTGATGTGAAATGTAGTCCTCCAGATTGGCTCGAAAGGCCGTCTCGCCTCCCCTGCGGCCGGCGCTGCCGTCGTCCACCAGCAGGAAAGCCTGGCAGTTGTTGTCCAGGCAGCAGGTGTCGCGCGCCGCGTTCTGGACGTAGTAGCGGGCCGGGAAGCTTCCCTTCAAAGGCAGCGGACCGGATTTAGTCGGCCTCCCATTTGGAGGACGGCGTGAGCAAAAGTCCAGCGGCAGGCGCGAGAGGTGACGCGACGGCAATTGCCAGCCGCTTCTTTTGGCTCGGCTCGGCTCACTAATAAGACCGGCTCTTTTGGCTCCTCAGCTTGTTTGTGTTTTTTGGCGCTTAACTATCAAAAAACATGTAAAATTCATTATGTGAAAAATCAATTACTCATGTAAAAAATACACTATATCAAATATTTGTATTTATATGTGCAGAGTTAGCGGATGCTAACTTTCACTTTCCCTGTGGTTACTCTGGTCTGATGATCAGCTGTCACTAATTTGCTTTTCATATTCATAATGCTATCATCACGAGTAGTAAAAAATATAAGAACATTTAGCTATCTATCTCGCTGGTCAGCTGGCTATCTATTAGCCAGCTTTCTATCTATTTCAGTTACTTCCGGGTTGAGTGAACGCTGGCGCATGTGGCTGCCGCTGCTCACCCACAGACAAACTTCTCCTGTGACTGTAAAGTGAAAGGCACTTATAAATGAAATGTAGTATTATTAGTCCACCTGTCTATCTTAACCCCCCCCCCTCTCCTCACTGTTGCGTGTTTCTGTAATCTTCCCCTCCCTCCTCTACTACAGATATTGACCAATCACGTGCGGCTTTAACCGAGGACCGGGGGGCGGAGAATAGAGGGGCAAAAAGTCGGCTCCCGTTTCCGGCTCCTTGTTAGCAAGCGGCTCTCTTGGTTGTCTAAGATCCGGCTCATTTGCGAAGGACACACGAGCGGAAGGCGTACCTGCGCGTTGACAAGCTGCTGCCTGTTGTGCACGGCGCCCCAGGGCGCCAGTCCCACCGCGATGACTTTCTTTTGGGAGAGCGCCGGAGCGGCGGCGGCGTGGTCGCGCACCGCCTCGCCCACGCAACGGGCCACGCCTTCCCGCAGCCCCCCCGTCAGGATCCAGGCCCCTGAAGAACACAATGGACAGCTGCAGCCACGGAGAACCGCGCCCCAAGAAGATGGCGGGCTCATTTTTGGACACCTGTGCTCTGCGCGGCCCGAACCAGGCCGTTTCTCAGGACCTCTCGGACCCACGTGGTCGTGTTCTCGCAGCCCTCGCCGCCCACCACCGACACCACCAGGTTGGGCGAGGGCAAAGCCCAGTAGGTGGTCATCAGCTTGTAGACGGTCTGAGGCGGCGTGTCGCACGACAGCCGTAGAAACTGGACGGGTCAAAGAGGTCAACCACAAAATGCTGACCCGAGTTCACAACAAGAGCCCTGAAGGCATGCCAGAGTCGGATCCGAGTCAAGCGCCCCAGTGAAGAGGTGCGGAAAATCCTATTGGACCCTCCGCACCCTGCAGCCACTCACGTAGCTGTGTCGACGCGCGGCGCCGGCAAACTCCAGCTCTCCAAAGGCATCGGTGGTGCACTCGGCGGTGTGCAGCCTGCAGTCCCACTGGGCGGCGCCGTCCGGGTCCAAGACGTCGTGCACGTTGCGCACGTGACCGCACTGACATAGTACGCCATCGCTGACACAAACGCACACAGTCAGTCACGCCGATCCAAAGCGCTTTGTCAGCCAACTCAAGTTGTGCCGGTCGGTAACCCTGGCCCCATATGGGGTGGCCGTGCCAGGCCTCAGCTCTCATTGGTCCTTGCTCTAAAGTTGGGGGAGCAGCGGGCCGCGGGCCAATCGGATGACTTCTAGCTATTGTTATATCCCGGGCTCTGATTACCCCTCCACTCCAATGATCTCGATAGATCATTTTTGTCTTGAAAGGAATTCAAGCACGTTTGTCCGCCGGTCACCACTTGATGAGGATAATTGTGCATTTTGATCAAGGGAAAGTTACCTGGAACGATCTTCGACAAAGGTGGTGCACACTCGCTTCTTGATGATCTTTGGGATCCAATTCTGAGCACAGGAATCATCTTCATCAATTGATCAGACAAGTGGAAATACTCTCCATGGTTTGTTATCGAGTGGAGTACTTTTGCTATTATGGGAGCGAAAAAGGCTAGCGCTTAGCCGAAAGGGACACAAAAGAAAATGACGGTCGAGCAGAAGGAGGTGATGATGGAAATACACCAACATGGTGTGCGTTTGTGTGACTTAGCGCCCCAGAGCCAGTACGCTAAGTTGCTACGTGCGGCTAAGGCTGTTTCTGTGTTGCCTAAGCAACGGTCTCAGGCAATAGAAGAGGTTCTGTTGATTTGGATGAACGAAAAGCAGCTCGCAGGGGACAGGTATTATGGCCGAAAAAGCACGGCAACTTCACTCGGGTATCATCAAGAGGCAACGACATCAACGACCATCACAAAGGTCAATAAAACCACTTTATTACACTTCAGTACAGTTTATTTCTTACCGGCATAGATGGAGGACATTGATTCACTGTGGCGACCCCTGAAGGGAAAAGCCCAAAGGAAAAGAAGAGTCGATTTCTTTCATTACAATACAATAGCACATTTATTATTCATAAAATAAGGTCCATTTTGTGTCGTTTTAAGGCTTATTGATAGAAAATGGTTTTATGGGGACCTGGGAACGGATTAGTCTCATTTTAATGGTTTCCTATGGGAAATTAATGTTTGGAAGACACATTTTCTAGGAGCCAATTAAGTTTGAAAGCTGAGCTATCACTGTATTGGAGTCAGTCGCGTCCAAAAGGCCAAACGATTGCTCTCTGTTGGATTTCTCCCGGCGCGGTAGGAAAACGCTTTGCCTTTCAAGTCGAGGCATGAGTGCAAATGACTGGCGGCGATGTCGCTCGCTCGCTCGCTCGCGTTTTTTCGTCATTGGGAGTGAATGAACGGACGGCGACTGGTCGGACCGGTTTGCATGCCCACTTTTGTTACGCTCCTTTTGTTTTTCCAAACTCTCGATCGGTCGCTTTTCTTTCTCGCCGGCAACAACGCCACACGTGCAGAAAAGCAACACTGCAAATGGGCTCACCAACGTCGCCTTTTTCCATTCTTGCCGTAGTCATAACTCGTTTTGTGTGTGGGCGCGGGGGATAAAAAATGGCAAAAATGACCACGTGCGCAAGGCTCAAGGTCAAGTGTCAGTGGTCCACCCCTCTCAATGCCCAAAACGTGGCACCATTTGTGTTTTGGAACATTCCAATCCCTTTTATTTGCATTTTGTCTCGTTCAAGCAGTCAAACCAACGTCAGGTTGAACGGCCGCTTTCACGGGGACGTGTTTTGCGTTTGCTCAGACGCTCTCCCCCGAAAGCTGCTTCAATCGGGGTGTCATCGGAAATTTTTTCCCCCTCGTATTCAAGCGACGTGCGGCCGTGATCAACATTTCCCAATCAAGTCTTTGAGGCGACGGAAATGTCGGCCAGAGTCACTTAGCGTCAAGAAAAAGAGAATCGGAAGAAAGTAGCAAGATGCCGAAAGCGAGCGACATCGTCGGGTGGCCTACCTGCACTTTCTCTCGCTTAATTTCCAATTTTCCGCCTTTGTCCGCCTGGTCGCTCTTCTTCATGCTGCCTGGCGCTTTCCGCTCGAGGAACTCTGGAAGCCTCGCCTTCAACCGTGACGTCGCGCG
This sequence comes from Hippocampus bargibanti, assembly GCF_051943395.1. Classification (NCBI taxonomy): domain Eukaryota; kingdom Metazoa; phylum Chordata; class Actinopteri; order Syngnathiformes; family Syngnathidae; genus Hippocampus; species Hippocampus bargibanti. The sequence goes on along the minus strand of NC_142750.1, from coordinate 287,032 downwards.
TCTGGAGGGAAGGGGGGAGCTAAGCCGGCTTTTGACGGAGCGGGGGGAGGGGTGCTCTGTCCTGCTCGCGTTAGCATCCTTGCGCGAACCCAATCGGACGCTGGAGTAGAGCAACGGCGTGGTGCCACAGGACCAGCATGCATTCTCCACCCACCCAAAATTCCATTCTTCAATATAATCGCATCACTTGTTTTCTGAAAAGAAACAAATATTACTAACTTGGACCATTTTTCTCAAACAGCATGGAATCAGTGTCTGAAATAACGTCTGCCCGGACACCCGGGGCGTGCAACTTTTACGCCGGGTGTACAACTTACAAAATGTCTCCGCCCGGGTGGCCGACAACTTCTTCAAGAAAAAAAAAAAATCTTTTTTTTTTTTTTCAAAGCAAACGTTTGAACAAATATTTCAAAAAGATTTTGAAATCTTTGTTCGGTTTGGAAATTTTGGTTCGTTTGTCAATTTGCATACTCGGCACGGCAGCCAATCAGAAGCCTGCTTTGTGCTTCCAGACTTTCCCGAGTGTTAGAAGGTCGTGCATTTGCATATCATTTTCCAAAGTAGATGCTCAGAACCTCAACTCGAGAAGATTCAAAAGAAGCTAACAACATTTAGGACGCTATTATCCCGTATCCTTGAGAGTTTTGAAAGGCGCTTAGACATGAAATGGATTCTTACTATTAAAAGCGTGGCGGAAAGAGTTCACATTGCATTGTGCAACATGGCGAACAGTGTATGGACAAAATCATCAGAAATGGATATTTACCATCAATTAAGCAAGGGTGCATTTGTGCTAGCGACATCCTTCACAAAAACAATCCTTAATACTTTGCAACAATGTTTTTTGTGTGATTAGTCATCTTATTGTGTTTCAAGTTGTGAAAAATTGGGGTATGTAATTTTATGGCCGGGCAGGCAACTTTTTCTCGTGAGTTTCAGACAGAAAATCATCTATTTGGCACTTTTCCTCCAATTTTTACTCGCAACCATAAATGACTGATTGCTTCTAATGTGTAGAAATGGTGTCCAATCCTGAACAAAGAACAAAGAAGCAAGAAAAGAGAATGGAGCAAATCACGTTTCATTTACAGTTTTAATTTGACTATTAAAAAAAATGACAACGTCATTGCGGTGAGTCATGTCGTGTCGCTCGCCCACACGCTTGGCTTGGCTTGACTTGACTTTCGAGCAGTCCAATTGCCTCGACCAAAACACAAAGGCTTAGCGAAGCGACGTACAAGACACGCCCCCAGGAGCTGCGCAACTCACTTTTCCTTCCTTTCTCAACCCCAACAGTCACAAGCACCCGGCGACACTTCCAAACTGGAATTTGGGGTCCCGACATTCTGCTATCAAGATTTGACTTGCTCAAAAAAAAAGGTGGCTGAGCAGGTGCCATGCTAAGGGGATTGCGGAGCACGTGTTTTGGACACATCCGCTAAAAGTTGCCCCCAAAACAGGAGCGCTAGGAATAGCTCCGGTTCAATCTCCAAATCTTAATCCTGTTTCAGTTTTGACTCCCAGCGAGTTTTGGAGAAAGCGCCTTTTTTTGGATACGGGCGGTTAAAAAAAACAACATATTTCCAACACAGTCCCAAGAAAGGAGGGGAGCGGCCGTCATTTTGGAGGTCTTGCATGTGCAAAGGGGAAGATGGAGACAAGACGTGCGTATTGGTCGACTACCGCACGACAAGTCTCCCCCCCCCCAAAAAAAAAACTAAAAAAATCTGAATAACAATTATACATGTCAAATATTTGAACAAGATCCGCCCCAAAACAGACAAAACAAAAAAACAGTCAAATGTTGCCGGGGGTCTATTTTTTTTTAAGGGTTTTCCCACTCCTGGTCAAACCATGACACGTCATCCTGGAAAGATGCGCTCGCTCGCCGGCTCGGGTGTCGCTAGCGCATTCTGTACTCCGACGTCTTGGACACTTCGCACAGCTGGCCCTTGAAGGCCAGATCCACAGTGAAGTCCAGGTCTCTCTGCAAACATCCACACATTCGCCATCAGTGCCAACAAGAAGCCATTTTGGACACCGACGTCCTTCATCTTCCTTCCAACAAGAAGATGATAATAATAATAATAATAATACATTTCATTTCTAAGCGCCTTTCAAAACTCACAAGGTCACTTTACAGGAGCCGGCTATCTATTTGTATAGCTATAATAATAGATTGGCAGGCAGGTAGCTAGCAAATAGATCCAAGTCCAGTCGATGAAAGGCTTACGTTGTTTTTGACGTTTGGCTTCATGCTGATGGTGCCCAAGATCTCTTCTCCGATCTTGACCGTCATGTAATCATCCAGATAGAAGACGGTTTGCTTCCAGTGGGTGTAAGGGGACTCCGGACCTGCGCGGCCACAAAGCAGAGCGCAGCTTTAGCCACCGTCTTCAATGGGACGCCATTTGCAGCAAAGCGCAAGCGCCGCCGTTCGCGACCCGTCTTCAGATTTCAAAGACGATATGGCCAGCCACTTTTAGCACCGTTTCAGGCAATCTTTTTAAATCAAGTCATCAATTTATCATTTTCAATCTGCCGCAACCACACAAGACAAAGTGCAGCCCACGGCAACAAAGCAGAAAAGCCAAAAACAGTCTTTTGGAAAACAAATACAAAGAGGCAAAACCCAACAAAGAGCGGTAATTGATTGAGTCAGTGTCATTTCTTCTACCTTTTGCCACGCGGGTGACTTGTAGCCGTAGAGCTCCCCCGCGTGGCTGTTGTGGGTATTGACTACTGAGGCGGAACACCACATCAAATGTGGTTGGTTGGTTGGTTGGTTGGTTGGTTGTCTTGTGCCGTGTGCAACAATTGTCAGTGAATACACGCGATGGCAAGATCAGACATTTGCTTTGGGGAATGATGACGTTTAAAGGACAACCGACGGCTCCGGACAAGTTGTGTCCATCGTTTGTAAAATCACTTCAACTGAGCGTATTTGACAAAGATTCCATCGCATATTACTACCTTTTAAGACTCGCGCTGAATATTCAGCAAGTTTTGTTTTTGAGTTGGCGAAAATCAAATCCATTCAAATCAAATCAGCCCATTTCCAACGGAGCTTGGGCGCCATCTTGTGCATTTTCTGGGACGCTACATTGGAGTCCTGGCAGCTCGAATTGATACGGAAGGACTCCTTTCATCGATTGCAAATATGTATGCTTTCCTCTTCAGAACTATTTGAATCCTATTCATCACTGGATGTGTAGGATCATCTTCTCCCAATCTGAAGCCATTGTTTTGATTCTCCAGCAAGGCAAAACGTCTTGGCGTGACGTCACCAACTGGGGGCGGGACTTTCTGAAAATGCCCAATTCGCAGCTCAACTTTTTTGCCGTTTTAGCTCACTTTACGTCATTTTTATTGGTGTTTTGCATTTGACTAAAAATATCCGCCTGCGCCCTACTTAGCTAATAAATGGCTTTCCTTATTCACAGATTTCAGCTGTTGTTCATGACGCCATTGCGATGAGCGGGGGGAGGTTGTGTCATCTCGTCCAACCCCAACACGCCGCCAGAAGCAGACTTACTGGTGGAGAAGCCGGTGCGCTTGTGACAGCGAGTGAACTCGATGTTGAAGTAGGTGACCAGCGCGTGAATGTAGTCGTTGCGCTTGACTTGCAGGCAGAACGGGGAGGTGAAGGTCAAGTCGTCCGGCTTCACCGTGTAGATGTCCACCTCCTGCGTCCAAAAATAAGACACGGCCAGGGCAACAAGGGCAAGCAAGAGTCAAGAGGGGAAAAAGGCACCGCGGAGGAAATGAGACTTGTTGCAGCACCTTGATGAGGCAAGCGCTGCTGACCAGCTGCTTGGGGTCCACCACGTCAACCAGGGGTTCCTTAATGGCCACCTCCTTGATGCACGACATATCAAATCCGTACACATTCTCCCACCCTGAAACAATATGGAGGACGCACTAGGAATTTGTCTACAGGCCGCACTAGTATTATCGTAAACAAGGACATGTCAAAAAAGTAGGGAAGGACATTAAAGGACAACCGACGCCGGGCCAAGTTGTGTCCATCATTTGTAAAATGGCTTCAAATGACTTCTACTGAGCGCGTTTGACAAAGATTCCACCGCATATCGCTATAGTTTACGTTTGAAGACTGGCGCTGAATATTCAGGAAGTCTTGTTTTTGAGTTGGTGACGAGTCCGCACGTGACGTCACGTCAGGAACCCCCCCTGACCGAGAAAGCGACACAATGCATTTTGGGTACTTTGTTTGGTCTGAAAACTTCATGTTGATAGCGAAATTAGACGGAAAACACATGAATAACGCCATGGTGAATCGTTGTGTGTTGCAACAAGACTACTATTTGATACTAGTTGACACAAATTTCCAACAGACAAATCAGCCCATTTCCAAGGGAACTTGGGTGCCATCTTGTGCATTTTCTGGGACGCTACATTTTACAACATGACATGGAATTACTTCTTTAATCGATGGCAAACATGTATGCTTTCCTCTTCAGAACTATTTCAATCATATTCATAACAAGAAAGCATCTCCGAATCTGAACTCTTTGAAGCCATTGTTTTGATTCTGGAGCAAGGCAAGACGTCTTGGCGTGACACCACGAACAAGGGGGCAGGACCTTCTGAAACTGCATCTCCGAGGTCATTTTGTGGCAGTTTTGGGACACTTGAAGTCATTTTTTTGGGTGTTTTTCATTTGACTAAAAATATCATCCTGCGTGTTTTGGGTATTTTAGATGCCATCAAACGTTTTTCTGATGGGAAACAAAAAAATGTTGTCGGTTGTCCTTTAAAGAGTTAGTGGCTCGGGGGAAGAAGCTGTAAAAAAAGTCTGCTGGATTTGGTGTATACGAAAGAGTTCACACGCATCCCGATGGGGGTGACAAGCTATCCGACTTCACTCGGGATTTGTTTGCGCGCGAAAGCGATCATTCAGGAGTCGCCTCCCTAAAGGTTGTTTACACAAGCAATTGTGCGTCATCGCTCTCGAGTGATTAATAAAATAAAGCTTGTCGGCCAGTCAGAGTTAGCGCGCACTCCAAGCTCCACGTCGAGCCCTTCCAACGACCCACTCGGCCCCCCTGACAGGAGGAAGCCGGACGATGAGAAACAACACGTGCCAATGTGTCCACGTCAAATATTGAACTTTCAAAGGTCTAAGTGATGAGATGATCATTTTAACTCATCCACTGCCATTCACAAATTTATTCGCCGTTCCTCAATGTGTTCGGGCCTTTTTTTTTTAGAACAGTACAGCCGGTGCATTGATAACAATTATTTTTTTATGGCACCTTTTCTTGTTTTTTGGACAGTAAGTTGATCATTGTCACTCACAGTGAATTTTGTAGTCCTTGTACTGCCTGTCTTCAATGGCAGTCACGTAAAGCGTGGCCCTGTCCGGGAAAATGAGCCCATCTTGCTTCTGTTGGGGCACAAGAGGAGATTGGCGGAAAAGGCTCAAAACCATCAGCGTGACCATTCCCATTTGTTTGAAAGCCAACGTTTAACCCTTGGCAATCACCCACAGGGGGGGAAAAAATGGAAGGAAGAGGAAATCACCATTTGCGATCCATCGTCTATTGTTTTTTACATACCAGCCATTTGTCCCGCGCATAGATGACCGTATTGAGCATGGACTCGTAGAAAAGGCAGTAGCCCATCCACTCGGATATGATGATGTCGACTCCATCCACGGGGAGATCCACCTCCTCCACCTTCCCCTTGATAATGGTTACCACTGCAGACGGGGAGGAAAAAAAAGACACGGCTTCAAATACGTTCAGTCCTCTCTTCAAACAACATGGACGCCGTGGTTCGCTCACCATCATCCATCTTGTTGGCCTTGACTATTTTCACAGCGTAGTCTGAAATACTGCTACACTCAATCTGTCCGGAAAGACACAAGGACACGTTTGATGTGAAAGGTTCCCCAAGCGATCGAAAGACAAACCCACCCCAATAACTTTCTTGGCTCCCGCCTTGGCAGCAAACATGCAGAGGATGCCCGTGCCGCTCCCGACATCCAACACCACTTTGTCCTTAAAAAGATGCTTGTTGTGGAACATGGAGTTCCGGTAGGTCAGAGTCCGCACTTCATCCTTCAGCATCTCCTGCAACGTTTGCCGACAAAAGCCAAGATTCAAGTTGCGGGACAAAAACAACAGGAGCGAGCGCGGCGGGAGGAGAGAAAAATGCTTTTCAAATGAGCGTACCTCGTGGATGCCAAAGTGAGCGTAGGAGTCAAAGTAATAATCCTTTGAGGTCATATCTTCAGCAGCAGGCTTTGTCCCGTTTTCCCCCTGAGAAACCTCAACAATAACACACACAATTACATGAAGTCCACAGTGTACGATCATATCCAAATTGGATGTATCCTCTATTTCGGGGATGGGGGCGGAACATTGCTTTTGGTACGCTTCTGGAAAGTCTCTCACAACAGATTCCCAAAGCAGACAAGTTGTATATCCTTAATTGAATGAAAAATGTGGCCATGATCCATCAGGGTCAAATATCCATCCATACGCAAGTTTGCATGGCATAGTGTCTTGATTTGACCATAACGGTTATTTTCCGTTTTAGTGAGGCAGTCGCAGCGCTCGGGATTGCCATACATTACTTTGTCTAAATGCGGTTGCAGTAAAATGAAGTTTCTTGCAGCATTATGTAGCTTTGCAACACACCATTTGATCCTTTGTATTTATTTGAGGAGGACAGCCACCCGTTGGCCCTCGCTAACTCAACTTTCATTCGAACTGCTGCAGACACAACATGTAATACGTCGTTTATAGTATCAGCAAGCAGGCAGATGTATTATTTTGGCACAAACCAGCACGAAGGCTGATCTAATTTGAGAACATGAACGTTTGCTCTCCTTCAAAATCGCTTTTGGGCGGGAAAAACGTATCGAGCGACGAGCTCCAGATGCACCATCACCATCATCATCATCATCATCACTCACTGTGCGATTTGTAGCTCGACACCCGCACAAAGGATGCGAGCGCATGGTTGGAGGTCTGCGACGCGATCTTGGCCTTGCTCGAGCGGGCGCCCAATGGAAAGTTGAGCGCGAAAGCAAAATGCTTAGCAGGTCGCATAGCAAACGATCGCCGGCCATTGAGGCGACGGCTCCTCTTGCATCGCACGCAGTGTAAGCGTCGCGTTCCCCGCTGCGTGCTACTCGTTAGCCGCTCAAAGACGATACGGGGTGAAACGGGGCGGAAAATCACGCAGAAGTCTCCGAAACGACACCGAAAGCAAGCGTGCCATTCGCAATAGCTTTTAAAAGACAATAGCAAACTGCGGCGAGCCCAATAAGAGAATGAATCAGCATCCGTGGCTGATAGCTTACTAGCCGAGGAGCTAACACGTTGGTCCCCACGCGGTCTAAAAGACAACTCGAGAAACCTCAGCGAACAGCGGCTTTTGGCCGCAGGGTATGAGCTTCGCATTTTAAGGACGCAGCGAGAGCGTTTACAGACAGTAAGCGCAACCACAACATCTTCTTAAGGTTTTCAGAGCCAAGTTAAAATGGACGATTCTCCTGACGCGTAGCTGACAAAAACCTTCCACGTTAGGAAGCTTAACAAACAGCTTATGTGCTCACGCAAAACCCAGATAGGAGAACTCAATTGAAGGAAAAAAATAACAAATATGAATTTGAAAATGTTTCTCGTTGGAATTCGTACCTCCATCCTCTCCGTCGGCGCCGCCATTTCGATCTTGTGCCCGACTGCGAGCAAGCGAGACGCAACCAAAGAAAGCGGCTCCGCTCTTCTTCGTTGACCTCGCGTCTTGAGTGGGACTTCAATCCGCTGTTTTGTTGCGCCAGCACCCCCACCCGTTCATATGTTTACATTACATCATGTCTGTCAAGCGTTAGCTGGGGTTGGCAAATGGACGTTCAAAAGCCACTTTTTATTTTCTCATACGACAGATTTAAAATGCTCGTTATCATATCAAAACTACGGAAGAGAGTTGAAATATATATACGTATTAGATATGGGGTATTATTCTGAGAAAAAAGTCGTATATTTGCGAGTTTCAAACTCGCAAATTTGCTAGACCTAAAGTCACAAATTTGCTAGATTTAAAATAAAAAAATTGCTAGATTTAAAGTCACAAATTTGCTAAACGCTGCTAAACCACCGCACGACCGAATGATGTGCATGTATCTCAAACTTTTTTCTCCGAATAATACAAATAAAAATGTCATTGATAAACACTGTGCACAAAACAATGGCATACAAATAATCATAAAAAAATAATATAGCAAAAATATCTAACTATATACAGTAATATAATGTTTAACTTCTAGATAGATATTCGTTTATTATTATTATTATTATTATTATTATTATTATTATTATTATTATTATTATTATTATTATTATTATTATTATTATTATTATTATTATCCCCTTAGTAATGCTTGCCTTACACCAACTGGAAATCAACAATGGAAACCAGCAAAGTTTAAGCACAAAAAACTAAAAAAATGGATTATTATTATTATTATTATTATTATTATTATTATTATTATTATTATTATTATTATTATTATTATTATTGGTTGGTTGTGTGTGTTGCTTCGAATTTGGAATTTCGACTTGATATTCGTGTGGTTTGTTTGCGGGCGGGACTCGTGTTGAGCGTCGGTCGGGTAGATAGTGGAGGCAGCGTGCGCGTACACGACGAGTGCGTGGCGCCGCGCGGTCACGTTTTCGTGCTGCTGCTGTCACGAGCTCGATCCCAGGGAACGAACGGGCTAACAGACCTACCTACCCGGACAATTCAAATTCCATCGGCCATCAATTCCGAGCCCGACTTCGTGCTTCCTTTTGCCGCACGATCGCAACAGCGCGGCCACGCTTTGCATCGGTAGGCTGACAACAATCGCCAACTGTCGTTTCGCTCAACCGGCGACGTATTGCAGCATTTGAACGCTATCGAGCTAGCCAGCTAGGCGGCTAGCTAGCTAGCTAGCTGGCTAGCTCGCTCTTCAGCTAGCCGGACGGCGGCCGCGACTCGAAGACAACTTAGCGGCGCGTTCTCCTGCGGCATTTTCACTTTGTGCAATTGCCGAGCAAGACATCAACGCCGCGCCGAGTGTTAAATATCGAGCACGTTTCTCCCTCGGCCGCGTACGCGTCGCCTTCTTCTTCTCGTTTAATCCTCGCTGGCTCGGGGAGGATTGAATGAAATAGCTTGACAGATAGCCAGCCAGGTAACGGGAAGAGGGTTTATTGACCGCGCTAAACCTTGATCGCCGCCATTCGGCCACTCTCGCACACTCCCGCATACTCAAAATCATCTTCACAAATCGCCAATGTCCCCGTTTTTTTCTCCACCGTCGACGGCCAGCGCTAAGTAGCTAGCTCGTCCTCCACTTCCAAGTTGGCCGTCGTCCACTTGATCGAAGAAAGTGACCAACGGCGGATATTTTTCCCCTTTCAGGCCGAGTGAAAAGCTGCCAAAATGCCGGCTGTGTCGAAAGGAGATGGAATGCGCGGATTAGCCGTTTTCATTTCGGACATAAGGAATTGTAAGTCAACTTTTTCCTTCTTTTCTTTTTTTTTTGGCGTGCTTGTTGGCAGCCTTCCACCAAAGCTGATAAAAATCATTTGACGTTTGTCTTGTTTTCGGGTTGTAACGCGTTCCACCGCCATCGGTTTAGAGTTTGTGTAGTCTGGAGAACTGACCCCTCTGTTATTAAAGTGCAGAATAGTGAAGCACACGTTATTCTTTCCACTTTGGTGTCAGACCATAAATCATTCCAGGCTATTTTGTGACCGGGTACTGTCAAATAAAAGACGACAACACTAAAATCCCGGAGAAGAGTGATGTTCTGTCGGCCGGCCACGTTCTTGGCCCAGAATGTTGAAGTCACTCTTTGCGGTGACATCCTTCTCAATTTGACCCTGCAGGTAAAAGCAAGGAAGCGGAGATCAAGAGGATCAATAAAGAGCTGGCCAACATTCGCTCCAAATTCAAGGGAGACAAAGCTCTGGATGGCTACAGCAAGAAGAAATATGTGTGCAAGCTGCTCTTTATCTTCCTGCTTGGCCACGACATTGACTTTGGACACATGGAGGCCGTCAACCTGCTGAGTTCCAACAAATATACAGAAAAGCAGATTGTAAGTTGGCGTCGCTTTTCTGAACCGCTGGCGCCTTCCGCTTGGCACAAACGCTCCCGGGGGAATTGGAAATACAGTCGTACCTCGGCCTATGAACGCCTTGGCTAACAAACTTTTCGCCTTACCAACGTTAAATTCACCAGAATTTAATCTTGGCATACAAACTATTTTTTGGGATACACACGGAGCGCCGCGATGAATGATGTTTCGTTTGCGAACGAGCCCGTTCTCCTAACAAGGAAATGGCAGCCCACTCTATTTTTTGTCCTCTACGTGATTGGTCGAGAACGCAGCAGTGAGGGGGCGGGGGTTACAGAAACACAGAGCTGCAAATAAAAATAGATTAAAGCCGCACGTGATTGGTCAAGAACGCAGCAGTGGGGGGGCGGGGGGGATTTCAAGGCTAGCCACGGAAGGTTCGAGAACTTTAAGCGTCGTACAGGGATTCATAGTGTCCTTCGTCATGGTGAGGCAGCCAGTTCTGACAATAAAGCTGCCAAAGCTTACAAGGAATCATTGCTCAAGATGGCCACTCCATTCCATCAAGCCATCAACGACCATCACAAAGGTCAATAAAACCACTTTATTATAAAGTACGGTTTATTTCTTTAATTACAATACCGTAGCACATTTATTATACATAAAATGAGGTCTATTTTGTGTAGTTTTAAGACTTAAGGAAAATTAGAAAGTAGAAAATGATGTTTTATGGGGACCTGGGAACGGATGATTCTCATTTTAATGGTTTCCTCTGGGAAATGAATGTTTGGGATACACACTTTTCGCCTTAGACACGCTTTCTGGGAACCAATGAAGTTCGTAAGCCAAGGTATGAGTGTATAATAAAGCTCCAAAATGCAAAATGTGTCTCCTTCTGAAGCGGTTCCCCATGTCTCCAGGGCTACCTGTTCATCTCGGTTCTGGTCAACAGCAACAGCGAACTGATCCGCCTGATTAACAACGGCATCAAAAATGACCTGTCCAGCCGCAACCCCACCTTCATGTGCCTGGCGCTTCACTGCATCGCCAACGTGGGCAGCCGGGAGATGGCGGAGGCCTTCGCCAGCGAAATCCCTCGCATCTTGGTCGCCGGGTGAGCCGCCGCCGCCGCTGCGTTCGGCCGCCGTCGGGATCGTCTTGACGCCGCGCCGACGTCTGCCGCAGAGACACGATGGACAGCGTCAAGCAGTCGGCCGCTTTGTGTCTGCTGCGGCTCTACAAAACCTCTCCGGACTTGGTGCTGATGGGGGAATGGACGTCCCGTGTGGTGCACCTTCTGAACGACCAACACATGGTAGGAGCGTCCTTGGGGGAGCAAGCTGACGGGACCGTCGCGCTGCGTTTTGGTGGCGAGCGCTCCGACGGTCCATCTTTTCGGGCAAACGGGTGACGAGATAGAGCCGGGCTTCATCCGGCGCTGTCCTCTTTCATTTCATTCCATTGAAGTCCCGTCAGCGACTGTCCTGCTGCTGCTGCTGCTGCATAGCAGTGCTTCCCAATGGTCATTTTTCTCTTTGCAGGGTGTGGTCACGGCAGCCATTTCTCTCATCACCTGTTTGAGCCAGAAGAATCCAGATGAGTTCAAGACTTGCGTTTCCTTGGCGGTGTCTCGACTCAGCAGGGTGAGTCGCGAGCGCCAGCCGGCGCGCCAACCGTTTGTGGCGTCGCCGAAGCTGTCGATTTGTCGGAAAGCGACTCAGCGGCGAGAAGGCGCCGCCGCCGTTGTTTGTGACCCGCTTCCCGCCGCTTCTCCAGATTGTCTCGTCGGCCTCCACCGACCTGCAAGACTACACGTACTACTTTGTCCCGGCGCCGTGGCTGTCTTGCAAGCTGCTGCGCCTGCTGCAGTGCTACCCTCCTCCCGAAGACGGCGCGGTCAAAGGCCGCCTGGTGGAGTGTTTGGAGACCGTCCTCAACAAGGCGCAGGAGCCCCCAAAGTCCAAGAAAGTCCAGCACTCCAATGCCAAGAACGCCATCCTCTTCGAGGCCATCTCCCTCATCATCCACTACGACAGGTGAGCCGGGGGGCGGAGCCTCCCTTTGACCTCGCCGGAGGGCGTCGTCTCAGGGTCGACGGGAAACCGCTTTTGCTCCCGCAGTGAACCAAATCTGCTGGTGCGAGCCTGTAACCAGCTGGGTCAGTTCCTGCAGCACCGAGAGACCAACCTGCGCTACTTGGCTCTGGAAAGCATGTGCACGCTGGCCAGCTCCGAGTTTTCGCACGAGGCCGTCAAGACGCACATTGAGACCGTCATCAACGCGCTCAAGGTGACCCATCGCACGCGTCGTCCGCGCGCCGCCGCTTTTAACTCTTTCACTGCCAGACCACGTGCCAAAATGTGTCCGCTCCAGTGCCAGGGTTTTTGTCATTGCAGGACCCACACGATACTGACTTTTAGGACCACGTTAGCATCCGACGCGGCGTTAGAAACCTTAGACTGTCTTCTTTCACCAGAAAAAAAAAGAGTTAATGCCTCAATCGTATGGGTCTGGTGTCGTCTAAGCTTGAAATGTCCAAAATACAATGCGATACATCCGTATCGCTTTATATAGCACTTGAACAACAGCCGGAGCTGGAACAAAGCGCTAACGTGGACAAAAAAGAAATGGAAGGGAAAAAAACATTGCCAGAGGCCATGGCCACCACTTTATCAGCACCAAAGCATGAAAAAAACAAAAGCCAAACAAATTTGGGGATGTCAATTCCAGAATAAATTGGTGAATGGGAGTGAATGAGTTAAAAAAGACTTTAGTCATTCAGTCCGTACCCTTTTCTTCTCCCTGGACACCGTTGTCGTTTGGGCAGACGGAGCGGGACGTGAGTGTTCGGCAAAGGGCGGCCGATCTGCTGTACGCCATGTGCGATCGCAGCAATGCCAAGCAGATTGTCGCCGAGATGCTCAGCTACCTCGAGACGGCCGACTACTCCATCAGGGAAGAGATGGTGCGTGAAACTCACCCAAAAACACAATTGTGTGCTGCTTTGTTGCTCCGTCTTTGTATATTGGGCAATTTTGAGTTTTTAGTCCCAACAGCGGCGACATCTGCGTTAAAATGTTGCACAGTAAAAAACACAAGCGCCGTGGATGTCAAATAGCGCCGACATTGCTCCCAATGAAAATCGGCGCTACCGAGAAGGAAAGGAAGGAAACAGTCCAACAAACGGCACACGACCAACCAAAAGCAGAGCTCTCGACGCCATCTTGGATCTTCCTTTTTTGTCTTCCAGGTACTCAAAGTCGCCATCCTGGCGGAAAAGTATGCTGTGGATTACTCCTGGTACGTGGACACCATTCTCAACCTCATCCGCATCGCTGGCGATTATGTCAGCGAGGAGGTCTGGTACCGCGTCATCCAGATTGTCATCAACCGCGATGACGTGCAAGGATACGCTGCCAAGACCGTCTTTGAGGTACTGCTACTTTGGGAACCATTGAAGCATGCTAACTCACGTCGACTATGTTTGCAAGAACCTCTACCATTTAGTGCCAAAACAGGTAACATCCGAGTTACGACCACCCGTACTTAGGACGACAACCGCCAGACCTTTTGTTCTTAATTCTACGCCTGGCACTGCAACGCGCAAACAGCCGGCAATGCATACTACAATTTTGGCCAGCCAGCATGTCACACACTTGCACAGCAATCTACTGCGTGACTACACGGTGTCCAATGTATTATTATTATGATTATTATTATCACTACACCCAATACAGTAGTTATACAGTGCAGATACCGTCTCCTGTAGTACCGTGCACTGCTTTTTTCCTTTGGCGTGCGCCTGAGTCCAAGCGTGGATGTCGGGCGGGCGACCTCTTCTGGCCGTTAGCAGGTAGAGCAGGGCAAGTTTACCATTTCTAAATGAACTGTACAGTAAACCGTTTTGCATACATAACAGGTACAGTGATAGTCATAAAAATAGATCGGATAAAATGATAACAATGACACTAAAAGTGATCAAATGTATAAATGAAGTGTAAACAGTTTGGTATATAATCGTATTCAATAGAAAAGGTGGCTTAAAAACAACAGATTGTCATCGGCGATGATGTAAATGTCACGTCGGCCATTTTGACTGACGACTGTTTGGTCGTAACTTGGATGTTACCTGTATTTATTTAGTCGTCACGTTGAGAGGGGAAAAAATCACTTCCTGTTTGTTGCAGGCCTTGCAAGCCCCCGCCTGTCATGAGAACATGGTGAAAGTCGGAGGCTACATTCTTGGAGAGTTTGGTAACCTCATTGCTGGTGACCCCCGTTCCAGGTAGATGGATTCTTTCTTTTTGTTGTAATGTCTTTTAGGCAAGCCGATGTTGCGTTGCCAGCTTCCAAAGTAACCTGCCTTGTGTTCTTCAGCCCCCTGGTCCAGTTCAACCTCCTTCACTCCAAGTTCCACCTGTGCTCCGTGCCGACTCGGGCGCTGCTGTTGTCGGCCTACATCAAGTTCATCAACTTGTTCCCGGAGACCAAGGCCACCATTCAGGAGGTCCTTCGCTGCGACAGCCAGATTCGCAACTCCGACGTGGAGCTCCAGCAACGTGCTGTGGAGTATTTGAAGCTCTCTTCTATCGCCAGTACCGACGTCTTGGTAATTCCGTCATTCAGTTTTTTTTTGGGGGGGGGGGGGGGGGGGAGCTTCCCTTCATGTCATCACATTTTCAGAAGAAAAGTCCAATCTGTAAAACATGCATTTCAAGGATGCTCACCTTACGACCGGGGTTCCTCTTTTCATATGCCAGATAACGTAGACGTGCGCTCTCAAAGTAGTTCCCCTCTCATCATCATCATCATCATCATCATCATGCAGGGAGGAGAATTTTCCGCCCATCGGCGGATTTCCGACTTTTTCAGACCAGAATGACCAAATCGAACGAAATATATATTCTCACTTTTTCGCTCTTCATTTCCTGTTGGCGGAAAGCGCCATTTTGATTGGATGATGCTAACTTAGGTGCTGTTGCAGTCCAAACAGGTAAACGCCCCCCTTAGAATTAGCAGACGAGTAAAAAAAAAATACATTGGGTTGACTGGACCGAAGGATTCGCCTTTGTGGTGAGAAAAAGGTTCTAATTTGATCCATTGTAATTTGCAATGAAACAACAGATCGCATCGATGAAACAGTGGAATGTCAGTGGCACGAGGACAAGCCCCATGCTAACGTTAGCATCAATATACTTCTGCGAGAGGCAGCGGAAAGCGAACGTGCAAGCTAATGAGCAGTGTGCAGGCTAGCTAGCTAGCAGTAACCTTGCGCAAGTTGACTTTTATTCTGATAGTTTGGCTGGATTTTTACCAATCGTGAGGGACAGAAAAGCATTCATATTCATGGTGAGTATGATCACAAAGTTATTTGGAATAATACATGCTGACATTTTGTTGAAATCACATTCAGATATATATATGTGTGTGTGTGTGTGTGCGCACGTGTGGCCCTGCTGCCTTTTTTTTGTTTTGTTTTTCAGACTTTTTTCTCATTTGTCATTCTCATCCCTGATCACGAAATGTTATTTTTGGTTCCTTTGGTTCTCCTAGGCCACGGTCCTGGAGGAGATGCCTCCTTTCCCCGAGAGGGAGTCTTCCATTTTGGCCAAACTGAAGAAGAAAAAGGGGCCCGGCGCCGTGTCGGCGACAGACGTGGAGGACAGCAAAAGGGAAGGCGGGGAGCTGAACGGGGGCGGCGATCGCGCTGCGGACACCTCGGCAATGGCCGCCTCCAACGCCGTAAGCGAACCGTCGCAGGCTCACGAATGGCACGTGGGCGGGCCAACGGCTTTTGTACGTTTTGTTCCAGTCCACCCCGTCGCCCTCGGCGGACCTCCTCGGGATCCGAGCCGGGCCGGGAACCGGCGCGGCGGCGGCGCCCGGCGCCGGCAGCCTCCTGGTGGACGTCTTCTCCGAGGCGGGGCCCGCCGCGCCCTCTGCGGCGGTTCACGACGACGGCTTTCTAAGGTGAAGCTCATCCCGTCCGTCCTCGTAAGCGCAAATTACGGCGTTTGGCCAATTGGAGAGAGAAATGTGGTGTCTGGGCGCTTCCCGATGCTGACTCGTCCGAGTGTCGTTCCAATCGCAGATGGTGTACACTCGTACAAGCGTACACCATGACTAACGTGGCAAAACTTCTCAAAAAGATCTCCAAACGGGTTCCTCCGCCTGCTTCAAGTTGGACCCATCAGATTGTATTGATCGGCATGTTGGCTCCATCAAAAATGTGAAGTTACTGAAGAGATTTAAAGGACAACCGACGCCTCCCGACAACTTGTGTCCATAATTTGTCAAATGGCTTCAAATGAGCGTATTTGACACCGCATATTCGAGCTATATTTGACCTTTTAAGACTCGCACTGAATATTCCGGAAGTCTTGCTTTTGAGTTGGTGACGAGTCCTCACTCCTCACATCAGGAAAGGAACGAGAAAGGACATGCAATGCATTTTGGGTGAAAACACCGTGCCATTGACGGCTCCATTTGATACGGAAGGACTCCTTTAATCGATTGCAAACATTTATGCTTTCCTCTTCAGAACTATTGGAATCATATTCATAATTCATAATGCATCTTCTCCCAATCTGAAGCCATTGTTTTGATTGTCGAGCGAGGCAAGACGTCTTGGCGTGACGCCATGAACAAGGGGGCGGGACCGTCTGAAACCGGCCACTTCAGTAGTTTTGACACACTTGAAGTCATTTTGATTGGCGTTTTGCATTTGACTCAAAATATCAGCCTGCGTGTTTTGGCTATTTGAGATGCTATCAAGCGTTTTTCTGATGTCAGTTAGGAAACCACAAAGTGTTGTCGGTTGTCCTTTAGAGGGGAGGACAAAAAGACACCAAAAGACTTTGTTGTCTTTTCACGTTTGTGAAGATGGCTTTTCTACAAGCGCTTCTCTGCGACTTAACAACCTGTTGCTTGACTGCGTATTTGTCTTGTGGACCAAAGTCTATTTTCAAACGAGACGGCTGTCAATTTGTCCCCTCGGCCGTCCGCCGCGACTTCTATCTATGATTTGGTCAGCAAATCAAACAAGTGCGGACAACTCGGAGAAGTGCAATCCGAATGAAGTCTGAGACTTTTTGTCTCTTCTTCTCCGTGGTTGGCGGCTTTTCTTGACATGTCTTTCTTTTTTTTTTTTTTTTTTAACTTACTGTGTATGTGACTTGTCTTTTGTCTTTTTCTCTCTTTTTTCCTGTGTGTGTGTGTGTGTGTGTGTGTTTTGTTTGAATGTCCGCCCTATACCGCATTTGGACATTGGCAGAGATCTGGAAGAGCCCCCCGAGACCTCTGACTCCTTATTGGTGGAGGGTTCTGGTGACTCGGAGTAAGGAAGGGCCTTTTAGTCAACCAACCGTAGATGGCGCTCAAAACCGCCATGGTGACATCATCTTCATGGTGTCATCATGGCGTTGCTCAACTCATTGATTGGCAGAAAACGGGTCCAGTCCAGCCAGTGGCAGGCTTTTTGCTCCAATTGCAGGACCCACACAATCTTGACTTTTCGGACACTTTAGACGAGGGCTGTCAAAGTCGTTGGCGTTGTCACGCGGCCGGCGCATGTGGCTTTTGTTTTTGTTTTTGTTTTTGTGTGGCCCTTTTTCTTGTGTTCCTTCACCTCACTCCTTCCTCTCTTGTCTCGCGTGGGCTGCCGACAACCTTTCAGCTCCGTTCCTCCCTCTGAGGCTCCTCCTCCTCCTCTCTCCGAAGCTGACGAACTCCTCAACAAGTAAGCTCTTTGGCCCTTTCAAAGCTTGCTCGCCTACTTAGTCCGAGAGAAAGGCCGGCTTCTCGCGGACATCCAGAAGAGCCTCGGTCGGCGCGGCGCGGCACGGCGGCCATGAGACAATCACTGTCCTCCGTTTTGCTTCCCCAGGTTCGTTTGCAAGAACAACGGCGTTTTGTTTGAGAATCAGCTCCTGCAGATCGGCATCAAGTCGGAATATCGTCAAAATCTCGGTGAGTCGCCGCTTGCCCGGATTTCGGCTAGCGTCTTTTATTCGGACTGTTTTTTTCCTTCCCAGGGCGAATGTACTTGTTCTACGGGAACAAGACGTCGGCGCAGTTCGCCGGCTTCGCCACCAGCGTCAGCTGCCCCGGCGAGCTGCAGTCTCATATCCTTTCTTGGAGGCCAACGGCGGCGCATGGCGTGGCGTGGCGTGGCGCGTCACGTGACCCTTTGCTGTTCCTTGACAGAAAGCCACAGCTTAACGTCCAAACCAAAGCGGTGGAACCGCTGGTGGAGGGAGGCGCCCAGATCCAGCAGGTCCTCAACATCGAGTGCCTGACGGACTTTTCCGATGCGCCGCTGCTGAACATTAAGTTCCGGTGAGGGAAGAGTCACGCGGCGCCACGCGACGCACAGACTGAAAGGAATCGTGCAATCTAATCTTTTCCTTGTCAATTCCATTCGATAACAGTTACCTAGCTAGCTAGCTATCTATTAGCTGTCTAGCTAACTTGACGGGCTACCTGGCTAGCTATTAGCTGTCTTGCTGGCCGGCTAGCTATATATTAGCTATCTAGCTAGCAATCTATTAATAATAATAATAAGCGCCTTTCAAAGCTCTCAATATAGAATACAATAAATGAAATGCAATTCTAAATAGAAACACAAGATAAATGCAATTTGAAATAGATGGCTTTTGAGATGGGAAGAGAATCGATGTTACAAATAGTTGGAAGGAAGTTTGGGGGCAGAGCAGCTGAAAGCCCTATTAGCTAGCTAGCTAGCTTTCTATCAATTTGAGTTACTTTCGGGTCGAGTGAACGCTGGCGCGTGTGGCTGCCGCTGCTCACCCACACAAAAACTTCCCCTGTGACTGTAAAGTGACCTTGAGAGACACTTGTAAATGGCATGTATTATTGTGATTGTTATGGGTGTCCGTCAGATACGGAGGCGCCCTGCAAAACTTGACCCTCAAGCTGCCCGTCACCATCAACAAGTTTTTTCAGCCCACCGAAATGTCCTCCAACGATTTCTTCCAGCGTTGGAAGCAGCTGAGCCAGTGAGTCGGCGCCCACTGGCTCTTTTGTCACCTTTGATTTGCTGCAAGGGGGGACAAACGTTGCCGTTTTGTCACCCTCAGGCCTCAGCAAGAAGCACAACGGATTTTCAAGGCCAACCACAGCATGGACACCGAAGTACTCAAGGCTAAGGTATGGCCGTGTTCTCCTTCCACGTGGACCTACAGTGACACCTCAGCTCGCAAACTGGTGAAAAGTTCATCTTCCAAACATTTATTTCCCATCAGAAACCATTGGAATGAGACTAATCCGTTCCCAGGTCCCCATAAAACATAATTTCCCACTAAATGAGCCTTAAAACTACACAAAATAGACTTTATTTTACGTCGAATAAATGTGCTATTGTATTGTCATGAAAGAAATCAACTGCACTGCATAATAAAGTCGTTTTATTGACCTTTGTGATGGTCATTGATGATTGTTGCCTCTTGATGATATCCGAGATAAGCTGCCGTGCTTTCTCACTCACACTGTCCCCTGCTAGCTGCTTTTCGTTAATCCGAATCGACACAAGTTTTTCGAACCTCTTCTATTGCCTAAGCAACGGTTGCTTAGACAACACAGAAACGCCCTAAATAGCTTCCTTGTTCATGTTAAGTCACACAAACGCACACCTCCTTGGTGTTTCGCCACGATCTTCTTGTGCTTGATCGTCATTTTCTTCGGCTAAACGCTAGCCCGCGGAGGGGTCTTTTTCGGTCCTATAATAGCAAAAGTACTCCTCGATAACAAACCGCGTCTGCACTCAAAGGGGGTGTGGAAAACTAGTCCGCCAGGCGCCGTGGCGCTGTTCGACCGCGTGGTTTGGTGTTCTTCCGCCGAAAACTAGTCTGCCAGCCAAGACGATATGTTGTTGAGGCGAATCGTTTGTGAGCTAAAGCGTTCGTAAGCTGAGTGGTGACTGGATTACGATTTTCCCCGCGACTTTTGACACTTGCTTCCTTGTTGTTTGTTGCTTGCTTGTAGCTACTGGGATTAGGAGCGGCCTTGCTGGACAACGTGGACCCAAACCCAGAGAACTACGTGTCGGCCGGAGTCATCCAGACTAAAGGGCAGCAGGTTGGCTGCCTGCTCAGACTGGAGCCCAACGCCCAGGCGCAGGTACCGGCAAACATGGCTCTGGCGTCAGTACAAACAACGATCATAATACAGTTCATTTGTTCAGATGTACCGACTGACTCTGCGCTGCAGCAAGGACTCGGTGTCCAGGCGCCTCTGCGAGTTGCTGGCCCAGCAGTTCTAGGATGGCCACAGTTCCAGAACTTTGTCCTCCAACCGAGCCTCACTTCTCTTCCTCCTCTCCCAACAAAAAAGGTTCTTTATTACGAAAAAAACTGAAAAACAAGAAAAAAAACAAGGTGTAACCTACATAAGGGAAAAAAATGCAGTCGCCGTCGGCAACCATATTCTTGTCATTCTTCTCATTGAATTTGTTGATGAGCATCATGCTACATGATGCTTTTTCTTGATGGTGTCCACCTGTGTAGCTGCCGTGTGCGTTTGTGTTGTATTCCTCATGCTCCATGTACAGTGTGTGTGTGTGTGCGCTCGAATGGACGATCATTCCCGGAAGGCAAATGCAAGGCCGCCGTTCTCTCCCGTCCCATTCGCAAGCGGTTCCTGGCGACCCCCGTCGGGTCCAATCACGAAGGGAGAACGTGAAGGTCCACCGCTCTCATTTCAAGCATTCCCCGTCGCCGTCGTTGTCGGCCAATCACGTTGCACTTGAAGGCTTTTGAGGAGCCCCGCCCCCTTAGATCCAATTAGCCAAACCTCGACATTTCACTGAGCGGGAGGGTTTGTTTGTTTGTTTGGTGTGTCAATAAGTGGGCGTCTTTGACTGGATGGCTTTGGTCGACATTCCCGCGTGGCGATGGGCTTCCATGATCCATCCCAGGCTGCCCGATGGCACCTTGGCGTCTTTCCCACTTGAAAGAGTAAAAGAGGACTTTTGTCGGCCGCCGTCCACACGGAATATTCAAAGCTGTTCCACTACCCTTCCTTACCTTAAACTTGTTGTTTTTGATATGAGCGCGTGTTTGTTTGTGTGTGTGTGTGCGCGCGTGTGTGTGTCTATGCAGTATCCACTAGCTAATGCAGCCTCATGTATTGATGTTTCCAAAAAAAAAGAAAGAAAGAAAACAAATGTCCACTACCTGTGTTAGAATTAAGATTTACTCTGTAATGACAAATGTGAAAGTAAAACTATGCCATATATGGAAAGCGACGCTTCTTGTGTTGACTGTGGCGCTCCGCCAGCCTGATGTCATTGCATCCCGGAGGCCTTCACGCAACAATCCCATCAGGCGGATGCATAAAAGGCCCAAATGGAGCCTGTCGGGAGCCTGACAGCGACCGCAAACGCGTGTGGGCCGGACATGTCGCTCCGAGGCCTTCAGTCGCGCTACTTCTGAAGCGCTCCACCGCTGCGATTGACTACACGTCCACTAGAGGGTGCCGTTGGCCAGGAAAATAACTTGAGAGACACTGTCATTAAACTTCCAACATCGACGATGAACATGCGGATTCGTGATAACCTCATAAAATGTGCAATATTATTTGCTCTTTTTGCAAGCTTCGGACCTGTCCAACCAGTGACGTGCGGTGAGGTTCATGGCTGGTGAGGCACTGACGTCATCAATGCCGTCACCGCTCGTCTCGACTTAGTATTTGAACGGTAAATTCAGCGATTTTGAAAAAAATCCTAAAACGGTGAAGTTAAATGGACAAGAAATTTAAAGTACAAATCACTAAATACATCTAACTGTTTAATTTATTTTTTCATTTGATATTTCCATGATGACAGGTGAGGCACTGCCTCACCTGCCTCCACTGACTGCACGTCACTGTGTCCAACCTTCCTTCATGTAGTCCATTTTTTTTTTCTTGAAAATGGCTTTAAGAGTAAATGTGCAACCAAATCAATTTCTTCTTCTCCTTCAGCCACTTTCAGTTGACCAAACCGCGATTAAATCGAAACAACAATATATTGTCTTATGCAGCTCAATTTTTTTGCGTTTCAATTTGGATTCTGTGATTTGGGCGAGACCGCGTCAGCTCGCGTCGCACAAAAATAGCGTTCAATGCAATGAGCAATGTCTGCAATAATAATGCATTTCATTCCTAAGCGCCTTTCAAAACTCTCAAGGTCACTTTACAGTCACAGGATCAGTTATTTTGTGGTTGAGCAGTGGCAGCCACATGCGCCATCATTCGCTCAAGCCGGAAGTAACTCGGCTAGAAAGCTAGCTAGCTAATAGATAGCTACCAGATAGCCAGCTAGGTCTTCACTCAAGCCGGAAGCTAGCGAATAGAATAGATAGTACTGCAGCAGTGGGTTGCCGGTTTCCAGTCCAACTCGGTCAAATTCCAGCACAATCGCCCCCTTCGAATTTGCTTCTGGCCGTCGGAGCGGCGGTGGTTGATGACGCGCCACTGACAGGCTGCCGCGATTCGCCCACTTGCCACTGCAGACGGGCATCCCTTTGCGGAAAAAAGGAGGTTAAGTGGGTCTGGGGGGGGGGGGGGGTATGGCTGTTGTGCGCCTGCGCCCGCGGATGTCCCGGATTGGTTGAAAATGACATCACCGCTCCGAGGTGATTGTTGGTCAGAGGATGAGCTCATCGTTTGGAATCAGTCCGCTGGAGAAGGAGTAGGAGAAGGAGAAGCCACGGCGAACGCTGCGTCGCGTCGCTGGCGTCGACGGACGGACGGACGGACGGAAGCTTCTGCACAACTAACTGCACAACCGACGCCGACCCAAGCAAAAACGCACTTTTTACACAAACTAACATCTCATCAGTAAGTTCTTGCACGATCAATATCTTCTTTTGGGGGTGGAAATCAAATCCCAATGCTAGCTCAGTAGCTCTTCACCAAACGGTTCAAGCTTGACTGCACCGCCAATGGCTTTTGCTGCTTTTGCTAATTTTGCTGCATTTTGCTGCTTTTGCTTCTGTTTGTGTTTGTGAGCAGCGGCAGCCACACGCACCAGCGTTTACTCAACCCGGAATAACTCAAATAGATAGAAAGTTAGCTAGCTAGCTAATAGATAACTAATCGATAACTAGCTATCTACATAGCTAATATATAGCAAATAGCTAGCTAGGTAGCCAGCCAGATAGCTAGCTAGGTTTTTGTCACTTTGTGTTGTTGTGCGTCACGTGGATGGGATACAGATCTTCGTGGAAAGATAAAAAGTGACCCATATTGGCTAACTATTAGCCAGCTGTTCGCTATCTATTATCTAGCTCGGTTTCTGTTTATTTGAGGTACTGGCGCGTGTGGTTGCCGCCGCTCACCCGCAGAAAAAACTTATCCTGTGACTGTAAAGTGACCTTGAGAGTTTTGAAAGGTGCTTAGAAATGGAATGTATTATTATTATGATTTGAAATGCATGCCTCATGGGAAGCAAATGTGTGTAAAATGCTTTGGATCGCCTTGCAGACATGGTGTGGTCCACGGAGGGCGAGACGGAGCGTCCTCCTCTGTCCATCATCCTGCCGAGGTTCTACCTGGGAGCAGAGAGCGACGTGACCCAGGTAAGAAGACGATCGTCCTTTTCCCACTTTGAGAGGCGGGCGCGGTGGTTTGATTTGGCGCGCTTGCGGCGTCCAGGACGCGTTGGCCTCCGCGGGCATCTCGTACGTGCTGAGCGTGAGCCGGCGCAGCCCGCGACCTTCCTTCCTGCCCGCCTCCAGATACCTCCGCATCCCCATCGACGACTCCCTGCGGGCCGACCTGTTGCCGTGGATCCCTCGGGCGCTCCGTTTCATCGGTCAGGACTCGCCCCCCCCCCCCGCCCGCCGGCCGTTCGGGCGCCGCTAACTACCTTTGACCCCGCAGACGCCGCCGTGTCTTCCGGGGCCTCGGTGCTGGTTCACTGCGCGGCCGGAATCTCCCGTTCTCCGGCGCTGGCCGTCGCCTACGTCATGTACAGCTCGGGAATGGATCTGGACAACGCGTACAGGTTGACCCGCCTTCTTTTCACACATTGCCCCAGTTCGGCCAGCGTTCACTCGACCCGGAAGTCACTCCAATAGATAGAAAGCGAGCTAACTAGCCAATCGTTAGCCAATGGATATCTAGCTAGATAGCCAGCCAGCCAGCTAGATAGATAGCTAGCTAGGCAGCCAGGTAGCTAATAGATAGCAAGTAGCTAGCAAATGACCATAATCATCATCATCATCGTAATCCATTTCATTTCAAAGCGTGTTGAAAGACTCTGAAGGTCACCGTCGTGTTGACCGCGTCCGCTCGCTCGCTCGGCAGGTTTGTGAAGGAGCGCCGGCCCTCCATTTCGCCCAATTTCAACTTCCTGGGTCAACTTCAGCACTTCCAGGGCACCCTGCGCGGCCACGCCTCCTGCGACCGCCTCCCCGGCCCCCCGTCCACGGCCAACCGATCGGAGGAAGAGACGCCGGACGCCAACGGGAACCGGCGGATTTCCCCGTCGGCGAAACGGCGGACTGACGCGCTCCGGAGCCCCCCCGCCTCCGCCGCCGCTTCTCTCTCGGAGAGGCGCAAAAGCCTCAGCCTCTCCTTGACCCCCCTGGGGTCGGGCCCCCCCTCGCTCGGGGGTGTCCGCCGGGAGGAGGCGGCTGAAGAAAAGCGTCGGGTTAAGACCTCACGGGAGGAGCACCCGCAGGCCCCGCAGGCCAAGGAGGCCAAGGAGGCCAAGGAACAGGGCCTGCCGTCGCCCGTCGGCTGCGCGCTCAGCAAACTGCTGGACTGGGGGGAGCGAGTCCTGCTGGGCGGCGTTTTTGCCCACCCCGTCAAGATGGGCCAAGCGGCTTTGCCGTACAGGTGCTGAGCCCGGTCGTCTTGGGTGCACTGCACGTTTGTCCGGCGGGGCCGTCTGCGCATCCTCCATTCTTCATTGATTATTTATTTGCGCAAATGTGACTTTGATGCGCTATGTACCCGCCTGCTCGTTTTTGGCCCGCTCGTTTTTTGGCCCGCTCGTTTTCGGCCCGCTCGTCTTGTCCTTTGTAAGGTGGCGTCCATTTCGAGTCATCGTGGCTTTGGCCTGAATGGGACAGTATTTGCTGATTAAACATTGAATTTGGAGCACGTCTCTCTCACAAGCCTCCTTTTCACCTGTGTACGTCTGCCTACTGTTCCCTCCATTCGCCCCAAACAAAAGCCTTTGTCGGCTTTTTCCCAGTTTTCTTGATTTGGAGCGGCAACAGTTGAGCGTATGCCAGCAGACCGCATGTAACAATACTATCTATTAGCTATTTTACAATTCACCATCGCGTTCTTGATGTCGTTTTCCTTCTAATTTCACGTTCAACGCGGTGTTTTCAGATGAAAAAAAGGACCCAAAATGCATTGTGTGTGGCTTTCTCGGTCACTTAGGGGATCGTCATCAACTGGAAAACAAGCCTGAATATTCAGCGCGAGTCTTAAAAGGTCAAATGTAGCTTTAATATGCGGTGGAATCTTTGTCAAACGCAACTCGTCCGGAGGTGTCGCTTGGAGTGGTCTCGGTCAGTGAGAGAGGAAAAAAAAGAAGGCGCGCGGCTCAAGTGAATCGGTGAACGTCTGCCACCTGCCGGAGGATAACACAAGTGCACTTACCTCTGGCGGACGCCTGTGCGGTGACGTCACGACCACTCCCAATGACCATATAAGGTATGTGACTCGCCGAAGTGGAATTTGTTCGCGGACGAACACGAAGTGGCGAGAAGGCAAGTTCACTTTCTTTCTGTTTGTTCGCCGTCGAATTTCGAAGGAAGACGAGGCCGCCATACGCTTGTTTGACTTGATAGCGTCGCGCGGCGGTCGCTTGACTCTCTGGAGGAAGAAACGAAGCGGTTCCTCCCTCACGAGCCCAGTTTGAGAGCGGAGGGAAAGCAAGAAAAAGAAAAGAGACGACGCAACAGGATTCGAAGCTTGCTTGAAACTTCACACAAAGGCGACGGGGATTTTTTTTTTTTTTTTTTTATCCCATTGGGCAAACATTCCGGAGATTTTTCCTCCCCCTTTCAGGTGATGCCGTCTTTAGAGTCTCGTCAACGACAAAAATCCACCAATTTCACGTAAACGAGCGACGTTTGAAGTCTCTCGTACTTGGACTTTGATCTTGCTTTTTCTTATACATTACCGCGAGCCGTTTGGCCCAAAGCGTTCTTTCTTTTTTTCTTTTTTGCTTTGGAAAAGTTTTCCAAAAACGACGATGAGTGGCGACGAGGAAAGATTCAAACTGGTCGTGGTGGGAGGTGGAGGAGTGGGCAAGAGCGCCCTCACCATTCAGTTCATTCAGGTAAGGAAAGTTCCAAAGAACTTGAGCGCCAGCCCCTTTGCTAGCATAGCAAAGGGGCTCGCCGTCTACCTCCAAAGAACGAACTTGACGACGAGCCCCTTTGCTAGCATAGCAAGCGTGTCGTCCCTCTTGCCAAGTTGGTCCGCGCCGCTGTCTAATTAAGGCGTCGTGCTGGGGTGGCTTTGCTCGTTTATGGCGGATGGGGGAACGTTTGGTCATGGCGGCTTAAAGGACAGCCGACACCATATTTTGTTTCCTAACTGACATCAGAAAACCGTTTGATAGCATCTAAAATACACGCAGACTGATATTTTTAGTCAAACACTCAAAAAAAGACTTAAAGTTGCCCAAAACTTCCACGAATGAGCTCAAAACTGGAGAGTTTCAGAAAGTCCCGCCCCCAGTTGAGGGCGTCACGCCAGGATACTCCTTCACAAACTGCCTTGCTCCAGAATCAAAACAATGGCTTCAGAGAGTTCAGATTGGGAAAAAGATTCTTTCTTGTAACTCATCCTGTTATTTAGAATTTAATCACTGGGTCAAGAAAAGCATTTGTGTTCGCTTCAAAGAAAAGACCGACTATCCTAATAATACTGTCATACCCGGTGCTTGTGTTGCGCGTGTCACGCTGAGGGGCATTATAATACGTACCGGGTTTGACTGTCATGGACACGTCCTTTCGGTGCCATTTCGGTGGCCGCAAAATGATGATTTGAAGATCCAAAATGGCGAAACTGCCAATGTTTTTCAAGCTTCTTGTTTCTGGCTCGTTCCCAGCAGAGTTTGTCGTGATATTTCATGTCTGTGTACGGTGTGCTTGGTTGGGCGTCGGCGACGTGAGGCTAACCGGGATTGTGTCTCCCAGTCCTACTTTGTGTCAGACTACGACCCGACCATTGAAGACTCCTACACCAAGATCTGCACCGTGGATGGAAAGGAGACCCGTCTGGACAGTAAGATCATCTCAACTCGTCGTATTTCCAAAGATCTTTCAATCAACCGCCGTTGTAGACCGATACGAAAGAAGTCGTACAATGACAACGCGCAAAAACAAATCCAAGCAAAATGCCGTCTCATGCGGAGTCAAAGGCCACGGAATCAAAACTAGTTCAGAGACAAGTAAGCGTGCCCTCAAAGCCTACGTTTGGTTCTCGCTGCCTTGAATCGCGTCCGGTGTCGTAGCATATTTGACAATAAAGCTGACTTTGACTTTGACCTGAAGCAAGCGGGAGGGGGCTGAGGAAGGTCAGATCAGGCCGTTTGAAAACAGGATCTTCAAAAGAACTCCAAAATGAGCCCGCCGCTCTCCATTTGTAATATTAGTCACAGTTTTGAAGGACGTCTGGCGCGTGCGTGCGGAGACGGCGGGGTTAGGGTGGTGGCGGTGGCGGAAGTGGTGGTGGGGGGGTTTGTTTAAAAAGCAGAAGGCGTGTTGCAATGTGACGTGATTTGACAAATGCGCCGCGTTTGCTTCGTGGACGTTTCCTTGTTCGGACTTGCACGTGGCGGCTGAGCTGCTGCACTTTCAACTGCAACTTTCAAGTGTACAGAAACGAGGTTGTGGGTTTGAATCCGGGCGCACAGTCAGATCTCGTTTGTGACGTCGAGAGCTGTCGGCCACTATTTGTTGTACCTTTGATTCCACCTGCTGTTTGTGATGCGGACGGAACATTTGTAAGTGACATTTCCATAGGCATTTTAATAACCCCGCTTCTCCTCTCCTCTGCTAAGTCTTGGACACCGCAGGTCAGGAGGAGTTTGGGGCGATGAGGGAGCAGTACATGCGATCGGGAGAAGGTTTCTTGCTGGTCTTTGCGCTCAACGACAGGGGGAGGTAAGGAAGTCTTGCGTTTGGGGAGTTCACTTGGGACCACTTTGATCCCAAGTGCAGTCATACCTTGGTTTACGAACACTAACCAACGTTTGGCCTTACCAACGTTAAATTCATGAGAATTTAATCTTGGCATACAAACTATTTTTCGGGATACGCACGTCACTGCCGCAATGAGTGGAAATGGCAGCCGACTTTTTTTGTCCTCTATTCCCCGCCCCCAGTCTTCGGTTAAAGCCGCACGTGAGTGGTCAAGAACGTAAGTTTGTAAGCCGAGGTATCACTGCATTTGTTTTTCCAAAGTCTCTTTCTAACGTTTGTCATTGTTTTTCTTTTGTCAACTGTGGTCTCAGTTACCACGAGGTCCAAAAGTTTCACACCCAGATCCTTCGAGTGAAGGATCGGGATGACTTCCCCATGCTGCTCGTGGGGAACAAAGCGGATCTGGAGCAGCAAAGAATGGTGAGCGGGGCGACTTTTGCCGTGACCTTTGAGATGCTGGCGACGCGTGACGCAACTCCAACTCTCACTTCACATTTTGCCCTCGTTTGCCCTCTGACCTGTTGCGTCATCTCCGAAGGCTTCATTTAAAGCGTTATCCGTCTTAGATTTCCCGGGAGGACGCTCAGGCCTTTGCCAGGGAACACAGGATCCACTACATGGAGGCTTCGGCCAAGAACCGCTACAATGTTGACGAAGCCTTCTTGGAGCTGGTGCGCATCGTCCGGTACGTCTTTCTTGCCGCTTCCTTCAAGCCGCGGGATGGACGCTCGCCGCCGGTGACTCCGACGGACTTTTTTCTTCCTTCCCTCACAGAAGGTTTCAGGAAATGGAGTGTCCTCCCCCTCCAGCTCATCACGCCGGGAAACAGAAGAGCGGCGGCTGCCCCTGCGTCCTCGTCTAAGCGCCGTTGCCATGGACACCAAAGCCTCTGCAGCCCCCCCCCCTAAAAAAAGTGTGAGCGTGTGAGACGGCGAGCAAGAGACAAGATTAAGGTGCATCATATTCTCTTTGAGTGGTTCCATTTGCACTTGTACCCCCCCCCCCCCCCCCCCTCAGCCCATCCAAAAACCGGCACCAAAAGCATCAATGAAAGGTGAAGCGCGTTATAGCCGCAGTTAACTGTCGTATATTTTTGGCTCAAAACAGCAGCCGAAATAGTCGCAGTTCTGCTTAGCGACAGCAGATCATCATGACGGGCTTGAATGGGGTTCCAGCCCATAAATAGAGAACCCCCCCCCCCCCCACACACACACACACACCTTCTCAGATTATGGCCGGCCAAAAATATGGTGTTGGTGTTGCTGTTGCCGGTGGCAGCGAGGTACTGATGTCAGCCAAAGGCATCACCGCAATCGGTACTCCGACTCTAATGTGGACACACTTTGTAGGCCCTCAACAAAGAGGGGAGAGAGGGAGGGAGGGAGGGAGGGAGGGAGAGAAACAAACCATCGCGAGATGTCCTTGTACGGTCATGTGGCGGGATGTCCAGCAGGGGGCGGCAGAGCAAAGCAGCAGCAAAATATCAAAAAACGAGTCAACTCCATTTCAGACAACGACTGACAATCTTTTGAGGAATAAAACAAAAAAGAATAATATTTGACTTTAACTTTACATTTCATGTTTAAAGCTTTGGGCAACGTACATCATGTCATTTTCTTTAGATGTATTATTTGGGCAAACGTATCTATATAAATGGGTAACATCCGACTTACGACCGGCTCGACTTGCGATCTCCGGACCCTATTTTTAACATGCGTATTCTACGCTAGCAGGCCGGCAAAGCGTACGACAATTTAGTCCAGCCAGCCAGCATCTCACGCTTGCACAGCAATCGACCGCGCGATGGCACCAGAGGGGGGACTTTGCCAGTCATTTGCCTCCCAGATTTCGACTCACGACCGTTTGGTCGGAACGTAAATCGGATGTTACCCGTGTATGTGTGTGTGTATATATACATACAAATTGCAATGACAACGTTTTTTACCTCCTTAAAAAAGAAACACTATTTTGTACTTGATTAAAATACTCATCAAATCATTGTGTTGTGACTTGAATGCCGACGCGTCACATGGCACGTATGCATGCAGTCTTTTCCAGATTGAAATGCGCCGGCAGACACAACCGAGCACCCAAATTGCACAATGAATTGATGCGATTTCTTTGAAGGAATATGACGGCGCCATCATCGAGAACTTGGGTTCTTAGTTTTGTCCTCGAAGAAGCGATTTCCCTGCAAAGTACTCGTACGCCCTCCCCCTCGCTATGCCACCCCCCGCCCCCTCCCGCAGGTATGTTGCCCGACAGGTTTTAGGACGGAAGCTCGCTTCAGGAAGCCGACGCTTTGTGTGCGACGCTCTCCGGTCTGCGCTTTTCAAGGCTCAAACTCCCAAAAGACGTCCGTCCTGCGCCGGGAAAGCCAAATTGTCAAGGGCGGAACGCGCCGCCGAGACGTCTTGGGACCCGCCCGGTAAGCGACGGAGCCCGAGCGGGCGGCGAGATCGCGTCCGACCGACACGTCGGATTGACTTTGACTTTGACGGGACGGGACGGTTTCCTTTTCCCTGTCAGGGTCCGTGCGGCGTTTGGGCCTCCGCGGCGGCCGCAACCATGTGGGTTCACGCGCTGGTCTTTGTGCAGTTAGCCTCCTGCTCTCTCAGCCACCGACGACACGCTACGGGTAAACCACACCTCTCCTCATATACCACCGTATAAGAGGGACGCTGAGGGGCGGCTGCTTTACCGTCCAGCGGGACCAGGAGAGTGCGTCGTTTCCTGTTAAATGGAAGGCCCACTTTCCCGTCGCTCCACTTTTTAAAGCCCGGCTTGAGGGAGAAAACAATGTGAAATCATCCAAATCGGAGGTTCCCAAACTTGGGCCCGCGGGGCCTTGGCGGCCCGCGACATGACCAAACGGATCCTAAAATTGATATTCGACACGGGCCTCGCAATTAGTTCCAAAGGGTGAAGGTGGCCAGTAAACCATTGATGATTCATGAAGAACACAATTGAGTCTTCCTAGTCAAAAGTCAAAGTCAGCTTTCTTGTCAAATATGCTAACATGCGTGACATACAGCACAGATGAAATGACTGTCCTCTCGGACCCAGCGTGAAAGGCACTTGGAATGTGGCTAAAAAAGTAAACTAACTAAAGTCACGGAAAAATGTCGATTGTGAATGTAAAGTGAGGTAGTGTAGTAATACAAAAACAAAAAGGGTTGAGGTGAGGTCGTGCAGAAAAAAAAGTACAAAATAGAGTCCAGGATGATAGTACAGCGTGTACTCGGGGTTCGGTGAGTGTGGCAGTGGGAAGTGGCAGGGTGGGCAGGGCTGGGAGGGAGTTGAGTCTCCTGACTGCCCGGTGGCAGAAATTCCCAACCCTGTAGCAAATTCCACTTTGGATGCATTTCTTCCCGTTTTGTACTCTGTGGCTTATTTTGGATGACATGACCGCTAACGATGCTCTAGTCAGCGCCGTCCTGCGTGTTCTCGTCTTTGCAATCGGCCCCTTTCTGACTCCGACGTGGTTTAGTCAAGACATTTGGGCATCCCAATCGGGCTCCCCTTTCTGTGTCTCGCAGGCACTTCACCCTTAGTGGATGAGCGGACGGCTAACGCCTTCCTGTCCCGCGCGCTGCTTTATAACAACTGGGACCTGGAACTGGTGGTGCCGGACAGCCTTGAAAGGGAATGTCGGGAGGAGATCTGCACTTACGAAGAGGCCAGAGAAGTCTTTGAGGATGACACGCAGACGGTAACGCAACCTTCTGGATTGGATTAGCCTGTGTTCCGCAAGACGCTAGCTGGCTAGCTATTTGAGTCAGGAAACATATTAGCTATCTAGCAAGCTAGCTTTCTATCTATTACTTCCGGGCTGGGGCGTGTGGCTGCCGCATCTCACCCACAGAAAAAAGTGTCCTTGAGAGTTTTGAAAGGCGCTTGTAAATGAAATGGATTCTTAGTTTTATTATTATTATGTCATCGCGCACGATTGGTCGCCGCACCGCTGAATTTTTGCCGATTCCCCTTTCTTTTGTTTCCATCTTCAGGAAGTATTTTGGAAGGACTACGTTGAAAGCCACGGTAATAGTTTCCGTTCTTGCATTGGAGGGATTCTGACGGGCGTTTCCTCGTTTGTGTTCTCATCTCGGCGTCCGCCTCAAATCCACCGGCGTACGCGCTAGCGTCCCGTCGGCGGCGCTCACGCTACTGTGTTGTCTTTTGAAGCCTACGCGCCCCCGGTGGACGTGTCGGGCCTGGTGGCGGGCATCCTGGCCATCCTGGTGTGCGCCGTGATTGCCGCCGTCCTGGGCGTCTACTTCTACAAGGCCAAGAACAAGGCGGGAAGGAGACCCGTGCAGTAAGTCGGCCGCCGGCGCACGCTTAGGCCTCAAAGCGGCTGGCTTTTGCCGCGCTTGCTCTTTTCACTCAACCGGGGTTGAGAAATTTCGGCCAGATCAAAGTAAATATGTCCTGCATTGTGGCTTTTTCGCTCTTCATTTCCTGTTTGGGCTTGTGGTGGCTGAGAGCGCCATTTTGGTTGGATGATCTTGATTTAGCCGTTGATGTCCAAACAGGTAAACGCCCACTTTTGAATGAGCGGACCAGTAAAAAAAAAATCAAGTTGATTCACCTTTGTGGAGAGAACAGCTTCTCATTTGATAGATTGGCATTGGCAACGTAACAATCGCATTGGATGAAACAGTGGAATGTCAGTGGCACTTTCACAAGCCACATGCTAACGTTAGCATCATTATACTTCTGCGACAGGTAGCAGAAAGCAAGCGTGCAAGCTAATGAGCAGTGTGCAGGCTAGCTAGCTAGCTAGCAGTAACCTTGCGCAAGTTGACTTTTATTCTGATAGTTTGGCTGGATTTTTACCAATCGTGAGGAACAGAAAAGCATTCATATTCATGGTGAGTATGATCACAAAGTTATTTGGAATAATACGTTTTGACATTTTTTGTAGATATAGATATATATGCGTGTGCCTTTTTTTTCTCATTTGTCATTCTCATCCGTGCTCAACGTTTGTGCGCCACTTGTTGCTAGGCAGAATTCCTCCCTGCCAAATATAAAATGATCTTATGTCACTCACTTGTACGCTGCTGTCGCCATAACAACTTGGGAGAGAGGCTTCTAGTGTAGCCAGCAAGGGGGGAAAAAACGCCAAAACAAAACAGTTACGAGGAGGGGAGAATTTTTGCACATTGATTTCCCAATTTGAATAATTCTGTACTTAATAGATCATAGACGCTAATAGATAGCCAGCTGACCAGCTAGCTAGCGAATAGATAGCCAGCTGGATAGATAGCGAATAGATATCCAGCAGAATAATTGTACCTCTTAGCAAAGCACTTTTGGCAATGAATCAGTCCCGGACCCCCCCCCACGGGACCCCCCCCACGTCCAACCTCAAGTTCCAGCGTGGAAGAAACGCTGGAGAATGTCCAGATGGGCGCGCGCTTTCCCCAAAAGCGGGCCCGGGTCCTGACGGCGTCAACAATTTGTGTGTGATTTTCCTTTGAGGATGGCTCAAGACGGGCGTCCGGCCCCCGAGACGGTCCCCCTGGCCAGCGCCCCGGGTCTTCCCAGCTACAGCGAGGCTCTCAACCGCAGCGGGATGCACGACGCCCCGCCGCCGCCTTACTCGGGGTAAGCCCCAACCGCCGATGCGACATTTGCACGCCGTCGAAATTGTAAACAAATACAAAGGAAGAAGTTTTTTTTTTTTCGAAATGAAGGGTGCGTTCGTTTGAACCTGTTGGCTTTGGTACTTGGAAGCGACAGAATGGATGGCTGGCCACATGGAAGGTTTTGCGTTTGTTTGACCGCAGGGGGGCGCCATCCGAGGCCGCCGAGCCGCCAGGAGACGAATGAGGCGGCCGGCCAGACGCAGACGCTTCCGAGTGCTTTTCGACCACCGTTTGATGCATGTTGTACAACATATTTATGGACGGAAAGTCAACAACGGACACGTTGGCCAATATGACGTACATTGTAGACACGTGATCATTCGGTGCAGGTGAGAGTGAGCCCTCCCCATCTGTCCAGTTTGTGTGTCATGCGCTTGAGTCACAATAAATCCACTAAGATGTTTGAAAACAGAAGTATATTGGAGTCAACTTGTACCGACAAGTACGTGCGAGTCGGCACGAGGATGTCAAGGCGCCATTCTTGGACACGTTCCGCCATGTGTTTGTCGTTAAAACGGCAGACGAGTGAGTGACCATTAAAAAAAAAAAGCGCAGCTCGCTCACCGCTGCCAATTTCTCCCCCACAATAGTCGGCGAGCGCTGCCGCGCGTGACCAATTGGGAAGGGCGAGGGGGGGGGGGGTCTTCTTAAAAAAGGCGCCTTGGGAAGAAAAGGGGGCCAGAATAGCTTTGGAGCGGAGCTACTGAGGAACACCGAGCTGCGCCCGGGAGACAATAGACAGGGAAATATATGGGGAGGAGGTGCCCCCCCCCCCCCCCAAAAAAAAACCCCTGCGCCTCCTCCTTCTACACCTCCCTCCGTTCTAGTGATGTGGCCTTCGCGAATGAGCCGGATCTCTGAAGTGAACGAAGAGAGCCGGCTCCTAACAAGGAGCCGGAAACGGGAGCCGATTTTTTTGTCCTCTATTCCCCGCCCCCGGTCTTCGGTTAAAGCCGCGCATGATTAGTCGATATCCGTGGTCGAGGAGGGAGGGGAGAATGACAGACACAGGCGGCAAGGGGGAGGGGGGTTAGGGTCGACAGGTGAACACATGTTCTTACATTATGCTGTTATTATTATTCAATTACCGTATTTTCTGCACTATAAGGCACACCTAAAAGATAATGTATTTTTTCAAAAGCTGAAAATGCGGCTCATGTATGGAAAACATTTTAAAATGTCATTCATTGGAGATGCCCCTTGTAATGCGGTGCACCTTATGTATGGGAAAGGTCTTTAAATATGTCGTTTTTCACATATTTTTACATAATTTTTGGTAGTTAATTAATTTAAGCAACAAATAACTGGGGAGCCAAAAGAGCCGGATCTTTTTCGTGAGCTCGGCCAAAAGAACTGGCTCTCTGAAAAAAGCCGGAATTCCCATCACTACTGTGCACATATACATAAAGAATATTTGATATAGTGTATTTTTTAAACATGAGTAATTGGTTTTTCACATATTTTTACATGATGTTTGGTACTTATTTAATTTAAGCAACAAGGCAAACTG
The DNA here is from genome assembly GCF_051943395.1 of Hippocampus bargibanti. Lineage (NCBI taxonomy): Eukaryota > Metazoa > Chordata > Actinopteri > Syngnathiformes > Syngnathidae > Hippocampus > Hippocampus bargibanti. The sequence continues at coordinate 251,593 of NC_142750.1, read as the reverse complement.
AGGAGCCATTTGGGAGCCGGCTCTTTTTAGTGAGCCGAGCCAAAAGAAGCGGCTCCCCGAAAAGAGCCGCAATTGCCATCACTACTCCGTTCCTCCCAGTCTACGGACGGGCTTGTCAAGTCCAGAAATAAACAGAAGCGAGCGAGAGAGCGCACGGAAGGAAGGAAGAAGAGAGGACATTCCTCCTCTCTCTCTTACTCTCTCTTACCCCTTTCCACCTCACCCGCAGTATCTGCTGCCCATCTTCATCCAGGCAGCCCCCTCTTTTTTTCTTTTCTTTTTCATGGAGCGGAATTATCCCGCAGCTGGTTTTGGAGATCTCGGATCTGGCACCGGATGGACTTACGACAGATCGGCCAAAGCAAGGTAAGCGAGAGGCGGAGGGTGGGGGGTGGGGGTCTTCTTCTGCGTTCAAGCGGGCAGGCTCGATGCACGCGACTCGTCTTCTCAGGTACACTGAGTCGTATTGTTGTTAACGGGGGAGCTCCAGGGGGGGTCTCTGGAATGCCATTGAAGCTTATAGGTGACGATACGCAGAAGGGAGGGGGGGGGGCAATCGTGCCCATTTAAATAGGAAGGCGCGTAAGAATGACACATGACATGCGGCCGGCTGCACACGCGTGCCACACTGCAGCTTTGTCCAACGGCTGGCGTGACAACATCTTTCAAAAATAATACCATGTTAAAATGCATAGATGGATAGATTATTGTTCTAATAATAATACATTACAATGTAAGCGCCTTTCAAAGCTCTCAGTCACTTTACAGTCACAAATGACAAATAATAAGGAAATAATGGAATTTTTCATTTTCTGCCTGTAATGACACTATTAAAACAATGAAAATCAGTGAGCGAGTTCTTTAAACTATCCTAACTTTCTGAAATTTTGGCAGATCGTAACGAGTAAGGTACCACTGGAAAGCTTTTGAAATTATAAACAACAGAAAAGATTGAAAATATCAACGATTGAATGAAGGCAGATTTTCATCAGAAATCCAAAATGGCTGTCACTGAATACTAGGAACGATACTTGCAAGCTCTAGAAATACATATGCTAATGCTTCTTTTTGCTTGACACTTGGCAGTTATGGAGAAAAATAGATATTCTACCGCTTCTATGCGTTATCAAAATACAACTTAGTCACCTTTATAAAGTTAGCAAAAAGAGCGTCAACTTCAAGCCATGTGTTTTCCCGGAAATTTCATGAAGCAGCTTGGAGGCAAACGTGTGTCATACGTCATAAGCTGCCTAGCTTGGAAAAAGCCAGCAAAAAACCTGACGTCCTTCCCAAAAATGCAACGACACGCCACATCTCAGAAATGTTCCCTCGTTAGTAAACAGTGCTTGAGCATCGGCTCACGTGACTGGTCGCCGTCGGCTCACGAGACGCCGATGCCTTCCGCCGCCCGTCGAGTCTGGCGGAACGAAGCGTGGCCGCGAGCCGAGCGCTCTCGCAGCCTCACGTTGGCCGTTGCCTTGACAACCACGCCGATCCTCCTTCAGATTCTTTGGCAGGCTTTCTGTGGAACAAAAAATGCCGCGTTTCCATCTTTAGACGTGTTGTTCCTTTCCTTCCGTTGCCTGGCGGCTGACTGGCAACAGGTGGAAAGCTGTTGGTGGGCAATTTATCTCGGGGGAGTTGCCAGTCTTTATTTTGGCCTTGGAGGCGGGATCAATTGACCATAGTGAGCCTCGGAAATATGCCGATTGATGTTTGTTCCGTATGCGGAAGCGTCGCGGCTTGGAATTGAAGCGCATTTACATGGGACAGGAGATGTGAGACAATCTCTTTTGGTCAGTGGATGCTACAGCTTCCTGTTTGCTTTCAACTTTTAGCTTGTAGGAGATGTGCACATTCCACCGTGACGTCCCTGATCCATTGGTGAAAAGGACACTTTGATACTCTACTCCTTATCTAGAACTGCGTCATAGCTGTAGAAAGTGCTCAAGATTGCAGTCATTTAAAGTTTGAGCACGATGGCTGCCTTGACAGCAGCTCCTGTATTTTGTTTTTCAACTTCTTCCTTTCCTCTTCCATCACTTTGCTGCTGTGAAATGTCCATTTCTCCACGGCGAGACTATTGAAGGCTAATCCAATCCAATATGTTCAGCCTGATGTATGGAAGCGGCAGGTCGTCTCACCACGACCCGGAGCTGCTCCACCGGCAGGCCTATGGAAGCCCTCACCACCTCCAGGGTTATGCAACCAACCAGCACCAGCACCAGCACCAGCACCAGCACCCAGGAGGCTCCAGGCAGGGGGCGGTCTGGGGTGGACGCACATTGGGTAAGAAAATGGGGCCGCCTTTTGGCCACAAATGACCTTTTGAATCAGCGTCAATAACATGTTCATCCCAGCAAGACCTAGATCGTTACATAGCTAACAGATAGCTAGCGAGATAGCCAGCCCGTCAGATAGCCAATACATAGTAAATAGCTAGCTAGCTAGACAGCCATATAGCTAATAGAGAGCTAGCGACATAGCTAGCCAGCCAACCCGATAGCTGTGCTTGTTGTTTGGCCTCGAGTTTCAAAGTGAGCGTTTTTTTCCCCAAATGGATGTAAGGCGTCATGCATGCATGCGGTTGGTTGGCAGGCCTGTCAGGACTGTTTGACGCCGGGCTCCACCACTCGGGGCCGTCGGGTCCCGATCCGTCCGTCATGAACCTGATCTCCGCTTTGGATTCCCGCGGTGCGCAGCCGCCACCCTCCGCTTCTTCCCTCCTCACCCAGTTTCGCAGTCCCTCTTGGCAGACGGGTAAGTGTCGGCGCGGTAGCAAAATGGGTCCAGTCCCAAATCGACTGTCCATCTTGTGTCCCGCAGCCCCGCCGGAGCTCTTTATTTCGGCTTCCGGTTCCTTCTCCTCCCCCTCGGCCCTTTCGGCGTACCAGCATGCGGGCTCTTTCCCCGGACGCTCCTTCCCCCCTTCGTTATCCCTGCAGGACGCGACTGCCTATAGCCCAAATTCCAACGCTTTGCTGTCCCCTCATGACCCCCTGATGCACATGAAGACACCTTCGCAGTCCAGCTTGGGCTTTGACCGCCTGCTGTCCTCTCAGGGTGGCGCCTACCGCGGTTCCCAGGAGCCGGGTCACGTGGCGCCCACCTCCTCCGCTTGCCACCTCCCCCCTCCCCAGTTTAACCTGCTGCCCTCGCAGCTCCACAACCAGTCCCCTCAGCTCTATAACGCCTCGTCCATGTTTTCTTCCACGCCGGCGCTGATCGCCCCTGCGCCGGAGAGGACGATTCCTCGGCAGGATTCGGTCATCAAGCATTACCAGCGTTCCCCCCCAGCTCATCCCGCGACGCTCCCGCCGCAGCAATATCTCGGTTGCGGGGACTCACTGGGCTACCGGCAAGTGGCGAGCCAACAGCATCACGTCTCCTATAGTCCCTTGGGGAACCAGAGTCCACCCTCGGATCCCAAACGCTCGCCGTACCGACCGAATACGAAAACACCCTACGCTCCTTCCTCCGACAGCTCGTCGTCGTCCTCCTCAGTTGAGACCAAAGAATCCGAGAGCTCCACCAGTGGCTACTCGTCCAATTCGGTCTCGTCCGGCACGCCGCCGTCGTCCAACGGCTCTTTGTCATCTTCGAACCCCGAGGCCGGCACCGCCACCTCAGCGGCTCCCTCGCGTCAGCAGCCCCCACCCCAAGCGGCACCGCCGTCGTCGGCTCTCTCAACGTACGGTTCTCCACCTGGAGCCCGATTCAACGCCGGCCTAGCGGGCCAGAGTCCACCCCAGCAACAAGCCCAGTCGTACTCTCCCAAGCAGCTGGCGTCGACTCCCGTGACACAATCTTGCTTCGGTTCTCCTCAAACCTGCGACATGAGCTCCGGAGGTCACGGAGGGAAGCCTTTCGCCGATTTCGCCGCCGGCGGACGTTCATTCTCGGCAGAAGTTGTGTTCGGCGACTCGAGCTTTAATCAGAGAAGAGCAGAGAGTCCTCTAGGGTCCGGGAATGGCGCCGGGTCAACGGGAAGTGCGGGGTCGGGAATTCCCGCCCTGGAAACTGGACTGGGACCTGTCGGTTCAGGAAGCGGTGTCGGCAGTTCGTACCACTTGATGGAGCCCAGTCAGTCACCCGCTCCCACTTCCGCCGCCCCGCATCGACCCGAGCCGTCGCCCGGAGGCTCGGGGGCCGGCAAATACCCGCCCCCCGTCTTCTCGCCCGCGTTTGCACCGTCGTCACATCTCACGAGTGACAGACGGCAGCCCTACCGCCCGGCTGCGTCCAAAACCAAACCGCAGGCCGACGCGCCGTGTGGGGAGCGCTCCCCAATGGAAGAAGCGGATCATTTCCTCATGCACCAATTACTCCGGACGCAAAGTCCAGCTTCTCATTCCGCCCAACTTCATCCGTCGTCCCCGCGGATGCCGGTACAGCTCCCGCTCGCGGGAAATACGCAAACCGAGGCAGCCACTTGTGACCCCGACGTGATCTCAGACGAGCGTCGCCGCCTTCACGATGTGGTCCGGACCTGCAGCGCCACGAGCGCTGCAGACCTTGAAACCTCAGGGGGGTTGAATAAGCAGCAACAGCCCGAGTCTGAGTTGACAATCTCCAAACCGGCTTCGGAAGACCCTCTGTCCCCTACTAAGCGCTCCCGGCAGGCGGACTCGCAGCTTTCTGCGGGCCATTATGGAAGCGGGGACCCCTACGCCCAGCGGCCCCACCACATGGCGCACCCGCAAGCGCAATGCCTGCCATCCCCGCCCTCTCGGCATCCATCGCAACAGAATCTCCCTGACTCCCAACATCCTCACATGGAGCTAAAAGAGTCTTTGGACGGGTCAGACTACTTGTGCGATACGGCAGATGTGCAGCAGGGTCGGCACCGGACGATGACTTTACGACCGGACTGCCCGGGGCAAACTGCCATGCTGCATCCTCTCATGCCCGGGGCGAAAACGGACCCCCAGCATCCGCCGCCGCAGCATCCCTTGAGCCAGCAAGCGATGGCAGGACCATCTCCAGGAGCGCAGCCCGCTGGAGTGGATTCCCACCCTGGCGGTCTGTCCTCGCAGCGAGAGAATCAGAGTCTGGATCCGCGCTACAACCTTGGAGCGCCGAGAGATCCAAGCCGAATACGCCAGGACTCTGCGTCCCTGCTTGATATGATGGACCGGCGACTCTCGCAGCCAAGGACCAGAGAGAGTGGAGGTTCTCTAGCGCCGGAGAGACATGACGTGGGGACCGGTTCCGGTATTGCGGAAGGCGACGGCGTCGGGGGTGGAGGACGTCTGCCAAGCCACCACCTCGGCCCGCAAGCGCCCTCGGAGCTTCATGGCTTTCTCCCCGAAGCATCCTTGGTTTTACCCACCGCCCCTCACCTGCACCTCGTCGACCCGTCTCAGAGCCACGCCCACCACCCACAGCGGGCGCACGGTCACCACCAACCCCCCCAGTGCCACGTTCCTCATCAGATGGCGGGAACGCTCGCCAGCGCCCAACAACTGCAACATCCCCAACCAAGAGAGACGGACAACCAAGCGTCCCACTTGCAGCGTCTTAAGCCTCACCGATTTGACAACGTGAACCCCGGTGGAAGAACCAAACTGAATCCAAATCAGCCACAGGAGCAGTTCACATCCTTAACGTCCATCTGCTTCTCAGACTCTCTCTTAAACGATGAAGACCGGACCTTCTTTCCGGGAGTGGACGACATGTTTTGCCCAGCTAATTGTAAGTCCAGTTGCGCCGGGGATTCTGGAAGCGGTTTGCGACAGAGCGTTCCCCAAGGTCCTGGGCAAGAGGGCATGGAGGTCTTAAAAACAGGAGATGCTGGACAACCTTACGGCGTGGTGGGTCACCACAGGGATCAAGACTACGGACAGTATTGTCACAGTCTCTCGGGTTTGAATGTGGATCTAGACTCTCTGAAGACCCACCATCTGCCCTCCACCGTGAATACCGATCAACTGGGCCTCATCCAGTCCCAGGTCGCCGCCATGGGCTCGGATCCCGCCGCTCAAGACTCGCTCAGAAAAATGGCGGGGCCCGCGGGAGTTGTCGGAGGCCTGAGGAATACGAGCGCCGCCATGTTTTGTTCATCCCGGCCCAAAAAACTGCTCAAGACCAGCTCGTTTCATTTGCTTAAGCAGCGACGCGATCCTCAACCTCCGACGCAGAAAAACTACGCGCAGGAATATGAATTTGAGGATGACGAGGACAAAGCCAAGGGTCCGGCCGATATCCGTCTCAACAGCCGACGCCTCCCGGACCTCCTCCCCGATTTGGTTTCCAGTTGTCGACGGTCCGGCGGTCCGCCGATGAGAGACGTGGACTTCGGCCAGCCGTTGGGCTACTCGTCCCCGGGACAGGCGCCGCCGCTCCTGCCCCAGGACGGACCCAAGAAAAGAGGGAGGAAACCCACCAAACCAAAACGCGAAGGCCCTCCCCGACCCAGGGGGAGGCCTCGGATACGCCCTCTCCCGGAGCCGCCCTACTGTCGGGGCCCGGCGGGGACGTCCGGCGCCGAGAATCGAAGGGGCCGCGGGAGGGGGAGGGGTCGTGGTAGGAAAGAGGAAGGACTGGCGGCAACGCACCAAGACTTGAATAAAGCGCACGACCCCCCCTATCGCCCGCACCCCCAGGGACACTTTAGCCCAGAGCTCCATCTCCAGCAGAATCCACACCAGCGCGGCGGGCAACCGTTGGAGCACTGCCACAAATTTTGGCCGCAACAAGGACACCTCTTGCATCATCCCGCCACCCCCTCCCACCACCAAATGCTGCACCACGGTTACCAAGGACATGCGCCGGGACCGGCGCCGCCTCTGCTGCAAGATCCAGGCAGCCCCACCGAGGTACCGTCAAATGCAAATACACTCATCCCTCGTTTTTTTCCCGGTTAATGGGGACCAGGACCATCGGCAAAGTAGACTTACAGAATAATAGGACAGAGACACGATTGTCCTGACTGATTATGGTCTACGACTGGCCTGATTGCCCCATTCGCTTTGGTATCACCTCATCGGCATAACTGAGCCAATGTGGTAAAGATCTTGGAAGTGTGTTGTACGCACGATCCAAATGAAACCTCGCACCACCATGGCGATTTAGTGAAGGGTTTTGCTGTTTTATAAAAATAGCTTCTTTTACTTCTATTCTATTTTCTTTTGCTAAGAAACCTTTGAGCCCGGACCTATCGGAGCTGAGGTTTGGTACCGCCACCTCCCGACAGTACGGATATACAGTGATACCTTGGCTTACGAACGCAATTAGTTCCCAGAAAGTGTGTGTGTTCAAAACGTTAATTTCCCATAAGAAACCATTAAAATGAGAATAATCCGTTCCCAGGTCCCCATAAAACATCATTTTCAACTCGATAGGCTTTCAAACTACACACAATAGACCTTATTTTATGTAGAATAAATATGCTACGGTATTGTCATGAAAGAAATAAACTGGACTGTATAATCAAGTGGTTTTATTGAACTTTGTGATGGTCGTTGATGGCTTGATGGAATGGATAGCTTTTTGCGTCTCAAGGAGCTCTGGGTTGTACATCTTGGTAGTGAAGTTGTGATATTCCAACGGATGCAGGCAGACACACTAGAAACTTCAGTAATGGCTGGTTCTCTTTGAATTGTACGGATGGCTCGTGCGGGTTATTTGTGGAACCTGATTGATGGGACATTTTAACCTTGCAGTCTACACTCTGCCTTTGAACTATCAATAACGAGTCCGAATTTCACTGTGTTTTCTATCCATGTGCTCACCTTTTCACTTTTGTTGTTGGGACGGCTGCCTTTGACTTTTGTCCATCTTGCAGGTCACGCACCTTCCGGTTTCTGGCCTTCCCCGATCAGAATCCTTGCTGAGGAGCAATTCCCAGTCCGGCGCGGATCCGGCAGCCCTGTCTGATGGATCAATGGGGTCAGCGCCGGCGCTCGGTTCCAACGTGGACACCGGCACAAACCAGGACCAAACGCACCGTGACCTTCCCGGAGAGGTATTGATTTGAAATGGAATTGATCGTAGCGCACGTGGCAAAATGTACGCGTGGGGGGCATCTGAACCTTTTCAATCAACGGGAGAAGGAAAGGGTCCGCTTGAAAATTCTTCCACTTTTTCAAACTCGCCAAAGCCGCTCCAGATTGTCCATATGGAGTCGGCCGTCGTATCGCATCGCTTTATTGTCCCCTCGAGTGTTTTTTGTCACCGTCACGGAGTTATGGGGCCAAAAGCGCAAAGGCACTTGCAGTCGGTTGGCCGGCAAACGCTGCTCACGATTGGAAAGGGACGATTGGAAAGGGACGATTGGAAAGGGGACGTTTGGAAAGGGACGATTGGAAAGGGGACGATTGGAAAGGGACGATTGGAAAGGGGACTGGCTCCGTGCAACGTGTGACCAAAGCTGAGAGTTTCTCATCTTCTGTGTCAAATTATTCGCAACAGCTTGAGCGCCAAGCTAGCGGCTTTCTCACCAGGGGAGTCACAAAATGGCATCTGAATCAACAGAGGAAAGAGAAGAAAAAAAAAACCGTTGCACTAGTATCATGAAAATAATGGAGAAAAATGGAGGCGCTAGACTATTTGACTATTTGGCTTAGTGTTTAGAGAGTTAATGGCGTCGGGGGGGAAGAAGCTGTTGCCACGTCTGCTGGGTTTGGATCGGTAGGGCAGTTGCTGGAAAAGGTGGTGGGCAGGGTGCATAGGGTGCAGTCGGATTTTCCGCGCCCTTCTTGCAAGTCCTCGAGAGTGGCTCGGGCGCTGCCAATCATTGTTTTTTTCGCCGTCCAAACTGATCCGCCATTTCTTGACTGAGTGACGCATTCTTTTCTTTTCTTTTCTTTTATTTGAGAATCCAAATGCTTTGCTAGCTACAACTGCAACTGCTTTACAGTTGGCTGTCTGTCTTTTCAGACACGGGCGACTTGGTAACCATGGTGATACTGGCCATTTTTCCATACGCGCCGCTGCGAGTGTCGGAGCCCCCCCCCCCCCCCACTACACCCGCCTTGTGTACTTCTGCAATACTCAATCGCCTTTTAATGAACCCGCTGGCAACGTTTGAACTCTGTTAGCATGGAAATGACAGTCAATGTGCCGTCATTTCTTGGGGGGGGGGGGGTCCATTGCCACCAAAACCCTTTATTTGGGGGGGGGGTTGTTGTCCTAAAGGCTTGTTATTTTTCAGATGATGTGGAAGAAAGAAATGGAAGAGGCGCTAAGCCCCGAAGCCTGGGGGGCCATGCAGAAAATCTCCACTTCTGTAAGTTGCATCACTAGAACGCAAGACGCGGGGGGGGGGGGGGGGGGGGGGGGGGGGCACGCCTTGGAAAACGCCACTTGGGGAGGGGGTCCTTTGGGGGCTCTTTTCGACGGGCCACAAATGAAGAGGTAGAAAAGAACGAGGATGGCGTTCCCATCATAGGACTTTTTTTGGGGGGCGGGGGGTTAGCTGACTGACAGCCAGTTCTCTGTGACTGACAAAAGAGAGGAGAGAGATCACTGTTACCAGGACAGCCGTTGCCGTGGTGACGCTACTTTTCTTTTCTTTTTTTTCACCTTCAAAGTGCAGGATCCTTGCTGCCACCTGCTGTCTGTTGAGGCTTACTACTGATACTACTGCTCTTGAAATCCTTTTTTCCTTCCTCGTTTTTTTTTTCATGGTTTTTTTCATGTTTTTTTAAATCGTTTTTTTTCATTGTTTTTACATCGTTTATTCCTTCCACGTTTTTTTACAGTTTGTTTTACATTGTTTTTTTGTCTTGTTTTTTTTCATCCAATTTTTTTCATCAGTTTTTTTACATCGTTTTTTTCCTTCCACTTTTTTGCAGCTTTTTTTTGCATGTTTTTTTACATGTTTTTTTCTTGCTTTTTTACATCGTTTTTTCCTTCCACGTTTTTTACATCGTTGTTTTTGCATCATTTTCTTTGCATTGTTTTTTTTCATTGTTTTTTTACATTTTTTTTTTCACATTGTTTTTTTCGCTTTTTTTCAGGGTTTTTTTTCCACATCGTTTATTCCTTTCACGTTTTTTACATTGTTTTTTTTGTGCTGTTTTTTTACATCGTTTTTTAAGGGGTCTTGACATCCGCAAACGGCACACATGTTCCAGAAGTCAATGGAAGCTCAACTCTTGTGTGTTTTTTCTTTTATTTTTTGCCCCCCCCCTCAGGTCGACGAGAAAGCCTTTGATTTCAAAGGCGGTTTCGCGTCGTCGTTTTTGGACTTCCTGAAAGCGGGCAAAAAGCCGTCCGGGCTGCAAGCGTTGGACGAGCGTGACGACAGCCCTCCTCCCGCCCCGAAAGGTGGCATCGGAGCCGTCGCGCCCGGCGCGCCGCTCTCGCCGCCTCCGCCGGCGCCCGCGTTCGACCGGGGAGGCCACCCGACTCTGGCCGGCTGCCCGAGTCCTTGCGAGCCTCTGGACGAGGAGCTGAAAGGGAACCTGGAGGCCTTGCCCTCCTTCTCCTCGGATGAGGAAGACTCTGCGGGGAAAAACCAGGACTTGCAGAAGAGCATCTCGTCCGCCATCTCCGCCCTGTACGACGCCGTCAAAGTGGCGTCGGCTTTGTCGCCCCCGATCCCGCGGGAGGCGGCGCTCGGCCCCTCGCCTCCCGTCGCGGACCCGGACCAAGAAGTGGGCGTTCCGCGCGCCCACTTTGTCCCGTCGCCGTCCAACGAGGAAGACGAGAGACAAAGCGGAGAAGCGGCGGAGGAGGGCGGCGGCGGGCGACTCGGAGGCAAAACGGAGGCCGATCCGCAGGCGGGAACTCGGAATGCGGACGCGCTGCGTCAAGGTCGGAAGTCGGCAGAGGCTTCGCAAGTTGAAGGTACCGTGACACCAGCCGCTCAAAGGTCGCCGGGTTTTTTTGGGCGCCGCGTTGGAATGATGAGCGCCACCGACGCAAAGCTTGCGGCCTTTTGTCTCCAACTAAACTTTTGTCGGCAAAGCGACGGCGTGACTTTGGCGCCAAGCTGATGCACCGCCTCTTTGTCTTCCCAGCAGGCGCTGCTCCATCTCCGCCGTTGGGGTCAGCCGCCGTTTCGCCATCGCCGCTCCTCCCCGCGAGCCGGGCCGAGCGCCCTTGGCCGCCCCCTCGCCCCGAGCGGGCGACGGCGGGCGCCTCCCCGCCCCCCTCGCCGCCTCTCCCCAACCTGGCCCGGAGCCACCCGGCGGCCCCGCCTCCGCCGTCGTGCCCCGACCGGGACCCCGAGGCCTCTTGGCCGTCGTCCCCGTCTTGCTCGCCGCCGTCGCGGGGGCTCGCCGCCCTCCACCTGGCCGAGAAGCAGGCGGACGCCGCCATCGCCGGGCGCAGCGAGGAGGAGGACAGCGAGAGCGGCGGCGAGGGCATCTTCCGCCAACGCGATGAGTTTGTTATCCGCGCGGAGGACGTCGGGACGCTCAAGGCGAGCGAGCCTCGCCGGCGGGCGCCCTTCGCCGCCCTCGTTCCCGCCGCACAAAATGACCGTTGTTTGTTTTTGCGCCATCAGGCGGCGTTGCGGACGGGTCGCGAGCCGCCGCCCATCTGGAGGGTGCAGAAAGCTTTGCTGCAGAAATTCAGCCCCGAGATCAAAGATGGCCGACGGCAGTTTTGCGCCACCAGTAATGTGAGTTTGCCCGTCGGAACGCCGCTCGACTATCGTTAGCGAGGCAGAGGCGCTAACGATTAGCAAGAATGATCACAAGGCATCCAAACTCATCTTGGATGAAGAAGAAGAAGAAGAAGAATCCATTTGATTTCTAAGTACCTTTCAAAACTCTCAGTGACTTTACAGTCCCGGGATCAGTTCAGAAAAAGATAGAAAGCTAAGCTAGCTAACTAGGTAGCCAGCTAACACGTTTCCTCAAATGCTCCCCATTTTCCATTCCCGAATCCGATTGGTTTGCTTCTGCGTCCGCAGTATTTGGGTTACTTTGGCGATGCCAAAATGCAATACCAGCGTTTGTATGTCAAGTTCCTGGAGAACGTCAACAAGAAAGACTCCGTTCGCGTGTGCTCCAGGAAGCCCTGGCGCACGACGACTCCGACTGCGCGGTAAGTCCCCGACACCCGGCCGCCATTTTGTCCCCGCTGATTGAAAGTCGCCGCGACCGACAGGCGGCAATCACTAGCAAAGCAACAATTAGCCGCCGCCGCCGCCGCTCACCATCCGACCGCGCCCGCGCTGGACGGCGACGAAGAGGAGGAGCCGCAGAAGAAAGAGGCGGATCCGCGGGAGAAAGCGGAAAAGGGCCTCAAAGAAGGGCAGCGCCGTGAGAAAGCGGACAAAACGCCAGCCCTCAAACGGGAGCGGCGAAGCACGGACGCCGAGGGCCTCCCGCAAGAGAGCCACCGGGACGGCGGCCGGCGCAAAGAAAGGCCCGGCGAGGAGGGCCTCGCCCACGCGGAAAGGCAAGAGGAGGCGGCGGCGGCGGACGACGACGACAAAAGCGAGGCGCCCTCCGGAGGCGGGACGTCGCCCGACGACACGGAGCCTCCCTGCGGCAAGAGGGCAAAGTGGACAAAAGGCTCGCCGTCCTCGGAATCGGATTCGTCGGGCCCCGGCGGAGACGAAGGTCAGGGGGCGGGGTCGGGGGCGGGGCCGGACGCCCGGCTCACCCTTCCTTCTCCTTCCAGGACCAAAGAGCCGAGCCATGAGGGAGATGTTTCGCAGCTACGTGGAGATGTTGGTCAGCACGGCGCTGGACCCCGACATGATCCAAGCCCTGGAGGACACTCACGGTGAGAACGCACGGCGCCGCCGCCGCCGCCGCCATTTGGGCCCGACCATTCATTCCGTCGGCCGCCGTAGACGAGCTGTACCTGCCGCCCATGAGGAAGATCGACCGTTTGCTCAACGAGAGGAAGAAAAGGTTGCTGAGGAGAGTCGGCATGAGCGCTCAGCACCAGGTGAGTGTGCCGGTTGGCCTCCGGTTGGCCTCCGGTTGGCCTCCGGTTGGCCTCCGGTTGGCCTCGGAGAAGAAGACGTCTTGCAAAGGACCCGCTCCAGCTCCACCTTTGCTCTTTTGGCCGCGCCGCCAGGAGGCGCTTCACGTCTTCCCCAAAATGACAGCGGACCCGCTGGGAGCGGGAAGCGTCAAAGTGCGACTCGCCGGCCAGGGTTACGACCGCAAAACTCTCAACCGCGGCAAGAGGAGCGCGCCCGAGCAACAAGTGAGGCGGTTGTCACGGCAACGGACGCTTTCTTCCGCATCGGATGCCACGCGTCAAACCTTCCTCCACTGAAAACTCTCACTTTCTCCTCAAGTCATTCTATTAGCTAGCTATCTGGCTACCAAGCTAGCTATGTATTTGCTATCTATATGCTACTTGCTATTTATAAGCTATCGATCTTGCTAGCTATTAGTTATCGATTAGCTAGCCAGCTAACTTTCTATCTATTTGACTGATTTGGGGTTGGGTGAACGCCGGTGCGTGTGGCTGCCGCTGCTCACCCACAAAAAAAACTAATCCTGTGACTGTCACGTGACCTTGAGAGTTTTGAGAGGTGCTTAGAAATGAAATGGATTCTGATGATGATTAATGGTGTGTTAAAATTAAAGTCACCGCCGCCGAATCCGGCTGACCTCCGACTGACCTTTGGGTAAAAACCGAAGCTTTGACGTGTCTTTCCAGGATCTGAAGCTCTCTCTGGAAACGTGCCGCCTCTACAGCCACTATCATTCCCTTCACCACTACAAGTACCACACCTTCCTGCATTGCAAAAAGGAGGTAAGAGCGCCTCCGTCGTCGCTCCGATTGAATAATTGCTGCGCGGGATTTTGGGGGGGCCCAAAAAAAGGCGCGGCCATTTTGAAAGTAACCCCGCGACGCTGCGCGCAGACGGCCAGCATCGAGCAGGCGGCGGACGACCCGGGCCAGGAGGAGGTGGTGCAGCAGTGCATGGCCAACCGGGGATGGCTGGAGAGCCTCTTTGACTCCTTCGTGGAGCTGCTCGGCCTCGGCGCAAAAGCCTGAACAGCGGCACGGCAAAATCCGCAAAGTCGGGCGACTTTGAGGATTTCGCTCGCTCGGCTCGCCCTGAGGGCAACTCGTCGATGGCCGCTCGCCTTCCGTCGCCCTCATTTCGTCTGTGTAAGCTCTCCGTCGTGGTCCGTCCACGACAAGGTCGTCATCTGGACTTCTTTCAAGGTGTCGGACGTTTGCCTTCTTATCCAAGAGGCTTCGTCAGCGAACTCACATTTTTGCTGGTAGTTTTGGCCCTATTCCTATATCCCTACTGTCCATACGTGGCGGTGCCAGACTCTGCTATGATGGAGGGCTTTTCCCCGAGGCTCCACTGATTCCTTTTATTGTCCTGACTGATTATGGTGCCTGCGACTGGCCTGATTTGCTCTGGTATCGCCTCATCAGCATAACTAAGCCGAGGTTGCCTAAGAAGTCTGTTGAAGGAACGATCCAAATTGAACCTCACCCCACCGTGGCGATTTAGTGAAGGGTTTTATAAAAATAGCTTCTTTGACTCCCCTTTCAAAGCGTCTATTTTATTTCGCTACGATTTGAACCTCATTGTCGTCAAAGGAGTGGTTGCTCAGGGAGTAGTCCTCTGCTCCCCCCAACCTGAGAGCAGGGACCTATCACATCAGAGGTCCGGCACCGCCACCTCTGGACAGTAGGGATATATATATGGGGCCAAAACTACCAGCAAATTTGAGTTTGCTGACCAAACTTCTTGGATGAGAAGCGACACGTCCGACACCTTGAAAGAAGTCCAGGTGACGGCTGAAGAAACCTTCTCATTGATTGCCGTCATTTGGAGAAATCATTTTGAGGCTTTTTTTTGGGGGGGAAAAGATCCCCCCCCCCCACCACAGCCAAAAGCGGCTTTTGAGCGACTATGAAATAGTCTCCCTCGAGATTCCGGGTGGATCGATTGACACCAAAGCGGAGTGTTTTCACCTCTTGATTTGGGCTCTTCAAAAGGCAACTACAGAGACCAAGCAAGAACTCAAAAAACAAGAAAAGAAAGTCTGACATGGAATGATCCAAATGCCGCATGCCATGTCCATGTCCATGTCCATGTCCATGTCCATGTTTCTGTCTGTCGTCGATGACTATTGGCCAGCGTTTGGGAGCAGATTGTGTAAATAGTGTACTATAGCGTCTTCATGCTGGCCTTTCAACTTGTCCTGTACGTGACAAAAGGAAATAAAAGCGTTGGAACCACGTGGACGGCCGTCAACCGAGAGTTCCTCCACGTGTGTTTGGGGGAGCGCCGGAGGGCTACGCCTGGAGGTCGGCGCCAAAGTGTGGACTCTGGGCTTCGCTCATGGACAGATAAGTCGTCCTCATGGCGGGCGAGTACTGCCGAGAAAAGCGGAGACAAAAAAAACAATTCTGGCAATTCGCTCTCAGCGGTACAGGAGTGGTCCGTCGCCATCATCTCTACTTCTTAGAAGGTGTCGCTTCTCATCCAAGAGGCTTTGTCAGCAAACTAAAATTTGCTGGTAGTTTTGGCCCTATATATATTGAACCACTCATTTGACCACAATGAGGTTAAAATGTTAGCGAATGAACATAGATGCTTTGAAAGGGGAGTAGAAAAACCTATTTTTACAAAACAGCAAAACCCTTCACTAAATCGTCATGGTGGGGTGAGGCTCAATTTGGATCGTTCGTACAATAGATTGCTTAGGCAACATAGGATTAGTTATGCTGATGAGGTGATACCAGAGCAAATGGGGCAATCAGACCAGTTGTAGACCCCATAATCGTGCGGGACAATGGAAGTCATCAGTGTAGCCTCAGGGAATAGTCCTCTGCTCCTACCCAACCTTAGACAGGGACCTATCACAGCAGGGGTCTGGACAGTAGGGATATATATATATATATAGGGCCAAAACTACCAGCAAATTTTAGTTCGCTGACGAAGCCTCTTGTATGAGATGCGGAACGTCCGACACCTTGAAAGAAGTCCAGGTGACGGCTGAAGAAACCTTCTCATCGATATTCACGAGAAAACTCCTGAACGGCCCAAAAAGTTCTGCTAAGGAAGCAATTCGGGAAAAGGGCGGAATAGGAAAGAAGCTGACGCTGGACGATACTCACATGGCCCAAGCGTTTGGCGAGCGAAGCGTGCATAACGTCCGGCCGGGATCGAGCGCTCGCCATAGCAACGCACAAGCCAAAAAGGGGGCGGGGTCACACATAATCAGGCCAGAAAAAAGAAAAACAAGCAAGAAGGAAAACAAAAAAAACAAAGCATCCAAACAGGAAATGAGCTCCACAAGAGGAAATGCTTCCAAAATAAAACAACAAAGTGTCACGCAAGCTTGTCGCACAAGGTCAGTGTTTTAATCATAATAATACATTTAATTTCTAAGCGCCGTTCAAAACTCTCAAGGCCACTTCACAGTCACAGGATACGTTTTTCTGTAGGTGAGCAGCGGCAGCCACGTTTTGTTTCTGTGTATTTGATTGGTGAAATGGTGGCAATGTGTGGGTACATTTCAAACAGTCATTTCAATTCCGCGGGTCCACGAAAGTAGTCCTTGGACTCTGTCTTATTGTGTCTAGCTGGCTGTCTAGATAGCTATCTGTTAGCCAGCTAGCTCGCTTGTTATCTGGCTGGAAATTAGCTAGCTAGCTTTCTATCTATTTGAGTTACTTCCGGGTTGAGTGAAATAAGCTAGCTGGCTATCTATTAGCTTGCTAGCTTGTTATCTAGGTGGCCGGCTACTAGTTAGCTAGCTAGATTGCTATCTATTAGAGTTACTTCCGGGTTGAGTGAACGCTAGCGGGTATGGCTGTCGCTGCTCACCCACAGAAAAAAAACTCATCCTGTAACTGTAAAGTGACCTTGAGAGTTTTGAAAGGCGCTTCAAAATGAAATGGATTATTATTATTATTATTATTATTAATGCGTCCCCCCCATCCCACCGAAGCTTCTTTCTAAAAGAGAGACCCCCCCCCCTTTAAAGGAGGACCAAGTGTGGTCTCGGAAGGATGCTTGACGCATTGGATGGATGCATGTGTCTCATTCATTCATCGGTGAAAAGGATCAGCTCAGTCATGCACCACAAGGGAGCACTCTGACGGCGTTTGTGTCAGCAACCCCCCTCGCCCCTTTAGACAACAAAAGGGGAGAGCGGCAGCTGTGGTCAGACTTGTGACACCAGGGCGGCGTAGGGCCAACGCACCGACGGCGGCGGCGATCCTCTGCCGATCAACGACACGTTCTCGTATCGAGGGCTCCCACCAAACAGCATGGACTGATTCCTGCCAGGAAAACCACAAAGTAAAGACAGGAACCAATTAACTCCTTGACTGCCAGACCACGTGACAAAAATGTGACCACGCCAGTGCCAGGGTTTTTGTCATTGTCACTTGAATTGCAGGACCCTCAGAATATCGAGTTTTAGGACGACTTCAACGTAGACTCTCTTCTTTCATCGTAAAAAAAAAAAGAGTTAATTCCAAAGTTATATGGGTCTGGAGTTATCGGAGCTTGAAATGGGGGCGGATGTCCAAAATACAATCCATATAGGTTGATATAGTGCTTCAACAACAGCTGAAACTAGAACAAAGTGCGAACATCAAAGAAGAATACGAGGCGGAGGAAGGCAAGGAGTTGGCTGGCTACCTAGCTAGCTAGCTAGCTAGCTAGCTAGCTATGATATGAAATCCACACATTGGAAGACTGACTTTTGAAACCAAAATGGCCACTTTGACAGTACGAATAAGCGACTCGACTCAAGTAAGCTCGCCCTGGACTTCGCCGAGGGTTGCCCTCACATGTATTCCGGGGCGGGGGGCGGGGCGTCGGCAACCGCCCGAGGTGGCGGCCGGACGCCGACGCTGCTCGCGTAGCTGCAGAAGCTGTGGACGTCGGAGGACAGGCGTCGCGCTCGGGGGTTGAACGGGTCCTCCCGGTCCACCTCGTCTTTGTCCCTGGGCAGAGACGCAGCGCTTTGCCGGCGCGGAATAGCGGAAGGGGGGTGGGGGTTGGGCGCCTCGGCGTCACTCACCTGCCGCCCACTCGCGCTCGCAAAATGGCCGCTAGCACGGCGCAGAACGCCAACGCCGCCAGCAGGGAGAACAAAGCCAGGTAGAGGAGACCTTCCACGCCGTCGTAGCACACGCCCGTCAGGGCGTCCAGGTAGTCCTGCGCCGTCGGATACCGTCAAATCTGGGGCGGAGGCGGGCGCGGGCCTCCATGCAACACCCGGCGGATTGGGGACTGACCTTGTGCAGACTGCGACAATCCAGCAAGGCCGTCAGCTGGTGCAGATTAAATTCGCTGGTGTTCAACAGGCGCTGGATGCCTAAAAGGTCTCTCTGCGGGGGGTTGAGTGACGTTTGAGGACCCGATTGGACAAATTGTCGTCGTGGTCCTACCTGGGCGGTGGGAAAGATGGGCACGGAGAACTGCAGCAAACCCTGGACTTGGATCTGCATGGTGGTCAGCGAGCGCTGGCAGATTGTCAGCGACTGCGGAGGGGTCAAAGGTCAAAAGATTGCGGCTTGCGCTAACTCGATGTGCGATGGCGCGCATTTTCACACTGCGCTTGACAAGCTCGTCTTTGTCGACCGGGACGTGGCGGTCGGGAGTTTGTACCTGTTGGAACGGGTTGGCCAGATCTGGACCGCAGACCAAGTAGTAGTGGGCCACGTCTGCCCAAAACAAAACAAAACAAAACAAAACAAGACTTTCAACACTTTTGCAATGAATGAGGAAAAAATGAAAAAAACAGTGCAGCATTTTTGGAAAAGAATCAAGCAGATGTGTTGCCTTGACTCCGTTTTGGTACTGGACGAGCAAGACCAGTCATTGTTTGAGGGGATTACCTGCACTGAGGAAATGGCGGCTTTGGTTGACGACGAACTTGTCGGGAGAGACGCAGAAGTCGCTGGTGCCCTGCGGGCGTCACGTCACGTCACGTCACGTCAAAAAGGGAACTTTGCTCGTTTACAAACATCACTTGACTCAGGCGAGGCTAAAAATGCTGCAGGTGGGCGGGTATCATCCGCCGTTTGATTGACGACCGTGATCTTTCCAAGAAGAGAAAGAAGCTCTCTTGTCACCATTTCATTGCACAGCCTGACTGACGCCAGAAAAGTCGTGGAAAGCAAACAAGCCGCAAAAGGCGGCCGCTAAGTTCCTGTTTCAAAACGTCGCCGGTTAGCATCCGCAAGAGCGCCTGGCCGCATCCGTGCAGATGTCTAATCCGCAGATTCCGTGGGAGATTCACGCAACGGGGGGGGGGGCTCTTTGTACCCCCAACTGTGCCCTCAATGCGCCACGTCCGTGATCGCCATTAAGCCCAAATGCGAGGATTTGTGGTGGCTGGCGCCAAAGCACCCCGCCGAGGCCCATTTTGGAGGCATCAAGGACGCTTTGGGTTGTTTACCACCGCCATGATGCCCGTAGGCCGCCAATTTCCTAATCAGCTTTACGACGGGACGGCAAAGGAACCGACACCAATGAACAGGGCGGTGGGGGCAAAAACAAAACACCAAACTCACCACGGCCGCAGCCAAGCTAGCTCCCAGCGACGTCCAGCTCAGGAGGACGGACAGCGCCACCAAGGCCACCATCCTGCGTCGGGGCAGAAGGGCGGGGGGCGGGCGTCAATGTTCGGGACCGGGGACAGGGTGCCTCGGTTGGCACAAAGAAAGATCCACGTGGGGACCCGGCAAACGATTTTTGCTTTCAACGACCCCGCCGGTGACCTTTGGTGACGGGGAACGGCGGGTCATTAAACGCCACGTGCAAAATGGCGTCGGCGGCAAAGCCGCAAACGGGTGGCCCGGCACCTCACGGCTGTTGTGGTCACATTCATCTAGCGAGCTAGGTAGCCAGCTATGTAGCTAGCTAGCTAGCTATTTGCTGTCCATTAGCTATTTAGCTCGCTGGCTGGCTGACTAGCTATCAACCTGGCTATCTATTAGCTATATAGCTAAATGGCTGGCTAGCTAGGAGCTTATAAATGAAAAGTATAATTATTATTATGAATCCACCGGGCGGCTTTTCAAGGCGCGCTTCATCATGGACACGCGAGCCGCCCTTCTAACGGCGACGAGCTCGGCTGAGTCGTCGGACCTCCGTGAAAAAGGAGCAATAAATGCGGCTGAGAGCAGCCCTTCGTCACCACTTGAAGGAGCCGCGTGCTCATCCGGCCGCCGGCACGATCGATAAGCATTAGCCATTAGCGTGGGGGGGCAGGAAATGGCGTCTCCTCTTTCAGCGAGCAAAGCGTGGGCGGCGCCACATTGGACAAACATCAAGTCTGGGCCGCGGGTGGCCTCATCCATCATCCCTGTCGAGCCGCCTGGACCCCAAAAGTCAGCCATGCCGGCAAAAACGCTTAGAATAAGAAGAAGAAGAAGAATTTTTGGATGATGATACTAGTGCAGCGTGTTCTACCGGAAACACATTCCTTGTGTGTTCTACAGACTTGGCCCAAAAAGATGATTCTGATTCTGATAATACATTTCATTTCTATGCGCATAGCATCTAGCTAGCTAATGGCTAGCTAATAAATAGGCACTAGCCAGATAGCTTACAGCCAGCCATCTAGACAGCTAATAGCTAGCCAGCTAGCTAATGGTGAGTCCCCACAAAATGGCGTACAAGTGCTCCTAACTTTGCCCCAAGATGCCCCCCCCCCCCCCATCATTCGGCAGCGGTTTTTGGACTGGGACTTACACGGCGAGCAGTCGGCGGGCCCGCTTGGCCAGCGCCAGGCCCGCGGCCAGGCACAGGAGCGGGTCCAGGATCAGCAGAAGCAGGTAGCTCAGCCACCTGCAAGATGACAGACGCCGGTCACCATTGCTCCGCCCCCGTCCGCTTGCCGGCGTCTTTGGCGGCCTTTGGCTTCCAGCATTCAACAGCGCAAATCCATCGCCATGACATTGTCACGCTTCTTTCTAAAATGTCCTGAAACTCTGCACCGGTCCTCCAGGACGGACAGATGTTGACAATCTTTATCTGCAGAAATAAAAATCAGGCGCGATGGGGGCACCTGTAATACTCGCCGGAGGCGGCCAGCGCGGCGACGGCGCTCAGGTCGGCGGCGGCGGCGCCCAAGTCGGGCACGGCCGTCAGCTCCCGCGCGACGTTGTCGGCCATCAGCCGCATGAAGCGCAGAGCCTGCAGGTAGTCGGCCCGCGCCGCAAAGATCTCGTCCAGACGCTCCAGGTGGCGCCGGAGAGCCCGTTCGGCGTCGCCCAAAGAAGACGCCGTCTGCCAGCGCAAAGACGCATCGACGGAGAACAAGGATTGCCGTTAGTTCTTTGCTGATAGACAGCAAATAAATAGCCAGCTAGCTATATAACTAATAGATAGCTGATAGATAGCAAATAGATAGCCGGCTAGCTAGATAGCTATATAACTAATAGATAGCCAGCTAGTGTAGTAGTCCTTTGGTCTTTGGCCACATCCCCCCCATTCCAAATCCGGAAGATTGGAAAACAACACGGCGAGGGAGGCCAAATATGGAGTTTCGTGCTCCCTTGTCCACGTACAGCGGCATTTTGGAGCAACTGAAGACGCTTGGTGGAGGATTGGCTGAATTTATCTATTTGCTTTCTAACTAGCTAGCAGGCTAGCTATTGGTTATCTATGAACTAGCTAACTTGATCTATTTGAGTTATTCCGGGTTGAGTGAACGCTGCTGCATGTGGCTGCCGCTGCTCACCCACAGAAAAACTTCTCCTGTGACTGTAAAGTGACCTTGAGAGTTTTGAAAGGTGCTGATAAATGAAATGTATTATTATTATTATTATTTGTCAAGGCCAAAAAGCAACCGTGGGGGGGGGTTGCATCTTCATGAAATTTGACAAAAACCAAATGATGTCCCTGCAGGGGATCAACATGGGCTTAAGCCAAATCAATTCCACAAATGCTGGATCACTTTAACGCAAAGATGGCCACACACACACACACACGCACACACACGCACACGTGTGTGTGTGTCGTCTAAGGCGAATGTGAACAGATGTTGTTTTCCTCGTCAACAAGATTCCTCCGTGTCTTCATCCGTTGTACTTTGACACCCGACACCGCCGGAAAATACGCGGCAGTGCGCCGCGGCGTCTACCCACGCCGCAACACCTCCACACGGACAAAAAGATCAACACGCTAAACGTCCGCCCACAAACTTGATGACATTTTCATTGGCAACAAAGTTGGAAAATAATAATAATAATAATACATTTCATTTCATTTCTAAGCACCTTTCAAAACTCTCAAGGTCACTTTACAGTCACTGGAGAAGTTTTTCTGCAGGTGAGCAGTGGCGGCCACACGTGCCAGCGTTCACTCAACCCGAAACTTAATCAAATAGATAGAAAATTTGCTTGCTAAGAAATTGTTAGCCAACAGATACCTAGCTAGATAGCCAGCTACATAGCTAATAGATAGCAAATAGCTAGCAAATAAAGTCCCCCCCTTCCCCCCATGGCTCTGATTTCCCTCGACGGCATCTCTTACCAGGCCGCTGACGCTAGCCAAAGTGCGGTTGGCATTGCGGATGGCGTAGGTCAGGCGGTACGCGCCATCGTTGATCTCGCTGTTGCCATAGAAACCCACCCCGACGCCGGAGCTGCCGAGAAAACGAACGACGTCGGAAAACGTCGGCCGGCGGGAAAGACGGAAAAGTCGGAAAAGCCGGAAAAGCCGACCGACCACACGATAAGCCCGGCGAGGACGGCCGAACACGTGAGGCGGCGGCGGCGGCGCTCGTCTCCTTTGGCGTCTCGGTCCCTCCGGCACAGCGGCAGAAGCAGCGCTAGCGGCAGGCTAAGCGCCAGGCCCGCCGCACCCACGCAGCCCACCAGCGCCACCGACTGCCGAGGGGGGAGAAAAAAACCTTGGCTGAAAAGGGCCCGCCAAAATCTCGACCTTATTTTCAGCACGGTAGTTGACACGTGCGGTTTCTAACGTCGGAGGCCGGATCTGGCCCCCGGACCGTGACTTTGACACCCGCTTGAAAATGGCCAAACGAAGCCACAAAAGGGAAGCTAGCTCAAGAGAGAAGAAATGTGGGTGGGGGGGGGGGGTGGTACCGACCTGCCGGTAGTTGACCCGCTCGGGTCCGAAGGTGGCGTCCACGGCCCGGAGCGACCAGTCCAGGTGGGGGAAGCCGTGCAGCCACAAGGTCCACCACGGAGCCACGTAGTCTAACCTCGCGGGGGCGGCCATCCCGGCGACTGGGGGGGGGGCAAAGTTCGCGGCCCCCCTCGACGAGGCCAATGGCGGAGGGGGGGCGGCGGCGAAGGGGGTTCGGACTCCGAGCGGAACGCTGCCGGCGGTGCCTCCGAGCGACCGGCCGGTTGGACTGTTTTGATCCGAGGCACGGATGCCAGTGCGGGCGGGTGGGGTCCGGGGGGCGTGACGGGAGGCCGGGGTCACGCCCACCCGTCGTATCGCATCAGGACTCCTCCCACTGAGCCTTTCAATTGACTACTCGCGCCGTTTGCGTTGTGCGACCTCCGGTGGTCGATGGGGGGCACTGAAGTCAATTCCAAGGAGGGGCAGCGGACGCGGACCAACCGGGGTGATGCCAGGCCTGCTGGATGGCCGCCTGGAATCACCAGGTGGGTGACCCCTGGCACGTCAGGTCAAGGCCTCCGGCGCCGCACGCAGCCTTTTGATGAATGGACCTCTCGGTGGCCCCGAGGGAGCAATTATCAGAGGCCGGGCAAGGTCGTTCGTCACCATGCCACTTCCTGTTCAAAGCCCTCGCCCCCCCCCGCCCTCCAGCCTCCATCTTGCCTGACCCAGGAGGTCCGGCAAACCAAGGTCGGAGCTCGTCAGCCAATTGCACTCATTTCTGTCCCCCCTTGGGCTGAACTCGTTTCATCTAAAGAACCACGTCAGAACCACGTCGTGACGTTGTCGTCGAGCGTCCAAACGGCGCCCCTGACGTCGTGCTGACAACGCTAATCAGAGTCTAGCAAGCAATTTGGATGTCTCGCATTGGATTTTGGACAGCCGCCCCCGTTTCAAGATCAGATAACTCCAGGCCCTCCAGGGTCACTTATTATTAGCTCTTTAGCTGGCTGACTGTAATCTGGCTAGCTGTTGGCTATCAATTAGCTAGCCAGCTAGCTTTCTATCTATTTGAGTTATTATGACGATGATGATGATTTTGTCCCTGTCTGAGAGGGGGCGCCCCAATATTTCCAAATCGTTCCAATCATGCAGAAGAAGCCGAAAGCGGAGAGACGGCACGGCAGGCCATCCTAGCTTGATTGATTCCGGCGGGCTTCCTGCTTTTAAAATGGCTTATTCCAGCGCGGGGGGGGGGGCTTCGGTGGCTCGGGTTTGGTCGTGGGGGGGGGCACCAAGTGGAGCCAGACAGCCGCTATCAGTCTGTGAAGAAATGGGCCATTTTCGCCGACAGCTCTCCTTTCTGGAACAAATGGAAGATAGTCTCAGCCCCCCCCCCCCCCCCCCAGGACCCCACCCCCCACCCCACCACGAGTCAAGCAGCAGGTGCTCGCGCTGCATACCAACAAGAACAAGAAGACGAACAGGGGGCTGCAGCTCGGCGTGACACCGTTTGATTGGCGTCCCACGCGAAAATGACCCCCACCGCCACCAGCCGTTGCATCCGCGTGCCCGATGGGGGCGGGGGGGCATTATTGGACTGCAACTCGTTAATGTTCAACCCCCCCCCCCCCCCCCCCAATTAAAAAAAACTGCATGGGGTCTCATCTGATGGGGAGCCGTTTTTTCACGTGACGAGACGTCACAGCAAGATTTCCCTCCTCAATGCTGCCGAAGCCCCTTCGGAACATCTTCGGGTGGATTTCCGTCTCGATGACGTCAGCGCGTCGACGTACAACGTCGCACCTGGTTGGGAG
Source organism: Hippocampus bargibanti (assembly GCF_051943395.1). Taxonomy (NCBI): domain Eukaryota; kingdom Metazoa; phylum Chordata; class Actinopteri; order Syngnathiformes; family Syngnathidae; genus Hippocampus; species Hippocampus bargibanti. Next base: position 226,816 of record NC_142750.1, on the reverse strand, counting down.
ATTACCTTGAGTGTCGACGCCTGAAGACGTCTCTCTCTCTCTCTCTCTCTCTCTCTCTCTCTCTCTCTTTTGCTCACCCCCCACCCTCCCCCCTCCCGCCAGTCTGACGCAAAAGCGCGACGGCGGCGGCGGCATCCAGCGACCAGACCAGACCAGACCCGGAGCAGAGCAGAGCAGAGCAGAGCAGAGCAGGAGGCTTTTCTGTCGCCCGGGGAGCGAGCGCGTGTTCGCGCGCGTGCGTGTCCCGAAGCAACATGTTTCCCGAGAGGGGACGCGGAAGCGAGCTGCGGCGGCGGCGGCGGCGGCGGGTCGGGAGGGTGGTGGCGGTCTCCTGCTGGATTGCGCTGTCGCTCTCGCTGTCGCTCTCGGCGATGTGCTCCTGCGCCAGAGCTCAAGGTAACGACCTTTTCTTCCTTCTTTTTTTGTGCTTGCCGACCGCAAGCAAGTTTGCAAGGCGTCTCGAGTCTCGAGTGAAAACCTCGCGCAGTAGTTGCGATTGAACGCAAACGTGCCAAGCGCGCCCCCCCCCCCCCCCACAAAATAGCAAAGAGCTTTCGAAAGGGGGCGGGGGGCGATTGTGCCCCTCCCCTCCCGTGTCGCGTCACCAAGCAAATGACCCAAAGGACCCCACCTCCCCCTCCCCAAAACATGTCCGCAATGTCAATGTGAGATTCGTTCATTGTGTCAAAGAATGTTTTGCTTTGATCGATCAAAGTCGCGAAAGATCAATAATGCGTGGCTCAGATTGCGGATGGAGCCTTCATGGCCTCAACGAGGGGGGGTTGCGGGGGGCTATTATTCCAAAAACTAGATTGGCTTTTGCCCGCTCAGCCAATTTCAACAAAGCGGAATCAACGCCGACATTGGCCGCCCGACGTGCGACGGCCAGCACGGAGAGGTCGTGACCTCTCAAATGGATGACCCGCTCAGGTCATCAAAACTCGAGTAGGCCAAGTACGACAAAACCAAGATGAAAATATTATTAATAATAATCCATTTAATTTCTAAGCACCTTTCAAAACTCTCAAGGTGCTAACTTTCTATCTATTTGAGTTCCTTCCGGGTTAAGTGAACACAGGCGCATGTGGCTGCCGCTGCTCACCCACAGAAAAACCTATCCTGTGACTGTAAAGTGAAAGGTGCTTATAAATGAAAAGTATTATTAATAGCTAATATGAAATGTACATATAAGTTGTCCGCTGGTGTTTTTTGTTCTCGTCTAACGTGACGCGCAAGCAGGGAGACGCGATGACAAAGATGGCTTCCGGCGCTTGCCGGGTGCGAAGGAGGCTGCCGGTCCGTTTGGAATCGAAAGTGGCATTTAATTGATGAGACAAGAGGAGGCTTGTCTGCGGCGGCAGAATCCCTGTTCTTGTTTGCCTTTGAGGGGCTCCGAAGGGGTCCCGACCCCCCCGAAAAGAGTCTCGGGCGGCTCCTTTGCATTCAGGGCGGGCCTTCCGCTCGCTGTTCGGGGCCTGCTTTCCTCCCGCGTTTCGGTGCCATTTGTGCGGGAAAACGAGCCGTCAATGCGAACGTCCCCTCGGGGTCAAAAGGTCGTCACCACCGCCGCCCAGTTTGAAGCGCCGACGGCGTTTGGGTCTATTGAGCTTAAACGCCGGCTCGCGACGGCTGTCGGCCATTTGCAAATGTGTCAATCTGACCGTAATCCTCGCTGCTTACACACCAAAAGAGCATTTGTTTCAAATCCGCCTGTGATTAAAAGTGCCCGCCGGCAGATCATCATTCTTCTACAAGAACATGAGCACGCACGCCTGTTGACGGGATGGCAAACGCACCCGCGGCCAGATTGGAGGGGGGGGGCAAAATGATTGCGCTCCGATCGGGACGAAAGGCACCCCCCCCCCCTCCCCCGTCACCGGCGCCAAGCGGCCAAAGTCATGTGACCCTTCCAGCCCGTCTGAGAGAGCCTTTCCAAAGTCAGCGCTCAGCTGGAACGCACCCGAAAAAGAGCCGCCGGCGCCAAAATGATGGGCGCGGCCTCCCCCTCGTTGCTGCCGCGGCCATCTTTGTGCTTAAAACGGTGACAAAGAGGCCCACGACGGAATTTGAGCTTGGTCCATTTCATCCGCCGCCGCGTTGTGGGACAAACGCAGAAGGAATTCTCTGACGCTCATTGCGAGTCGGCGCCAGGTGGGGGCAAAAAGGACAGTAGCCCCCCCCCCATCCCAAATGAAAAGGGGGGGGGGGCTCCCCAAATATTTCATTGAGTGTCTCCAAAGGATGACCCCAAATGCTGCCCACCTTTTTGATTCCAATTGAATTGAAGGACTTGATGATGTCATTTCTCCCAAAGTGGCCTAGCGTTAGCATCGTGACAAGAACAATCGGCGTGCACGTGCACGTGCGCACGCCGGTGCTGACACGCCACGGCCAAAGCCGGCGCCGTTTAAAAGCTTTCATCGCACGGCTGCCGGCCTGTTTTATTCATGTTGGGGGGCAACAAGGCGTTGCGCTCTTGATGTCAAGTGCCGATGTGGAAGGGGGGGGTCCGGGAGGCGGGGGTCCGGGCACTGACCTTGAGTCAGCGAGGAAGACGCGTGGCGCCCGTAGACGATCAAGCTCGGAAGGATCATTGATTGTTTTTGGTTTAACGGCGTCAATGGCCGCCAGTGGCTCGACCCGACCCGACCCGACCCAAACGGGCCCATCGTCATCGTTCCGCTGCGGATAAAGTTGAAGCTGAGAGAAAAAAAATGCAGTGTGAAAAGCCAGTGAGAGCGCTGCTGGCTCCGTCCCTAATTAGCCTGACGAGAAAATGAGGGAGGGGTCCCCAAGCGTCCCCAAGCGGGAAGCTCGTTAGCATAAGAGATGCGATCTGGCGGCTGTTGGTTTTGGCCACATCAAAGCGTTCGGAAATTAGAGCGAGGGGGGGAGGGGGGGGGCAGATGCTTTTCGCCCTCTTAAATTGGCTCTGTGGACAAGCAAAGACGTGACGGGCGAGTGAAACGCGTGGACAAAGATCTGGGGATGACGTGAGCAAAAATGTCTTGGTGTCAATCGCAAGCGACGAGTTCTTCATTTCAGCGCAAGGCGCCGTTGAGACGTGGGCCGGCTTCACCTTGACAGCCCCCCCCCCCCCCCCCACGCCGCCCGCAGAACGTTGAAAATCCTCCCGACGGGGCAACGTCCCACTCTGACCTCGCCGACATCCTTCCTTTCGAGGAAACGACAGGTTGCCATAGTTACCCCGGGCAACGGCGGGAGGCAGCACGTTGCTATTCCTCTTTTCACCCCCCCCCCCCCCCCACCAAGTATTTTTCGGTATTTTCAGGACGGTGTCGCTGTTGGGCTTTTCTTCCCTTCCTTCCGCCTGGCGAGTCCAGCGTTGGCAAGCCAAGAAAAAGGCCCAAGAATGGAAAGCCGCGGCCCGGCGTCCGCTCGTTTTGGCTCACGTTTTGCCGCTGCTAAGCGACGTCCAATTACAGGCGGCGTCAACCGCTCGGAAAAGGTCAAGGAGAAAAGCAGATTAGGCGGAGCTTTGCGGCGCCATTTCAAGGAGGGGAATTCATCCCGAGATCAATCGACGCCATTTGTTGATTTCAAAACGCCGTTTGACTGCGCGCGCCGTTTATCTTCATGGCCACATCAATTGCTTCATTTGTTAGCACGCCGACGCCGCCGATTTTGCATACCTGCGCTCTGTTCGCCCGGCGAGGTCGACGGCGGGGGGCGCTCAGAGGAAATCGGGTGCGTAGGATGTTCCTCTTTCGAGCCTGCAAATGTGGCCAGCTACCTATTTTGTCCAATTGCTGCTAAACGCCTCCCAAAGGAGGTTAGTCTGGGATAAAAAAAATGGCTGCTTTCTGGCGGCGCTTCAGCTTTGAATAGAAAGAGACGTGACATGAAATATTGAGCGCAACTAACTTCTCCGCTCTAAAAGGAACAGTTTTCAACATCAACGCCGCCTTCGCCGTCGCGGCCCCGCATCGCGCTGATGGTAATTGCATCCATGGCGTTGCTTGCGCTCGATGCGTGCCGAGCATCTCATGAAGGGCGACACACGAGGGTGGGGGGGGGGGGGGGGGGGGGGGCGTGCCTGACAGATGTCCAAAGCCCATCAAGGAGAGCCAAATCCCAAAAATGAAACCCTGCGGCGGATTTCAGTTGTTGGTGGGGGGGGGGGGGGGGGGGGGGGGGGGGGGGGGGGGGGGGGGGGGGGGGGGGGGGGGGGGGGGGGGGGGGGGGGGGGGGGGGGGGGGGGGGGGGGGGGGGGGGGGGGGGGGGGGGGGGGGGGGGGGGGGGGGGGGGGGGGGGGGGGGGGGGGGGGGGGGGGGGGGGGGGGGGGGGGGGGGGGGGGGGGGGGGGGGGGGGGGGGGGGGGGGGGGGGGGGGGGGGGGGGGGGGGGGGGGGGGGGGGGGGGGGGGGGGGGGGGGGGGGGGGGGGGGGGGGGGGGGGGGGGGGGGGGGGGGGGGGGGGGGGGGGGGGGGGGGGGGGGGGGGGGGGGGGGGGGGGGGGGGGGGGGGGGGGGGGGGGGGGGGGGGGGGGGGGGGGGGGGGGGGGGGGGGGGGGGGGGGGGGGGGGGGGGGGGGGGGGGGGGGGGGGGGGGGGGGGGGGGGGGGGGGGGGGGGGGGGGGGGGGGGGGGGGGGGGGGGGGGGGGGGGGGGGGGGGGGGGGGGGGGGGGGGGGGGGGGGGGGGGGGGGGGGGGGGGGGGGGGGGGGGGGGGGGGGGGGGGGGGGGGGGGGGGGGGGGGGGGGGGGGGGGGGGGGGGGGGGGGGGGGGGGGGGGGGGGGGGGGGGGGGGGGGGGGGGGGGGGGGGGGGGGGGGGGGGGGGGGGGGGGGGGGGGGGGGGGGGGGGGGGGGGGGGGGGGGGGGGGGGGGGGGGGGGGGGGGGGGGGGGGGGGGGGGGGGGGGGGGGGGGGGGGGGGGGGGGGGGGGGGGGGGGGGGGGGGGGGGGGGGGGGGGGGGGGGGGGGGGGGGGGGGGGGGGGGGGGGGGGGGGGGGGGGGGGGGGGGGGGGGGGGGGGGGGGGGGGGGGGGGGGGGGGGGGGGGGGGGGGGGGGGGGGGGGGGGGGGGGGGGGGGGGGGGGGGGGGGGGGGGGGGGGGGGGGGGGGGGGGGGGGGGGGGGGGGGGGGGGGGGGGGGGGGGGGGGGGGGGGGGGGGGGGGGGGGGGGGGGGGGGGGGGGGGGGGGGGGGGGGGGGGGGGGGGGGGGGGGGGGGGGGGGGGGGGGGGGGGGGGGGGGGGGGGGGGGGGGGGGGGGGGGGGGGGGGGGGGGGGGGGGGGGGGGGGGGGGGGGGGGGGGGGGGGGGGGGGGGGGGGGGGGGGGGGGGGGGGGGGGGGGGGGGGGGGGGGGGGGGGGGGGGGGGGGGGGGGGGGGGGGGGGGGGGGGGGGGGGGGGGGGGGGGGGGGGGGGGGGGGGGGGGGGGGGGGGGGGGGGGGGGGGGGGGGGGGGGGGGGGGGGGGGGGGGGGGGGGGGGGGGGGGGGGGGGGGGGGGGGGGGGGGGGGGGGGGGGGGGGGGGGGGGGGGGGGGGGGGGGGGGGGGGGGGGGGGGGGGGGGGGGGGGGGGGGGGGGGGGGGGGGGGGGGGGGGGGGGGGGGGGGGGGGGGGGGGGGGGGGGGGGGGGGGGGGGGGGGGGGGGGGGGGGGGGGGGGGGGGGGGGGGGGGGGGGGGGGGGGGGGGGGGGGGGGGGGGGGGGGGGGGGGGGGGGGGGGGGGGGGGGGGGGGGGGGGGGGGGGGGGGGGGGGGGGGGGGGGGGGGGGGGGGGGGGGGGGGGGGGGGGGGGGGGGGGGGGGGGGGGGGGGGGGGGGGGGGGGGGGGGGGGGGGGGGGGGGGGGGGGGGGGGGGGGGGGGGGGGGGGGGGGGGGGGGGGGGGGGGGGGGGGGGGGGGGGGGGGGGGGGGGGGGGGGGGGGGGGGGGGGGGGGGGGGGGGGGGGGGGGGGGGGGGGGGGGGGGGGGGGGGGGGGGGGGGGGGGGGGGGGGGGGGGGGGGGGGGGGGGGGGGGGGGGGGGGGGGGGGGGGGGGGGGGGGGGGGGGGGGGGGGGGGGGGGGGGGGGGGGGGGGGGGGGGGGGGGGGGGGGGGGGGGGGGGGGGGGGGGGGGGGGGGGGGGGGGGGGGGGGGGGGGGGGGGGGGGGGGGGGGGGGGGGGGGGGGGGGGGGGGGGGGGGGGGGGGGGGGGGGGGGGGGGGGGGGGGGGTGGGGGGGGGGGGGGGGGGGGGGGGGGGGGGGGGGGGGGGGGGGGGGGGGGGGGGGGGGGGGGGGGGGGGGGGGGGGGGGGGGGGGGGGGGGGGGGGGGGGGGGGGGGGGGGGGGGGGGGGGGGGGGGGGGGGGGGGGGGGGGGGGGGGGGGGGGGGGGGGGGGGGGGGGGGGGGGGGGGGGGGGGGGGGGGGGGGGGGGGGGGGGGGGGGGGGGGGGGGGGGGGGGGGGGGGGGGGGGGGGGGGGGGGGGGGGGGGGGGGGGGGGGGGGGGGGGGGGGGGGGGGGGGGGGGGGGGGGGGGGGGGGGGGGGGGGGGGGGGGGGGGGGGGGGGGGGGGGGGGGGGGGGGGGGGGGGGGGGGGGGGGGGGGGGGGGGGGGGGGGGGGGGGGGGGGGGGGGGGGGGGGGGGGGGGGGGGGGGGGGGGGGGGGGGGGGGGGGGGGGGGGGGGGGGGGGGGGGGGGGGGGGGGGGGGGGGGGGGGGGGGGGGGGGGGGGGGGGGGGGGGGGGGGGGGGGGGGGGGGGGGGGGGGGGGGGGGGGGGGGGGGGGGGGGGGGGGGGGGGGGGGGGGGGGGGGGGGGGGGGGGGGGGGGGGGGGGGGGGGGGGGGGGGGGGGGGGGGGGGGGGGGGGGGGGGGGGGGGGGGGGGGGGGGGGGGGGGGGGGGGGGGGGGGGGGGGGGGGGGGGGGGGGGGGGGGGGGGGGGGGGGGGGGGGGGGGGGGGGGGGGGGGGGGGGGGGGGGGGGGGGGGGGGGGGGGGGGGGGGGGGGGGGGGGGGGGGGGGGGGGGGGGGGGGGGGGGGGGGGGGGGGGGGGGGGGGGGGGGGGGGGGGGGGGGGGGGGGGGGGGGGGGGGGGGGGGGGGGGGGGGGGGGGGGGGGGGGGGGGGGGGGGGGGGGGGGGGGGGGGGGGGGGGGGGGGGGGGGGGGGGGGGGGGGGGGGGGGGGGGGGGGGGGGGGGGGGGGGGGGGGGGGGGGGGGGGGGGGGGGGGGGGGGGGGGGGGGGGGGGGGGGGGGGGGGGGGGGGGGGGGGGGGGGGGGGGGGGGGGGGGGGGGGGGGGGGGGGGGGGGGGGGGGGGGGGGGGGGGGGGGGGGGGGGGGGGGGGGGGGGGGGGGGGGGGGGGGGGGGGGGGGGGGGGGGGGGGGGGGGGGGGGGGGGGGGGGGGGGGGGGGGGGGGGGGGGGGGGGGGGGGGGGGGGGGGGGGGGGGGGGGGGGGGGGGGGGGGGGGGGGGGGGGGGGGGGGGGGGGGGGGGGGGGGGGGGGGGGGGGGGGGGGGGGGGGGGGGGGGGGGGGGGGGGGGGGGGGGGGGGGGGGGGGGGGGGGGGGGGGGGGGGGGGGGGGGGGGGGGGGGGGGGGGGGGGGGGGGGGGGGGGGGGGGGGGGGGGGGGGGGGGGGGGGGGGGGGGGGGGGGGGGGGGGGGGGGGGGGGGGGGGGGGGGGGGGGGGGGGGGGGGGGGGGGGGGGGGGGGGGGGGGGGGGGGGGGGGGGGGGGGGGGGGGGGGGGGGGGGGGGGGGGGGGGGGGGGGGGGGGGGGGGGGGGGGGGGGGGGGGGGGGGGGGGGGGGGGGGGGGGGGGGGGGGGGGGGGGGGGGGGGGGGGGGGGGGGGGGGGGGGGGGGGGGGGGGGGGGGGGGGGGGGGGGGGGGGGGGGGGGGGGGGGGGGGGGGGGGGGGGGGGGGGGGGGGGGGGGGGGGGGGGGGGGGGGGGGGGGGGGGGGGGGGGGGGGGGGGGGGGGGGGGGGGGGGGGGGGGGGGGGGGGGGGGGGGGGGGGGGGGGGGGGGGGGGGGGGGGGGGGGGGGGGGGGGGGGGGGGGGGGGGGGGGGGGGGGGGGGGGGGGGGGGGGGGGGGGGGGGGGGGGGGGGGGGGGGGGGGGGGGGGGGGGGGGGGGGGGGGGGGGGGGGGGGGGGGGGGGGGGGGGGGGGGGGGGGGGGGGGGGGGGGGGGGGGGGGGGGGGGGGGGGGGGGGGGGGGGGGGGGGGGGGGGGGGGGGGGGGGGGGGGGGGGGGGGGGGGGGGGGGGGGGGGGGGGGGGGGGGGGGGGGGGGGGGGGGGGGGGGGGGGGGGGGGGGGGGGGGGGGGGGGGGGGGGGGGGGGGGGGGGGGGGGGGGGGGGGGGGGGGGGGGGGGGGGGGGGGGGGGGGGGGGGGGGGGGGGGGGGGGGGGGGGGGGGGGGGGGGGGGGGGGGGGGGGGGGGGGGGGGGGGGGGGGGGGGGGGGGGGGGGGGGGGGGGGGGGGGGGGGGGGGGGGGGGGGGGGGGGGGGGGGGGGGGGGGGGGGGGGGGGGGGGGGGGGGGGGGGGGGGGGGGGGGGGGGGGGGGGGGGGGGGGGGGGGGGGGGGGGGGGGGGGGGGGGGGGGGGGGGGGGGGGGGGGGGGGGGGGGGGGGGGGGGGGGGGGGGGGGGGGGGGGGGGGGGGGGGGGGGGGGGGGGGGGGGGGGGGGGGGGGGGGGGGGGGGGGGGGGGGGGGGGGGGGGGGGGGGGGGGGGGGGGGGGGGGGGGGGGGGGGGGGGGGGGGGGGGGGGGGGGGGGGGGGGGGGGGGGGGGGGGGGGGGGGGGGGGGGGGGGGGGGGGGGGGGGGGGGGGGGGGGGGGGGGGGGGGGGGGGGGGGGGGGGGGGGGGGGGGGGGGGGGGGGGGGGGGGGGGGGGGGGGGGGGGGGGGGGGGGGGGGGGGGGGGGGGGGGGGGGGGGGGGGGGGGGGGGGGGGGGGGGGGGGGGGGGGGGGGGGGGGGGGGGGGGGGGGGGGGGGGGGGGGGGGGGGGGGGGGGGGGGGGGGGGGGGGGGGGGGGGGGGGGGGGGGGGGGGGGGGGGGGGGGGGGGGGGGGGGGGGGGGGGGGGGGGGGGGGGGGGGGGGGGGGGGGGGGGGGGGGGGGGGGGGGGGGGGGGGGGGGGGGGGGGGGGGGGGGGGGGGGGGGGGGGGGGGGGGGGGGGGGGGGGGGGGGGGGGGGGGGGGGGGGGGGGGGGGGGGGGGGGGGGGGGGGGGGGGGGGGGGGGGGGGGGGGGGGGGGGGGGGGGGGGGGGGGGGGGGGGGGGGGGGGGGGGGGGGGGGGGGGGGGGGGGGGGGGGGGGGGGGGGGGGGGGGGGGGGGGGGGGGGGGGGGGGGGGGGGGGGGGGGGGGGGGGGGGGGGGGGGGGGGGGGGGGGGGGGGGGGGGGGGGGGGGGGGGGGGGGGGGGGGGGGGGGGGGGGGGGGGGGGGGGGGGGGGGGGGGGGGGGGGGGGGGGGGGGGGGGGGGGGGGGGGGGGGGGGGGGGGGGGGGGGGGGGGGGGGGGGGGGGGGGGGGGGGGGGGGGGGGGGGGGGGGGGGGGGGGGGGGGGGGGGGGGGGGGGGGGGGGGGGGGGGGGGGGGGGGGGGGGGGGGGGGGGGGGGGGGGGGGGGGGGGGGGGGGGGGGGGGGGGGGGGGGGGGGGGGGGGGGGGGGGGGGGGGGGGGGGGGGGGGGGGGGGGGGGGGGGGGGGGGGGGGGGGGGGGGGGGGGGGGTGGGGGGGGGGGGGGGGGGGGGGGGGGGGGGGGGGGGGGGGGGGGGGGGGGGGGGGGGGGGGGGGGGGGGGGGGGGGGGGGGGGGGGGGGGGGGGGGGGGGGGGGGGGGGGGGGGGGGGGGGGGGGGGGGGGGGGGGGGGGGGGGGGGGGGGGGGGGGGGGGGGGGGGGGGGGGGGGGGGGGGGGGGGGGGGGGGGGGGGGGGGGGGGGGGGGGGGGGGGGGGGGGGGGGGGGGGGGGGGGGGGGGGGGGGGGGGGGGGGGGGGGGGGGGGGGGGGGGGGGGGGGGGGGGGGGGGGGGGGGGGGGGGGGGGGGGGGGGGGGGGGGGGGGGGGGGGGGGGGGGGGGGGGGGGGGGGGGGGGGGGGGGGGGGGGGGGGGGGGGGGGGGGGGGGGGGGGGGGGGGGGGGGGGGGGGGGGGGGGGGGGGGGGGGGGGGGGGGGGGGGGGGGGGGGGGGGGGGGGGGGGGGGGGGGGGGGGGGGGGGGGGGGGGGGGGGGGGGGGGGGGGGGGGGGGGGGGGGGGGGGGGGGGGGGGGGGGGGGGGGGGGGGGGGGGGGGGGGGGGGGGGGGGGGGGGGGGGGGGGGGGGGGGGGGGGGGGGGGGGGGGGGGGGGGGGGGGGGGGGGGGGGGGGGGGGGGGGGGGGGGGGGGGGGGGGGGGGGGGGGGGGGGGGGGGGGGGGGGGGGGGGGGGGGGGGGGGGGGGGGGGGGGGGGGGGGGGGGGGGGGGGGGGGGGGGGGGGGGGGGGGGGGGGGGGGGGGGGGGGGGGGGGGGGGGGGGGGGGGGGGGGGGGGGGGGGGGGGGGGGGGGGGGGGGGGGGGGGGGGGGGGGGGGGGGGGGGGGGGGGGGGGGGGGGGGGGGGGGGGGGGGGGGGGGGGGGGGGGGGGGGGGGGGGGGGGGGGGGGGGGGGGGGGGGGGGGGGGGGGGGGGGGGGGGGGGGGGGGGGGGGGGGGGGGGGGGGGGGGGGGGGGGGGGGGGGGGGGGGGGGGGGGGGGGGGGGGGGGGGGGGGGGGGGGGGGGGGGGGGGGGGGGGGGGGGGGGGGGGGGGGGGGGGGGGGGGGGGGGGGGGGGGGGGGGGGGGGGGGGGGGGGGGGGGGGGGGGGGGGGGGGGGGGGGGGGGGGGGGGGGGGGGGGGGGGGGGGGGGGGGGGGGGGGGGGGGGGGGGGGGGGGGGGGGGGGGGGGGGGGGGGGGGGGGGGGGGGGGGGGGGGGGGGGGGGGGGGGGGGGGGGGGGGGGGGGGGGGGGGGGGGGGGGGGGGGGGGGGGGGGGGGGGGGGGGGGGGGGGGGGGGGGGGGGGGGGGGGGGGGGGGGGGGGGGGGGGGGGGGGGGGGGGGGGGGGGGGGGGGGGGGGGGGGGGGGGGGGGGGGGGGGGGGGGGGGGGGGGGGGGGGGGGGGGGGGGGGGGGGGGGGGGGGGGGGGGGGGGGGGGGGGGGGGGGGGGGGGGGGGGGGGGGGGGGGGGGGGGGGGGGGGGGGGGGGGGGGGGGGGGGGGGGGGGGGGGGGGGGGGGGGGGGGGGGGGGGGGGGGGGGGGGGGGGGGGGGGGGGGGGGGGGGGGGGGGGGGGGGGGGGGGGGGGGGGGGGGGGGGGGGGGGGGGGGGGGGGGGGGGGGGGGGGGGGGGGGGGGGGGGGGGGGGGGGGGGGGGGGGGGGGGGGGGGGGGGGGGGGGGGGGGGGGGGGGGGGGGGGGGGGGGGGGGGGGGGGGGGGGGGGGGGGGGGGGGGGGGGGGGGGGGGGGGGGGGGGGGGGGGGGGGGGGGGGGGGGGGGGGGGGGGGGGGGGGGGGGGGGGGGGGGGGGGGGGGGGGGGGGGGGGGGGGGGGGGGGGGGGGGGGGGGGGGGGGGGGGGGGGGGGGGGGGGGGGGGGGGGGGGGGGGGGGGGGGGGGGGGGGGGGGGGGGGGGGGGGGGGGGGGGGGGGGGGGGGGGGGGGGGGGGGGGGGGGGGGGGGGGGGGGGGGGGGGGGGGGGGGGGGGGGGGGGGGGGGGGGGGGGGGGGGGGGGGGGGGGGGGGGGGGGGGGGGGGGGGGGGGGGGGGGGGGGGGGGGGGGGGGGGGGGGGGGGGGGGGGGGGGGGGGGGGGGGGGGGGGGGGGGGGGGGGGGGGGGGGGGGGGGGGGGGGGGGGGGGGGGGGGGGGGGGGGGGGGGGGGGGGGGGGGGGGGGGGGGGGGGGGGGGGGGGGGGGGGGGGGGGGGGGGGGGGGGGGGGGGGGGGGGGGGGGGGGGGGGGGGGGGGGGGGGGGGGGGGGGGGGGGGGGGGGGGGGGGGGGGGGGGGGGGGGGGGGGGGGGGGGGGGGGGGGGGGGGGGGGGGGGGGGGGGGGGGGGGGGGGGGGGGGGGGGGGGGGGGGGGGGGGGGGGGGGGGGGGGGGGGGGGGGGGGGGGGGGGGGGGGGGGGGGGGGGGGGGGGGGGGGGGGGGGGGGGGGGGGGGGGGGGGGGGGGGGGGGGGGGGGGGGGGGGGGGGGGGGGGGGGGGGGGGGGGGGGGGGGGGGGGGGGGGGGGGGGGGGGGGGGGGGGGGGGGGGGGGGGGGGGGGGGGGGGGGGGGGGGGGGGGGGGGGGGGGGGGGGGGGGGGGGGGGGGGGGGGGGGGGGGGGGGGGGGGGGGGGGGGGGGGGGGGGGGGGGGGGGGGGGGGGGGGGGGGGGGGGGGGGGGGGGGGGGGGGGGGGGGGGGGGGGGGGGGGGGGGGGGGGGGGGGGGGGGGGGGGGGGGGGGGGGGGGGGGGGGGGGGGGGGGGGGGGGGGGGGGGGGGGGGGGGGGGGGGGGGGGGGGGGGGGGGGGGGGGGGGGGGGGGGGGGGGGGGGGGGGGGGGGGGGGGGGGGGGGGGGGGGGGGGGGGGGGGGGGGGGGGGGGGGGGGGGGGGGGGGGGGGGGGGGGGGGGGGGGGGGGGGGGGGGGGGGGGGGGGGGGGGGGGGGGGGGGGGGGGGGGGGGGGGGGGGGGGGGGGGGGGGGGGGGGGGGGGGGGGGGTGGGGGGGGGGGGGGGGGGGGGGGGGGGGGGGGGGGGGGGGGGGGGGGGGGGGGGGGGGGGGGGGGGGGGGGGGGGGGGGGGGGGGGGGGGGGGGGGGGGGGGGGGGGGGGGGGGGGGGGGGGGGGGGGGGGGGGGGGGGGGGGGGGGGGGGGGGGGGGGGGGGGGGGGGGGGGGGGGGGGGGGGGGGGGGGGGGGGGGGGGGGGGGGGGGGGGGGGGGGGGGGGGGGGGGGGGGGGGGGGGGGGGGGGGGGGGGGGGGGGGGGGGGGGGGGGGGGGGGGGGGGGGGGGGGGGGGGGGGGGGGGGGGGGGGGGGGGGGGGGGGGGGGGGGGGGGGGGGGGGGGGGGGGGGGGGGGGGGGGGGGGGGGGGGGGGGGGGGGGGGGGGGGGGGGGGGGGGGGGGGGGGGGGGGGGGGGGGGGGGGGGGGGGGGGGGGGGGGGGGGGGGGGGGGGGGGGGGGGGGGGGGGGGGGGGGGGGGGGGGGGGGGGGGGGGGGGGGGGGGGGGGGGGGGGGGGGGGGGGGGGGGGGGGGGGGGGGGGGGGGGGTGGGGGGGGGGGGGGGGGGGGGGGGGGGGGGGGGGGGGGGGGGGGGGGGGGGGGGGGGGGGGGGGGGGGGGGGGGGGGGGGGGGGGGGGGGGGGGGGGGGGGGGGGGGGGGGGGGGGGGGGGGGGGGGGGGGGGGGGGGGGGGGGGGGGGGGGGGGGGGGGGGGGGGGGGGGGGGGGGGGGGGGGGGGGGGGGGGGGGGGGGGGGGGGGGGGGGGGGGGGGGGGGGGGGGGGGGGGGGGGGGGGGGGGGGGGGGGGGGGGGGGGGGGGGGGGGGGGGGGGGGGGGGGGGGGGGGGGGGGGGGGGGGGGGGGGGGGGGGGGGGGGGGGGGGGGGGGGGGGGGGGGGGGGGGGGGGGGGGGGGGGGGGGGGGGGGGGGGGGGGGGGGGGGGGGGGGGGGGGGGGGGGGGGGGGGGGGGGGGGGGGGGGGGGGGGGGGGGGGGGGGGGGGGGGGGGGGGGGGGGGGGGGGGGGGGGGGGGGGGGGGGGGGGGGGGGGGGGGGGGGGGGGGGGGGGGGGGGGGGGGGGGGGGGGGGGGGGGGGGGGGGGGGGGGGGGGGGGGGGGGGGGGGGGGGGGGGGGGGGGGGGGGGGGGGGGGGGGGGGGGGGGGGGGGGGGGGGGGGGGGGGGGGGGGGGGGGGGGGGGGGGGGGGGGGGGGGGGGGGGGGGGGGGGGGGGGGGGGGGGGGGGGGGGGGGGGGGGGGGGGGGGGGGGGGGGGGGGGGGGGGGGGGGGGGGGGGGGGGGGGGGGGGGGGGGGGGGGGGGGGGGGGGGGGGGGGGGGGGGGGGGGGGGGGGGGGGGGGGGGGGGGGGGGGGGGGGGGGGGGGGGGGGGGGGGGGGGGGGGGGGGGGGGGGGGGGGGGGGGGGGGGGGGGGGGGGGGGGGGGGGGGGGGGGGGGGGGGGGGGGGGGGGGGGGGGGGGGGGGGGGGGGGGGGGGGGGGGGGGGGGGGGGGGGGGGGGGGGGGGGGGGGGGGGGGGGGGGGGGGGGGTGGGGGGGGGGGGGGGGGGGGGGGGGGGGGGGGGGGGGGGGGGGGGGGGGGGGGGGGGGGGGGGGGGGGGGGGGGGGGGGGGGGGGGGGGGGGGGGGGGGGGGGGGGGGGGGGGGGGGGGGGGGGGGGGGGGGGGGGGGGGGGGGGGGGGGGGGGGGGGGGGGGGGGGGGGGGGGGGGGGGGGGGGGGGGGGGGGGGGGGGGGGGGGGGGGGGGGGGGGGGGGGGGGGGGGGGGGGGGGGGGGGGGGGGGGGGGGGGGGGGGGGGGGGGGGGGGGGGGGGGGGGGGGGGGGGGGGGGGGGGGGGGGGGGGGGGGGGGGGGGGGGGGGGGGGGGGGGGGGGGGGGGGGGGGGGGGGGGGGGGGGGGGGGGGGGGGGGGGGGGGGGGGGGGGGGGGGGGGGGGGGGGGGGGGGGGGGGGGGGGGGGGGGGGGGGGGGGGGGGGGGGGGGGGGGGGGGGGGGGGGGGGGGGGGGGGGGGGGGGGGGGGGGGGGGGGGGGGGGGGGGGGGGGGGGGGGGGGGGGGGGGGGGTGGGGGGGGGGGGGGGGGGGGGGGGGGGGGGGGGGGGGGGGGGGGGGGGGGGGGGGGGGGGGGGGGGGGGGGGGGGGGGGGGGGGGGGGGGGGGGGGGGGGGGGGGGGGGGGGGGGGGGGGGGGGGGGGGGGGGGGGGGGGGGGGGGGGGGGGGGGGGGGGGGGGGGGGGGGGGGGGGGGGGGGGGGGGGGGGGGGGGGGGGGGGGGGGGGGGGGGGGGGGGGGGGGGGGGGGGGGGGGGGGGGGGGGGGGGGGGGGGGGGGGGGGGGGGGGGGGGGGGGGGGGGGGGGGGGGGGGGGGGGGGGGGGGGGGGGGGGGGGGGGGGGGGGGGGGGGGGGGGGGGGGGGGGGGGGGGGGGGGGGGGGGGGGGGGGGGGGGGGGGGGGGGGGGGGGGGGGGGGGGGGGGGGGGGGGGGGGGGGGGGGGGGGGGGGGGGGGGGGGGGGGGGGGGGGGGGGGGGGGGGGGGGGGGGGGGGGGGGGGGGGGGGGGGGGGGGGGGGGGGGGGGGGGGGGGGGGGGGGGGGGGGGGGGGGGGGGGGGGGGGGGGGGGGGGGGGGGGGGGGGGGGGGGGGGGGGGGGGGGGGGGGGGGGGGGGGGGGGGGGGGGGGGGGGGGGGGGGGGGGGGGGGGGGGGGGGGGGGGGGGGGGGGGGGGGGGGGGGGGGGGGGGGGGGGGGGGGGGGGGGGGGGGGGGGGGGGGGGGGGGGGGGGGGGGGGGGGGGGGGGGGGGGGGGGGGGGGGGGGGGGGGGGGGGGGGGGGGGGGGGGGGGGGGGGGGGGGGGGGGGGGGGGGGGGGGGGGGGGGGGGGGGGGGGGGGGGGGGGGGGGGGGGGGGGGGGGGGGGGGGGGGGGGGGGGGGGGGGGGGGGGGGGGGGGGGGGGGGGGGGGGGGGGGGGGGGGGGGGGGGGGGGGGGGGGGGGGGGGGGGGGGGGGGGGGGGGGGGGGGGGGGGGGGGGGGGGGGGGGGGGGGGGGGGGGGGGGGGGGGGGGGGGGGGGGGGGGGGGGGGGGGGGGGGGGGGGGGGGGGGGGGGGGGGGGGGGGGGGGGGGGGGGGGGGGGGGGGGGGGGGGGGGGGGGGGGGGGGGGGGGGGGGGGGGGGGGGGGGGGGGGGGGGGGGGGGGGGGGGGGGGGGGGGGGGGGGGGGGGGGGGGGGGGGGGGGGGGGGGGGGGGGGGGGGGGGGGGGGGGGGGGGGGGGGGGGGGGGGGGGGGGGGGGGGGGGGGGGGGGGGGGGGGGGGGGGGGGGGGGGGGGGGGGGGGGGGGGGGGGGGGGGGGGGGGGGGGGGGGGGGGGGGGGGGGGGGGGGGGGGGGGGGGGGGGGGGGGGGGGGGGGGGGGGGGGGGGGGGGGGGGGGGGGGGGGGGGGGGGGGGGGGGGGGGGGGGGGGGGGGGGGGGGGGGGGGGGGGGGGGGGGGGGGGGGGGGGGGGGGGGGGGGGGGGGGGGGGGGGGGGGGGGGGGGGGGGGGGGGGGGGGGGGGGGGGGGGGGGGGGGGGGGGGGGGGGGGGGGGGGGGGGGGGGGGGGGGGGGGGGGGGGGGGGGGGGGGGGGGGGGGGGACGCGCTTTTCCTCGGAGTACAGGTGAGCCGCCTCGGCGCTTTGGGGGGGCGTTCCTTCTCGGCTTTGAGGGTCGCGGCCCGCAGGTTCCTGATCCCCTCGCTGGAGCGCTCCCACGCCGGCCGCTACCGCTGCGTCGTCAGGAACCGAGTGGGGGCCATCATGCAGTGCAGCACCCAAGTCAGGGTGGCCTGTAAGTGCGCCCGCCGCAACGCCGCAACGGCGCAACGCCGACCGCTTCTTCTTCTTCTTCTTTTCCTGTTTGCACGACACAAAGTGTTGTTGTTTTCTTTCTGCGCCCTCCCGCAGTCATGAGCGGCTTTGTGGAGGGCCAACGTTGGCAAACGGTGTCGCAGGGCGAGGGCGCCCTGATCCCGGCGCCGCGCGTCCTCAGCTACCCCCGGCCTCAGATCACGTGGTTCCGCGACGGGCGCAAGATCCCCTCCGGCGGCCGCATGTAAGCCGCCCTCCACTTTTCTGCCCGCGTGCCTTCATTTGCTGCCCAAAAGGGGCAGGTCTTTCCAATGCACTTATCGGCTACCTAGCTAGCTAGCTAGCTATTAGCTGCCTAACTAGCTTTCTATCTATGAGTTATCTATTAGCTAGCTAGCTAACTTGATCTATTTGAGTTATTCCCGGTTGAACCGGGTCACCGTTGCTAGCTACCTAGCTTGCTATCTATTTTTCAATCTAATTGCTATCTATTAGCTGTATAGCTCGCTAGCTAGCTAGCTATTAGTTAGCTTACTTGATCTATTTGAGGTATTCCCGCTTGAGTGAACACTGGCACGTGTGGCTGCCGCTGCTCACCCACAGAAAAACTGATCCTGTGACTGTAAAGTGACCTTGAGAATTTTGAAAGGTGCTAATAAATGAAATGTGTTCTTCTTCTTCTGATTCTTATTATGATGGATTGTGGTGGGCGTTTGTCAGCGCCATCACGCTGGACAGCGCGCTGGTCATCCTGTCGGCGGTTGCCCCCGACGCCGGACGTTACTACGCGCAGGCCGTCAACGACAAGAACGGCGACAACAAAACCAGTCAGCCCGTCACGCTCGGCGTGGAGAGTAAGTACGCCTGACCTGCCGCGGCCCACGCGCATCCGCGCTGCCGACGTCGCGCCGTTTGCACCGCAAGGAGTTTCCGGGTTTTGGCAGACAGCCAGAGAAAAAAAGGATGTGTGTGTGTGTGTGTGTGTGTGTGGGCATATTAGATGCGGGTGGAGGCGCAGAGGCCATCGGGCCCTCCATCATCGTCCCTCCCAAGAACACCAGCGTGACCGCAGGGAGGAACGAAGCCATCTTGGAGTGCGTGGCCAACGCCAGGTAGCGCGCATGCCCCAACATGCGCATGTTTGTCTGTGTGGACGCAGATCTTTCACATCGATGGAGACATTTTGTTCCCTGCTAATTAAGGCACCGTGAGCGCCTCCGATACAGTGAGACCTCAGCTTACGAACGTCTTTGCTTCCCAGGAAGTGTGTGGAAGGCCAAAAGTGTGTATCCCAAAAAATAATTTCCCATAGGAAACCATTAAAATGAGAATAATCCGTTCCCAGGTCCCCATAAAACATCATTTTCAACTCAATAAGCCTTAAAACCGCACAAAATAGACCTTAGTTCATGTATAATAAATGCGCTATTGTATTGTCATTAAAGAAATGACACCGTCGCCGTGCTTTCTCAGCGATAATACCCTCACTCACATGGTCACCCGCTAGCTGCTTTTCGTTCATCCGAATCAACCTCTCCTATTGCCTGAGACCGTTGCTCAGACAAGACAGAAACACCCTTAGCCGCACGTAGCAATGGGCGACTTAGCATATTGGTCCTGGGAAGCTAAGTCACACAAACGCACACCTTGTTGGTGTTTTTTTCGATGATCTCCTTCTCCTGCTCGACCGTCATTTTCTTTTGTCCTCTCGGGCTTGACGCTAGCCTGCGGTGGGGTCTTTTTCGCTCCCATAATAGCCAAAGTATTCCACTCGATACCAAACCACACCTGCACTCCAAGAAAACTACGTCGCCAGCCACCGCGGCTCCGTGGGGTTTGGTTCATTTGCCGAAAACTCGTTCATATAGCGAGATTATGTTCTCGCGAATGTCATGTTTGTGAGGCAAAAAGTTTGTCAGCTAAAGCGTCGGTAAGCTGAGGTCTCGCCGTCTTCCAATGGAGTTGCGGCGCGTCTCCCGGCAGGCCGCTGGTCAAGCTGAGCATCACGTGGAGGAAAGACGGCGCCCCCCTCCGGGCGGGCGTGCGAGATTTCGGGCGGCGCGTGGTCGTCAGCCAGGCGGCGGCGGGCGACGCCGGCTACTACGAGTGCGAGGCGGCGCTGCGCGGCAGCGGCCTGCCCTCGGTCAGCGCCGGCGCCTTTCTGCACGTGCTCGGTAGGCGCGCCGCTCGCCCCGGCGCCGCCGACCGGCCGGACCTTTGCCGACCGGTTCCGTCCCCCGTCTGCAGAACCCCCCCTGTTTGTGAAAGAGCCCCCGGGCCGCATCGCCGCCGACATGGAGAAGGCGGTGGAGATCCCGTGCCGGGCTCGAGGTGGGTCGTCCCGGCGCCTCGCGCGGCGGCGAGCGGGACTCCATTTTTCTTTTGGGCAGGCTGGCCTCCGCCGGACGTGGTGTGGTACAAGGACGCGGCGCCCGTCAGCCCCCCGGAGGTTGCCCGTTACCAAATCCTGGCGGGGGGCGGCCTGCGGATCGACGGCGTCGTGCCCGATGACGCGGGGATGTTCCAATGCTTCGCCCGCAACGCGGCCGGAGAGATCCAGGCCAGCACTTACCTCGCTGTCACCAGTCAGTCCGGTCGAGCCCGTCGTCCGTCCGCTCGCTTCGGGAAGCCCCTCCCCCACCCTCATTTTCTGTGCGGCAACGGCAGGCGTCGCCCCCAACATCACCGCCGGGCCCTCCGACGGCGCCGTGATTGACAGCATGTCGGTCATCCTGCACTGCCAGACGTCCGGAGCGCCGCGGCCGGCCATCACCTGGCAGAAAGGTGCGAAACCCGGCGCTTTAAGGCGCCTGACCCCGCCCGACCCGTTGGTCACGTTGTGCCCGCCCGGCGCTTTTTCACCAGGCGAGCGCGTCCTGGCCAGCGGCTCGGTGCAGCTGCCTCGCTTCACCCTGCTGGAGTCGGGCAGTCTGCTGATCGGTCCGGCGCAGCTGTCGGACGCCGGCACCTACACCTGCACGGCCAGCAACTCCGGAGGCGTCGACCGAGCCTCCGCCGACCTGCTGGTGTGGGGTGAGTCGCGAGCCCGAATCGGTGGCGCGAACGCGACCCAAATGGCCGAGCGCGTCGGCGTGGCAATAATGGGAGCCTTCCCGACTTGTGTCTTGCGCAGCTCGCACCCGCATCAGCGAGCCGCCGCGAGACCAGAGCGTCATTAAAGGGACGGGGGCGGTCCTGGCCTGCGGCGTCACCCACGACCCCAGCGTCAGCGTCAGGTCACCCGCACGCAAACAAACCAAAACTGAAACTCGAGTGATTATTCTGAGGATTCTGATGTTGTTTTTTTGCCTTCAGCCACGTGTGGGAGAAGAGCGGCTCGGCGCTGGACGTGAAGGCGTCGCCCCGCCTGCGACTGGACGGCGAGGGCACCCTGCACATCTCCCAGACGTGGTCGGGCGACATCGGGACGTACACTTGCCGCGTGGCCTCCGCGGGCGGCAACGACTCGCGCAGCGCCCGCCTCGGAGTCAGGTGGGCCTCTTCCCGCCCGCCGCCCGGGCACGCGGGCGTGCCTCACGCACGCCCTCTTCTGTCCGGGATCAGGCAACTCCCCCACGCGCCCGGAAACCCGCTGGCGGCGCTGAGCGGGACGCAGAAGCGCGCCATCGACCTGACGTGGGCTCGGCCCTTTGACGGCAACAGCCCGCTCGTCCGCTACGTCCTGGAAGTGTCCGAAAACAGTCGGTGTCAAGGACGCGGACCCGTCCGTCGTCTCCCGCCGAGGCTGCCTTTTGACCCGCCTTTCCGTTCTCCAGACGCGCCGTGGACGGTGCTCCTCGCTGACATCCGGCCCGAGTCCAACGGCGTGACGGTCGGCGGCCTCATCCCGGCGCGCTCTTATCAATTCCGCCTGTGCGCCGTCAACGACGTCGGCCGAGGGCAGTTCAGCAAAGAGAGCGAGCGGTAGGTTTTGACCCCCTCTCCGGTGGCGTCCATGATAGCCTCTTTTATAATCATCGTCATCATACATTTCATCTCTAAGCGCCTTTCAAAACTCTCAAGGTCACTTTACAGTCACGGGATGAGCTTTCTGCGGGTGAGCAGCGGCAGCCACATGCCCCAGCCTTCACTCAACCCGGAAGTCACTCTGATAGAAAGCTAGCTAGCCAGATAGATAGCTAATAGCCAGCTCGACAGCTAATATATAGCTAGCCAGACAGCTAATAGATAGCAAATACATAGCTAGCTAGATAGATGGCTAGATAGCCAGTTTGCCAGCTAGCTCTTTTAGTTATCTGTTAGCTATACAGCTAGCTTGCTATCAATCTCCCTACCTATCTATTCTGTACAGTATATACCTAGCTAGCTATCTCGATAAATATATCTATTAGCTAGCTAGGTAGCTCTCTTTCTATTTGAGTTGTTTCCGGGCTGGCGCCCAGAAAACCCTATCCTGTGGCTGTAAAGTGACCTTGAGATTTTTGAAAGGCGCTTTGAAGTGAAATGTGTTCCGATTGTTATTGTATAAAGTGATCAAATGAGTGTCAGCAGTTAATTGAGCGGCTTTCTCCCAAGCGCCGCTAATAACTGCGACATGAAATCAGCGCTCATGAAAGCCAAATGAGAGAAGGGCGCTACGCCGGCCGGCGGTCGCTGCGTCCGTCTGACCTCTGATCTTTTGCGGTCCATTGCATACATGAAAAACCTCCTCGTGGCCAGGTTGAGCCTTCCGGAGGAGCCCCCCAGCGCGGCCCCCCAGACGGTGATCGCCAGCGGACGCACCAATCAGTCCATCCTGATCCAGTGGCAGCCGCCCCCCGAGAGCCACCAGAACGGCCCGCTTCAGGGCTACGTCATCAGGTGGGCGTGGGCGAGCGAACCGTGGCGACCGGCCGTCCGGCTCTTCTCCGCCGCCTCCCGCCGGTTGTCACCTTTCCGCTTTTGCCGCTCGCTCCAAATCGCTCTTCACCATTGAAATGAATACAAATGCTATAAATGCGTTCCAGCATCCCCCCTCCCAAAAAGATGAGGAAAAAAATGTATTCTTCGTGCGATAAATGACCTCCTGAAATCCAACCTAACCAATTTGCGCATCTATTAGCTGTCCGGCTGGCTGGCTGGATAGATAGCTGGCTATCTATTAGCTAGCTAATTAGCGTTCCATCTATTTGAGTTACTTGCGGGTTGAGTGAACGCTGGCCCGTGCGGCTGCCGCTACTCACCCACAGAAAAAACCATCCCGTGATTGTAAAAGTGACCTTGAGAGTTTTGAAAGGTGCTTCGAAATGAAATGGATGACGATCATCGTGATGCAATGGCCATTATTGTCTCGCTCTTCTGCTGAAGAAGTTTAGGCCACCGGGGGGCAGTAGCCATCGCGCAATACCAAAACTGCCACTTAGCTGCGGCAAGATGAGATTCTTTGTATGCGACGCTAGTCGGGTTAGCCCGTCGGTCGTGTTTTCGCAATAAGCTTGCATACAAGTGGTCAATGACCCCACGCCCCTTCCCCAACCGCACCCCGCCCCCACTGTCCAGGTACTGTCTGTCCGGGCTTCCAGTGGACTGTCAGCTGAAAAACCTCAGCAGCCCGGAGCAGAGCAGCCTGCTGCTGGACGACCTGATCATATGGACCAACTACGAGATGCAGGTGGCGGCCTACAACCGGGCGGGCAGGGGCGTCTACAGCCAAAAGGTGACCGAGTGGACGCTGCAAGGAGGTGAGCGCCAATCGCGCCAATTGCAAAGTCCCGCACCAACCGGCTCGGACCAGCAGATCGCAGCAGATTTTGCCGACTGGGGACTCGGTTTCATTTCACACACGCACACACACACACACACACACACACATTCCCGTTTCAATGGTTTTGTGAGGTCCGCGTAACTCAAACTAAGGAGTGAGGACCACCCTTTCTGAAAACACACACACGTTACTACTGGTCTTTCTTTGCGGTCTTGCGTCAGAAGCTTCGCAACGGCAACGAGTCGGTCGCAACGTGACATGTCCAGCTTGGCCGTTCTCAGCCTGGTCCTAAAGTGCCCCCTCCCCCGACCCCCTTCCTTCAGTACCGACGGTGGCGCCAGGAAACGTTCAGGCCGAGCCGGTCAACTCCACCGCCGTGCGCTTCACCTGGACCGCCCCCAGCCCACAATTCGTCAATGGAATCAATCAGGGTTACAAGGTCAATCCCATGATTTTCTCTCGTGGGGGGTCTTTTTCCTATGAGGTTTAGGTTAGCTTTCTATCTGAGTTACTTCCGGATTGAGTGAATGGATTATTATTCTTATTGTTATGAAAAAGAACATGCCTCATGCCCCTCCCCCCCTCACGTCGGTCCAGCTGTTGGCGTGGGAACCCGGACGGACCAGCGAGGTGACGGTGGTGACGGCGCGGCCCAACTTCCAAGACAGCCTCCACGTGGGCTTCATTTCGGGCCTGAAGAAGTTTACCGAGTACGACACGTCGGTGCTGTGCTTCACGGCGCCGGGGGACGGGCCGCGCAGCCCCCCCCGCCGCCTGCGCACCCACCAGGACAGTGAGTGGACGCCCGGCCCGGGCCGGGCCTCGCCCGCTCTGACGACAGGACGGCGGCTCATCTTGTGGCGTTGTCGCTCAGCTCCCGGCGCCGTGGGACACCTCAGTTTCACCGACATCTTGGACACGTCCCTGAAGGTCAGCTGGAAGGAACCTCTGGAGAAAAACGGCCTGATCACAGGTGGCGGGATTCTTTCGCTTCTTTGGGGGGGTCGTGAGGTCGCCCCCTCGCTAAGCGGGCGACGCGTCTTTGATTTGGCAGGCTATCGCATCTCGTGGGAGGAGTTCAACGGGACCAACAGCAGAGTGACCCACTACCTGCCCAAGTCCACTCAGGAGTACAAGGTGACGGGCCTGACGGCGCTCACCACCTACACCATCCAGGTGGCGGCCATGACCGCCAAGGGGCAGGGCCCGCTGTCCGCCTCCACCATCTCCTCGGGTGTCCCGCCAGGTGGGCTTTTGCGAGGGTGTGCATCGGGGTTAAGACTGCCAGGAGATCTTTTTTTCATTAAATGGAAAGAAAGGTTTGACTTTCACCCTTAAAGGACCAGCGACGCCATTTTTTTGTTTCCTAACTGACATCAGAAAAACGTTTGATGGCATCTAAAATAGCCAAAACTGATATTTTGACTCAAATGCAAAACTGACTGAATAAAAATGACTTCAAGTGTCCCAAAACTGCCACAAAATGAGCTCGGAACTGGGGAGATTCAGAAAGTCCCGCCCCCTTGTTCGTGATGTCACTTTGGGTCACAAACTGCCTTGCTCCAGAATCAAAACAATGGCTTCCGAAAGTTCAGATTGGGAGAAGATGCTTTCTTGTTACTCATCCAGTTATGAATAGGATTCAAATAGTTCTGAAGAGGAAAGCATCAATGTTTGCAATCGATTCAAGAAGTCCTTCCGTATCGATTGGAGTTGTCTGGACTCCAATGTAGTGCCCAGAAAATGCACAAGATGGCGCACAAGCACCGTTGGAAATGGGCTGATTTGTCCGCTGGGAATTAGTGTCAACTTACACCTTCTTGATGCGTGTTAGCGCAATTGGCTGCGACACACAAGGATTCACCATGGCGTTATTGATGTCGTTTTCCTTGTAATTTTGCCATCAACACGGTGTATTCAGACAAAAAAAGTACCCAAAATGCATTGTGTGTCGCTTTCTCGGTCAGGGCCGTGCCGGGCGCTTTCGGACAACGTTTGCGCTTTTGATTGTTTTTGTTTTTTTCCCCCTTGCTGCTTCCAGAGTTGCCCGGCCCGCCGACCGACTTAGCCGTGTCCAACGTGGGCGCTCGCTCCGTCAGCCTGCGCTTCAAGCCGGGCTACGACGGCAAAACGTCCATTTCCGGCTGGCAGGTGGAAGCCCAGGTAGGCCCCTTTGATCCCGTTTGCCGGTGCGGGGCGGGCGTCTCCAAATTTGAGCCAGGGTGTCCACGCGCATGGCAGATCGGCATCATCGGGGACAATGAAGAGTGGCTGACGCTCCAGCGGCTCCGGAATGAGCCGGACGCCCGAGTCGTGGACCTGCTGGATCTCAACCCTTTCACATCCTACAGGTGAACACTTTTGTCCAAACTTTGTCAACGTCTCCCGGACTGCGCGGACCGAGTCGTAACTCTGATAGAAAGCTAGCTAGCTAATAGACGGGCGAATAGAGCACTCGGTAACTCTGATAGAAAGCTAGACAGCTAATAGATAGCTAACAGATAGCTAGCTAGGCCTTCACTCAACCCGGAAGTCACTCAGATAGAAAGCTAACTAGCTAGCTAGCTAATAGACAGCTAATGCGGCTTTTGATTTTGGAGTTGATCCTTTTGCGCTAAAAGTGGGATTTGATTTTGTGGCTCCCGCTTCCACCTCGCAGGTTCAGAATGCGGCAGGTGAACATTGTGGGGACCAGTCCCCCCAGCCAACCTTGTCGAAAGATTCAGACCTTGCAAGCCCCCCCGGACGTCTCCCCCGCCAACGTCTCCTTGCGCACGGTCAGCGAGACCAGCCTGTGGCTCCGCTGGGTGGTACGTTTGCGCCGCTCGTCTTTGTCGTCGCCGCTGTTAACGATTTTCGCTCGCTCGCCGTGTCAGCCGCTTCCCGAGTGGGAGTACAACGGGAGTCCCGATCTGGTGGGCTACCGCATCCAGTACTCCAAATCCGGCTCCCGAGGGGGTGTGGTGTCCCACGTCATCACGGACCGACTGCAGAGGGAGTTCACCCTGGAGGACCTGGAGGAGTGGACCGAGTACGAGGTCCGACTTCAGGCCCTCAACGGAATCGGGTCGGGACCCTGGAGCCGGTCGGTCCGCGGGAGAACCAGGGAGTCCGGTGAGGAGCGCGAGGTGGCGGTCGGGCCGCCGCGCCAAGCTTTTGTCCTCAGCTCCTCGAGCCCGCGTTTGTCGCCGCAGTGCCTTCCGGCGGTCCGGCCGACGTCTCGGCTCTCGCCACCGCCTCCAGCAGGATCCTGGTGCGCTGGGGGCAGGTCCCTGAGCCCGAGCGCAACGGACTCATCCTGGGATACAAGGTGGGCTGGTCAACGGCGTCCCGTCCGGTCGGCAAGATCTGCGGGGGGGGTCTGCTACTACAGAGGGGGAAGGCCTCAAAAAGGGCTGGTGGCGTTCCCGCGGCAGGTGATTTACAAGGAGAAGGACTCTGAGGCCGCGAGCTTCTGGGCGGTGGAGGGCAACACCAGCCGCAGCGTCCTCCTGTCGGGTCTAGCCAAGTACGTCCTCTATGAGATCCGGGTGCTGGCCTTCACCCGTGTCGGCGACGGCAGGAGCAGCGCTCCGCCCGTCCTGGAACGGACGCTGGATGACGGTCATTTGAAAATCCTCCGCCGCCTCTCTCGTACCATATCTCGCTAAATGTGCACTGAGACCATTTAATTTCTGGTTTCGAGTCCGCCCCATGTTAGCATAAGACGCTGGCGACCTAAACGACTCCCTCCCACTTTGGGACGTTACAGTCCCGGGCCCTCCGGTGGGCATCCTGTTCCCCGAAGTGAGGACCACTTCCGTCAGGCTCATCTGGCAACCGCCGGCCCAACCCAACGGCATCATCCTGGGTGAGTTTCCGCGCCAAGGCCTTTGGGCCATTTGGGGGGCCGTGGCCAAAGACCGTGAGGACCTCGGAGGTCAGGAACTTTGGACACACCCCCAAGGTGCCTTGTTGTTGACACTTGACTGCTGTGACGTCTTCGCAGCCTACCAGGTGGCCTACAGGAGAAACTCGTCCGGCGGCGGCGCCGCCACCGTGGACGTTCTGAGCCCCAGCGCGCGGCAGTACGCGGCTGGAGACCTCCAGCCCGAAACGCCTTACGTCTTCGGCCTGAGCGCGCAAACGCGCAAGGGCTGGGGCCGGGCCGCCGAAGCCTTGGTGGTCACCACGGAAAAGCGAGGTGGGTGCCCCCGCCGCCGGGTTCGAGCGCAACCGAAACCTCACGCGGTCCCACCTCGCAGTCCGACCTCAGCCCACCGGCCGCCCCGTGGCGCCGCAGCGCCACGTGCGGGCTCGCCGGCTGCTGTTGTCCTGGGAGCCGGGCAGCGACGGCCTGTCGCCGGTGCGCTACTACACGGTGCAGTACCGGGAGTTGCCCCAACGCAACTGGACGCTGCATTCCACCTCGCTCAGCCACCAGATCAACTCCTGCACGCTGGAAAGGTACGCGGGCCATCGCCTCGGAACGGCGAGCCCGGTCCAGTTGAGTGGCCGCATCCATTGCGGCGCCGCGCTGGCGATTGACTTGGACTCTGCCGTCTCTCGCAAAGGTTGAAGCCCTTCACGTCCTACCAGTTCCGCGTTAAGGCCACCAATGACATCGGCGACAGTGACTACAGTCAGGAGAGCGAGGCCGTCACCACGCTGCAAGATGGTGAGACCTCCTCCCCCCGGGTGGGTGGGGCCACCGCCGGCTGTCCCCGCCCCTTCTCGCGTGCACGCCCGCTTTGTTCGCTTCTGCTTTTACAGCCCCGGACGAAGCGCCCACCGTTGTTTCGGTCACACCCCACACCACCACGTCGGTTCTGGTCCGCTGGCAGGTGACGAGAGTCCGAAAACCCGGACGGTGGGTGTCAAACGGCCATTCTGAGGGCGGCGCCTTTTTTTTTCGTAGCCTCCCTCCGAGGATCACGTCAACGGCGTCCTGCTGGGCTTCAGGGTCCGCTACAGAGAGTTGAGCTACGAGCGGCCGCCGAGCCACACGGTCCGCGCCGCCGACCGTCCGCCTCCCGGCTGGGCCCGTCTCGCCGGTGAGCGCTTTTATGCCGACCCTGAAAGTGGTCCGCGTGAGTGATGTGTCGGTCGTGAACGAACCGGCTCTTAGAATCGGCTCTTTAAAGTGAATGACGAGAGCCGGATCTTAATAGGGAGCCACTTATAGGAGCCAACTCCTCCCCCCTTCGGTTAAAGCCGCACGTGATTGGTCAAAATCCGTGGTAGAAGACACACACACACACTCACACGCACACGTCTCACACACACAGGAATATAAATAAAGCCACATCCATTTTATAATTTTTAGCATTTGTAATTTTACGTTATTTTTAGTAGCACATTGATTTAAGCAACAACAACAAAAAACTGAGGAGCCTTTTGGGAACCTTAAGAGCCAAAAGAAGCGGCTCTCTTAGAAGAGCCGTAATTCCTATCACTAGTCCACATGGCAAGCTAACCAAAACGGCAAATTTGTCATCCAAGAGGAAGTGGTCGTTCTGATGTGGGCTCCGCCCATTTTGCCCCAAATCACTCTGAACTTTGATTTTTCTCCTCTGTGAACAGAAACTAGTGTGACATTTTTCGTATGCGCGTCATCATTTCGTGTGTGCAAGGTGGCAAATTGCATCGATTGCCATGACCACAACTTTTGTGTCCCCTCCAGCAGCAGCTTACAACATCAGGAACTTGAGCCAATCTTCCCTCACCCGCTACGAACTTGACAGTAAGTTTCAACTGTGCAACCCGCACGCCGTCCACTCAAGGTTTTCACCATCTTAATAATAATCCATTTCATTTCTAAGCGCCTTTCAAAGCTCTCAAGGTGACTTTACAGTCACAGGATCAGTTTTTCCGTGGGTGAGCAGCGGTAGCCACACGCGCCAGCGTTCACTCAACCCGGTAGTAACTCTAATAGATAGAAAGCTATCTAGCTAGCGAATGGATACCTAATAAATAGCTAACAGCAAGCCAGCCAGACAGTTAGCCAGCTAGCTCATGGATAGCTAATAAATGTCACAGATGACTAGCTAGCTGGACCAAACTCACCAAAAAGGTTTGACAAGACGTAACCATCGCATCCTTTCATTCGCTCTCGACCCAACGAGCAGTGTGTGATTTGGCGCCATGGTGGTGGGGTGGCGCTTCGCCATGGCGTCGTCTCCTTTGATGTTGGTCGTCTCCTTTGCACAGATTTGAGTCAACGCAAGCGCTACGAGATCCGCATGAGCATGTACAACGCCGTCGGGGAGGGTCCCAGCAGTGCACCGCAGGAGGTCTTTGTGGGGGAGGCAGGTGTGTCTTCTCTCAATTTGATGGACAACCTTGAAACCCCCCATAATCAATGGCCTTGTTTTATTTGCGACGGCGAATGTGCCACGTCGCAGTCCCGACGGCGCCCCCCCAGAACGTGGTGGTCCAGTCCTCCACCGCCACCCAGCTGGACGTCACGTGGGACCCCCCGCCGCCAGATGCTCAGAATGGGGACATCCAAGGTTACAAGGTATCATCTGCGTCCAAACTTGGGCCATAAAAATGACCGGCGGCTCACACTTGTGGGATTCGGGATTATATCTATATATATCTATATATATCCCTACTGTCCATACGTGGCGGTGCCAGACTGCTATGATAGAGGGCTTTTCCCTGAGGCTACATGGATTACTTCTATTGTCCTGACTGATTATGGGGTCTACGACTTGCCTTATTGCCCCATTTGCTCTGGTATCACCTCATCAGCATAACTAAGCCTAAGTGGCCAAAGAAGTCTGTTGTAAGAACGATCCAAATGAAACCTCGCCCCACCATGGCAATTTAATGAAGGGTTTTGCTGTTTTATGCAAATGGCTTCTTTGACTCCCCTTTCAAAGCATCTATGTTCTTTCGCTAAGATTTGAACCTCACTGTCGTCAAGTGAGTGGTCGCTAGCTTTTAGCTGCATATGTCCTGCAGATTGAGGCCCACTAGTATCATCCCCGCGATGTTGATCAAGTCTTTTTGGGAGAATTTAGTTTAGTCTCTCCCATGTATTCTTTTTAATTGTCTTTTTCTTGGTTGTAGATTTACTTCTGGGAGTTTCAGCTGCAGAACGAGACGGAGCGCCTGCGCACGCAGTTTTTGCCCGTGCCGGGCGTGAAGCTGAAAAACCTGACGGGTTACACCACCTTCATGGTCAGCGTGGCTGCCTTCAACGCTGCCGGCGACGGGCCGCGATCGCCACCCACCAGAGGGCGCACTCAGCAAGCAGGTGACTCATGGGGGGACCCCGGCCGGGCCAGGTCTGATTCAGCACACGTCTTTTCAAGTAGGCATTTATGGGGTTCTTACAACCCCCCCCCCCCCCCCCGCCCGCCACCCCCACCTGTGGAAAGATAAAACGACACCGCAGACAGGCATACGTTCTTTATCCTCAGCAGGAGGACAAATGAGGCAGCGATGTGGCAAACTGGCCACTAAAAGTTGACCGCGTGTGGTTTGGAAAATGAAAAATCCGTGAAACACAACAAGAGCGGCAAACAGCCTCAACAAAATGTGACGGAATCTCATTGACTGCAGATTTTCTCCCCGGTCTCCATTTGCGTCCTGCCAAAAGAATCCACAGCGACGCCCCCGTGTTGATTTTGGCTATTTTGCACAAAGGCGTCTTTCATTTGGCGGCATGAGAAGTCTTTTGCGACCTGGGCCTGCTGGCAATCCAGGCTTTTTGTCTGCTTGTGCCAGCGCCAGGCCTCTGGGAAGAGCGCCACGCAGCCAGCGCACAAGACAAAAGCTTTTGTTAGCTGTCATGCATGCTAATCCGCACACTGAGCTGGATCAACAAGCTCCGGCCGCTGTCATTGAAGATGACAACAAAAAAGAAGAAGAAACAGACATTCAGTGTATTAGCTAACTAACCATCTAGCTGGCTAGCTATTAACTATATAGCTATCAAAGTGGCTAGCTATCTATCTGTTGACTATCTAGTAGCTGGCGAGCTAGCTTTCTATCTATTTACAGCCGGGTTGAGTGAACGCTGGCTCAGTGTATCAGCTAACTAACTATCTAGCGAGCTGGCTATTAGCTATACAGCTCTCTAAGTGGCTATCTATTAGCTGGCTAGCTAGCTTTCTATCTATTTACTTCCGGGTTGAGTGAATGCTGGCTCTGTGTATAAGCTAACTAACTATCTAGCTAGCTGGCTATTAGCTCTATAGCTATCTAAGTTTAGACGCTTAGAAATGAAATGTATTTTTATGATGATGATTATGATCTAAAGTGGGGTGTGTGTGCCAAAGCCCCCAGCGCCCCCGCCTTCATCCACTTTGGCGAGCTGACCACCACTTCGGTCAACGTGTCGTGGGGCGAGCCCACCCGGGCCAACGGCATCGTGGAGGGCTACCGTCTGGTTTACGAGCCGCGTTCTCCGGTCGACGGTGAGCGACCGGCAACCGCCGGAGTCCGACCGGGCCGTGGCTTTTGACCCCGACCCCCCCAGGTGTCAGCAAGACGGTGACGGTGGACGTGAAAGGCGGCGCCCCCCTGTGGATGAAGATCAAGGACCTGGCCGACGGCGTCACCTACAACTTTCGTATCCGCGCCAAAACGCTGACTTACGGGCCCGAGGTGGAGGCTAACGTCACCGCGGGGCCCGTGGAAGGTAACCCGCAACCCCCCCGCCCCCGCTCCGATTGCCCCTTTCCCCCCCCCTCACCTCATCGTTGGCCGTTTGGAAGGAGCACCGGGTCCTCCGGGAGAACCCTTTCTTTCCCGCCACGGCTCCGCCCTGACGCTGCACTGGTCCAGCGGCGATCAAGGCCGAGCGCCCGTCGCGCGATACGTCCTTGAGGCCAGACCGTCCGGTAAGCGCAAAATAGCGGTCCGCAACCACTTTTTCTTTTTCCTTCTGGCGGAGGGAAATGCACCCGCAAGTGCCACCAGATGGCGTCGTGGACGTCGCTTGATGATTTGCTATCTAGCTGGCTATCTCGTGACCTTGAAAGCTTTGAAGGGCGCTTATGAATGGGCGAGGGGCAATCCCAGCCGGGCGGCGGACCCGACGGCGCCTTGCCTTGCCTTGCGTTGCAGATGAAGGTTTGTGGGACGTCTTCATCAAGGACATCCCCAAGGAGGTCACGTCCTACACGCTCAGCCTGGAGACGCTGCGCGAGGGCGTCACCTACGACTTTCGCATCATCGCCGTCAACGACTACGGCTACGGCTCGCCCAGCCTGCCCTCGCCGTCTGTATCAGGCAAGCTATCTAGCCGGCTGGCTATTAGCTATCGGCCAGCTAGCTAACGTGATTCGGGGTCGAGTGAGCGCCGCGCCCCGCGTCTGCTCACTGGACGGCGCTGGTCCTTTGCAGCCCAGAAAGCGTCGTCGCCCTTGTACGAAGAGTGGTGGTTCCTGGCGGCGGCGGCGCTGGTGGGCCTCGTCTTCGTCTTGCTGCTGGTCTTGGTCCTCGTCATCCGCGGCCAGAGTCGACGTTTCGGCAAAAAGGCGGCGGCGGCGGCGGGTAGGAAATTGATGGCGCGCGCGCGCGTCGGAAGGCTTCTTGGGCAGTGGTTCCTCAGCTGCCCCTCCCCCCAGGCAACCCTTCCATCTGCCCCGCCCTGCCGCTGCGCCACCTGGACGAGGGCCGCTTCCCCTCGCTGGAGCTCAACAACCGCCGCCTGTCGGCCAAAAATTCTTTTTGTCGCAAGAACGGCATCTACGCGCGGTCAGTGGCCGCCAGCGCGTCGCTCTCGCTCGTTCGCTCGCCGCTTTGCTCATCCATCCCCGCCCCCTCCGTCCCTCCCCCGCCAGATCGCCGCCGAGGCCCAGTCCCGGCAGCCTGAACTACTCGGACGAGGACGTGAGCGCCAACTACAGGGACCGGCTGGCGGCCGACAGCGGCAGCCTGACGGAGAAGCCCTCCGAGGTTTCTGATTCTCAGGTACGTGATTAGCTATATAGCTAGCTTGCTAGCAATGTCCATAGCTAGCTATTAGCGATCTATTATATACAGTATATTCCTAGCAAGATAGCTAGCTAGCTAGCTTTGTATCTATTTGAGTGACTTCCAGGCTGAGTGAACGCTGGCGTGTGTGGCTGCCGCCGTTCACCCACAGAAAGACCTGTAAAGTGACCTTGAGAGTTTTGCTTCTAAATGAAATGCATGATGATGATGATGATGATGATGAAGGCCTTTGCGACTCTGCAGGGCAGCGACAGCGAGGGGGAGGCGGAGGTGGGCGGGCCCAAGACGCACTCCTTCGTCAGCCACTACGTCAGCGACTCCGCCTACCGCAACTCGCGGCGGCGTCAGCCCAAGGGGGCGTCCCGCCCGCCGGCGTACGGCTACTCGCCGCCGCCCGTTCCGCCCCCGCCGCCGCAGTTCCGGCCCAAGGGAAGCCGGACCGCCACCCCGTCCCCGTTGTCCTCGGAAGGTCCGGTCCGGCGCGCCGCCCCCTGCCGGCCCCCCGGCAGCCCGTCACCGCCGCCCGTCACCGGATTCTCCTCTTTTGTCTGACGCCATCTTTCCCCTTTGGCTCGCATCTTCCGCACGGTCCGCCTCCTCTGCCCGCCGCGTGATTTCATGACAATGGTTCCCAGGTTTTGATTGGTCACTCCGGAAGCCCCGAAAAGACACAGGGACGAGAATGCTCCGCCCATCGGCAGATTTCCAACTTTCTCCGAGCAAAAAGCGGATCGAACCAACGATGGATTCTGGCTTTTTGGCTCTTCCGTTCCTGTTTGGCCGTGTGTTGTCCCAAAGCGCCATTTTGATTGGATGATACTGACGCCGCTTGGCGGAAAGCGCCGTTTTGATTGACGAGCTGCACAAGCTTTTTTCTTTTTTTTTTTCATTGTGTGTGTCTTTTTGCCACGTCGTTCGTCACAAAGCGAAGAAGAAAAGCACGAGTCGGGCCGGCGGCTCAGGCCACCTTCCAGCGCCAAACAAAATGGCGGACGAGCTGTGGCCTTTTCAGTGGGATATTCAAGCTGCGTCAAAGACAGAAACAACGCAACTCCTCCCACTTTTGGGTGAGTTTTTGCCCCCATTTGGATGGCGCGAGGCTCGCCCGCAAAAATTGCCGCTGAGACCCTTCCTTGTGATTTTTTTGTTTTTAGTCACAGATCGTGAATTGATTGATTGATGAGAGCTTGCTGCAAATAAATGCTGTAATTTTTGGGCCGTGTCCTCGTGCGATGGCTCGGGGCTCTCATCGACGGTTTCTGTGTGAAGGCAAAATGAGCACATTCTGACTTGGATCATTTCAAAAATAAACAGATGATGACGTGCATTTAGCTAGCTTTCTATCCAAGTTACTTCGCTATCGAATAAGCTGTCTATTAGCTAGCTAGCTTTCTATCTGAGTTACTTAGATAGTGAGTGAATATGCTCAATTAGCTACCTATTAGCTAGTTAGCTTTGTAGCCGAGTTACTTATGGCTTGAGTGCATGGTGCATGTGGCTGCCGCTGCTCGCCCACAGAAAAAAAAAACTTATCCTGTGACTGTAAAGTGACCTTGAGAGTTTTGAAAGGCACTTATAAATGAAATGCATTATTATTATTATTATTACTTATAGGAGCCGACTCCTCCCCATTTCGGTTAAAGCCGCACGTGATTGGTCGAAGACACACACAGGAATATAAATAAAGCCACATCCATTTGATATTTTTTGCATTTGTAATGTAGTTTTACATACCATTTGACATTATTTTTGGTCGCACATTAATTTAAGCAAAAACCAACAAAGTGACGAGCCATTTGGGAACCGAAAGAGCCAAAAGAAGCGGCTCTCGAAAAAGCTGTCCAAAGTCTTCCGGGTGACGTCATTTCCGTTCCCTCGCCGCTGTGTCTTTAAGGCGCGCCGCGAGGGGGGCGAGGGCGCGGTCCGCCCGGCGCGACCTCACTTTCGGGCTGCTGACGGGAGACGCGACAGCTCCTCGGAGGAAGACGCTTGCCGTTTCGAGCTTTTTTCGCTTTCTTTTTCCAACGTCTCGCTTGATTGGAGGCGTGCTTTCGCCCCCCCCCGCCCCCCCGCATCGTCACGCTGCCGTGGGCCTCATCGTGGGGGGCGTCTTTTGATGAATGGGATGCCAAGGTAAGCGTGCTCATCATTTCCAAAGGAGCCTTCGTCCCGTTGGGGGTTGTTGAGCTCCGGTGGGGGGTGAACCAACCGGTGCGCTGGCAGCCGATCTTTTGTGTTCTCGCGACTTGTTGTTGTCGTCCGGTGCGCATCTCATCCTCGATCTCGCCGCACTGAGCCTTGAAACGTTTCCAGGGCCTTCCTCTGCAACAGCGAACGGGATTTCGTTGTGGGCGAAAAGCCCCCAATGAATAATGGCGAGTCGTTCGCGATTCGCGTGAATGGAAAGATAAAAGAGCAAACGTTCGTATCTCCAGCATGTGGAGGAGCTAAGCAAGCTCAAGATGGATTCGATTCGACGATTTGGTCGTTGGAAACGAATGAGCGCGTTTCTATGTTTACTGCTCGCATTCA
The DNA here is from genome assembly GCF_051943395.1 of Hippocampus bargibanti. Lineage (NCBI taxonomy): Eukaryota > Metazoa > Chordata > Actinopteri > Syngnathiformes > Syngnathidae > Hippocampus > Hippocampus bargibanti. Next base: position 192,273 of record NC_142750.1, on the reverse strand, counting down.
TCCATCGGTTTGCCTTCAGCAACGAAGAAAGGAAGAAAGCTTTGACAAAAAACATGTCGAAGAACTGAATTCGTTGTGCTTTCAATGGAACGGCGTGACCAGCAAAGAAACAATTAGACGGAAAATAGATGCCGGGAGCTATTTTTCATGGCTTTGTCAAGTGTCGGCCATCTTTCGAGCAGGCCCGATGGTCTTGACCTCTGTTCGTTGGCCTTTTCGCCAGGAGACGATGCAATCGGGCATCTTGGTGTCGGGCGACCTTTGACCCCTCTTATTCAAGCCACACACGGGGACGAGGCGGGGTCGTTTTGTCACTCGTCATTTGAATGGCTAAGCGGGCCTCCTCTGTGTCCTGAGCTCAGCCACTTTTGGATTTCAAGCCACCCCCCCTTCTGTTCAAAATCGGTGCTTGAAGGTCAACGTTTCAGCAGGTTGCTTTCCACGGGGTGTCATCTGTCCGCTGCCAGTTTGCAATTTGCAGAAAAGCCTCAAAAAAGGGACGTCTGCGTGTTATTTGCGGCATCCTGCCTTTGCGTCTGGATCCTTGACATTCCAGGAAATGCCAAGATAAACTGTTAGTTATCCAAACAGCCCGCTCCCCCCCACCTCACCCGCCTCCCTCCTCATGTCAGATTGCTCTTGAAGAATTTTCCCTCATTGGCCTCCGAGGTAGAAAAATCATGAGCGCAGTTTTTTTTCTTCACAAACTGGCCTGTTTTGTTCATTGGTGACAACAACGTTTTGAGAGTCCATTCAAATAGTGATGTGTCATTCGTGAACGACCCGTCTCTTACAATCGGCTCTTTAAAGTGTGACTAGAGCCGGATCTTATTAGGGAGCCACTTATAGGAGCCGACTCCTCCCCCCTTCAGTTAAAGCTGCACGTGATTGGCCGTGGGAGAAGACACGCACGCACGCACACACACACACATACAAGAATATAAATAAAGCCACATCCATTTTTAAAATGATACATTTTATATTTTTAGCATTTATAATTTGTTTTACATACCATTATTTTTGGCAGCACATTAATTTAAGCCCAAAAAAAACCGAGGAGCCATTTGAGAACTGGAAGAGCCATATGTTTTTAGTGAGCCGAGCCAAAAGAATCGGCTATCTAAATAGAGCCGTAATTCCCATCACTAGTATGAAAAGAGAACAAACGTGATGCTGTGCTTCATATAAAACCAACGTGAAAAGCCAGTGGGCCTGCTGCGTTAGCATGAAGCTAGCCAACGTTTCTCAGACAATTTGATTTGGTTCCGGCCTTCATCTTCCAGCATTTTCCCTCTCTTTTTTGATGATCTTGACCGTAAAATTCCAATGTGCTGTTTAGCAAACAAAAGCAGTTGAGGCGGGCGTCTCGCGTGTTTGCAGTCGGCCGTGAGCGGCGCAACAGAATGTTGACAAAGTCAAGCCTCCCTCCATCCCTCCCGTGCCGCGACCTCGCCGTTCCCACGCCAAATGCGGCCTTCTCAGGCTCACCCCGGGCCCCCCGGACCCCCTTCCACATCCGTGTGAGCGCTCGGCGTTTTCAGGCGTTTTCTTTGCCGTGTTCCCGGACGCTTTCACTGCTGTTTTGCGGTGGATGTTGGAGAGGCGCCCTGAAGTTTTGCCGCAATTGCCGCCTTCTTTTCCCACGCGGTTGCTCTCGATCATTTGCATTCGCTTGCCACATCTGTGACCAAGTTGCAGCGAAAAGAACCCCCGCTCGCATTTTGCCGTTTTGGAAGACGACTCAATAATAAGAAGAATAATCCATTTGATTAATAAGCGCCTTTCAAAACGCTCAAGGTCACTTTACAGTCACGGGAGAAGTTTTTCTGTGGGTGAGCAGCGGCAGCCTCGCGCGCCAGCGCTCACCCAGCCTGGAAACAACTCCACTAGAAAGAAAGAAAGCTAGCTAGCTAGCTAGCTAATAGATAGCTATCGAGCTAGATAGCCGGTGGCCCGGAAAACACCCCCAATATGGCCGCCAGCGATTGAAAGGATCTTTGCTTTGTATTTTCAGGATCCCGCGCTGAGCGGCGAGATTTCTTTTGAGGCGGCTGGGCTGAAGTCAGTGGCCGCCATGCCCATCCTGAAGCAGCTGGTGTCGGGCTCGGCCCAGAAGAAGCGGCGCTCGCGCAGCGACCTGAGCCGGGAGATGATCAGCGCGCCGCTGGGCGACTTCCGGCACACGGTGCACGTGGGGCGTAGCGGCGCCGCCTTTGGCGACACCTCCTTCCTGGGCTCGCGTTCAGGATGTCCCCCAGCCGATTCGGCCTCCTTCCCCGGCTCCCCCCGCCCGGGCTTCCTGTCGCGGGCCTTCCGCGGCAGCGAGCGCTCGCGGTCCACCGCCCGGGCGGACCGGCGCGGCGACTTCTCGCCCGCTTCCGTCAAGAATGCCACGTCTCTGCCCTTCCTCAACGACGATGGCGGTCTGGGCGAGAGCCCCTCCCTCCAGAGGCGGGCTTTCCCGGAAGCGGAGGCGCCCGGAGAGTTCCCCGAGAGGCCGAACGCCGCCACCGCCGGCGGAATGAAGCGCGCCGACTCGGTCGCGTCCTTCCACGTGGACCTGGGCCCGTCCATGCTGGGGGACATCCTGGGCGTGATGCAGAAGGAGGACGACGACCTCGGTTTCGAGGAAGGCCGCGCCCCCCCGTCGACCCGTCCCCGCGACCCCCGCTTCACCCCGGAGGTCCTCCCCAAACGCTTGCGGCAGCCCGATAGCTGCTCGGTGTCCAGCTCGGGCTCGGCGGCCCCCCGGTACGCGGGCGACGCGGACAGCGCCACCTTCAGCGCGCCCCCCGAAGAGGAGAGCCGCTTCTCGTCCTTCCTGGACGACGAAGATGACGAGATCCGCGTCTGAGGTTCGTGACGTGAACTATCGATGAAGTTGAAACGAGGCGACGCGGGAGTCGACTCGTTAGCGAGCCGTGGCTCTTTCAACGCTCTTGGAAGGCCACCAAGGACAACCCTCGACGGACCATCCTTGGAATATGAACAATGATCTTTTGCTCCGTTTCTCCATGATAATCACTTGAAACGTCGCAGTCGCCACATTTGTAAGACCAAAATCGCTCACGTTTTTTTTTTCTTCAACAGCGCAACCACCAGGTACGATTTGCAACGGCGCACTGCGAGGTGGAACGTCCCGTCCGTCCGTCCGTCCCGTCCGTCCGTCCGTCCGTCATGATGATTTACGTCACTAACTGGCCCAATTTGATTCAAATCTGTTCAGACGCTTGTAAGTTTTATGTTGGTTGGTTTGGATGCAGAAGCGGCGGCAATTGAAAAGATTTGTCGGCAACTTGCGGTGACGTCGCGGCCCGAGTGCCTCGTCGTATTTCCCAAAAAGAAGGATTCCTGCTGCTGCTGCTGCTGCTGAAATGTGTCGCCGCGGATTGTGAGACGGTGCCTTCCAAATATCTTTCAACGAGGCCACGAGAGGATATCGTTTCACTTTTTGGTGCGCGTTTGTCTTTTTGCCTTGACGCCATATTTCCAGCTTTCTCTCTGTTGTTGATTGCTGGATTATCTGGAATAACCTCGATATTTTTCAATAAAAGAATTTTTGCTCTTTCATCATTTTATCTGTGTTTGTTTTTTCCGCATGCTGGGAGCTCTTCGTCCTCATCTGATGAAGATGGGAGCCATGTGTCCTTTGCCAACGAGCCGGAACTCTGTGCACATATAAATCAAGCCATATCGATAAAAAAGTATTTGATAGTGTATTTTTTGACATGAGTAATTCGTTTTGCACATAAGTTCACATGATTTTTGGTAGGTAATTAATTTAAGCACCAAAAAAAACGGAGGAGTTATGTGAGAGCCAAAGGAGACGGATCTTATTCGTGAGCCGAGCCAAAAGAACCGGATCTCTGAAAAGAGCCGGAATTCCCATCGCTAAAGTGAATCTGAGTTGTTTGCTTGAACCAATCAGATTGACTTTGAAGCACCTGCCGGTGACGTTTGCGTTTTTCATTCCTCCGATTGGTTGATCGCAGAAAGGCAACCGGAATTCCTCTGAACGCACTGGATAAGATCAATGTCGGACATGATTTGAATTATAAAAAAACAGTCATAAATTGTCTGGATGGCCCCAAATCCCTCCAATCTGGAAAAAATACTTTTGTTGACTATTTTAGCTGCAACAATTCGCTAGCTTTGACTTCCCTAATACAGCGACATTGCTGCTAGCTAGCTAGCTAGCTCCTCGGCGTGAACGATAATGGCTGTTTTTTTCCATACGACGAGTCTCTGTGGTGAGTACCAAGTGTCGTGTTACATCTTTGAAGAATGTTTCGCGTTATCTGTGTATTCGTCCCTTCCCTCCGAGTTCCAAGACGAAGCAAAAACCACATGTCAACGTCAACGACGAGGTCATCACTCGATGCTCATTTAACGCTCAGGAAGGAATCGGATCAATACCGATTGTCAACTGTTGTGTTGTTGTGGGGTGCGTCGAGTTATCCTTCTTTTATGAATTGTTCCTTTTTTGTTTTCTTGTCTCGTTTGCTCTTTTAGTGTTACTTGGATTATTTTTTTGGCCCCACACGTCCTTCCAACTTCTTCTGTCGGACCGCTTGGTGTCTACTGCCATCTAGTGGCCACAGGGAACTCGCGTCCGGTGGTTTTATAATAAGGGTAATTAAATGACGTCCTCCATCTTCAGAGGTTTGATTGGCATGTTTTGTTTTGGCCGAGCTTTGACATGGGACGCCCTTCCTGACGCAAGCCTCTGTATTTATCCGGGCTTGGGACCGGCACGAGAAGACACTGGCTCGTGTCCCCTTGTGGCTACAGAACAAGCAACTCATTGAACTTAATAAAGATGAAGACGCTCAGTAAAAGACTCCCAAACACAAAATGGCCATCGGCATAGCAACATTCAAAAAAGCTAAACTACACTCACCATTTGATGACAATGACTATGCTCTGATCTTAGCGTGAACTGCCCATCTCTTTTCCTACATTACATCACAAACAGAACTTCAAAGTCCTTTAAGACGCTTCATCTTCCAGTCACATTTCTGGAGAATTTTATTAACTACCAAACGTGGCTAGAAATGATTGATTTGAAGTGCCCAAAAGCAGAAAGAATACACGTTGGTTCCCCATCTTAAAATGTTGACCGATAAAGTTTTGACTTACAAATGAGTCGTATGGTAATAAAAGTCAATTATGAGACGATTCTGAAACGAATTGTCCTTAGTCTGATTCGTGATTTTTTTTTTTTTAATCAAAAAAAGTCACGTACTGTAGTGTAGTGTAGTGTAGTGTTTGTTAACTTTAGTGAGTAGTTTCCCAGCGCCTCCAATAGGTGTCGCCCTCCGCTTTTTTTGTTTCAACGTCACCCGAGCACCCGCCCTGGACACGAGCAACGCCCCTCCCTCCCCCTCCCCCCCCTCCTTTAAATTCCATCAGCAGACCGGCGCAGCTCTTCCAGGGACGACGGCACGCCGCAATCTGGAAAGAATTAAACAACCTGCCTGGTGTGCTGTGCGAGCGAACTTTCGAGTGGGGGGGGGGGAGAAAAAGAGACGGGAAGTGAAAACGTTTGGATGGGGGAGGCGGACAGGGGGGCACAATACGAGATGCCTGGCTTTGCTCTGTTTTTCTTTACCATCCTCCCACACACTAACAAAATCTCCCCTGACAACTCCTGCTTTTTATTTCAGCATGTTTGCAAGGCCTTTATTTTAATAAGTCGTAAACAAACAGCTGCAAAAAAGGGGTGTTTTTTTTTCTGGATGACATCACTGTCGTCTTGGGGACTTGTTGTGGTGTGGGCTTCATAAATCGGGTCATCGTGATGACGTGCACCTCCGTTCCTCACTCTTGGGCTCCAAAATGGCTTGACACAATCCTCATTTTGACAATGTCCCCGTTGTGGGACTATTAAAAGCTTTCTGGGTCCTCATTTCTGGTGTGTGTGTGTGTGTGTGTGTGTGTGAAATCCATCAGTCTTTGGGAGCAAAATTGCAAAAGCACATTTTGGCGAGCCCAAATGCCATCCCAGAATTTGGATGCAGATGTGTGTGAATTTTTTTCCCCATTTTTTTGTGTCTTCTTTGACTCGGTGCGCCGTTTTCTACAGGAGACCAGCCGGAAGGTTCCCGGGCGGCCACTGCCAAAGCTTCCAGTGTGTGTGTGTTTTTGTTTTTTTGTCTCCGCGCCATAGTGACGCAAGGCGAGGCCACCCAAACATTTTTGCCTGAATGCGGGCGCGTCGGTGAAGTCACACGCCGCCCAACAGCAAAGGTCAAGAATGTGGCGGACAGCGTCCTATGGATGCAATCTTTGCTTTGCAATCGTGTTTTATTGAGAACCGACCCCCCCGGCCCCCTCCCACTTCCTCGGAGCTTCTCGGTTCACTTTGACTTTATTTCAAGTGCAAGTGACTTACTGAGCCGTTGACAAAATCCACCGCCACGACGGCGGCGGCGGCGGCGGCGGCGCTGTGGGTTCCACCTCCTTCGCCGTCATTTGCCTTTGTGGAAATTCCGCAACGTGCATGGACGACTTTGGTCACAGATAAACTTTATCTTTAGGAAGCACTTTGCCGCCGTTGCCGACTGTCCTCGGAGATGGAGCCTTTCCTTAAATAGTCCACCAAAAAAACCCAACAACCCCCCAAGAGTTCCAAATCGACGGAGCCCAAGAAAAGAAAGATCAGCACCCGCGCTGTCCTCTTCACCTCGGAAAACTCGCACTTGGCTTGATTTTCCAGCCTCCATATTATTTTGTTTCTCTCCCGAAGGATATGGAGCAGATGTCTGTGGCTTTTGCCTTGCAGTCTGCGTGGCTTTCAGGGTTGGAACGTCACCACGCTTTAGTAGCATTTCCCGCCGGTGGTTAGCATGAAGCTAACGGGCCAATCCAAGATGAGAAATGTCACCAATCGAATCAAATGGCTGGCAAATGAGCTGGTGGGAACCGCACACTTGCCCCAAAAAATCCAAGAGAAGAAGAAGAAGAAAAGGACGAAGAAGAAGAAGAAGAAGAGAGTCCCACGCATGACACGGCAAGGCTCCAAGCAGGCCAACGGGGAAGTCGGCGCCATCCCAAGAGCCCCGAGCGCCCAGACCTCACAATGGCTTCCTTGTTTTTCGGCGACGCGGCATCCGCGGCATCCCCGCCGCCGAGCGCCTGCTTGGGGCGCTTGCCAGGAAGTGAAGGAAGGCCAAGGGTCGCGTCCCGCGGGGCCCGCGTTGAACTTTCGACCTCCGGGCGCTCTTCCTCTTTGTTTTTGTTGGGAGCCGATGGAGCTCATGACGCATCGCGGGCGACATACGCAATCTTTGCACTTGATGATTTTGTCCCCCCGCAAAAACGTCTGCGTGGGAATCTGCACAAGTTTTTTCTCGCTCAAATGGCGGCCAGGTGTTAGTCCCATCACGGAGGGGAAGGGGGCAATGTGGCGTTTTGCTCCAGTTCCTTTGACCATTTTTGCAGATTTTTCAACTGACGTCACCGACCACATCGTCACTAAGGTGCACGCTTCAAAGTCCCCATTTTCTACTCGGTTAAAAGTAAATTAAAAGATGCCATTTGATCCAATTTAGCCATTCGGTAGAGGGGGCACATGGGGGTGAACGGCTGAATGAATTCACTCCAAATGACTTTGTGGAAGCTCTCGGTTGTCGATCGATGAAAAGGTTTCTTTCTGAGGGGAGTGAGTAAAAGAAGCTATTTTCATAAAACAGCAAAACCCTTCACTAAATGGGTGAGGTTTAACGATGGTCGTTTGTACAACAGACTTCTGAGACCGCATAGGCTTAGTTATGCTGATGAGGTGATACCAGAGCAAATGGGGAAATCAGGCCAGTTGTCGACCCCGTCATCAGGCAGGACAATAGAAGTCATCAGTGTAGCCTCGGGAAATAGTCCTCTGCTCCCCCCAACCCGAGAGCAGGGACCTATCATAGCAGGGGTCCGGCACCGCCACCTCTGAACTGTAGGGATAAAGGGGCAAATCTACCGGCAAATTTGAGTTTGCTGACGAAGCCTCTTTGATGAGAAGCGAAACTGCGGTTCCGAAGCAAATTTGCCCGACTTGGACTTTTGCGGGGTCTGAAGAAAAGTGCCAACTGCTTTCAACGAGCGTCCCGGATGACAAACACGTGGAGGGAAGACCACCTCCGCCCCCAGCCCCGGCCGGCCCTCTCCGCCGAGTCCCGCTCCGAAGGCGGGCCGACGCCCTCTCGGCTCCGGCCTTGTTTTCAAGTGCCTTGGTTTGCTCGCCCGTCGGTTTTAGGCCCCGCCCAAGTTGACTTCTTCAAGCAAGAGAAGCTACAAAGTGTTCAAACAAGGAGCTCGCGTCCAACGCGTAAATCGCGGCCTGTGGGAGGAGGCACGATTAGCTCATCATCCCGCGCTTTCTCCAGCTGGGACGGGAAGGCGGGAGCGGAGGGCGCTGGGTGTTGGTTGGAGGGCAACGAAGGGGGGAGGGCCGGGTCACCGGGAGACCTTCCTTCCCCCCAACGGCGCAAGTCGGCCGCTTTGCGCCCGCAGGCGTGCGCTGGCATTTGGAAAGCGCTCAACGTGCTTGGGATGCCGCGGGTGGGGATGCAACGGCTGGGCGGGGGCGATATGTCAGCGTGTGTGTGTGTGTGGGGGGGGGGGGGGGGGCGACGGCTGTGTTCCATCGCCTTCATTCTCGGCATTTTGAGGGGCCGCACCCTTTCCCTCGGAGGAGCTGAAGCGGGACACATGTTGGGTGGAGGCGCGAAAGAGGAATGGCCGGCCACGGGGTTGAGGATGTGGGGGGAGGGCTGAAAGTCGGCTCGGCTCCCTCATCTGGAACGCATCAAGCGTCCCAAAGCGACCCGGCGTCCCTCGTCGGCCCGGCATGGGAGTGGCGACCCGTCCCCAGGGCTGCGCGGCCTCCGTCCAGCCGTTGCGTCTTCACCGACGCCGAAGACGTTGGACATGTCGCCCCCCCCCCCACCTTCATCGGAGGTGATGATGGGCAACATCTGCTCTTTCGTGGGCGTCCATCACAAGGGCCTCGGTGACCCGCCGTGGGCCTTCCAAAGACGGAATTTCAAGTGTGGCGGGCCAATTCTTGGCGTTCCCGCTGAAAGTCGGTCCAGCTGTTTGGCCAAAGACTTGCGGCTTGGGCTCGGATCCCAAATCCAATCCGGCAGCTGCTGGAGTCTTGGCTCCAAAGCTCCCACTCACGTCACTTCAATGCCCGTCACGCCATTGACTTCACGCCGGTCTTGGGATTGCGTCTGTGAACCGGTTCACGGACGCTCGCGGCTTGGAACAGGTGGCGCGTCGTCACCGCCAGGACTTTTGCGGATAACCTCCTGCGGCGCGCTTCGGTTTTTGGTGGGCTACGTTGCTCCAAGTTTGCGCAAACAAAAGAAGAGTGAGAGTAAAGGCAAAGTACTAAGTAACGTGCGGCAAGTGTCACAGTCCCAGCAGAATTGAAGGCGTGTCGGCTTCAGATTTCGCCGCGCAATAACTGCGACTTTAGTTACTTGCAGACGTCTTTTGTGATTGTGTCGTCAGTCGGCGGGGGTGCGGAAAGAAAAAGTAAAAAGATGTTCAGACTGTGGCCAACAAACGACACGATGTGTCTGGCAAACGAGCTCCCATCACCCGACTTGTGCTTTTTAACGTCATTTGGACTCCCGCCGACAGCGGCTGCGTTGGTAGCCTACGATATGGAGATCGCCCACAAAATGGGCTTAGACCACAAAATGGAGTTGGCTCACGAAATTAGCCCAAATAATGAATTAGCCTACAAAATGGAGTTAGCCCAATAAAATAGTCAGCCCACACAATGGACATCACAGACAAAATGGATGGAAAGAAGCTGGATAGCTATCTATTAGCGAGCTATTGGCTGGCTTTCTATCTATTTGAGGTTTTCTGGGTTGAGTGGCTGCTGCTCACCCACAGAAAAAAAACTAGTCCTGTTACTTTAAAGTAACCTTGAGAGTTTTGAAAGGCGCTTAGAAATTAAATGGATTATTATTATAGTTTGCCCTTTGATGACAACATGGACGCACAAGATGCTCGGCACTCTGGGAGCACTGACCAACTTGAATCTGCCCGGCGACAAGCGGCCTTGAACCGGGAAAAACAATAGCAACCCCCCCCCCCTCCAAAAAAAACACTGGAGAATTGTATTTTCCAATTGAAATTCATATTTGTGTCTATTTTGAACATAAGGACGACTTTACGGTAGGATGTGTCGACTCGATTGATTTTGAACGTCTGCTGTTTTGTTTTGGGGCCTTTCCGTGCAGGAATTCGCTGCGGATCCATGACGCCGCGCCGCGTAGCGTGTCCAAAACAACATGTGGCCAGTCAACTCCCTTTTTTTCAGCAATAAGGCTCTGTGGACATTCCCTCGGGCGGGGGAGGGGCTGCTGGATTAGGGTTTAGGAGTCAGCACCGTCCACCTGGACACGCCGTCCGCCAAAGGACATCCGTGTCCTCCATCAACGTCAACTCCGATCGGCCTCGGCTGTTTGCATTCCCTTCGCTTCTTTCATGATTTTATTTCTATTTGCCGTGTCGCACGCGCGCGCGGCAGCATTTTTCTACATGGAAAGGCGGGGGAGGGGATTCCCCAGTCGGAATGTGGCGAGGTACAAACCCTCAATTCACGCCAATCAAATCACGCTGACCTTTATGTTGTTGCTTGATTTTTCACTTTGGCTCACGTGGAGGAGGATGAATGGTTTTCCGTTCCTCATGATTGGTAAAACTCCAGCCAAAGAATGAAAGTCAACTTGCCAGGTCCGTACGCAAAGTTACCGCTAGCTAGCTAGCCTGCGCACGGCTCACTAGCTTCCACGCTTGCTTTCTGCTGTCTCTCGCAGAAGTATATTGATGCTAACGTTAACATGTTAAAATGTCACTGACATTCGACCGTTTCATCGATGCCATCTATTGTTTCATTGAAAATTACCATCAGAACCTTTTCTCTCCATCTTTCGGTCAATTCCAACCTGAAGTGTACGATTGTTATCATGTATTTTTGTATTTGTCGGGCTTATTTAAAAGGGGCGTTGACCTGTTTCGACGTGAGCGGCCAGTATCATCCAATCAAAATGGCGCTTTCCACCAACTGCCGCCCAAACAGGAAATGAACAGCGAAAAAGTATTTGGTTTTATCGGCGAGCGAGCCAGATGCAATCATCAAAAGAGCCTGATATGGCTCGCCAGCCATAGGTTCCCCACCCCTGAGCGATAGTATCTCGTGAATACGCAACAATGACATTTCAGTGTGTGGCTGATCCAATGTGTTTTTAATGGCAGCGCGAGAACCAAGAAAGCGGAGGAGTGCCATCCACGCGAATCGCTCGGGCGGGAAGAAGAGTTTACACACTATGGGGAGGGGGGCAAGTCGTAGTAGTGGATTGGAGTGGCGTCTTCTCCGTCCGCGGTGACGCGCAGGGAGGGCCTAGTTGGGCGGTGTTCTCCAGCCCAGAAAAAAAAAAGTGCGACTGGGGCGCGAGAGCCACACACATCTGGAGTAGCGGCAAGCGAGAAAGACCACGACGCTCGACTTCGACGGCAAATCGGACTTTTCTCTCGCCTCCCCGACGCACCTCCACGGAAACGTTGACTTTTTGTAAGTTCTCATTCCCATTCTCGCGGCGGCGTTTGCTGTCGTTTTCCTGTCGCGTCCTTGTTGCTTTTCTCGTACCCGAGCAACCGGAACTCGGCCTCCTCTCTGTGGACTTGAACTCCACCTCCGTGGACTTTTTTTTTTAAGTATTCGTCGGACGCCTCGAGGCGCCGTTTCGTGGTTCGATGGAAACGTTTGCATCGTCGCTTTCTTGTTTCCACGCAGATTCTCTTGAGCGGGCCGGGCGCCACCTTCTCTGGTTTCGACCTTCCCTTAGACGCGGTTGCTTACGCCGTCAGATTTTCCCACCTCGACCAAGGCAAAGAAACACTTTAAACGCGACATGTCCCCGTCGTTTGCATTTTTTTATGTTGGCGATGTAAGAGGAGACTTTTCCAAGTAAACATTGCGGTCGATGAGCATCTAGAAGGAAATGTCCCCATCTATCGTCGGAGAGGCGCAAGTGCACTTTTTTTGCCCCTCAGCCACATCACATCCATGTCAGCCAAAATGTCTCTTTTTGTTTGCTTCCTGGTAGAAATACTTGAAAATGCTGCTGATCCTGCTCGGAGTGCTCATTGTGCACCTGATCATCCTCATCCTTCTCATCGTGTCCACAGCAGCGAGTGTAAGTCTGCAGTCTTCTATTTCTTCTCCTCCCGAGAACGTCTTTGAGCAAAATGCGCTCTCTTTGGCGTATTATTACCGTTTGGAATGAAGGTGGGACTCACGGCGCTCACTTTATTACCTTTCTAACATGTACGGTTCGTTATGATAAGCAATAGTATTGGCGATATTGTGCGCCGGTTCTTGCGCCCGACATTTTTGCGTCGTTTTCTAATCATTTGTCAACAGAAGCCGTACGCTCTGCAATGCGGTTCATTTTTATGACAAGGTTGCGCCTCCTTGAAAGTCTTCTCCTGAAAAACGATCCAAGTTCCGCCGTCGTGTGCGTCAATTGGCTTCGGTCTAGTCCAGGAGTGTCAAACATACGGCCTGCGAAGCCAAAATCGGCCCCCCAAGGAGGTTTGATCAGGCCCGCAGGATAATTTCAAAGTGGGAAAAATATGCAAAAACGACACGGAATTCATATTTTTCATGAGGTGCAATTCAAGGGTTGTCCACTAGGGGGTAGAGTGGTGCCGTTTCAATCTATGGAGAAGAAAACAGGTGTGTTTTTTTTCAACCGCAGTCTTTCAACACCCTCATTAGCCAAAATGTCATTATCCAAACGGAGAAAAGTACATAAGGAGTGTAGAATTTTCAATGAAAAATGAACCGTGTCATATTTTTTTGACAAAGATGCGTGGGAAACCTTTGCGCTCGGTGCGTTTTCAACAAGTTTCGCAATTGAAGGAAGGATATTTGGCTATTTATAGCATGTTTGGTATCACTTGAATGGTCCGGCCCGTTTGACATCTACCGAGGCCGTATGTGGCCCACCATGTCAAATGACCTTTGACAGCCCCGGTCTAGTCGAACGTGTGGTTGTCTGTGGTGAAAAGCTTTTTGGGCGGTGTTGTGTTGACCAGGCCTGGACTGTCGGCGGCAACGTCAGCAAGGACCTGTGGTACAGCTGCCTGAGCAACGACGTCATCTACCAGTGCACTCCGGCCAGCGATGAAGGTTTGCGAGCCGAAACGCCAATGCGGCGTGGGCGCGCGGGTGACCGCGTACCGTTCTGTGCCCGCCAGACTGGATCCAGGCGGTGCAGGCCCTGATGATCCTGGCCGTGCTCTTCTGCTTCTTCTCGCTGTTGGCGTTCGTCTTCCAGCTCTTCAAACTGGTGAAGGGCGGTCGCTTCTTCTTCACCGCCATCTTCCAGATCTTGGCCAGTGAGTACCAGCTCGCGCGCTGCGCTAATTGACATCGCTTACTCACCAATCGGGGCCGAATGAATAGCAAAGAACGACGCGGTCGCTTAAGCTCCAAGCAGTTGTCAATGCAAAGCAATCACGGCCGCTTCATCTCACGAAACGAGGCGACGTCAACGCCGACTGCACTGCTTCAGCTTATCCGAGGGGGTTCTTAAAAGGGATTCCTTTGCGCTTTCTACATTGCCCGCGGCGACGTTGCGACGCCCATTCGAATGCGGCGGCGACAAAACACGCGGTCCTCTCGCCGCCGGCGCCAGGTCTGTTTGCGATGTGCGGCGCCATCATCTACACGGTGATGCGGACGGACGACTTGGCCGAGGCGCGGTTTGGCTACGCCTACGTGCTGGCCTGGGTGGCCTTCCCGCTCTGTCTCATCAGCGGCCTCGTTTACATCGTGCTGCGGAAGAAGGAGTGAAGGGGGCGGGACCGAGATGGACGGCGGAAGAACACGGCGAGGAGGCGTCGCACCGTGCCGACTGCCCACAGAGCGACACCCAACGGGCTGACATCACCGCCGGAGCGCCCGCGTGGCTTTCCAAAGTACACCGGATGTCCATGGCCTCTGTGGGTTTTCGACATATTTATAGCATTTTGACATTTACCTGTTGTACATAGTGTTGTTAACATTGTCTTTTCCTGGTTGTTCACAAAAGTGTGTGTGTGTGTGTGTGTGTGTGTGTCTCACACGTCATGCAGCTGTGCCAAAGAAGTGTCGCCTGATGTAATGCTTCCCGTTTTATTGCCGAATCATGTGCCTACGCTTTTTTTAAAAGATGTTCTTCCCGAAGGAATGCAGAGCAATTTGTCAATGGTTTTGTTTTGTGTCTGTAACTTGATACTCGAAATGAAGGTTTTGATGAAATGGTGCCTTTTTCTGACCTATTGTTGAAATGCGTAACCTCTTTCATGTGTGTGTATCGATTCTTTCAAGTATTGACAGTATTCGTTGAAATAAACCTTCACTTGATGAAAAATCAAGTCATGCCGTACTGTGCCGTCGTTCCCCCTTCCGACCCGGAGTGTCGCTGTTTGATCACCGAAGACAAGTGCTGTCGAGCAAATTGCCCGAAAAAGAGTCGAGGCGGCCGCTTTGAAACGCAACCACAAATATTTCAACAACGAGGACAAAATGGCCGCTTTTTTGACAGAGCGCCAAACCCCGAAGACCCATTTTGAACTGCTAGAAATCCAAAGTAAGTTGTCTCACTCGTCCTCAGTGAAAAGCGTTTAGAGGAGACACGCCAAGATCAATTGTTGAAGGGCACGAAGAAGGCGACGCGCTACTCTGCCCTTTTCCCCCTCCTTGTGGACAAAACGGCCATTGCGAATTTCCCCTTTCCCCCTTTTCAGAGCGACGCAACGTCGTGGAAGGTAAGAGATGATTGTTTTGAACGTTGAGTTGATTAGTTTCCCCGTGGCCCAAATAAATCGAAGAGCCAAACGAGTTCGCAGAGAATTTGATGTCGTGAAGCCTCGCGTCCACCGACCGCTGGGAAAGGTTGAGGATATCGCAAATATCGCCACGGAAATCGGGGACAACCGAATCCAAGCGTTTACAAGCCTCATGACTGCTTCTGGCCACCTTTTCAGGAAATCTTCCTTCCACCTGTTGCTTAACTGAGCCCTTCATTCCGTAACAATGATGGAATGTATGACAAAATATGATTCTTTTCATGAGGACGAAAACCTGACATACACCGACCGCGCCCTCCCACTATGACCGTGTGGGAATCCCCGATCCACTTTAGTAACTTTGGACATAGCTGGCAAGCGTACCGGAGCGCCGCGTCCCCCCACCGCCCTCAGTCCCAGCCAAAGTCCTGACCCGTCATCCGGTAGAACTTGCCGTTGAGGGGCTTGTAGAACTGGCGCAGTCTGCGCACCACCCGCGGGTCGATGTCCGGGTGGGTTCTGCCTTTGGTCTCGCCCAGGCAGCGGGCTCCGGCGCCGCCCCCCGCCGGCCTGAGGCAGGGGAAGCCCTTCGCCGGGTTAAAGCGGAAGTGCTTCTCGGTCACCTCTCTGCGGAGGCCCAGAAAGTCCTGGACCCGCGCCAGCTCGCCGGCCGGGTCGCCGATCAGCCGCTCGCCGCTGACGAACAGCAGCTGGCGGGCCGGGAAGTAGCGCAGCCAGCGCTCCAGGTGCTCGGCGTACATGCCGATGCGAACGGCGCTCCGGGCCGCGTCCACCGCGCCCGCCGCCGACGCGTTCTTGAAGGTCAGGCTTTCGAAGGGCGGGACGTCCGGCCGCTTGGAGCGGGTCTGCGCGTAGTCCGACACGGCCCGGGTGACCGGGTCTCGGACCACCGCGATCAGCTTGGTGTCTTTGGACATGGCGCGGATCCGGGCGGGGACCCCCTCCGTCACGTAGTAGCTGGGCGTCTTCTCCACGGTCAGCTGACCCGACCGGGACTTTGGCATCTGTTGCCTGCAAAAGACGCAAAGGTCATCGGCCGGCGGGGGCGGCGCTCCCGTTGACGTCGTCGCCCCGACCGCGCGGAGCGTTGCGGTCGCCCCAAACTGCTCACGGTGGTCCGCCTCCCCCCCGAGGTGCCCGTATGTGGAATCATCCGATTTCCATCTTGGTCGGTAAACAAAAGCAACCCTTGCGGCTCACCTGTACCAGTCCAGGCCCTTGTGGTAGTTGCGGTCGAAAAAGTGGGGCTCTGCCCCCGCCGCGCGCACGTCCGGGTGCAGGCGCAGGAACTCCAGCAGCGCGCGCGTGCCCCCCTTCTTCACGCCGATGATGATGGCCCGCGGCAGCTTTTGGCTCTCGGACGACTCGTTGAAGGAAGCCGAGGACGGACGCGCCGAGGACCCGCCGCGCCGGGCGTGGTCGCCCGGGCGGCCGTAGGTGACGTAGAGCCACAGGGACAACGCCGCGCACGCCACCAACGCTTTGTTCTTGGCGTGGGGGCCGCGGGGGAGGTGGGGGGGCGGCCTAGATTCCATCCGAGCCGGTCGGCGTCCAGGCGGCGGGCATCTTGGCAAAGCGCGCCGAGCTCTCGGCAAACTTTCCGAGCGCGCCTCGTCTGCCGTCTGGCGACAAGCGAGCGTCTCGTCAAGTCCCCCGAGAAACGCGACGCGCCCGCTTCCGCCTTTCCTTTCAAAGCCAAAGCTGGGCGGAGTCCAACCAAGTCTCCACTCGAGCGGATTTCTCCTGCGCTCTCAAACACACGAGCCGCGTACAAAAAAAGGCTGCACGTGTCGTCCGCGTGAGGACGACTTGATGCTGAAAGCATCAGACGTTTACCTCCCCTATGCTATGAAGTAGCATATGGGAGGCTCCATATGGCGTTTCCTATTGTATGTTAGCATTAAGCTAAATTGTGTTCTTCCTTTTGCCTTAATATCGCTCTTGTTTTACTGCTTCATGTCACAAAGAGGGTACAGAAAGTGCTGAAGAATGAATGACTCTCTGTGTCTTTGTGTTGTCATATTATTTGTTATTAATTTTGTTTTTTGT
The DNA here is from genome assembly GCF_051943395.1 of Hippocampus bargibanti. Taxonomy (NCBI): domain Eukaryota; kingdom Metazoa; phylum Chordata; class Actinopteri; order Syngnathiformes; family Syngnathidae; genus Hippocampus; species Hippocampus bargibanti. Next base: position 175,353 of record NC_142750.1, on the reverse strand, counting down.
TTTACTTGATGCTACTTCCGGGTTGAGTGGCACTTGTGGCTGCCGCCGCTCACCCGCAGAAAAAATATCCTGTGACTGTAAAGTGTCATTGAGAGTTTTGAAATGCGCTTATAAATGAAATGTATTATTATTATTCTAATTATAATAAGCGGCTCTCGTTGGAGTGGCTGGAGTGGATGAGGTCGCCTCATCCCAGAGAAGGAATCCAAACAAGAGCAACCCCAACCGCTTGGTCCACGTGCTGAAGGCGTGTTGGCGAGGCCAGCCAAGACGCAGATCAAGACGCAGCTCGGACTCCCGTAAAGTCTTTAAGTGCGGCCCAGGGCGATTCCAAAGGGCTCTAAATTCCCCGTCCATCCTGTTTCGGGGAGAAGCTGCGCTAGCCTGAGAGGATTTCCTCTCTTGATCCCACACAAATGCTTCCGCCATCCCCGCCCGGCTGTCCTTGTGGACGCAGAGGCTAACGGCGAGGCTCACGCCGGCTCAGCCGCACGCTCGGCTCCTTGCCTAAATCTGTGAGGAAATCCAGGTGAGCGACTTTTTCAGCGTTTCTAACGATGTCGCCTTCCCTAAAGCGGCGACGCTAATCCAGATGAAAAGCACAAATCCATTTAGAGCAATCAGAGCTGTAACGTGTAATCCCATTGGCCTAAGCGCTTGTCCAATAACCTTCAAGTGGATTGCCCTATTTGACTGACCTTGCTTCCAGCGCAACTTTGGACAACGACGTTGCCGTCGCGCAGTGGTTCTTAATCTTGTTGGAGGCACCGAAGCCCACCAGTTTCAGATGCTCATTCACCGAAGCCTTCTTCCATTGACTGGACCTACTGACTGCAGACTAGACTGAGGGGTGGACCTCTGTGGCGGAGGATCCACCGAACCCCGAGGGTTCAATCAAACCCAGGTCAAGAACCACTGCCGCGGCGTCAGAGTTGAACGCTACCAACCGCAGCGGATCGCGTCCAAGCCCATCGTTAAGGGGAGGGGGTGGGGGTCATAACTGAAATTCTCCCGGTTGGTACCAAATCCACCTTGAACGAAGCTCACAGTTTCTCTCTCACTATTGACAATTGGACCGTTTCTCCCTCCCATCAGGTCAAGAGCCTCGGCGTCATCCTTGACAGCACACTAGCTTTCCACTCCCATATAAATAACTTCCACCTCCGCAATCTCAATGGTCTTTGCCTATCTCTTACCCCTCACACCACTGCTATCCTTGTTCATAGTCTTGTTCGTAGTCCCGGATTGACGATTGCAATTCAATTCCCTTTCTATAGAATCAACTTTCAAATTCTTCTTTATACATTTAGAGCTATCCATAACCTTGCCGTTGAGACCGCCGCTGAGACAACAGCGCCCCCTTGCGGACATTTGCGCTGAAAGCGAGCCCAAAGTACATTTTCAGCGGTGAACCGAATCGAATCGAATTGAGAGCGGTCGCGGTGACACACAAAAGACACCAGAGGGCGACATCGTACAGGGATTCATAGTGTCATTCGTCATGGCGAGGCAGACAGTTCTGACGATAAAGCTGCCAAAGCTTACAAGGAATCATTCCTCAAGATAGTGGAAGAAGAAGGCTATTGTGTGGCAATTTGATGAATTGGAGATGACTCTCCATTCTTCCAGGTCATTGCCCCCCCCCTTTTTTTTTTCTCTGAGCGAGAAAAGGGCCAGCATCTATTTGAGAATCAGAATCAGAATCATCTTTATTGCCAAGTATGTAGAACACACAAGGAATTTGTTTCCGGTAGAACACGCTGCGTTAGCAGTTTTTTTGACGACGATACTAGTGCAGCATGTTCTACCGGAAACAAATTCCTTGTGTGTTCTACATACTTGGCAATAAAGATGATTCTGATTCTGATTGAGGAAGGAAACTGCGGCCAATACTGAAACTGGAATGACACCTCAGGGATTCGTTTCCTCCGTTTTGAGCTGAAGGCCCCGTTTTGAGCTGAAGGCCCCGTTTGAGCAAGTCTGGGCGTTTTGACACATTCTCAGTAGCGCAGACGGACTTTAACAACCGGCACAGTGTGAGCACAATGTGAGTCCCCGTGCAGGATCTTGGGGATCTTGGTCATTAACCCACCTATAAATATGACGACGACAACAAAGAGTTGAGGAGAGGAAAATTATTATATATACGTGCAAATATTTGTCACGAGTAGACCAAGTCAGCTTATTTTTGTCCCAGCTGGAACAAAAGGGACACCTTTATTTATTGACTTAGGCTAGCTGCGTTTTAAGAAAGCCATCATGCGCATGTTTGAAGGTGGATCTATTTATTCATGTATTTATTTGAATGGATTGGTTTCTGCTGTGTGTGTGTGTGTGTGTGTTGATGGAGAATTTTCCTATTGCAATCTTAATTGTGGAGCTAGCTGTTAGCCAATACATTGCAAGTGCACTCCCACCTTGTTTTTGGGAGCAATTTTGCTGGAATGGATGATCAGGCCGACAGAATGGCCGCCATTTCACAAAGGATAGGATGGATTTGTCTTTGTCTTTGTCTTTGTCTTGGGGCCAACTGGCTGAACGGGAGACAAAGACATTGAGACAACAAGGCACAATCTGCCAGCGCATTCTCATTTGCGCCGTAGGAAACCCAAAAGCTGGCTCGGGGAGCACCTGAGCAAACGTTTGGCCAGAGTTGCGGCCGGCGTATTTCCTGCTCCTTATTTGCTTTGCCTCGACGTTTGTCGCGCGCTACAACAACACTGAAAGCAACGACGGCCAATAAAAGGCTGAAGGAATCTCCTCATCTTGGTTGTCGGGAGCCTTTTGACAAAATGCCGGCGGATTCGTTGGGCTCGACGGCTCCGCGACACTAAAAACGGGTCAACCCAAATCAAGACCGTGGTCACGGGCGGGGGAGGGGGGTCTTTGTCCCCGCATGTTCCCAACCTGTGAGCGGGCTGGGAGGCATCGATAATATTAATAATAATCATAATACATTTCATGTCTTTCGCAGCACCTTTCAAAACAATCAAGGACACCTTACAGTCACAGGATATTTTTTTTTCCAAGTGAGCAGCGGCAGCCATACGCGCCGGCGTTCACTCAACCCGGAAGTAACATAGAGTAAAAAACAAAAACTAAATAACATGACAACACAAAGACACACAGTCGTTCATTGTTCGGCACTTTCTGTACCCTCTTTGTGACATGAAGCGGTTCTAGATGAAAGGAGAGGATCACAGTGTCCTTTTCAGCCGTGGATCGGGGTCTCCGCTCCACCGGATCCAAGCAACCCGGTGGCTTTTTCCAAGAAGTGTTGTGACGCCATGAGGGGGGGGGGGGGGTGGCGCTAAGGGGGGCTCCCGGCGGGGGACCCACAAGACCGGCCCGGCGGGAAAAGATGAAGGTTTCCATCGCGCAAGCGGCGCTTCCCCCGCCCGCCTGCACCGAGTCCGTCGTGAGACAAAAGTTGGGGAGCGTCGAGGCCGCTCAAAGGCGCCAAAAGCCTTCCAACCGCCTCAGCTGCGGCCATTCAAAATGGCCGCCTTTGCCGCGGCTGTCGCCGCTTTCGTTAGGCCAAAAGGATCCACGGCAGAACGGCGGCCACCAGCGCCACGGCGGTAAAGGCGCAGAGCAGCGCGGCCAGGCAGCGCGTCGCGCCGCGCCGCCGCCGTCGCCCGGCCGAGGTCGGCGCCGCGTCCAAGGCGTCGTCCTCCGTCGCGGGCCTCCCCAGGGCGCCGATGACAAAGACCTCCGAGGCGCCGCACGGCTGACGCGGGCCGCCTCCGTCCCCGTCCCCGCAGAAGAAGCGCCGGAGCCGCCCGGAGAGGGAGGCGTCGCGGCCCGGCCGGGCGAGCGGCGCGCCCGCCGGCACCTCCAAGGTCTGCCCTGCGCTCCGGTGGCCCTCCGCCGAGGCCGGCGGCGGCTCCGTCCGCTTCCTGATGAAGGTGAGGTGTCGGCACGCGGGGCAGGCCAGGGCGTCCGGCGTCCGGCCGCCGAGCAGCACCTTGACCAGGCAGTCGTGGCAGAAGGCGTGGCCGCAGCTCAGCGTTCTCTCCGTCCCGCGCGGGTTCTCGTAGCACACGGGGCACTCCTCGTCCACTGCCATGGAGAGTCAACCGCGACGTCGGTCGCCGCCGGCGCGAAGTCGCAGCAACCGCCTTTGGGCGTCCGAAGCCCCGCCCTGCACCCGCTCATCCGCATTCCTGCGGGTTGGAGGCGGGGCTTCGGACGCCCGAGCGCGACGCTTGCGGAACCGGGTCCGCCGCCCGGGCCGGGTGCGGTGAGTGACGAGACGCCATCGGTGATTTGAAAAGGACACCAAGAGCAAAGTCTCTGCGACCACTCGGGTGTCTTCTGATACAAAATACAAAAAAAAAAAAAAAAGAAGTTCGGTGACTTCACTCTTAAATTGAGAAGGACAGTCTTTGACGGGATGTTTTATTGACATGGCGGAGCGTTGTGAAGAAAAATGGCCAGGATTTCATTGACAACCGTTTCTTTGCTTACAGACAGCGGCTTTTTTTAGGCGTTCAACGACCTGACGTGTTTCGGCGTATACTTCCGCCTTCGTCGGAGGACGAAGACGGAAGTATACGCCGAAACGTCACGTCATCTGTGAAAAGAATCGGTAGTAAATGAGATTAAATTAAAGTAGACAGTATGAAGTTAACGCAACTCTGGGCAGGATTTGCCCGCGTGACTTGATTTTCGGTTTTGTCCAAAAAAACGTTGACGTCGGCAGGGATCGCGAATTGGAGTCGAGCGCCATCTGGCGGCGCTTTGCGGTCGTAGGGCGCGGCGACGTCACCGCCGACGCAGGCGTCCGCGTCAGAGCACGCGCGCGCGGCTTCCGGGAGACGCGTTGGCAATTTCCGAAAGACGAGCTGAAGCGGCGGCGGCGCCGCTGACGAGCTTGCCCGGCCGGCGGGGGGCGACCGGCGGCTTTTTGCCTTTGGACCGCTCGACGAGCCTTCGGCCTCCGTCTGTCGCGAACCGGTAAGTCGCCTCCCCGGTAAGTCGCGACGGCGTTTGGGGCTCGCTCGCTTCTCGTCAAAGGACAGTCGCCTTCCCTCTCGGGTTGTTTGGAAATGCTGACGGGGACGATTTAAGGCGCCCCCCTGTCGCCCCCTTGGTGGCTTTGCGGGCTAAATGGAGACGTCGCTCGCCCCGGTGCTCCGCAAACTTGAAATTGGATGGAAACCGAATCGGATCTCGGTTACACTGACCGCTCGTCACTTGACCGCGTCGCTTCTCGGAAGACTCGAATGGGTCAGGACCCCCACCCCGTCCCGAACAACCTTTATCACTTCTTGTTGGAACTTGGCGTGAAAAATGCGTTGTATGGGTGCTGTTGTTTTTTAATTCATTGCGTTTTAGGCTCCGAACCCCCCACCAGCCCGCGGCGCGAGTGTGAGTCACCGGCGATGATGTCATCGCTGAGCGACGTATGAACGGGAGACAAACGCAGTAGAGCGGCAGGGGCCTCGCAAAGCCCCCCCAATGGATGATGACAAAATCAAATCAATTGTAATAATAATCCATTTCATTTCTAAGTAAGCGCCTTTCAAAACTCTCAAGGTCCCTTTACAGTCACGGGATCGCGGCGCCAGCGTTCACTCAACCGGAAAACTCAAATCGATAGAAAGTTAGCCAGCTACTAGATAATGAATAGATGGATAGCTAGCTAGCTCGTTAGATAGCGAATAGATCTGTGCAGCCGGTGGTGCACAAGAGCAGAGAACTTTGCTACTAGTGCCTCTTTTTCATCTCAGACTTTCTCCGTCACCTTTACCATATTTGAAGTCGGACGAAATGATGACGCTAGCGTGTGAGGTTTTTTTTTGACCGTGTCACCCTTTGAGAGGCGGAGCCTGCGGCCGGAATGATATTTGCGATGGCCGCATCCCAAAACGTCTGAAATCAAGTTGAATGACGATAGAAAGCATTGATTGGTCATCCGGCCAATGGTTTCGGTCCAAGTGGTCTCCGCCTCGGCGCTCACGTCTCCGTTTGCGCCCTCAGGACGTCCCGACATGGACGCGGACGTGATTCCCGAGTTCTCCGCCAAGGACGAAGAAGTGGCCTACTGGAAGTCCCGAGCCCTCAAGTATAACAAAAGGTGGGAAAAGGTTGCTTGAAACCGCGGCTTTCCGCGTGGCGGCGGCTGATTTCCCGCCCATGTTTTGCTTTGCATTATTTCCGCGGGTGCGCCTAGCTGGCGCGAGGCCCGGGAGGAGCTTCGGGAGTTCCAGGAGGGCAGCCGGGAGCTGGAGGCCGAGCTGGAGGCGCAGCTCAGCCAGGCCGAACGCCGCCTGCGCGACCTGCAGAGCCAGAACCAGCGGCTGAAGGGCGAGGCGGACCACCTCAAGGTAAGGCCCTCGGCCGCCCCGGCCGTTCCGGGCCACGCGCTCACCCGCCGCCGCCCGTCCAGGAGAAGCTGGAGAAGCAGCACGCCCAGAGCTTCCGGCAGATCTCCGTGCTGGAGGACGACCTGGGCCGGACGCGCGGCGTCAAGGAGCAGCTCCGCAATTCGGTGCGCAAGCTAGAGCAGGCCAACGACGACCTGGAACGAGCCAAGAGGTGCCGCCCGACGCCCGACGCGCTTTCAAAACCTTGCCCATTTGCCCACATTTTTTTGGGGCGTTCAGGGCAACCGTCGTGTCCCTGGAGGACTTTGAGGGCCGCCTGAACCAGGCCATCGAGAGAAACGCCTTCCTGGAGAGCGAGCTGGACGAGAAGGAATCCCTCTTGGTGTCGGTGCAGCGGCTCAAAGACGAAGCGCGCGGTACGGAGGCCCGCCCGCCCCCCTACCGAACCCCGACCTGAAGGCGCTCCCTCCCTCCCTCGCAGACCTGCGACAGGAACTGGCCGTGCGCGAGAGGACGACGGACGGGCTGTCGGCGCCCGACTCGCCCACTTCGCCGCCAGACTCTGCGTGCACGCCGGCGGCCCCGAGCGCCGAGCGGCCCCCCGCGGACCCCAAAGGTGGGTCGGTCCGTCCCGATGTTCTTTCGGCGGGCTTTGGAGCGCGCTGGGCCAATCGCGGGTGTGTCCCGGGCGCGTCCGCAGCACGGCCCCGCGGCTGCGACGGCTCGTCGCTCGCGCCCTCGGCCAGAATCTCCGCCCTCAACATCGTCGGCGATCTGCTTCGCAAAGTCGGGGTGGGTGCGCTTTTTCCGTCACGCCCGCCGGCGGCTGGCGGGGGGCGGCCCATTTCTTTCTTGACTTTTTGCTCTCGTCCCTTCAGGCTTTGGAGTCCAAACTGGCCGCCTGCAGGAGCTTCGCCAAAAACCAGGCGGCCCGCAAGAGCCTCCCGCTCGCCGACGACGGCGCGCTGCTCAACGGCGACGCCGACAAGTTTTTGCGCGCCGCCTACTTTGACAACGGGTGAGCCCCCCCCCCCCTCGCCGTCACCACACGCAAGGCGAATTTGTCACTGAATTTGCGGTGGCGTCTTGACAGCGGCGCCGTCAACGGACTGGACCCGGGGGTCCTGACCTCCGGAAGCGCGTCCCCGCCGGGCCTGCTGCCCCTCAGCGTGTGAGCGCGACACCGTCGTGTCGGACGCTTGCACGACAGACGCTCCTCATGGCGTCTTTTGGGGGGGGGGGGGGACACTTTCCGTCCGAATGCTCGTGTGGGCCCCGCTACACTGCCCCCCCCCCCCCCCCCCCCCCCCCGCTCCCCCAATGACAAAAGGTCCCACCGGACAATGCTACCCCCCCCCCCCCCCCCCCCCCCGTGTGATTTGCACAGCCCCACCCACGACTTTGTTGGCCGTTTGACCAAAAGCGACGGACGGCCGCCTTCACCTGAACGTTTCTCAGCGTTCCAACAATGCAGTATTTCTGTTGCACGTGCAGCCGGGTGGGAGTGGAGGGGTCTTCACCCCCCCACCCCCCACCCACACTTTGGACTCAAGTGAATGTTGATCGTTCCGAACTTTTTTTAATGATTGTTTTACTGTGTGCGCGGGAGCGCAAACGTCCCTGCTTTTGCGCCGCAGGCGTGGATGGTGGCAGCTGGCCCTTTAAGGCCAACGCCAGCAAAGAAAGTTGCGCAACGGCCACCGAGTGGGCTCCTGGAAACGCTTTTAATAATAAAAATACATTTCATTTATAAGCGCCTTTCAAAACTCTCAAGGTCACTTCGGTCACAGGATCCGTTTTCCTGTGGGTGAGCAGCGGCAGCCACACACGTCAGCGTTCACTCACCCCGGAGTAACTCAAATACATAGCAAGCTCACTAGCTCGCGAATAGACAGCTAGCTAGGTAGCCGCAGAACTAGTAGGTAGCTAGCGAGCCAGCCAGATAGCTAATAGCTAGCTATCTAGCTAGCCTTATTCTATGAGATGAGGTGAGCCCCCATTTAGTTGAGTTGAATCAGCCATTTGACGATTCGGCGGTGGTTGCGTGTATTGCGAAAGGCACTTGCCAATGAAGTGGGTGACATCTTTTTTCTTCTAGAAAGAATTTATTGATTGAGGTTTTGTACGCCGTGCGTGTAGATGCTGCACGGCGGGCGCTTCAGGGCGCTGCCCCATCGTCCCGATTGTGAGGGGAAGAAATCAAACGATTGACGTGAGCGACTCGGTGCGCTCGATTGCCGGCGGCTCCTCGAGGTCCGACGTTCTGAGCTACAGGCCCAAGTGCTTCTCCATGTCCGCCTTCAAACGGTTCTTCTTGACCTGAAGGCAAGAGCAGCTGTCCCAGTGAGGCGACAACCGAGGCCGGCGCACGCAAAGAATTGCCGCGACAAGCGACAAAGACGGCGGAAAAATCCCCTTTGGAGTCCAGTCCCGGTCTGGAGCTCCGGGATGCCGGCGTCCCCGGTGGAGGAGCGGCGGACCCCACGCGACGGGCGTCCCGCCACCCCGAAGAGAGTGGCGCTGTTCCCGAAGGCTTAGCCGGTCTTACCTTTCTGGAGGCCGTCATGGGGTAGGAGTCCACGAAGACCACGTAGCGGGGGATTTTGAAGTGGGAGATCTGCGGGGCCAAACCGGCGTTCCGTCTCGCTGAGCACGCCCGCAACGTGGACGGCGGCGGCGGCGCCCTCACCTGGTCTTTGCAGAAGGTTCGTATCTCCTCGGCCGTGCACGCTTGTCCTTCCTTCAGCTTGATGCAAGCGCAGACCTGCTCTCCCAGACGCTCATCCTTCACCCCCACCACCTCGGAGACCGCGGTGACCTTTAAGTCCCGGCGGAGGAGGCGACCTCCCGCCAAAGGTGACCTTGTTCCAAAATTGGTTACCTGCACCTCGTGCACTTTGCGGTTGGTGTAGAGGAACTTCTCGATCTCGGCCGGGTAGATGTTCTCCCCCCCTCGGATGATCATGTCCTTGATGCGGCCCTCGATGGAGCAGTAGCCCAGCGCGTCGAGCCGCGCCACGTCGCTGCCGGCGTCAAAACAACGCTAGCGTTAGCCCAGCCCGCAACGGCCGTTGCTATCTAAGCGCCTTCCAAAACTCTCGTGGTCACTTTACAGTCACGGGATCTGTTTTTCTGTGCGCCAGCAGCGGCAGCCGCACGGACGCGGGTTCACTCAACCCGGAAGTAACTCAAATAGATAGCAAGCTTGCTCGCTAGCAAATAGATAGCTAATAATTTCATTGACACAAACATTCAATGCGGTGTGAGAAAGCTTAGATTGTCCTCTTTGATCAGGAAAAAAACAAGTTAATTATTGAGTGACGTGGGTTATCTGCAGTTATCTGATCTTGAAAGGGGGGCGGCAGCCCAAAATCATCCAATCCAATCCAATCCATATTTGCTTGATCTAGCGCTTTAAGAAGAGCTGAAGCTGCAACAAAGCGCCAACGTGTGTTGAAAAAGGCAAATGGCGCGCGCGAGGAGGCGCTCACCCGGTCCTGTACCAGCGGTCCGGGCCAATCACCTGGCGGGTCTTGTCGGGCTCGTCCCAGTAGCCGCGCATCACGCAGCTGCCGCGGATCAGCAGCTCGCCGCTGGCCCCCAGCGGGACCGTCTCGCCCGTGTCCACGTCCGCCACTTTGGCCTGCGGCGACAAACGGCGGCGGGGCCGCTTCAGAGGGACCCAAAGAGAGACGCCGGCGTCGCCCGGGAGGCCCCGCCCCCACCTCCACGTGCGGCAGGACGCAGCCGACCGTGTGCAGCTTGAGCGCGTCGTCGTCCAGCGGGAAACCCAAGAAGGTGACGGGGCTGTTCTCGGTGGTGCCGTAACCGATCTGCCGGGCGCGCCAGACGGCCGCCGTCACCCGGGGCGAGCGCCGTCACGCCCGAAAGGCGCCACTCACCATGATTTCTTTGGCGTTCAGCTTGGCCCGCACGTTGGCCACCAGCTCCGGGGCGCACGGGGACGCCGCCATGATGCCTTCGAGGTCAAAAGCCGCTCGCTGACGCCCGCCTGGGAAATGGCGGCCGGCGGCGGCGGCGTTGAACTTACCGCCTTCCATGGAGGACAAATCGGACTTTTCCAGATCTGGCAACCCCAGCAGGTCGGCAAACATGGTGGGGGTCCCGTAGATAAAATTGCACCTGTCACAAGAGCCCGCCCCGCCCCCCATTTTTAATTTCAGATCGGCAACGACGCACACGCTGACCGCCGCCCTGGTCGGACTTGACTTGTGATGCTGGACCAGCCCCGCCAAGCCAAGGTGGCTCAAAGTAATTATCCAGTCAGTACGATGGCGTGCTGACTACCTATTAGCTGGCTAACTAGATAGCTAGCTAGCTAGCTAGCTTTCTATCTATACATCAAATCTTGGATTGTATTTTGTACCGTCGCCCCCCCCTTTCACGCTCAGATAACTGCAGACCCATGTAACTTCAATCAAAGGTTTGTTACACTGCATGGAATGTTTGTGTGTCAAGGAAATTATTAGCTGTGTATGTTAGCTATATAGCTAGCTAGCTATCTATTAGCTACCTATTTGCTAGGTATTCTTATTCTTATTATTATACGATCTATCGGAAATATGACACGGCAAAATGATGATTTTTTTTAGCAAATTGTTACCTGGTTTTATAATAATAATATTCATAATCCATTTAATTTATAAGTGCCTTTCAAAACTCTCAAGGTCACTTTACAGTTACAGGATCAGTTTTTCTGCAGGTGAGCAGCGGCAGCCACACGCACCAGCGTTCACTCAACACGGAATAACTCAAATAGATAGAAAGTTAGCTAGCTTGCTAGCTTGTGAGATAGCGAATAGCTTTTTCTTCAAATCTGGATGGAAAATGACTGGATTCAACTGGCGTCAATGTGTATTTTGTTGCCGAGCTGCTGGGCAGAACCCAGTTGTTGTGTTGTGAGTGCGGCAGCCCCTCGGGAACCAACCAAGCCCAGAAGAGAAACCGCCCGTCACCTTTCCTGGATGATGGCGTCCAGGTTGGCCTGCGGGTCGTAGGCGGTGGAAGGGAAGACCAAGGTGATGCCGTGCAGCGCCATGCACAAGGCCCCCACCACCGAACCGAAGCAGTGGTACAAGGGCACCGGCATGCACACCCGCACCCGCGGCTGGCGGCGAGACACCCCGCGGGCGTTCACTCGGGCTTTATTTTGGGCGACGACGGGCGACGTACCCTCCGGTCGTAGCCGGCCCGCAGCCCCACAAAGTAGCCGTTGTTGACCACGTTGTGGTGGGACAGCGTGACCCCCTTGGGCTGGCCGGTGGTGCCCTGAATGCAAAGCGCGCGCAGAGGTCACGACCCCGCCGCGCCCCCCCGAGCGGACCCGGCCTCACCGAGGTGAACTGAATGTTGATGGCGTCGTCGCACGACAGCGTCCCGTCCAGTCGGCTCAGCCGCTGGCGCTGACGACCGTCGGCCGCCTGGAAAACGTCGTCCGCGTGCAGCGCCCCCGCCCGGCGCTCGTCCGTCAGGACCACCGCGCGCAGGTCGGGCAACCTGCGGGCGGCTCGGTCAATCCTGGCGGACGACGGGCGCTCATCGCAAGCGGGCGGGCCTACCTGGCGCTGCGCAGGTGGCCGGGCGCCGACGCCGGCATCTCCGGGCACAGCTCCCGCAGCATCTCGTAGAACTTTTGCGTTTTGAAGCGGCTGGGGCACACCAGCGCTTTGCACTGCACCTGCGGCGGCCGCACTTCACTTCAAATCCCAGCGCAAAACATCCACATCCATGAGCGAGCTAGCGAGCTAGCGAGCACCTTTCTCAGCGTGAACTCGGCTTCCTGCAGTCGATACGCCGGGTTGAGGGACACCTGCCGGGGGCCGCGCCAAAAGTTAGCCCGCTAAACGGCAAAAGCCATGGCTTCCGGCGAGGCTAACCTGAACGATTCCCGCCTTGGCCGAGGCGAATTGGAAGAGGATCCATTGGTACGTGTTGGGGCCCCAAAGGCCCAGACGCTCGCCCGGCTGCAGGCCCAAAGCAAGCAGCCCCGCCGCCACTTGCTCCACCTGCCCGCCAAAAGTGCCGTCAAACGCCATCCAAATCCGTCACCAAAGCCGTTTCATTCGTGCCACTTTCCCTCCCCACAAAGCAGCGGAATCCAAAAACAAAATGGCGTCGGCGTCGACGTGGCAGACGTACGTCCCGATGAAGTTGGAGGAAGGTTTTGCGGACGCCGTCTTGAAGGAAGACGACGGCCTCGCGCTGAGGCCAACGCCGGGCGGCGGCCGCCAGGCTTTGGCCCATCGTCATGGAGAGAAGCGAGACGGCCGACGCGCCGTGAACGTAGCTGACGCCGCTGCCCGGATGCGATCGGCGCGGCGGATGGTCCACGTGCAGCCGCCTGCGCACGGCAAACACAAAAAGGCCATGCAGAGTAAGGCGTTTTTTTTTCCGAAAAAACCCACCATGTATAGTAAGGCGTTTTTAGCCGAAAAAAATGACCATGTATAGTAAGGCGTTTTTGGAAAAAAATTGACCATGTATAGTAAGGCGTTTTTGTCGATAAAAAAGACCATGTATAGTAAGGCGTTTTTAGCCGAAAAAAATGACCATGTATAGTAAGGCGTTTTTAGCCGAAAAAAACAACCATGTATAATAAGGCGTTTTTAGCTGAAAAAAACACCATGTATAGTAAGGCGTTTTTAGCCGAAAAAAATGACCATGTATAGTAAAGCGTTTTTAGCTGAAAAAAATGACCATGTATAGTAAGGCGTTTTTAGCCGAAAAAAAACCCACCATGTATAGTAAGGCGTTTTTAGCCGAAAAAAATGACCATGTATAGTAAGGCGTTTTTGGAAAAAAATTGACCATGTATAGTAAGGCGTTTTTGTCGATAAAAAAGACCATGTATAGTAAGGCGTTTTTAGCCGAAAAAAATGACCATGTATAGTAAGGCGTTTTTAGCTGAAAAAAACAACCATGTATAATAAGGCGTTTTTAGCCGAAAAAAACACCATGTATAGTAAGGCGTTTTTAGCCGAAAAAAATGACCATGTATAGTAAGGCGTTTTTAGCCGAAAAAAATGACCATGTATAGTAAAGCGTTTTTAGCTGAAAAAAATGACCATGTATAGTAAGGCGTTTTTAGCTGAAAAAACCCACCATGTATAGTAAGGCGTTTTTAGCTGAAAAAAACCACCATGTATAGTAAGGCGTTTTTAGCCGAAAAAAACCCCACCATGTATAGTAAGGCGTTTTTAGCCGAAAAAAATGACCATGTATAGTAAAGCGTTTTTAGCTGAAAAAAATGACCATGTATAGTAAGGCGTTTTTAGCCGAAAAAAACAACCATGTATAATAAGGCGTTTTTAGCTGAAAAAAACACCATGTATAGTAAGGCGTTTTTAGCCGAAAAAAATGACCATGTATAGTAAAGCGTTTTTAGCTGAAAAAAATGACCATGTATAGTAAGGCGTTTTTAGCCGAAAAAAAACCCACCATGTATAGTAAGGCGTTTTTAGCTGAAAAAACCCACCATGTATAGTAAGGCGTTTTTAGCTGAAAAAAACCACCATGTATAGTAAGGCGTTTTTAGCCGAAAAAAACCCCACCATGTATAGTAAGGCGTTTTTAGCCGAAAAAAATGACCATGTATAGTAAAGCGTTTTTAGCTGAAAAAAATGACCATGTATAGTAAGGCGTTTTTAGCCGAAAAAAACAACCATGTATAATAAGGCGTTTTTAGCTGAAAAAAAATGACCATGTATAGTTAGGCGTTTTTAGCCGAAAAAAAACCCACCATGTATAGTAAGGCGTTTTTAGCCGAAAAAAATGACCATGTATAGTAAGGCGTTTTTAGCCGAAAAAAATGACCATGTATAGTAAGGCGTTTTTAGCTAAAAAAAATGACCATGGATAATAAGGCATTTTTAGCTGAAAAAAAATGACCATGTATAGTAAGGCATTTTTAGCCGAAAAAAATGACCATGTATAGTAAGGCGTTTTTAGCTGAAAAAAACCCACCATGTATAGTAAGGCGTTTTTAGCCGAAAAAAATGACCATGTATAGTAAGGCGTTTTTAGCTGAAAAAAATGACCATGTATAGTAAGGCGTTTTTAGCCGAAAAAAAACCCACCATGTATAGTAAGGCGTTTTTAGCTGAAAAAACCCACCATGTATAGTAAGGCGTTTTTAGCTGAAAAAAACCACCATGTATAGTAAGGCGTTTTTAGCCGAAAAAAACCCCACCATGTATAGTAAAGCGTTTTTAGCTGAAAAAAATGACCATGTATAGTAAGGCGTTTTTAGCCGAAAAAAACAACCATGTATAATAAGGCGTTTTTAGCTGAAAAAAATGACCATGTATAGTTAGGCGTTTTTAGCCGAAAAAAAACCCACCATGTATAGTAAGGCGTTTTTAGCCGAAAAAAATGACCATGTATAGTAAGGCGTTTTTAGCTGAAAAAAACCCACCATGTATAGTAAGGCGTTTTTAGCCGAAAAAAACAACCATGTATAATAAGGCGTTTTTAGCTGAAAAAAAATGACCATGTATAGTAAGGCGTTTTTAGCCGAAAAAAATGACCATGTATAGTAAGGCGTTTTTAGCTGAAAAAAACCCACCATGTATAGTAAGGCGTTTTTAGCCGAAAAAAATGACCATGTATAGTAAGGCGTTTTTAGCTGAAAAAAACCACCATGTATAGTAAGGCGTTTTTAGCCGAAAAAAAAACAACCATGTATAATAAGGCGTTTTTAGCTGAAAAAAATGACCATGTATAGTAAGGCGTTTTTAGCCGAAAAAAAACAACCATGTATAATAAGGCGTTTTTAGCAGAAAAAAATGACCATGTATAGTAAGGCGTTTTTAGCCGAAAAAAAACCCACCATGTATAGTAAGGCGTTTTTAGCTGAAAAAAACCATCATGTATAGTAAGGCGTTTTTAGCCGAAAAAAATGACCATGTATAGTAAGGCGTTTTTAGCTAAAAAAATGACCATGGATAATAAGGCATTTTTAGCTGAAAAAAAATGACCATGTATAGTAAGGCGTTTTTAGCCGAAAAAAATGACCATGTATAGTAAGGCGTTTTTAGCTGAAAAAAACCCACCATGTATAGTAAGGCGTTTTTAGCCGAAAAAAACAACCATGTATAATAAGGCGTTTTTAGCTGAAAAAAAATGACCATGTATAGTAAGGCGTTTTTAGCCGAAAAAAATGACCATGTATAGTAAGGCGTTTTTAGCTGAAAAAAACCCACCATGTATAGTAAGGCGTTTTTAGCCGAAAAAAATGACCATGTATAGTAAGGCGTTTTTAGCTGAAAAAAACCACCATGTATAGTAAGGCGTTTTTAGCCGAAAAAAAAACAACCATGTATAATAAGGCGTTTTTAGCTGAAAAAAATGACCATGTATAGTAAGGCGTTTTTAGCCGAAAAAAAACAACCATGTATAATAAGGCGTTTTTAGCAGAAAAAAATGACCATGTATAGTAAGGCGTTTTTAGCCGAAAAAAAACCCACCATGTATAGTAAGGCGTTTTTAGCTGAAAAAAACCACCATGTATAGTAAGGCGTTTTTAGCCGAAAAAAAAACAACCATGTATAATAAGGCGTTTTTAGCTGAAAAAAATGACCATGTATAGTAAGGCGTTTTTAGCCGAAAAAAAACAACCATGTATAATAAGGCGTTTTTAGCAGAAAAAAATGACCATGTATAGTAAGGCGTTTTTAGCCGAAAAAAAACCCACCATGTATAGTAAGGCGTTTTTAGCTGAAAAAAACCACCATGTATAGTAAGGCGTTTTTAGCCGAAAAAAATGACCATGTATAGTAAGGCGTTTTTAGCTAAAAAAATGACCATGGATAATAAGGCATTTTTAGCTGAAAAAAAATGACCATGTATAGTAAGGCGTTTTTAGCTGAAAAAAACCCACCATGTATAGTAAGGCGTTTTTAGCCGAAAAAAACAACCATGTATAATAAGGCGTTTTTAGCTGAAAAAAATGACCATGTATAGTTAGGCGTTTTTAGCCGAAAAAAAACCCACCATGTATAGTAAGGCGTTTTTAGCCGAAAAAAATGACCATGTATAGTAAGGCGTTTTTAGCTAAAAAAAATGACCATGGATAATAAGGCATTTTTAGCTGAAAAAAAAATGACCATGTATAGTAAGGCGTTTTTAGCCGAAAAAAATGACCATGTATAGTAAGGCGTTTTTAGCTGAAAAAAACCCACCATGTATAGTAAGGCGTTTTTAGCCGAAAAAACCCACCATGTATAGTAAGGCGTTTTTCGCACGAAAAAAACGACCATGTATAGTAAGGTGTTTTTAGCTGAAAAAAATGACCATGTATAGTAAGGCGTTTTTAGCTGAAGAAAAAAAAACGACCATGTATAGTAAGGCGTTTTTCGCAGATAAAAATAACGACCGTGTATAGGAAGGTGGTTTTAGCCCCGAAAAACGACCTTCTTTAGTAAGGCATTTTATACCTTAGTTCATTGAATGGCTATGTAGCACAGTGGTAGAGTGGATCTTTGCAGATGCAATGTCCCAGGTTCAATCCCAGTATCATTATTTAGGATTTTTGCAAATTTCTGCATTGGAGGACTATTAAAAGCTTTCTTATTCTTATTGAAAAACGACCATGTATGGTAAGGTGTTTTTGGCCGAAAAATACGACCATGTATAGTAAGGCGTTTTTCACACGAAAAAAACGACCATGTATGGTAAGGTGTTTTTGGGCGAAAAAAACGACCATGTATAGTAGGGCGTTTTAGGCGAAAAAAAATGACCATGTATAGTAAGGCGTTTTTGGCGGAAAAAAAACGACCATGTATAGTAAGGCGTTTTTAGCCGAAAAAAATGACCATGTATAGTAAGGCGTTTTTAGCCGAAAATAACGACCATGTATAGTAAGGCGTTTTTGGCGGAAAAAAAACGACCATGTATAGTAAGGCGTTTTTAGCCGAAAAAAATGACCATGTATAGTAAGGCGTTTTTGGTCGAAAAAAACGACCATGTATAGTAAGGTGTTTTTGGCGAAAAAAAAAACGACCATGTATAGTAAGGCGTTTTTAGCCGAAAAAAACCACCATGTATAGTAAGGTGTTTTTGGTCGAAAAAAAAACAACCATGTATAATGAGGCGTTTTTGGTCGAAAAAAACGACCATGTATAGTAAGGCATTTTTAGCCGGAAAAAAAAACAACCATGTATAATAAGGCGTTTTTAGCTGAAAAAAAAACGCCCATGTATAGTAAGGCGTTTTTGGCGAAAAAAAACGCCCATGTATAGTAAGGCGTTTTTAGCTGAAAAAAAAACCCACCATATATAGTAAGGCGTTTTAGGCGAGAAAAAAAACGGACCATGTATAGTAAGGCGTTTTTAGCCGAAAAAAACCACCATGTATAGTCAGGCATTTTTGGCGGGAAAAAATGACCATGATAGTAAGGCATTTTTAGCCGGAAAAAAAACAACCATGTATAATAAGGCGTTTTTAGCTGAAAAAAATGACCATGTATAGTTAGGCGTTTTTGGCGAAAAAAACCACCATGTATAGTAAGGCGTTTTTAGCTGAAAAAAAAACGACCATATATAGTAAGGCGTTTTAGGCGAGAAAAAAAACGACCATGTATAGGAAGGCGTTTTTCGCACGAAAAAAACGACCATGTATAATAAGGCGTTTTTAGCTGAAAAGAAACGAGAATGTATCGTAAGGCGTTTTTAGATGAGAAAAACACAACCTTGTGTCGTAAGGCGTTCAGTGCGTTTGCGCCTGGTTTGCTCAGGTGAGAGGAGGCATCTGGTTTTCACAGAGGCTGAGTGGGAGTGTTTCAAGGTTGGAAAAAAAGTCACTTTTTTGGGTGTCGGCGGGGCAACCTACCGGCTCTGGCGGAACCCGCCGCACGCCACGCCGCGTTCAAGTCCGAGCGCAAAGTCGCCGCTCCTTCGGCACAAACAAAGCAATGAGGACATTCTTGTGGCCGCGGCGGAGCGTCAGCGAGACGTCTGCAAGGCAGGCAAAGGCGGAGGAGTGCGTCTTGGTCAACGGTGGAGCGGCGGGCGCGTCTCAGCGTGTCTAATCGTTAACCACTCACACGGCGACCGAATTGACCTCCCATCCAAAGTTCAGCACACACTTACTTTATTTGGCAAATCAGAAGCTTTCGAGGTGGTCGGAAAAAGAACAAAACAAGTCACAGACCGGCAGAAAAGTTGCGCTTGTGTAAGAGCGCCGGCGGGGGAGGGGCGGCGCTATTTACGCGCTCGGCGCGGCTCACGCGGGTGGACGTGCGGACCGGACCGCGCAGCCGAGGGCCGTTTGGCGGTCGCGCGGCCGTCATTGGGCCGAACGGTCGCCGCCGCCGTTCAGCGAGTCCAGGTGCCGCAGCAACCGGTCGCAGTGTTGACAACTGCGATGTTTGTCCCTGACGCGTTCCGCTTCCTTCCTGAGAAGAGTCGGTTGCACCCACCCGGCCGCCATCAGCACCTCTGCAAAACGAGCGCCCCCCCCGCCCATCAGGCAGGCAACTTGACGACGGCCAACCGGGAGGCATTCGGAACGGCGGCGGTCGGTCACGCGCGTCGTCCTCACCGAGCACTCGGTCTCGCACGGCGCCGTCGGGGTCGTCCAGGTGCAGCAGGAGTTGCTGGAAAAGGAAGCGCAGGTGCGAGGCGCACAGTTGCCCGTCGTAGTTGCCCCCCAAGCAGGAGAACCACAAGCCGAGAGCCCGCAAGGCCTCGGCCCGCACGTCCTCGGCGCTGTCGTCCAGACGCTTCAGCAGCTCTGCCCGGGGAAGGCGCCGGGAGCCTTCAATGCTGGGGCCCCGGCGCACCCAAAAACAAGGCCAAGGCGTACCGGGGACGTACCGGGGTAGATCTTGTTGAGGGCCTCCTCGCGCAGGGCGGATCCCACCCGCTCCAGGAGGGCGCACAGGGAGCGGCAGGCCAGGAGTCGCCCCATCGGGGAGTCCTCGTCCAGGGACGACAGCAGCTGAGGCGACAGCCTCTCCTCCAGGGACAGGAGCTGAGGCAAACACCCGCGTAAACACCACACCGCCAGCGCAAGCCGGCTAGCTAGCTATTAGATGTCTAGCTCGCTATCTATTTTGACTTTGTTACTTCCGGGTTGCGTGTGGCTGCTCCCGCTCACCCGCAGAAAAACCGATTTTGTGACTGTAAAGTGACCTTGAGAGTTTTGAAAGGCGCTTATCGATGAAACGGATCACGATCGTTGTGATTGTAAAAGCCAACGTTGAAGAGGGACCGGACAGCCCGCTGGGTACCTGCTCCGGGGTGACGCTCCCTCCGTGCAGCATCGCCAGCAGGCAGCTGAGGACGGAGGTGCGCAGGGCGGCGGCGGTGCGCCCGGCTCGCCACGCCAGATTGGGGAGCAGCACGTCGCCCAGGAACTTCTCAGACTCCTCCCGAAAACGTCTGCCGCACAAGCCGTCGGCGGCCAAATCCCAAGGAAAAACTCTTTTCGACATTGAGCTTGTCGCGGCCGAGCCGGAGAAGTTGGGGGCGCGGCGGCCTCACCCACCGCTGCGAGTCCAGCGTGCGGTTCCCGTCCAGCAGCAACTTGGCCAGCATGGCGAAGACGTTCATCCTCATCTCCTGGTCTCTGTCGGCTCGGAGGCAAGCGCTCAGCAGGGGCATCAGCTGGCTCACAAACTCGCCGATGACCGGACCTGCGAGCGGACGCGCATTGGGAACGGTCCCCGGCCCGTCGACGGGCGTCTGCTCTCACCAGACTGCACCACCACCACGTGCATTTGGAGTCGCTGCGGGGAGAAGGCGGACCAGGTGTGGACGGAGGCCGAGAGCCAGGCCAGCAGCTGGGCCATGTGTCGCCGGTAGAGCTCGGTCGCCGACGGCAGGCCCTGGACCTCGCACAGGCTCCGGACGCCGGCCAGGGCCTGAGGGACAAACGGGACCTTTCCAACCACTTTCACCAGATGGCGACGGAAGCGTCCCGTGGCCGCCAAGCGTCGGGCGCGGGCCGCCGTTGTCTCACCTTCTGGCTGAGGTCGGGCTCCGCCGACAGGCTCTGGACGCTGACCAGCACCTTCAGCAGCTGCAGGCTAACGGAGCGGCACTCCGGGCCGCCTCGGCGCAGCAGCGCGTCCGCGCAGGCCAGCAACTGCTCCAAGTACGCCAACTGGAAGAGGGAAAGCGGGGGGCGTGGCAAAAGGCCGCGGGAACGCTCGCCGAGCCAGAGAGGCGGAAGGCGCTCCGACCTGCCGATATTCCTGGCAGACGTCCGGCAGGGCCAAGGTGTCGGCCATCTGCGGGAGGTGCGGCGCCAGGAGAGCCGGCGGGCATCCGCCCAGCGCCGCCTGCAGCACCATCAGGGGGCGCCACGGCTGGGAGGCGCAGGAGGGGGTCTTGACGTGATCCAGCAGCAGATCGAAGAGGACCTCGGGCGGGACGAAGGTGCCCAGCAGCTCGGCGCCCGCCAGGCACTGCCAAGCCACCAAAGCGCATTTACGCGCGACTTCAACCTCAATCGCCGCTCTTCTTCTTTGCGGCGCGACGGGAAACGGCCGCCGCCGGCTTCGACGGCATTGAAGCCACTCACGTTTTGGACCACCTCCTTCTCCGAGTCGGCGCAGGCCCGGTCCAGGAGGGCCAAGAGAGGCTGGAGGTGCTGCGTGGCGCGTTCCTCGGCGTGGAGCAGAAGCACCGACAGCAGCTGCGACGCTCGCACCCGCGTGGCCGCCAGCCAGTCGCTCAAGTCGCGGCCGATGGCGGGCACCAGGCGGTACAGGTTCCGAGCCACCAGCTCCCTGCAGCCCAGACCCGGACGCTCCACTGGCGGGGGGGGACGGCATACGAGTCAACACCTGCGGAGTCTCCGAGCCGAGACCGGCAGGCTCAAGGACGTGTTCTGCCACCAGGCAGCCAGGAGACTCAACTCCCTCCCGGCACTGCCCCCCCTGCCCCTTCCCACTGCCACACTCACCGAACTCTGAGTGCACTCTACACGCCGTACTATCATCCTGAACTCGATTTTTTCTCTGCGAGACCTCACTTCAACCTTTTTTGCATGACGTCACTTGACATACGACACTACCTCCCTTTACGTTCCGAAATGACACGCATTGTCTGTCTTTTTTCGCCGCGTTCTAAGTGCCTTGCACGCCGGGTCATTTCATCTGTGCTGCATATTAGCATATTTGACAAGAAAGCTGACGCTGACTCTGACACCTGACCGGAAATGCTGCTTGATATGGACCCTGGTCGGGAACAACGACTTCAAGCAGCCGCGAGGCTAAAGTTGGCTGCTCGGCGTGCCGCGGCGGTTCAAAATGTCGGCGCGAGCGTGTTTGGCCCGGCGTGCCACTGACCTCCCGCTGGGTAAAAGGACGGCGGCAAAAGGAGAAAGTCCAGCTTGTCCTTCAGGTCGTCCTCGTTCTCCTTCTCCCACTGGGCGCCGACCCGCCGCCATAAATCCGCCGCCAAAAGTCTGCAGGGGAGGAAAAAAAAGGCCGCAGCATCTTTTAAAGAAAAAACTTGGTGGAAAGCGGCCACTCGCCATCAAACAATTCAAATTCCACATCCAAAATTCAAGGAAAAGGCCAACGTCCGAGTGACGAAAGCCCACAACCACCACAACTTGACCTGATTTCGGGAAGGTCATCCGTAACGCCGCTCAGCAGGAGAGGGACAAGTTTGTGGAAGTAGGAATATCGGTCCCGTAAGTTGAGCAGCCAGTCGCCGACGACGACCGTCACGGCTTTCCTCACCTGCGGCAGAAAGACGCTTGAAAATGAAGGAGGGCATCACGGGACCCTCCCCCAAAAAGCAACCTGCGGCGAGTCGTCAAACAGCCTCTGCGCCAGGTGCGACAGGACATCGTCCACGTTCTTCCCGGTGCCGTGCAGGATGACCGCCCCGGTGGCCTGGATGACCGAAAGACGCACCTTGGAGTGCTGATGGCCGATGGTCTGCATCAGAGGCTTCACCAGGCTTTCAGCCTGCATGTGGAAATGCTCTGCAATGGGGCGGGGGGGCAACGTCGGTCACCTTCAAAATCAACTAGCTTGCTGTATATCTATTTGAGTTACTTCCAGGTTGGGTGCTATTAGCTATCTAGATGACTAGCTAGCTATCTATTCGCTATATAGCTAGACTGCAAGAATCCAAATAAGGGCGCGGAAATCCTACAGGACCCTCCGCACCCTGCCCACCACCATTTCCAGCCACTCCCCTCAGGCAGGCGCTACCGATCCATCCATCCGCACCAAATCCAGCAGACATTTAAACAGCTGCTTCCCCCAAGCCATTAACTCTTTAAACAGTGGCGAATGAATAGGTGATAAGCAGCTAAGAGATAGCCAAGAGCTAGAAAACTAACAGCCAGCCAGCCAGCTAGCTAGCTAATAGATATAGATAATAGCTGCGGGCACACGCGCCAGCGTTCACTCAACCCGGATAGAATAGTAAGACAAATAGATGGAAAGCTAACCGATAGACAGCTCATAGCTAGCCAGGTAGCTATTAGCAAAATATTTCTTCCGAACGTCGACATCAACAAAAGAACAAAATAAATCAAGAAATACGTAATATGACAAGACAAAGACGCGCAGAGTCCTTCCTTCATCGTTCATTCAATGGTCGCCCTCACCCGGCAAAGCGTTGGCCACGTCGACGGCTAATTTGCAGCTTTGTCTTTTGACGTCGGGGAAGGGGTCGAGCAGGGTCCTGTGCAAAATGGCCACCATTTCGTGGAGGTAGGGCGCCATCTGTTTGCCGCACACTTCCACCGTCAGGGTCAACATCTCGGTGGCCGCCAAGCGAAGCTCCTCGGCCGGTTCCAGGACCTCCTTGTCCCCGAAGCGCTGAGCCAAGCACGGCATGAGATAGGGCAAGGACTCGCGCGGCTCGGGGACGCGGCCGATCAAGTCGCCGATGAGCGTCATGGCGAGTTCTCGGCATCTCTCCGTCGGATCCGACAGACACTTGAGGAGAGGCTTGAGGAGGGCCGCCAAGAGCTCCTGCAGGACGGCGCCCGACAGCTTTTGCTCCAGCGTCTCCCTCCCGATGCTCTCCAAGGCTCTTTTCCTCGTCGACTTGTCGTCTTCGGCCAGACAGTTTAAATGTCGGGCCAGTCCTCGCAAAACTTCTTGCGAAGCCGTCGCCGCCATCTTTGTTGTGGTCGTCGTAGCAACCAAACAAAGCGCTGTTGCCACGGCTTCCGCTTCAAAGTAAAAAAACAAAACAAAACTTTATTGATAAACGCTTCCATTCAGACAGCACGGAAATACGTTTCATGCAGTTGAACAACACATATTTTGGCTCGTTGCCATTTATATTTCTTTCTGGTTTACGATTTTCTTGTCACAGAAAAATAAAGTTTTGTTTTCAAACAGCCTCTTCAAAAAATATAATCACAATACAATTCACCCCCGGAGTATCGCATGTGGATTACAAAGTGTGTGCGTGTGTGTGTACAAAATGAGTTCCAAATTTCAATCCATGCACATTTTGGCCACAATCTCGATGGAAAATAATGACCAGTATGAAGCATTTCACCACACGCACGTCATGAATGCAGGCGCGCGTTTGACAGATGATACCGCCTCCACAAACAGTTCTTCGAATGCAGAATCGTGTCACGTCACGCAATTTGGTCGACGCTGAGCCGAAACACGGACCGCGAAACGTTCCCTTGAAACAGGTTCCTTCCGTCGGAGTGACGTCATCGCTCTCGACGCAGGGGACGGCGGCGGCGACGGCATCCGAGCCGACGGCAGCGCAACCTTTGAGCGATTGGAGCGTCGCCCCTTTCCAATTGACGGTAGGAGAAGCGGCGAGGGCCGCCCGGCCGCATGTTGTCACGCACGAACGACGAGGGCCTCCGGTTTGTCTGGGTAAAATTAGCCGCGGTCCTTGTTTTTTTTTTGTTCCGGGGTTGTCGTTGTGGCTCCGGCCGCCGCATTGTCACGTCCACAGTGGCGCGCAGCCGTCGGTCGCTCCGTTTCTTTTTGTCGACGGATAGCGATTCGTTCTGGATGGGCGAAAAACGGTCCTCGGTGCCATTTCCTCCCCCTGAAGAAAAACATCCGAGGCCGAGCGTTCGGCCGCCTTGGGCTTGTCACGATTCGCCTTGCTAGGCAATTTCTCACTTTTTGGTGGTTTTGGGGCGCTTGATGGGCAATGCACACGTTGAAAGACGCCAAGAGGCGCTCGCTGCAATTTCTGCAGAAACAAACGCGGCCTATAAAATACACACTCAAGAATGTCGCAGCCCCACAACACGACAAGGAGAATGAATGTCTTGTGCGCCATAAACAAACGCATCCAATGTCTTTTTTTAAAAACTTGTTCCAGTCAGAAACGCGCCTTGAGGGCCCCCCAAGATGGTAAGCAAGACCTCAATGGCGGTGGCCCTTTCAGGGATGACAATGACAAATGAGGGAAAAAAAAGACGACATATATTCATGTGATTTCAACAAAATGTCAGAATGTATTATTTAAAATAACTATAATACTCATCATTAATATGAATGCTTTTCTGTTCCTTGGTCAAACGATCGGAATAAAAGTCAAGTTGCCGCGTCGATGCGCAAGGTTACTGCTGGCTGGCTTGCACACGGCCGGTGAGCTTGCACGCTTGTTTTCTGCTGCCTCTCGCAGAAGTATATTGATGCTAACGTTAGCATGCGGCTTGTCGTAGTGCCACTGACTTTCGACTGTTCCATCCATGAGATTGTTTCATTGCAAATGAGAAGCTGTTCTTTGCACAAAGGCCAATCAACCTGATTTGTGTTGTTTTTCTTACTCGTCCGCTTATTCAAAAGGGGGCGTTTACCTGTTTCAACATCAACACCACCGAAATCAACATCATCCAATCAAAGTAGGACTTTGCACCGACCCAAGCCCAAACAGGAAAAGAACCGCCAAAAAGCGAGAATCCATATTTTGTTTGGTCTGAAAAAGTGGGAAGTTGTCATGTGCTCCCGATTTGATGCTGTGTTGGGGTGGAAAGTGAAGCGAGCGTGCGTATTGGCGGCAACAGCCCATCGCTGTCCCATCACCGACACGGCGCCGCATGAGCCCGCCGGGCGAACGCCACGCTTTTGGCCGGGAGAAATGTCTCCACGGTTAAGAAGAAGAAGGTGTCGCACCCTGTTTTCAAAGCTACCTTTGTTTGTTTGCTAGTTTTTCTGCCTTTTGCTTCCCCCTGCCCTCCTCTGACGGTCGCTCCTCCCTGTTTTCTGGCGCAGAGATAAAAGCGAAGATGGCCACCTCCTCCTCCTCCTCCACTCTGGACGAAGACGAGAGTTTGAAGGGCTGCGAAATTTTTGTGCAGAGGCACAACATCCAGCAGATCCTGAAGGAGTGCATCGTCAACCTGTGCATCGCCAAGCCCGAGCGCCCCGTCAAGTTCCTGCGCGACCATTTTGAAAAGCTGGAGAAGGTCGGTGAGCCGAGCGGCGCCGCTCGCGTGCCGTCCGAGCAAACGCCAGGCCGCCCTCGGGGATGTCCAACGTGACCCGCCCGGTGTTCGCCAACGGGGAAGATGGCCGCATATCTCTCGCAAAGCGCCGGCGACGTATCCGTTCGGCTGTCGTGTTTTTGTCACACGCGCATCACGCGGCGATCGTGCGAGCGCCGCCGGGCCTGTCGTGGCGGCGTTGCGAGCGTCAGATGACTCGGCCCCGACCGTCAAATCCAGCCAGCGCCTTTCTTCAATTCAAAGGGGGAAAAATGCCTTGGAGCAAGCGTTTCATTCTCAGCGCTTGTAGTCAGTCAGTCAGTCGCTCGCTGGCTGGCTCGCTCGTGTTGCTTTTAGACGTGGAAGACGCGGGACAGAACAACGTTGGGAGCTCCGAGTGCGGGTGGGCGGGCGCCCGTTGCAAATTGGCGAGCCGGAGGCCCGTTTGATTGTCGGAGCCGATGAGCCTCCAACTAAGCCGGCCTTCCATTTGCGTCTTCATCCATGATTTCAATGTGAGACAGCTTATATGACGAGCAAGGTCAATTCAAGATGAGCTCGCTATCCAGATGCCTAGCAGGCTGATAGCTGGCTAGCTATCTATTAGCTGGCTAGCTGTTTCATAGCTAGCTAGCGAGCGAGTTAGCTGGCTATCTGTTGGCTAGCCAGCTAGCGAGCGGGATGACTATTAGCTATCTAGTTTTTTATCTATTTGAGTTACTTGCGGGTTGAGTGAACGCTGGCGCGTGCGGCTGCCGCTGCTCACCCGCAGAAAAACTGATCCAGTGACTGTAAAGTGACCTTGAGAGTGTTGAAAGGCGCTTTGAAATCAAATGTATTCTTATTATGATGATTATGATTTGGGATTGGGTGTGGGCAATTTTGCTGCCCTGGACTCACCTTTTGCCCCCTCCCCCGCCCTCGTCCTTCCCCAGGAAGAATGCAAGGAGATGATGGCCCGGCAGAAATCAAACAGCCAATCGGACTCGCACGACGAGGAGGTGTCCCCCCCGCTGCCCAACCCGGCGGTCAAGGCCCGCCGCCGCCGCGGAGGCGTGAGCGCCGAGGTCTACACCGAAGAGGACGCCGTCAGCTACGTACGCAAGGTCGGCCCCCCGCCCGTCCAGCTTTTTTCTTCTGGCGCCGCTCTTCAAGGAGCTCGCCGCCTCTCGTTGCGGCGTCCCTCCGACTTGATGAAGCGGCCTCCTTTTGCCTCCGCAGGTGATCCCCAAGGACTACAAGACCATGACGGCCTTGGCCAAGGCCATCTCCAAGAACGTTCTCTTTGCTCACCTGGACGACAACGAGAGAAGGTAGGCTCGGCTCGGCTCGGCTCGCTACGGCGGCACCGGTCGGACGTTTTGGCGCCACCGCCCGTTTGCTTCTCTCAAAAACAATGGCTTGAAATTTGGCGAATGGGCGCGGCGCCGAACTGGGGCAGTCCAAGCTGTGATGTGAAGATGGTCCTTGCGCGCCGCCGCCGAATAGCACCCGGCCTGGCGCTTCAGGAAGCGCCAATTCAAATGGTCACCGCTGGAAATAGGAAGAGAAAAGTCATTTCCGCAACTTTTGACCTACAACAGTGGCCACAGAAGGAAAGAAGCTTGTATCTCAAGGCACGGCCGTCTTCTCTCTCTCCTCGAGGCAAACTGCTGCTGCTCTCCCAGGTGGAGGCTGTTGCTCGGGTGGCCACTGTGTGCCAGTGTTGCGCCTGCAGTGCAGGCCCTCCTCAAAGTGTGTGTGTGTGCGTAAATTACAGTGACTTCCAGAGAGCGTGATGGATTCCTCGTGGTTTTTCCACGGTCTCCTTCCCGAATAGCAACAGATTGGAGGGATTGTCTGTGAGACGTAAACCAAGGCCGCGTCGTATTGATCGGATTGAGGGGAGACATTTTGGCTGCTTTTTGAGGACCGGAGTGCGCTAAGAGGTGGAGAGCGACCCTCGTCTCCTTCCACTCTCTCCAAACGCTCTCTTTTAGGAGGTGATCCTCGCCCTGCGCTCAATGTAAGAAGTTGCTTTGAGCTCAGCGGCGGGAAAAAGCGACGGCGGTCAAGGGGGTGCAGGCCCGGCGGGCCCTCCCTCATGGCCCGGGCTTAAATCCTCTCATTAGCAAGCAGACTAATGAGTTGATGAAGTGACCGATGAGTCGACCTCTCACCCCGCCGGCCTGACCTCTGCACCTTCCCCACCGGGCCCCTGATGACAGACGGGGAACATCTTGGCGGTCGTCGCTCGCGGTGCGCTGGAAGAAAGAAAAAGCCCCGCAAAAGAAAACTGGGACAAACAAACAAACGGATGGCGGGAGCGGCCTGATCTGCCTTGGCGCTGGTCATGTGACTTCCGGGACGTGGCGGCTGACTGGCCGGCCGGCCAAAGGGTTCAAACTTGAATTCTTTTCGGTCTGCTTCAGTTGTCCACGTGTCTTCAGCAAAAAAAAAAAAAGAGAAGAATCAAGTTTCATTTCAATCAACTTTGCAGCGACAAGTGGAAGGAAACAATCTGTAGTAGAATGAAGAGCCCCGCCCCCACTGCGTTCAGACATCTGATTGGCTTTCGTGTGTTGGCGAAGGAGGACAGACACCAGGCTTGGCGCAGACTTAAATGATCTCGGGGCCTTTTCCCAAAATATTTGTGTTGCTGTTTGTTGTTTTTTGTCAACACGATCCGGCGAGACCTCCCAATGACATCCCATCGCCCCCAGGCAGCAAAGGATTACATCAAGGCCGACGCGGGGCGGCTCCCGTTTGCCGCCTCGGGCCTCTCCGCCAATGACGGACGGAAAGGCGGCGGCTTTGAAAAGAAAAGCTTTTTTTTTTTTTTTTTTTTTTCAATCGTCGCTGGAAAGGATCATCTGCGGCTGTGAGAAAGAAAAAAGCTTGGAGCCCTCGCAGCGCCGCCATTGTTGCCTGACGAGACGCCGCTGGGAAAAGGGAGACAGTTTGGCACGCGGCGAGCGCACTTGCTGATTGTTTGGCCGGTGACGTATCCTCTTGGAGCCACAATTCTCCTTTGAGGCCACGCCCGAGAAAAGGGCCTTCTTCAGCGGCCGCTTTTGAAGGAGACGCGGCGGTGTCTCAATACGCGCCGCCGTTTCAGACGGCCGACGACGGCAAAAGGGAGGCAGGGGTGCCGCGGTTGCAGAACAGGCGCCGACCTGCTCCGGCGGCCTTTCAACGGCTCCTTGATTGGCCCCGGCGCCTTTGTTTTGCCGCGTTTCCCGCCCATCCGCCGGCTGCTAAACGTCGCCCGGAGGCAAGCGAGGCGAGGAGGGGAAGGATCCCGAGCCGCCTCGTGCCTCGACGCATCCCGGCGGCGCAAGCGAAATCCGCCGAGGCCTCCTCGTTCGTCCCTTTGGCGGGCCGGCGAGCGCTTTGGCTGCCGGGCTGAAACGGAGAGCGAGTCCAAAAGGCGCCTTTGACGGCGGGCGCCCTGGAACAACACGGACAGACAGACGGACGGATGGCGTTGGGTTCAGGGCCAAAAATGCCAAAAGCCCCCCACTGACTTGTGTTTCCGCACGCGCGAGATCTAATCTTCTGTCACTTTTGTGTGAAGAGGACTTGACGTTGGGCATCAAAAAAGTCTAAATAAAGCAGTTTGTAGGCGTGCGTCAGGGTCACGGAGAGTTCCGGACTGGCCGCTGAATAACTCGGCCGAATGACGGGCACCGATGGTGGCCGATAGTGACTGTGTTTCCCCCCCCCCCCCCCATCTTCTTTCCCATCCAGCGACATATTCGACGCCATGTTTCCTGTCACGCACATCGCCGGGGAAACGGTGATCCAGCAAGGTACGCATTTCACGCCCGACGGCGGGGTCGCCGCCATCCGTGCAAGCAAATTCAACTCAGGGACTTTGGGGCTCCTGGAAGGCAAAGAAAGTCCCGGAGTACCCGGCTCCAAATTTGGAGATGCCGAGTGCGCTCGGCAGGCCCGCTCTTACGATATACGCCTTAGGCTACTTGGGCACCTTAGCCGTACACACAAGCGAGAGCCCGTAGCTCACGTCCGGGCCACCGCTGTGCAACTTCAACAAGGCAGCCCTGCCCCCATACCAACTCGCACTCTTTCCAAGCGCGTCCCGGAGAAGCGATTCCGATATGGGGGGGCTCCGATTTAGGCCGGGGAAAAGCTTTGCTAGCAAAGCGGCCCCATATTGCTTTTGGGTCAAGGCGCCGCAATATTGGACATCGCATTTCAGCGAGC
The DNA here is from genome assembly GCF_051943395.1 of Hippocampus bargibanti. Classification (NCBI taxonomy): domain Eukaryota; kingdom Metazoa; phylum Chordata; class Actinopteri; order Syngnathiformes; family Syngnathidae; genus Hippocampus; species Hippocampus bargibanti. The sequence goes on along the minus strand of NC_142750.1, from coordinate 145,408 downwards.
AAATGTTAGCATTAGCACAAGTTAGCGACACTGTATTTCAATTGACCGTATGAAAAAAGAGCGGTCTGTGAGCAAAGATTAGAATTTTGCTTTGAAACGGATGAAGGCAGATTGCGGCATTGACTCTGGTGTGGTTGTCCCCCCTCCCGCCTTCCAGGTGATGAAGGAGACAACTTTTACGTGATTGACCAGGGCGAAGTGGACGTAAGTGGCCATCCACAAAAAAACATGCTCCTTTTCCTCCGGGACTTTGTTCTTTGGGAGGGACGAGGGATGGAGGGGGGCGGCGGGTCTTTGGGGGAATCCCGCCTTCCTGCTCCACTCGTGTCCAAACAACGTAGCCCAATCCAAAGCGCGGCTTGTATTCCCTCTGCCCCCGAGCTCGGTTGCGCTCCGATGCCAATTGGAAGGAACACGCGGCGCACGGAAGGCCGGGCGGACAAAGGAGAAGGCGTTAGCCAAGCGCACGAGTCCCGCGGTTGCTCTTTCCGCAGGTGTACGTGAACGGGGAATGGGTGACCAACATCGGGGAAGGCGGCAGTTTCGGCGAGCTGGCCCTGATTTACGGCACCCCCCGAGCCGCCACGGTGAAGGCCAAGACCGACCTCAAACTGTGGGGGATCGACCGGGACAGCTACCGTCGCATCTTGATGGTAACGCATCAACGCCGCCCGCCGCTTCTCCCAAAGCTTCTGTGCCCCGATTTGTTCAAGGCGGCGTTTCAAATGAAAGTTTACTTTAAGACCCAAGTTGGAGACGGTGAAGGGGCTCGGGAATGGGGGCCACCGGCACCAAACGTCTTCTTTGGAGGGACATTCGGGGCCATCCGGGTCTCGCTTTCCTCCAGACAAGATCAAAGTGGCCCCCGAGAGAAAGAAATGCTTCTGTGAATCAAGCAAGCCAGTTAGCAAACGCTGCCTTCTGGGTTCAGACTTGTCAGGATGTGCACCGATGGGGAAATCCCCTGCCTGCCTGGTGGGTGGGTCGGAACGGCCCCTACCCCCCCCCTCCCCCCACACACAGATGCAAACAACCTTCACCCACATGAAAGCAGCCGCACTTTTACGACGACGATGATGATTATCTGGCGTTGTGCAGCGTTTTTCCAACTTTGCACGTTCCTCCGACCGTCGCCGATCAGACTTGATAACAAGCGAGCTGGCATCCAAGACCAAAGCGTCTTGACGGGCGCTACTGCAAAAATACATCTGAATGGGAAGGAGGAGGACTCGCCGGCGTTGACGTGTCGCTTAAGCGCGTCTGAACTTAACCGGCGCGTCTGAACTTAACCGGCGCCTCCTCCTCGGCGCCAAGTTGGTGGCGTCGGTGCAACGCGGGCCGGATCGTCGTCGGAGGGAGGGCGACCTCTGCGCATCTCAACGTCGCCTTGTTTTCACAGGGCAGCACTCTAAGAAAGCGAAAGATGTATGAGGAGTTCCTCAGCAAGGTCTCCATCCTCGGTAAGTGCCACGTGGAAGGCGGACGCCCTTCGCCCGTTTGGTCGCAGTCTCAAAAGTCGGCGCGGAACCCGCAAGGCGCCAGCGTTCATCGGACGCCGTCCGTGTGCGTTTTGCCGCAGAGTCTTTGGATAAATGGGAGCGTCTGACCGTGGCCGACGCCCTGGAGCCGGTCCAGTTCGAGGACGGAGAGAAAATCGTGGTGCAAGGAGAGCCCGGCGACGACTTCTTCATCATCACGGAGGTAAGGTCTCAGTCTCTCAGGCTCAGCGAGACTCACGTCGGGGGCCAGTCTCCTTCCAGGCTTTGCCCAAACTTTTGACTTTAATTTGGATCGTTCGTACAACAGACCTCTTAGACCACATAGGCTTAATTATGCCGATGAAGCGATACCAGAGCAAATGGGGCAATCGGGCCAGTCGTAGACCCTATACTCAGTCAGGACAATAGAAGCCTGAAGCAATAGTCCTTTGGACCCCCAAACCTGAGGGCAGGGACCTATCATAGCAGAGTCTGAAGAAACCTTCTCATCGATGGATCACTCCATTACGACTGAGAGCCGACACAGACGTTTCGGTTGTTAGACGGGAACCCACCCACGGGTACTCAAAGCGCTTCTTCACACGTGGCCCCAAGCGGGGAACGGCCCCCGATGGCTTGAAGAGGGCTCGGCCCCCTCGTCCTTTGGTCCTTTGGTCCTTTGGCCTTGTGCCTGCCCGTCATCGGACTTGCTCGCCAACGACGCACTCTTGATGAAGTCCACACTCCCGATACCGGAGCGCATATTTGTTGTTGTTGCGTGCGTGCGTGAGTGAGTGTGGGATCGGCGGCCATTTCCGCTGGCCTTTTCTGGCAAAGTGACATCACGTGACGCGTGATCCCCTTTTCCGCCCTGGAGCCAAAGGCAATTTTTCCCAGACCGCGCTGGAATGCGCGTTACTTGCCGGCTTTCACACGGGGTCAGCAGACCCGCGGCCCCCGGGGACGCCGGCCGGCCGGAGAGGGAGGGAAGGAAGGATGAGTCACAGCGGGCAGAGAAACCGACTCTGCCGGCAAGATGGCGGGCGTCTCTCTGCTTTCCTCGCGCGTGCCCGCTTCAAATTGTTTTCATCCGGCCATGATTTTTTTATTATTATTTTTTTTCCTCTCCCTCCTTCCACTTTGGGGGGTTTCGGTGGCGGCCGCCCGATTCGCATGCCGCCTCGACATTTTATGGCCGTTCAAGAGCAGAGATGTGTCGAGAAGCAAAAAGCACAATGTGACGTTGGTTGGAAGCGGCCGCGGCAAACAACAGCTGCGGGCCAGTCCGGTTCCGGCCGGGCGGCGCCACGCAAAAGCCGTTTCCCCTGCAGGTTTTCTGGGGTTGTCGGCCTCCGCCCGTCTTGGACTTGCCATGTTGGGTGGGAGTCATCTGCTTTGGATGCTGCCAATTATGACACCCTGGAGAGAGTCAGGCAAAGCCCATCCAAATTGTCCTCCTTGCTCGCTCGGAATATGCCACTTGTGGTTGGTTTGCCTCTCACGGAACAGGTGGCCGTTCCATGCAACCATACAACCCCCCCCCCCCCCCCCCCCCGGAAAAACAGACACAGAGGGGCCCAAATCCTGTGCACCTGTGTCTTATGAAGCAAAGGAATTTCTCCTCTGCTTAATCCTCCTGATGATGTTCACTAACTCCTTCCGTTCCTTGCCCCCCCCCCCATTCTCCTTCATGTCCATCCCGTCCGTCTCCAGGGAATCGCCTCCGTTCTGCAGCGCAGGTCCGACAACGAGGAGTATGTCGAGGTCGGACGTCTGGGACCCTCCGACTATTTTGGTAAGTTGCTCCGTACCCCCCCCCCCCCACACTCCTCATTCGGATTAATAAACCAAGTAAACGCGGTCTCCCCTCCCGATTTAGGTGAGATTGCGCTGCTCCTGAACCGCCCGCGGGCGGCCACGGTGGTCGCCCGCGGGCCCCTCAAGTGCGTCAAGCTGGACCGGCCTCGCTTTGAGCGTGTGCTGGGGCCCTGCTCCGAGATCCTCAAAAGGAACATCCAGAGATACAACAGCTTCATCTCGCTCACCGTCTGATGCCCCCCCCCCCCCCCAAAATAACAAAAATATGCCACCGGGACCCAGCAAGTGGCTTTTACTTTGACGACATTTGCAATCGCAAGTTTCCGTTGTGTTGTAACGGCTGAGTAGCGGCGATGCACAACATTTTGCTGTATTTGCGGAGGGCAGACGCCACGTCCAGTTGATTTGCTTGCTGCTTTGCATTTCTTGAACCTTTTTTAGGTGGTCTTGCTAACGTCTTTTAGGTGTGTGTCTTCTGTTTTGCCTGTGGCAGAAGTATTCTTAAGAAAAGAAATCAATAAATTTCTCAACATGACGTGGCCGCAGCCTTTTACATCGTGCCAGATGTAATTGAAAACAAACTTTTCCCAACAGCGCTTAACAAGTGTGCACACACTCATCACGGCGGAGGTGGCCGCATTCAAAAGTTCCTCATGCGCACATAATAATTATAGTAACAATAATAAATTCCATTTCTAAGCGCCTTTCAAAACTCTCAAGGTCACTTTACAGTCACAGGTTAAGTTTTTTTTCTGTGGGTGAGCAGCGACAGCCAAACGCGCCAGCGGTCACTCAACCCGGAAAAACTCAGATAGAAAGCTAGCTCGCTAGCTAATACCTAGTTAATAGATAGCTAGCTAGATAGCTAATAGATAGTTAGATAGATAGCTAATAGATAGCGAGCTATTTAGTTAGATTGCTAATAGACAATGGCAAATGGGCAAATAAAGAATTATATAAATATAGAAATTATTATTATATCACGAGAGTTAGTTAGGTGGCACCATTTCTTTATTTCTGCTGCTTAGCTGGCAACGTTTGTTTTGTTTTTGCAATGGCGCATGAACTCAAGGACCTTTCTTCTGGAGTCAAACGATGAAGCCATCATTCTTGCAACCTCCTTTCCTTTTTAAAGGAGAGCATTATAATGGAGGCGTAGTGTTACCATCACAGACCGCGGTCTGTACCTCCAACAGGTGTCCCCCCCCCCCCCCGCCCCAAAATCACCCCTTCCTCCCCGCCCAGTCCTCCTCATCCCCTCACTCAAAGCAAAGTGTCAATCATCCGTTGGGCCGAGCTGTCAGAGGGTCGCGGGGCTCCTCCCAGACGCTTTTCAGAAGCTTTGACACATTCCTCCCCATCTTAATGGCCACTAAATCAAGTGAGGAATGCCAATCCCGCCCCCCCCCCTTCCCCCAACAACAATTCAGCCCAGTTCAGCAAGACGCGGGCCGTATCCGCACAAAAATACAATGCGTTCATCAGCTAGCGCAGACCAGGGATTGTCAAAATAAAAGTCAGAGTTGGGAAAAAGGAAGTGACGGTATTTCGACCAATTTGTCAAGTCGGGAGTGTGCGGACCGTCGGGAGCGGGCAGCAAAAACAGAGGCCACCGGGAACGCCGGGACAACACACAAGCGGCCCACGGAGCTGAGCAGTACACACCAACCAACTGCGATGCACGACGGCAGAAGGGGAAGGGAAAAAAATACCCCCCCTTCCCCCCAAAAAAGTATAGATCCCATAAAGCTAAAAATTGAACGGTAGAATTGTTCTTTAGGTGGCCAAGTAAATGAAGCCACATCGGCCATCTTTTCCCTCCTGATAATAGCGTGAAACGTTTGATGTTTCGGGCTGCTTTCCATCACCTTTGACCCGGCGGGTCAAAGGTGATCGCCCGGCCTACTCGCAGGTGACGGAGCGACCGTGAAGCTGATGGGATTGAAAGATTCAGGCTGGGCTGCCTCCCAAATGGCTCAGGAGAGCATCACAAGGTGTGTGTGTGTGTGGGGGGGGGGGGATCAATCGGTGCACTTCAAGTGGGAGTTTATCAAAACTAAGCTGGAATATTTCAACCAGAGACACAAGGAGAGAAAAAAATCTCATCTTTTTCTTTTAAAAATGGATTGATTGATGTGTTCTTTTTCTTTAGTCCACACTGTGGAATCCAAGACAGCCGGAAATATGATCCGGAAGAGGAAGAGATAAGCAACACGTGTTTGTTCTCGGTTTTTTCTTTCCCCAAACTTGGTTATTCCTCCTCTTTTTTTCTGGGGGCGGCGCAAGTACCAACGGCGTTGCGCTGGCTGCTATGCTATTTCACGTCCTCCCATGTGACAAGCCGCAAAGCGGCGAGGGCTTTGGCCTTGCACGGGAGCACAAAGCCGCAAGCCGCCGGGATGTCCGAAACAAAACCCAGCTGCCCCCCTCGCAAAGGTCCCGGGAGAGCGCCGGACGGCCCGAGCGCCACTCAGGCTAAACCCGGGCGGAATGTGCGCATTTGACACAGGTGCGTAACTAGAGAAGCGCTCTCCCCCATCTTTAAGCCCATAATGGAGGCGCTTCCTGTTGCTAATCGCCATCTTGCCTCGGCGTTGGCCAGCGGAGGAGGAGATTTGCACCCTTTTTCTGGAGTCTGGCAGGACGAGCCGGGTCAGAGCCCGGGAGACCTGGAAAAGCGCCCCCGTCGCCCCCCTCTGGCCTCCGACGTGGGGCACACGTGATGAAAAGGTCACGTCTTGATAGACAACAGAGCAGCCGCAATTAGCCTGCTATTTCTTGCAGTCACTGCAAGCCCGCCCTGTTTTCTGACGCCGTGTGTGTCCAATTTTTTTTCTTTTCATTCATAACAAATAAAGAGGCAGTGTTCAAGCGGGGAAGGTGAGATGTGAGGGGTGGGGTGGCGGCATGTAAAGACTTGAACGGGGATTGTAGCTTTGCGTGGGTCCGTCCGACGCTGGAAATCACGCAGGAGCGAGCGCAGGTGTCTCCAGTTGCCACCTTACGTAAAGCCACTTTGTGAGCATATTAGCCGCCGCGCCGCCGCATCCCTTCCCGGATGAGCGACAAGTCCGCCTCTTGCTTGTCGTTCTTTGCGATCGACCGCCAAAGGCGCGCTCGCTTCGAACCCGCCCAAACGGAGTCCCGCGAAGACGTAGAGTCAAACGTTGGCCACGCTGCGGCGGGCCGGAACAACTTCCCACTCATTTCTCTCATCCGCGCCATTCCCGGTTCACACCGCACGGCTATTTCCAGCTCGCCCCAGGTCGACCTTTCCTGGCCCCGGGCCCGGCTGGAAGCGTCGTTTGACGCATACGGACATCAAACAGAGGCAACGCGCCTGGGGAAAAGTCGCGTATTTGCCTCTGGGGCCACCGTCCATCCGGATCAAACCGTCCCGGAAGATGAGCGCGTGATGGAATTGGGACAGGCGCGGGAGACGAGGACGTGCCCCGCACCACAGCACGCATGTACTCGCAACGCCGCCTGAGGGCGACCGGACCGGTGTCGGTGTCTCCAAAAATACGCTGAAGTTTCAGACCTGGTCCACGGTCCTCCTTTTCCAATTCCTTCCGTGGCCTCAATGCTTGAAACAACTGGCGAGTCCCCACTTGCCACGTTGGCGCCGTCTGTCCTTTAGCCTTTCCGCTGGCTCGAATCTGCGCCTTAGGGTCAAACGGGGGCGGCGGCCAAGCGTCGTCCCAACGGACCCGTCGGAAGGGCGGCTGCCGTCTTTGCCTTCCGCTGACTCTCTCGCATTCAGGTGAGAGTCAGCAAGACTCCCGTCGTGTCTATGCGATGCTTGTTTGAGCGCATCGGCAGGTTGGCCGGGATTTGCACTCCGCTCTGGATCCGGTCCAACACCGGGACCGCGAGGCTGGAATCCACCATTGCTCCTGGAAAATCTCACCCGGAGCGCAAGTCATCCGAGCGTCAAGGGAAGCGGCCCCCTCCCAAGCCACCGGCTGCCCTTTAATAGCACGCATTAAAAGGCCCCCCCGGTCCAAAAGATGCTAATGGAGCCGATTTGGTCACGGCGGGCGTGGAGTAGAAGCAACCCGAGGAAGAGGCAGATCAGTCAGAATCGGCTCGGGTGGCTTTGTTTGTTTGGCCGCTATCGATGGCGGATTGGCAAATATGCGCCACCCCCGTTATCGGCTTTTATGGCGCAGCGCACTCGGGATCAGAGCTCAGATGATGTTTAGAAAGTGTGCGTCAACAACTGTTGTTAGCATCCGCCACTCAAATGTTGATGTTGGGAGTGAGAGGTGGCTCGGGGAGGCTCCGCCTACTGCCGCACACCTGTCGGCCATCGTCCCTTTGGCGGTTTTGTCTTCAGAGCACTGTCGGGTGGTTGGATCCGCCGCCGGTTTTGTTTGTGACTTTGTCTCTTTCCAATTTTGTTTCCTCGGTCAGCCCTCCCCCTGCCTCCTTTTTGGGATGCGCAGGGTTGGCGCGTCTCCCTGGACCTCTCCGAGTCGTAGCACATCGCCCATCATTGTTTTTTTTACCAGGCAAAGGCATCCGATGCTTCATGTTGAATCCTGAAGAGTTTAGGGGGAGGGCCTGCGCGCTGCCCCCGCTTGGGGAGGCGCTTCCCCCTGCCTCCTCCCCCCTCTATAATAAGCAGCCGCTCGCACGCTGGCTCTCACTCCGGTTGCCCTCCGGCGCGTGCCGCGGATGCCTCCACGCCGACGGAGCGCACCCTCCTCTCCTTCGCGCCCGCCTTTGTGCTTTCCCGGAGGATTTCTACAGCGGATTACCTTGGCTTCTCGTCGGGGAAGTCGGGCAAAAAGTGAAAGGGGCCATTTCCGGGCCGCGCGTCCGACGCTACGCCGAGCCGCCGCGCCGCGCAGGCTGTTGCGCGCCGCCAGTGAGCAAAACCGCCACGCCGAGGCTTGCGGAGCAAAAGCGAAAGCCGTTGCCGTCTCTCCCCCGCCCTCCCTGAGGGGATGGTCAGGGGTCTTCGGGGGCCAGGAGCGAGTGAGCGCCTCTCGCTTGGGCTGCGGTCCAGTTCGAAAGGGAGATGAGAGCCGCAATTTCTTCCTTCCTGCTGTGGACGACGTACCTGCTGTTGGCCACCGCTCAGGTAAGGAGAGAAAAGGAATACAAAAATAATGCGCGCTCCATCGATCGCTGATTTGCGGCCCCCACCCCTTCCCCCCCAAGAAAGCGGTGTTGTCAAACCCGCTCTGGTTATTTTGGGCTTTTGTCGCCAAATTAGTTTGTAGCCTGAGCCAAGTGAGCAAACTTGCTGATATAAATAGTCAGCCGAGCTGCAGAGCGTCACAAGTGCGCCCCCCACCCCACCTCAGCCCAAAACTGCGCATGTCTATTGACTGTACAAGCGCGCAGTTTGATGCATTGTTGCACAAATTGATAAAAAAGAAAATAAAAAAAGGGGGGGGGGGGGGGCATGTTACAATTCTGTCCAAACGGATCAGAGGGGGTGAAGCGGCATGCGACGTATTCGTTGAACCCGATTTTTCGTTGCTGTGCTACCCCCCCCCCCCATGAATCTCTCACTCACTGTTCCCCACCCCCCACCCCCCTTTGGGCACTGAAGGAAGTGCACTTTCCTCAGGAGCTGATTGACAGACTGTCGCACAGTGAAATCCGCAGCATCAGCGACCTCCAGCGGCTTCTGGAAATTGACTCCGTAGGTAAATTGCTCCTCTTCTGCTTTCATTTCAAGCCAGCGGCCCCAAAAGTGGGACCTCGGCGTCTGGGGGCCACAAAGGCCTCAACAAGCGACGCGAAGGGCATGGGTGGCGGGTGGGCGAAGCTCTCTGCCAGCGGGCCTTCTGGTCGAGTGGCGCCGAGCGGCAAAATATCCCGGCCGGGGAGCAAAAGCGGCTCGATCCCTCCAGCCCAACAAGGCGCCGCTTGTCCTAACGGGAGCCGTTGCAATGGCCGCTTGGTGGCGACGCGCCGTCCCAACAGCAGACTTTCCGCCGCCGACGGCAAATCCCGGCCAGCGTCAACGTGTCCGTCTTGTCTTTTCACGAGGTACGGGAAACGATGTCTTCGAGGGGACCAAGCATCACAAGCGGCAGCGGCAGCAACACCCGCATTCCTCCCGCCACCCGGCTTTCTACAGCGACCTGAAGAGCTCGCAGCTCCACAGCCGCCGCAAGAGGAGCCTCGGTAAGACCGACGGGGACACTTTGGCAATTCATTTTCTCCATTTTGTTGCCATTCTGAGCAGGAACTTTACAATTTGGTCGAGCACCAGAAAGGTGCAAATAGGTCTACATCTTATTCAAGTATGGCGAGGCAAAGTATTTTGGCTTGGTTAAAGAGCAACTGGCGGTGAAAAAGAACATTTCGCTTAAAAAAAAGGGACCGCCCCATGCTGTACCGAAGTTGCAGGACAGCGTCAATAAAAGGCATGCTCGGCGTGCGCAAGTGTCGTTAGCGCCTTGTTGCAAAGTGGGCTGGTTTTTGGCGGCTCGACGAGGATTCGCTTTTTTTGCGGAGAGGCGAGAGACGCGCCAGGAAAGGAACGTGTCCGTGAGCGTGGAAATTCCTGACATTCAAGGCATCAAGTTGCAGCTCGCCGAAACCGTCATCAAACGCCGAGCGAGAGCGCGCCGACCTCAGCGACCCATTTTATGCCGAGTGCACAAACGGATTCGGTTAAAGAATCGCTTTTTCGGGCCTCTTAAAGCGTAGTCGGCGCTTTTGATGGACCTCGCATCCAACAAATTACTCAGGGGGCGCGGACCAAGGCCGAAGCCGGTTCTGGGCCAGACGCATCGGGTCGTCGCGGACACTCGGCAGCGGCCCGGTGGCAAATCTGCCATTAATTGCCCTCCCACCTACACCCCCGCAGTGGAGGAGGCGGTCCCGGCGGCGTGCAAGACGCGAACGGTGATCTACGAGATCCCCCGGAGCCAGGTGGACCCCACGTCGGCCAACTTCCTGATATGGCCGCCCTGCGTGGAGGTCAAGCGCTGCACGGGTTGCTGCAACACCAGCAACGTGCGCTGCCAGCCGTCGCGCAAGCACCACCGCACAGTCAAGGTACGTGACCAGTCGCCGCCTCGTCTCCGGTCCGGCAACCCTTGGCGCTACTCTGTCGGATCATTGGCCAAATGGGCGACTTTGCCGGATGAGGTGGCTCGGGCATCCCCTCGGGAAGTCTGCCTACCTGCAGGTCTAAAACTTTGCGCTCTTGCTTTTCAAAGGTCTGATTTTGAGGGTGACCCGGCAGGCCTTTTAAGCTTCAACCCAACGTTGTCTGGAGGCTTTGTCTTGGGCTTTGGGTTGGTTTCAGTTGGGGCAGTGGCATCAAGTCTTCCCATGATGAACATTTCCATAAATGGAATTGTGGTGGCTGTCCGCCGTCCGGCTCGTCCTTGCGTTTGTTTCTTTGTCTTGTCCGGAAGGCCGAAGGATGCCCCGTGACAAAGAGCCAGGCATTGAAAGGACTTTTTGTTGTTTTTAGGCACGGGTAGCGGGGGGCCTGCGCTCGGTTCCCAGAAGTGCCGGCTTCAAAGCCATCCGTCCCCCTTTTTTCTGTTCAGCGTCAGGTGCCAAATGAGTCAAACGTCTGGCATATTTAGACGTGGCTCACCTCAAAGGCACGGCAGCTATGAGCTCGGTCCGCTTCGGAAGGCTCCTTTGCCTTGGCCTTTAAACTCGTTTGTCTCTGCTCTTTCATCAAGGGGACCACGCTCTGTCCTCGCTGTCCACCTTTGGATTTGGACACTAGCCGCCTGTCTTTTTATTTTGGGAGGGGGAGGTGGGGTGTTCCCAGATCTCACACTGCACCCCAGCTGGCCATGAGAGCATACTTTGGCAGCTGCTCCTGACCTCCTCCCTTGTCTTATCTGGCGTTTTTTCCACCCCGAAAAACCTTGCTGGGCGCAGTGAATGGATTCAGTTAGTGGGTCAAATTTTCCAGTTCGTTCAGCGCTGAAAGAAGAAAAAAAAAAAGGGGGGGGGGCGTCTCGTGACCCAACGGCTTCCGCTTTCCGTCCCTCCCCGCGAGTTGTCATGTTGCACCTTCTCGGACGGCCCACAATGTCCAACGGCTTTGCTCGCTTTGCCAACTTTGGCCCTCGATCGCCGAAAAGTGTTCCGACAGGAAGTGGCTCCAGGCGCGAGCGAGTGCGCTCTGGCATTCTTTCCCACACGGCGTACAAGTAGCGCTGCCTCGCTTTGTTTGTTCTCGCAGCAGGAAACAGGCCGCGACACGGCTGCCACTCATCGGCTTCTGGTCTCGCTCCGTCGACAATTGCGCCTGGTGTCCTTATATGGAAGCCCGGCAGGCAGACCTCCGCGCAGGGGTCAGACTAGTTCCTGAGTCACGCAATAGCCGCAGCCGTCCGGCAGGCCCGCAGGCGAGATACATATTTCTTTCTGATGCCAAAAGTATCTCTATTTCCTCTCGAGGTGGTTTCCTCCGAATGAGCGATGGGAGGACGGCAACTTTCATCAACCACTTTCAACAAGCGTTTCAAAGTCATTTTTTTTCCGTGGGCCACATTGGATTGAGTTTCGTCTCGGGTGCCGTTATGAATTTGGGAAAGCCATTAGAATGTTTCATCCACTCCTCATACTTCATCCAAAGCGCACACCAAATGAGCGAATAGCTAGTTTTCAAGAACGACTGTTGTGGTTTACAAGGGCCGAATCAAATGATGTGGCGGACCAGATTTTGGCCCCCGGGCCTTAACTTTGAAACCCGAAGTTGGCTTCATGGCATCCCGCTGGCGTATTTTGGCAACAAGTCACTTTTGATGTTGCGGCATCCGAGTATTTGGCAGAGGTCCTCTGGGGTCATCGGCTCCCATCTGGGTCAACCTCAGAGGGAGATTGTTTTCATCTGTGTGGGGGGTGCGTTGATATGTAACATCAACTCCCCCAGCGCGCCGCACAGCAGCGTGGCGGGCGGGCGGGCGCCAGGGAGTAATGAAGTGTTGATGGGCACCCGATCAAAGCCGAGGGAGGCTTGACAGAGGCCAGGCGGATGCGAATGCGCCTTTTAGGACGGCAGCCCGGACCACGTCACCCCCACCGGCCCCCCTCTTACATCGGTGACGGCGGGTCGGATTCCGGACGGGCCGCACGGAATTTTCTTGAATTAGCTTCTCTCTCCCGTGCGCTGATCCCTCCTACCCTCCCTCGTCCACGCTCGGAGTCTGAGTGTCTGTCCCGCCGAGTCGCTCGCCGGCTGGCCCTTCCTGGGCCTTGGCGGCCGTCTGGTCGCTTCACCTCGCTGACCTCCGCCATTGTTCGGCGGAGGATCATAAAGACGCCATTCGAGGGGATTCTTTGATATTTGATCCGGCGCCTTCCGCCGCCCTCAGAAATTCACATCTGGCCATCCGTTACCTTTCGGGACTTGAGGCGCGACGGGTCTTTGTGGGCACCACGTGATAAACGTTGCACTTTCGCGATGACCAAGGCGCTCGTCGTCTGGAGAAGGCGTTCTGACGGGTGGCGGCGGCAGGTTGTCTCCCCTCTTGGCGGTTTTCCTCCCCCTTGACGGGAAGACGGCCACGTCTTTCTCGCCGGTCGGCTTCCTCGCGGTTCCTTTTGCGTGCCGTGAGTTGGCCCGCTTGCAGTCCCGCCTGGCCTTCTCTCAATTTATATAGCCTTTATTTTTGCTTTCCGAGTCTTTGTCGGCCGGCGTAGTGTTTTCTTTGGAAGGCAAGAGTCCAACTTTCCCTTTGCTCATGCTCTCATCAGCCGGCGCTCAGGGAATTCCCAATTAAAGCAAGACTAAGACAATGGGCTTCACACAGTGAGTCAGGGGTGAGGGTGTGTGGGGGGGGGGGGGGGGGGGGGGGCTGGGACGAAACGAAGGGGGTGCGCTTCCCAGAGCCCCTTGCCTCACCCTAACCCCGCAGATCGGATATCATTCCCCCAAGCCACTCAAGGGACTCTTTCTCAGGGCCCTGGCTTGCTCGGGAGCAGTTTGATTTATACAAAGAGCGTGGGGGGGAGGGGGTGTGCTGGGATGCGGGGGCCCTCATCGGAGCACTGGGGGCTCTTTTCTGATGTGTGTTTTATGTGGGAAGTCATTGACTCTGCGCCGGATGAGAAGCCTTTGTACTTGGCGCATGCTAAATAAATCTTGCAACCAGGAAAGTAGGCGGGGGACAAATGGGGGAGGGGACTTCCCTGTTAACACCTTTCCATAACACGCACGCAGAGGCATGTGCAAGATGAGAGATAGGGGAGAGAGTGTTGACAAAGTAGGCCTTGTCCACACACTTTGTTTTAGCAGACAGACTCTGTATGTTCGCTGGTCTGCGTGACGAAGCCCCCCCCAAGCCCCCTTGGCAGCAGGCCAGCACAGGACGGGGGAAGAAAGCCTCTCCCATCCCCTGCCGACGTTATCGCCACAGAGAGGTGGCTCGGGATCCCCGCACATTTTCTTGCTCTTTGGTACATCGGCAAAGGTTCTTCCGTTTGAAAAGGGCCGCTGGCTGGTTGCCGGCCGTGGCGAGAAGACGGCGTCGGCGTGTGTGGATGACGTGGCGTTCTCTTGTCTTTGTCACGTCAGGTGGCCAAGGTGGAGTACGTCAAACGGCGGCCCAAACTCAAAGAGGTCTTCGTACGCTTGGAAGACCACCTGGAATGCGCCTGCGCGTCACAGCATCACGTCGCCGAGCCCTCCGATGCCGAAACGGGTAAGCCGATCGCTGGCCTCGCCTCCGTTTGGGAGTTTTTCTCCTTTGGTCTGATTGAACACCGTTTTGGTCTTGGATCATCACAACGAGGTACTGGTCGCAATGGAAAAAGAAAGTCCACCCATCCAATGGCTCTTTGCTCCACTTTTGCGGCCGCTCGCTATGATGAGCTGACGTCCTGGCTTTGGGTAATGGAGCCTCCGTAAAATCAAAGTCTACGCTATGAACTGAGGGCAGCCCGCGTCAAACTATCCTGACGTGTGCCTGCCAGGCAGAGAACTTCCCCCCGCCCCCCAAAAAGTCCCGTTTGCTTTGCGTTCTGATCATTCTTTGCCGCCTTCGTGTTTGCTCAGTTTATTTCCTTCCTTTTCTTTCCTCTGCCCCCCCGCCGCCCCACCTGCTTTGAACCCGTTGACCTTTTCTCCAACAGGTCGACACACCTCCTGCAACATTGCAAGGTGTCAAAGCCAAAGTCCTGAGCCAGATTTGCTTCGGTGTCATTGCGCCATTGAATGCGAGACGGCCCAAAAAGCGGTTGTTATTTTGGCCCTTCTAACCATGACCTCTTTGCCCCTTCCAGCAGACGTGAGGTGAGGACCTCAGCGCGGGCTCATCGTCGCGCCACGCAGAACTTTCCCCCTCGATGAACCGAAGAAACCACGATGCCAAAGCTGCTCCTTTTTTTGTTCCCTTTCCTAAACGATCCCATTAAAGACTCGCCGGCGATGACGAGGAGCGTCCTCAAAAGGACACCAGAATGGAGGACGACAAAAGGGACTTCCCCGTCCGTCTCCGGACGATGACAGCGCCGTGCCGACGCGGCGCGCGACTTCCGGCGGGTGTGGCCTTTTTTTCAAGGCACGCAGGCCAAAGGTCGCCGAGGTGGTTGTCCACTTGGCCCCCCGGACGCTCCTTGCGAGGGACGGAGGCTCGAGGACGCTCGCGTTTGTCACCCTCTGCTTTTTCTTGACGATGTATCAAGTCTTGCGGGTTGTGTCGGACAACAGCGGCAAGAGTCTTTGACTTTTGGGATGAGAGCGATGACCCCATTTTTCGCCGCTTCTTCAACGTCTGCATTTAATCCGGGCGGGGGGAGGAACTCAAGGCCAAAAAAACAACTCCTTGATCCTTAATGTGTGTCAAATGTGCAGAGCCAAGTTGTTTTGCTGCCGTATCGCTGGAAAGCTGATAAGGACCATGTAGCTAGCACCCGGTCTGCTGCCACACGGAACAAAGTCCACCTTTAGGCGTGAATGAATAAGCGGAACATGAATGAGCTCCTTGTTTGAGCACAAAAGCTTGTCGGCGACACAGTTGTTTTCGACAAGTGAACAGGCGAGCGCATGGCAAAAAGGGCAATGGTTGCCGCCAAGGATGCTTTATTTCAACGCCGCCACTGTTTTTCTTTTGATTTCATTTTGGGGTGGGCTGGGATGCCCACAAGAAAATAGCCATTTGTATTTTTTTATTACGAGGAAACAAGACCAAACTTTTTTTTTTTCAAACAAAGATGGCCGTCACGGTAATTTATCTATTTATGTTCAACAATAAATGTATTTGTGCTTCCGATGTCTCGGCTTGTCAATCAAGAGAGGTGGCCAGGGTACTCCCACTGACATACTCAAATACTTGAGTCAATGTACAAATACTGTCTCTGAGGTCAGAGGGGAAGTCCCGATTCTCCTGAACTCCAAATTCCGACTGGCATCTAAAAAAACAGGATTATGCCCCCCCCCCCACCCTTCGCCACCACCGCGGCCCCCCAAAAAAGTCCTTTTATAATCGTTGACCAAAATAGCAAAACTGTGCATGTGAGTTTGTGTGGAACGCGTGCGTCTCCAGTGATGCAACCATTGAGAGCTCGCCATGGGAGCTCAGGCGGAGAAAGCCGAGTGGACTCAGGATGTGGATAATGAGTGGGGGGGGGGGGGGGCTTCTGGGGGGCCGGCGCTAAGTGGACCTGCTTTGATAAACTATGCCAGAAGGGCAGAGAGAGGCGGACCAGGTGGAAGGAGGCTATGCGAATGCCCCCCCTCCCCAAGCACCCCAAATTCAAAGGCGCTTGCTCTACCGATGGGAAACACGTCGAGGGGCTGCTCAGAATACACGCTGGGAAAGGCAGATTCCTTAGGAATCAAAGTTTTCCCAAAACCAATTTTCAAGTTGACTTCTGACCACTATTTATGAAAAATGCTTTTGACCCATTACAACCCCCCCCCCCCCCCCCCCCCCCAAACAAAAAAAAAAGAAAAACGTTCGAAGTCAGAAAAAACGAACTTTTTCCTGATAGTCATGTTCTTTCTTGTTAGTACTCCTCCTCAGTGTGTGCAGCCCCCGACTCCCCTCTGCCTCCCCCCCTCGGCCTCTGGCTTTTGAGGAAAGGCAGAGGTGGCCTTTGAAGACGGCGACAGCCAAGTTTGTCCCGGCCGGCGCTCATGAATGCGTCTCTTTGTCCACTTTCACATCTTCACATCCTGCACCCCCCCCCCCCCCACATGCTCCACTCTCCCCTTCACAACTCTGCTCCAACTGACTCTCGTGCTCCCGTTGGGGTGCCACCCCTCCCCCACATCACACAAATGACCCCACTAATTATGTATTTAAGGTATTTGGCTCCTGTGAAAACAGCTTTGGGGATGTGATGGGGCGGCTTTTGGGGATGTGAGGTGGGTCTCCTGGTTATCATTACTGGCCGGCGTTTTGTGTAAACAGTGGCAGCGAAGGTTGACGAAGAAAGGAGGGGGGGGCTGACGGCAGCGGCCGGCGCGCCGCGGTATGACGGGCGAGTGGCTGGTCACGCATCCCCATTGCGGATGCAAAGCAGCCGCGGATGTCATGGCGCCCCTCTACAACTGCCTTTTCAGGGCACGGACAAGTAAAAGCGGAAGAAAATCTTGACATCTTCAGATCCTTTTTGTTGACAAAATTCATTTCTAAGTTCAAGACGATAATTTAACGTGTTACAAAGTCCGTGCTAATGCGTGCGCGTTTTCCAGTGGGAGTGCGGCTGGCAAAGGCACTTTTCCTTTACACATCAAATAAATCACAAGTGTTGGAATTAGAGTGAAGTGTTTGGTTTGTGGGAAGCAAGCAGGAAAGCTCGCCATGTGTCACTGCAGCGCTGGAATGAGAAGTGTGCGTGTGTGTGTTTACACAGTGATGTGTGTGCGCGTGAGGTCGGGAGGAGCCATCCCCGGTGGGCGGGCGGGCCGGCCGGCCGGCCAAGGTTGTCGGGCGACGGCGTAATTCACGGCGCCGCCGCCTACGGCCACTTGAGCCAACGGCCTGAGCCGACCCGCCGCTCGGCGCTGTACCTTGCGCTTTTGATGAACGGGTCTCCATCTTGGCGGGGGGGAGGGGCGACGGGATCCTGCCGGCGGGGAAGCGGCGTGTCACTGGGCAACGTTTTGGCTGCGCCTACAAAGACGAAAAAAGGAGGCCGTCAGCAAACACTTTGCTGGTTCATCCAAACGCGGACGCGCTTTGGCTCATGGCCATCGCTGTGCCAGTGAGTCTTGTGGCGTCTCTTGTGCCCCCACCCCCTTTCTTCCTACGCTGGTTGTTGGGTGGTGTGGGCATGTTTTCAAGTTTGATGTAACACCCAACATGGAGCCACTTGGGACTCATGACGCTCGCGGTCATTTCTGAACAAACTCCTACTCGATTCTCACAAGAAGCTGGTCGAGACTTTTGAAATGAAAATGGGCCGCGGCGTCGCCCGCAACTACGAATGATGACCCAAGATGGATGTTTCAAGGACGTTTGGAGGCCCTCCCCGGGACCCCAATCCGCCGCTTCCGACTTGAATCCACTCAAGCGCTTGCTTTCCATGAGCTAAGAAGCGTGCGTGCGGCCGCTATTTTCAAACGACGCGCTGGTTGTCGGGCCGACGGCGGGGCGAGCCAACGCCACGTTGTTACATGATTGACACCTGCGGCCCCGGAAAAAGAGGCGGGCCAAGTCCAACGTGCGCTCAGCGTCCAGGAATTTCTTTCACTCCTCCTTCCTTTATTTCAACTTGACCTCACAACACACACAAAGAGCTTTGTCTATGCAAGCCAAGCCATGATTAATTTTGCAGGCTAAAAAAAAGAAATACAACAAATCTACTTTGGCCGAAATGGATGTCGACGGCGTTGCAAATTTGTGTTCCATTTTGAACGAGGGCAGTCGAGTCGAGCTGCTGAACTTCCAACCTGGTTCCCTCCAACCTTGACATGCCGTTCGCAATGTCAAAACGGGCTTGACGGCGTGGACTGGAAAGCAACCCCCTCCCCCCCCCATATTTGGACACCGGCGCGATAAGAAGACAATATTTGGACAGCCGGCGCAGCCCTCTGACTCATCTGTCAACGTCACCGGCGCTTCTCTGCACGACGAGACAGCTCAGCCTGACGTGACCGACAGCTTCTGTCAGACGCCGTCGTCGAGGGCGCTTGCCGCTGACTCACGGCCGAGTCACAAACCGTCTTTGAAATGCACGCCGAGTGGAAAATTCAGGAGGGTTGGGCGATGATTCGGAATCTGCCGGAAGAGCGCAACGCAAGTCAAATGCACCTTAGTTGCTTTTTGTCCCACAACAATTCCAATGAAGTCCAGGTGTCAGCGTTGGCTAAATGTTGCTTTTCATCAAGCTAATTTACGACGGCAATAAATGGAGAAGGCCCAGAAGGGAAAGGTGCTTGGGGGCCACGTTTCAAGTGACGTGAAAAGGGGGCCAACGTGTCACCCCCGCCCCCTCAACCCCTTCGGAGCTAATCACTTCTTTCTGACTTTATTACCTGGCCTGCAATGAGATCACCCCGCAGGCCCAAGTCAAAACAGACGCTCCCACTTTTCAACTCCAAGTGGGCTCGCTTTCCTTCGGACTTCTGAATGCCATTAAAAAAACACACCCCACACAAGTCGACCATTCTGAGGCCGGGGAACCTACATGAGTCATTCACGCACGCACACACACACAGACTTAAAAAAACAACAAAAAAGAAAGAAAAAAAGCCAGACCTCAGTTCCTCGCTGACGCAATCGTTTGCTCTACCTGCAGCTCTGCAAGCGGTAAGTAGTCGAGATCGGGGCGACCAAGTGGGCCAAAAAGGGGCTTGGTTGTCACGGATCCCCCGAATAACACTACAAATTCCCAAATTGCCCTGGATTTGTTTTTTTGCCCGTTGAGTTTGGGCTTCCACTTGGTCTCGTTTGCAACTCCTCAAACGTTTGCTTTGCGTTCGTCGGCGACGCCGTCTTCGCTTTGGCTTCCCTCGGACCGCTCCAAAGTCTGCCGCCACCGCTCTTAGTTTGACTGGAGAGCGCATCCCGCGTGCGGGCGGAGGTGAAGGAGCGCGCCGACCGGGGCGCCGTGATTCATATCCCGGCAACGACGGGAGGCGGGCGTGACTCGGCGGCCTCCCGAGGCGTCCGCTGACGCGCGCCTCTCCTCGCCGTGACTCCCTGCTGCCGTTGACGTCAACAACATCCAAATGAGCGCAAAAACCGTGGGCGGGGATCACGCAGCCTTGTTTTGTTGTCTTTTGGTTTTTTTTCCTCACCCGAGACCTCGGCAAGGGAGTGCGGACCACGTTGCTACCAACACGGCAACCGCAACAGTCGAAAGCGCGAGTGCCGTGTCGCATGAGGTCATGGCGTCGCGCGGCCGAGCTGAGTCGCTTCTCGCGTCTGCAAGGTTGCGTCAAGAGGCGTTGGCTGCCTCTTTGCCAGAGCCAGAAACACTTTTTTGGGGGGTGGGCAACCTCGTTCTTTGCGAAACAAGAAGCCGCCGTTTTTTGGCCCGGTCGCCTGCAGCCAATCGCATGTCCCCTTGAGCGATGATGAAGTCGAGCACGATGGATATCGTGCTCGACTTCATCATCGCCGTACCGAGCACAGGAGCTCTCAGTGAGTGGTTGTGCGAGGGGGAGGGGGATGACTTCCCTCGAAAGTTGGACGTGCCGCACGTCTTTGATCATTGCTATGACCTTCAAATTCCATCATGGGAGAGCTGTGCAGTCCGGGGGGGGGGGGGGGGGGGGATCAGCGCTTGGTTAAACAGGAGCAAGTTGGCTCATGTGTTGTAATACAGCTGAAGTGACCCTTTGACCTTGTCGACGGCCAGAGACTTTTTCCTGCTCCGAGCCCCCAAAGTGGCCGCGGGGTTAGCGGCTGAGTGGTTCACAAGCGGCGTGACCGTACCAGCTCCGCAGACCATAGGTCTTGTTTTAATTGAGTGAGGAGCACCTGTTTGGGGAGGATCGTTTTTGATATGACTGAACCCCCCACCTACCCAACCAAGATGCAGTTCTCGTCGAAAAACTCCCCCTTTTCCTTTCCCAGAAGCGTTTACCACGGCAGCCTTTTCAAGAAACGCCTGCGACATTTTTTGTACAAAGTCCAGGACTGCGGGCGGGCGTAAAGCTGTCAACGAGCGGAATCGGTGCCTCGTCTCCACGGCAACTTGATAGGAATGTCAAACATGCCCGCCCGCCCCCACCTCAACATGTCCTCTGTAGCAACGGCGCAAGGCAACACACAAAGTTCTCGGTGAGGGAAGTGGTATTGGGAAGGGGGCGGGGGGCGTTGTCCACATATGCCCAGTGTAGGTGGGCTTATCCCGTCGGATGGGCACGGGGGGTAAGCGCCTCTCGCAGCTCAATCAAAGCGACGATCACACAATGGCCGATGACACACCGTCGCTTGGTGGGCGTCTCACACGGAAGGTCCGCTGCACCTAAGCCACTTTGGGTTCCACTTTGTTCCGCCGCGACTTTCACCCCCCCGGCTATTTTCCGCTGGACGCTCTCACTTTCAAGTGGAGTGACATGCAAGCTGGATTTTCCGGCACGGGTTTCCTGTGTTTGGACGAGGGGGCGGGCGGGCGAGTGGTCAGGCGGGTGGGAGGTCAAAAAAGAGCGCAGGGTGAGAAGGTCGCACGCTGGAAATTGCCCAGGTTCGTTGAGTCCGCCAGAGACCGTTGGAGTCGGGAACCCGTAGATGGAACTGCCCGCAAACAAGAGCGCGGGGGCTTGGCCCCAAAATGTCAAAACGCAGACGCGGGTATACCTTTAGCACCTCGCACGCGCAGCAGCATGACGACGCGCAATTCAGGCGGAGAAAGAAAAGAAAATCCCATCTGCGTTGGAGACGCTCGGGTGGGACTCGCTTGGGGTCCAGAGTTCAAAGGGGCAACCGATGTAGCGGCGCGGAGGTTCCTTGACTCCTTCATGGTCGGGTCATCCATCCTGGCTTCCCGCGGACCGGGTCCTGCGGTTTTCCACCCTGAGCTGGCATCCAATGGGCATTTATTCTCCTTCGGTGTCTTCCGCCACAGCGCCCATCACATCCGGGAGAGAATTTGGTGGGACGGCCCACCAAACGTTGCCCCTCACCATGACTGTCCATCTGAAATCCAAACATTGCGCTAAGCTAACGGCTATCTTGTCACAGAGAACTTGGCAGTCGCTATCTTTTCTCCCTGCTTGGAATTGTTTACAAGTGTCCGGATAAGATCAAAAAACACCAGCTCGTACTCACGCCACGACCCCGAAGCAGCTCTTAACCCCCCCGCCTGATTTATCGCTGTCATACCGTAAATAATCGTGCAGAAATCAGCCGTTTTTGATCGCCATCTCCCGTGACCGCCGTCTTGCACGTGAGTCCTTCTGGACGAGAGGAAGCACCGAGCAGCCATGTCGGCGTTAGCTTCCCGCGCGAGCTAGCTACAGCTTCTGCCTGTGACTTGCTTGCTTTCCCAAGGTGGAGCGGCATTCCGCCGGCGTGCTACAATTTTCCAACGGCCTCCTTGATCTCATCCGCATGTTGGCTCAAGCGCTTGATGTCTTTGACTGGCTTTGCGTCCACACGTGACATCACATGTGGCCCGTCGGCTGCTCGTCCGTCTGCACCTCGTCCGCATGCGGCGAAGAGCACCTGCCCGCCGGCCGACCCACCGCGCCCCCACCTCACATTTATTACCGGAGTTATTTTCCCGTGCGAGGGCCCAGCGCGGTTGGAGATGAAAGCCGCGGCGCTGCACAAGCGGGCGGGCGGGAAGGCAGCTGAGTGAGTGATGTGGATGTGTGCTTTTCATCTGACTTTTGGATAAGACCCAGGTCCATCCCGTCTCCTCCTTTCTTCTTTCTACCGCTGCCAAAATCAAAATGCTTGTTTTGATCTACTTGAGTTGGACCCCCTCCCAAAAAGAAGAAACTCCACTGTGTAGCAGATTTCCTAGAAACTTTGCGGATCGGTCCACATCTTCCACGGAAGAATCTTTTTCTGGTGAATTTATCTCCCCCGTTTGCTTCGTGCGAACTGTCGAGCTGCGGTGGCATGAATTGCACCCCCTGCGGCCATTTTGCCTGTGGAGGTGTCCAGAAGTGACCGATCAAAGCAAAGTGGACTTTTGTTTGCTTCTGGCGTCTCTCTCCACGTGATCGCGCACTTGTTGCGCTGCGCGTGTTGGAACGCGGCCATACTTTTGGGGAGCGACAACTGGTCCGGGTCGCTCTTTCATGTACGTGCGGCGAGTGCCGACAAGCCCAGAGATGTTTGAAAGGGGCTGCAAATGGAGAGCGCTTGCCCAAAGTCTTTAGGCCGCTTTGAAGCCGGCACGAGAGGCAACCCTGTCCGTCTGCTGATCTTGGCACGCCACCGGCAATGATCAAAACCGCTGGCTTTTTGGGGGGATGTGAGAGTAGAGGGGGTCAGGAATATTGGCCGTCAATGCAGGCCCAGCGGGCTCCCCGTACCACCTCACAGCTGCCTGCTTCCTTTACTTTTCCACTCATAAGTTTAAAAAGAAACGGGGGAAGGGGGGGGGTACGTGGAGGAAAGTGTTGTAGTGGAAATAGATGCATAAGAGAGCAGCTGAAAGGTGCATTGTGGGCCATATTCTTCAGGGAGTTTGGGTCCAATAGCGTTCCTTGCTGGCTTCTGCGCTTTATTTTCCAGCGAGAAAATTGAGGGCTATTAATCACCAGTTGGGCTGGAAAATACAACTTGTGGTGGCAAAGTGTTCCCCCCGCCCTCCTAAATCCAACGCTCCACCTCGCAGGGACTTGTACAGGGGGGGGGGGGGGGGGGGGGCGACACACAAAACTAAACATCGACATTTCGAGCACTGCAAGATAGTAAAAGGTGGACTCACTCAGGTCGATGTGTTCCCCAAAAGCTGGAGGACTGGAGTGAAGGCCTTTGTGAAGGCGCCGCGTCAGGATTTTGGAGAGTCCTTCGGGCATTCCGTCAAATTGTGAATGCTACTTGCCGCTCGCCTTCCAGTGAGCGTCTTAGCCACACGCAGACGTCTCCGTGTCGATACACGATGATGAGAAGCTGGCTGATCCGGGAGGGGCGCTCCAGGTCCAAGCGCTTCTCCCCCACGTGCAGAGGAGCCAGGCGAGGAGACACGCCGGAGAGACGGGGCCTCCCTTCCTGGGAACCCCTGCAAGAAGTCCCCCGGGACAGGCAAGTCAGGGCTTCCCTGCCCCCCCCCCACATTCTACAATCAAACCACGTGGAAATGAAAATCTCCTTCTCCCTTTTGACATACGTGCAAGTCAAAGAAGTCGTCTCCTAAGTGATTTACCTTTTTGTGCCGCCACGCTCCAGAATAATGAAGCGGCACGAGCCTGCGGACTTCTTGTTTCTTGTCCAGCCGTGACGTTTCCGCCTGGGCCTCGCCAGACACGTCGGCCGCCGCCGCAGGCTTCGCGGCCGGACAAGAGGCCTGCAATTATAATCGTCTTCAAAGACCGCCATTCAAGCGTTGATTTTACCGCCCCCCCTTGTCACCTTTCGGCCCTCCCCCGCACCCTTTCTCCCGCTTTCCGTCCTCCTTTCCCGGCGGCGCGTCGAGATGAGCCATTAAGGAGAGAAACAAGCGCAAGTGGCGTTTGTCTTGGCCGGCCTCCATATTGACACAGTCAGCGTTCACCCAAATATCGGCCGCGCGTCATTTTCCTCTGGCCTAAATATGGATGCGGTGCGTGTCGACCGAAAGGCGAGGGGGCGGGGGGCTGAACAGAAAGCCTTTTGAGACCCCAGGGCGAGCTGAGGCGAGCATCATTAACATCATCATCATGAAGGCAGCGGCGGAAGGAAAGATCCATTTGGCCCCGACAGAGCAAGCCAGCTATTCCATGTTCAATTAACACAGTCACCCCCAAATATCCTTCCAACACCTCCCCCTCGCAGCAGCTCTCAGTTCACCGCAAAATCGGACAACTTTCACTTTCCAAGACCAATTTAGAGACGTGTTTATTCAGTGTCCACTCAAATTTGGACACGGACGAACGAGCTTCTTTGCTTTGGGACGTTGGATTTCTCCGGATGAGGCGTTCAACGTTTCCGCGATTGTGTCGTGGGAGCAGCCGGTCGTCCCCGTGAACAAGTTGCAAATGCTTTGGTGCGTCACGTCCAAGCCGCTGCCGTTTCCAACATGATCCAGGGCTTGCGTCGGCGCTCTCACGCAGGCTACACGTGGCCACTTGCGACTGCCGAACGGGAGGTTAAGCGATCATTCGGCAATCCATTGACAAAGACAACGTATTGAAATGGACGCTCGCCCTCGTCGTTTTTGCCGCTACCTAACGCACCACGCAATTTCTCTGGGGCGCGGGTCTGGACTGCTGGCGGGCCAACAAACTAACCATTTACACCCTACGCCAATGGACACAAGCAGACGGGTGTCAAAGTCGTCTTCTCTACCATCAATGGCACCCTGTGGGCGGGTGTGGAGCAACTATCGCCCCCCACCCCCCCGGACGAATTTACGATGGGCTGACTCCTGGTAAAAGAAAGGCAAGTTGATGATGGATTCTTGTCAGACACTTTGTGACAGTTACTGTTCCTCCGGTGGACGAGCGCCGCCAGGTGCGCATGACAGATGTGCCTTGGCGCTCTTTTAAGACGTCGGAGAGCACAAGTTGAAGCCAATGGGGTCACGGTGTCCATGTGGCGGGCCAGGTTGGAGCCACCGTCGACAGTGTAACCAATGAGACACCCAAGACAAAGTGTAACGGCAGCGACGTGGTGGGTCCCTCCCAATCATTCACTGCCGCAGCCCCCGGCCTCGGGTTTCAGATTCTTTGGGGGGGTGACGAGAGGTTGTCGGCTTGGCTTGAAGAACGCAGCCTGACAACTTGCGTAGCCACCCAAATAACCGTCTTGAGATGATGAGCGGCCCCCCTCGTGGCGGGCAACTAGGTGGTCCGCCGTAAGATAGGGGGGCCGAGCGGGAATGGACAGGAAGGATAGCGGTGAGGTGGAAGGGCGACGGTCAGGGAATCGTTGGCTTTTCGGAGCTGCCGAGCGTGAGGGGATGGCATGACAAAGAATTAGATGCCCAACCGAGGGGAGTCCCAGCCTCGCCATTTGGGGGGGGGGGGGGTCGTTAGGGGATGCCGAGCAGGCGGTCAACGGAGCCTCCAAGCAGCCTCAAGCGGGTGTTGCACAACAAAGAGCCATTCAATTGTCGCCTCCATTTTCAGGCTTGTCCGCCTGGTTTGTGCGACTGCGGTCGGCTTCTGGAAAGCGTCATCGGTCAGCCAACACCCCCCCCCCTCCCATGAGACCACCCCTCCTTTGTTGACCTCTCTTTCATGTGATAAATGTTCCCAATCAATGGAGGAAACGGGGAGGAAGTGTGTGAACGTGACCCGCCGGTGGGCTTCAAATGACCAACCCCCCTCGGTTTGATGTTTACACCCACGCTGCACCTCGATCTCATTATCGTCAACACCCTCAATGCGGGGCTTTTCTCCGGGTGCTCTGCTTTCCCCCCCACGTTACAAAAACACATCCTGTGGCGTGATGTTGTCGGCACGCAAGGGGTCGAAAAGACGACAAGCGCCCCCTCCCGGGGCCCCCGGTGGAAAAAGCTCTCCTTCAAGGAGGGGGGTGAGACGGGCTTGGGGCTGGGGTTTTGTCAACAAGCATCAATCTCTCCTGCCTGTCAGGCCTCGAAGATCAAACTGGTGACCCGCCGCCCTCCACCCTGAGGAAACGGAACCTCAAGGAACACATTTTGCCGCTTTCATCCTCTCAAAGTGGCTTTTTTATTACTTCTGCCATGGCCTCTGGAGCGCATTCTCGGTGAGCGGCGGCTCCGATGGCTTCACTTCCCCTCCCCGTCTGTCTTTCGTTCCGTCTGTCTCTCTTGGAGGCACAAAGTGTCTTGGGCCTTCTCTCTGGCGCTGAGCGACTGCTCCGTCTCCGAAATGAAGGATGGCTTGCTCGTGAAATGAAGGGAACGGGCTTTGCTGGGCGTTCCTTGACGGAGGCTTTCTGACGTGCCGCGGCAACAAATCAAAGGGGCCGGTCGGAAGCCAGGTTCGGCCTATCTCGGCGCGGCTTTAAAGGCCGACCCTCATGCGGGGGGGGGGCATCTTCCCACCCATCACTCCATCAACACGGGCCGCCGCTTTGATGCGCCCTCATTCCAAGGCCCATTGTGGCGGCGGGGCCTAAACAGCGGCACCTGGATCCCGTGGGCCGCACCTGGCGAGTTGCTCCTTGCGGATTCGCTCTAGCGGGCAGGGGGCGTCTGATTCTGATCATTTGTGACCATAGCCCCCCCGTCAAGGAAATCCAAGCTATCGCAAGTCCATGTACACGGCGGACGTGGAAGTAGATGTCGCGGCTATTCCAAAGGGCCTTCCCTGGTGAATGCTCGTCTCTCAGAATTCACTGCGACTTTCCTGTTTGCGCTCGCGTCGCTCCATCTAAAAACGGGGCCGGCGCAAAACGGGCTCTTGGCCTCGCCGTTTTTGATGCTCCCTCGTTCCGCCGCGGCCAGCCGCGTCACCGCCACAGTATTTAGCCGGCGTCAATATTGTTTTAGGGGATTATTTTGGGAAGCTCAAATCCCTTCTGGGATGGCCGAGGGGAGGGACGCAAAATAATCAGGAAGAAGGTGAGGAACTGTGGAGGAGCCGCCAAGGAATAGTCGCTCTATTTGCTGGGTACATAAAGACCATTTCAGTCGGGCACCGTGCGGGACAGCTAAATTGGGGGCAAACCTCAGCCTGGAATAGCTGCCGCCGCTGGGAGCGGGGGCATCTTTTGGGCTTTGTCACCCAGGAATGAACCAGGGGGTCCCGAGACTGGCTGGGTGGTCGGTGGGGAGCGAGGGGGGGGGCTCTGTCCCAGTCATTCCACAATCTCTCAATTATTCTTGCCAGGTGGAAGGATGTGGCTCAAAGGGAGCAGAGCACATGGCCATTGCTTTGAGGCGCGCCCAGATTAGACATGCTGGATTTTTCCTTTCCAGATAAATTACAACCAACGGGAGGGATGTGGAGCATATCTTCTCTTTCCCACCACGGACCCCCCCCCCCCTACACTCACTCACACACACACACTGCGTCTTTTTTTTAACCTGTCACGTTCAGCGATATGCGCTGGCTGTTGCCTCCGTGTCGGGGAGGCGAGAGGCGTTGATTTGTTAGGGGGCTAACTGTAGACCAGTTGGTGCGCCGGTCAGAGCACATGCATGAAGAGACGTGGCTTCAAGGGGGAGTTTAAATACGTTTACTGGGGGAAATCAACAATACAGGCAAATACAAATAGGAGGAGAGATGTTGTGACAAAGGGGGGCCAATAGATGACTGGGTCGGAATAAAATGAAGCCTTTGGATAAGGAGGAACATTGAAGAGGGACACTTGGGGGGGGGGTTCTGTACTCTGAAGTTGACGTTGAGGTTGAAGGTGAACTGGAAGTTGATGTCGAAAGTTGAATGAAATTGAAGGTGAATTGGGGGGGGGTGATGTTAAGTCTAGTTGTTGAATCAAGTTGAGTCTTCAAACGTGAGGGAACAGGAATTGAATGACAGGGAAATGGCACCATCTAGCGGGCGACCACACACATTCATTACACTTTAATTAAAATAAAGTGAATGCCGGCGAACGCTCGAAAACAAAAGACACGCGGCCGTCTTCGGAACGGAGAGGAATTAGTCATCGTCCACTAACACATGGCGACATAAAACTTGCCTTATTCGACTAATCGTCACGAACTTCGCTAGAGGGCTAGTGTGGCTAACGAGCACACGAACTTGAGTCGCAATTGACGAAACATACAAACGCACAGCTGGTTGTACTCACGTTTTGGTCGTGAAACACCGACAGGTAAGTGGGACGACGAAGGTTTCAGAACAATGGAGTTCATATCGAGCACAATCAAATGGCGGAATGACATTGAGCGGGACGAAAAGCCGGCAAACTGGCGGGTGATGCAATAACGCGAGACTTCAATGCGTCTGGTGAACGTCTCGCGATAATTCAAGGGAGGAGCGGTCTCAGCCTTGGTTACACTCCGGCCGGCTGCGTGGGATTCCGTGAGCTTATTATTATTATTATTATTATTATTATTATTATTATTATTATTATTATTATTATTATTATTATTATTATTAGACCTCTTCTCGAGTGCATCCATTCATAGGCTCTTAACTCAAGCGTGTCTCTTTGAAATCCTTTGGATGCCGATCAATCACCGCGATGCCAAAAGCCAGAGAATCAATGAGCCGAAGAAAGAAAGAAACAATGTGTAATAATAATAATAATGATAATAATAATAATAATACATTTGATTTATAAGCGCCTTTCAAAACTCTCAAGGTCACTTTACAGTCACGGGATATTTTTTTTCTGTGGGTGAGTAGTGGCAGGCACACGCGCCAGCGTTCACGCAACCCGGAATAATAAATCAAATAGATAGAAAGCTAGCTAACAGCTATCTAATAGCTATCTAGCTAACTAGATAGCTAATAGATAGCTAGCCAGATAGTTTTGGACAATAAATAAAGACAAGAGTTCAATAGACAAATGTGATTTGACAAATGCCTTTTATTTTGGGCACTTTTCTCGCGCTTCCATCTGACGAAGAACTTCTAAGCGGCTCGGGGACTCAAACCCGGCTCAGAGCAAAGGCAAATGAGACGACAAGGGCGCCGGGACCGCTGGAGGATATTTGGCCGCCGAGCGTGACGGCGGCTCTGTGCCAACGCTTGTCCTCCTCCTCCTCCCCCGGCAGGCTCCTCGTCGACCGGAGTGTGGAAAAGTCCAAATGGAGAGCTTGGAAAGGGCAACCGCAACCGTCCGCTGCACAGGACACGTATTCATAGACTTTGTCTCTCACGCAACATGGCGCTGGGCCGGGCGGAACGGTAGCGGCGGTACGGGCGTCCATCACAAGCCCCCCTCCCCCCATGACTCACCGCTCGGAAAACTCTGTCCGGCCACAGTCCGTATCCATCAAATGGGATTGCAAATTGTCAACTTGCAAACTTCACGCAGGAAGGCCAGAACCGAAACCTCCACCAGGTTTCCAGTGCCTTCCAGCCTGACCTGACACACACACACACACACACACTTTTGACCCTGCAAATGACACGAAAGCTGATTGACACGATGCATGGTAATGTCATGTCTCAATTTTGTTAAGACCTTACAAGTCAGAAAGCAACAGGTGTCAGTTAAACTGCCATCACAAATGTCAATAAAGGGGCTTTATTATACGGTGCAGTGTATTTCTTTCATTACAATACAATAGCACATTTATTATACATAGAGTAAGGTACGTTGTGTGTAGTCTTAAGGCTTATTTAGTTGAAAAGTATATTTTATGGAAAACTGGGAGGGGATTATTGCCATTTTAATGGTTTCCTATGGGAATTTGTTTGTTTTGTGATACACACTTTTTGGCTGACACACTCTGTCTGGGAAGCAATTAAGTTTGTAAGCTGAGGTCTCACTGTACATCTCAGTCTGCTGGCATTCTGGTAATTTTTTCCTATGCTTACAAGGTCTTGTTTTTCCATCCTTTCAAATTGCTTCAGTGGACTGCAAATGTCCCCATTGTCTTGTGATTCTGATGTCCCCCCACGTCTGATCAGCTCACAGGTGCGTCTCTTTCTCGGAGCCCTCGTTCATGTCCAATTGACGGACGTCAACATGGCCAGCGAGAAAAAAATCAATCCGGAGGAAAGCTACGACGGACGGCCGAGGCGCCGCCATCAGTCTAGGGCGCTTCCACCTTGACAATGTCGAGGTGGCGCTCCGGCGGCGTCGGGGCGGCTCGCCCGGAAATGCGCCGCCTCGCCCGACAGACGCGAGCGGTTGTACGCGGGCACGTACAACCGGGTGTAGACCGCCGAGAGGGTCTGGCAGTTTGGCCGGGCGGACGCGCCCACGTAGGCCGGCCGCGTCTGCATCCGCGTCCGCGGGGGGGAAGTGCCGGCGAGCTCGCGGTCGCCCGCGCCGCTCCGCACTTTCAAGGCCTGGACGGGTTCCGGGAACGCCGCTTGCCGTTCGAAGGAGTGGGAGGTGGCGGGCGGGCGGCAAGGGGAGGGGCTGCGGTCGCCGCGAGGCCCCGCCCCGGCCGCCAGGCTCCGCAGGGTGCCGAGGATCCGCTTCTGGATGAGAGTCTGCCGGGCCTGCTCCCTGGCCAGGCGCCTCTGCTGCTCCGCCAGCATCTTGACCGCCAGGCCCAGGCCGCGCACCTCGCGGCCCAGCGTCCGGATGGGGTCCCGGGGGCCGCCGTCTCGGCCCGGCTCCCCCGCGGCGGTCGGGAACGCGGAAGGGTTAGCGAGCGGACGGCGTCGGGCGTGCGGGGAGCGCGCCGGCGCACCCGCCCTCTGCGGGACAAAATGGATGGAAAAGTGGAGCTGAGCATCCGATGCGCCCCACCCACATCGTTTCCTCACCTTTCCCGCGCTCACGTCATAATGCGTCGCCGCCGCCGCTGCCGCCGCTTGCTGTGACGTGGCGGCCGCTTGGGGACTCGGGACATTTGCCTGCTCTCTCCTCAACGACGACGTGACCTGGCGGAGTGAAATCAAAAGCATTTGAGAGGCGTCGCCGCGGCGACGGGCAAGAAGGCCAAGAAGGAGACCTTCATCTTGCGCATCAGCGCTTTCTCCAAAATGCGCTTCCGGGCCGCCAGCGTCGAGCTGGCGGCGGGGGAGGGCGCGGCTCTCCTCCCGGCGAAGGCCGTCGCGCCGGCCGCTGCGAGAGACGTGACGCTCACGATCTGGATGTCGTCGTCGTCCGCACGCGTTTGGCTCTCAGCGCCGTTTTCCCCGCTGCCCTCCTCCGCCGGCAGCGGGACGGCGCTCCAGCTCTCCCGCGGGCCGCCGACCGCATTTGGCGGGCCGTTCCCCGCCTCGGAGGGCCCGAGCCGGCCCGTTCGCCTGCCTTGGAAGCCCCGAAGAAACAGGTAGATGGCCTGCGCCGACACCTTGATGTTCTCCAGCTCCAGCACCGCCTGGATCTTGCGGAAACTCAGACCGGCTTCCCTCAGCTCCACCACTTGACGCTTGGCGGCGTCGTCCAGGCGACCCATCTGCGCCAAGGGCGGCGTTGGTCTTCTACTGGACGAGGAGATGAATCGACTGACTTTTTGGCTCACCGCGGGCGGGAATCTTCAAGCCGCACTTTGGCAATCGCGGATGTGGAAGGGAAGGAAGAGCTCGCAACCACTTCGTTGATTGCAATGAAGAGTTGAGGGTAAGAACATCGGGACAAACCAAAATGACGAGGCTCCGCTCCGCAAAAACACAAAATAGTCGCTCGCACAAGCACGCCGAAGAAGAGCCGACGCGTCTTCTCCGCTCCGAACGGCTTCGCGTCCAAACGTGCAGCGAACACCGAAGCAAAACGACGCCTCTGCCACGACAAATATTGACACGAGGTAACCTGCTCACCCAATGAAGGTTAAAAAAACGCACTCCGTGACATTCGAGACGAGTCCGCTTCAAAATCGCTCCGGCGACAAGTACGCCTTTCCTTTTTGTCATCGAGGAGCGCACGAATCAACAAATCGGGCGTAAGCGGCGCTCACGTAGTGACGCCGTCGCCTACCCGTGTCGTCATCAACAAGCGTCTCTTCGCGAGGCCCGTCGTCGCTCGGGACTGTACCGCCTGCGAGAAAGAAACATGTAAGTTGGCCGTTTTCTTCGCGGTTCGCTCTCGAGAACGCGATATGACTCGCTGCGTTTTATTGCACGCGACGACTTATCGCGAGGCGGAACGCTGTGCGTCTTCGTGACGGCGACCATTTTGGCGCATGAGCGAAAGGGAAAAAGGCTCCATGTTGGCCGCCCGCTCGCTTCAATCAATGGCGGATGGCGGCGTCTTTTTTTCCCTCCGCTGTGACAATGTCGTCTTTCAATTTATTACCGGCTGTTTGGTTTAAACGTAGCAACTCCGTCCTTTTGCTTTTCTAAATGCGGGTCGCTCACGTGTAGATTTTTTTACAACCTCTGCGGAATCGAAATTGTAAAAGGATTGACGCGCGTTGGGGAAGCTAGCATGCTAGCGGGTCCCCGCCCGGCTAAATGAATGGCGACATTTCGCTCTCCCGATTTTTTAAAAAAAGGAAGCGCTAAAATCACATTTCAACCGTAAAAAAACGGTCTATGTTACACGTCCGGCCGACTCTCTGCGGGACAAATGGATGGAAAGGTCGAGTCAATTTCTTGACATCCGAAAAGACGACTAACATATTCATCGAGGTGTAGGGATTTTTTGCACACTGTTTATTGTTGTTGATGAACGCGCACGGTCTAAAAGAAAGAAATAAAGACAAGAAATGCAGTCGGTTCTTTGACTTGGTCATGATGGACAGAAGCTGTCCTCCTTTTTCCCTGGGCAGTTTTCCCCCCGTTTTGTCACGATTATTTCGGTCGGTTCAAGCCCCGTTTGGAAAAAAAGGCTTTGTTCTTTCAGAGGGAGAATGAGAGCAAATCTCAGGAGGGGAAAGCAAACGTTTTTGTTTTTTTTTTGCATCCGTTCTGGAAAGGCCCAATCGCCAATCAATTGTGCTCCCGAATTGATTTCTGTGTGCGTGCGTGCGTCTGCACCGCAGGGCTCCGTCGCCAACCAAGCGAAAGGAAGAGGAGAAAAGCAAAGAGCGAGCCAAGGAAAAATCTGCCGGCAAGGACGGTGAAAAGGAGCGAGGCCGAGAGAAAGCCCGCAAACGCCGCAGCGCCTCCACTGGAAGCAGCAGCAGGTCTGAAGGCCACCCTGGCAAATTGCTTCTCCACTCGATCCGTTGAAAAACAGCCGCGCAATGGGAGTTTTGGGTTTTGGAGTTTCAGGTTTGCGAGCTTGCTTGTTTTGAAAGCGGCTCCTTCCACAGTACGTCGTCGCAGTGTAGGCCGAGGCGGCCGGGCGGACGCCGCCCGCTTAACGTTGGGGCGGCCGTCCCATAGGGGCGAGAGCGCGTCCGTTTTGGCACTTGCGACAATGAGTGCAAGTGCCAAACCTGGGCTGACTTTTGCAATCAGGTCCCGATCGAGCTCCTCTTCCAGCAGCAGCTCCGGTTCCAGCTCGGGCTCGTCCAGCGGCTCCAGCTCGTCGGGGAGCAGCCACTCGGGCTCGTCCACTTCCCGCTCCTCGTCCTCGTCCAGCTCCTCCGGCTCGCCCAGCCCCGGCCGCCGGCGCCACGACAACCGCCGCCGCTCCCGCTCGCCGTAAGCCCCGCCCTCCGGCCGCCGCTCGCTTTGCCCGGAGCCCGCCCGCCTCCACGGCTGTTGTCGCGCAGGTCCAAAACGCAGAAGAGGACGGAAGAAAAGGACAAGGACAAAGAGAAGGAGAGGAGGAAGAGAACCCCCAGCCCCAAACCCACCAAGGTTCACTTGGGGCGGCTCACCAGGAACGTCACCAAGGTGGGGCCGCCATTCCTCGCGCGCTGGCCGGCCAATGGCGGGCCTTCGTGCTT
Organism: Hippocampus bargibanti; assembly: GCF_051943395.1. Taxonomy (NCBI): domain Eukaryota; kingdom Metazoa; phylum Chordata; class Actinopteri; order Syngnathiformes; family Syngnathidae; genus Hippocampus; species Hippocampus bargibanti. The sequence continues at coordinate 111,752 of NC_142750.1, read as the reverse complement.
ACAACAACAAACGTATGAATGATGCGGGCGGGGGAACTTTTTGAACAGAACAGCAAATGGCAAGCAACAATGTTGGATGCAGATCCATCCGTCCATCCCAAAATGTTAATGTTTTTCTTTTTTTTTGGGGGGGGGGGGGTCAGAAATGTTTGAATGCCATTCTCCTTGACTTGTGTTGGAAAGCCAACCGTTATTGAAATGTGAAATATGAAAGCTTTTCTTTCCCCCTTGTGGCGCGCAGGACCACATCCAGGAGATCTTTGCCACCTACGGCAAAATCAAGTCTGTGGAGATGCCGATGGAGAGGCAAGTCCCGCACATGTCCAAGGGCTTCGCTTACGTGGAATTTGAGAGCTCCGAGGAGGCCCAGAAGGCCCTCAAGTACATGGATGGCGGTAGGATACGGGGGTCATCGGGGGGGCGGACGAGAATTCTGGGACGTTTTCCAACCTGTGTCGGTAGGCCAAATTGACGGACAGGAGATCACGGCGGCCGCCGTGCTGCCCCAGAGGGTCCGTCTTCCGCCTCGCCGCCTTTCGCCGCCCCCTCGCCGGATGCCCCCGCCGCCGCCCATGTGGCGACGCAGCCCGCCCCGCATGAGGAGAAGGTTGGTCTTCCTCGCCCAACGTTGCTTTCCTTTCTGAGAAGAAAAAACAAACGACGATGACGCACAAGTGTTGAAAGGCACGCGCGCACCCTCTCAACTGTCATCCGGTTGAGCTCGCAATGCGAGCCGTGTGAGAAAAGGAGGTGCTTTGGCTGCCATTTTCTTTCTTTGTTTGATTTCAGGTCCCGCTCCCCGAGGAGGCGCTCGCCGGTTCGCCGCCGCTCTCGTTCGCGATCTCCCGGCCGCAGGCGTCACCGCTCTCGTTCCAGCTCAAACTCGTCCCGATGAAAACGTTTGGGGTTTTTTTTCCTCCCGCAAATCCCATTCAATTTGCTTTTTATGATTCCAAATTGACAACAAAAAAAAAAAACAACATTTTTCCCTCATGCATCTTGATTTGTATTTTGCTGTTCTTCAATTTTTTTTTGATTCAAGCCACACGAGCGGAGTTAGTTGGTGAGCCTTTTTTTAACGGTGCTGACTTGGAAAAATAAAAGTGGTGAAACATGAGCGGCGTCGTCTCGAGTTTGGTTTGTGGACGTCATTTCATGCGGTGGAAACTTTGTGGCACACTCTGGGAACCTTTTTGACGAGAGAGCCATCAAAGTCAAATATTTAGAAATGTTTCTCGGTGAGAGCCACGAACGCACGCACGTGATTTCAACAGAATGTATTCTTTCAAATAACTTTGTGGTCATACTGCCCATGAATCCAAATAGTTTTCCCTTCTCACGATTGGTAAAAAAAAAAAATCCAGCCTAACGATCGGAATGAAAGTCAACTTGGCGGGTCCATACGCGAAGCTACCGCTAACTAGCTTACGCACTGCTCATTAGCTTGCTTTCTGCTGCCTCGCGCAGAAGTACATTGACGCTAAGGTTAGCGTGGGGCTTGTCAAAGTGCCGCTGACTGTCAACTGTTTCCTTCGTGGTCTTGTTTCATTGCACATTACAATCACGGCAGAACTATTCTCTCCACAACGCTGAGTCCTTCCGTCCGTTCAAGGTCATTTTTTTCAACTCGTCTGGCTTATTTAAAAGGGGGCGTTGACTTTGGCTTTCTGCCAACTGCCGCCCAAAAAGCCAGAATATGAATTTAGTTTTATCGACGAGCCAGACCATCTGGTGAAAAGAGCCAAATATGGCTCGCCAGCCATCGGTTCCCGACACCCGACTAGTCACCGGTCGGAAGGGATCCATTTGCGAACTGCTGGTTTGCACTTGAAGCGTCCGAGGAGCAATTTTTTTCCCCGCGGTGATTGTGTGTCACGCACGAGGTCACCGTAGGGGGCGCCGTTGCTCGCCATGTCCTCGATTGGAAGTTCGAGGACGGCCAACGTGTGATTTCAACAAAGCTCCGGCAGAGGGCGACACGGGATCACCTTTAAAACAGCCGCCATTTCCTCTTCTTCCCTTAGTGTACTGTTTTTTGTTGTTGTTTTGACGACATTTCTTGGTCGTCGTGTCGAAGAAGAGAGCACGCTAGCTTTATATGATGTTGACCGAAAGCTAGCATGACTGAATTGTGTTGGGAGCGACTGACGAGACGCAGTCGGCCGCCTTTGGGCTGCGGCGAGTCTGCACGTCGCCTTTGCCCGACTGGCGACCAATTCCGGGCGTGGGATAGGCCTCGAACACCACGCCCGAGGGAGCTTTTTTGAAAGAGGCAAGCGGATTAGCTCGACTGGGCGTGGCGCGGTGCCGTTTGGGCCGCCGAGCGAGCGAGCGAGCGCATTCCAATTGGGCTCGCTGGATGAAGGCCGAGGAGTCGGAAGGTTTTGCCGGAGCGAGCGCTCCGGCCAAATCAGCCGTGAACCTCCGACCGACAGCTGAGATTGGTTCTGCTGGCCCGGGCAGCTGTCGCCGCGGCAACAGCTGGACGTTTAGGAGGGAAAGGCGTCAGGGCGACTCTGTGCTCACGGCTCATTTCAAAGCCACAAGGCGACTTGCGAGGCAAGGCCGCACTGGAGTGAAAAAAACGCCGCTGACCGGCGCTGCCCTGCGACCATTCGCTCCCGGAAGGGTCAGAAAAGGTCAAACTTTCTCTTTGCGCGCTCGCGAGTGGGCACAAACTGCAGTCGACGGGTGCGTGTGTGTATTTGTGGAGTTGTTGCAGTTGTGACAGCTGCGATGGCGGAGTGGAGGCGGCCCGCGCGATGGCAGGAGGTGCCAACAACACCAAGCGTCTCTTTATTTCCACATGGCGCACATCTGCGTGTGTGTCGTTCACTTGCATTTTGCACGCGTGTCTTTGTTGAGGCTCTCTCGAAGGTCCGACGCTGTTGCCAACGCCAACAATACAGACCTTTGTTTCATGGCGTCTATTGATTGGCTCGGACTCTTCCTTCACTTTGGCTTGAACGCTGTCAAAGTCAAGGCCCAGGGTACAAATCGACATTCATGATAGGTCAAAAACGCCTTAGTATGGATACATGCTGGTTTTTGGGGGGGGGCTTAAATCGCCTTACTTACTATAAAAGGCGGTTTTTCTTGAGGTTCAAAAAGGCCTTCGTATAGAGTGCATGGTCCGCTTGCTTTAATGGATCAACTAAATGCCCTTTCAGGGCAAATCTGCTCCTGGCCCAAAAAAAACGTCAAAAAGGGAACGTGACGGGCAGGTGAGGTCGCGACGAGGTCATCGGACAAAGCGCCAGGCTCGCCAGACGTTGTTGACGGGGTCGGGGGTCGAGTTGCCGCACGATTGCGCTCGCTTATTCGTGACGCAACAGGCGATCAAGGTCCCTCACAGCGCCTCTGAGGCCACGCCTTCCCGGGCCTACACCAAATGTTTCCAGGAAAGCGGCCTGGGGGTCAAACGCAGATCCTGGAAGCTCTCGGGGGGCTATCGGGAAGGGGGGGCCGGGTCACCCGCCAACCTCCTCTCAAGCTCGCCGAGGATCAGCATAGAAGCGCATCCGGTTTGGAAGAGGAGCCGCCCGTCCGGGACCCTCATCGACGGATGACCGCTGCGCCAAGCCGGGTGGGGTCCAGCGGATTCTCCCGGAATGGATCCAATTCCAGTGCTTTTCTTTGCTGGGTGGCTCCAGGTTTGAGGCTCGCACCAAAGAATTCCCAAATCCTGGGCCGCCGCCGCCCAAGGCCAAGCTGCAGAAAGCCCGCGTTGCTCCGGGAAGGCGCCGACGTTTGAGATGAGCGAAATGGAGTCCGGCGCTGGCGTGTAAGACGTGAAAAAGGGCCAGTCGCGAAAGTCCGGCCGCGCCGCATCACGGGCTGGCCAAAAGAGCAGTTGGCGCCGCCGTACGCACGCCGCGCAGACCGCCGCCGACGCTCGCGGAAAAAAAGTCACACCTGCGCGTATTCGCGGGCAAAGCGGACTCGGCGCGGTCCCACGGCTGCCGCCGTTGGTGGGCGCTCGGGGGGCCGTTGCCCAACCAGGGTCAGCGTCCGTCCCGCCTTGCAATTTTTGCTTGGGAACGCCGGTCGTTGCGCGCGGCGGCTTTCGTCTCCTCATCAGCTCGCAGGATTGAGCGTGATTGAGTTACGGCCGCGTGCTGCCATTGCGCTAACAGGGTTAAGAACGCTTCCGTGACAGCCTCGCGCCCTTTGCGATGAGCGCGGCACGCCCGTCAATGAAGACGGCAGTATGTCAGCATCGGGAGACCCCCTCCCAAAAATGAGGAAAAAATACCCACGCTAAATCGCCCCGATTAAATGCTCGCTAGCGTTTGCGTTATGTGCGATGACATTAATTTGAAGCCCCCCGCACGCTGACCGATGGCCGAGCTGCCGGTTTGCGGCTCACGACGGCGTCCGTTAGCATCGTGAATGAGAGAGCGAGAGATAGCAAAGTCAACTGGACGCAAAAGTGGCTCTCCTCCAACGGCAGGCGGACCGAACACAACTGCAACAACTCCCTTCAGGCGCCGCCGGAGCCGCCTTTTGGCTAATGACTCGCGAGGCCACGTTTAGGCTCACGTAACACGGTGACACTTCTTTTTGAGCAAAATAGAAAGAGACACGCCGATGCCACCCGTAAATGTCTTTGTGGCGAATGCAATGCGAAAACGGGAGCTGATTAGCCAGCGTGATGCTAACACACATGTGGAGTGCAGCTGCCGACGGTCGGGCACGTGTGCGCGCCTGCGCAGCTGCGCATGCTTCAACGCGATCTGCATCGAATACAGCAGTCACTGCCTCCGCACGCACGCGCACGCGCACACGCGTGCGTTGACACAAAGCGTGTTTGGCGCGGTGCCGAGGCTGAGCTGAGCACTTGATGCGCTAACCCCGCACGCTCATGAAAGCTATTTTGGGCGATTCCTGAAGGAAAGGCCCTTCGCTCGCGTCCATACGACGGATACACGTGAAGCCCGCCCGAGTTCAAAAGTCCACCCTGACCCTTGACCCCAAGCCGAACGGGTCAGCCGTCATGTGCCAAGTGTGTCTCCGAAAAGAAGGTCAAAAAGGAGAACCACAGAAAGCAAGCAAAAAAAGGAAAAATCACTTGAGCAAGTAACAATAAAGCCTCAAGCACATGACGTCTGTGTAAGCTCTCAGCGGTACAGGAGCGGTCCATCGATGAAAAGGTTTCTTCAGCCGTCATCTGGACTTTTTTTTGGAAATAAGAAAGGAGGAGGATGACGACAATGATGAAGATGATGATGAAGAGAAGCCACTGGGGCGGAAGAGCGGGTGAGCTGCAAGGAGAGCGGCGCATGTGCTGAGGGTCAAGGGTCATCTCCCCCGCATTGAGTCCGCCCCGCTCCATTGCACGCAGGAAGTCCAAACACCCGACCGTGTCCCGGTGGCATTCCATGATGCTGCTACAGGCTCGGTCCAGAAGAGAACAAACCCCGCCCCCCACCACGCTCCAGCAGCCCACCCACCCTGAGAGGGCTGACCGCGGGAGATTGCGCAACCTGCCAAGAAAAGTGAGGTGCAAATGCACCAAACGCCGCTTGGTCCCCTTCGACCAGCTCATGCAAAACCAAAACCAAGCAGGAAGGCGTCCGCCGCTTTGCACGCCGTCACTTGGCTTGCACGCCAACCAAATTCACGGCCGACGATTTCCACTCCCTGCTTTGATCAATATCTACTGTCAATTTATATGTATATTTATCATTGGCGCCGCCCTCCCCACTGCCCTCGCAAGAAGACAAGAATGCGAAAAAAAAAAAAAAAAATCCTACTGGACCCTTTGCACGCTGCTCACCACCTTTTCCAGCGACTCCCCGAAACGAGGCTTTGAAACGCTCAAGGACATTTGCATCATCGCACACGTCTTTGACTACAAATACAGCCACTAACATTTTAAAAGGCTTGAATGATTTCCTGCAACAACTTTACAAACGCTTCTCAGATTTCATTCTTTAGCTCTGCTTGATACTTTGCACTTTTGTTGTTTTGGTTTTTTTTGCTGACTGGGGGTGTGGTTGTGAGCCGGCGGCCTGCTCCAATCATGAATGTCCCTTCCCTCGGTGGGAGGGGCAAGTTGTCGCGCTCATTTGGCGCCCCCGCGGGGCCTTCATTTAGCTTCATTTAGCCCCCGGGCGGCTTCGCGGATGTGGGCCAAGGCCAGATGTGCCGGCCGGGCACAGTAGGGCTTGTCCACGCAGATGGGCCACACAGGCTGTCCATTGTACACACGCGTGCACACACCTGGACACGAAGCGGCGTGTGGAAAGGCGGCAGCTGTTGGTGTCGCCCTCACGGGGCCCTCGCGGGGCCCTCGCGGGGCCCCTCACGGGGCCCTCGCGGGGCCACGTGTGCGCTCCAGTTGGTTTGGTGGCAAATGCCCCTTTTCCAGTCAAGGCGACTCGTTCCAATTGCCAATCGGGCGGCCGCCAACAAGCAACAAGCAAACGAGGCGAGATGCGTGCGAGGCCCGACGGGTGCGCACGGCCGATCCGCTTTGAGGTCCGCTCACATCTTCCCTCCTGGCCAAATTCTGGCCGATGGCGAATCAATGGCGAAATGGGAAAACACTCTTCACTTGTCCTCTTTTGACGGACTCGTTATCTGCGCGGTGGCGACAATGGCGCCTTTCAAAATACCCCTCGCCGCCGCCCCCAATTGAGGACCGGCGCGGTGCCGGCGGCGCCGGTCCCTTCCACGCCGCCGTTTGAAGATGCGAGCCGGAGCGCCGCGCTGACGAGACCGGGTCAAAAGTCAAAGTCAGCGTCAGCTTTCTTGTCAAATCTGCTAATCTGCATGACATGCGGCACAGATGAAGTGAATGCCCTCTCGGACCCGGCGCGCAATCCACTTCAGCACGTAGCGTGTACTCAGAGTTCGCTGAGTGTGGCAGTGGGAAGGGGTGGGGAGGGCAGGGCACCCAAAACAACAACACCCAAAATAAGAGTGCGATCACCCCCAGAAAGATGAAAACGGAGAGCAGAGCCGATTGTCGGCGTGAACCGAAACAGAGCCAACTTTTCTCTTGAGCTGAACTTGAGGCCAATGTTGTGGGAGGAAGAAGTGGAATCTGCGAGGAATGAGGGAAAGAGTAAGGGGGGGTTGCTCGGGGGTCACGTTGTCACCTCGCGTCGCCCCCCCCCCCTTTACGTATTGGCGGTCGGATCTCAGAAAGAAGGCCTTCCTTTCTTTCTTTCTTTCCGGCGGGCCCTCGGCTAATCCAATTGAGGGAAATGAGGAGAACGATGCGGCGCATTGCGGACGGCGGAGGCAACGTGGCCGGCGGCGAGAGGGGGGAGGAGGCGGGGGGGCGCCGGCGTGGGAATTTGCTGACGGGAATCACTCCTTCATGGCCGACGTTGCCATTTATCCCAGCGCATTCCTGCACTGACCGCATTAGGGCTAATCCAATCAAGGGCTCCCGGAATGCCCCCACTTGACACTAATGGCAACGTGGCCCCGAGCGACCTGCCGAATGACACGCTTGTTGTTGTCGTCGTCGGGTCGGGATGGCGTCGGGAGGGGGTCCCCGCCACATCCAGCGTCCGGGTTTGAGCAACGCTCGACACGATGCGCGTCAATGCGGAGCGTGTCCGCCATTTTCTTCTGTCGGCCGAGAAGGAAAATGGACGCAAGCGCGTCTCCAAACGCCGGCGCCGCCTCGGAACCCCGGCGCGGAAGACATCCCGCTTGGGGATTTTTGCTAAGCATCTGCTCGCCGCTCCAAAACGCGGCGAGAAGCATCGGCGAGAAGCAAAGGCCGGCCCTGACGCCGAGTCTTCCCGTTGCCAGTCAAAAGAACAAGAGCAGATTGGGCGGTTTTGGTAAACGCAACAGCGGGTGGCCGAGCGGAGCTTCTGCGCGGCGAACTTTGCCCCAAATCTGAATGAGGTGCTTTCCGAGGCAGGAAGCCTCCAATGAGGCGGGACGCAATCCATCCGCCCGTCAATCGGCGCGGAAAACGCCTTGGAGTCCAAAGGGGGGCGGCGAGGGGCCAGGAGGGGCGCGGCGGTCGGGGAAAGACCCGAGGCGCGGCGCCCGTCCAGGCGTGGGAATCAGCCCGGGAATTCACCGCCGTCTTTCCGTCGCTCGCCTCCTTTTTGGGGCTTCTTCCTCGCGTCAACCGGTCATGATGGGTCAAAGGTCAAGCGCGGCCTGAGCAACAGCCCGAAAATCAAAGGAGGCTCTTCAATGTAAAGCGCGCTTTTTGCATCTTATTTCCTTGGCCAAACATCAGCGCGGTCGTCAGCGCCAGCAAAGGCGGGCGGCATGCAAAGCGCAGACGGATGACCGTTAACGGCGAGGCGCTCCGCTTCGCTTCCCCGTCGCCAAAAACGACGCCGCGCTTCGTCCGACGCGGGTGCTCGGACAAAGGCCCCAAACGGCGTGAGGGTCCGAGCGCTCTTGTTGACCCACCTGCTACTTTCTCTCCTCCGTCACACGTCAGCAGCTGCGCGGCGCCTCACAAAGCGCCTCTTTGTCGTCTTCGCCAAGCGGACGCGTGCGACCGCGAGATGCGCAGACGGCCGTGCCGGGGTGGGGGGGCCGAGGGTCCACGCGGGCTAGAAAAAGGCGCCAAGTCTTTCCCGTCCGTCGCAAAGACGCTTGACACGCCAACGGGGTCCTGTCGACCAATCAGAATCCCATTAAGTGTCGAGGCCCCTCCAGGGTTCGCGGGCGCAAAAGCCATGGATGATGATGATGATGATGATGATGATGATGATAATGATGATTTGCGACGCTTATCATGAAAAGTGATCATCTTGTGAGAAAATGAGGAGGCCCCGCCGATGCCTTGGCCTTTTCTGGCCTCGACCTGCCGCCACCCGTCGATTCGGCAAAACAAATGAAGGCTGTCGTCGTGATGCAGATACAAATGCGAGCGAGGGGGGGGGGGGGGGGGGGGGGGGGGCGCAAGTTTGCAAGTTTTATTCCGAGCATATGCTGCGAGGAGGAGAGGGCGGCGAGCCCACTTTGGAGTGTTTGGCGCATTGGCGAGAAGGAAAAAGGCGCCCACGCTCCTTTGGGATAACCACATCCACCTTGGCGAGGGCGCTCCTTTGCGTTTTGCCGTCTGCTTGCCAATAAAAGCGCAAGCCGGACGACCACGCTCCCCTGCAAAAGTATTGGGACGGCCAGGGTTTTGGGGTCCTGGCTCTTCCCCCTTGCGTCGCATGGAGACGCCTGACGTTTGGCACGTTCCCGCAGGAAAAGCAATTCCAAGTCCTGGAAGAAAAACTGGAGAAATGGCCCCCACCGACGCGGAAGCACCACAGCTCTTTTCGAGCTAATATATCCTTAGCTAGTTATACTGTATAGCTATATAGCTAATAGTTAGCTCGCCGGATAGCTAGTTATCTAGATAGCTACACAGCTAGCTTTAAACAATCTTTTAAGACGACATCAACATCCAATAGAGCGTTAGAAAGCAGATGCGGCCTATTTGATCATTTCGTCGCCATCAAATTGATGGCGACTCACAATGAATCGTTATTAATGACAGATTTGCATGTGTTGGAAATGTCCACTTTGCTCCTCTTTTGGCCATTTTCATCAAGGATCGCTTTGATACGGAAATGACCGTTTGGATTTTCAACGTTCAACAAGACTTTTTTTCACAGCGAGAGAGAGAAAACAAAGATTTGTCGCGGCAAATTCCTTTTGAGGGAATGGCGAGAAAAGCGTCAAGTGGCGCTCAGTCGAACACCGCGCGCGTGCTCGATCCTCTCGAGTTCGCTCGGACCGCGGCGGTCCGGCTAACGACCCGCTCTTCATCTCATCCGCGGCTGCCGATTTGCGCTTGGAAAATGCAAAGCGATGGATTTGAGTTCGAGTCCCAAGACGGTCACTGCGGACAGACAGGCTTGCGCGCACCGGTGACCTATTGAGCTCTTGTCTGCAACTCATTTGTTGCCTGACACATTTTTCTCCTTGGAAATACTTCACGTGTGTCGGGGGGGGGGTGTATGTGTGTATGTGTGTGTGTGTGTGTGTGTGGGGGGGGGGGGTACTCACATCAGCCGTGCGCTTGGCCACAAAGGATTTAGGCTCCACTTCAACTTCCCATCGGAAACACTCGACAAGTATCTCGAGCTGCCATTTCCTCAAAGTGACGCGTGCGTGTGTTTTGCTTCCGGTTAATTTTAGATTTTGCTACCTGATATCCGGTGTGAGGCGGCCACGCCTTTTTCAATCTCGCAATTAAAACAGAAAAGAAATCCCATTCGATGAAAAGCGACGGCTCCAATAGCGATCGATCAGTCTCCGGTCCGAGCCGGGGTGGAGCGGAGCCACCCGAAGGACCGCCCCCTGGGGTCGCTTCGGGCCAATGGCGGAGCGAAGGCGGAGCGAGTGACGCCGTCAAAGCCGAAGAGACGAGCCGAGCGGCGCAAAAGTGAAGAGCGCAGCCAGCACACCCGAACGCGCGCACGGACGGACGGACGGACGGACGGACGGACGCCCCCCCACACACACACTTCGCGTCCTTCCTGCGATGAAGAAAAAGGCCCAGCTAACGAAGGATTGCCCTTGTGGCTTTTGAATAGATTTCCTCCCGATAGTTCGCGGGAAGAGGGGCGCACCGCGCGTAAAAGGCGCGCGCCTCCCTCGTCGGAGCCGCGTGGAAGATGAGCGACGAGCGCCGTCCCGGCAGCCCTGCGGGCAGCCCTGCGGGCAGCCCTGCGGGAAGCCCTGCGGGCAGCCCGGCGTCCCGGGACGAGTCGTACTCGGACGCGCCGTCCCCGCCCTCGCCCTCGCCCTCGCCGCCGGCCAAGAAGTCGGACCCGGACGACGACGACGACGACGACGAGCGCTTCCCGGCGTGCATCCGGGCCGCCGTGTCGCAGGTGCTGCGGGGCTACGACTGGTCGCTGGTGCCCGCGCCGGCGCGGGGGGGCGGCTCGGGTAAGAGCAAGCCGCACGTCAAGCGGCCCATGAACGCCTTCATGGTGTGGGCTCAGGCCGCGCGGCGCAAGCTGGCCGAGCAGTACCCGCACCTGCACAACGCCGAGCTCAGCAAGACGCTGGGCAAGCTGTGGCGGTGAGTGGAGAAAAGCGCCCGCTTGCGCTCTGCGTGCTTTGCGTATATTGGGGGCGCTTTGACCCAGTCCCCGTCCGTCCGTCCGTCCGTCCGTCCCCGTCCGTCCTTCTCTTCCCAACATGCAGTTTGCTGTCCGAGAGCGACAAGAGGCCCTTCGTGGACGAGGCCGAGCGGCTGCGGCTTCAGCATAAGAAGGACCACCCGGACTACAAGTACCAACCCCGCCGGCGGAAGAACGTCAAGACGGGCCACAGCGACTCGGACGCTGGCGCCGACCTCGTCCAGCAGCATCAGAATCTTCCTCCTCCTCCTCCTCCTCCTCCTCCTCATCATCACATGTACAAAGCGGAGCCGGGGATGGGCGATGGCCACCGCCCCCCTGAACATCCAGGTCGGACCCGTTTACCAAAGTGCTTTTGATCGCAACATGTGGGGGGGGGGGGGTCATCTCACCGGGCCCACGTGGAGTCCGGTGGAGAAGGAAAATGTTCCTTTGGGAGGGGGCGGGGGGGGGGGGGCGGCGTCTTGCAAGCTAACAAGAAGGCTCCAACCGCAATCGCAAATTTCCATCAAAGCAGATTCGGAGCTCACGTTTTGCCGTCCGACTTCAACAAGTCATCGCTAATCAAACGGCAAAAGTGGGTGACGCTTCCGGGGCTCTGATTTCTGCCTCCCAACCGGGATCCCCCCCACCTGGCGAGCTTGCGTTACTTCCCCGGAGGGCGCTGCACTCTTTGATTGCGCTTGTGGCTTTTGCAGGGCAGGCCCACGGTCCGCCGACCCCGCCCACCACCCCGAAAACGGAGCACTCGGCCAAGCGGGACCCCAAGGCCGACGGCGGCGGGCGGCACAACATCGACTTCAGCAACGTGGACATCTCGGAGCTGAGCACGGACGTCATCGGCAACATGGAGGCCTTCGACGTGCACGAGTTTGACCAGTACCTGCCGTCCAACGGCCGCGGCGCCGCCTCCTCGGCTTGCTCCGCCTCGGAGCCGGGCTCTTACGCCTACGGCGGCTCGGCGTGGTACCGCAAGAGTTTGTCGGCGGCGCCCGAGGCGTCCCAGCGGCGACTCCAGATCAAAACGGAGCAGCTGAGCCCGCGCCCCGACTTGCCCGCCTACGGCGGGCAAGCCTGCGACTACGGCGAGCCGCAGAGCTCGGCCTACTACGCGCCTTACTCGGGCTACCCGTCGGGCCTCTACCAGTACCCGTACTTCCACTCGCCCAGGCGGGCCTACGGCGGCCCCCCGCTGGGCGCCGCTCGCAGCCCCCCGCCCTCCGCTTGGGAGTACACCGCGCTGAGCCGGCCCTGAGGGCGCTCGAGCGCCTGCTGAGTTTCGGGCAAATCCTCCTTTTGGGAGCAAGGCGCCTTTGCCCCGCCAAGCGGCGCCTCCCTCCGTATTATCTTACGGCGGCCTGTACATTTTTTCCCTTTTTTTTTGGATGGCGTGCACTTAGCGAGGAAACCCGAGCCCGTTTGGCGCGGATCCCGCCGCAAAACAGCTGCGCCCGAAACGGCGCCGGCAGCGTGAAAATCCTGAAAAGGAGACTTTTGGGCCCCTCCTGAGAAAGCAAGCGAGCCGGACGGACGGACGGACGGACGTCTTTGCCCGTCAGCGCCGCACTCGGACGCTTAGGGGGGCCAGGAAGGACCCCACAAAATGGCCGACCGCGGGCAGACTAGCGACCAACAATCTGCCGCGTTTCTGTCAAGTCGGAACACAAGCGAGCGAGCGAGCGAGCGTGCGGTGCCGATCTCGCCGTCTTTTTGCCGTCTGGTGCGCGCGTGGCCATTTGTATTGCTGTTGTTGCGTTGTCGCTTTCTCTCCCGGCGGGAAATGTTTGACGTTTTCCCACCGGTTGTTTTGCTTTGATGAGAAGAGCAAAAGAAGAAGAATGGCTGCCACGGAGACAAAATGGCGTCCCTGGTTGGGAGACGACGACTGGTTCAAAGGAAGGGCGCTAACCCAACGCCGCCCCTTCAAAAGTTTGTTTGTTTTGATGGCTTTCTTCAGCCGTCATCTTTCCCTCTTTCAAGGCTTCGCTTCTTATCCAAGAGGCTTCGTCAGCAAACTAATTTTTTTGCTGGTAGTTTCGGCCCGATACATATATATATCCCTACTGTCCCGACGTGGCGGTGCCAGACTCTGCTATGATAGGTCCCCGCTCTCAGGTCGGGGGGAGCAGAGGACCATTCCCTGAGGCTACACTGATTACTTCTATTGTCCTGCTTGATTATGGGCTCTAAGACCTAAGGCCTGATTGCCCCGGTATCACCTCACCGGCATAACTAACCCTATGTGGTCTAAGAAGTCTGTGGTAAGAACGATCCAAATTAAACCTCACCCCACCGTGGCCATTTAGTGAAGCGTTTTGCTGTTTTATGAAAAACTTGGACATGAAGCGAAACGTCCGACACCTTGAAAGAAGTCCAGGTGACGGCTGAAGAAACCTTTTCATCGATGGACCGCTCCTGTACCACTGAGAGCTTCCACAGACTTTTGACCCTGCGCAAAAGTGGTGGACGGATGTGAAAAGTCTCCGGTTGCTTTTACGTTGCGGACGTCTCGTTTGCGACGCGTCGCTTCGATGGACTTGTTTTTGCCATGACCGCGCGTGGGCGGGGTTGCTTCATAAAATACCTGCTCCTTATTTGTCTTTTTGTCCTTCTTGGACCCCGTCCGCCATCTTCTGAGCCTCCGTGGACAGAATTGAAAGTTTGTTTGGAAGCGGGAGAGCTGGAAGACGGCGGGACGCCGCGGAGGGGGGGGGCTCGGTCCCATTCTCAAGCCGTCCGGGCTGGCACGCGGGGCCAACCTGAGCGCCAGGGCCGAATGGGAAGGATTCGCGATGCCGCCCGGGGCCTCATTGTGAGGCGTTATCCGGCCGGCCGCAAAGGAATTCATTGGATGGAAAATGGAAGTGGGCAACGGGACTGACGAGCTATGAGGAGGGTCTTCAACAAGCAATTACATGCGAGGACGACCCCCCCCCCCCCACACACACACACACACACTGTCCCCCACCCTGCTCTCATTGTCTCATGTTCATAAAAAAAAAGTGTGGAATGATAATAAAAGAAAATAATAGCAGCGCAGATGGGCCGTGGGTGGCTCCACAGCGACTCGTTGTTTTTCTTCCCGCAAAGTCTTTTCTTTTTTTTTTTCACTCATGTTTGCCAAATACTTTCAGGAGCAACTCTGGAAAAACAACGCGAGGGAATAAAAGTGAAGCAAAAGGTCTCTCGGGGGTGTTTGCGCTCCCCTTTGTCCCAAAGTTGGGGGCGGGGCCTACTGAAAAGCTTGCCAATTTGTCACGCGGTGCGCCGGTTGCAAACGAGGGAACGCCGGAGCGCATCCCATTGTTGCGCTGCCCCCACCCACCGCCACAAGGTAGGTTAGCTTGCCTGCTAGCGTAGCCTCATCCTGACTAAAGAGCCTGGCTGACACGGGGCATGTTTCGGGGAGAGAGGGAGGAAAAAGATAAAGAAGAAGAAGAAGAAGAGAGCCGGCAAGTGTGAAAGTGGCTGAAAGCGTCTGAAAGCGGCGCCCCGGCCAGGCTGATTTCCAAGGGAACACAAAGAATAGATGTTCAGCTTGCTCCGCTCTCGCTGGCCGCCTTCCACATCCACTTGGAGGTCTTAGCGCGCCGCCGTCCACGCATTTCAGCCTTTTTGCAAAAACAACAGCAACGATGGACTTCAACTTTTCAACCCATCGCCTGGCTAGCTAGCTAGCTAACTTGATCTATTTGAGTTACTTCCGTGTTGAGTGAAGGCCGGCGCGCGTGCCTGCCGCTGCTTACCCACAAAAAAAACCAAAAAAAAAAAAAACGATGCTGTGACGGTAAAATGACCTTGAGAGTTTTGAAAGGCGCTTATAAGTGAAATGTATTTCTATGATTGTGATCATTTGTTCCGTGGCTTGATTTTGGACAAAGCGCCACCGAGCCGGCGGAGCTTCTGGCGACCGCTTGAAGAGTGAAATGGCGACCGCTCGTCCGTCAAATGGCGGCGTGCACGGTGCCCTCAAATGCCGCTTTGGCACCGGGCGCCCGCCCGCCATTCTTTGCCATTTTCACCGAGAGGGCCAAATGAATGATGTCCAATGGGGAGCAGGCCCTTGCGGACGGAAGCCATTTTGGGGGGCTTCCGCTTGCCACTCCTCGGGATGCCCTTTGACCTTTCCTGGCAACGTCATCCTTCTGGAGGCCGGAGGCGGCGCTTCCTTTTGCGCACGTTTTTGTCCGAGAGCGAGCGAGCGAGCGAGTCCCCTTTCTGGCTTTTTGGAGGCCCTCCTGCACAGCTGTGGCTCGGCTTACGGCACAAAACGACAGCTGAGGCCGCTTTTCTGCCGACCGCTCGCTCGGGGTCTCCGGCGCGGTCACCGAGGGCACTTTGCCGCCGCCCCCTCCTCCAATTGAGAAGGCTACACGCTTCCCTCGGGGCGCCGTCTTCCTCTTTGGGCCAACTGCGCTTCAATTGGTGGACTGTTGCAAGAAGCAATCAAAAGCCAGGCCGGCGCTCATCCTTCCTTCCTTCCTTCCTATTATGTTTTTCTTTCTCTTTCTTCCTTCCATTGCTCGTTCCTAACAATTCTTGCTCCCTTTCTTTCTTCCGTGGATTCAACAAGACGTCCGATTGTGATGGAGTCTTTTTTGTTGTTGCTTTTGTTTTTCCGGGATCAATTCATCGAGCGTCCGACAGGGGGCACTGCGGCGTTTCCCTTCCTTGCTCCAAATTCAGCTCTGTGGCGCCACCGCGTGTTACGGGTGACACCCCTTTGCCACTTGATCATTTGCTCATTCCATCGCTTTTTGGGACTTGACGTCGACCCCCCATGAAACTTTACCGTCAGACGAACAAACCGACAATAATAATAATAATAATAATACATTTTATTTCTAACAAAAGTGCATGGATTCATTTTTGCATGCAATAAAATGATGTCGACTTTCGTGGTCTTGCCTCGCTCTATATTTATTGATAATACACTACAAAACATTGCTTGAAGACATGTCAGCCCACCTCCCCAAAAAAGGACCACTTTGGACGCAACAATGAAGTAACGCGGGCGTGTGCAGCCCCAAGCCCGGGGAGGGTGGCGCCTTGTTGCCCGGTTTCCAGCTCTGCGGCTGGTTCTTCAATCCGGCGCGTTGCTTCTGGGAGAGCTGCGGGGCGGGCCGGGCCGGGCGGGTCGGGTCGGGGACCGGCGACAGCCTCCGACGGCCGCGAGTCAAGCAAACGTCAACGTAGTCATTTTAAGTCGATTGGTGGACGGCGAACGGAACGAGTGCGCCTCGCGGGCCGCCGTCGATCGCTCGCGAGCGTAAACGACGCGTCCGAGTCGGCGTCAGCGTCCGCACCTTCGCTCCTTCGTCGGTCCGGGTGGCGCGATCACGACGCCTTGGGGACGTCGAACGCGCACAAACTTTTGTATTTCTGGAGCAGCCGGTTCTTGGTGCGGACTTGGTCGCGCAGCGTCGTCAGCTGCCGCCGCTGCTCGGCGGGGCTGCTCTCGATGCCGGGCATGGCGGAGATCCGCTCGCGGGCTTCCTGGATCTTGGCCTTCAGCTTCGCCAGCTCTTGGTGCACGTCCGGACTTTCCTTGTCCATGCTCGAAAACACAAGCAAACGGGTCGCCCGGTTGAGTCCCTTCGCGTCGCTTCGCGTTAGCCTAGCCCGGTGTTAGCTGCGGCCGACGCGTCGTCGCGCCGCCAACGTTCCGATCGTTGCGAGGCAAGACGCTCTCGGACTTTGGCGCCGAGCCTACCTTTTGATGATATCGTGGACCAGAGGCAGCAGGGAACATTCTTCGCCGTCCTTCTCTCGCTTCGGCTGCGAGAGCGCCATCGCTTCACTCCGTTCCGCTTTCCCGTCGCTCCTTGTTTGCGTCGGACGCGACGGCGCTTCCCGATGACGTCGGAGCAAACGCGGACGGAAGGAAGGACGAACGGCGCTTCAAAAACAAATATTAGAGGAACGAAAACGAACGATACTTTATTTTGGCGCTACTGTAGTTGCATTACTTTTACACGGGTTTGTTATTATTACTTTGCACGTTTTAATAATAGTCGTACGTAATCGATGTACTTTTTGTCAAGCGCGGTTGGATTAATTTAGGCATGGACTTTACATGCGAATGCAGACTGTGTTGATTTTTTTTGCATCGCGGCAACGAAAGAGTCCTTCGTCTTTGTAAATAGCACGAGTGGTTTCCATCGGAGCGCTTCAGTATTTGTTGCGGATGGCCGGCAGGTGGCAGACTTGAGTCGAGTTTCAACTTTGACAAACGTCTTCCTTTATTGTGTCAATATCGTTGCACGATATTTTTACAATATTCTAATCGATATATATGAAATATTCAAATACGCTATATGGTTCCGATGCATTAAATTAATTGTCACGTTATTTTTTGTGTCAGCGGAAATACCGTACGCGGCTCTGACTCCAAACTGCGCCCGCCCGGAGCGACGCGGATTCGAAACGAACGTTTCCAAACAGGCTGTCGTGACGTCATATTCCGTCCCGACCAATCGCGGGGCGCGCTGGCCGCGGGCACAAGGAAGCGGGAGTTGAACCTTAGCGGCTAGCCGACAGGCTAAACGGGAGCGAAAGAAGGCTCACCCGCAGCCGCCGCGCGACTAACGCTGATGGGAAAATGGGCAAGTTGTCAGCACGACGTCGGCAAGCGGCCGCTCGACTGCGAGGGGACTCGGCGGCCATGTTTCAAGGCTCTTCGCGCGCCAGACGGCGCTTGTCAGATGCCGGAAGAGAGCGCGTCTCGCGTGTCCCGTTTCCGAGTTGGAGGGGAGGGGGTGTGGCCTTGAGCTCGCTGGCGAACTCGAGCCAATCATCCCGCCGACTTTTCGACGCCGTCAGCCGGCAAAGCCCGAGCCCCATGTTTCGTCTGTCACGAGTCCTTCCGGATGCTCACTCTTCGTCTGAGCTCTTTTCGCAAGCGAGTTGAGTCAGAAGCCAAGCCCCCCCCCCCCACCACGCCGGTGGCCGCGCTTTGCCGCGCAGGTATTCCTTGTTTGCGGTGGTCAACCACCAGGGCGCCTTGGAGAGCGGCCACTACGCCGGCTTCATCCGCCAGCGCAAGGACGTCATCGGACGACGTGCCGGACAGCCGAGGGTGAGGAACCTGCACAGAGCAAAGGCGGAATCCGGCGCCGTCCACCCGGGGGGCTCTCCGCTCCACCGTGGCGGCACCAAAACGCCACCTTTGCACTGACCTTTTCACCTGCTAAATTGCCCCCCCCCCCTTCACCCCTGACCCCTCCCCCCTTTGCAGGTATCTCTTATGCTACCACAAACAGTTCCATTAAAAGGACGCCAACTTTTTCCTCTTTGGCTCGTCTGCTTGTGATTGGTGATGGGGGGGGGGGGGGGGGGCTGGCTCCTCAGCGTTGGTGTCAGAAAAGGCGGGAAGAGGCTTCCTGGCCCCCTCGGTTGGCGTCCCGAGCTTTCCCGCCCTCGGCCCAAAGTGGTCTCCGGGGGCGTCTCGCCGGTCACCGCGAGGGCCCCCCCCCCAAGCAAATGTTGCGGCCCCTTTTCCTCAGCGAGCTCCGTTTGAAAGGCGCCGTTTGTTGAGGCTCGAGCGCTTGCTAAGGGCCTCCTTTGTGGGATGGATGGGGGCCGGCGGGGGGGGGGGGGGTGATATCTCCCAGGGAGCGCGTACAAAGAGGGCCTTCAGCGAGATGCGTGAGGCCCGGTCGCGGGGCGGAGGGCTGCAAACGGGCTGCGAACGCCCCCCCCCCCCCCCCCACCCAACTCTGGGATGCGGAAGGACGTCCGGCGGGCGTGTTGACGTGAGCGTCCTCCATTTGGCCTTTCCTGGTCGCGGCGCTTCCAAAGGAACCTTTGTCAACCTGGAAGTAACTCAAAAAGATAGAAAGCTAGCTAGATAGCTAATACATAGCTAGCTAGATAGCCGGCCAGGGAGCTAGATAGCAAATAGCTAGCTAGCGAGAAGCCAGCTAGATGGCTGGCTGCCGCTGCTCACCCACAAAACACACTTCTCCCCTGACTGTAAAGTGACCTTGAGACTTTTGAAAGGCGCTTAGAAATCAAATGGATGATTATGATTATGATTATTTGGCGGCCGCCAAATGGTTCCCATGTTGGTCGATCAGTCCAAAATGGAGGCAGGGGTGGGAGGGGGGGGGGGGGGTCTTACAGGGAGGAAATCGGGCTGGCGTCCGCTTCGGACACGGACTTTTCTTCCGGTTAGCCGTCAAACGAGGCCTTCGTTGGAGCCCGGCGGCCCAGAGACCCCCACGGGGCCCTCCGCGGGGCCCCCCACCTCAGCGGGGCCCGCGCCGCCCGGATTGAAACCTTTTGGGTCTTCCATCGCTTCGTTTCTCGCCAGAGCCTCGCAAACCTCTTCCGGGAAACAGGTACTGAGTCACCGGCGACAAGGAGGCCAGAAAAAAGAAAGAAAGAAAGAAAGAATGGGGAGGGTGTGTGTGTGTGTGGGGGGGGGGGGGGGTGTTAGGGGGGTGGAGCCTGTGTGAGGATCGCGTGCGGACATCAAATGTTTACCTGCAGCAAAAAGAAAGGGGAAGGTGCAGGTTTGCAGGATGGGCGGGGCCTCGAAGCTTCGCACGCAACTTAACAATGGCACCTTTATGGAGTCTTTGGCTCGCACGCACGCGTGCGCCCGCGCGCGCACTCGCTTTTGCAGCCCGTCAAGAAAAAGCGTGTGCGTGACGTCATCGTCCTCGTGCCGCTTGGTTCGACTTCTCCTTGGATTTTTTTTTTGGGGGGGGGGGGGTTGTTCATCGACAGATTTGATGACTGTCGGTGTGATAAGACCCCCGCCCGCCCCGCCCCGCCCCCCCCCTGCCCTCTCGGTTGCCTGATTGAGGTTCGTTACGTTTCGGGAGATCCACATCGTGAGTGTCATAAAAGGTGTCGTCTTTTCCTCTCCCCATTTCCCCCTCCTTGAGATAAGAAAGGCTTTATTTGTGTGTGTGTGTGTGTGTGGGGGGGGGGGGGGGGGGGGGCGGTTGGGGGTGGCATCCTCGAGATCCGTCAAGCGCCGCCCGTGACGGGATCGCGTGCGGCGCAGGTACGCGAGAAAGGGAGCGGACTGGAGCGGCGCCAGCTCAGGAGGAGGAGGCGTGCAGGAGGCGTGGAACCCGCAACCCCCCCGCCGCCCTTTCCGCTCTTTCGGACCACGCCGACCCGGATCGGATCGAAACTTTGAAGACTTCGCCGCCGGCGTCCCCCCCCCCCTCCGGTCCCCCCAAAACGCCCGAGTCAAGTCTGTCGCGACGCGAGTTTGCTGGAGCGGTTGACGCGCCGACCCGACGGCCAAACGTCGTGGCGTGTGCGCGCGGAGGATCTTCGTGACTCACCCGCGCCGCTCGCACGCGAACCGCCTTCATGCCGACACCTGAAAGGGGGAGCGACACGCAGACCCCCCCCCCCCCTCGAACTACTCTTCCCGTCGTGCTTTGCGCCAAGGCGTCACACGCCGGCTGCTCCTGCCGGCGCATTAGCGAGCCTCCCGCGACGACGGCTCAGTCGCCGTCGGAGCCGCTTTCGGTCGCTGGCGTCGGACCCCCCCGCGCCCCCACTCGGATTCCCGTGCCGTGGATTATGAAGGAGCCCCCCAGCGGATTCTTTTGCGGAACGACGCCGAGCGAGAGACGGACGGAGTCTCCCGGAGTTGTCCTCCTCGTGCCGATGGGATTTGTTTGTTTTTTTAGGGGACGACGACGACGACGACGACGAGAATGGACGGACTACTTGCTGGATTTGCATTGGCGACCTCATTCTGCAGCCTGGCCTCAGCAAACGGGTATGTCCCCACGTTTGTCCCCACGTTTGTCCCCACTTTTGTCTCCAAACGTGGAAAAATGTTTGTTTTTTTTTTGTCAAAGGGCAGATGGGGGTCGACAACCGACAATGGGGGTCGTTAATTTGGCGTAACTGCAAAGGTGACAAAGAAGGCAGCTGATTGCCAGCTGCGACTTTGGCTTGATTGATTGAACACTTTTTGCAGGTGACTTCTCGACCCAAAAGAACTTTTGGGTTGGCCGTTTGAGTCCAAAGAGGAATTTCAATAGTGGTGGGGGGGCTTTTTGTTGCTTTTTATTCTGGCTTTGTTTCAGCGTTAGGATGGGATTCGGGTTGTGACGGGGCGACGTCGGTTGGTTGCGGACGGGTGTGCGCTGCCGCCCCCCCCCCACGCCCTTGGAGCTTGTGCTTGATTGACAGGCCACCGGAGCTCCGAAAGAGTCTTGTCCCATCCAAGATGGCTTCTCCCTCCGTTCGGCTTTGGTCACGTTGCCGTTTTGGCCTTTCAAGACCCGCCCCCGCGCGCGCTCAGCCCGTCAAATGGGCGCCGGCGCGCACCTGCTCCATCCAAGTTCTGCGCCGGGAACGCGGCGGGACCGGAGCTCGAAAGCCAAAGACCGGCCCCGCCTGTGACAAAGACCGCCGCCGCTTGTTGAGGGCGGGGGGGACGGCGCGCCTCTCTGTGGTACCTGCGGTATAGCGACGCAGTTTTGCCCAAAAGGCCGTCCGTCCGTCTGTCCGTCCGTCCGTAGGAAGCAAACATTGTCACCGCTGCGCGTGCTTCTCCCGCAATTTTGCGGGTGTTTTCTTCCACATTGGAAAAGTCGTCATTGGATGGATGGATGGATGGATGGATCGCTGCTGGCATGGAAATGAAAAGCTCTTTTTTGCGTTTTCAGGAAGAAGCGCTTTGACAAACGTCCGCTAAGGGCTTTTTCTTTGTCGCTAATTGCGAGTCCTGCCTTGCTCGGCGTTCAATGAAAAAACATTTCCGTCCTCCCAAACAAAAAGTCCTTTCCGGTGAAACAATCAAGATTCTTGCCACTCGGCATTCATCAGAGGCGTGGAAATGTTTGTTTGTGGTTTTTTTGGGGGGGGGGGGATGGACGGGACGCAGGTACGTAGCTGCTTTTTTTTTTTGGCCTTGCGGGAGAGGAAGTCAGTCTCCGATGGCCCAACGCTGAGGAATTTGCTTTCTCGCGCAGGCTCGAGCGCGCCGCCGTCCTATGATGGTCGGCCCACAAGAATTTCCACAGCGGGGCTCCACTCGTTTTTCTCCAGCCGGGACTTCGCTTTTGCTCTCAGCAGGGTGAATGGCGTTTTCCCGCCCGGTCCTGGCGGATGTTCCCGCCCTCGCGTTCCTCGTGGGGACGTGGCCTTTCTTTGGAGACTTTTCTTTTTGTCTGCGGGAAAACCTTCTTTGGGGATTTGGGGGACGTTGCCAAAGGGAGCCGCCACCTTTGCCGCCGTGGCAACATGACATTGTCGGGGTCGCACATTTTGGGAAGAAGCGGCGACCTTCCACCTTCCGCGACGGAAGCCCTGAGCATCGATTGCCTCTTCACTTTTTGAAACGTGCATTTCATGTCAGAGCAGAGTAGGAGAAGGCGGGCGCCTTTCTTTATTATTACGGCGTGAACAATGAGGAGTTTGTCTCAAAGGAGTGGGGGGGGGGGGGGGGGGTGGAGGGGATTGTCTCGTCGGCGGCTGTGAGGGGCTGCCCGTCCGTCTAAGATTGGCCAGCAGCCCCGGACCAAGAACAAGCCCCCGTCTGATGGAGGGAACTGCTGACCCTTCTTGAGTAAAATGCTACCTTTGTTCTCCAGGTCCATGTGTGTGTGTGTGGGGGGGCTGCCCCCCCCTTCCAGTCTGCGATGGAAAGTGTTTTTGTGATTTTTTTTTTTTGGTGCGCTTCTCAGTCTGGGGAGGAAATGTGCCAAAATCAATGCGACGCTTGCAAAGTTACAAAGTTGCAGCACCATTTTCAATCCCCGTGTCGTGTGACGTGAATGAAGTCCAAAGGCTTTTCTGGCCATCGGTTGCAATTTGGAACGGCTTTGTCCGGAAGCTCGCAGATCGTGACTAAATGGCGCGCGGGGTCAGTCTTGGGTCAGCGCGGGCTCGCGGAACGATCCCCGATCGGCCTTAGCGGGACATGATGGCCTTGGGGTTAAAGGTCGAGGTTCGGGGCGGCGCCAGGGGGCCGGCCTGCGCTTCAACGTCGCCGTCTCGGTTGGGGAAGAGAAAAAAGGTGGCCGCGAGGCTTTGACCTTTGGCAAGGCCTGAGTGATTTGAGCGAGCTTCGCGTTGGCGGAGGCCTGCGGAGGGTTTGCTTGAGTTCCGCCTGATGGAGGCCTTCTCGCTTTTCCGAGTTATCCTCTGCCGCCCTCTAGCGGACGATTGCGGCGGCGCTCAAGATCGGTGCGCTTCACTCGACGACGGTCGCCCGAGTCCAACTTCGGTCCCGGAAATGAAGCTCATCCCACTTCGACTTCAAACCAAGCGACCGAAGCTCACAACCTCACCCCCCCCCCCCTCCGCGTTTCTCGCCGCGTCGCCTCCCACTTTGAGATTCGTTGATTCGGCTCTGAATTGAAGAATCAAGAATGTGGACGGCAGGCACCCCGGGGAGCATTTGAAGGGACGTCAATGCTGTTTTAGGCCATGACTGTACTTTGACAATCCTCCTCCACCTTTTCCATCTCCGCAAATGACGCGCAATACTACCGTGTTCCCAATAGAGGTCAGAGTTGAGCTTTGAATGAAATACCAGCTCCGTCCCGAGAGAGGGAGGAGGGAGGGGCTCGGGGGAGGGAGCTGCTCCCGGCCTTGGCCGCTAGGTGGCAATGCGGCACCAAACAAGAGAGTGCCCCCCCCCCCCAATCCAAGTCCGTGTCCCTTTGAAGATCAATGCCCTCCCCGACGCCGATAAACGCATAAAGTTAACGAGCCTCCGCCATATAAAGCCGCCCCCTTGGTGGGGGGGGGGGGCGTCCCGCTTGTTGCCGAAACTTGGCGAACGTCAAAGTCACGTGATTAGGTGGGGCACATTTTGATTGGGTGACAACAGCGCTTTTCTCGACCAGTTTCCACAGGTCCTACGTGTTTACTGGCTTGTGCTTTTCCCCACTCCGCCGTGCCTGTTTTGGTTGCACCCCCCCCCCCCAAAAAAAAAAAAAAAACCAAACAAACCCGCAAGCCGCCCCTTTCATTCATTCCCTGTAGCTGACCATCAAATCAAGAAAGCAAATTGTCGCAACTGTGCCTGTCTGAAGGCACCTGTCTGTCACATTTGTCCCTTTTTCACCTCGCTGACGTCGTTCGCGGCTCGGTTGGAGCTAACCTGAAAGTCCACTTGGCTTCTTGGCGCGCACGTTAGCTTGCGCCTCGCGTTGCTTCAAGTGCAAGTTGGGCTTCCATTTGAAAACGAGGCGCGGAAAAGTTGGCCACTTTACAGTCGCGGGATAAAGTTTTCTGTGGGTGAGCAGTGGCAGCCACGCGCGCCAGCGTTCACTCCACCCGGAAGTAACTGAAATAGATAGAAAGCTAACTAATATATAGCTAATAGCTAGCCTGATAGATAGCTAATAGCTAACTAGATAGTCAATATATATATAATATATAAATAGCTAGCTAGCTAGCTAGGTAGCCAGTGTCTACACCAGCTAGATAGCAAATAGCTAACTAGTTAAATAGCCAGGTAGCCAGCCATGTAGACAGCTGGATAGCCATATAATAATAATAATAATAATCATTGAATTTCTAAGCGCCTTTCAAAACTCTCAAGGACACTTTCCATTCACAGGATTTGCCGCAATGGCGTCTTTGGGCTTTCTGGCCTTTGGTGACGAAAGCGCAGCCGATGCGCCGGCGTCCAGTCAAACGGGGACGTTTGGCGGCGTCACGAGCGAGATAGCGGGCGCCATAAAAACACCTGCCGAGGTCTGGCGGTCGGCCTCCCTCAACTCGTAAAAGCGACAAAAATGTCCGTTGAAGCGATAGCGCCGCGGATGAAAGCGGCCGCTTTCATCCAACCTGCGGTCGCGAGCGAGCGCCTCCAAAAGGCCGGCGCTCGTTTGTCGCGATTCGAAGATGAAAGTGGAGTCAGGCCGCCGGCGCTGACCTTTGACCTTTGCCAGAAACACGTGCGGCCGCTGATCTGCTTACGGCGATGACACGCGGGCGGGGGGCGGGGCTTCTGCCCTTCGTCCCACTCGCCGCTCTGGAAAGACGAAAAGCGTCTTTGTGGCGCTGGCGCGGCCGGAAAGGCGCCGCGTCGTTAGCGTCTTTGAGCCTTTGTCACTTTGCCGGCGGGTCTCTTTGCCATGACTCATGTTTCCGCCGCTCATGTGTGGGGGGGGGCGGCGAGGTCAGCCCGAGTTCTTCTTACCGGCGGCGCTTTGACTGACAGCCACTTGGCTCGCAGGCAGTCGGCGCAATTAAGAGAGTTGCCGCAGCCTATCATTACCGCCTCGCCCGACTTGACGGCGTGGAGCCTCTTTCCGCGGCGCCACAAACAAACAAACAAATCAATGTAGTATTATTATATTAGTATCTATTTGCTATCTATCCATAAGTTATCTGTGAGCTAGCTAACGTCCGGTTGATTCTCTGGGAAGTCGCCCGCACTTCCTGACCCTGCGTGCTGCAGCGGCGCACCCCCGACCGGTCACGTGACGGAGGAATGCTCGCCACCTTTTGTTTTAGCCCCCGCGCCACTCGTATGGTTGCACCGTACAAAATGAGGGCCCCCTTGGCACTGTGCCCCCCAATTGTCCCAAATGGGATTTGTGGGCAGTGTCCCCCCCCCCCCCCCCCGTCATCCTTCAAATCCCTTCAAGCGACACTGAATTCTTTCCCCAACGAAGGGCATCACAAGCCGTTGGCACATCAAGATCATCTGCCCCCCCACACCCCCACTATAAAAAAAAAAAAAATGTTTACGGCCAAAACAAAAGATGGCGGCTCACCAAAGCGCATCTTGGCCGGTGGGCTGAATGGAGGGGCCCCTTTCATGGCCGTTGATGAGCACCCCGACTGCAAAACACACATCCAAATCTCCCAAGGGGGGGCCGGGGGGGGTATACGGGGCCCCTACTGGCCCCACTCCTCTCACTCTTTTTCCACTTTGTCCCCACTTTCCGCATTTCCAGCCAACGGGTCCGTCCTTTGTTTCCTTGTTTTGTTTGTGTTACGTAAGAGCAAGCGGGGGGGGGGGGGGGGGGGGGGGCAAAGGCTTGCAGAAAACTTTAGAACAACAATAAAACTACATTTCATTTCTAAGCGCCTTTCAAAACTCTCAAGGTCACTTTACAGTCACAGGATCAGTTTTTCTGCGGGTGGGCAGCGGCAGCCACATGCGCCGGCGTTCGCTCAACCCAGAAGTAACTCAAATAGATAGAAAGCGAGCTAGCTAGCTAACAGAGAGCTAATAGATAGCGATCTAGACAGTTAGCTAACCAGCTAGATAGCCACATAGCTAATAAATAATGTAATTTAAAATGGATTCTTTTCTTCCAGACAGTGTATTGTCGGCGTTCAAATACCTGACATGTTTCGGCATATACTTCCGCCTTCGTCAGAGTGTCCATCTCATATGGCTCATAAATAGCCATAAAAAGTTGACGCGGCGCACGGGGCGACCTTTGCCGGATTGGCCGTCATCCCCTCGTCAACGCCGCCTTTGACGGACGAGAATGTTTCCTCTCGACATCTAAAGCAAACATGGCGGCCGCGCGTGCTCTTTTTAGCACCAGGCTGCCCCCCCCCCCTCCGATGCTTTTATTTAGCCGACTTTGTTGCGCAAATCCTCTTTGGCCGTTGACTGCAACCTGCTGCAATCTGTTGCTCCAAAAGCAAAAGAAAGCGGCCGGACGCCATCTTGCCGTTCGGGCGACGTCTTCTGCAAACACGCCGTGGGCGCGACCACCCGCCGCGTCCCCGCCAGTCCATCGTCAGCCATCTTGGATGCCTCGTGCCCCCCCCCCCCCCCCAGCCGATCCGAATGCTCCCAAAGCTCCCGTGTGGTATTTGGCTGCGAGGCTTTTTGGCCGCTGCAGCGCCATCATTCCTGTGTGGGAGCTGAGAATGACGCACCCCCCCCCCCCACCACCACCACACCCGCGCAAATGCCGATGAGGAAGGCTCGCAGATGTTGACATTAGCTTCATCCTGAGATGATGAGCTGTCAGTCCGCCCTCCCCCCCACAGAAAAAGAAAGGCAACAAAAACACGCAAAGCGGAGACAAGGGGGGGGGGGGGGGCTGCGTGCGGCAGCTGCAATGGCTTCACCTGTCTGACGTTTCCGGCGGCGACTGTCATCCCTGACGTGGCCCCGTTTCCGCTTGATATAATAATCATCATAATTTGCTTGACAAATCTACTAGCTTAATGCTAACGCCCCAATAAGAAGACAGTATTGACATTGGCGGGCTAACAAATAGCATCGGTGTTGCTGATAACACTTGAAACAAGATATTTGAAAATAACGCTCGGGCACTGTAAGGATAGTCGTTGGTATATCTTCTTTATCATCTGCAAAGAACGACTGCTGCACGGTGTCCATTGAAATGAGACGAGAAACCAAATACGTTGAAATTGTTGACATGAAATGTCTGTCATTGTTTCACTTGTTGACGACCTTCTGCTTCACTTGCACCCTGGACTGGCTCGAGGGGGTTCCTCCTGAGCCCCCCCCCCGAAGCACGGCGGAGCTCGACCGCCACCATCCGGGACCGGGTCTCGCTTATGAAACCTTGCCGGCCCCCTCGCTTATCTCCACGGCGATGGGGAAGGAATGTGTTTTTTTGGGGGGGCGGCGGCAAAATATCAGTGCGCTGTCGGGAAAGTGGCCTTTGGTTGTGGCCACAATTTAGTTTTGGTAAAGAGCTTCTTTGCAAATCTGCCCCCCTCCCCTCCGTGTCTGTTCCTGCGCGGCTTGTCATTTCTTGCAATTCTTGCACAGGCTGTGCGGAAAGTCCCCCCTCCGCCCCCCCGCGCGGCCTGCACGTACCGACAGGCAAGTGTTGTTTGCGCGTTTGTTGTCGGCTCAGGGCGGGTGAGCGTTTGCCCCCCCCCCCCATCGCCCACCCGCCCGGAGAAGGTTCGGCGTATGCGCCTGGAATCGTATCGTTGAGACCATCTGACAGGTTGGTTGGGTTCCGATGGGTTCCATTGGGTCGTGTTGGGTTCTGTTGCGGGCTGGCCGGGGCCAAAAGCGTCTTTTGATTGACGATTTCCTGGTCTCGTTCCTTCTGGACGCCATTCAGAAAAGTTGCAAGTGGGGCCAGTCCAGACCCGCCTGCGATTCAGGAAACTTTGAGATTGTGCGGAATGGGGGGGCGGGGGGGGTGATGATGAAATCCCTTGCGAGTTCCCGTGACCGCACGGGAGCTGCGCCAAAGGTGAGCAAATCAAACACTTTTCCAAATTGTTGCCGCTTTCACCACCCAATGTCTTCATTTTCAAAGCGCACGTGGAGGCGCACGTCTGGGTGGTCCTCACGGCTGGCTTGGCCGTAATCCTCCCGTCCCATAAATCGGCGTCCGGACTCGGGACGGGAGCTGATGCTGCGTGACTGGTGGTGGTGGTGGGGGGGCGGGGGCTGAGTCGAGGGAGGCTCAACGCCGCACGTCAGCTCGCCGCCTTTCAAACAAGCCGTCACGCGTGCTTGACTTTTGGCAAATGGCCGTCGTGACCGCTGCCGGGTGGTGTCGGAAAGCCCCCCCCCCCCTGCGTTCCATTCCGTGGCGCTCGTTGAGCCCAACGACCTCCAGTAGAAATGTCGGGTCCAAATCAAAATGGCCGCCTTTGAAATGGAGGGGGGGGGGGGGGGGGGGGGGTGAGTGGTCAGGCCCGCTCAGACCCCCATCCCGGCACTTCACACTTTCACAATTCGCTTTGCTTAGCACTCGTGCTGAATTCCAAGCGGGCCTCGCCGCCTTTGTTGATGATGATGATGAAAGCCCCGTCGGCGGCACCCGGCGAGGACCAGTTGATGGCGTCTGGCCTCGCCACGGCGCTTTCATCTTGGCCGCCGACCGCGTCGGGACTTCCATTTGCGGTAATAACGCTCAATTGCGGCCCGTCGAGTGCCATCCGGCGCCGCCGAGATGAAAGGCCGGCCGGCCGGGACCGACGCTCGCTCGCCTTTGCGCCCAGCGGGCCGAGCCGCGCCCGCTTTGACCCTCGGCGGCCGCGCCGCAATTTCTTCACAGTTGCCTTTTCAGGCTTTTCAGGCTTTGTGGTTGCCACGGAGGACTTTTGGCTTTTTGGAACCTCCACCCCTCCGTCTTCATTCTTTGCATTTCCTGCACCTCCCTGGCCGAGCGCAATTTACTTTGACCAGCGGTGGTCTTCCTTGAGCTTCTTGGCGTGGGGGGGGGGGCTTTCAGGCCGACTCAATCGGGCAGGCCCGGATCGGGGGTGGAAGAGAAAGGTCCAGAGGCAACCCCGACGCCCGTCTGACTTCACATTGAAAGTGTTAATTTTGTGGCGTGCGGCGGGTGGCTTTTGTGCGAAGGCGAAGCGTCTCGCCGTTTCGCTCGCGTTGAATCCCAACGGCGGAGCGGAACCAAATTGCCGGATCGGAACGCCCATAGAGGGCGCGGCCAATGTTGCGCAAGGCTGCCCGGGAAGAAGTTCCCAGTTGAGGCCTTCCCGGCGTCGGTGCGGCGGGGTGTCGCTTAATTGGCCGCCGGCGGTCGCGCGCGGCGCCTTTTGACTTTGACAAATTGTCCTTTTAATTGGCTGCGCCGTCACGGTCGCCCGGCCAAGCAAAAGTGCTGAGCTGCGTGCGGCCCCGTCGGGCTCGGGGGTCCTCGTTGCCTCGCCGTCCCGCCGGCGGGATGAAAAGCTCCCTCCCGTTGGCCGTCCTCGAAGCAGACGTTTTGCAGAAGCTGTTGACGTCGACTCCAAAAGTAACAATCGACAGCTCCCGCGGGCGCCCGCGTTCAAGGACAGACAATTAGTGGGCCGAGTTGAGCTCCCCGACGGCGTGGAAAATGGCGGCTTCCCCCCTGCGCTCGAACACCTCCATGGAAGGTGAATCATTTGCGCCTCGTCTATCTTTGGCATTCCTGCCAAAGACGCGGCGAGCAAGTCGCTGCAAGCGCCTCATTCCGCGGCGCCGCTCATCCAAGTGCGGCGCCAAACCGGGTTTGGCGCCGAAGAAGTGCCGGCGCTCTCGGGGGCCGCCCGCGTCCTCGCCGCACTTTCCAAAGTCTGATGGTCAGCAAGGTAGATTGATGGCTTTCGTCGACGGGCCTGAAATGAGGCTTTGGACCCGCCCGAGGCCTCGACCCGGGAGCCACCTTTGGGCTGCAACGTAAATGGCTGACAAATGAAAGTGGAGCCCAATGGCATCTTTATGCCCCTCCCCCCCCGCCCCAAAACCTCACCCCACGCACGCACGCACGCACGACGGGGGAAAGACGAGCCCTGGCTTGACTGCGCTCGTCTAGTCCGGAATGAAGCGGTCCAACAAAAGGTGACGTCGCTTTGCGGGGCTTTGATTGGCCCCCTCCGTGCCGAGGGATGACATCACGCCAGCCGACCTCCCCGAAACGCCGCCAAAGACCCCCGAGCGGTCAGAGTGCCCCTCTCGGATGCTGCGTCGCCCGGGCAACGGTCCCGGGAAAGAGGGCAGCGCTCGGCAGTGGATCCGTGCCGCCTATCCCATAATGAGCTCGGCCGGCCTCGCCTTTTGTTCGCCGACGACACAAACCTGACAAAGTGAGAGCGAACCAGGGGGGCCGGGGGGGGGGGGCAGTCTTGTTGCCGCATCTTGTTGCCGCAACTTGTTGCCTGGGGAGACCAAACGCGGCCCCCCTTTTCCCTTTTCCAAGAAATGTTTCCAATCAGCAGGCTCAGATCAAGTTTTGGACTTTCTTTGATGGCAACGAGGAAGCGAAAACTGCTGCCAAAGGAATAATGTTGGTGCGGAAGGTCAACGTGGCCCCCCAACGCCCATGGGGGGGGTTCTGTGGACGGCCCCCCCAGCGCGCCAGCGCTTGTCCTACATGGCTTGCATAGCCATAGCTTCCTTCCTTCCTTCCATCTGGGCAAGCACCGGCCGTCTCTCGCTCTCTCCATCCTGCCCTTAATCCCCATTGAGTCCAGTGTGTGTGGGGGGGTGCTTGTGTGTGTTTGTGTGTGTTTGTGTGTGTTTGTGGGGGGGGGCGAGCAGGCCAAAGGCTTGGCCGCCGTCCATGGGAAATGTGCGGATCCATTCAGCGGTAATTATGGGCATCAATGCAGAGGGGCAGTGTCAAGGGGTGGGGATGGCCTGGGGGTCCTGTGGGGGGGGGGGGGGGGTTGTAGGACAGTTTGGGGAGAGCAAGTCGACAGGGGGGGGGGTGGAGGTGGCGCGGGGCAGCTCGCACTCCAAACAGACAAAACGGAAAGGTGGGGATGATTTTCATGGACGTGGCGACCACTTTGACCTTCAGACGCACGTTTTGAGAGCCGTCGACTTTCCGTGGCGGTGGTGGCGGGAAGGGGGACTTTTTGAGGGCACAAGGGGGCGCCGTCATGTGGACTTTGGATCAGGCGGTCGTGGTAAAGAAGGAGCTGAGCCAAACGGCCAAGATTTCTATTTCTTTTTTGGAGTGGGGGGGGGGGTGTCTATGTGTGCGTGTTTGGGGTGAAAGGTCAGCTCAAGGTCGCAGGTGCTTCTTCTTCCGACTTTGGGGGGGGGGGGGTAGTTACCGTCCAAGACGTCTCATTACGCCGCCGATGAATTTCGGCAGAGGGTGTCAAGGTGCCTGCCAAAGTCGTGAGATGGAGGGGGGGGGGGCGGCAAGTGGCGAAAGAACAGCCAGGCATCGCCCTCTCGCCCTCTCGCCCTCTCACCCTCTCACTCAACAAGCTTTTGCTCCTCTGACCAAAGAAACATTTGGCATCAAGTCGGAAACCAGGGCGGGGGGCTGCGTTTCTCTTGGAACGCTGAGGGAAAGCGGAGACCCCCCTTTGACCCGCCCCCCCTTTTGACACGTCGCGCTTGAATTTGGTTGGCCGACGCTTGGAGCTCGCGGCAGGGTGCCGAACAAGCGGAGGCCCCGCCGCTCATCCATCAGCGCGACGGGGCAAACAGGACGCCGCCCGCGCGCCGCATTTGACGCCCGGTGCGGGTGGGCGGTCGGCCGTCTTCCGTGCCGGACCGGGAGAGTCCGCCTTCCCGGCGGCGAAGGCTGCCTGTTGCCCGGCAACGGCTTTGGAACGAACAGGTCCCGCGCCGCGGCGGTCGGCTCCCAATGCGGAAGTGCCTTTGAGCAAGGTGGCGACTGGCGGTCTCGGAGGCTTTGCTCGTATCTGCCCCGCACGGGCAAGAAGAGCGCTCGCCCGCTTTCTGTAAGCGCTAAATGACTTTTTCAAATGGAGCTTTTGTCACGGCTCACCCGCTTGACGTTGTCAACGTGGACGGATTGGTAAGAGCGCGCAAGGCGACTCCCCGGCAACGCAAAGCGCCTCGGAAAGCTCCTTTTGTGTCTCGCCGCCTTCCGTTCATGATGTCATGCCTCGCTCACCGTGCTGACAAGAATCTTATCAGTGCCCGGAGGGGGATGAACAGTAAGCCGGCGATTGAGACACAACAACAAAACAGCCGAAAGACCACAGAAAACAACATCTTCCCCGCTAATCGCGTGACATCAGGTAGCCTTTGCTTGACCCGTCAACAGCCGCCGGATCCAAAGCCAAAGTGAGCCATTTGGACATCCAAACGTTGAGTGACGAGCTGACAGCTCCAGTCTTCTTCCATGGCTTCGTCCATTCCTGTTCTCCGGTCGTCCCAGTCGACCGGGCCTGATTCCGTTCCGTTGGCAGTCGGCGGTCGCGGTCGACGGTCGGCCCTCCCCGTGCGACTGGCTTTGCCTTTTGTCAATGTGGTCGACGTGGAACTTTTGACAACGGGCTCGCTTGGACGGTAGACGAGAGCTTTGCTTTCCCGGCGTCCTCTCAAGGCAACCGCGGAGCCAGAAAAGTCCAAAAGCCAACCGTACCGGCAACAATCCGGTTCGGGCCCGACTCGTGACGTCACGCTGCATCTGCGCAAATGCGTGTGGAAAGATGGCGCGGCGGTTGGCACTTTGTGGGAGCCGGTTCGAACCAGTTAGAGCAGGTCCGACGGCCTTCCGACTCCAACAAGGAGTGTCGCGTGTGCTTTTGCTGCCCGTGGAATGTTCGAGGCAGGAGTGGCTGGAGATCAGCGATCCAGGGGGGGGAGATCACGCCAATCGGAGGGCCGGATTTTAGGCTGGGATCCCGGGTCGAGGCCATGCGACGGCGGCCCGTGCGGCGCTATGAAGACAAGGCCTGTTGTGGGTCCTCGCCAGACACTTTTCCCACATTGCTGAAGGTCTCTTTGCCCCCCTTTTTCATTCCGCCCGTATTGATTTGGGTTGCATTCCATGAGACGACGTGGACCCTGAGCCCAGGCGCCGCCTACTTGTTCTCGTTTGGACCGAAACGCGTTGGGGGTGCGGCTTGTAACGCCAGCAAATGTTTAACCTGGATGCCATTTGCGCAGGAACCGGCTCCACAAGAAAGGTTCAATCAATCTACCGGCGCACTTCCTTTGTGGGAGGAGTCCAGCTCCCGTTTTGTTTTTTTTTCCTCGCTGGCCTGCCGGGGAGGCCTTACGCCTTGTTGGCGGCTCCGACGGAGGACCCGGCCGGCAGAAGCAAACAATCTGGGGCGGGTGCGGAGATGTGGAAGCGTGCTTGGGTTTGAGGCCCGGGGGTGCGGGGAGGGCCTCCGTTAGGCCCCATGTCCTCATTTCTGATTTTCTGCTTCACTGCCCAACATTAAAGCATATTGACGAGATGAAGGTACACTTGTGTCCGTGGTTGACCCCCCCCCCCCCCCCATGGTCTGGCTTGATGGCGCTTGTGCTGCGTCCACCGCTTGGGCCGCCGCAGTCTGTCATCTCCGTTGCGCTCGCAGACCAGCATGAAACCGGCGCAGCGGCATTCTCAGGCTGGGAAGGACGCGGCCCGCTTGGATAAATGGGGGGGGGGGGCGGAGGGGGGGTTTGACCTGACAAGACGAGAGCGAGTATTTGGATGTCCCCACTTCAATTTTTGGAGATCTATTGCTTTTTGCATTCCCGCTCCATTTGGACATTCTTGAGGCAGCCCAAACAAAGCCACAAAAGTGGAGGCGCTGATGCAACCAGGTTGCCGAGCA
This sequence comes from Hippocampus bargibanti, assembly GCF_051943395.1. Taxonomy (NCBI): domain Eukaryota; kingdom Metazoa; phylum Chordata; class Actinopteri; order Syngnathiformes; family Syngnathidae; genus Hippocampus; species Hippocampus bargibanti. The sequence continues at coordinate 77,736 of NC_142750.1, read as the reverse complement.
GCTCCGTCACCTCGGCGAGGGCCCCCCCATCCCCCCTCGCGCAACGCCGAGCACTTGGCAGCCAGCATGGGAACTGCCTTCCCAGCGCTCTCATTGACTTCTGCGTCAGGCAGGCTTTGTGTGCGGGGGGGGGGAGCAGAGGGGCGGCGCCCTGGAGTCCCTCTCAAGCGTCCGTCACCTCGTCACGGATGCGCCCAACGTGTGCTGTGGATCTGGACAGCGTGGATGATCCAATGGCTCCAGATCTTCACGGATTTTGTCACTCTCAAAGCAAATTTGCTGTTGCGCGATTGGAGCTGGCAAGTGATCACTATTCGGATTGGCTCAGGGGATCGTAATTGACGACGCGCACGTCGTCAATGTGCCATCGTGGATGACGTTGAAGGCCTGGAATGATGGGAAGGCAGCGTCAAAATAGGACGGGGCCTTCTGGCACTCGCGCTGATCTGCGTGACGTCACCTGAAGGGCGAGAGCTGCGAATCCCAAATGAGTAAAGGCGGCGTGGGTGTCGAAAGGGGCGGGGGGCGGCCCGCTCCCATTCCCTGCTGTTGCGCCAGCCGTCTAATGCGTCACTCGGCGCCGCCGCTAATTTCTGACATCCGCCCCCTTTTAAAAGATGAAGAAGCTCGTGTGTGAAGAAGGAGCCGTCGGCACGACCCGGCGCTCGTAAATCGGACCAAAATCCAGATGTCTTGTTTTGGTCGTCGTTGCAAACCAGCACGCGGGCGGGGCCATTCCGAACTCTCAATTGAAATGAGCCATTTTTGAGGCCACGCCTCCCGCAAAGCGGCACGTCAGACATGTTGCGAGGCCAACTTGCGCGGTGACAAACGGCTGCGCGTTTGCAGCCGTGCGGCAGAAAGACGGGCCTGACGGTGGAGCGCTGCCGTCGCCATGGTGACACCCGGTGTTTTCTTTAATGAACGCTTTGCAGATCCACTTACTCCTCCACTTTGAGGACACCTGTCAGAGAGGCCCTCTCTTGAGGTTACCAAAAAAATAAAAAAGCCCATGAGCTCACCAGCTACCGCCTCAAACACACCCACACACACACACGCGCATGCACACACACACACAGATGAGTGTAAGCGCAGCCCCAAGTCGGAAGTCGTGCGAAATGACGGGCGAATGTAAAGAATCATGAGCGAGGCGCAACGGGGAAGCCGAGACTTGGCGCCAGAACCTTCCGTGCAACTCGCAAAAGTTCTTTGGCTCCGCGACGGCAACAGCTCGAAAGTGATTGGAAGACATTGAAGGCCCAATTGCCGCAAAGCAGCCCCGGTCCCAACGCGCGAGAGTACCAAGGAAAGCCGTCTGCTGGGGTCGTGACCTCCACCCGATTGACGGGATGGCGCCGACCGACGTGGCTTGAGTCAGTCGAGCGACAACGAGCGCTTCCTTCCGGCCGATGGAATCAAATTCCATTCAAGGCGAGTCGCCCGGCCGCCGGCCGCGTCGCCCTCGTCGGGCGAGCGACTCGAAATCCAAATGGAGCCCTCCCTTTTGTTGCTGCTGCTCAAAACCGACCCAAAAAAAAGGCGGCGCTGACGTGCCTTCACACCGCATGGGATGCTATCAAGATGGACGCCGCCATCGGGCAATGGGCTCCACGCACGGCGCGCTCACGCGGGCCTCCCAAAAAAACAAGGAGCTCTTTAACCTTTCACCATTGTGCCCAAGTCAAAATTTACGGTGAGAACACAGCAGTGAGCAAACAAGCGAGGGCAAACAAAAAAAGTGTCGCCCGCTTCATGAATACTAATTGTGGGAGCTATTAGCCAAAAGGGCTACCTGCCGCCAGCACACGGGACGGCTGGAAAACGCCAAGGCCCGCAACAATCCGTCGTATCTTCGCAGCTAATATTAGCGGCGTACGCCGCAGGACGACGGGAGGCCCGAAAGTGGCTTGGGAGACTTGGAAATTGGCAAATTTGGACGGGCCGCCCGCTCAGGCTAGCGTCAATCAACTTTGACTCTTGTTGGCCAGCGCGCCAATGTCGGAGCCCTTGTTGAAAAAGTGTCTTGAAGACACACTTGAAGAATGGGGAAAGTGGCCCAAAGGCCTCTTTGCTTGCATCTCTTTCAAAGTTTTTGCTGCGTTTTGCTTCAGTTTTCCCTCCTCGTCTGCTGCGTTTCTTTGATTTCTCCCAGACGGGCTCTCTCCATGCCGGATTTTCACCTCTGGTGCGGAATGACGACGCACATTGTCTTTGCAGGGGGTTTCCCGGACACGCCCCCCAACCAGGAAGCGCCAGCGCTCATCGCTGGGGCAGCGCATCAACGCCAGCGGGAATGCGGCGCAAAGTCAGCGCGGTGGCGGTGAAGTCTTCATTCATAGGAGCAATCGGAATGACCTTGCGCTCCCGTCTAGACGGGCAACGGTTAAATCGGGTGCGCCAGGGTGTGGGGGGGGGGGGGCGAGGAAAGTGAGCATTCTATTCAGGTCTTAGTTTGGCTAATCTCTCCCATGTGACAGCGCAGCCAGATTTGCTGCCATGGAATGGCGCGGGCTGTTGTGCTGGCGGACAATAAGAGACAGGGGCTTAAACTGCGGGGGGGGGGGATGGATGGATGGGATGGGATGGGGGAGGGGGCGCACTCGGCCGTCCTGGAGAGCGGTGCGGAGGAAGGGGGGCCAAACCGAGGCTCGGGGGCCTCGTTGGGGCTTCGTGCTCCTGACGCCCCGCGTACGTCAGCGTTGCTCCCGATTCGTCCGTTGCGTCGCAGACACCCGCGAGCGGCCAAAGCCTAAGAGACCAAGCGTCCCGTTGGCGCCGTCGGCCTCCGTCAGCCTCAATCCCCGCCGCCAAATCCGCCGGAGCACCGGATCTCCAGTCTGGGACGGACGTGAGAACGCGGCTTTGAGGGAGGGAGCGGGCGACGTGCGGCTCCGCCCCCTTCGGGGCCTGTCTCGTGTTTTCATTCAACAACTCGTCAGCATTTGCATGCTAATGGGCGACGGGGGCCCCGACCATTAGCGGCTTCTTTGTCGCGCCCGCCCAAATGAAAACGTATCACGGCCCCCGCGCGACTTCACAGGTCCTCAGCGTCGCCGCCGGCCAGCGGGCGCGACTTTGAGCGGCGTGAACTTTTTGGGTGTTTCCGGCACGGAACTGGGCGCCCACGGGGAGGGACTCCTTGAGAAAGGTGTTTTTGTCCCATATGTGCGCAAAATAAAGAAGCGGCGGCGCGAGCGCCGAGGTCGCCGACGTGCAGGACCAAAGCGCGCGAAGAAGGAGGCCGACCCGCTTTTGGTTGACATGTTGCTTGGCTTGCTGGGCTTGCTGGGTTGAGGCGCCATCTTGACTTGATCTTGACTTGATTTTTTTGGGTTTGATTGCGATTTCTCAGTGGACGGCTTGTCTGGCGTGATCACGCGCTTGTTTCTCGGCACACGGGTTTGTCCATTAGCACGTCTCCTGTTGGCCCTCAGCCCCGCCTCTCCTTCTCCTCGGCTGAGCTGTCCCGGGTCACAATAGGCCCGGCATCTTTTGTGCCACCAACGGTTTGGAGGAGCAGTGGAACAATGTATGAGAAGTGAGGAGCGCGGGGTTCCCACAGGCGGGGCCGACGCCCCCGTCGTGCCCCCAAAGTTGGCAAACTTGCACACAGCTGATCCCCGCCGCCCTCCCCTCAAGCATGTCTAAACTAACATGTCGATGGAGACGCGCCGGCGTAGCTGCGAGTGCGCATCGTTGCCGTGCCTGCTCCACAATCATTGCTGACCCAAACTTGAAGGCATGATGGAAATGCACCACGTGCACGTCCTGCCAGACCCGATTGGGCCTTCCGGATTTCAGGTTGAATCTGAATGAAGGCAGCGGAATGCTCTGGAATCTTGATGAATTTGTTGTGTCATACGTGAGCGGGCCTTTCACATCTGAGGGGCACGCCTCACCTTTTTTCTCACCCGACATCATTTCACCCAACTTTGTGCGCGTGTGTGTGCGAGACACCCGGAGGACTCCAACTGTCACGGTTCGCAAGGTGCTGGTAGATCCCGAAAAAGCAGGCAGGAGGTAAACACATAAATGACCCGACAACGAATGGTGGTACTGGGAGTCCTTTTAACTGCCACTGATTGGAAGGACCAACACCTGTGCAGGTGCAGGCGGGGCCGATAGCGCCACCCGTTGGTCGCCAACCAGATCGTGACACTCGCAGACTGGACTGCTCGGTTCCTGTCCGACCAAATCAAGGGTGGCATCCACGCTGGTTTCAGGCACCTGCGGCTTGCAGAAAAGGGCCGCCCCAAGACCCTCATCGGCGCTTCCTTCCTTTTTCGTCCCTCGAGGCAACCGGCGCACCGCGTGGCGGTCGCTTGTGACAGACTGGCGATTGCCATCCTCACCGTGAGCCCAGAAGAAGCGTGGGGTGACTGCAGGAGGTCCACACCGCACTGGCTCAAGCTGCAGCTTTCCTGAATCGATTCCACCTGAAGAAGGCAGACGATTGACCCCCGCGCTCCATCGAGAGACGCCTTTGGGACAGCGTGTCACGTCCTTGTTTGTTTTCCAGAGACGTTTTGAAGAATTCCAAGGGCTGGTTGGTATTAGCTGCTTGTCCCTGGAGAGAGCGAGCCGAGCTCAGCTTACTCACTGGCAGAGCGCCGTCACCAGCGATGGGGCGAGCTTCAGTCCTGGAGAATTCATTTGGGGAGATGGCGCTGTCCCCAAAAGGATCTGTTTCCATTCTGGGGGAAGTGCTTTTTGAAGCGGACCACGGGGGAGCCGCCCCCCTTTGTCCAAACAACCACGGAGAGGTTTCTCCTCTCGGGGGTTACCTGACGCCTTCATCCGAGAGGGGCCGTGAGGAAGACCAGAAGAGGAAGTGTCTCATTCGGCTTCTGGGTCACCTGCAAACTGGCCCAATCTGCAGCAGTGCTGCCAATTCAACGGATGAACGCGAGATTTTTGGCTAGCCTTCTCCTTGCCACGCCCAAAATGATCCGCCCTGAACCTGCGGCGCAGGGATGCCGGCCAATTTCTGGTGGATGTCATGATTTGGTTGGCGACCAACTGTTGGCGCTGTCGGCCCCGCCTGCACCTGCACAGGTGTTGGTCGTTCTAATCAGTGGCAGTTAAAAGGACTCCCGGCACAACCCTTCGTTGTCGGGTCATTGTATGCGTTTGCTTCACCCTGTCAGGTTTGTTTCATCTTGGCAGATTTTTACTCATGGTTTTCTTTGCTACTTTGTACTTCTGACGACTTTGATGTTTGAGATTTTGTTCCTGTTGACTTTATTTCATGCAATGTGTCAATTACACCCCTGCCTGCTTTTTTTGGGATCCACCACCATCGCCACCATGCAAACCGTGACAGTGGAGGCTGATTGTCAAGCGTCCGTCCAGCTTCCTGGAAACTAGAAATGATGTCAATCCTGAATTCATCGACGGAAAGGCAAGAGCCCCAACCGTCCCCGCCAGTCGTCAAAAGCCCACAATCCAACATTTTTCTCTTCCCTTTTGAGAACCACTCGCTGGGTTCTTTGCGTGTTCTCTAGTTTGTCATCCCGTCCGTCCGCCGGAGGGGAGGGGGCGGAGGCTGAAGGCATGTCGAGATGGCCCGAGCACCTTTCATCCTCGGTCCCGAGACTCGCGTCAACACTTGCCGAGCGTTCCCGGCGCCATATGGAAGGCATCGGCGCCGAGTGAGCAGCTTGATGCCTTGTCAGCGAGGGCTCGGGGCATTTCCTAAAACCCCCACTGGCCCCCGGCACAGAGCAGAAAACACAGCCAGATCCGTCCCCGTCCGGTGGCTGGCGGTCTGGCGGTCCGGCTGGTCCCCGAGTCGCCTTGGCTTCAATTGAAAAGGAAGAAAAGCTCACGCTGGCGCCCCCTCCCCCCTGCTGACTTCCAGAGGTGCGCCGTGTGGCGGCGGTGGGCAGCAAGCGGGCCGTTTTAACTGTTTTCCAGGATCTACAAACTCCCATCATTTAGCGCTCGATAAAGTGCTTACGAATCACCGGTTGAGATTGAGTGAAAAACAGGCAGACGATCCTCCACGACAGGAAGTGCCTGTCCAATACATGGCAGACAAAAGCAATTCGCTCGACATTCACACGTCATATTTGAGACCGAGAAAAAGGCCCTGAAATGCTGCAATGAAGGGCAGCGGGCGCGCCATAGCGGGGACGTGTTTCTTCTCCGCACGGATGAGCGGTCGCCAATGAAGTCATTAGCGGTTGCCCCGGCAGCGCCATGACATGGCCGGCCAGAGTTCCGCCTCGGCGCTCGCTCGACACCACCCGGCCGTCACGACAAATCCAATGAAAGACGGTCAGCGAGTATGCAGGCTCGGCCCCACGCACGCTAGGCGCGCGCTAGGCGCACGCTGGGCCCACGCTAGGCGCAGGTGGTCCCCGGAGACCTTCTGTTTTGGGGCGCCTCCAGGTGTCTGCTCGGGTGGCCCTCCGCAGCGCGGCGCCGTCCATCCGGTCCGTACCGTGATGGATGGGAGGCCCGGGCGGGGTTTCGGCAGCCGGATGTCCAGCCGAGTGCCCCCAATCTATCAACCATCTATGCATCCCCAGCACCATTCCTGCCGCTGGGGTAACTGAGCCGCGCGTCTCCAAAAGTCTTGCCTTCGCTCCAACCATTAACGTCATTTGATGACAAAGCCTTTGAGCTTCGGATGGTCGCGTGGCCAAAGCTGAGCCACGCGGTTGGAGTGGGCCGAGGGTTTACGTTCAAACCAGGCTTGGAGACAACAACCTCGGAGGCGGGGGGCGGGGGGCGTGCACAACACCAGGATGCCAATCGTCACCACCGGATCAGATGGCTGCAATATAAGCTGCCATATTTCAGGGCACTTTAAGGCTTTTTTTCCTTACAAAATCTGATGATAGTCCGCCTACTGCACTGATAGTCTGCGCTACACACCAGATGACCACACGCGTTCACACATCTGTTGTCCTACCCCCAGCCACCTGTCAGAGGCGGCCTGGTGCCACAGCAAAGCAACGAAGAAACGGAAATCCAATCTTGACCCTTGACCTGGCGCCACTTGTGTCGGACGGAGTTAAAAAGGAACAATCGCAAAGGTGACGAGTTAAAAATGTGCGAGCGAGGGTGAGTCAGCGCGTACGCACCTGATGAATTGCTTTGACATGGACGCCGTCTGTCACGCTGGAATTTGCATTTGGCCCTCGACCAGTAGAGCCATTAACGTATAGCCGGCGCTCGCTAGGACCAAACGGACCGAACGGCTGCCTTGCCAGCGCGGCCTTCTCGCCGCCGTCACGCGCCTCCAAAAAGACAAAGAGGCGAGCTCCCAGCGGGCGCCGGCGCCCCTATCCCACGTGAGGAATGTCAGCTTAGCTCACGCTTCTTTGTTTTGCGCGCCGCCATCGCTGCCCGAGGCGGAACGCCGAAGACGCTTGCGCAATCCCTCCGCCTCCAGTGCAATCTCGCAACGGCGCCGACTCGACGGTCCCGTTGCCGCGCTCGCGTTTCGGGGTTAAAAGGACACACTCAATGGCGTTTCACTCTCTCTCGATCGTTGGTGTTATTTCGAGATAAAGCAAAGCATCTGACATTTGCACGTCCATACGCATCTGATGCCACATTGGAGTCGGCGTCTCGATGCGGTTTTTCCATGTTTGCGTTAGTTGCTTTGGTTCCCCCGACTTTCCTCTCACGCGGGCTTCTGCGGCGCTCCCGAGGCCTCTGACACACTTAACGGGATTATGCTAATAGCGTTTTGGGACGCCGACCTCGGCCCGCCGCCAGCTTCTTGTTGAGCCTGCAAAACTCAAAACCGCTTGAGTGAACTCTGGCGCACGTTGCTGCCGCTGCTCACCCACAGAAAAACTGATCCTGTGACCTTGAGAGTTTTGAAAGGCGATGATAAATTAAATGTTTTATTAATATTATTATAGCTACATAGCTAGCTATCTATTATCCGTCTAGCTGGCTATATATTGGCTGTCTAGCTAGCCATTAGCTATCTATTTGGCTAGCTATTAGCTATATATTAGCTAGCTTTCTATGTATTTGAGTTACTTCCGGGTGGAGTGAACGCTGGCGCGTGTGGCTGTCACTGCTCACCCACAGAAAAACTTATACTGCGACTGTAAAGTGACCTTGAGAGTTTTGAAAGGCGCTTCTAAATGAAATGTATTATTATTATTATTATTATTATTATTATTATTTCTTGCACACGGGTGCCCAAAGCCTGGTGTGGGCGGGGCCGGCCGGGCGCAAGACGGATGGTCGCAGGGCAAAGTTGCGCTGGCGCCGGGAGGATTCTGTTTTGGTGGCAAACGGCTGATGGCAAGTTGATCCCGGCAAACTGCGATGAAAAAATGGTCCTTTCCCACAAAGCGTCTCCTGGTCGATGGATCGGTCGCCTGCAACCTCGGCAGCCATAAAGCCACCATTGGCCGATGGCTAGTGAGCAGCCAGAAGAAAATGCGCCGCGCTTCTTGAGCCCGGGGTGAAAGTTCCATGGAAACCGGGCGCCGATTTAGCACGCCTTCCTCCACCAGAAGTTTTACGGGCCGTTTGGCAGAGTCACTCGGCGCCGAGGTCCATTTGGTGTCGTGGGCAGTGTCACGAATACAAAAGAAACGGGCAGATTTCTGATGATGGACTCCGGGGGTGAGAAAGGCGCGGCGCAGTAAGACCACCAGTTGGCGTTGCCCTAGAAAGGGCCAAGTATGTAGGACACACAAGGAAAATGTTTCCGCTAGAACACGCTGCACTAGTATCATCAGCAAAAACAATTGCAAACAGGCGCTATTTGGGTTACTGTTGAAAGAGTTAATGGCGACGGGAGGGGGGGGGGGTGAAGCTGTTGAAATGTCTGCTGGATTTCCCGCGCGTGAATCGGTGAATAGCGCCTGCCTAACGAAAGGTGGTGGGCAGGATGCGGAGGGTCCAGTAGGATTTTCCGCGCCCTTGTTTGGATTCTTGCAAGTCGTCGAGAGTGGCTAGGGCGCTGCCAATGATTTTTTTCCGCCGTCCTAACTGTCCGTTGAAGTCGGATTTGGTCCATTTTTATGGCGGCCCCGCACCAAACGGGGAGACACCCTCATTTCTCGAGGAGACCTTTGAAAGCACCGCCATTTGCAAGCCTTCCCGCATGCCCGTTTTTCACCTGCCAAGTCATTTGATTTGGAGGAGGTCTTCCCAAAAGAAGCAGAAAAGCAAGCGGGAAGGCCAGCGGAAATGGGCCCCGCCCCTCCCCGCTCCGTCTTTGCCTTGACTGCACTGCGCCAAATTGAGCCTTCCTCTTTTTGGACGTGACATTCCATTTCCAGTTTCTCTGCGGGTGCATCCCTCACTTTTTTCTCCGTCTTTGAGCCTTTCTTTTCCTCTTCTCTTTGCCTTCACAAAGACCCCCCGTTGGGCTCGGGGGAATGAGGGGGCGTCTCTGTGGAATACTAATGGGGTCGCTCTGGGAAAATTGCCCGTGGAAAGGCCTGTCAGAAGACAAGTTTGGTGTGATTTCCGACGGCCTCTCGGATACCTTCATCAAGTGTCCTCCCGCCGTTTGGTGGGGAAGCAGGCGGTTCCGATCAAGTCGACCAAGGGCCCCCCGATCCATTCAGAAAAACACCAGCCCATGGACGTCTCGTCCCAAAAGTCCAACAAAAAAGGAAATCAAAGTGGGAACGGACAAACGCAAGCCCTTTCTGGACAAACGTGGCTTTGCTATCAGTAGCTCGTTAGCTGATTTGCGGGGCGCTCGCAAGGGTCGGTCGGGCTCATCCTTGTGAGCAATGCGTAGCTTGTTGCTTCCTTTCTATGCTGAGCCAGCTGGCTGCCCGTCTAATACTCCATTTTTTTGTTTGTTGCAGAACAAAGGCAAAAGTAACATCTCAAGACCGTGACGCCTGCATTTCAAGCAAAGTCAACAGCCACATTTTTCGCTTTCCAAACACGTCAAGTATGAAATAATCTTCCGTCTGTCATGGAAATCTTTATGGTGACGACCGGATGGAACTTGCTTGATTCCTTCTGGCGAAGGAAACCAATGGAAGAAATCACTGAAAGTGCCATGTCTACTCCCCCTCCCCCATTCTCTGCCCTACAGATGCACAAACTGGACACGAGAAGGTTCTTCAAGCAGCAGAAGACCAAGAAAGCTGCCAGGCTCCTCCCTGAAAATCTGCACTGATGGCTTCGGTCTTCACACACACAGAGCAGTTTGAGGTCCTGCTGCAAACAGTTGACCAGCATCAGTTTTGTATAGTATTTATAGTAAAAAAAACCAGCACGTATAGTAAGGCGTTTTTAGCCGAAAAAAAATGACCATGTATAGTAAGGTGTTTTGAGCCCGAAAAAAATGAGCATGTATAGTAAGGCATTTTTAGACGAAAAAAACGACCATGTAGAGTAAGGCGTTTTTATCTGAAAAAAAAAAAACACCATGTATAGTAAGGCGTTTTTAGCCGAAAAAAAACGACCATGTATAATCAGGTGTTGTCAACCCCCCCCAAAAAAAACAACCATGTATAGTAAGGCGTTTTTAGCCGAAAAAAAAAATGACCATGTATAGTAAGCCTTTTTTCGTCGAAAAAAAACCGACCATGTATAATACGGTGTTTTTAGCCGGAAAAAAAACAACCTTTAGCTGGAAAAAACAACCATGTATCGTAAGGCGTTTTTATCCAAAAAAACCCACCATGTATAGTAAGGCGTTTTTAGCCGAAAATAACAGCCAAAAAAATGACCATATATTTGTCATGTCTTTTTTTATGATGTTAGTCGTGCAGCGTGTTCCAATCGTAGCCAAATTCGATGTGTGTTGGATGTCCTTTGCCAATAAAGATTGTGACTCTGAAATGAAAAGCAGGCAATGACAGTCCACAGTGTTTTGTATTTATTGCAAACAATATCATACACCCAAAAAAAGATGCGCTTTACTTGAGATGACGCCATGTTGACCTAAAAGGAGCCTGCGGTCATAGAGGACACAAATGTTACAACATTGAAAAGGAGGAAGACAAAAAGGCAAAAAGGTCTTGCGTCCGATCCAGCATCTACCCCCCCTCGCCCCCCAACACAGGCAACAAAGCGACACAGTGAGAAGAAGCGGGCGAGGTTCCAGTTGGACTCGACGCATCTGCACGCACATCGACAATCAAATGGCAACATTTACAAAGGATAAATAAAGACGTAGAGCAAAAGAAAAAAAAACGGACGGCAATCTTCTCTGTTGGACGAGCGTGTGGCGGAATTGTGAACATCAAACAAAAAGTTACAATTAAAATAATGCTAAGGAATAAATTAAGAGAGGTTAGAGAAGGCCTTTTCGGGCCTGCGGGAAGTGAAGGGCCTCCAGCCGATGGCCAGGGTGCTTTTCAAGGCAGACGGAAGATGGGGTCGTGGGGTCACCCCCCCCCCCCCCCCCAAAAAAAAAAAAGCTGATTTTGAGCCAAGCTTACGGCCTGTCAAATATGGCCACCCCGAAAATTGCCAAAACCTCTGAGGAGCTGTTTGAAAAGCCAAAATGCTCCAAATAAAGACACCTTTGTGCCTCTCGACTCCTTTGAACAAGCCTACGACAGTCAGTCAGTGGAAATGAAAATATGGACAGTAGAAGTGGGGGAGGGGAGACACACGCACGCACGCACAAAAAAAACCAGAGTCCTGGCACTGTCCCCCGTCCCTGCAAAATCCAGAAGCAAGGCCACTGAGGTTTTCCTTTGCCCAGTCCAGCCGACATTGCGGCGACTTGCAGAAATGGCCGCCGGTTGGCATTTCTTCAAGTCGAGCTGAGCAACGCCGCTCCGACAAATGAGCAGTCCACACGCAAATAGATGGCAAGCGCCACGGAGGCCGGCCATTCTGCCATTTGATCCGCAAAAATACAAGCACTATTCCGAGCTTTGCAAAAAGGCACTTTAGCCAATCCAGAGAGACGCGTCCGTCTCCGCGTCCATCCAGGCGTCCCCGTTTTCCCAGCCCATATTCAGTCCGGGCCTGCAGGAAAGTCCGCGCCCCAGACCGGTCGCGGGACTCAACTCGCCCTGCCGGCACCAAAGTCAGGTGGGGGGGGGGGGGGGGAGCAAAAAAAGTCCAGGAGGTGGCGGGTGGGGGGGGGGGGGGGTCAATCTTCACGGCCGGGACAGCTGGGTGTAAATGGGCTGCTGGTCCCAGTGCTGCGGACTGTGGGCGGGCGGCCCCGCGGCCGTGTCCGCGACGGGGGCGTACGCGGGCCTCTGGCCGGGACCGGCGTAGCCGAAGGCCGAGTAGAGGCCGCAGACCTGGCCCGAAGCCGGAGAGGGCGAGTAGTAGCCCCCCGCCGGCGCCTCCGAATAGTCGTAGTGGGCCCTGGCGGCGGGCGGGTACGAGGCGGCGCCGTAGTGCTGCAGGCTGAAGGAGCCGTAGGCCACCTGCCGGGGGGAGGAGCCCCCCCCTTGACGCTCGCCGTAGTGATTCGGGCTCAGTTGCTCCGTCTTGATGGGAGCCGCCCGCCGGTGGGCCGCCTCGCCCGCCAGGGTGGCGAGCGCCAGCTGCTGCTTGGACGTCCAAACGGCGCCGCCGCCGCTCCCCTGGGAGGCCGGCGAGGCGCCGGCGGCGCCGTAGCCCCCGCCGGCGTAGCCGCCCTGGGCGGCGGCCCGGCTGCTGGGCGGCAGGTACTGGTCGAACTCGTCCACGTCGAAGCTGTCCATGTTGGAGATGACGTCGCTGCTCAGCTCGCCGATGTCCACCGCGCCAAAGTCGATGTTGAGCTGGCGCCCGCCGGCGCCCTCGCCGGCGGCCGGCCGGCGCTCGCGCTTCATCTCCGGCTTGCCGGGGGGGACGTCCGTCTTGGGGGTGGTCGGCGGCGTGGGCGGACCCTGGGACTGACCTGAGGGCGGGCAAGGGATGCTTAGCGCGCCAAGCTAATATGGACACGGATAATACGACGTGCCCGAAAGCGGCGATTCTTCGGCATCCGACGAGACGAGTCGATTGGTCCGCAAACGACTCGCCGTCAACCCAACGTGGCTTTTATTGATCTTCTGTCTGGCAGGTGACAAGCGGCACGATGGCCCCCAATTTGTCGACGCCGGTTGACATTTGGAAAGGTTTGTGGACCTGCACCGGGTCACTTTGCTGTCTACCTGATTTCTTATCCTCTTTTTGTTAATTTTCCGGTTGCATTTTTTGGGCGTCACGCCACTTTTTCAAACTGCCAATCAACGGGTCAGCGAGCTTTTTGGTGCATTCGTTTCTTGTCATCTAGCAAACCCCGCCCCCCTGCCGCCCCCCTGGAACGGGTCTGCCGTTTGCTTACCCGAATGCTCTGCGGGTGAGAGCAGCTCGCCCGTGCTGGAGGCGGGCGAGTCGGCCTGCTGCAGGGCCTTGAAGATGGCGTTGGGCGAGACGTGCGTCTGATCGCCGTCGTCGGGCTCGCTCTGGCCGCTCTTGGTCGCCTTCCGCCGCCGGGGTTGGTACTTGTAGTCCGGGTGGTCCTTCTTGTGCTGCACCCGCAGCCGCTCGGCCTCCTCCACGAACGGCCGCTTCTCTGCCTCGTTGAGCAGCCTGGGGGGTGGAGGGGGTGGGGGGGGGGGAGAGAGAGAGAGAGACGGTGACGAGACGCGGCGGGCAACGCACGACCGACCGCACCGAGTGCGTCGAAACGGTGAAAAAAAAAAAAAAAAAATCGTCGGCGGAGAAGCAAGCAGCGCGGAGAGCCCCGAACGCCGAACGCACGCACGCACGCACGCACGCACCTCCAGAGCTTGCCCAGCGTCTTGCTGAGCTCGGCGTTGTGCAGGTGCGGGTACTGGTCGGCCAGCTTGCGCCGCGCGGCCTGAGCCCACACCATGAAGGCGTTCATGGGCCGCTTGACGTGCGGCTTGCTCTTACTCGAGCCGTTGACGCGCACCGGCATGGGCACCAGCGTCCAGTCGTAGCCCTTCAGCACCTGCGACACGGCGTCCCGGATGCACACGGGAAACTTGTCCTCGTCGCCTCCCTTCTTGTAGTCGGCGCCGCGCGGGAGGCGCGCGTCCGGCGGACGGCTGTTCTCCGCGTCCGAGCCGGAGCCGCAGCCGGACGGGCACGGCGAGCCGTCAGAGTCCTCCGACGTGCTGGGACTGGGCGCGTCGGAGAGGCACTTGTCCCGGTCTTCGCTCATTTTCACGTAAGGCTCGACAAGATTCATGCGGCGACGCCGACGGGGGCCGCGCCGAAAAGAAATAAAGGCAAAGGAAGGCGCGCGGGGCCCCTGGCGCCGCGGTGGCGGCCTGACGCCGAGGTCGAGCCCGCCTGGAAGGAAGGAAGGAAGGGGAAATAACAAGCGCTCCTTCTCGACTCGGCCCGGAAGGCGAGGTGGGATTTGGGCAAAGGTGACTTGCCGAGCGACTCCCGCAAACCGCCAGGAGCGCACAATTTATCCCAAGGGCCAGGAAGTGATTGCGGGCGGGAAGGGGGGGGGGCTGGTAGGCGGAGACGCGACGTCCGACAACATTGGGCCTGGCGAGGGAGGGCTGAGAGCTCATCGACGACCCGCACGTCTTTTTCCCTCTTTCACGACATTGTAACTCAAGAAAAAAGACAAACTTTGCTTTTGGAGGACAATCGTCTTACAAGACAGATGGACAGACTTCAAATGGCGTTGTTTTTTTCCACATGCCATGAAACGTTGCGTTCAGGTTTGTCCTCGTCCACCCACTTTTCGCGGGGCGGACGCTGGCTGTCGTCTCGCGGCGACCAGTAGGGGGAGACAACAGCCCAGAAAGGTGCCGCAAGCTGGAGTTTGGAAAGCAGACGAGCCAACAAGCCAACATGCCAACCTCCTCCTCGTCAGTTCTTGCACATTTGGTTGAAAATGCCCACAAGCAAACAATCCGCCATGGTGGAAGCCAAGACGACACGCTTGGACGCCAAAATCCTGCTGAATTGCGGAGCCAAGTCAGAGCGAAACACAAAAGTCTTCTTGGCGTCACGAGAAAAACCAATGACGACAGACTGTTTTGAAAAGAATAAACATGGAAAGTCATTTTGAGAACAAAAAGCGAGCGTGTGCGTGGGTCTTGACACGAGATTGCAGGGGGCCCCCACCCACGACTCATTTCTTCTTCGTCTTTTCTTTGGACGGCTTTCTCTGCGATACTGCCCCCTTTGGCCACAAGCGGTAATACACCAGACGTTTTCGCCAGTCGCCAAAGAAAGTCAAGACGAAAAGGGAAGCGTTGAGATCGACTGGCACGAGAGGGAAGATCGGGCCCAAAAAATCCAGGCCGACCAATGAACTAGATTTGCCGGTCCAAGCCCAAAGCAAAACCGACATTTCCCGCCATTTGTGTGGAGGATTTACAAGAACAAATGAAAGCAAATCAAAGTGACACAAGACTGTAAAAACATTGACATATTTTCTATTTCTGCTTTGACCACGTTTTTAAGGGTTGACGGAAAATTTTAGCTAGCTTTCTGTTTAAGTTGCTTCTGGGTTGAGTAAACGCTGGCGTCTGTGGCTGCCGCTGCTCACCCACAGAAAAACTGATCCTGTGACATTGAAAAAAGTGAACATTGAGAGTTTTGAAAGGCGCTTAGAAATTAAATGTATTATTAATATTAATTCCACGTCGCCTGTCATTTCGACGGGTTGTGCCATAAACCACAGCAGCATGTCATGATCTGGTTGGCGACCAACGGGGGGCGCTGTCGGCCTCGCCTGCACCTGCACAGGTGCTGGTCGTCCCGATCAGATTGGCGACCAACGGGTAGCGACGTCAGTCCTGCCGGCAGCCTCGCAGGTGCTGGTCGTTATAATCACTGTCACTTAAAAGGACATCCGACACGACCATCCGGGGTCGGTTCGTTGTTTGCTGCATGCATTGTGTATGTGTTTGTTTAACCTTGGCGGACTTTTACTACTTTGTATTTTTTCCATTCAGATGATTTTGATGTTTGACGTTTTGTTCCTGCTGACTTTAGTTTAATACAATTTGTCAAACACAACCTCCTGCTGCCTCCTGCCTGCTTTTTGGGATCCGCACCCGCCATCACCACCTCGCAAACCGTGACACAGCAAGAGTTGGTCCTGAAGAAGCGCCACACTCTAAAGGGAAAGAGGCAAGAACACACAAATACAAGAAATGAGAAAACATTGTTTTTACAACAAGTCTGCCTTAGTTTGGTATCCACACATCCTTTTAGTATAAATCGCAATAATCTTTATTGTCAAGTATGTAGAACACACAAGGAATTTGTCTCGAGTAGAACACGCTGCACTAGTATAATCAGAAGCAAAACGGAGGCACTATACATATAAAAAAAGTCAGCAACAGAGAAGCCCCGCCCAGCCCGAGCCAACCTGAACACAATGAATTTCGGGTCGGGCTTAATATCTTCAAGGCTATCAAATATTTCGGTATTCAGATACTTCAAATTCGACTTGAATAATTGAGTATTTTGACACGCCAGTTTTTCTTTCCCTTCGGATCCAGAAGACAAATCAAGGCACTTTTCTACTCAATCCTAAGCGGCGACTGTTTGTCAGTTTGAGATGATAGACTCTCCACACTTGAACCAAAAGCGTGCGTGGCAGCGCTCAATTTCCCTCTCAAGAAATAGTGTGAGGATTGGGATCCACCTCCCACCAGAAACGTTGGCGGCGCCGTTCTGCCCTGATGGTTGAACAAGTCGCGTAGGTACTGTTCATGTTTGTGTGTGCGTGATGAGGAGGTGCGATGGCGCGCCGCCAGCCGTCCCCCTGCCGGTCCCGCCGTCATCCGCCCTTGTGATCCGCGAGTCCTTTGCGCCGCCCCTGAGGACTCCCGGCCCATGGCTTGAGAGGAAGCGGTCGGGAGGGGTTGATGACTCCGAACGGGGCCGGAGCGCAGGGCCCCGCCGAGCGGGTCTTGGGAAACTTCTCAGGTCCGCTTGTAGCCGCGGTGTTAAAATGTCCAAGCAAACACTCAGGGTCAAGTGGCAAATGGCGTCTTCTGCCTCTCCCAGCTCGCCGAGATTCCATCCGAGACCTTCAAGCGGCCGACGACGTTTGTACTGATGGCCTGCCCGGCGTCTGCGGTCCCCCCCCGCCCCCCACCGTGCGATGGAAACACCTTGTAATCTTACGACTTTGCGCCTCATGGCGACCGATCGCCAGCGTTTGCCTCATCGGGCCAGGTGCGACTGTTGCCGCAGCGCCTTTTACGAAGGGCAAAGTTCAAAATGGACTTGGGCCAAGTCTCCAAAAGATGGGCTGACACTTGCCCCTCTGTAAGCCGCCCCGGATGGCTTTGCGTGTGGCATTGAGGCTTTTTGGAAGCTTCCAAAAGCAAACGTATGAGAAGACACTTTTTGGTTTCTTTTCCAGGACGAGAAAAGATTTGAAATGGCAACAGAAGACCCCCGTTGGCCAAATAAGCACCTTGGGCCATCCCAATGGAAGGATGCCGAGTGAGTCGGCGCTCGCTTCCGTGCCTTGAGGTGAGGGGAGCCCCCCGGCCGAAGCTGCTTTTCAATGACAATGAAAGGCAATCAAAGCAGAGCGTGGTCCCCACAGGTCATCTGAGCCTGACCTGTAATTATGGCCCCATTGACAAAGCTGACCAGGCGCAGATTGACGCCCCACCGTTAACAATCAACGGCTTCCTCGTCATCACGTGACGGTGAGGTGACGCAGAAGCAACGGGAGCTCGTCTCTGGCATTTCTGTCACTTGCCAGCGTCAGGTGAGACCCAGATTGTCGGCAAAAGAGTCAAAGGCTAAAGATAAAGCGACGGGTCTCTCCCGTTTGCACTTCAATACTTTCCAATTTGCTATTGATTCTTGGCCGTGGCACACTTGTAGCTCAATCAAAACGCTGCTTTGGTGTTTGTCAAACAGTTGGCAAGCTAACGAACGCTTCCACAACATGTCCTTAGCGCTCCAACTCATTTTGCCGCCTCGCAGTCACTCTGCAGGGCTGCGGAGCGACTGCGAGGCATCGGGTCACCACCGCCGCGCCAAGCAAAACGAGAGCTCCCGGTGGCGCCGCTTCCTCCTGGCGCTGCCGTCAGCCGCGGCTCGGCGGGGGAGCGAGGTGGCGGCGGCGAGGGCCCCCAACCTTCGGGAGCTTTGCCATTCTCATGTTACACTCAAAGGAAATTGTCCCGCGCCGTTTCCCGAGATCCAATATCGGAGCCCTTTGCTTTCCATTCTTGCGCCGCTGTGAAGGCCGCAAAAGGTTTGTATTAGAGCTAAATGCTGCGCCTCCGGACCATCGGCCGCCATGTCCAGATCAAGACAGGAGCAATCTTTTCATCCAATCCAATCTTTCAAAATGGATCTTCAATGGGGCAGCGGCCAATATTTTGCTAACACCAAGCCAATGTCATGCTTTCAAAATCAAGAGTGCAGACAAAATGTGCGCAAAAGGATGCTTCGGTGTTGTCAATAATGTCAAATGAGACAGTTTTATGTCTTCCGTTTTGTATTTTTCTGCAATGCTTGATTTCCTCATTACAAAGAACGCAAATAGCTTAGCAGGCTGGATTGGGCTGAGTCAAGTGTGAAGAGACATGAATTTGATCAAGTCGCGGCTTGGACAATTTCAGTCAGAGGAAGCTAATGGCTAACTGGCAGAATCGGAAAGTCTTGCCGATTCATTCCGCTCAGACGAGGAGGCGTGGTAGCCTTCCGACAATCAGCCATTGAGCATGCCGGCAGCTGAGCAAGGAGCGCCGAGCCTTTTATGGCACCGCCTGCCGCGCTCTGTAATTACAAATCTAGAGTTACGGTAGCACATTGAGCCCCGTGCACTCCTTCGACCCGCGAACGTGGCTCCAACGCACCTGGACGCACTTCAAGTCACCCGCTGAGGCCTGTCGCTCTCGTGACGGCGCATCCTGAAAAGGAAGATGACCGAAGAGGGAAACAAGCGGCAAACACCTCCCTGACGATCCTGACGGAGCAGATCGTATAACACGGCGTCGTGCAATCGAGATATGCAAGGACACCGCATGTCCAGACACTTACGGGAAGTCAATCCGATCAAAGCCTTGCAAGTCAGGTTCCTTTTGTCAAAATGACGTGAATGCATTTTGAGATGGCGAAAAGAAGAAGATACCCATGTCGCGTAGGCTCACACTGCGCCATCCAAATCCTAAACCCCGCAAGAAATGTGGAGCTCAAAGCTTGTCATGTAGCCAAACTTGTCTTGACTCCCTA
This sequence comes from Hippocampus bargibanti, assembly GCF_051943395.1. Lineage (NCBI taxonomy): Eukaryota > Metazoa > Chordata > Actinopteri > Syngnathiformes > Syngnathidae > Hippocampus > Hippocampus bargibanti. Next base: position 58,638 of record NC_142750.1, on the reverse strand, counting down.
ACCTTGTATGAAATTCAAAGACTACCTTGACACTGGCGGCGTACCTTCACCTGGTCTTGAAAGCCTTCTCCAAAAGCCGCACACTGGCTTTTCAAACGGCAACTTTTGCCTGGACGCCCAACTTGAAAGCCGACGCCTTGAGGGAAACCTCAACGCCAAGCACGATTGCCAGTTCCAACACGAAATGGGCAATCTTTGAGCTCTCAGGCTTGATACCCTAACTTCATAACATAGCTTACCCCTTGAAAAGTTAGCGTACGGAACAGGAACCCACCCTCCTCCCCCCTAAGAAAAAGAAGACCTGAGAGGGTTTCTCGCAAGGGTAAAGGTCACAAGGTCAGCCCTCCGAGGGAATCACATTGAAGGCGCTGGCTGACAAGAAGCAAATAGGGAGGCGGAGGAGGAGGAAGGTTGACTTTAACTTTAGCTGCAGATAATTATCATTTGAAATGTCCATTTATGAGCGTTGTCATGTGTCCTTGATGAGGCTGATGGTGTCCAAGGGCATGCCTTTCATCCGGAGGGCGCGGGGGCCGCTGGGGGATGGGGTCTACTTGTGGGGTAACGGCTTTCCTCACGGAGGTCAAAGTTAAGTGAGCGCAAAGGTGGCAATCTCTGTGTTTGGGGCGAGCGCAAAGGTGGCAATCTCTGTTTGGGGAGCGAGCGCTCGGCCTTGGGCGTGACAGCGCAAACACGGGCGGCCTCAATTTTATGGCGGCGGTGAAGTGACTCCTGCTCCCGGAGGGGCTCCGCCGTCCTGCGTCAATATCTTATTGACGGCAGGGAGAGCAACTTCACCCGTCTCGGACTCACAGAGCACACAAACGCATGCACACGCACACGCCGGTTGGACCCTGCAATAATTCCAATGAGACAAAGGCGGTTTGCCGACCGGCACGGACGAGGAGCTGGTTGTAGCCAGAGTTGCTGGTCAAGTCAAGCGTCCCTGCAAGAGTGATGTCAGCGTTGAGTTCCTCGCACCTAGCTGAAAACATCCAGTCGCACCTTGCCGTCTGAGCCGCTTCCTGTCCTGACATTCTGTGTGGATCGGGCCAGTCCTGGCAACACTGGTTAAGTTCATCCTGTCTACTTGATATCTAATTTAAAACAGATTCTTATTTTACAGACAGTGTATTGTCGGTGTTCAAATACCGAAGGCGGAAGTAGACGCCGAAACATGTCAGGTATTTGAACACCGCCAATACACTGTCTGTAAAATAAGAATCTGTTTTTAACAACTTTCAAGTTGATTTCATCGGACGGAGAAAGAATAAAGTCTGCAGCCCATAATTGGCAGGCAGGTGGGACGAAGGCCCGCTGTTTTGCTTAACCTCTCTCGAGCCAGGGCTACCAAGCCCTTCCTTCACCCCCACCCGCCGACTTTCAACCCAATCAACACGCGGCTCTTCGCCGCGGTGCGCAACCACTGCTTCGGAGTACCGGCGACGTGCTCTGCGGTAGGAACCTGTCAAAATATGACTGGGCTATTTTGACAGGTTCCTACCTTTGTGTTGGGCGACAGCAAGGAGGCCAGAGCCCTGCAGTCATTTCCCTGCAAACCTTTGGCCAAATTGCTTTGGTCTTAAATGAGGCGTAATTTGGCCAGTGCGTTGGGTTACTGGGGGGAGCCTCCAATCACGCGACGGGAAGCAGAAAGCTTCCATAGTCACTTCCAGCTGCTTGGCGTGACGACCCGAACGGTGCTTACCAACATGGCGGCCATCGCCAAAGGTTACGGGTGGACCAAGATTAGCTGGGGGGGTGAGCTTGACTTGAACTCAATGGCTCCGCCACTTGACTCTGCATGGGGAGAATTGCAGCACGATGCCGTCTTGTCGCCGTGAAAACGTGAACTGCTTTAAGAGTCCGGTGATCTGACGACAGACAAAACAAAGCTGAAAACACTTTTTTTCTGAATAATGTCGGAATTCAGCCACTGAAAGAAGTTGTGCAAATAGGACAGTTACATGAAAGGGCGGCTTGGGAAGCAAAACATCTCAACGCTTCGTCTGTGCAAGCTCCGAGTCATACAGGAGTGGTCCATCGCTGACGAAGCATCTTGGATAAGAAGCGAAATGTCTGACACCTTCAAAGAAGTACAGATGACGGCTGAAGAAACCTTTTCATTCATCGATCTCAATGCTTAAAATAGCTGAAGATTTGAGAAGATTTGCAACACGGCTATTTGAACAAGAAACGTGAGGTTGATTTGTGAAAACATTTGCTTTTGCGGGCCACGTAAAATGAGGTGGTCTTGAGTTTGCCCAAAATGTTTTAATTGCCTAGTATTTGCCATTGTGAGCATGCTAAAAATATGGACTTCAAATGACCCAGAGACGATCAAGGAATCAACGTCTGACAAAACGTGTGAAATCTATCTGAACGTTGGCAGGACCGTACCTTTTGAAACGGGACAGTAACAGAGTGCAATTTTCCCCCAGATTGAAACTTGGGCTGGAATGGATTGGCGCCATTGACTTGGAAATGTTTGCTAATTGGCCAGCGTGACATATTTCTCGCTTGACTACATAGCTCATCTGTAACGTGAACTCCGCGAGCCGTAACCATCCTCGGTGTGGGGTCACGCTCCTTTTGGGGTGAGCTGGGTTCTGAACAGATGGACTCTGTGTTTTGCCAGGCAAGTTAAGGACCAGGGCTAATCAAGGAGAGGGAGCCAAAGCGTACAGCGCCCCACCTCCAAATCAGCTCTCGTCAGGCCGAGCGCAATTGATCTCCAGCTTATTTTAACTTTGCCGGGAGCAAAAATTGAAAGCAGCTCACGTAGCCCGGAGGTGGCAAGTGTGACAAGCGACAGCAAGTTTGTTCATGCCCAATTTCTCCACTGTGAGACTAATAAAGGCATATCCAATCCAATCCAATCCAATGCAGTTGAGGGTGAGGGAGGGCCAACGTCAAGAATCACAAGGGGAAAACGCTGCAGGGACGCAGCGCGCGGACAGTTTTTTAAAAATGGGGGCGTGGCGGGATGAGGTTGGGGGGATCCGGAGAGCTCACCGTGTTCTGTTTTCACACCTAAACAAGCGAAATCCGCATCAATAACACACTGCTGTGGGGGCTAGGCATTCCATTCCATGGCGGGTCAGCTAATGGCGACCTACAATGAGTGGCAGAATCAGAATCATCTTTATTGCCAAGTATGTAGAACACACAAGGAAATGGAGAAATTCCTCAGATTTCAAGAGAGAGAGAAAGAGAGGGAGAGAGAGAATAGGGTTAGGCGTGGGGGTGAAGTGGTGGTGGAGTGCGAAGGGTGATTCCTGGTCTCTTCCTGGGCTTTGTCAGGCCAGGTGTGCTCTGGTGGCCGAGCCATGAGTAAAGCAAAAAAGCAAAACGGCATCTTGGCCTTCTCCAACTGATTGATCCCAGCTGCTGTTTGCTGAGACTTGATATTGATCTCAATCTCACGAGTGCTCCCACCAACACACACGGCCTTTTTGTTTGGCAGCACGGGTCTGCTTTCAATCAATTCACCAAACTTCTCTTCTGTGACGTTTGCTTGGTGTCTCATTAAACATAGGCGGGGGCGGCCTCTGATTGTAGGAAGCGCCTGCGGGGGTGACCCGCAAAGACGGCTGAATTTGGCTAAAACTGTGGCGCTGATCCATCATTGGCCGACACATTTTGTGTTTGGTTTCAGAGGGCTTGCTGAAGGGCGGCGTCGCACCGCAACCCATTTGGCCCGCCTCTCTTATTTGGGTTGGAAAAGATGGCATTTCCTGTGGCCGGCCCACGTGCCACTTTTCTGGGGTCGCGATGCGCATCTGCCCATCTGCTTCCATTGTCTGCGGGCAGCAATGCGAGCCAGCAGCTCATCAATCTGGAGTGCGTTGATGCGGATTCCTCATCATTGTTCTTGCTTCAAGACTCCACCTGGAAGGGCTTTGGAACTCAAGTGCCTAAATGGCATTAGGCCTTCAAGGCTCCCGGCGCCCGACTCCCTCGCTACCCCGAATACCGGCCAAAGGGCCGTAAAGTCCACTTGAATGAAATCTGGGTATTGCGGCTTCTTCCCTTCACATTCCTACTCCTGCCAATGGCTCCACATTCGCCATCTGTGGATCTGTTGTGCGGACTGCGCACCGTAGCGCACCTGCCCGTCATTTGTCTTCCAAACTCTCCCGCCTGCTACTTGGATTGTCGTTGACCCTGCTCCACGTGACAGTGAGCCTGAATGCTATGTCCCGCGATTGGCTGCAGACCGGTATGGGCCATAGCCTAGACTGGTTGCCCTAATAAAGAACTGGAGCTCAGCTCCGACTCTGAATCCACTTCAGAGGCTAGAATGATGACAACACCGCTGTACACATGGAAGCATGTACACCGACTGTGTCCACACCCAATCCTCGAGTGTCCCGTCGCCATCTGCTGCAACACGGCCGGCCAATAGGATTGGTGTTTGGTCTCAGCCTTCTTCAGAGCTCGGTGATCATCCAATCACTGGAAGAGTGATTGGGAGAGCGCCCCTCGTGGACACTCAGGAGAGTCTATTCCCGCCGTCAGGCTTTTCCATCCCTCCAGCGTGGAGGGTCCACCTTTTGAAAGGAGAGCGGTCCTGCTCCAGCACGGTGGGGCCATCTGAGACGGAAACTGAATCTAAATGTCAAACAATAGACAAGGTGCTGGGGGAATAGTCCGAACCAGCCATTTGGCGGGTGCACCTTGGCGGCCTGAATACCAGTTCCCACACGTATCACACGGCCCAGATTCACCGTATGAGATCGAGTGGCGATCAATTAATGTGAGAACAAGACCGACAACCCGGCCTCTGCCGTTTGGCCTCATGAAGTGCACATTTGCAACTCTGTTTCCTCGGGATGCAACGACAAGTTGGGAGGCTGTAAGACTCATCGACGATGGTGCCATTGTTTCCATGAGCGAGGACGGATAGCAGAGTTCACCTTGCAAGGCAGCGTGAGGTGGGGGGGACCCATACTTACCACAAAGGAGCATGATTGCTCAAAGATTGTCCTTTGGAGCTAGTGAGCATTGTCTGACTGAGACCTGGGTTTCTCACCACCTCACATTCATCCCTCCTTCTGTTAGCAGCTGGTAATACCCCAAATTATTTGTCTTGAGCCACTGGGGATTGACAAAATACAGCAGTTCTTTCATTGCATAATCCAAATGTCATTTCTTGAGGTAAATGTTTCACATAGCAATAATGTGACTCTCGATCTGTTGAAAAGCCGTCTCGGATATGGCGCGGGCCTATTTTTGACTGTACCCGCCTCCCAAAAAAAATGTAGCTACAGCAGACAAACATGAAAAGCCAATTAAGGGGACAGAGTATAAGTGGCTGGTGTAGATGGCCGGAGATGATTAGCCCATGTCGCGCAACGTCTACCCAAGAGCCTTCTGGGGGGTTGATGTGGGAGAGGCCACAGCTCATTGTTACTCCTCCGTTAATGCATAAACACAAGTGGATACTAAGTGGTCGCCACCATCAGATAGCGGCCTCTCGGAGAAACCCCTGGCCCAGAGGAGATTGCTTCACACTCGTGGGACCTTGCGTAGCAGCTAGCTCAAAAAACACAAGTTCAAGTTGACTTTTAAAGTTTTAGCTTTGTAGAGCGACACTAGAGATGCAGGAATGTTTCATGCGCTAAATGGAGGGGTGCCTGGGGGCTTTTGGGTCCATCTGGGGCTCGGCTGGCGGGAGATCTCTTCCCAGCCGTGGTCCTTCATGCTCTCAGCGTGACTCGGGGCACTTTCAAAGAACAGGAGTTCTGAGTGGTTGCTCATTTGTTCAAATTGACGCCAATAAGTAGCACGAGACCCAGCGGGGTCCTGCTGCCGCCGCTCCGGTCGCCGGCCAGCATGCTGATTTTTTTTCCTCCAGGCACTGCTAAGTGAGGGTCGGAGGGGAAGAAGGAGACCATGGAGGCAGACTAGCATTCAGCCTCGGGCTCAAGTGGCGCGCAAGAGACGAAAGCAGTGTAATCCTGTCGCCATGGAACTGCGACTGATGCCATTCTTCACGGCTCTGAAGCGAACGGGCTCACGGACAGCCGGGGGGAGTCGGCTCGCAGACTTAAAATGTATGATGACCACCTGGGGAAAGAGTCACATCTCCACACTTATCACCTGCCAAATAATACACACGTGGTTTGATACTCATGTGAAATTAATTCCAAACAAAAGACCAAGACCATGTTCAAAATGTTGCGGCGCTGATGGACTGTGATCTGACTTTCAGCAAAGAATCCTATCAAACCGATCACAACTACAGCCTCTAAGCGACTTAAAACAATGTCTCCCGACCGTGCGGTTGTCGCACCCATCGAGCGGACCGAGATAAATTGATCCATGCTTTTATCTTCCACAGACTGGATTATCGTAATGGTCTTTTCTTCTGTGAACTCCCCTCCAATGAGCATCAAACAGCTGCGACTCATTCGCAGCCCCACTGCCTTAGCAGAACCGAGCAGAACAAAGGGATCATGCGTTGTAACTCGGTGCACAAGATCTTGAAAGCAGTTGAGCAGATTTGAAAATTCTGTGATGAAAGAGAAAAAGGTTTAGGCCCAGCATTGGTTTGAGAAATGCTAATTGTACACAAAACCCAGTGGAGCTCGGAGGTCTGCAGACTTGGATGTGAAAAGCAAAATTCCAGATTGATGCTGCCACTGAGGTTTTCTTGTTGTCCAAACAAAGGGGAATTTCCTTGACGTACGTCTGTCCGATGTCACACTCGGCTCCATTTCGAGATCCGTTCTCTACTGAATAGTTCCCTTTGTTTGATTTTTGAATCTTATGCGGTGTCTTCACCGACTGCCTTTTGACCAGTTATGCCATGGACGTTATTAGCCCCAAGAAGGATCACAACGCAAGGATTTGCTTCAGCGGCTCTCCAGTGTCCTCGCCGTAAAGCACCAATAAAGGTTCTCTTTTCCTCTGGCCAATCCTGTTTCCCTCCAAGGCAAATTGCTGTGCCAAATTGGACCCCAGGTCACCATCTCGCCGATCAGTATTACCTCCACGGCAGCCAAAACTCGCCGTGCCTTTTCCCAGATGCGTCACACTTGAAGAGCTAACGCGCCCACCTGCAGTGCTCCCTGTGCCGGGCAAATCCTTCACAAGTGGCTCCCTGCGACTGGGACTGACTGGCCTGAGGGATGTGCTGCTTCAGGTGACGGCTCCTTGTTTGGAGGTTACGATGGCTTTTGGCGGAGGTGCGGCACCCCGCTGATTTAAAGTTGGCTGACTTTAGCGCATGTCATGATTGATTGAATCACACAGATCTGCAGTCGGGAGACGGCCACACTTTGACGTGTTGTCACAAGTTTTATTTCTGGGAATCGGATTCCAATTTGGAGAAGTTTGGACCAAAGTTTTGCAGAACTTTGGGCTCTGAACGAGCGAGAGTGAGAACAGGCGTTCAGCATCAGGTTGAAATGTGTTTGGAGTAGGCAGGCGGGGGCAGCAAACTCTTTCAAACTTGATTCGGGCTCACTTTAAATCCAACTTTTACTGATCATGGGTGTGTTTGTAACCCCCATCCCCCCTCACCAAAAATGGGGGCCGACTGTTACGAATAAGGCTCACGTTATCTAGTGACGCTCCACACCAGTCTGGGGTTTGACACATGACACCATCTTGTCTGACTCTCCCCGAGAGACAATAGTGACGGAGCTGAAAGGAATAATTAGTGGTGTCTGAGTCGAAGATGATAAGTGACAACTAGACGCATCCCGCCGGAAAACAACAACCCCAAAACAAAAACTGCCATTTATCAAAAATGCAACGATTTGATTGCGCGCAGCCTCGAACACGATTGGCATGGAATGAGCCGCTGCCATTTTTGCACACACCGGCGCGCCGAGAGATTTATGCCGGCGGAGAGGAATTGGGATGCTGGAATCCAGGCACCCTCCTCCAGCCCAGCTTTGTGGCCAACAAAACCCAAAAGGCCCAGCTGCAGATATTAGCATGGGCGGGTGGCCGCGCTCTCTTTTCCTCCAGCTCACCGTGGCCCTGCGTGCCCCCCCCCCCCACCCTCACCCATTGCACTATGTTAATGCCCAGGAAAAGAGGATGTTCAAAGTTGATTGCAAAGGCATTAGGAAACAAAGCACAGACAAAGTCAAAAAGAATGCGAAATTCCAGATTGAGTTCCGTCTCGGAAAGTCCATGCGGTGTCGCACGCAGCAGCCGAAACTAACTTGTTTCTCGACCGACACAAGGAGTGTTTGTTTACCTGAAAAAGGCCCTCACAAATGTCACATCAGACACAGGCTTGTCACGCCTTTATTACAGTAAGATAAAAAAATGCTTAATTCTTTTGGATGTGTGACGTTGCAACGTCGGTCAGATGAGAAGAAATGTGAAGTTCAAGGCCATGTCACAAAAGTTGGAAAAGACAACCTGAGAAGGTTGCCATTGTAGCCATTTTGAGGTGTGGGGTGTGGGGGGAGGGCTGTTGATTTTCTTGAGGAGAAGGCCCCACAATGACAAGAAGTGACACTGCCCTCTTTGCTGTACATCCAGTGTGTATGGAGGCCCGCCTGGTCAGCATTTTTCCCCGTTTGAGTCTTTGGAAGCCCCACATCACAAAACAGGACATGTTTATCAGGGGGTGGGGGGAAACGTAGAGTCGTCGTCCTTGCGTTATTGACGGACGGTATGTTGACCTTAGACAGGCCACGTGGATCAGGAGGAATCGGCGTACCCCCGCTTAAATTCAATCCGGTTCCAAAGTGGGAGGGGATCTTCATTGCTTGGTCTCAGCCTAGGACACTAGCGGGGCAACTTTTGTCCAAATAAATGCGGCCCTGCCTGACTCGCAGAGAGTGACAAGTGTGTATTTAATAAGCTGAGATTTGTTTTCCAGCTGAGCACTTTAGGGATGTGAAGGGGGGACAGTGTGTGTGTGTGTGGGGGGGGGGGTTTACTTCCTGAGCGCCGGCGCTCCGATGCATGTTGACATCTGTCTTCACACGCACTGGTTGGACACCCCGGGCATTCCTGGGGGTCCCGTATGTCATACAGAAGCCACCGTTGCCTTCAACCAAGTGGCTTCCTTTGGACGCTTTGTGGATGAAGGCACAATAAGACGCCGCCGGCCACTTTAGGAGAACACAATCCATTTCTGGTTCTTTTTCCACACAGACGATGCGGGTATACGGAATGGGGCCAAGTTGTGAGCAGCCGGCCACTGACATCCCCATTGGAGAAGCAAAACCATCCTGTCCTACCTGGCAGTCGGGCCACACTCGCCATCGGAAGCTTAACCGATAACGACTGCGGCCACCCCAGAAGTACCCTGGAGGTCATTGAGGCTCAATGACTACTTGAAAAGTGGACAATATTTACGAGGTATACTTTTTAGCCCTTGTAACAGTACGACTTTTGACAGATCAAACTCCCTACAGTTCCACAATGACGTCTTGGATTTGAAAGCAGAGCAAAAGGAAGCTTGAGCAGAAAAGGCACCGGCGGAGGTGGCCGCAGTCGTGAGCCAAACCCTCGGCGGGGCGCTGTGATTGGGGCCCTCAACAACGATTGGGGCCCAAATGGCCTCACAAAGGCCAGAGCCCCCGTTTGTTGAAATCTACTCAGCCAAGCATGTCGGCACAAAGTTGAAAATTGCCGGCCTCCTGAAAGCTGATCTAGTGGCACAACCGCAGAGCTGCCACTGCCGGGCTGGGGTGGGGGAGGCTCAACTTTACATCGCATACACGCTAATAAAAACAACAAGAAACGCATGTCGTGCGCGTTGTGTTTGTTGCCTCGCCGGTGCCGAATAGCAACTGGCGGCGAATCACTTGACGACTTGTTGAAATGAGGGCGAACGCCACTTTCATGAGACGGTGACTTTGCTCTTTGTCCGCGGGACAATTGGAGGTGACGACCTCGTCTGGGACGGCTACTAATCAGCGACGTTGGAGGGGAGCTGCCGTAGGGGGGCTGCCAGAGGGCAGCTGGGTCTGGATTTCATGGCTATGCCGCTGAGAACTTCCATGGCTCGCCTGCGAGGCGGAACATCTCAGCGCAGGCCTGTCAGTCCCTGTTCCAGGCCAGGCAGGCCCAAATAGATGGCGATGGGCTATTTGGACAGTTGGGACTTGGGTGAGCATCCACGTCGGAACCCTTCTCAACAATCATACGGCGCCCCACGCCGTATGATTGTCATCCACACTTTGAAAATCTTTGCTCAGGCAAAGACCTTTTCCACGGCATGTGTTCCTTAGCCGAGTGTCTTTCAGTTCTTCTGTATAATGAAAGTGGGATACCATCCGATGGTGCCGTTTGCTCCAGGGAAAAACATACAAAGTCATTGAGACCGCCTCAAAAAAGATTTGACGGCCAAAGGGAAAAAAAGTTATATATTTGCAGTGCCTGTTCAATAGCATCAACGTCTTCCCCCCTGACCCTTCCCACTGCCACACTGACCAAACTGAGTACACGCTACATGCTGTACTATCATCCTGAACTCTATTTTTTTTGGTTATTTTTCTGCAAGACCTCACTTCAAGCTTTTTTGGTTTTTGCATTACATCAAACACTACAAATCAATAGGTTGTCAGAGGTCAAAGGAGCAGGAGGGCAGCCAGGGGAGTGGCGCTCTCACCTGAAGTGAATGCCTTTGCTTCTTGTTTGTCCTCTTGTTGTGATGAGGGTGTGCAATTTCCGGCAGCACGAAGGCGACTGTTGCAGAGCCGGCGGCTTTCTTGCTCCGATTGACAGCGACGCGCCTCCAGTGACTCAGAGGAAGTCGTCTGCAGGATGGAGTCCAAGGCCCTTCCAGATCAACCACCAGGTGCAAAGATGCTGTCTGACGCTGTTGGCCTGTTGCGTTGACATTTGAGACGCTGGTTGTTTCTTTTGATGAATCATCCATTCTGACCGCCCCGCCACACACACAGACAGTAAAACCTGCTAAGTGGAACACAATCCATGATGCTCTTTGAAGTTGTGAAAGTGTGGTGGGTTACACAATCAAGTCAGATGAATTCAATCAGAATCAGAATCATCTTTATTGCCAAGTCTGTGGAACACACAAGGAATTTGTTTCCGGTAGAACACGCTGCACTAGTATCATCATCAGAAAAATTGCAAACAGGAACTATACACTTCTATTTGGCTTAAAGAGTTAATGGTGACAAGGGAAGAAGCTGTTTCAATGTCTGCTGAATTTGGTGCGCATGGATCGGTCGCGCATGCCTGAGGGGAGTCGCTGGAAAAGGTGGTGGGTAGGGTGCGGAGGGTCCAGTAGGATTTTCCGTGCCATTGTTTGGATTCTTGCAGCGTGCAAGTCCTCGAGAGTGGGTAGGGCGCTGACAATGATTTTTTTTCTGCCGTCCTAACTGTCGGCTGAAAAACAGCCGGACGGACACAACGTCTCTCAGAAGTCCCTGGCCCTCCCTTTGCGCTCGCGTTCAACGTGGCCACGCAAGAAGGAACGCAATGAGGCGGCGTCAAGAGTGGCCCTTGTGTGGGAAATCACAAAAACATCTTTGGAGCTGATATGCCGTGACCTGCGTTTCCTTAGCGGCTCGTGAAAATGAACAGGCACCCCGAGGAGGCGAACGGAGGCTTGGTTGGGCGAAGTGTGCAGCCGCGCTTGCCGGCCGCCAGACCCGCACGCCGAGCAGTCAAACTAGAGTGACTGCCCGCCATCCTCGGGGGGGGGGTCTTCAAGCTGTCCAAAGGCCCGGTGCAGGTTGTCCACCAAAACGCCGGGCAGATCATGAATCAAAACGTTCCAGCTGTGGTTCGATTGTTTTTCTTCTTCATTGTAAAGTGGTCTTGAAAGAGACTAAGAAATAAAATGGTCAAAATGTGCAAACCGCGGCACAGATGACATTTCTTTCTTCTCCCCACGTGGTATTATTATGATTACAATTATGATGATGATTATGATTATTGCCAATGGCCCAGGAAAGTCCAATCATTGCCGGCATCCCGAACTGGCTTTGTTGGGGGCTACGTCGGCCCTCATTTGGTATGCTAAGCCTCCGACATTGCGGCGCTGCGGTGGACAAAAGAAAAGAAATTATTGATCCCGACGCCTGGCCCCGGTCTGGCTTTGGCCGCCAAGTGACAGATTTGGGACGTCCCGTCTCCTGGCCTCAATCCAGACGGGCGCACCGGCCTACTTCTTGCGTGGTGGCAGCGGATTAAAATGGAAAGCTTTGAGACCAGCATGCGGGTTAAGCGACAACGGAGGCCGCTCCGCTTTGCATTTCTGATGCTCTAGGCCCTTTCTGATTGGCCAATGAGCCGGGGCGCTCTTGCGCTCGACTTCCTCAATGGTGTCGGAGCCACGCCCACGGTGTCTCGGAAATGTCTGCGATTGTCAATTGTCAACGCTTCTTTTTAAATCTTTCCACGCGCTGACAATGAAGGGCCTTGTGGCGCTGCGGGCGGGCGCACCGTTGGATGAGCGCTACACTGCCATGTTGCTTGGCAACAAGCCTCGGTTGTCCCGTTGGTTGCGCTTTTAAACTCTGCGTGGTGCAGGATTTATTGGCCGATCCAGAGGGTTGACAACGTGGCCGGGCTTGGGAACCCATCAGGCGCTTCTCCAGACATGGCCATTTTCTTTTGACTAAAAATTTCCGCAGAAGCCGGGGGTAAAAAAGGGCAATTTCACAGAGCTAAGTGAAGCAATCGCGAGAAAATCAACTTGAGGCCAATAACAAAGTCTTTGTTGGCGGTTACTCCGGACCGATGTCTCTTGCAGTGGCAGAAGAGAGAGGCCCAAAAGTGCTCACACTCTTTTTCAGTGATGGATCTCAAAGCTCCACCGAAGAGACTTTTTGGGAGCCGAGTAGCATTTGTGCTGCAACTTTGGCCAGGATGCCTTCAGAGGGTGCTAATTTTTCAGGCAGGCTAAAGACCGTTTTGCAAAGCCCTCACTTGTTGGCAGTGGAAGGAACTTCTGACCTTCTCCCGTCTCTTGGCTTTCAGCCAGAAAAAAGTAGCGCGAGGCGAAAGCCCAGGCGGGGCATTGCCAGCCCTCACAGCAAGGAAGTGTTTCTGCAAATCACTCATGAGGCAATTGCGGATGCACGCACACAAACACACTTGAACATCACCAAGACACAAACCTTGGACAGTTCTTGTAGCGCTCTCCATTGGGGAAGAGTTTGGCAAAAGCCAAGTAAAAAGCAAAACCTACAGGCGGAATTAACGCTGTTGACGCAAGCTCAAATGAGGTCCTTCCAAAGGCAAAGGGCCGTTCTCACCAAAACGTGAGCATACTCTGACTGGAATGACATCAGAGGCTCGCAATCATCCGGTGGCAACGTACGATATGAAGTCCAAAGCAGCGGGCGGCAGCTATCTTTCCGTCTCAAGCTCTTCCGATAGCGCCCGCCCGTTGCTGCTTGATCTCTGTCCACTGGGAGATAACCTCTGTTTGTACGGAAGTGATCCAGGCCGGCGGGGGCAGGGGCAAGGGGCGCAAGAAGCGGTCGGCGTCCAAACGCCAGCCGCGTGAGCCCGGCCAGCCTTCGGCTCTGGAAACTGCACACGCGCACATCCTGGGTTCGCCGATAAGACGGACTGCTATCACCCGGGTATAAATAGCTGCGCTCGATCCATGGCGTCATTCCAGATTCTCAATGAGCACAGGTCCTCAATCGGCGGGGGTCGGGTTTCGGGTCAAGACCTGGACCCGGCCACTCGCGCATTTGCTGCCAAGGGGAGCGTGCGAGCGAATCATTGGTGGAATCACACCCATCTGAAGGGGTGGGGGTTCTTATTCAAGTTTGGTCCAAAGGGACACCTACAGGGGCGGCATTGTCCAAGGACGGCGGGCTTCCCGTGGAGAGTTTGCATGTTCTGGTTGTGGCATGCGGCACGGGGGGTGGGGGGTGAGAGTCGTTGAAGGCTATTCGGACAAGGCCGTTTTGCTTTTCCACCACTGGGTAAGAATACAATGAACCGCCTCGGCCAAAGCGGAAGATTCCAATCAACTTGCAGTCTGGCCGCTCGTTGCAATGTTGCGGCAGGCAGACGCAGGTGCTGCTCGCCGGCTGGACGACTGCACTTCTTCTTCTTTTCTTGTCAGGTGGATGGAAACATTTGTATAATAATAATAACACATTTTATTTTCAAGCTCCTTTCAAAACTCTCAAGGACACTTCACAGTCACAGACAAGCATAGAATGAAAAACAGATACAAGAATGAATAAAATACAATTCTAAATAGAAAAAAGAGATAAAGCTAGACAGAAAATGCAATTTTAGTGGGCCTTTGAGATGGCCGTTGCACCAACTTGTGTGTGGAAAGGGCAAAACAGTTAGTCAGTCGGCGTCAGCCATTTCCAAAGTGCTCGCCGGCGGTCGGTGCCCGTTGGAAATCCGGTCAGCGTCACGATGGGGAGGGGGCGCAGGCGCACAACAGAACATGAAGCATTTGCGGTGCGTGTGTGGGGAAGGGGTCGACCACCTCCCGCGGCTGGCGTACCACAGCAATTACCGGGTGGGTAAGAGTATAAGAGTGGGGCCAAATGGGCGAGCCAGCGCATCCTCGCTGGCGACACCACGCCGTCTGTTCCAAAGCGAATCTCCAGCGTTCAAGGCGGACACATGGCTGCGCAACTCCTGCTCTTGTCCTGCGCGGTTCTCTGCGCCCTGGTGCTATGCGGCGCCCCCGCTGCCGCCTGGTACAAGCAGGCGGCAGCTCCCAGCTACCGCTCGGTGGGCAGGGCGTCCGGCTTGCTGGCCGGTATCCGCAGGTCGCCCTTCGTCCGAAGAGGAGCCGGCGCGGAGCGCTCGCCTGCTTGGCTTCCGGAAAGTCAAGAGCTGCCTTTTGGCCTGCGGACGACGGTGAGTGTTGGACGGGCATTGTGTCGCCATTCACAAATTCAACACACGCCACCGTCAATTTAGGCTGACTTTTCTCCGTGCGAGTCGCTGTCCGTTTGCTTAGCAATGGACGGACGGACGGACATCCGATTTGATGCGTTTCCGTGGCCTGCATCCGTCCGGGTCGCTGTGCACTGTCGCGCGGGTGGGTAGGTGGGCAGGACGAACAGGCTGCACTGAGTCAAATATCACCACCAAAATGACTTGCGCTGGACAAAAGGACACACCAGGATGCTCACAACCAATTTGAAGCAAAAACAAAAGAGCCTCGATGGTTTTGGAGCGCTCGGTCCACTTGCATCGCTGCAGTGCAGAATGTGCCCAATCTTTTGCTCTCTTGCAGCCCGCCTGCATCAGGGACGTGGTGCTGAACCCGTTGACTTGTCAACTCTTCTTTGGTCCCAAGGCAACGTTCAAGTGCAAAGCCGACGTCTTTTTCTCCCTCGACTCGGCCGACTGCGTGGACAACTGAGATCCCACATGGGGCACTTTTGCCTTCTTTTCTGATTTCCAACAACAATTGTGTGCTGCCAAACGTCTGCATTTCCGTGTCCGTCCTTGTCTCCATCCAGTCATCTGTATTTGTGCTGTGTCTCCGACGATGATGCCCCCCCCCCCCCCCAAGTATCGATCCCAAAAAATAAAATCAAGGAAAAGTACTCATCCTTTGGCCTCGTGGTAGTTTGTGGACGCTGGTTTGCTGTGCGGCCATGTTTGGATGGCACCGTCACCGTGATGGCACCGTCGCCGTGATGGCCCCGTCGCCGTGATGGCGCCCGCCCGTTCGCTCTTGTGGGATGCAAATGTGACGCCGGGTTCTCTTTTTCAAAACTTGAGCACGTCCCTTCATTCTCAATCCCAGAAGCGACTCTTGGGCTGCATGTGTTGGCCTTGTGCATTTCGGCCACTTTTTGGGGAAGGTGGCTGCATCACGGATAGATTTGGGATCTGGTCAGGAGTAAAATCGTTTCCAAACACGATGCGGCACTTTGTGAAGGCCTCGCTGACACGGGTAATGAGCCACTTCCACTGGGGTCAGAGCGTCTCCGCCAGTGTCTGATTGCTTGCGGCGGCACTTTTCGCCGTCAACGGCACTTCAGACAAGCCGAGGAAACAATCAGCCGCCTGGACGATGACACGCGACAGGAGGACCGGTCGCTCCCAACAAGGCAATCTTTATTCGATTTGATGAGAGCAGACGACGTGTCCTTTGTTGGTATCACGTTGGAGAAAGCACACGTGCGGCGGGAGGATGTGGAAAGAGGTTCAAGCGCAGGTGTCCAAGTCAAGGCCAAACCTGGGCCGCCACATCATTTCATTCGGCGTGCTATTCCTTCATTATTGCTCAGCTAGATGATTTGTATTGATTTGGTCAGAAAATAATAAAAATAAACAAATTGAATATATGGTATGCCAACAAATCGATAAATATGACCTACATGCACTTCAAAACGGAATGAATGGAGAACAACAATGAAAATAAATACTCTTATCGTAGTAGTCACATATTACTGCCATCAGGTGACGCCAAATTTCCACGAGACGTGCTTGATTTGAAGAGCCGAACCTGTATTGGTACCAGCGCATTGACAAATGAACAACTATCTGCAATAATTACCGCATTTGACTCACTAATCGTTTCGCGCATGGTTCAATGTACATTGTCTCATGTGAATACTGAGCCTCGGTGATAATTTTGGCCTTTTTTCTTTGACCCCGTATATTTGAAATTACATGAACTGTCGGGGAGGCGATAGGAGCTGATTCGTTAGGGGGCTAACTGTAGACCAGTTGGTGCGCCGGTCAGAGCACATGCATGAAGAGACGTGGCTTCAAGGGGGAGTTTAAATACGTTTACTGGGGGAAATCAACAATACAGGCAAATACAAATAGGAGGAGAGATGTTGTGACAAAGGGGGGCCAATAGATGACTGGGTCGGAATAAAATGAAGCCTTTGGATAAGGAGGAACATTGAAGAGGGATACTTGGGGGGGGGGGGTTCTGTACTCTGAAGTTGACATTGAGGTTGAAGTTGATGTCGAAAGTTGAATGAAATTGAAGGTGAATTGGGGGGGGGTGATGTTAAGTCTCGTTGTTGAATCAAGTTGAGTCTTCAAACGTGAGGGAACAGGAATTGAATGACAGGGAAATGGCACCATCTAGCGGGCGACCACACACATTCATTACACTTTAATTAAAATAAAGTGAATGCCGGCGAACGCTCGAAAACAAAAGACACGCGGCCGTCTTCGGAACGGAGAGGAATTAGTCATCGTCCACTAACACATGGCGACATAAAACTACAAACGACACTTTTGCCTCACGTTTTGGTCGTGAAACACAGACAGGTAAGTGGGACGACGAAGGTTTCAGAACAATGGAGTTCATATCGAGCACAATCAAATGGCGGAATGACATTGAGCGGGACGAAAAGCCGGCTATCTGGCGGGTGACGCAATAACGCGAGACTTCAATGCGTCTGGTGAACGTCTCGCGATAATTCAAGGGAGGAGCGGTCTCAGCCTTGGTTTCACGTACGTACTTTCTAGAACTTGGTCAAATAGTGTCGCGAATTGGAGCTTATCCCGGTCGTCTTCCGGGAACGAGACGAGGCGAGGTGGGGGGAGGGGGGCGGCGGCACCCTGAATAGGTTTCTAGCCAATCGCTGGGCACGCAGACAAAAACAACCAGTAACTCTCACACTTCGGGACAATTGAGAGTGTTCGATCAGCATGTTTTTGGAATGTGAGAGCAAACCGGAGGAGAAAATCCACACCGGCCCGGGGAGAAGATGCAAACTCCACACAGGGAGGCCGGACCGGGTCTTAAACTCGCGACCCCTGCACTGTGAATGAAGCCTGCGCGCCAACCACTCGACGAATTTTGGTCAGGAAAAATGTCGGCGGAAAGAAGACGGGAGGGGCTTTGGTTGAAGGGAAGTGGCTCAGGCAGGCAGACACCTGGCAAGATGAACAACTCTCTCTTGGATCCGGTCTGGCGCACGAGAGGCAAGTTGGGCTGAGGTTGACCCCCACCCTCTATTGATATTTTATTTTTTCAAGGATCTGTTCATCTGTGGTCAATGTTTGGGCATTCCCCTTTTTTTGTCCATTAGACATTGCCTTTGTTGAGTGTGTGTGAGGCAAAGACATGATTGGGGACATTTCACTGATTGATGTCACCTGCGAAACGAGCTGATCATGTGATACCCGTAAATTGTAAAGTCTTTTTAAGACGCAGAATAAAATGGTTATCGAGTTCCCAGACCAATGATTGACACGGCTGTGCATCATTATTCTCTCACGAGTATTTGCAACGGCTATGAAAAGCTACCATTTTGGTTACTGTTAAAACGCTCGGACTGCTGTCAGAATGACTAGCTAGCGCAACAGCCTTTTTGCAAGGTAAAATAGTGTTGCGAGAACTTTCCTTTGTGTGAAATTGGATCCCATTTTTTTACTTTTTCAATGGTAAAAATGTGTTTCTTTTTTGTCCGACAAAGTACAGACGATTGTAATTTTCTGACCGACTATCTTTCTTTGTGGTTTGTCGAGGCAACATTGAGTGTGCACGTCGGTGGGCTTGGAGCAGCTCCACAAAGACCAAGTCGCCGGCCTCCCTCATGTAGGACAAGCACACCTCGACGTCCTTCATGACTTTGGCTGGCAGAAAGACGTTCGCCCAAGTGGGTCGCCCGACAGCTTTTTTTGGAGCGGGAAAAAAACCACGCGGCCATTCTATAAGTCCGCCTGGCCGCAATGCCACTGGGTCATCAAGTGCCACACAAGCAATGTGGATTACCCCTTTTTTCCTCCTCCAACATTTTATTCATCTTATGGAAAAAAGAGAAGCTGTATCAAACTAACAGACAATAAGTGAAGACAAGTCACAATGAAATTCACCTTGGACACCAATCATTTTACATGGGGCTTATCGACAGATCACAAAAAGGTACAATCGTAAATTCATTCATAATAAGAATACATTTCATTTATAAGCGCCTTTCAAAACTCTCAAGGACACTTTAATAATAATAATCATAATACATACCATTTTAAGTGCCTTTTAAAGCTCTCAAGGACACTTTACAGTCACAGACAAGCATAGGTACTATAATAAATAAAATACAATGACAAATAGAATGCAATAAATAAAATACAATTCTAAATAAAAACAAGAGACACATGCAATTTTAAATGTGTGTCTTTTGAGATGGGACTTTAAGGTGGGAAGAGAATCCATGTTACCAATGTTGGGAGGAAGTGACTTCCAAAGTTTGGGGGCAGACCAGCTGAAGGCTCTCACCCATTGTGCTGAGACTTTACAGTCACAGGAAGTTTTTTTTCTGTGAGCAGCGGCAGCCACACCCGCCAGCGTTCACCCCACCCGGAAGTAACTCAGCTAGCTAGAAAGCCAGCTATCCAGATAGCTAGAAAGCCAGCTATCCAGATAGCTAGAAAGCCAGCTATCCAGATAGCTAGAGAGCCAGCTATCCAGATAGCCAGAGAGCCAGCTATCTAGATAGCCAGAGAGCCAGCTATCTAGATAGCCAGAGAGCCAGAAAGCCAGAGAGCCAGAAAGCCAGAGAGCCAGAAAGCCAGAGAGCCAGCTAGCCAGATAGCTAGAGAGCCAGCTAGCCAGATAGCTAGAGAGCCAGCTAGCTAGAGAGCCAGCTAGCTTAGTTTCTTTGTTTTGGTACAGTTATTTTTTTTTCTTCGTTTTTCAGCATTTTTTAATAAGCCATTTTATTTTAAGTACCTTTCAAAGCTGTCAAGTCACAAGTCATTGTTCTCCCACAAAGTTCTGCGCTATTTTACGACCATCCACATGGAGGAAAATAACGTACACGTGTCAAGTTAGGCAACTTGCTTTTGTTAAGTTAATCAACTTGCAGGCCTGCATGGAGGGCAAAAAGTCCAATCAACTCTGGCGGAATTTAGCTGCAAAGAAGCGCTAATAATTCTCTGTGATCATCATTTGATAAAGTGCGGATTGAAAATAAGAGTTCCAAAAAGTCTCCACATTTCAATCCAATTTCAAGAGATTGTGGCGACCTCGCTAGAGGGCAAAACAATCGCTGCCTCCACTTGGCTTGGATTTGACCATTTGCCTTGATTCTTGAAGAGCTGCTGTCTCGTAGCAACAACCGACCGTTGACCCTGGCGCAACAAGCTCAATTCAGGAACAGGTGTTGACCCGGAAGCGCGCGAGGCTTCTTGAGCTCTTTCCGCCATGTTTTGAAGACACCCGTCCTTTTTCGTGTCTCTTTGAACAGACGTCGTGTTTTGTCACGTGACTTGGTTCACGAGTCGCTCAACAATCATGCAACGACGACAATGATGGAGGCCAACTTTTTTTTGCTCAAGTTTGACACGATTTATTTGATAGTGACGCGACCTTCAATTCTCGCCCTAATCTTGGTCGATCCAGCACGAAGGGAACCATTGAAGGCCTTCAATCATTCCGGACGTCCGACCGTTCAATTTGAAGGCCTCTGCGTCAGGAAGAAGACATCGCTCTTACTGTCTCTTTGTTGCTCATGATGACATGCACTCCAAATGTTTGCACACCTGTTGTCACGGACGAGTTTTTCAAAAAGGGGACGGCTATTCCATTTGAACACGTCCCCTGGCACATCTGCATATTATAAAAAGGATGTATGGACGGACGGAGGGACGGGTAGACGGACGGATAGATGGACACTTAGACAGCGGCACTGGTGACAAAGCGAATCCTCTGTGAGTAGATCAAGTCGACAAAGTAAAGGAAGAGGTTGAGGGCGGTGAAGACGGCCACCACCAGCTTACTGTCCCAAGTGCATTGGCCACGTGGACAGACCTCCGGCCGATTGGTCAAGCTGTACTTCTTGTCAAAGCTGAAGATGGGCCACACCAGCGCCGTGCTGAGGTAGAGGAGCACGGCCACAAAGTTGTAGATGATGACAAAGCGATCAAAGGGGAAGCGTAGGGACGACGTCCTGCCCGATATGGTCAGCAGGACCACCAGCACGGTGACGGAGAAGCACAGGCTGTACACCACCACGCAGTACTCGGTGGCGACGTAGTTATCATACTCGCTACGGTTGTCCAGCGCTCCGAAAATAATGCAGGCCACATATCCCTGGACCACCTTGAGGAGACCCGAGAGCGTTGCCATGTAGCCCACCACCGCGCCCGGTTTGGCGCGAGTTATGAACACTTCGGCGGCGTAAGGGAAGACCGACACGCCGGAGACGACGGTCACAGCGATGCGGTAGGCTCGCTCCTCGTCGGGGCAGTCGGCTTCCAGGAAGTAGACGGGGTACATGACGGAGGCGGTGACGTACATGAGCGTCGCCAGCATGGCGAAGGCCACAGTCAAGTTGTCCCACGCGATGGGCATGCAGACGTGGAGTCGCGTGACGTCCAGGCTGAACACCACCAGTGTGACGGCAAAGCAGAAGCACCACGCAAACATGCAAAAGTAGCCATAGCCGGCGCCATAGCCCGCGCCGTGCGACGCGAGGGCCATGATGCTGGAGCCAAAGAGCAGCTGGCACATTCGGGCTGCGCCCAAAGGCGACAACACGGCTTCTCTGTTGAGGTAGTGTCCACCGTGAGTGTCCATGGTCCGTGAGGGTGGCGCTTGTTCAGGAAGTAGTCTGGACCGCTTTCTTGCTTGCCTTTTAGAGGTCGTGCTGCACTTGACTTGTCCCAGAGAACTTCACTCTTTCCCGTGGATCAGACGTGGCTGGAGGGCTGAAGAAACCATCCGGGTTTGTCGTCCAGCCCCTGGCACCAAATCTGGTTCTCTGGCGTAACCCGACCCCAGCCCCGTGCCGCGACCCTTCTCGGCTCAGGTCACCCAACAAGGCCCCCGTTGAGCAAAAGGTTGGCTTCTTCTTTGCTCGCCGTCGCCATTCCAGCCTTTGATGAAACAACACGGACGGTCCTCCCTGGTCGCCGTTTGCTTTGGGTCTGAGCGCGCTCGCTGGCGGATTGCTCGGGCTGGCCGCGCCCCGGGTTCCAGGCCCCCGGCCAGGGCTATAAATAGGGCCACTGTATTCCGCGGCGGGGTGGGAGCTGACATGTGGCAGGGGAGTCGTCTTTCTCGGGAGCCTAAGTCGCAGCGCCTGCCGTCTGAAAGCGCCTGCCCTCTCAAAGTGCCACTTAGAGGCGGTGTAATAACAGGGCCAAAGGCGGAGACGCCCACACGGGACGCCAATTACGCAGCGTCCTAGCAGAAAATTAGACACAAGCGCGGCTAGATCGCAGCTCCCAACTTGAACATGAATTGGTACTTACCCAAAATACTTCCTGTACTTGTGATATTTGTATTATGGGATGTTCAATTCACATTACATACTGGCTATTCTGATGGAAAAAACAGGCAAGGGTGTTTGTGAATATGGATCACACGGTGAGCAGGAGAAACCTCAAGTTGCAAGTCTTTTCCAGCATGTCAACAGAAACTTGTTTTGCTCAACTGCACGCTGGTGGAGCGACACTTGGAATGCTCCAAATAGTCCAAACTGGACCAACTCCTCAACAAACTCGTGAGTCTCTTTGCTTCTGCAAAGCAAAACAACATTGACTTGACTGCCTGTTTTGCACTATATCACTCCATTTATTATTGATGTATTTTTCTCCAAACAAGCGCAACCAATGTTAAGTTATATAGTTGAAAATTAGGTTACAGTAAATTAAAAAAAAAGAAATAAAGTCACTCCAAAAAATGGAGGAGGCAGAGCCAAAGGATCCCTGCGCATTTGATGGTGTAGAATGCCCTCAAATAGCTAACATATTAGCACCAAAGCAGCTCAACACACTGCAAATTTCCCCATTGTGGGACGAGTAAAGGTTTTCTGATTCTGATTGAGCCTGCTGCATTCAAGTGGAAAAACTCTTGGGCTAATAAGCTAACAGCAAGTCAACAACAGTTAGGGGGGGGGGGGGGGGGGCTCGCTTTGTTTTTCCATCGATTGGATCTTCTCTTCTGGGTCAAGCAAAGACACGCAACATATTTAGGGGCGAAAGGTGGCACAAAGCAGCCATGTATTTACAATTTGACAAAGAATCATTTCTCTACGGAAAAAAAGAGCAGCGATAAATAGGATTTATACCTGCATCAATAAACGCATATTATCGCCGATGTAGTTGGAGTTTCCCCTGCGAAAAATAGGTTCAAATAATCAATAAGCGTGTTTTCTGTGGATGTTTTGAGGAAAATCTGCCCTTCCAAAGACAGCATTGTCAGTCTCTTCAAAGTTGAAATCAAAGCCTGGAATGGAGACCTGAAAGAACCCACAGACTAGAAACATCCTCAACGCATCACATTTGTCTCCCTTTGCCTTGCTCTGAGGGTTCTGAGGGGCTTGAAATGAGCTACTTGAGATGACTCTGGTGTGTTTGTGCACGGAGCTCATCCCGCTGAGCCCAAAGTGCCTGCGGATGAGGACCAAGAGCACGACGGAGTCGCCGTGCAAGCATGCCGATGAGAGAAGCAATCGCTTGTTTGACAAGTTGGAGTGATGCTCTTTCCAGGACGCGGTGGTGTCCAGCTGTGACAACTGCAGGCCAATTGGCCCACCTGTTGTCCATCTGTGGTCATCCAGGCTTTTTAGGAGCCAATTAGGGGCACGGTGCACTCATTCCACGTCCGACAAAGATTGTAGAAACTCGACAGGCAGCTGGTGGAAACGCCCCGTCGCTTTGCGGCCAGTCAACCAAGGCGGTTGCCAACCAAAACGGGAGCGGCGGCACGTCACGGAACCCTAGTGCCAACTTAAGACTGCGGCATCCGCTCACGCCTGCCGCCATCTGCGTCCATCTTTGCATCCTCACTGATTTTGCTCTTGGCTGCAATTCTCTGTCGTCATTGTTTTCTGACTTCATTTACCTTTAATAGTATCCCCAAAAGGTTTGCACAAATAATAGCGTGCCGGAGATCTTGCCCGTGGGCGAATAAATATCCCGGCCGTCATACGCAGCCGCTAATCGGAACGGTCTGGGTTGGTTTTTGCATTTGAGATACAGGAAGTGTGTCATAAGAGGGAAGACGGTGGTCGTTGGAGGTATCAGGTATGGCCACAGAGACCAGCAGCCGCATCCCCCCTGGGACTTGAGCTTGAAGATACTGTAGAGGGGGGGCGGGCGGGCTTTTCGGTGCGCCGTCCCTTTAGCTGCCGCTGCTCAGCATGCCCAGTAGCTTGCCGGGCTCCAAGCCCTGTTGCTGGGCCATCTTCTGCACGTCAAAGCCCATGTGCATGAGGAACTGGATGACGTTCATCTCCTGGCCCGTGAACTGGTCCCGGACGGCGGGGCAGGTGGGGTTGCAGTGCGGCCACGGGCAGCTGTCCATCAAATGCAACGGGCAGCCTTTGGGCGGGGCTTGCTTGGTCCCGCCGTCCTGGAGGCTGCGGTCCCAGCAGTGCAGCGCCCGGGGCAAGGACGTCCCTTTCACCTGCACGTCCGTCCAGTAGCTGCGAGGAGACGCAAGAGGGCGCCCTTCACTCACTCGCAAACGCTGCGGCGGCGAAGGGCCCACCTTCGCGCTCGGCGCTTTCAACTCACGTTCTGGTGATGACTTCGTGGGAGAGGCACGCCGGGGCGAACGTGGCTCTAAAATGGGAGACATTTTTCAATCAAGCAGGTTCCCCCCCAAGCGCCCACCCAAAGTAAACTTACGGCACATCTTGGAGCGTCGTCCTCAACTCAACGCTCAGATTTTGGATGTAACGCCACTGGCCTTCCTGCACGGGCTGTCCCGTCAAGTGAATGTTGTCCGCGGTCAACTGGGCCTCGTCGAACAGCCACTGCACCACAAAGACCGGGCCTAAAATGGCCACAAAAAAGCTTCAGACGCCTCGTGGATCCGTCAGCTAGATATCCACGAGGCCCCAGCGTACTTTGAATGGACGGAAAGACTCGGTAGCCAAAGAAACACTTCCACTCTTCTCCTTCGTGAGCTTGTCTGCATTTCTCTGGGACCACTCCGCCCCAGTACCTGGCGAGGACGTCAGAGACACAGCGGAGGAGGTCAGTGAGCTGAGCGCAGCGCAGCGCTTCCAGTTCCCCGCACAGTCCAGTAGGCGGCGCGCTCGCATAGCAAAATAAAGCAACATCTGCTGAGAGTGCGACTGTCCGAATTTGTCAGTCTCCTGTCAGGTTTCAGGCATGGAGCCGCTGATTGACATGTGACGACGCGCTTTTATTTTTGCCAGATTGCCAATCTGCGCACGATGGCGCCCCGAAAGGTCTGCGTGGCTCGCCCGCTCAGGATTTGGCAGAGCGCCGTTCATTTGGAGTCGCCCCCCGTTCATGGAGGACCACAACAAAACGGAGCGCTTCAAGTACCGCCGAAATGAGGAACTCCATTTGCGAGGGAGAGCCTCAAGTTCCCCAAAACGGCGAGTTGCTCAGTTGGCGCCGGACAAAGTCGGCGAAGGAGCGCGGTGGAATAAAGGCGTGCGCCGCCGCCGGCGCATAGCGAGCGCCTACTTGATGCCTCTCTTGATGGTCTCGGTGGGAGCGCAGCTGAGCGCATCCAAGCAGTCGCTCAAGTGGTACTGCTTGTTGTCCAGGAACCAGCCGGAATCCGCCAGGCCGCGCACGTGGATCCCCGTGTGGCCCAGCGCCTCCAAGAGCTCCGACACGCGGTCCACGTTCAGCAGCACCCCCGTCCCGCCGGCACTGCGCCCGAGTGGGATGGCACATCTTCAGATTGGCCACGGGCCTTTGAAGGACGGCGCGCTCCAACGCACCTGCTCCCGGCGAGCAGCAGAACCTTTGCGCCGTCCAGTCCCTTCTTGAGCAGCGCTTCAACCACCTCTTGGATGATCAGCGAGCCCATAAAAGCGTAGCCGCCTGCTCGCAGCACACAAAACAAAGGTGTCAACTTAGCTTGCTCTCCGGGCTGCGACGGGGAACGTCGAGCCGCAACTTACTCGGCTCGGTTTTGCCGCTGGCGCCACTCCACGCGTCGCTGGAGCAGTACGGGATGTACCTGGAGCCACAACCTTCAAGTTAGCCGATGTTTGCGCCCAACTTTGCCATGCCAAACAAACTGCAACAACGCGAGTCAACCTACACCATGTTGGCATTCCACCAGTGAGGGTTTTCCTCCGGCAGCGGAGATAGGATCCCGGTGCCTGCGCACACACATTAGCAGACATGTTAGCAGACACGTTAGCAGCCACGTTGGTCAGCAGACACATTAGCCGCCGGCCGGCACTGGCGGACGCCTGGAGAGCCTCGTCATCCTTGTCAGCGGCACGAGCGCACGAATCAAAGATGGAGACTGACGTCCGCCGCTTCCTCCTGCGCAAACAAGTCATTTGCTTGGGTCCCAATGGGCCATTTGCTTTCTTTTTGGAGGGGTTTCCCTCCTCTGCCTCGGATCCAAAGGACGGGCTCATGGCCGAGCTCTGCAAAAGCCCGACAACGGTTCAATCCCGCGCGTGGGAGGACGACAGATATTGACAGCGGGTCCTCCAGGACGGGAGTCCTGGACCTCCGCCAAAGAAAAAAGTCATTTCACTCCTTCACTGCCAGGCGTGGCTCCACAAAAATGGGTGCCCTACAGTGCCAGGGTTTTTGTCATGGTCACTCCAATTCCAGGACACACACAATATTGAGGTTTAGGTCTACATCAACATTCAATGCAGCGTAAGAAACCTGAGTCTCTTGTTTCACGGGAAAAAAAGAGTTCATTCCTAAATGGGATGGCTCTGTAGTTATCAGAGCTTGAAATTGAGGCGGCTGTCCAAAATACAATCCATCCATATTGGTTGATGTGGCGCTTTAACAACAGCTGAAGCTGGCACAAAGCGCTCACATGGACAAAAGGTAAAATCCTGCCCCCTTGTGGAAAGGGAAAAACGGCCAGCGCTTCATCGGCTCCCAAACAAGAAAAAGCAAAACCCCAAGCAATTTGGGAATGACGCCATCTTTTCAATTCCTGAATCAATTTGTGACTGGCAGTGAAGGAGTTAAAGAGCGCTGGAGGCTTTCTAGTGACGTTGCCGCCTTCCACACGCGGGATTCCGCATGCGCAAGGACAATGTCGGCGGTCCGATTGGGATGAGAAAAAGGGTGAAATGTGGTGAGGCCGACCCGTTTTGCTTTGAGGCCACTTGGACGAGCTCATCAGGCCCCTCATGGTCTCGTATCGGCTGTCGCAGTTCTCTTTGTTGAAGCAGAACCAGCCGCCTGCGTGAGGGGGGGGGGGGGGGGACAAGCAGCCAGTCAGTTCCCCAAAAACTGCTCTGGCCTAATGGCTTCCAAAGTAGACGGACAGGTGGCGGGTGCATCCATGCTTTGGACTTACCCTCCAGGAAGATCAACCAGCGCCTGCTTCCTCTGGATTCCTTCAGATAATACCTGGGGGACATCCAAGAAGACGTCACAACAAGAAGAAACACGCCAACGTCCCAAAAAGGCCGCGCAGACCGCGGCAATGGCGAAAAGGACGCTGCCCGCTTGGCTATTCTCGGTCTCGCGTCTTGAAATCATCGAGCCAGTGCAGGCGCAAATTCCCCAGACGAATCCCATCTTTCCAGGCGCGGACATAATGACGTCACGAGTCCGCAAACGGGAGCCGCTGACAGCCCAACCGAGAGCAGAAATCGAACAGGAACATCTGCCGGTGAGCCGCGAGCTTCGTCCCTCAACAGTTGACGACTTTAGCGCGCTTCTGCTGCTGACAAGCGTTCTCGTGAAAGCCGGGGGAAGCCCGGATCCACCCCCCCGCCCCTTTTTTTTGTCTCCAAAACAAAAGTGAAGTCAAACGTTCCTGCTGGTGGTTATTCGTCTGCCTTGACGCGCCGTCCTAAACCGCGTCACATCATTTTGCACCACTGAAAAGATTTTGTTCACAGAACGACAGAAAGAAAGAACAAGAGATGAACGGGTCACACGTGGAGGACGGGCCAACCTGCGTCTAGCGATGGGAGGGGGGGGGCGTGGAAGTGGAAGTGACACAACAACAGACTGTCGACCAAGAAACGACCGTGGCAATGCGCGACCCCAAACGGAGCCCCCGACTTGGGCTCCCCAACTTGGCAACGACGAGAACCAAAGAAAAAGAAGAGCTCGCGAGGCCCGTCGGCCCAAGCGCCTTTGACGTACCCGGCCGGGCTTCCGTCGTTGCACGTGACCGAGGCGTTGTCCACAAAGTGGAGCCTCATGTCGTGGTCCAGCTTCTGCGCCGAGCACGGGTACAGCGACTGGGCCAGGTTCTTAACTTGCGTCATGAAGTTGTCCATGTTCTCCTCCACGGCGGTGAAATCCAGCGGGAAGCTCTCGGCGACGTCGCCCCGGTGGGCGGGCGCCGGCGGCGGCGGGGGCGCGCGCCGCGGTTGCGGGTTGCGGCCGCCGCGGAACCTGCGCGCGCACAGCCCGGCCCCGGACTGCATGACGACCAGCACGAGCGGCAGCAGCGACGAGGCGGCCCGGACCGCCGTCATCTTGATCCCCCTCATCCTTCACGTCAGCGAGCCTCCGTTTCTTTCGTTTGTCCCAAAACAACAAGCGGAAGTGGCCCCGAGAGACAATTTGGCTCGGCGAGGGCCTGTCGAAGATCGGCCGCGCGAGTCCCTTGCACTCCGCCCGGGTGCCATGCTCTTGTATTTTATTCAAACTTTCCCCCCTTGGGTGCGCGTCCAGCCAATCAGCAGCTAAGGGGCAGGACTCCGACGACGTTGGACCGCAGTAGAACAACACCCACCCCACCCAGCCAGCCAGCCAGTCACCTCGCCATCACCACCCCCCATTTTTCAAACAGACTGGTCAGTGCACACACATGCACGCACGCACATGCACGCACGCACACGCCACCTTTCATCTACGACGTCCTGTTTTTTGAAGGGCCTTGAAATGCCCGCTTGCCATTTATGCTGGACTGACAAGCGTCAAAGCTTTGCCCAAACGGAAGCTTACTTAATTCAAAAATAATCACACGTGGAAAAAACTGCACTCTTGTACTGTAAATATGCGTTTCTCCATATACCAATATACCCTTTCTTGATACTTGCACTATGTAACGTTTTTTTAATGAAAGGGTTTTGCACATTTACAGTGTAGTATACTGTAGTGTCAATGGCGGAATGAAGCGCTTTGAAAGTGACCCAGCTGTTGCGATTGCGCCCGTTCCGCGTGCCCTTGTGCCCTCATTGTGAAAGCCAAAGCCTCCACTCATCTCCAATGGCTTGCATGTGCCCCTGGCAGATGCGCAGGTCTTAGCGCTTCAAGGCGCGGCTGCGGTCACGTGACCCTCGGCAGATGCCCACCCCCGCCGTCGGTCACGTGACCGCCGCCAGATGGCCATCCCCGCCGCAACGTCGGCTCTCAACGGCGGTTGCCCTCGCGCGCCGCCGTCATCCGTCTGGCCGCAGCTATCGTCGTCCAGGGTCGGTCCGGAGCGCGGCGAGTAGGAACTCCGACGACGAGATCAGAAGGGATCCGCCTTTTGGAGGGGAAACCTGCCGGCTCAGATGATCACAAACAGGTGGAGGTGCTCAATGGGAGAAGAAGCAGACGTCCGTCAAGCAGTCACGTTTGTTGCGGGGCTTCCTCTCAATTGAAAACAATTGAGAGCCCAATAGAGCCGGGGGGGCGACCGCTGAGACAAACGGATGAGACGGTGCAGTGGAGAGCGGCTGTCTTCCACTACCGATCGTTTGAGGTCCCGTGGACGCGACTTCATTGGGCCCAGTGAAAGCGTCGCGTTGGAGGTCAACGGTCAGCAAGCCAAAATGCGCCAACGGCCGCATGGGGCCGATAGGACCAAAAACAAATTGGTCCGAGCCGCAAAAAATGGAACTCGTTGTCGAAGCTCGATCATGAAGGCAACACGCGGCGATTAGCCGACTCTCAAAATGAGCAAATGTGGAGAATGACGCCCCACCCGACCACTTTGGTGGACGCCGCTTCAACTTGAACTCTTTTGCTGCCATTCCCAAATTATTCGGGAATGGAAAAGCACGACGTGGAGCGCCATTCCCCAATTGCTTCGGGTTTTGGTCTTTCTTGCAGGGGTGACGATAAAGCGCTGGTCAGACTCCTGGCATCGTTTTTCTCTTCCACGAGGGGGCAGCATTTGCCTTTTGTCCATGTTAGAGCTTTGTTACAGCCGCAGCTGTCGTTAAAGCGCCATTTCAATACAAATTGTATTGCATTTTGTACAGCCGCGCCCATTTCAAACTCGGATAACTCCAGACCCATCCCATTTAGGAATTTAACTGTTTTTCTGATGAAAGAAGAGCGGCTAAGGTTTCTTACGCTGCATTGAATGATTATGTTGTCCGACAAGTCAATATTGTGCGGGTCCTGGAATTGGAGTGACAATGACAATAACCCTGGCGCCGGAGTGGACACATTTTGCCACATTGTCTGGCGGTCAATGAGTGAATTTGAGGTCAATGCAAATGATTATCTTTGCCCCGCTTGGAGCAGGCGGGGTGAGGGGGGGATTGATTGGTTTGCTGTCTTGATCGGACGCTGAAGCGGAGCCAGCAGTGCCCTCTTGGCTCTTTTGCGAACAAAGAAGTTTGCGATCGCTGCTGTGCTTTGGCGTCCATCTGTTTGCAATATTGGCGGAAAAGAGCTCCAGCGCTACGTTCTCCTCTCACGCTAACTGGCTTGCTGCCAACTGGCTGGCTGGCTGGCTGCCAGATGCTTGTCACTTTGCATCAAAAGTGCCTCTTGCGCTTTTGACCTTTGACATGACCTTAGCGCTTGACCTGATTTGATGGCTGTTTTCATGCTTTCAATGCAAAAAGATTCAAGTGGTTGACTTGCGGGGCTCCCAGGATGAGCTCCGGAGCCACCCTTCCAACTTCCAATCCCAGCGACGGCTCTTTGTGTGGCGTACGCCCGCGTGGCTTTTGTCCAGGCACGGCGTTTCCAGGACCTGCTGCCAAAACGCTCGTTGGGTTGTCCGAATGTGTTTTGGCAGCTGTGATATGGCCTTTGGATTTGGCTGCGCTAACATACTGTGTAGAGCTCCATCCATTTTTGAGCCGCTTTATCCCCACAAGGCTCCCGGCGAGTGCCGGGCAGCAGGTGGGGGACACCCTGAACCCCTTGCCAGCTTTTCGCAGGGTGCATAGAAATGAACAACAATCTGGTCTCACACTCGTACCTCGGGAGATTTTGGAGTGTTCAACCAGCCTGCCGTGCCTGTTTTCGCGACGTGAGAGGAAAGCGGAATCCCCGGAAAAAAGCCACGCGGGCACAGGGACAACATGAAAAGTCCACACGGAGAGGCTGCGCCTGGAGATGGAAGTTGGACAGCCGGCGTCCACAAGTGGCCTGCCGTCTTTGGATGGTTGATGTTTTGGGCAAGCCCATCTTGGCCTGGCAAATCAGAAAAAGAAAAGAAAGCCGCCATCTTTCTGCCATTGTCGCTCCTCACGCTGACCGCTGACCTGTGAGGAACGACAGGGCGGTGTTTGTTTGGGGGGGGAGACGGCAACCTGCCGTGGCTATTTGCAAATGTCTCCACGGTGGGACCACGAAAGCTTTTCTGATCTGCCTCATCTGCTCGTGTCAAGATCGGCCTCGGACGTTGCAAAGTTTCTCTGGAGGACCAAGTGGCGTCTGCAGCAGCGCCAGCGGCTTGTGGAATGTTCAAAGATGGCTTGACGCCGCAGCCAGTCATCTTCTTCTCATCCCAGCGAGGTCCGAGTGGCATAGATGGCGATGAGTGCCTGGACTCGGGGTTTGGTTGCTTGATTTTTGCACATTTCTCCATTGGGGGACGAATGAAGGTTTCCTCAGCTTCTGGACTCTCTTCAAGTTCTCAATGGAGAGTCCTTGTCCTCTCTCTTCCACCATTGCTGCTTGTTAGCGTGTGTGCTACATTCCACGTGGCCGTTTCTGTGACTGGCGACGGCGCCCGGACGCTCACTTGCAACCTGCCCTCCACGTTGGCAGTAGTGAGCCTTGGCAGCCCACCTCCACGCCCCAAATAGTGAGCTTAGTGTGTTTCATGATGCCATTGTTAAGACTGTCCAATTGATAGCCGGCCACTTAGCGCATAGCCATTTAGCGCATGGCCATTTCAAATTGCACATTGGAATTGGATCCAGCAATGTTTTTGTTTAGCGTCCAAAAGGTTCTTGTGTTCTTGTGGCTCTTCTCTCTCTTTCTCTTTCTTTGCCTACGTGGTCACGCTCTCCAAATTGGGAATGAGGTCAGCTGCACCGCATCTTCCGGAGACTTGCTGCGCTTTTGTCATTGATGCTGGCGAGCGGGACACGCCGGCCGGTAGCGGGCAGGAAGCGGGCAAGAAGCGGTTGGCGCTGGCTTGACTTTGATCATTTTCTGCTGCTCTTTGATGCGGCCCTCGCTGATGTTTCATTGACGACGTCGAATGAGCCGGCCGGCCTTTTTATTTGTATTCTTTAGCTTGTTGTTGTTTTGCGCCGCTCGCTCCAAAAGGAGATGTTAGCGTGCCGCGGCGGCGCATTTCCTTTCTTCTTTGAAAACAAATAAAGCTGTCCAAGATCAAAGGCGCTGCGTCTTAATAACAGAGGACCTCAAATCGTTTCCATGATGTTTGACACGGGTTTGGCTTTCGGAATAACAAGAGCCGCATCAAAACGACGCCCCCCTTCTTTGTTGCCGCCTTCCTCGCCGCTGCCGCACACGCTCCCCCCCTCCCCCTCCCATCAATTGCTCCGCCATGGAGCCCAAGTAGGTTGATGCCAGTCAATCGGAGGGATTTGCAAACTCAGGCGAGCAAGCCATAAGAAACGAGACCTGACGGTGATCTCACGCCGTCTCTTTGCGAGCCCCCAATCCAAATGCGGATGTGATGTATGGTAGCAGCGCTAGCCGTGACTGTGGGCAACTTTTCAGCCTCACTCGTGGAAAAGGCCCAACGGAAATGGAGACGACTCAGACGCGGACATTCGGCACGTCCTTTGTACACGGGCAAAGGCATTGCGCACGGCGTCCGTTTTGATAGACGGAAATCCAGCCCATCCCCGTCTTCTTCCGGTGGACGTCCTTTTCAATATCCTCCATTTGGTCCACGTGTCCAGATGGCGTCTGCCAGAATATCCACGCCGTCACGCAAAAGTCAACAAATGTCAATGGCGGCACTCATCAGTCCTCCCTGTCTGAGCGGCGCTCAGAATAGTCAAGGCAAAGCCTTGTCATTTAGCTTTTTGCTATTTGCGGCTTGCAGGCGTCTCATACGAAGGCCGTCAATCCAAGGCGGCCGCGGAATGCGTGATGAACGCGTCGCCTCGTTGTTTTGCTCTTGACGTGCTCAGGATTGGACATGCTGGCCTGACGGCGCCTCAAATCGGCTTGCCGTGTCTGACGGCGCCCCAAATGGTGATCAAGCATCCTTTTCTGCCAAAATGCTCACAAACACGGCGATTGGAAGGAAGTGCCAAGGGAGTAAACAATGCAGCCGTGAAGAAGGTCATGCCAGGGAATGACAGCAGCCTTTTATTTCACTGCAAGGACACCGTTCACTAATGGCCCATGGATGCCGTTCACCAATGGCCCGAGGACGCCATTCACCAATGGCCCGTTGACACCGTTCACCAATGGCCCGAGGACGCCGTTCACCAATGGCTGTGCCTTCAGTTGGCAGAAGATTGGGGCGGTTAAGCCACGAGCGAGCCAATGTCCAATTTGGAATGTGGACTTTTGAGGTCTTTGGGGCCAGGGAAAGACTGGTCTGATCCAAAGAACTTTGCTTTGGGGTGGGCTCGGAGCGCCCGCTGAAGGGAGCAAATGTGGCTCCTGGCTCTTCCTTTCCTGGACCCTCTCCTCATCGCTGGGATTGGCGCTCGGGGGCATGCCGGTGCAAAGAAGAAGCCGACGCATTCTCTGCCATCGTTCCCAAGGCGACGAGGGGAGTTTCTTTTTCTCTCATTTGACGGAATCGGCTGTGTGAAAAGCCTTGCGCTCTTTGAGAAGAAGTAGACGCCGCTTCAACGTCGACGCAAAGACGTGAAAGCGGTTGAGGTGGTCAGCTGGAATCAAGTGAAGGAGCGTCAGGAATTTGTGTTGCGTGCGTGACAAAAGCCTCCCATCTTCTTTATACGCAACGCTACGCTACGCTCCGGTCCGGCAGCTGGCAAGATGCAAGGAAGCCTTTCCGCATGTTG
The DNA here is from genome assembly GCF_051943395.1 of Hippocampus bargibanti. Lineage (NCBI taxonomy): Eukaryota > Metazoa > Chordata > Actinopteri > Syngnathiformes > Syngnathidae > Hippocampus > Hippocampus bargibanti. The sequence continues at coordinate 24,691 of NC_142750.1, read as the reverse complement.
ATGGGTCGCCGTCTTTCATGGAGCCCACCCAAATACGTCGCTTTCTTCTGGAGATCACGCTCCACCCTTTCGACAAAAGGTCGGCTGAGTCATTTTGGCGTCCAACGCCGGCGAAAGCCGACGCTGGCCTGGCACAGCTACTAAGAATGAGTCGGCGCGAGCGTTGCCAGGATTCCTTTTTGTCTTTATGAGCGCTCGCAGCACATGTTTGAGACATCATGGCCACACCGTCTTTGGGTTTATGACGTGTGCGCTTTGCGCGCCAGCCAACACATTTGTCTGGCTCTCGGCACTGCCGCTGCCTTTTATGGACAGTAAATGATTTGATTTGCAAGCGTGCGAACCGGCGCGCTCCTTTGCGGCTCCTCAAACTTGGCTTCTTTTCTGCCGGAGCGACCCCTAAGATTCATTTCAGGGAACCTCTCGCATCCCAATCAGTCCTTGAAAGCGCCGCCGTCGCCAGGCGACTCCTGTCCAGTCGTAAAGTCCACACCAATCGATCACCATTCAGTTAATTCACTGACCGAACCGTTCGGCTACACGACCGTCATGTTGATTGAAAGTTGTTCACAGATTGGTTTTAGTTTATTCCTCTTTCTCCTTCGCCTTGTCCATTGACGCTCCAGAATGTCCCTGTTGACTTCTGGGTGGGATCCTCGTAAATCTCTCTGGACGATGACCAGGATAACGGACATCCCCGCGGTTTGGATTTACGAGCCACTGCGGTCCCGCCAGCTCTGCGTTTGGCATCGGAGTCCTGACCGTCATTGTCAATTCATCTGAACAGGTTTGGACTTTGGGAGCCTCGTGTCGGGACCTCAAAGCGCAGCAAAGGAGGGAAACCAAAGTGGGCAACGTTTGATCACGCGAAGGCCAGCCCGTTTACATTTGCGGCCGAGGCCTCGCCGAATGTCACCTGCGCACGCCGGAGGACCACGCTGAGCAGTTTGCGACTGTTTGCTACACGTGGCGAGCGTGTCAAGCCGCAAAAGCTTCCTCGTCAATCGTGAGCTCATGCCGAGGAAATCGTAAAGTGCATCAGATGAGCACGTACAAGCCAAAGGAATGAGAGCCGCGCTCTGGTGCTCTGGTCTAAGTGCTCTTAATAAGCCAGCGGCTGTTTTTCATCCCAGGGCATGATGTCATGGTTACCTTTCAAGTCGTTTCACCTGAATCCCGTCGCCTTGTTTCCTAGCAGCTTGCGCTGATCAACGGCCTTGTAAAACAGCCGCCAAAGCGTTGCCTTTGGCGCCACAAACATCCGCTTAGGATAGCGCCGGTCCTTGTTTCAGTCACGGATAAGCCGAGCCTGTCCGAGCTGACCTCGGCCAGTCTCCGGAATGGCGGCCAACCGTTCCCATTGGTGGTTGCACCGATGGACAATTGCGAGCACCGAGCGAGCATGAATTGGGGCAGTGTGTGGCGAGAGCACGAAAGCCGGCCAATGCCTTCCGCCCCAGCCCCCCAAACCGAGGCTTTAACCGGACCCCCACTTGTCAAGCGGTCACCGGAGGCGGTTTGCGTTCTGGTCCTGCGCCGGCCCCGCCGAGTCTTCTATTTCCGTTGTGTCCCATCCGATGATCCCAAAGGCTCGGAAGCGAAAGAGGCGCCGCCGCGGACGTCGGTTGTGACAACCATGCCGTACGAAATGGCCTTCGGGAGCGGCGAGCCTTTCTTGCTTCAAAGCCGGTCGCCCGGCGTTGGCCTTTGCTCCGAAGGGGACCCGATTCCCTTTTCAAACGTCTTTACCAAGTGGAAATCTGAAGACAGGCAGTCGGGACAAGTAGACTGTAAAAAATTCTCTGTGGTTGCGTGTGTGGTTTCTCTTCCTCAAAGTACAGCTCCAGGGCGCTTCTTCAGAGTTCAATAACAAGCCCCACTCTGCTTCCAAGACGGCTTTTGACATGACAATGATGCACTGGCGTCAGACGCTGCTGTTATGCTAAGACGGGGGAGGGGGCTGGGGGTTGGGGGCTATAATAATCATCGCCATGACACAAAAAGGCACAACCTGCTGATTGAACTGGATGCTCAGGACGGCTCGGGCCAATTAATTCAAGTTCTGAAGGGCCTTTTATGTGAGCCAGACATGACAGATGGCATGCGGTGCTCTTCAAAGGCAGTTAAGATGTCTCATTCATCACAGAATTGGGCAATTTGGGGAATGACAAAAGAGGACAGCCACCCAGGTCTCGGATGAATCGCTGCACTTTAATTAGATGGGATGAAGGAGATGGGGCGGGGTGGCTCATCCCTGAAACTTACCGCAAGCACCAGCGCCGACACCGCAGACTGAAAACATTTTCCTCCCGTCTGACCCCAAAATATTGGCTGGAGTCAACAGTGATTTTTCAATCGGACGACGGCCTGCTGGGTGGCCCGCGATGAAAGGATGTCAACAATGCGACTGCCACCCCCAAACCCCCACCCCCTTCTGTCACTGCGCCCGCATCAAGTGATGGATGAGCAACCAGCTCATGAAGGGCTTTTCTCCGGGTACGACTACTCTGGCTCAACGGTCGTCATTTGGAAGCATCAAAGCAATTTCCGAATGCTAACGTCTTTGAACGGCGGTAGTGGCACTTACTTCACGTCACTGACAAAGTACTGCATATTGTGCATATTGTTCTTTTCCTTCTTTCGGGACCAAAAGCCAGTTTTCAATTCTGGCCATGTGTAAGGTGATGCTCAGGATGCAGGTCTCTGGTCCCCAAGCTTTTGAATGTCACGACTGGGCTAAAGATTCTACTTCCATTGTTCCACTGTCTTTTATGTGTGTGTGTGTGTGGGGGGGGGTGTTGCTCATGAGCAAATTGTGGTGGTTTCCACCTGATGGACACCTGGTGGTCATGGATTGTCATCACAGATACTGAACATGATGACACTTGGCAAGACCCTGTGCTTGCTCTGGTGGGACTTTTTGTCTGTCTCTCAAATGGTGCCAGAGGAAAGAGATGGAAGGCCTTGGAAAATGAGGAATCCGCCAGCGCCATGTACGTTGGCTCCTCTTTTGCCTCCACGACACATTTACCTTCCAGGAAAATCCACCAAAACACAAGTCCTGGGCGTGAGGCTTCCATTTCAGTGGCGGCTCGCTCAGATCCGTTGCCAACACAGCAGCACATCATCGTGAGCCAGCATGGACATCAAACGCAAAAACAAGTCTTACACGTTGCACGCTAAGCGCACTTGTTCACGCAACGTGGCTGTGGAATTTTGCTTTGGGGTTCTCCCCCCTTTGCGTGGGCCCTGTCCCTTAAGCCCTCCGCCAAGGGACGCTTCCATCTGACCTCATCTGTGTTTGATTTTGAGCGACTTATTTGTGGCCTTTGATCAGGCCTGCAAGGGATTGGCCTTGTTGATCTTGTTTATCCGTTGACGGCATCCCCTTAATGGGGAGGAGGCACGCTTGGCATGCCTTGATGTGGGCCTTGATAGCTGCAGGACACCGGCAAGACGGCGTGCTGGTGGAAGATGAAGACCGTTGCAGATGTTTGTCAGCCTCTGTGAGACGGACAAGGAGCTGAGCCCCTTACTATAGCTTTCGTTCCTAATCTTCCAATCCGTGGCCGCTTTGGAGCCTGCTTCCGAGAGCAAAGTGAGGACTGGATCCCGATCTCAGCACGGATCCGGATCGTGTGTGCTGAAGCGCACATTTCTGGCTTGTCTTCTCTTCTTTCGGGTGGCAAGGGGAGCTCCTTCCTGGTTTGTTTTATGCAGATTCAAACCCGCCCCGCTGACGTTTACGCACGCGGCGCAAATGGAACGTGCGGCACCTACGCCACAGCCCACTTGTTGCTAGCAGACGCTGTGCAAACAAACGATGGCTACGGATTTCCCCACCCCCAAAATCACAGTCCAATTCCTTTGCTTTCTGCTGCAGTGAAGAATGTCAATGATTCCACCGGATGACCTTTAACTTGTGGCAGGAAGCCCCAAAAGTGGGAAATAGCTTCCTTTGCTCCTCCCGTTGCCAAAGGAGGCGACAATTTCAAATGCGCTCTATCAACGGCAACAGGACAATATTTCATTGAAAAGGCGTGTGCACATTTGCCTGAGCTTTTCAGGCCCTGAAGACTGGAGCTTCCTCATGGCCTAGATTTGCTGCTTGCACATGTTTTGGCCTTTTTTGCTGCATCGGTTGAGATGGGTGGCAACTGTTTGAAGCAAACCCGACTGGCGCCGATGGGCGCTAAGAGGAAAGGCAACTCAAAGCGTCCCACCTTGGCAAGCCTCACCGAGACCTTAGCGCTCATCCACAGTGCAAAAAGTGTGCACGGGATACTGATGGTGTGAGATCTTGACCCTTATTATCAATCCAGACTCTTTTCTGCCAGCCTGCAAATGGCACATCCTGGCGGGTCTCCTCAAAGGAGATTTTTCATGCAGTCCGAGTTCAGATGGAGACAGTGCAAGCTTTTTTGTTGTGTTTTGGGGTTTGTTTGTTTGTTTTTTGGGGGGGCTGGGGGTTGATGACAAGCGTGGCTATGCCACGTCCGAGATGCCTGTGGCGTTTTTTTTTTTGCGGTAGGGACTCCTCACGGGGGTTTGGGAGGAAGTGGGTCGGGTGGGCTAGTGTTGAGATGAAAGACTGCAGTAGGTGGAGGATGGTTCCAGCTTGTTAACATATCAGAGCTTCAAGGGCGTCCAGCCAGATCAAAGCGTCCAGAAAAGCATGACCGTAATCCATCAAACTCCCAGTTGAGGAAGTGAGAGAGCCTTTCACTCTCCCCTTAATGGCCTTTCATGATGAGCCACAAAGAGAGCCTCGTACAAAGTTGAATGTGGCTTTATTGTTTGTCATCAAGCCCAACCAAGCCCAACCTAGCCCCTTCTCCCACACTGCCGCCTTTCGTGTGTTTCTCAGGAAGCCTTGCTGGGAAGACACTCGTCATCTGAAAAAGAACTACCATTTGTTTCAACACTGTGATTGTCTTTTAGAACACTTTGGATCTAAACGCCGGGTTTAGCTGTTCCCTGATAATACATAAAATAACGTGTCCACAACGTCCAGGCAGACTGCAGACAAATAGCCTCCTGACAAGGCGCCGCTTGACCATTTACATGATGAAAACAAACCAAAAAATTCTGAACGCTTTGTTAACAGGAAGATTCCACGCCTGTGAAAGCAAACGGAATCCCATTGCGGCATTTCATTCTTTGAAGGCAAATAAAAATGAAATACAATTGAAAGTGAAAGTGCATGAAAGGTGATTTGAAAAGAGCTAATAGCGACCAATTACAGTATATCAAGCAGCCAATGAGGCCCGACATGTCACCAGCGACAACTGTACATGTCATTCAATGGAGTTGTTTGACATGATTTGAGTTGAATTTTACAATAGGACAATACTTATATGACGGTGAAGAGTGTTGGCGTTTGTTATGAAAACATCGTGCATAGTCTTCTTCTCTTCCTTTGGGCTTTTCCCTTCAGGGGTCGCCACAGCAAATCAGCGTCCTCCATCTAACCCTGTTTTATGCATCCTCTTTTTTCACACCTCTTTGACAACATCCTTAAATCTCCTCTTTGGTCTTCCTCTTGGTCTTCTGCCTAGCGGTTAAAGACTCAGCAATCTTCTTCTGGTATAGTCACTCTCTCTCCTCTGGATGTGTCCAAACCATCTCAGTCTGGCCTCTGCGGCCAGACTGAGATGGTCTCCAAAGCCTCTAATATGAGTTGTCCCTCTGATATACTCCTTCCTGATCCTATACAACCTTGTGACTCCCAAAGAAAACCTCAACATCTTCATCTGTGCTACCTTCCGCTCTTCTTCCCGTCTTTACTTCAGTGGCACTGTCTCCAGTCCAAACACCATGGCTGGTCTCACTGCAGTTTGATACCGCGGAAATTCTTCTATCGCACCTGTCATTTTTCCGTCGCCGTTCCAGAGGGTAAGCATCTTAAAGGTTTGATGATCAGGACAGTTTGACGCTGGAACCAATTGATTGAGCGCACATTATTTGGACACAGTCAGCTCTCCTGAGCCTTTGGTGGTGCCGACGCAGTGGCTTTCTTTTCAGCCAGGGCCTCATTCAAACTGACAAGATCCCCTCAGCCCGGCCTCATGAGTGCTAGATGACATTTCCAGGGATCGTCAAGGAGCAGGTATTTGTGGGCTGCAGCCTCTTTTTCCTTTGACTTGTGAGGATAACAAGCGGAGTGTGGACGTTGGGGCTGCCAACTTCTTCCGAGGTTTGCTGGTTGAAAAGTGGAATGATGTTGACATTGTTGAAAAAAGGGGCTTTGAGCTGCACCCGCCACCCCCTCCTCCCCTCTCGGCAGAGAAATGTCTTCAGAAAGCTTTCTCAGAACCCAAGAATCATTTCCAAGACTGACAAATGGAGTTGCCCCGTCGGCCGCCACACTATCCGCCGCTTTCTTTGCCGAGGTTTCCATCCCTTTCCCAGAACTTCAAAGGTGCGTTCATAACAAAAGCCATTTTGACAGCGGAAGGCAGCAGTGATAGACGATACCCCAGCGGTTTGTTCAGCTGCCGATGAGCAAGCGCAAGTCGGACACAAAGGCAAGCGGTGGCTTTGTTTGGTGAATCGCCCGCTCTTCCTTTACAGGTGGCGGCTGCATTTGTTTGAGCGAGGAAGGCGGTGGAAAAAATGCACCACCTCTCAGCAAAGGTCCCAGTCCATCACCTTTACCAGCATGCACACGGTCTTTTCCGGAAGAGGCCTTGGCGCGACTCCTGCGGTGACTGCAATTCTCAGTCAAGGCTTTGTGTCAATTGGTGACTTCATTGTTGTGTGGCTTGCGAGTTCATGGAGCTGGACGCCATCATTGACAAAGATGACACCATTTTCAATCGGCTATCGCAACTATGTCGGGGAAGACGCGCACCCAAAATATCATGCGGAAATTGATCAAGATCATCCTTTAGACATCCGATAATCGGGCCTGTGTTCACTTGAATAATGAGATTAGGACTGATGAAGTGTCCGCGTGCAGCCTGCCCACTGTCAAGTTGTTGCCGCTGGGGGAGGGCTTCACGCGTTCCCAGCTTACGGGTGGACGGGTTGACGCCATGCCAACAGGGCAGCGGGCCAACGGTCCTTTCCTGGCTCCTTTCCAAAGCTTGTCAAAGACGCCCTCCGGTCCAGGGCTCCTCCTCCGCCGCCTTGCGGCGCTTGGACTCTTCTTTCTCTTGCCACTTGTGGCGGGGCCTAAAAATAGAGCGGACCCCTGTGGTGCGGGGGGCTCAAACTTTGAAGCCTTTTGACGTCACCTCCACTCGTATGATATTTTTAGCGCTCTTTATTTTGGGCAGTTTGTGCGGTTACATAAGGAGATGACTGCGTTATTGTGCCGCCACTCGGTCGAGTGGCGACGGGAAGCGGCCATGGCTCCAAAAATAGCCCTGCTCCCAGGCCTAATTGTGCACCCTTCTCGCTTCCCCGCATGTCGAGGTCCTTGACCCGATCATCCGCCTGGCCGGTTCCGGAAGAATCCTTTTCCACCTCCCGCGGCGAGCAAAGCCAGCGCAGCGGCGCACCATCTGCAGCCTGCGACGAACAGCTGAGCGCCACCAGCAGTTAGCGGTGATCTCGGCAGGGCAAGGCGCCCCCATCCCTTTTTTGCTTTGGTTTATTGACCTTGCCAATGACACCCCGAACCTCTGTTGCGCGTTCCGCAGTGTTTTGCTACGTTTGCCTTCCGACGGAACGTCTTTGCATGTGGTCTCTCCGTCCACGTTTGGCCCACTGGTGCAACTTTCCCCAGCGCCATAGCTGCCCTTTGGCCTTGCCTCTACCTCTAACAAAACATTGCAGGACAGCAAAAGGGAACTTCAAAGGGCCCAGAGGGTGTACTTCTACCCCCGGCCCCATGTTCCTGGCACTTGTCATCATCTAAGAGACTGGCTGCTCCCCTTATTACTCTAATTGCTTCCAACTGCCGCAGGAGGCTTTGATGCGGGGCACCCGCCAAGCATGCTGGGAGCACCTGTTGTTGCGCAGGGGGAGCACAGGTGGCGGAGGCGAGGGGGGGTGCTGCATCTTGTTTTTTCCTGCAACACACTCTTGACTAGAAACAAAAACATGGTTTTGTGGAGGCTTTTAATGGCACTTTTGGAAGGTGACACAAGTGTGCATTTGGGGGGGAGGATCATGCCACAAGTTGTCAAACACACTGGGGCCATCTTGTGGCAGCTAGAAGTCCAGCAGCTGAAAAAGAGGACAAAGGGAAGCTGTTCAAATAGCAAATCTGATGCGGGTCAATCGTTTTACAATCTATCCGTTTTTCAGTGTGTTTATATAAAGAAGCTGGATATTTGAATACAGATGGATTCGGTTTTTTGAATGTGTATAGAAACTTTATGACAAGTGAGTGTAGAATGTGGAGCTCCACACCAGCTGAGGCAGAATCTTTTCAAAGTGCTCCATGTCCACCAAATCGCAATCCTCGCATTCAGCTTGTTTCTGAGAGCGCGCCGTGGCCTCTGAAAAGCGCAAGAACACAGACGTATCATCATCATTATTGACTGAGAAAATCATATTTGCGTCATGGCAAAGCTGCAATGTTTTTTTTTACCTTGGACAAATATTTTCAGCATCTCTGTCACGAGTAAGATGGCCTCCACGCTTACTGCCCCACGAGGGATGAGAGAAGAATCACAAGCACTTTTCATCAAAGAGAGATCAAAAGTAAGAGACTTCACCTTCACCCTTCAATCCACTTGAAGATGATCATCTTTTTTATGCCTTTGCTTGCAGCAAAAAGCAAATGACAACAATCATTCCGATGAATAAACTTGAATGAGTCAAAAATGGATGAATCACACAGACTAAGTCATTGACTTACATCTGCTTTTGTCCTCCTTGAAGAAGCTGGAGATAAGTTTAGCCACAGTCTCCTGCGGGTGAACCAGACAGACACATCATTGGGAAAGACTTTTGTTTTCCTTTAGTTTTTGGGGGGGAGGGTGCTTATAAATTAAATGTATTATATTATTATTATTATTATAGCCATAAATGTATAGAAGCAATGTTTTACATGACCTTTTAGTTCGTTCCTATATGCACATTTTTTTTTTGTTCTTTTGACTTCAAGATGGCGCCGCAAGAGTGGCTGCCTTTCCAGCAGCTCCTGTATTTTCTTTTTTATATATATATATATATATATATATATATATATATATATATATATATATATATACACACACACACACACACGCACATTGCCCATTGTAGGACGAATAAAGGTTTTCTGATTCTTTTGCGAGATGAATATTGACTGGACATGGAGTTTGAGAACTCTTGGGGATTATTTTTCCAAACTCGATATGAAAATGAGCTAATTTCACGCTCTGTGTACTGGGCCTATAACTGTCACACAACATCAGAAACATATTCATGATATGAATATTATCTGTGTTTTGCGTATTCGGCTTTGGCAGGAATACAATGATGTCACGTTTGACGTCACTTTTTATCGTGACAATATTCTGTATGGACATCGATGTCGAAGAACAGTCCAGAAACGGGTGAAAATGAGCTAATTTCACGCTATGTGTACTGGGCCTATAACTGTCACACAACATCAGAAACATATTCATGATATGAATATTATCTGTATTTTGCGTATTCGGCTTTGGCAGGAATACAATGATGTCACGTTTGACGTCACTTTTAATCGTGACAATATTCTGTATGGACATCGATGTCGAAGAACAGTCCAGAAACGGGTTTATTTCCCCCCTCACTGAAACAACAAATCACGAATAATTTTGAATCTCAGCTAGTAATAACGACAACAATAATAAAGTCATGCGGAACACGCAAGGAGGGAGAAACGTCAGAAAACGCTTACCTTCCGAAATAGAACTTCGAGCTCGCTTCCCGCCATGTTGTTGACGTCGAGAAGAACTTGGCGCTCTTGCGATGTGATTGGACAGTATAGATGTGTCTTGTGCGAAGGAACCAGCTGTTAGAGCCGGCTCTCTGAATTCAACGATTGGACCGGCTCCTAATAGAGAGCCGCTTATAGGAGCCGATATTTTCTCCATTCGGTTAAAGCCGCACGTAATTAGACAAAATCCGTGGTAATGAACAAAGGGTGGGTTTTACCCACGCGCGCGCACACGCATGCGCACACACACTAACACACACACACGCACATTACCCATTGTGGGACGAATAAAGGTTTTCTGATTTTGAGTTTTTTTTTAAGATGGCGCCTGAGTAGGCAGCCATCAGCAAGTGCTCTCATGAGCCTTGCATTTGTGTTGTTTTTATCTTGTTATTGTGTTTTCTTTTGTCACTTTATGTTGTTGTGCGTCACGTGGAACGGATACAGATTGTTTTTCAGCATTTTTGGCCACGACAATCATCAAGGAGGGGACTGTGCTGAGCGGTTGCGCCTTTCGGCAGCATGGATATACCAGTACTGTTTTTGAATGGGAGGAATGTCTGAGCCATTTGACTGTCATCGCTGGACACCAAAGGGGCCATTGTGCTTTTTTTGCGCCTGTAATGGGCAGCATCTTCACAGCCCCGCTTTGTTCAGCGGTAAGGTCGGTGCTGTTGGACAGTCTGCGGTTGGATGGATGCGTGGCTTGAGCAGCCTGCGATAAGAAAGCAGCATCTGCGCAGAGCGCCGGTGCATATGTGGAACTGTCGCGTATCAGATCCAATCAAAATTGTCTAGGAGTCGAACAAGAAATGAGCAGTTAAAAAGCTATCGATTGATGCCTTTTATCTGCGAGCCAGGCAGAATCATTAAAAAAATCCATATATGCCATAGGTTCCCGACCACCGCTTTAATCCTTTGCGTTTCCGAGAGTCCGTGAACGTCTCGATTTAAGGGGCGGGCTCCGTAAAGTTTTTCAGGAAGTAATTTCGCGTCTCAAACTGAAAGTATTTTATTTCCGGCTTAGTTTTCCAGCCTTTTTGGTGGTTTTTGTCAGTCATTGAAAGTAAAGCGACAAGAAATGCAAAACAACGCCTATGGAGCCCCGCTGGCCGGTGGTGCTTTCGATTTGGCGGCTTTTCTGAAAAAGCCTCAGACGATTCTGCGCTGCCTGAGTTGGGTGAGTGCGGGAACACAAGCGTTCGTTAGTTGGCATACGACCATCGATGAGAAGGTTTCTTCAGCCGTCATCCGTCCAGATGACGGCTGAAGAAACTTTTTCATCGATGGACCACTCCTGTACGACTGAGATCTTACACGGACGTTAGCATACAACCGTCCGTTCGTTAGCATGGCTAACTGTCAAACAGCTGCCGCGGCCGCTCGCATGCTCTCCAATTGCTTGCAATCTATCCGATACACCGCTAACTGAAGTCATTGGAAGCTGATTCAAAGGCAGAGGTTTGTTAAAGCTGGCGTTGATTCGCATATCATCGACTTTTTGTTGACCTCTGATCTGTTGGACTTGTCAATTGCTGGTTGATGCTAAACGAGGAAGTCAGGCCTCTTTATGCAAAAGAAGCTGTTGCATATTTGCTTGCCGATTTGAGAAACGCCTTCGTCTTCCTTTACAGTCATAAGCGACTTGGCTGATTACAAGCTGTTCCTATTTTGTCCACAATTTGACACATTTTTGTCACGTTATCTTTTCTTTAATCGTATAACGATCCGATTTGACTTGACTCCAATTTCGCAGCTCACGTCCCTTCATAAAATACATTGGATTTGTAGTCTTTGTTAATATCGGCCTACACGAAACAATTCTATCAGATTTCAACTTTATACTCATCATGACTTATCAGTGTGTTGTTTTTCTTGGAGTATTTCAGCTTTATCCTTTGTGTACATGTATTTTTGGTGACTTTTACTTGTCATATTAGGACTTTGTTCATGTAACCTGACATTCTGACATTATCTTGGAAGATTCCCACTGCAATTTAATGACTTTTCACTGGAACTGCAGTCTTGCAACAATTTCAGCTAAATTGTCATCAGACTGCTACTTCATTTCTGATATGATCAACTTTGATCTCATAATATTCTGACTATTGGAACATTTCTACTTTTTTTGCTCATAAAATGTTGTCCTATTCATGAGCTTGTAAGATTGCTGCTTTGTTTATAAAGCACAATAGCTTTTCACACAACTTTGACTTCTTGTAACATCAAAACGATGACTACAAAAATGCAACGTGATATTGATGAAAAGGTTTCTTCAGCCATCTATACATCTTTGAAGGTGTCGGACGTTTCGCTTCTCATCCAAGAGGCTTTGTCGGCCAACAAAAAATAAAATTATATATATATATATATATATATATATATATATATATATATATATAGTAAAGTCTCGTTATATCGATATTCAAGGGAGTCCGAAAAAATGTCGATATAACCGGGACTATCGATATATCCGATCCTGCGCCGAACTGCGTTAAACAAAAGCCGCCAAAAGAGGGCAGCCAAGCGCCATATAAGAAACGGAGCTGGCCATTAGCTCCCTTTTTTTTGGGTGAGAGATGTTCCCCCAATGTTGCCTCAAAATGGCACATATAATTCTTTCATGATTGTAAACATGTATGCTTTAATCTTCAGAACTACAGTGTATTTGAAACATATTCATAACTGGATGTGTAACAAGAAAGCATATTATCCGAATCTGAAGCCATTGTTTGGATTCACAAGCAATGCAAGACGTCTTGGCGTGAAGTCATTTTTATTTGCTCAAATGCAAATAAAAATGACTTCACGCTTATTATTCAAATATAAAAAGTGACATCGGCTGTCCTTTAATACACAGTATGGAATGTTAATAATTTTCAAAATCATCGCGCTTCAGCAGACAAAACAAGAAACATTGTTGCAAAAAACGATTGCATTCATATACAGTACAGTGGGCATGTACATAACACAACAGGGAAACTGCAACGCTTACATCTTACTGTATTATGTATGCAATTTAAAAAAGTCATCAATCTTCTTCTGCTTCCCATTTTTACCTTTTAACACAAACACTTCAATCTCGTCTGCTACACACGAGCTAGCGTCTGAAAATGAAAATGGCTCTGGGGTGCCGTTATCGCCGACCTGGACGCCGACCCTCAGATGGCGAAAGCGCTGACGTGGTTCAGCTGGGCACGTACCCAAGTCACCTGACCAAGTCGACCAATGGCGCGACTGATGGCGTGACACGTAACCAAGACACGTGACCAAGTTGACCAATGGCGCGACCGATGGCGTGTCACGTGACAAAGTCACACGGCCAAGTCGACCAATAGCGCGACCGATGGCGGCTCATGTGACCAAGTCGACCAATGGCGCGACCGATGGCGGCTCACGTAACAAGACGCGTGACCAAGTTGACCAATGGCGCGACGGATATATCGATATAAACGACAAAAATGGCCGGCGGGGGATAAAAAGGAGCACCGTAATAACCGGATTATCGTAATAACCGGGTATCGTACTAAACGGTACCAATTATACATAAAAAGACTAGAAATGTGCAAGGGAAATGAAAATAGTATCGTAATAAGCGGTCCTATCGATATAACCGATATCGATATAACTAGACTTTACTGTATATATATATATATATATATATATATATATATATATATATATATATATATATATATATATATATATATATATATATATATATTCCTACTGTCCAGATATGGTGCTGACGAAGTTTCTTGGATAAGAAGCGAAACGTCTGACACCTTTAAGTACAGATGACGGCTGAAGAAACCTTTTCATTGATGGACCACTCCTGTACCACTGAGAGCTTACACAGACGTACTTGTAAGATGACCAAGATTTTGTGTTAATATTGGGTTTTCCTATTTTCAAACTATGATTGACTTGCTCCGCAAGCTCTTTGCCATCGTGGTGTTCGCCACCATCACGGCGGAGGGTTACGTCAACAAGTCATCGGATCCGGAGTCCACGTGCATGTTCAACCAGCGGGATAGCGCATGCAGCTACGGTGTGGGGATCGGTGTGCTGGCTTTCCTGGCGTGTGCAGCCTTCCTGGTACTGGACGCCTACTTCCCGCAAATCAGCAACGCCAAGGAGAGGAAGTACATTGTCATCGGGGACTTGGGCTTCTCAAGTGAGGTGACATTTCAAAGTTGTCTGTCTTTCTGTGACCGGACAGTTTGTGGAGAATGGGGGGTCGCGCTCTCTGGTGTTGCGTGTCTACACATCAAGAGTGAAATGGAGCAAGAAAATCTTCAATTTGTGCACTGCCGTGAACCACGGGTACGACTTAACAGACTAACCATGTTGCAGCGGCCTGGACCTTGCTGTGGTTCATCTGCTTCTGTGTGCTGGCCAACCAATGGTCCTGGACCACCAGCCCCGCAGTGCCGGCCGACGCTGCTCGCGCCGTGGTGGCGTTCTCCTTCTTCTCTATCCTCAGCTGGGTAAGCCTGGCCTGGCCTTGCAAAACAAGGCGTGCCCAAAACCGCCCATGTCCTTTCTGTTTGCAGGCTTTGCTGTCTTATTTGGCCTACGAGCGCTATCGCCAAGGCCTGAGTGAATTGACTCAGCAGTACATAGACCCTGCTGTGGACCCAGTGTACCCTCCTGCCCCGTACTCCACGGGCAACAGTGGCCCCACCGGCTACCAGCAGTCCCCTTTCTCTGAAAATCAGGAGACTCCCGGAGAGTATCAACCGCCAACTTATTGAAAGACTGACGTTCACAAAGTCCAAGTGAAGGAGTGGAGGCTGTTATTTGCCAAAGTCCCCAAACAGGCACATCCTACCCGCCTTGTTCCTCTCACTGGAACAAGCACACTTGCTTTATTGTGGTCAATTCTTATCGCTTTTTTTCATGAGTTGCTTTTCCGGGAGAGAAAAGGAGGGGGCGGGGGGGGGCTTGCTTCTTCCTGTCTTGGCCCAAAACCACATGAAATCACCCTCATCACAGAAGTTCAGAAAATTTCTCTGAAACCTACATCCCCACAATAAAAAAGACTACCATCGTACTGCTTTAAAAAAAATCACAAAGTAATGGAATTTTGTGCACCGCATGGGAATCATTCATTGAATCCTTTTCTGAACCCTAAACATTCAAAAACCATTTATTAGTGCCATGAGGAGGAGTGTTGCAGGTGCAAACGGTTTGCCCACCGTGAGCCTTCAAGGCTGTCCTCTTCTTTCTGCGAACGTCACACTTTGCCCTCTTTTCAACTGCAAAACGCATCCAGACTTGACATTTTGAGGCGGCACCATGCTGTATAATTCTAGTCCAGTGATATCTGAACACTTTGCTGACGGCTGTGGGATTCAAGAGACTGACTGCATTTCTCCCCGTGCTCGTTGATCAGCGCTGGCAATGTGGGAACAGACCAATGGTCGTCATTTGTGACACATCAAAATGCCCAACCTCTCATTTACGCTTTTGGTGGTACCTTGTGTCAAGGAACGACATGAAAGTGGTTTGATGACCTTCACCAGCCAAAAGTAGTTCTTTGCTGCTGCTGTTTGTCGTCTGTCTGGAATGACAAACCTTGCCGCTTACACCGTCCTGGATGTGTGTATTGGGCAAAAAAAACTTGATGTACCTTCTCATGCACCCTCGTGCACATCTTGCTAGCACAGATGCATACATATTATTTATTGAAGTCGCTAATCATTTTGAAGTGGAATGAGATGATTATTCATGGCACGTTGGTGGTTGGCAAAGACTGCTTAGAGGGAGAAGGGCCACATGATTTGATTTGTGTAATTGCGTTCATGTGCTTTTTCTCTGCATGTGGGCCTCCATTTGATGAGCGCAGATCACCCGGCAGGATCACATGACTAACATGGCACTTTCTTCATGATTGTAGTTTAGCTTTTTTTAGGACACTTTCTCACTATTTTGAATTGGAGGGAAAAAAACAAACTCAAGTGCCTTTTTATATAGTATTGTCTTTGCCAAATAATGACATGAAAAAGTGGGTTGCTACCTGTTAGGTTACTAATTAGTATTATTATTACTTATTGTTATTACTGAGCGGACAGTAATTTCATCTGTGCTGTA
This sequence comes from Hippocampus bargibanti, assembly GCF_051943395.1. NCBI lineage: Eukaryota > Metazoa > Chordata > Actinopteri > Syngnathiformes > Syngnathidae > Hippocampus > Hippocampus bargibanti. The sequence continues at coordinate 8,736 of NC_142750.1, read as the reverse complement.
TGTCATCCATATTAGCATATTTGACAATAAAGCTGACTTTGACTTTACTTATTCATGGCCTCCAACAGGATTGTCTGCTCCTTGAACAAATATGTGACTAGTGGTTAAATACTGCGTTGGACGATTTTCATCTTTTCACTTGGTAATCGGAAACGAGTGTAGATTTGGGGTTCTTAAATAATGGCCATGGAACTCCTGGTCTGTTGCATTTGTTTGTTCCATTTTAAATTGCGATTCGAAGAACTCAAAAGTGACTCGCCTTTTTTCTCATCGAGTCGTAAAATTAAAGGTGATACGTTTTTCATTTGACTTGAAATGGGTAGTTCTATTTCCGAGTGCACCCGAAGGGAGCGTTTTCGGCTCTTGTTCTGGCGACGCTGCATGACGCCATCAGCCGGAATCAGGAAGTGGTGAACATTTGCGCTATTTGGTTCGCAAACACCAACCTACGAACCCCAACCTCGACGTGTGCCAAGCGAAGGTGGAATGAGAGGACGTTTTCAGTGGCTGCTAAGGTCTGAAATGACAAACCTTGCAATTTTTACTGCTTACATGCCAAAACGACATCTTTATTACACTCGTTGACTACCGAGTGAGCGCGGGAGGCCCGGTTGGTGCAATTGGGGGAGATTTTTGTCAAACTTGGACTATCGTCCCGAATGCTTTGAGCGTCACCATTGTGTGACGATCAGAACTAGCTTAGAATTGAGGGTAACGAGTGGTTTCATTACTCAGGCGCATGTCTCTAAATCTCATCCATGTCAGCGTATCTTTCATGGATCCAAAAGGACCATAGGACTCGAAGTAAAAATTCGCTTCAACACAAAGCCGGCCGTCTGCGCTCTTGCCAAAGATCGAAAGTACAGCATTTATCTCTGAAAATGTGCTGTCAATGTTGACCCCAAGAAAGTCGCTTCAATTCATTGGACACCTTACTGACCACATTCAAGGCCATCTGCATTCTGGGCCCTTCTACTTTCCAATAAATGCGGATTGTGAACACGAGCAAACGAAAGCATTTTAGATGCTACCCCAATTGGTTCTCAAACGCATTCAGTATTTGGATGGCTCATTACCACCATCCCCAGTAGCATGAAAATACTGCACCATGGCAGGTCAGTGTTCCTCCCTCTGCAAGGCAGTTTTATTCCTAATGTGTCTTCAAAAAGGCCTGTACCTACACATGCAGTGTGCCCATTGTTCCGCTGAGTCCCATGGCGGTGATGCGCCCCCATCTGTTTGTCCATTGGCAAGCAGGTTAATGAGAAGTGTTCTCATGACGTGCAAGGAATGCAACGTTTGCTACCAATCTCCCCTTGCACCTTTGGACCTGGCCATGATACTTTAAGTGTAGTTAAAGTTCAACAGTGTCAGACTGGTCGGACTACCCCATGCAGGCTGAGCAGGCTAAGTGGCGGGCTGCTCGAAGGAGGCGAGCAGGTAAGCCCCTTCGTACTAGGACAGAGAAGCTTTTTGCCCGGGATGGGATCGTAGATGGGATCGGTGGCCGTTTGGTTGCCGGCACCCTGTCCCCCAAACCAATGTTGTTTTTGGCAAGAACGCTTTTTAGTTTCAGTCACATTTTTCTTATTCCTGTTCACGATAATTTGAGTGGACAGATTTCCTTCTTCCAGCCCATAACAAAGACTTTGTGACTTAGGAAAGATCTTACCCCTTTATCTGTCTGTAAGGGGTCCATTTTCAGTGGCATCCATTTTCAGGGCTTTTCCTTGGCAAAGGGTTGCGGCTTTCTTTCTGTGAAGCGACCTCCTCAAGCATCAGGAACCGACGTCTGGCCAGAATATGACCAGGATTTAGGAAGCATGAATCAAACGTGAGACTTGAAGCCAAGCAAGAGTGTTGCTTGGCCAACGCCAACTGGATGGAGACTCCTCTCCCAAGTCCAGTCACACGGTGTCCAATTGACTTTGTCCTTGGAGCTGCCAGTGCGCTTGACACTTGTGTGATACAAGAGAAGCCATTCACTCATTTGGTGGCGTCGTCCTACTACATAGACCAGGGGTGCTCACGCTTTTTCAGCATGGGAGCTACTTTTGAAAGGACCGAGTCAAAGTGATCTACCCATTCTATTTTTGGAGGATTCTTGCAATTTATCTTGCTGGATAACCACACGACCTAATTATGTGCATTGTTTGCCATGACCTGACTTCACTCTTATAACTGGCAGATGCGACAAACGCACTTTGAAAATGTCATTGTGAAAAAAAAGTCCTCCCATTCCGTATGTGACAGATGGAATTCTTGATGAGCTTGTCTTGAATGCTGAGCTAAGTGTCCCGTTGAAATTCCAGGCTGTGATTTCCACTCCAATGATGAAATGAAAGAATCCAGAGTGCGAGAAATGACTCAGAAGCCATTCCACTCGGCTCTTATCTGTCAGATTAAGACGGAATGACTCTTGGGTTTGTTTGTACTGTCAGCCACCTCAAAGTCTGTTTTCCTTGATTTTTGTCTGTCTATAAAAACATAACAGGTCTGAACAATTGTTCATATAAAAAAAGAAAAAAAGAAACCGCATTTATGGAATGGTGCCCCCCACCCCGCCAGAGAAATGAATGGCTTTGATTTCGATCCAATGTGCCAGAACTTTACGTCCACCTGCGTGTAAGCCCAGCGCCTGCGCAGGTAAACGTCGACTCCTCCCGGATCAAGATGACACCAGGTCAAATTGTTCATCATTTAACACTTGACACCAATGACTACTTTCCTATCACTTGACACTTTGGTATCAGCAGTGTCGTTGGGTGTTTGTGTGGGGGAGGTGTCGAGGCGACGGCTGACTGGTACTGGGCCATGTTTTCCTCAGGCGGGTCCCGGCTTCCGTCCCCTATGACCTCCCCGGCAGCCTACGCTCGACTGGAGCACGATGATCCCGTGAATGGTCTGCGCATCTCTGTCGGGGGTCTTCCCATGTTGACGACCGTCGCCAACGCCGCGGACCCTCGTTTCCGCCTGAAATGGCGCCCGGTGGCGGCCGTTTTGATGGCCGCGCTCCTGCTGCTCCTCACGCGTTGGAGCGCCGGGCGGCGGCCCTGCGACGCTGCCTCGGAGATTCGGAGCCCGGCCTCCGCCGGCTACAATGGCACCTACCCGCTTAGCCCGGCCGAGCGCACGCTGCAGGGCAGACGCTACCGCATCGCCGTCATCGCCGACCAGGACGCCGACCCTCGGATGGCGAAGGCGCTGACGTGGTTCAGCTACATGCGGCGCGGCTACGTGCTGGTGTCGCCGAGCGGTGACAGCTTGTCGGTGGAGTGGGATGCCGAGAGGACGCAGCTTCGGAGCCATCTGGCTGAGAAGGGGCGAGGCATGGAGCTGTCGGAGCTGGTCGCCTTCAACGGCAAGTTGTACAGCGTGGACGACAGAACGGGCATCGTCTACCTTCTCCATGGCGACGAGGCCGTGCCCTGGGTCATCCTTGCGGATGGCGATGGCCACGTGGCCAAAGGTGAGCTCTTGACGTGACTCTTCTACGCTTGCCTCTCTTTTGTTTTCTCAATGTGATTGAGAGCTCCGCCGCAAATGTCCCCATTGCGGGACGATTCAAGCCTTTCTGATGTCCACATCCCAGCAAGCAGCCTCCCAAATCAGCCTGCTTTCAGGAAGTACTCGGCAAATTACTGTTGTCAAGCTGCAAGTTTGAACGTATGGACGGACCATTGAACATTTTTTTAAAAAGGTAACCAACTCCTCCATTGTCAAAAACAAGAAGCGACGAGTTGACCTGTTGATCAAGCGTACCGCTTCTCTTGATTGTGAAACTGCGTCCGTCCACCTGGTGTTGCGGGAGCCGTGCGACGCTGCGACGCCTTGACACTGAAATTGACTCTTGGGCAATGGCTGAAAGTGGCTGAAGATTGGACCGCCGTCACGTTTCGGTGCAGCAGCCAATGGTCGGCCGCCAAGAGGACTGCATGCCAATTCGTTTTGCGCCTTTGAAAATGCCGCTCCTTTTCTGTCTTGATCGCACTTCCGCTTTTCCCAGAAAGTGACGGCGTCCATTCTTCCGGCAGGTTTCAAAGCCGAGTGGTTAGCGGTGAAGGACGAGCACCTGTACGTGGGCGGCCTGGGCAAAGAATGGACCACCACCTCGGGCCAATTTGTCAACCACAATCCGGAGTGGGTCAAGGTGGTGGGCGTTCGCGGGGATGTGGAGCACCGGAACTGGGTTCCCACCTACAAGTCGCTCAAGGTGGCGGCAGGAATCCAACCTCCAGGTCAGAGCTCGCAAAAACACCACTGAAGTCAAAGGGCCAAGAAATACCTTTCTGCAACAAAAAAAAAGAGGACAGACTTGCAAATGCTGAGATAAAAATACATTTGTTCTGTACATCCCCTTTTTTAGGATTTGGCGGAAAGAACAACCCCACCCCCCTTCCCCCATTGGAACTCGCAGAGAAGAAAATGAATAGCATGCGTTGAAAGAAGGCATTTAGATTTCTTTTGCTCCCGTCTCTTTTTCATCATGATCATCACACGAATAATAATCATTGTCATACTATTTGTTGATTGTCGTGGGGTCTGTATGACGATGCTTTTCAAGGCCAAATTGGAAAAAAAACAAAAAGCGTGGTGTGATCGACATGTTTTAAATTGGTGTCAAAAATACTTTCCGGGACATTGAAAGGTGCTTCCTTTTTGGGAAGGTGACGCTCGTAAATGGAGGCACCGCTGGGCTCTCCTCCCGTTCATTTCTGGCTCTAGCAATGTTGACCAATGAATGCGTCCGGCCTTCCGTGACGGACGCATTTGTCTCCCGCAGGTTATCTCCTTCACGAGTCGGCGGCGTGGAGCCACTCGCTGCAGCGCTGGTTCTTCTTGCCGCGTCGCGCCAGCACTGAGCGCTACGAGGAGAAGGCGGACGAGCGGCGGGGCACCAACCTGCTGCTGAGCTGCTCGCCCGATTTCAGCGACATCAGCGTGAGGCGGGTGGGCTCGCTCTACCTCAGCCGCGGCTTCTCCTCTTTCAAGTTTGTGCCCGACACGGACGACCGGATCATCCTGGCGCTCAAGTCTGAAGAGGACGCGGGCAAGATCGCCTCCTACATTCTGGCCTTTACCTTGGATGGACGCATTCTGCTACCCGAGACCAAAATCTCTGAGCACGTGAAATATGAAGGCTTGGAGTTCATCTGAAACGGGAATTGCTCCTTTCCACTTTCATTTGCCAGTTCCAAAATTCAAGAGAATCATACAATGATGGAACTGGCTGTCTGTGAATTGGATGTCACGTGGGACGTCAGCCAAGGACTTGTGGAATTCCAAGGCCACCTGTTTCCCTTGAGGGTGGTAAGACAGTTCGAAGGATTCCCACATTTTCTTTTTTTTTGGGTCGAACCTAGATATTTTTAGTTATCTGCGATCTCAGACGTTTTTTTATGGGTCAGAATCAGAATCAGAATCATCTTTATTGCCAAGTATGTAGGACACACAAGGAATTTGTTTCCGGTAGAACACGCTGCACTAGTATCGTTGTCAAAAAAACTGCTAAGTGGCACTATACAGTTCCATCAGATCTGATACCAAAAATAACTGGTATAACTGACAACAATTAGTTTTTTTTTTCCTATTTCTCTTTTTGTATTCTTTCCCAATGGAATATAGAGTATTTACAGTTCTGTTGTAGTTATTCCCTGTGTAAATACCCCCCCAATCTACCTTGGCTAAAATCCTGCCAGTGTATCTTGTTTCTGTTGGGGATCTGCTGTTTCCAATCTCGCTGCAAGCTTAGGTACCCGCGGACAGCTGACCCAATTACGCGCGCACATGCGCCGCCACACGTGCACCCCAAACTCAAATAAAACAAGATAATTTGGTGTGCCTTGCTTTGGTATGACACTGATCAATCTGCCCCCTGCTAGCGTACTGGAAGGGTGACACTGAGTTGCTGCACTGGTGTGGCTCCATGTATTCGTCTGCTGTTGTCCAACGTATGAGATTGAGATCACGTGCACTGCGAGACGAGCTCTTCTCATTTTTCCTGCGATTGAGGTAGTAGGTGAGTAGGTGAGGCATCCTGTATCGTTTCGACACAGCAACACAATATATCGACACTATATGTCACTACCTCACTTTACGTACGTCACTACCTCACTTTCCAGACGACACTACCTCACTTTACATTCAGAAATTACATGTATTGTCTGTTGTCAATCGTATGTCTTTTTAGCCACGTTATAAGTGCCTTGCATGCCTTGCACGCTGGGTCCGAGAGGACATTAATTTCATCTGTGCTGTATGTCATGCATATTAGCATATTTGACAATAAAGCTGACTTTGACTCAAAGTAATCATGAAATAACTTCTTTTCCTTTCGGCTTTTCCCTTCAAGGGGTCAAAGTCTTATCATTTGACAAGATTCAACAACGGATTGAGACGTTCCCCGCCGATTCAACAGGGGTCAAGTGAATTTATCGCCCTCCTGTGGACACGCCGTTCCATCGAACCAACCAGCTGTCAAAGTCCGCTGACAAAGTTCAACAATGGATTGATTCGCTGCAGTGGAGGCAGGTGAGGCAGTGCCTCACCTGCTGTCATGGAAATATCAAATGAAAAAATAAACAGATGTATTTAGTGATTTGTACTTTAAAGTTCTTGTCCATTTAACTTCACTGTTTTAGGATTTTTTTCAAAATCGCTGAATTTACCATTCAAATACTAAGTAGAGACGAGCTGTGACGTCATTGATGACGTCAGTGCCTCACCAGCTATGAACCTCACCGCACGTCACTGATTCGCTGCCTGTCTGTGTGTTCACTGTGGATTTCCGCGCTTCACGGGCTCACCAAACAAGGCCGAGTGGGCCCACAGCAGCCACATTAAAGGCATTGAACCATTTCTTTGCCACCTGCTAATGGCCTTACTTTAATATTCAACCTTGTGTTAATCCTTAATAAAATGATGCATAGTTTTGCCATTTTATTATTTTTTTATGTGCATTTAACAATTAGGTCCAATTTCCATTACATTTTATTGAAATTGTTATTTAAAGTAATTTTGGCAGCGACGGCAGAGTTTTTACAAAACATTTATGATGCATTATTGCTATTTCCCCCAAGCCACTAACTCTTTCAACAGTGACCCAAATAGAAGTGTACAGTGCCTCTTTGCAATTTTTTTGATGATGAGACTAGTGCAGTGTCTTCTACCGGAAACAAAGTCCTTGTGTGTTCTACGTACGATTATACTCAATCCTGAATATTTAGGTCCAAATTTATGACTCAAGGCTCTTGAACCTAAATAAAAGGCTACTTTTGTCACAGTTCTTTATTATTAAATTAATCATTAAACTATTCAAAACATCATATTGCAGTCAACTCGAGATGAGTTCTAACGATACGGCCAGTTGTCACGTTGTGGTTGGCGACCAATGGGTGACGCCGTTGGCCCTGCCTGCAGCTGCACAGGTGGAGGTCGTTTCAATCAGTGGCAGTTAAAAAGACTCCCGGCACACCAGTTGGCTCATTGGCTTTGCTGCACCCTGTCAGGTACGTTTTATCTTGCATGCAGATTTGTACTTATGGTTTGCCTTGACGCTTTGTACTCTTCTTTTCAGATGACTTTGATGATATGCAATTTTCTTGGGGCGCCAAACCAAAGTAAGCCCCGTCTGGTTATATGCTTTAATATTATTTATCACTAGTCCGGTGAGCGTGTCAAAGCACTGGCGTTTCCTATTGGCGGGCCTGTCCTTGAAGTCTCAAGGCGCTGCATTCACATTGTCAGACGACGCAGTGATGTTCAAATGACATCTCTTCGTTTCATGTTTTAATCCTTTGTCTTTTTCAATGTGTTTTCGCATTTTCAGTGTTACGATGGGCGAGAACACGGCTGATGCTTCTTGGCTCGGGTATCAGCGGTTTCCTGAGGACGTCAAACGCAAGTAACTCAAGTAAAACGCAAGTAACTTATTTTTCTGTCTACTCTTAAAAGTAGTTTTGGAAACTTGTATGTATTTTGTTACCAGGCTGTCTGTGCATTGGAGCACGGCAGCCTCTCCACCCTGAAAGTTCTTTTTTTTTTTTTTTTTTTCCCGCGGAGCTTCACTACTTGGAAGGCACCTCCTCTGATTTGTTGACACAATGGCACGTTTGACTCATTGCTGAGGTGAGTTCCCAATATTCAGTGCAGGTCTGTATAACCCAAGAATAAATAATTCATTTTCCATTCAATCATCATGAACACATCTGTATATGAGAAGGTTTCTTCAGCCGTCATCTGTACTTTTTTGAAGGTTTCGGACGTTTCGCCTCCTATCCAAGAGTCTTCGTCACCGAACTAAAGTCTTACTGGTCGTCTCAGCCCTATTTATATATATCTCTAATGTCCAGACATGGCGGCGCCGGACACAGCTATGATAGGTCCCTACTCTCAGGTTGGGGGGAGCATAGGACCACTCCCTGTGGCCCCACTGATTGTTCCTACATTCCTGACTAACGACTGGCCTGTTTACCCCAAACAGGCCAGTTTGACCCATTGCTGGGGTGAGGTGAGCTCCCAATATTCAGGTCAGTATAATTCATTGTGCATTCAATCATCATGAATACGTCTGTTTATGCCTCCCCCAGCGCCGATGTTCAGATGGGCTGCTTTGAGATTGATGGAATGCTGAATGTGCCCTCAAGGACACTTTAGTGACAGACAAGCATAGGTACTATAATACATACATAAATATAAATAGTCACAAGAGAGCTCCACAGAAAATGCAATTTTAAG